>NW_027117418.1:7627123-8898311 GCF_038363985.1 Apiospora kogelbergensis | reverse complement strand
TTAAATATTAGAAATGTAAATTAACTATTCTATTTACAAATAGAAAAAGGAAAAGAATATATTTAGTTTAATTATAAATTTAATATATTAAAGGTAATATATTACTATTTCTCTATTTTATTATATAATAAAGTATCTATCTTTTAATATAATACTTTATAATAGTAGAAAAGTAAATTAACTATTTTATATATTAAAATGAAATAGAAAGGAATATATTTACTTTAATTTTATATTTATTAAATTAAAGGTATTATATAACTATTTCTAATTTTCCTCCTTTATATTAGTATTTATACTTTAATATAAAATTATAAATATTAGAAAAGTAAATTAGCTATTTAATATATTAAAATAAAAGCGAAAGGAATATATTTATTTTAATTTTATATTTATTAAATTAGATATATTATATAACTATATTTAGTTCTCTCTTTTATATTAGTAGTTATACTTTAATATAAAATTATAAATATTAGAAAAGTAAATTAGCTATTTTATATAGTTATTTAAAACTAAAGAAGTTATATTTTACTTTATTTTATATATAATAAATTAAAGGTATTAGATAACTATATTTATATTCTCTTATATAATATAGTTTTTATCTTCTAATATAATACCTTTTAATATTTTAAAAAATAATTAAGCTATTTTATTTATTTAATTAAAAGTAAAGAGATTATATTTTATTTTATTTTATATATAATAGATTAAAGGTATTATATAACTATTTTTACTTTACCTCTTTTATATAGGTATTTATCCTTTAATATAATATTATAAATATTAAAAATATAAATAAACTATTTTATTATATATATTTTAAATAAAAGAAATATATTTTATTTACTTTTAAATATATTAAATTAAAAATAATTAATAACTATTTTTACTTTTCTTATTATATAGAGGTATTTATTTTTTAATATAATATATTTAAATAATATAAAAGTAAATTAGCTATTTTATATTTTTAAACTTAAATAAAAGATATATCTTAAAATTAAATTTATATTTAAAGATTTGAAGATAATAAATTACTATTTTTACTTTTCCTCCTATATATAAGTATTTATTCTTTAATATACTACCTTTAAATAATAAATATTTAAATTAGCTATTTTATTTAATAACCTTTTAATAAAAGATATATATTTTATTTAATTTTATATTTATTAAATTAAAGGTATTAAAGAACTATTTATTCTTTTATATATTAACTTTTAATAATTAAAAATGAATTAATTATTCTATTTACTTTATTTAAAATGAAAGAAATATTATTAATTTAAATTTATATTTATTAAATTAAAGGTATTAAAGAATTATTTTTACTTTTCTTCCTTTATATAAATATTTATTCTTTAATCTAATATTATAAATATTATAAAAGTAAATTAGCTATTTTATTTATTCTATTTTAAAGAAAAGATCTATATTATATTTAATTATATTTCCTTGAAATTAAAGGTATTAAAGAACTATTTCTACTTTTTATATTATATTAAAGTATTTATCTTTTAATATATTACCTATAAATATTTAAAATATAAATTAGCTATTTTATTTATTTATTTTAAAATAAAGGAATTATATTTTAATTAATTGTATATTTATTAAATTAAAGGTATTTAATAACTATTTCTATTACTTCTCTTATATATAGGTATATATTCTATATTATAATAGCCTTTAATAATAAAAGAGTGAATTAGCTATTCTCTTTATTTTATTTTAAATAAAAGAAATATATTTAAATTAATTTTATATTTAATAAATTAAATATATAAATTAACTATTTTTACTTTTTTCTTTAATACTAAAGTATTTATTCTTTAATAAAATATTATAAATAATAGAAAAGTAAATTCGCTATTTTATTTAAATAAATAAAAGGGAAAGGAATATATTTACTTTAATTTTATATTTATTAAATAAAAGGTATTTAATAACTATCTTTACTTTTCCTCCTTTATATAGCTATTTATTCTTTAATATAATAGCTTTTAATAATTAAAAAGTAAATTAGTTATTTTATATATTTTATTTAAAATAAAGGAAATATATTGTATTTAATTTTATATCTATTAAATTAATAATATTAAAGATCTATTTCTATTTTTCTTAATATATTAAAGTATTTATTCTTTAATATAATATTATAAATAATAGAAAAGTAAATTAAGTATTTTACTTATGAAACGAAAAGAAAAAGGAATATATTTATCTTTATTTAATATTTATTAAATTAAAAGTATAAAATAACTATTTTTACTTTTCCTCCTTTATATAGGTATTTATTCTTTATTATAATATTTTAAATATTAATAAAGTAAATTAGCTATTTTATATATTAAAGTAAATAAGAAAGGAATATATTTATCTTAATTTTATATTTAATAAATTAAAGGTATTATATAATTATTTCTACTTCTCCTCCTTTATATAAGTATTTATTCTTTTATATAATATTATAAATATTAATAAAATAAGTTAGTTATTTTATTTATTAGAATATATAAGAAAGGAATATATTTGTTTTTATATTAATTAAATTAACTATATTAAATAATTATTTTTCCTTTTCCTATTATAATAAAATATTTATTTTTTAAAATAATACCTTTAAACATTTAAAATATAAATTAGTTATTTTTTTTATTTATTTTTAAGTAAAGAGATTATAATTTCCTTTATTTTATATTTAATAAATTAAAAGTATATAACTATTTCTATATTCTCTTATATAATAAAGTATTTATCTTTTAATGTAGTACCTTTAAATATTTAAAAAATAAATAAGCTATTTTATATATTAAAGGAAAATAAAAAGAATAATACTTTCTTTTATTTTAATATTAAAGATTTAAATATATTAAATAACTATTTTTACTTTTCCTTTTTTATAAAGGTATTTATTTTTTTTATATAATATAATAAATATTAAGAAAGTAAATTAGCTATGTTATATATTAATATAATAGGGAAAGTAATATAATTATTTTAATTTTATATCTATTATATTAAAGGTATTAAATAACTATTTTTACTTTTCCTCCTATTTATAAGTATTTATTTATAAATAAATATTTAACTTTCTTTTTAGTTATTTATATTAATAAGAATATAAATAAGCTATTTTATAATGAATTAGAATATATATATAAATATATATTTATTATGTTTTATATTAAAGAATAAAAGCTTTAAATTAACTATTTCCTCTTTCTCTATTATATATAAATATTTACTTTTTAATATAATATTTATTTTATTATTTTAATTTCTAATTTTATTAAAGTAATTAAGTTATACTTTATATATTTTAGATTATAATAGTCCTTTTTATTATAATTATATATAAAGTAATTATTTTTACCTTTCCTTTAATTTATAAATATTTAGTTTCTAATAAATATTAATATATTTCCTTTATTATTAATATTAATAAAAATATAAATAGGCCGTTTTAGACCTTATTAAAAGATATATTAAAATATATCTTTATTAAGTAAAATATAAAAGAATAAAAGCTTTAAATTAACTATTTATCTTTTCCTCTTATATATAGGTATTTATTTTCACTTTTCCTACTATTTTAAATATTTATTTATCTCCTTAATTATTAATATTATTAATAATATAAATAAGTTATTTTATACTCTATTTAAAAATATAAATAGAAATATATTTTCTAATTTAATAAGGAAAGAATAGAAGCTATAAATTAACTATTTCCACTTCCCCTCTTATATATAAGTATTTACTTTCTAATATTATATTATTTTTATTACTTTAAATTTAACTTTCTTTATTTAAATAAATAAGTTTAATATAAATATCTTTATTTAATTATTTCTTTATTTATAATTATATATAAAAGTATTTATTTTCACTACTCCTACTATTTATAAGTATTTATTTTCGAATAAATATTAATTTAATTTTTTAATTATTAATATTATTAATAATATAATTAAGCTATTTTATACCTTATTTAAACATATAAATAGAAATATATTTATTAATTTAATAAGAAAAGAATAGAAGCTATAAATTAACTATTTTCACTTCTCTTCTTATATATTAGTATTTACTTTCTAATATTATATTATCTTTATTACTTTAAATTTAACCTTTTTTATTTAATTAAATAAGTTTAATATAAATATCTCTATTTCAATTATTTTTTTATTTATAATTATATATAAAAGTATTTATTTTCACTTCTCTTATTATTTTTAAGTATTTATTTTTAAATAAATATTACTTTATCTTTTTAATTATTAATATTATTAATAATATAAATAAGCTATTTTATACGTTATTAAAAATATAAATAAAAATATATCTATTAATTTAATAAGAGAAGAATAAAAGCTATAAATTAACTATTTTCACTTCTCCTCTTATATATAAGTATTTACTTTCTCTTATTAATATATTTATTTAATTATACTTTCCTTTAAGTTAAAATATATAATACTCCTTTAGAAAAGAATTATTTACTATAATTAAAGGAATAGTAAGAATTTTATTAAGGAGGCTTATTTTTAAAATAAAACTTTATAATTACGATATCACGGAAAAAGGTGCAGCAAGAATAGAGAAGTGGCCCGGATATCATTATATAGCTATGGATACCCTCACCACAGGTCATCAAAGAGATCGGTGCCGTCCAGCGCCTGTTTGAACTCGCCGGCGAAGCCGTTGGTGACGGCGACGTCCTCCTGGGCACTGTCGCAGAACTCGTCGACGTGCTCGGGGCCGACGAGCCTGGCCTTGCGCCGCCGGAGCGTGGCGAGCGTCGGCTCCGCGTCGATGTCGGCCATGGCCTGGCGCCACTGCTCGGCCCTCGCGGACGTCGCAGGGGCGCGGGCGAGCCGCAGGTTCTCGGACAGGAAGGGCCGCTCGGCCCAGACGAGCTCGCGGCTGGCCTGCAGCAGCTCCTTGCTCCAGTCGGAGGCCAGCTCGGGCGAGTTGGTGCCGGGCGTGACGACGTTGAAGCCGGCGCGGGAGACGAGCGAGTCGGCGAGGACGGTGACGAGCATCTCGGACAGGGCGACGTGGCCGGGCTCCCAGGCGCGGACGACGCCGACGGGGACGGTGTCGGGCGAGAAGCCGCAGCAGGCCATGCAGGCCTGGGTGAGGCGCAGGATCTTGGAGCTGCCGCCGCCGCCGGTGGAGCGGGGGTCGTGCTCGATGACGCGGGTCTCCATGGCCTTGCCGCAGCCGACGTAGACCGGCGACGCGATCAGCCGCTCGTCCGCATGGGCGTCCGAGGACGAAAGCAGCCGCCGGCGCAGCATGGCGCGCAGGGAGGCGATGTGGGCCTCGGGCTTCTTGCTGCTGCTGCTGGCGTAGCGCGGCATGCTGAGGGGCTCGCCCTGGGTCCAGCGCTTGCCGAGGTCGGTGAGGAAGCGCTCGTCGACCTCGCGCGCCGTCTCGATGGCGTCCAGGACGTCGGGCGGGATCTGGCTGTTGCCGAAGGCGTCCTCGAGGACGACGTGCGATTGCAGGAAGCGCACGGCCTGCTCGTACTTCTCGAGCTTGTTGAGGACGGTGCGCAGCTCGCCGGGCGTCAGGAACCTGCCGCGGCGGCCCTTGACCGTCAGGCCGACGGCGTACGTGCCGGCGCTGCGGGGCTCGTAGGCGTGGTCCCAGTTGGGCGACTGCCTGTCGTGCAGGTCGAGCGCGACCGTGTTGAGGACGACGCTGCGCAGCAGCCGGCGCGGGATCGAGAAGAACAGCGTCTTGAGCGTGGCGCGCTTGTCCTGGTCCTCGGCGAAGGCGGCGCGCACGTTCCGCAGCCGCAGCGCGCCGACGTCCGTGAAGCCCTCGGCGTTGGCGCACACCAAGTCCCAGAGCTCCTCGTACGTGGCGCCGTCGTCGATCGCCCCCACCAAGGTGGCCTGTTGCGTGGAGAGGCCGGGGATCTGGCCGGGTGCGATGGCCGGATCCATGGCTGCGTAGGTTTTGGTTCGAGTTTGAGTTCGCAGCGGTGATTGGTGAGGATGAGGACGATGAGGGACGGCGTTGGTTTGGGTTCAACGGTCGTCTGCCTAGTTTTGACACTGGCAGTTTGAGTGGAGATGATTTAAGCTTAAATGCTAGCGTCGATCCTCTTGAGATCACCAGCTTTCTTGACAGAATCGACGTCATTTGCTCTTTGGTTCAATGCAGGGTATGAACCCAACAGAAACGAGATATGCTTGACACAATTCGGAAGCAGCTCGTCAGGACTATCACTACAATGGTCACCTTCATGCGCTCGGCCACGGGATGGAATGGCAATGAAGTGCCTGTACATAGTCACATCTCAGAGCAAATTACCGCTGTGCAATTAGTGGCGAACGGGTACAAGTTAGCATATCAAAGCAGGGTCCAGAATTTCACATCACTTAGGAGCCCAGAACAGTTGCATTGACGAACTATAAACTGGCTACATCGCTCCTTTACAGCGCCAGAAACCCGCCAGCCCCAGGCCCAGAGAGCCGGCCCTGAACAGCGCGGGAAGCAGCCGTCGCGGGTCGACCACCCCAGACCTAGTTGGGCCCGGCGGGGTTGTAGCGCAGGAAGACGTTCTCGACGCGGCGGCGCTCGGCGGCGACGTCGCTGTCGGGATCGGACCTGGGCGCCTCGCGCACGGCCTCGGCGCTGTACGACGAAGTGTCGCCACAGATGTGGTAGTACAGCAGGTAGTTGCCGCTGGCGTCGCTGAGGCGCCAGTTCCTGTTGTGGAACTGGAAGTGGTCGGGCTCGTCGATGAAGACGCCGCTCGGCAGGTAGCGACGCACCAGGATGCGGCCGCGCTGCTGGTCGTCGTGCAGACGCACCACCATGACCAGGACGTACTTGGTCTTGCGGCCCGTCTTCTGGAGCCCGGTGCCGTCGGCGTTGGGCGCGTAGTCGCAGCCGTCGATCTCGAGCTCGCGCAGGGCCTCGAAGGAGTGGCGCTCGTGGGCCTCCTTGGCGGTGGCGAACGAGTTCTTGTGCACCTTGGAGTGGACGCGCAGGACGGCGGGCTCGTTGAAGCGGTAGCAGTAGCGCTGCGCCGTGTCCTCGTCGACGAAGAGCCCGAACTGCTGCTCGACGAAGGCGGCCAGGGGCCCGTACTGCGGCAGCCACCAGAGCAGGCTCTGCTTGGCGCGCTCCCTGTGCGAGATGAGGTCGCAGTTGGCCACCTGCCACTGGCCGTCGACTGGCTCCGTCATGCACTGGGCGAACAGCACGGGGTGGTACAGGACGAGCGGATCGCGGGACCAGAGGGTGTCGAGCATGATGTCGCTCTCGAGCAGCTTGACCATGGCGTTGGGCTTGACGAGGAGGGCGTTGCGCACCCGGAAGCTCTCGAGCGCGCCGGCCAGCTCTTTGGCGGCGGCTGGCTCGGGCCCCAGGTGCTGCCAGGCGAGGCGCAGCAGCGGGTTGGCCATCTCGGCCCGCTCGATGACGGCGCCGAGTTCCTTGTCGGCGTTGGTGTCGGTGAGGCGCCACTCCGGGGCGAGGTGTCGGTAGACGCCGC
Source organism: Apiospora kogelbergensis (assembly GCF_038363985.1). Classification (NCBI taxonomy): domain Eukaryota; kingdom Fungi; phylum Ascomycota; class Sordariomycetes; order Amphisphaeriales; family Apiosporaceae; genus Apiospora; species Apiospora kogelbergensis. The sequence continues at coordinate 8,890,786 of NW_027117418.1, read as the reverse complement.
GCACCACCATGAGCAGGACGTGCATGGCGTTGACGGGCTCGATGTCGCGCGGGCGGGCGGGCGTCTCGGGGGCCTCTCCCATGAGGGCGACGTTGTGGGCGCGCTCCATGACCAGCGGCGAGGCGTCGATCGGGGCGCCGCCGTCCACAACGCGGAGGTCGCGGATGTCGCGGAGGTGCTCGAAGGGGTTGGACATCGTGGGCGAGAACGAAAGTTGATTGGAAGAGGACTTTCGGTTGCAAATGGGAGGTTGCAAGTGGCAGGTTTGCAAGTGGCAATTTGCAAGTAGGTTGCAACCAGTTTGCAAGCAGGTTTGCAAAGCTTGGAAGTGGGCGTCAAAAGCATTCACTCGGACAATCAATTCGTGTCAATGACTTTGGCTCCACCATTGACCATGCTATTGTCACGCAGAGACATGCATAAGGACAGAAGACCAGAGCCATAGTCAATTAGTAGCCCTTGCCTACAGGCGCTGTAAAGGTGCTTCGCTCTATTATGAAGAGTCACAGTCACAATAGGTCAGTGTCACAGCAGGATACTCTGGAACCGCAAAGCATAAGAAGCAGGACCTCCATTAGTCTACATCTACTTGAAACGAGTCGTCGCCCCGCAGCCGGCAGTGCAGACTGCCCTCCTGCCACATGACCTGCAGGCAGCGGCCGTCGCCGTGGCGCTGGCACGTGCCGTCGACGAGACTCTCCTCGTCAGCGGCGCCGAACAGCGCCACGCACTCGACGCAGTACCACTGGCCGGCGGGCGCGTCGTCCGTCAGCCGGTCGACGCGGGCCCGCGCTCGAGCGTCCCGGCGCGAGTCGATGTACATGCCGAGCGCCGCCAGGATGGGCTCGATGGAGCCGTCCTCGACCACCGGCCGCCGCGTGTCGACGAAGGCCGCGACGCTGTTGATCGCGTAGCGCCACTCGAGGCCGCCGTCGCCGTCCGGCCGTGCCGAAAAGGCAGACAAGGCAGACGAGGGTCTCGGCCGCTCCTGCTCCTGCCGCTCCTGCCGCTGCTGCAGGGCCTCGACGGCGCCAGACAGCTCCTCGAAAGCACCTTGGAGCTGCTCGTGGGTGTGCTGGAGTGCTCCGTGAGCCACCGTCAGCTCCCCGTTGGCCTCTCGGAGCTGCGCGACCTGCTCGGCCTGGCCCCCGGCGTGCTGCTCCCACTCGTCGTTGGCGTCGGCGAGCTGCTTGAGGTTCGCGTCGCGCTCCGCGAGTTGCTCGGCATCTTGGGCGCGGAGCTGGCGGACATCTTCCAACTCGTTTTGGAGCCGGTCGACGTCTGCGCTGCTCTGCCCCTTTTGCTCGACGAGCTGGGACTCGGCCGTCTCGGACCGTTGCCGTGTGGCCTCGAGCTCCGTGCGCAGGTTGGCCACCTCCTCAGCCAGGGCATCCCGTTCCTGCTCGGCAGCGTCCAGGGTCGACTGCAGAACCTGCACGTTGAGCTTCTCCTCGCCCAGATCGGAGCGCAGCGTCGCGAGCTCGGCTTCCCGGGCCCCGGACAGCTCCTGGACGGACTGTTGGAGCTGGCCGAGAGCAGCATTGGCGGCCTGATCCCGGTCCTGCAGCAACGCCAGCTTGTCTGCGTGAAGCTGCTGGGCGGCGGACTCCTTTTCTTCCAGGAAGACCGCCTTTTGCCCGGCCCATGCCAGCTTCTCGTCGGACAAAGCCTGCTTCTCATCGGACAAAGCCTGCTTCTCGGCGTGGAGCGCTTCGGCCAGGGCCGACTTTTGCTCGGAGAAAGCCAGCCGTTCGGCCTGCTGCTCCTGGGCAAAGGCCAGCTTGACCTTTTCGAAGGCCAGCTTCTGGCTCTTCTGCTGCCGGGTCTGCGCGGATCGGTGCTCGGCCAAAGCCAGTTTCTCGGCCTGCTGCTCCCGAGAAAAGGCCAGCCTGTCGTCGGCCAGAGCCAGCTTCTCCTGAGCAAAGGCCAGCTTCTCATCGGACAAAGCCAACCTCACAGCCTGGAGCTCTTCAGACTGAGCCAGCTTTTGGTCGGCCAGGGCAGACTTCTCGGCCTGCTGCTCCTGGTCGAAAGCCAGCTTTGCCTGCTCAAAGGCCAGCTCCCGGCTCGCGAGCTGCTCGACCAGCCCGGCCCTCTCCCTCTCAAAGGCCAGCTTGACCTTTTCAAAGGCGAGCTTGTGGCCCTTCTGCTGCTGGGCCTGGGCGAACCGGTGCTCGGCCAGCGCCGCCTTCTCCTGCTCGAAAGAGATCTTGGCGTCGCGGGCGTCGAGCTCCTGCTCTCGCTCGCGCCTGTGGTAGCGGTCGGAGCGGCCCCCCAGATCCTTGCTGAGCTTGGCCAGGCGGCGCACCTCGACTTCGCTGGCCGCTGTTGCACTGTCCAGCTGCGCCTGGCCTGCCGCGACGGTGTCCTCGGCTTGCTGGACCTTGTCGAGGCGCGCCTCCAGGTCTTGTTGATCTTGCTGGAGCTGGGCGCTGCTCGCTCGCCGATCCTCTTGCTCCCGTCGAAGCTCGGCCCGGCCCGCCTCCAGATGCTGTCGGCCTTGCTGGAGGTCGTTCTGCGCGCGGCCCAGCGTGTCCTGGTCGTGCTGCAAGGTCAGGATGTCCTCGGCCAGCTGCTCCTGCAGGGCGCGGAGACGCTGATCCTCGCCGTCGGCCAGACGCTTCTGAGAGGTCAGCTCCCCGTGCTCCTGCTGGGCGGCGGCCGTCGTTTCGCGCAGCTCGGCCCGCAGCGTTTCCATCTCGGCGACAACGGCCTTGAAGTACTCCAGGTCGGCGGCGGCATCGTCTCTGTCATCCTCCTGGAGGCTCTGGATGAGGACGTTGATGCGCCCCGTCAGCACGCGGGCCTGGCCGATGGACTCAGCCATGCCGGACTCTTGTGACTCGGACATTGTGGATGATGCAATGGTTGTTCGTGATGCTGCACCAATTGTCGCGAGGCAGAGAGATGTGGAACAGAGGACGGGCTGTTTGCGCGCAAGAACTTTTGGGTGCACTGCGTACAGGGCTCGGAAGCATGTTCTGCCGACAAGGCCAACGTCAGGGAAGGAGCCGTTGGTCTCCACTCCAGTTGTGCACTCCAGCTTTGCACCTTTGATTTTCAACGGAGCCTCGCAATGCTGTCGGTTGCTTTGCCTGTGAGCCGCCGGAGCTCAACTGGTATGCAAAGCAGTAATGTGCCAGGCCTGGACGATGTGGCTGAGAATCAAAGGATATTATAGAAGGCTCTGCAGTTATACAAGTCTCGTATTCTAGCTGTCCGTATTACTTTGCAACCGCCGGAGCTCAACTGGAAATAGTGGCAACTGACCTCTGGCATTCGCAAAGCACGTATAGTATACCTGTCACGATATGGCTGCGAAGTGAACCAAAGGATATTACAGCTAGAAGGCTCTGCAGTTATACACAAGTCTCGCATTCTAGTGGTATTAGGGTTGGGACGATGCGGCTGCGAAGTGACATAGGCAACTGCTGACCTCTGGCATTCGCAAAGCACGTATGGTATCAAGGCCTGGACGATATGGCTGAGAAGCGAATCAAAGGATATACAGCTAATAGTCTCGCATTCTAGTTGTCCGTGTTACTTTACAACCGCCGGAGCTCAACTGGAAATAGAGGCAACTGACCTCTAGCATTCGCAAAGCACGTGTAGTATCAAGGCCTGTCACGATATGGCTGCGAAGTGAATCAAAGGGTACTACAGCTAGAAGGCTCTGCAGTTATATACAAGTCTCGCATTCGAGTGGTATTAGGCCTGGGTCGATACGGCTGCGAAGTGAAGCAAAGGATCTACGGTTAATCGTCACTTAAATATGGTTTCATCACGGTTCATCACGGACAAGAAAGGACAGAGAAAGCCATTTTTTTTAAAAGAAAACAAAAAAACAACTAAAACTCCGCGTTCGTCGGCAGGCCCGGCTGCCCCATGGGCGCCAGGCGCGAGCAGAACGGTAAACAGGGACAAGCGGCGAGAGCAGACGGGAATGGGATCACTGGGACCCGTTGTCGTTGTCCATATCGACATCCTCGTCGTCGTCGTGGAGATGGCCCTCCGGGAAGACCTTCTGGGGGCCTTGCCCGGACTGCTGGAGGCTCACGGCCGGAGCTGCGCTGCTCCAGTAGTCGGCCATCTCGTCGTCGAGCTGCTCGACCGTCTTGGCCTGCTTGCGCTGGCGGCCGGCGTTGCCAGCGTTGCCAGCGTTGCCCCGGTAGGCGTCCCGGTCGAAGAGCTTCTGGCCCTGGAGCTGCTCGAAGCTCTCGGCGAAGTGGACCGCCCGGGAAGAGCGCAGTCCGGAACCGCCACGAGAAGAGCCCGAGGGGGGTCTGGCTGGGCCCGACGGAGCGCGAGGAAAGGCAGCAGAGGCCGATCCAGCGCCTCCAGCCGAGCCCGAAGTGCCGCCGCCGCCGCCGTTCTTGTTCTTCTTGGCCCTGCCGCCGCGATGGTTCTTGCGGCGCGAGCCGTCGCCGTTGTTGCCGTTGTTGTTGTTGCCGTTGTTGTTGGCACTGGCGGGGGCGGGAGCAGGGGCGGGAGCAGGGGCGGGAGCAGGGGCGGGGCCGAGGGCGTGGGCGGGCAGGCTGTCCCGGAGCGCTTGCTGCTCAGCGCGTTCGCGCGCGAAGGACTGCCTGATGACCCTGTGGCGGCGGTTCCGGTCGCCGTCGGTCAAGAATCGGATCTCGCCGGCGATTCTCACCTCCCTGGAGCCGCTGAGCCGCTTGACCTTGTCCTGGGTGAGGCCGAAGAAGTCGGGGATCTGGTCCTTCTCGACGTTGTAGTTCCATCGGCGGTCGGTCTGGGCCACCCAGCTGTTGGTGCCCTCTGGGTCTTTGGCGTCCCAGAGGTCCTTGCCGCTGCGGACGACGTCGGACATGGGGATGGCGATGATGCCGTCGCCCTTGGCACGCTTGGCGAGCTGCTGGTCCTCGGCAGCCGCGGCAGGCGGTTCCACGTCGCGGGGGCGCTTGCGGTCCTTGCGGCCGCGTCCGTCGCTGAGGGCGATGAGCGATGACAAGGAAGTATCCAGGGGGGACTTTCCCTTGTTCGCTCTACCACCCCCGCTGCCGGAGGGAGCGCCGGACATGTTGGCGATGGAGCTTGCGAGATTGACGGTGAAAATTGATGGTGAATTGATGGGATTGTGCTTGTTTGTCAATTTTCGGTCAAATCTGGGGAGCGCTCGATTGCCAACGAAGGAAAGGAAGACGAGCGTTTTCGCGAGGGCGAGAAATTTCACTAAGTACGGCCAGACGGAACAGTGGGCCTCGCCTGGAGTGCCTGAGGGTGCTACACTTGCACTGGACGTGACCCACAAGCTCAAGCTACGGGCTATCAAACTACGCTGTATCTACTGAAGCCGGCAGCCAGTTGCTGGGGCAGCCTGTACCCGGACTATTGGACAGCGTCTAATGGCCGGAGATGTAAGTTAGCCTTTGCAAATGCTCACATCTATTGATACTGCATACGGCCTAGAAGTGAAGGGTCAAAAGTATTGGTTGAAGATGTGACTATGGCAGTACAGCTGATTCGACTTTATATGATTGCAAACTCTTTAACAGGAGTATCAAACTCATCTGGATCGAGGGCATTTGGGGTGAGGTTCAAGTCCACTGTAGCACCCCCACTGACTGTACTCTCACTGAAGCTGTTTTCGTCCACTGTAACTGTACCCGTCACTGTATTTGTACCCGTCACTGTATTTGTACCCGTCACTGTAACTGAAGCTGTACCCGTCACTGAAGAGCCCACTGAAGAGCCCACTGAAGAGCCCACTGAAGCTGTACACTGTAACTGAAGCGGGACCATAAGGAGCCACTGGAACTGTAGGGCTGAGAATCCATACTTAGGCAAATTTCCGCGCGAGCCTTTGAACGTTTCCCTTTGTTCCTCGCGCAACCCGGTACCAGCAGCAGCAATCATAACAATCTTCAACCTTCGTTATTTGATCGCGCGCTGATACCTGCTTTCGTTAGGAGCCATTTTCTGCTTTCGACACCCTCGAAAATGGCCTCCGCCAACCGTGTTCTGGTGCAGCAGACCACGAATCAGCACACGCTGATTTCGCGCGTCGCCACCGAGCTCAAGTTCACGGTCCACGACCTGGACGACGAGCGCCTCCTCAAGGTCTGGAACGACTGCGAGGAGCGCGTCAAGAAGATCCACTGGGACGCGGACTGGTTGTGGGCCGTCAACGTCGACTACCTGCAGGACCAGGTCCTCAAGGCAGTCCACTCCCAAGTCCGTAAGTATTTTGCCTTTGCCTTTGCCTGCTTTGCCCCTTCGCCTGCCTTTGCCTTTGCCTGCTTTCACCTGCTGACCAGCCCAGTGCACAACGCCGGCATCAAGGCCGCCCCCTCGACCTCGGCCCGCCGTCCAAGGTCTTCGGCTCGCCGTTCAGCCACGGCGTCCTCGAGTGGTGCTACAACCACGCGGTCGCCGACAACGCGCCGTACATGAAGGCCCGCGGCGCCTTCCACAACCTGTCCGAGGTCACGCTGCGCCTCGAGGACCGCAAGAACATGTGGAAGAGCGGCCAGGTCCCCGGGCTGGTGCACGACTACCATGTCTGCCCGCAGCCGGGCATGGTGTGGATTCCGCAGATCGGCCAGGTCTGCTTCGAGTCTTGCGTCGGCGAGACTCCGGAGCGGGCCCGGTCGGTGCTGGACGAGGCTACCAAGCTCGTTGGCGGCCGGGACCTTGTCCTGGCGCACGGAATGCTGCCCAACGAGCACATGGCACTGGTGCTCGAGTTCGCTCCCGGGGCCGACGCCGAGAGCCCGGCGGCCCGCCTGCAGTACAAGCGGGCGCTGCTCGACCTCCACGAGTGGCAGACGTGGCTGCTGCGGGGCCAGGTGGTGATGCTGGACGAGTGCCTGCGCGGCATCCTGCGTGTCCGGCTCCAGGCGGGTGGCCAGGCCCAGCCGCCCTGGTTCCTCGAGGAGCGCAAGTGGCTGGTCAACTACTACTGGACCCAGGAGAGTTCGGTGCTGCTCGCGGCCCAGCACGCCGCCCTGACGTTCGACAAGCGCCACCGGGCCAAGACGCTGCTCGACGGGGTCCCCAAGAACGACGAGGAGGCGACCCTCGGACGGCTGGTGCAGTTCGTCGACTGCAAGGGCGCCGACTCGGTGCTGCCGCTGGCGGAGCGACAGGCCATGGTCAAGCAGCTGGCCAAGCCCTGGGTGACGCTGCACATCATGCGGCTCTGGGGCAAGGCGGGCGCCACGGGCAACCTGGACGCGACGGTGGACGAGCTCGTCGACTTCGTGCGGGCCGCGCCTTCGGGCCAGGCCAAGCACGAGCCGTGGGCCACCATCTCGCCGCCGCGCCACCGCTGGGAGCTGATGGTGCAGAGCCTCGGCAAGCTCGACATGCTGAAGCGCGTCGAGGAGGCCATGCTGGAGACGGAGCGTGCGGACTTGGCCGGCGAGCCCGAGCCCGAGCAGCCCGACGAGGGCGTGCAGTGGCCGGAGAAGCTGCTCATCACCCCCGGCGCCATGGAGCACCTCGAGGGCCAACACTAGGTTGCCCCTGTCTTTTTTTTTGGTTTCTGCACCCGATGCAGCAGGGCGGCATGCCCAATCTTAGATGAATGAAATCGTTGCTCCCATGCTGTCCGTGAATTGCTGTCCGTGATTGCGCCGTCCACTTGTGCTCACATGCGACCCATTGCTATCTGCTCCGTACGTAGTCTTTCCGACGTTGAAATTGAGTTGCGCTAGGATACTTCCGCTGTGCAAGGATGTACGCTTGACTTAGCTTGACTTAGCTTGACTTGGCTTGACTTAGCTTGACTTAGCCTCAGCTTGGCAACGATCGGCCTGCATAAGCGCCGGGAGCAGGGATGTGTAAGTGGGCATGTCTGATTAGCCGACATCCGACGTCACGCCATCTTATTGGACGCTGCCCAAAGGCCAGAAGCTTTAATTATGTGCGCAAGCATTTGAGGGTTGAGCGGTTGAGCAGTTGCAAGGAGTCAAGCAGAGCAGAGCAGTCAGAGCAGTTGAGCAGTCACAAGTTGAGAAGTCAGAGCAGTGGAAAGCAATCAAGCAAAGATGTCAAGCAGAGCACTCCAGTGAAATAGAGCAGTCAGAGCAATCGCTGCAATCAATCAGAGCAATCATGCAGTCAAGCAGAGCATTGGAAAGCAGTCAAGCAAAACAGAGCAGTCAGAGCAGAGCAGTGATGTAGAGCAGAGCTGTGAAGAGCAGTCGGAGTGGGAGCAGAGCGGTGAGGGGCAGTCGGTGGGGAGCAGTCGGAAGCGGTGGGTGGCAGTCAAGCAGTCCACACAAGTTGAGCAGTCAGAGCAGTGGAGAGAGAGCAGTCGAGCAGAGCAGTCAGTGGAGCAGTCAAAAGAGTAATCAAAAGAGCAGCCAGAGCAGTCAAGCATAGCAATCAAGCAGAGCAGTCAAGCAGTCCACAAGCAGGGCGGTCGGAGCAATGGAGAGCAGTCAAGCAAAGCAATGGGCAGCAGTGTATGGCAGTTGAGCAGTCCAAAGCAGTCAAGCAAATCAGATCAGTCCAGTGAAGTAGAGCAGAGAGCAGAAGACAATCAAGTAGCCAAACAAGTAGCAAAACAGGGCAGTAGATGGCAATTAGCACTAAGTCCAATCCCCACCAAAGGCCTCGAATTAAACAGGCCGCACTTCGCCTCAAGCTTCGAACTCCCCATCATCTTCTTCTCATCTTCGCCCTTGGTCCAGCACAAACACACACACACGCACACACACGCACGCACGCCGCACGATGAGCACCGACAGTGCGGCCTGCATGGCCAAAAAGATGAGCTGGATGCGTTCCTCAACAGTAAGTCAAGCCTTTGATTCCCCGTGTGCCCCTGCGGCCCGGCTGACGCGATTCCCAAACAGCCGCATTCCAGGGCAACAAGACAAGCGCCGCCTACCTCGTGGCCCCCGTCGAGTCCGGCCAGTCGACGCACCTCGCAGGGCACGTCGCCGCCATGGCCGACCACCACAACGCCGGCCCCGTCTTCTACATCGCGGAGCACCACGCCGAGTCGGTCGCCCAGTTTTCTCGCTACCAACACTTCGCCGGCCCCGACGACGTCGTCGAGTCGATGTTCAGACACAGCGACCACATGACGGAAGACGACGGCCAGTTCTCGACGGGCGAGCTCGTGTTCTGCGCCTACGACACCGTCTCGTGGCCGGCCGTCCCGCGCCGCTGCGTCTTCGTCGTCGAGGTGTCGCTGTACTGCACCACGCAGGCCGAGCTCTTCTTCTCGAAGCTGTTTGGCCGCTGCGCCGACCCTCGCAACGCGCACGCGGTGCTGTTCCACGCGGCGCGCCTCTCGAAGCGCACCGTCGCGGGCATGGAGCGGTCTCTGCCGCCCGGCATCGACATCACCGTCATCGAGGTGCCCGACACGCACGCCCGGCTCACGCCCGAGACGGTCGCCCCCGACCGCTTCGTCGAGGAGGCAAGAAAGGCTGTCGCCGAGGCAGAAGGGGCCGTGGTGGCTCTGGTCGACGAGGACGCCGGCGTCGAGCTGCTGCCGCAGGACGAGGCAGACGAGGTGGATTCGGCCAGTCAGCTGCGCGACTACAAGCGGATCGAGGCCACGATGGCAAAGTTCGGCCGTGACGACGCTCGGCTGCGCGTGGGGCCGGAGCTGGGATTTGTGAGCTCCTGCCCGCATCTCGGACTCCTGGTCTCGCGCCGCCAGCGCACCATGGCGGCCTTCGACAAGACGACGTCCATGTTGGTCGAGCAGACGCGCGTCATGGGGTTCCACGAGCTGGTGCAGGAGCAGGCGTGGATCCGGCGTGCCGTGGGCGACGGCAACCCCCGCGACGTGCGGCACCTCGTCCTCGACATCGACAACATGTCCCACCGGGAGAGGGATGCGCGCTGGGCTGGCGGCGTGGACCCGACGGGCCCGGCCTACAACGGCGACCTGCTGGAGACGCTGCTGCGCCTGACGTCGCTTCGCCAGGACCGGCCCGTGGAGCGATGGCCCTGCCGCCCGGCGCCCGATCCCGACATGATGGCCGAGGCTGCGCGGCGGCTTTCGATGATGGACTGCATCTGCGCGCCACAGCCGGGCCTGCTGCAGTTGACGGCGCGGGGCGAGGCGACGCTGAAAGCCTTTGCGACGCTCCGCCAGGCCGACCGGGAGAACAAGCCGCGCTTCGAGACGGCCTGCCTTGTCGCCCTGGCCGGCGAGCTCACGTCGCCCAACGCGCGTCGGGTCGTGCTGTTGATGGCCCTGATCACCGAGTTCCAGGACGTTCTGGACGTCAAGCAAAACGACCGGATCGACCAGTTCGCCTCGGAATACACGTTTGGCGTTGGCCTCCGGCACTACGCCCGTGGCTGGCTCTGGCTGGCGCTCGGCTTCGTGCTGTTTCAGGCAGGCCAGCTTGGCGACGACGGCGTTCTGCCAGCTGACGCACCGCCGTCGACTCGTCACGGTGTCAAGATCGTCCCGGCCATGGCGAACGACATCCTCTGGGCTTTGCAGGACCTGGCCAAGCGCATCAACGAGGAGGCGGGGGGAGTCGGGAGAGGACGGCCCCCTGGCTGGCCTCTTCTCCGATACTCTCTTCGAGCTCGTTGACGGCACGCAGCTGGACGAGGCCGGGCTGCGCGAGGTCGACTGGGCCCTCCTTCGGGCGCTGCATGTCCAGTGCGCGTTCGTCGAGAAGGATCCGCCGGCCGGCGTCGAAGGGGTCACGGAGCTGCTCACCATGCGCCAGGCCAGCGTGAACCGCAAGGCCGAGGCCGTCTTCGGCTCTTGGAAGGACACGCGCGGCGCCGAGACCGACTTTGCCGCGCTCTACGGCCTAGTGGACGTGCCCAAGTCCCAGAAGGCGCCCCTCCCCTTGTCGCGGCTGACCTACATCCCGCGGGACGTGTGCCTCGAGTTCGGCACCGACAACGGCAATTCGTTCCCGTGGTGCTGCGAGACCATCTACCCCCTTACGCGATAGATAGGGGCAGTAATGAAACCGATACCATATGACTGACTGTACTGTGATCCGTGACTGTAATGACTAATGCATGACTGTATTGCTGGAACTAGCTGACGCTTGTCTTTATTCCCGCCAACGTCCTCCGTGAGATGCCCAGCCCTGACTGCTAGTAGATACCATGCCAGCTCAACTGAACCCGTCCTTCTGATACTGAAAACACTTGTTACGGTATGCTAGCACCCGGCCCCAGTAGACAAGATCAAAGTGTGTATTGAATGAAGATCCGACTCAAGGCTGTGCAGCTGTGGACTTTTACCCTGGCTATATGCACGCAGCACTGCCCCTGCTACAATACATACGAAATCCCAAGATAGTCCGGCATCCGATCCAACGGCATGATCCCCCAGATCAACGTCATAAGTGACAAATTGACCTTCCCTAGCAAGACCAGCTACTGCCCATGTCGCAAACCCAGCTCCTCGTCTTTCCCGGCCTCTGCTCGCTGCCGTCACTGTAACCATCGAGGTCGGATTGGATAACAACTGGTTTCTCGGGTATAGGGCACGGCAGCCATTGTAAGTCGGACATGGATCGGGTTACTGTTGGAGTTGATGTTGAATGGCAGGCAGCAGACTGCATATCTTTCGAGTGTTAGTGGAAGAAGTCACACCAACCCCTTCAAACTTACAATGCAGAAGTCGTTCCCATGAGAATGGCACAAGTGAGCTCGCCGAGCCAAAGCTTGTGGTGTTTGGGAAGGGAAGCAGTGTGCGGCAGATGAAGTCGGGCTCTGGGCCATGAAGGTCTTGGTCGGGATAGCGGGGGTCATATCTGTGGAAGCCGAGAATGTTGGTTGGCACCAAATCGTAGCTTGGCCCATTGTCACCTTCAACAGCTGTACTGAGAACGTTGGTTAGCTGACACCGGGGAGCGTCAATGGTAGAGCTACATACCAACATCCGGACGAAGCCCAGCCGCGGTGATGTGGGAAGTAGTGGACTGCTGAATGGCGGAAGTCGAGCTTTCGGTCTGCGGGACATGGCCATGAGTCTGAATGGCGAGCAATCCGTTTGGGCGGTGACGTGAACTCCACGGTTGCTTTGTCGTTTGCCGATGAGTCAAGGCTACTCTGACCAGGGGATGAGTCAAAGCTACTCTGACCAGGGCATGAGAGCGCAACTCAGGGCTGCTTTATAAAGGCTGTTAGTTCCCGTCCTGCTCCTTGTCACTTAGACTAGACATCAGATTATAGTGAGCTCAAGTAAATCAATTGGAATGTAGTTCCTTTAGGAAGAAGGAAAAGACTGAGGATGACTAAGGTAGCGAAACGGTGACCTGTGTAAGTTAGCCCTGTCAATGGCCCTTGGGTGTAGCGGATGCTGCACCTGTAGGCTTGTACCCTGCTGTGCCTCCACTGGGTTCATAGCTAACTGGAGACCTGGCAGTGGCTGGGACTTGTCCTCTGCTCAAAACAAGTCACCTCTTACACCCTTTCGTCCAACATCATGTTTCAGCAAACCAAGGCGACTGCCGCGCTTTGAGACGGACTGACGACGGTCATGTTCCAGCAAACGAAGGCCAGCGCAACACACCAGTTCGCAGTGAAGGACCTGCCGCTGCAGAAGCATGGACAGGAGATCGACCTCTCCTCAACCAGTCACCGAGCATTACAGGTAGACAACAGCTCCAGCTTCGAGCACAACGACTTGCTCGACCGCTTCGCCATGAAGTACACCCCTGGCGTTGGACTGAAAAACTACGCCCGTGGCTGGCTCTGGCTTGCCCTCGGATTCATTCTGTGGCAATCTGGTCACCCTAAACACGGCCTTCCCGGTAAGTCACGGTGTATCGGTCATTCCGGATGTGGCTAATGTCGTCTTTACAGTCTATCAAAGGAGCCCCTGATTGGCCTCCTCATTGCGTCGATCGTCTCACTAAAGCTACCGACACCCACTGCTTATGAGCAGAACGTGCTCCCCAATGCCGACTCGCAGGCAACACAGGCTAAACCATATTCAGCAATACATTCTTCGAAACGACAGCATCAAGCGTCCAGACCTGAAAACGCGGAGACCCTACATCCCGAGATGAGACTGGAGACGGGTATGAGACTGGAGACGGTTCTGAGACTGGAGACGGCTGATACTGGTGACGAATCGTCTGATGATTCTGGAGATGATAAGCCAACTGAGGGCAAAAGTTTGTAATGAGTAGGCAGCAATAGGTAGTGAACACAGTACGGTGCAGGCACAAGGCCCTAGAAGATGTGATCAAAAGTGTATTGGATGAAGATCTGAAGGCTGTCCAGCTGATGTGACTTTTATACCCTGGCTGTACGCACTGCCCCTGCTACGCTATGGCTGTACACCAGATTCGACCTTTTACCCTGGCTGCAGTTGTGACGCTGGCCCTGCTATAGTTAACAAAGCCAGACCCGGATCCCAGCACTCCAATATCGAGAGGATAATGTGACAGCCAGTATGATTCTACATGGGGGTTGACAGTGGACTTGTGACAATACCGAAAGCAAACAATAAGTACACAGAATGTGAGCCCGGTTTCTCGGGTCTGGAGGGCACGGCAATTGTGAGTCGGACATGGATCGGGTTACTGTTGGCTCCCGCGGCGGATGCTGATGCTGATGTTGAATGGCGGGCAGCAGGCAGCGGGCAGCGCAAATAGTTAGTACACATGAATGCGAGTCCTTTCAACTTGTACAGAAGCATTTACATTATACACGGCATCAGTGATGTCACAGAATAGCTGAAAGCAATGGCAGCAATGAGTTGGATTTCGTCCCCTTGACCATACTATGACTTGCACTATCTTGTGCTGGTACTGCACCCTCCGCAGAGACACCCGAGTCGGAACCACTTGAGCTTCGCTGATCTCTTCGTCGCGGGCGGATATCCCCAAACTACTGCTCATCCTGGTTATTGTCCCCCATCCGAACATCCCCTTCCGAGTCCTCCTCCGCGCGGTCCGCCTGCGCTTGGCAACGCTGAGCAGCCGATCCTCATCCCAAACTCGTTGCCAGAGTCGTGATTAGCGCCACTCGGAGGGCCTCGGAAGTATCATGTTGCGTGTCGAATATTCTCTCCTTGCAGTCAGTCGGGAAGAGTGATCTTGAGCTCGTCGCGCTGGACCTGCGTTCACTGATTCTCAGTCCGCATAAGTTAGTTCAAGGAAAGGTAAAAGAAGAAGAATGAGAAGAGTCAAGGAAGAGTGGGAAGAAATGCTTCTTACCATTGAAAAGCGAGCCGATTTGCGGTTGAAGCTGTCGCTTTCTGGGTCTTTGCCGTCCCGGGCCATGGTCCAGACGCGGGTGTTCGACCCGGGAACGGCCGGGCTGGGACGCTTGGCGAGCTGTTACCGCGGGAGTATCGCAGTTCGGGCGGCCTACACTGGGTTGGTCAGCAGGCGCAAAGGCGAAAAGCACAGAATACTTACGGACTTGCGAGTGGACTGCCTTCCGGACTTGGAGGTAGTCGACATTGACAGCACAAGCAGCCCGCGTCCTTCTTGACCCGATCCTCGCAGTCGTTCCAGACCTTGAGAAGGCGCTCGTCGTCCAGGTCGTGGACCGTGAACTTGAGCTCGGCGGCGACGCGTTGAATCAGCGTGCGTCGTGGCTTGCTGTGGCGCGCAATATCGCCGGGTCTCCTGGGCGCGAATAGCTGCAGGTGCTATCCAGTAGTCGTCCATCTCCTCAAGCTCCTCGTGCGTCTTGGCCTTGGCGGGCAGCTTGTCCAGGACCTCGTTCCTCTTGACCCGGTCGCGAGCAAAGGTCAAGAAGTAGGCTCACTGCTGGGCGCTACGCCAGTAAACCGCCGTCTCGGCGAGAGCGTTGTGCGTTGTAGGCGTGAGGCGACGTCGATCGCTCTTCTGCAGGGTCGTCTGTAGACTGGTGTTGCGGGATGGGGTCGTCTGAGTCCGAGGCAGCAACGACCCGTCGTCTCGCTGTCTCGAAGCGCGGTGCTGAGACAGGTCCTTCTCATCTCGGAATGGCGTCGTCCGATTCCGAGGCAGCACCGAGACCATCGTCTGGGTGGAGTTGTTTGGCTGAGCACTGTGTTTGGAGAACACTCCGACCTCCGCAAAGTGCTCTGCAAAGTGCTCTGATATGACGGAGTGCAGTAATGGCAAGGTGTATTGAGGGAAGGGTGCTAAAGTCTCCCACTAGAAACTACACTCTCCAATTAGCCATGTACTACAGGGGGTACAAGGGGCACAGGGGGTACAAGGGGCACAGGGGGCACAGTGACAGGCTCAGCTACAGGTGCAACTGACAGGGCCAACTTACAATAAGGCCACCGTTACCTTGGTCAAATCCTTCATTGATAACACATTCTCATCGACTTCTCCACTGAGCTCCAGCGCCAAAATACCCAGCAGTCCGTCTCATGTTGGAGATGCTCGCAACGAAATCCAGCACGGTGGACAAGGGACCAGCCTTTATACGGAGCCATCGAGCACCTGAGTCATTGTCTGAATCATTGCCTGAATCATGCCCTGAGTCACCGAAAGCTTTGCCTCATTGCAATCGACAAAGACAAGCAAATGGGTGAAGTCCACGTCACCCAACGGTTGCTCGCCAATCCAACATCCACCTTCAGACTCCCGAGCCCATGTCCCGCAACCTATGGCCCAGCCCAGAGCCCTTTGACTTCACGGCTTCCCATCCCAAACCAAAATCGCCGCGACTTTTGCCAACCCCATGCATAACATCTGTTCCGCAGCTCGGAATCGGATGTTGGTATGTAACCCTTCAACCCCTCATCGATTCTTCCGGGTTCAAAGCTAACCAACATTCTCCATTGACCATAGCCAGCAACCTCAATCATTCGAAAGATATCCCGACATCCCATCTGCCGCGAACCGTTAGCAACCGACACCCAGTGGCCCAGAACCTTTTCGAGACCCGATCGATCCCGAGCCCAGCCATTGCCACGCCGCCAAGAGCAAGAACATAGACACCAGAGTGCCGACCATACCGTACTGTGGCGATGTGAGTGCGGCTCTGGTCCTGGTTTGCGACATGGCTTTGCGGACAAGAGAGACCGTGATGCTCATGAAGACCTACAGCCAGGTCATGTCGAATGAGAGCCTCGCCAGCACCAATCCCGAACAACCCGTCGCTGCGCCTGGCAAGTCCCCCGCCGTCCGTCCAAGCATTACATACTGACCATGTCTTCATACAGCATGCTAGCAAGATGTTTCCGAAGGCCCCCGAGTGGCGCTGACCCCCAAACGTGCCAGTCACTCCGTCTTCCAAAGCTACCACAAGCTTCGTCTCTTATGCCACAAGATTCGCCTCTTACAAAACACCGACTTGTCTACCTTGGCAGATATTCCCTTAGATAGTCCAATAGAACACATGCAATGGCATTGCCTCGGTCCTTAATAGTACTGCAGTTCCGGTATACCTACATATCATGTCGATTCCTGTTTCCAGCATTTAAATGTCACGCACTGCAGCAGCAAGCTCTGCAAAGAGGCGCGAATATGACCTGCCGGTTATGAGCCAATAATTATGCTCGCATTTCAATGCAATACCGCAACCCCTTCCAAGGACCTCCTGCAGCTCTTGCTTCTTCTTACAAGAGCTTTGCACTTCTACGTTTGTTACATGGGCGATGCAAGCATGGGTCACAGGGATCAAAGTCAAATTAGAGTCGAGATGCTGCCATTCCATTTTCTATCAACCACTACAGCAAATGCCCAGCCGGGCCTAATCCCGGTACCGCTACGGCTCGCGGTCGCCGTGCGTCTTCGCCGCGTGCCGTAACATGGCCGCGCTGAAGTTGCTGCGCCTGCCGTCCAGGCCGGCGAGCGCGAACACGGGGCGGGTCGGCAACAAGCGCGGGCGGCTCTGGCCGCGGTCGTTGGTGACGCCCGATTTGCCGCGCAGAGCCCCCAGCCGCACGGACACGGACGAGAGTTCCCGGGGCGGCGATTCGGCCGCGGTCCACTGCCTGTTGCCGCGCTTCCTGGGGTTGACGGCCTGCAGGTGCTGGGCGTGGTACTGTTGCAGTGGCACCAGGATATTCTGGCTGGGGCGCACCGGGTCAGGGACGATGAGAGGCGCGACAACCGGGGCAACTGCCGGCGCAGCTTGTGCCGCAACCGGAGTGCTCCGTGCAGCCGCAGCCTCGTCATCGGGAAGGGGGTCGTCCTCGAACCCCGACCATTCCTCGAGCTCCTCCTCGGGCTCCTTCTCGGGCTCAGGCTCGGGCTCGGGCTCGGGCTCCTCAAGCTCGGGCACCTCGGGCACCTCGAAAGGCTCCTCAAAAGGCACCTCGAAAGGCTCCTCGAAAGGCACCTCGGCAGGCTCCTCGTAAAAGGGGGAGGGCGGGCGGAAAAGCTCCTCCTCGAGCTGCTCGGGCTCCTCCTCGGGCTCCTCCTCCTCGGGCTCCTCAGGAAGCTCCTCAGGAAGCTCGAAGTCCTCGACAAGCTCCTCGGCAGCTTCCTCGGCCAGCTCGGCTGCGGCGCGGTCCTCGTCCTGCTCCTGGGCAGCAAGGCGTCGTTCTTCCCGCGCTTGGGAACGCTGGGCAGACCGCCGCCACAGCACGCGCAGCCGGCGCTCCGAGAGGTGGACCTTGGCGAGCAGCTCCTTGAAGTCCGCGAGCGTCTTGGGGTACGGGACGCCGTCGAACTTGCGCACCTCCCCCATGGCCCGGGCCGTGTCGGCGGAGTTGGCGAAGAGGGCGACGCCGTTCTGGCGGACGCTGTCGAACGCCCGGAGCAGGGCCGACAGGTCGCTGGTCTCGACCTGGTAGGGCTCGAAGTCGACGAGCTTGTGGCCGACGGCGCCGCGGAACTCGGGCGTGTCCTTGCGGTACAGCTCCTTCTCGATGTTGCGGAGCATGTCCGAGTACCACGGCAGCTTGGGCGAGTACCCGCGCTGCTGGGCACGCTCCTGCTGCCAGCGCTTGCGGGCGTCGTGGTGGATCTTGGCCAGCGACCGGCGCCCGTCGGTTGCGTAGAGGTCCGCCTGCAGGTCGGCCAGGAACGGGTCCTCGCCCGAGAAGTCGTGCACCAGGGGCACCGGGCGGCGGTCGTTGATGCGGCAGGCCACGGCGTACCGGAGGAAGACGCAGACCAGGCGCACGTCGCCGTCGGGGCAGCACAGGACCAGCCGCAGCAGCTTCTTGCAGAAGGTGCCGTTCCAGAGGGGGTCCGGGTAGACGCGGCCGGCGAGGGTCTTGTGGCTGGGGCCGTACTCGAGGAACTGGCCGCGCCCGATGATGTCGGTGGGCCGGCACTTGCGCAGGCCGAGCATCCTGGTCCACATGGGCTGCCAGTAGTTGTTGCTCGAGCTTCCGGGCAGCCGGAGCTGGGCGTGGAGCCACTGCTGGTAGGGGTCGTGTCGCACCTGGCGCACGAGCTCGGCCTCGTCGTCCTGGCTCCATTTGCGGTTGAAGACGGGCTCCAGGGGCTGCAGCACCCGCGCCTTGGAGAAGCGGCCGTGCTTTTCCACCCACTCGCGGTGCTCCGTGGCGTTGCGTTTCATGCGCCGCATGAACCGGATGAGCTCGCGCTTGACGCCGTTCTGCTTGGCGACTGGTCCGAGGCTGGCGAGCTCGTCCTCGAGGGCGTTGTCGAGCTGGCGACCCTCCTTCTGGAGCGGCAGGCCCTTCTCGTCGTCGCTGCGGACCGGGGTGTTGCGCGAGAGGCGGCCGTCCGCGTTCGGGTCCAAGTTCGAGGCCGAGGCAGCACCGACCTCGTCGTCGTCAGGAGAGCCGGGACCCTCGGTGACGCGCGGGCGCCGGTGCTGGCTTTGTCTGCGCAAATCCTCGTCCTCGTCCTCTTCCTCGTCCTCATCTTCGTCCTCTTCTTCGTAATCGCCGTCGCCGGCCGAGTCGAGGTCGGCGCCGTCCGGAGGGCCTTCGGAAGCGTCGTCCTGCGACATGTGCTCGTCCGAAGACTCCTCGGAGACGTCGTCTTGCGAGCGACGTCCCTCCGGAGGCTCGAGGTCGCTGTCGCCGAAGCTGAGCTCCTCGTCGTCCTCGATGCTCGGGTTGGGTCGGCCGCGCTTGCTTGGTCGGGCGCGCGGCTGGCGGCTGGCGGCTCGCTTGGAGGACATGTTGGTGTCGAAGTCCGATCTTGCTAATGGTCGAAAAACGGTTGCGCAAGAGTTGAATTTGATGGGGAGCTGCTCGTTGCGTGTTGCGTTAGTCCGGGGCACAAGAAAAGATCGCGATGGGGGCACTCTCACCTTCGACAATACCAACAAGGAGGGAAGAGGAAAAGAAACAAAGTTCTTGCGCGGGTCAGTTTCAAATGCACAAGTCCCTCACGGCGCTGCGGGGTGGGGCCCGAGGCCTGCCACTATTCAGAGCGCGACAGCACCTTACAGTGGGCATTGCTACAGGGGCTACAGGGGCTACGGGCTACGGGCTACGGGCTTCAGCGGTCATGGTGGGGTCACTGTAAGGCATTTTGAGGCACGCATTTATCTCAGCATCTGGCTTAGGATGGCCGGTGTCTGGAATCAGTGTAAGTCAGGGGTGAGTGACCTAGAGGGGGAGCAATATTTGCCGGGGTACTCTGGCCTTCACTCGGCAGACCTAAGTGACCATGGTGTCTGCATGGAAGCCAGCATGGCACTGACAATTGGAACACGAAGCTTTAGTCTCAAGGATGTTGGGTACTCCATCTGCTAAGTCCTCTTATATGGGAGCGGGACTGCTGAGGGTCTAATACAATGATATCCTACATGAACACAATCAGGGCTATTTGATTAAGACCCGGGACGTCTGACATTCTGGCTAGTACTGGGACGTTGTCTGAATCCAGGCTTATGGACAGAGACTTATATCGACAATCACTTTATACTGCAACCTCCATATTGTTCGATGATTGGGCTCTGTCCAAATAAATTGATTGTCCCGAGTGCTCAAAGTGATTCGCCGCCAACCCGTGTTTTCCTTTCCATTCTCTTCATCAACCCAAGCTGCAAAGGTATGCCCCTAGCTCAGTGACTTTGAGCCCATGCTGACCTCTCCTGATATCAGACCCATATCATCCGTCAACTCGACTCCTGGGCAGCAATGGCAACCGGTAACAATCTCCCCGACAATACCCACGCTTTTGCTAACGTGTCTGCAGTACAGGGCCCGGCTGGTGCTAGCATTGGCGGCGGTGGAAAGGATCCTCGCAAGCCCCCCAACGGCGAACGTCCCGACGGCCACAAGAACGACAATGGCCAGATAGCGCCTCGCGACGACGAGCTCGACGATTCCGACGCAGAGATAGCCAATGCCCTGGCGACGCTCGACAGATACAAGAAGCGCGGCAAGAAGATCCCCCAATACCGGCCGAGAGCGCCCAAGATCTCGACGACCATCGCGGGCGAGCGGCGCCACAACCCCTGCATCGGGTGCATCCGCTCTGCGCTGGCCAGCACCAACCACGCGTCGTACTGTCACGACAACAACACGGACAGCAACGGCCGCTGCTTCAGTTGCATCAAGAACAACCGGGCGTAAGTGTCTGGGGAGCGCCCCTGTCCGAGCACTGCTAACAGGTTGCTACAGCTGCGAGCGCAAGGCCCCGAAGCTCATGCGTCGTGTGGCACGCTGGCTGCTCCGGCAGTGCGAGGTCGTGAAGCGGCTGGACCCCAAGCCCGCCAGCGAGGCTGCCAAGACGAACTTCCGCACGCAGACCAGGCGGCTGGAGACGCTCCGAGCGACCTGGCGCGGCCTGGAGCTGATCAACCTCGCTGGCCCCGAGCACTCCCTGCACGATGGCGACGCCGGCGATCCCGAGGCGCCCGTCGACCCCACTCCCAGGGTCCAGGAGTTCGCCAACAAGAAGTCCCGTTCGCGCGGCCGTCAAGCCTCGGAGCCGCCCGCCAAGCGCCAGAAGCTGCCTGACGAGAAGCCGCAGGATGGCGGCAGGTCGACCAAGGGCAAGGCCAAGGCCAAGGGCAGTAAGCCGCGCAAGGGCCAGGAAACGCAGAGATGCGAGCAACCGGCTGAGCAGCGCCCGGCTCGCGCCAACTCGGTTCCCGCACAGGGTCAGGGGCAGGAGGGCCGCGTCGTGAAAACGCTGGAGGATATCAAGAAGGATCTCTTGGGGAAGCAGGACTAGGGGGGTCTTTAGTAGCGGTGCTAGAGTAGTTGCCGTGTGCCCCTGAATCACTTTCGGCACAAGGTTAGGGCTGCTAGAGTCGCTCAATAGATTTCATTCCTCGTCTGTTTTGTCTGTTATATCTGCAGAAAACTACTGAAGTGACCTGTCACCGATGCCGCATAGTTTGTTGATCACGAGCAGTCTACGGATGTCACAAAAAAGCACATGAGCAGATTGATCAGATTACTAGCGAAGACGGGCGCCCGTGCACGCCTTTACAAACTTAAATACTTGCAGATCATCAGACGGCCAGGACAGCGACTCGCCGCGGAAGACAAGGCTCGTCAAGCTGATGCGGGCCAGCTGGCGATGCACGAGACGAACGGAGTGGTCCCCCAAATCGACCAGCACCAGCCAGCGGCCCTGGGCGCCGTCGAGGCAGACGACCTTTCCCTGCTCGGGGAAGTAGAGCCGTCGGCTGCCCATCGCGCCCGGCTGCACGCGAGGCGGCAGTGCCAACAGACCCAGAGGGACCTCGTCGACCTGCACGACCCCGCGCAGCAAAAGTCCCAGCGGCGTCGACGCCAGCCGGTTCTCGAGCGCGTCCCGGACCTGCGACAAGTCAGCATCGGCCGGCCGCACGCTCGCCAGCAGCCCCGCCAGCTTCCAGGCGCCGAGCACACACGCGGCGTCCTGCTCCGAACAGCCGACGTGCCGGAAGCCGCCCAGGACCACGGCAAAGAGCGCCAGGGGCTGCCGGGCGGGGGTCCCGAGGATGACGCGCAGACGCTCGAGCAGCTGCACCGCGGTCCCGTCGAGGCGGCCGTCGAGGCGCAGCCCATGCAGCCGGCAGAGCGCCGTCAAGGCGGATGTCTGCTCCGCAGGGTCAGCACCAGCACCAGCACCAGCACCACCATCGCCGTCGTACCAGGACTCCCCGGATGGTCCAGGACCGGGCTTGGTCGGCCGCATCCAGGGGCTGCTGCTCCTGGCCCATGGCGTGCAGAACCGGGAGCCACTCGTCGTCGGCGACGGCGGTGCAGCCGGACTGGTCGGCCACGAGCCGGGCGGTGCGGCGTCGAGCCGCCAAGACGCGCTGGCGCTCTTGCTCTTGCTCGTCTGCGAGCTGCCAGCGGCTCCGGAACTCGACTTCCAGCGCTTGCTGCGCCGCATCGAGGTCTCGGTCCAGCTGCATCTGGCTGCTGGCCGCGTCCCGGAGCAGCTGGTCTTGTTCCGCGTGGGCCGCCTCGAGGTCCCGGAGGCGGCAGAGGAGCAGCGCGCCGTCGCCCTCCATGATCCACATGTCCTCGAGCGTGTCCTCGAGCTCCTCGTCGCCGCTGTCGATCTCGCCCTCCAGCCGCGCGATCTCTTGGACCGCCACCTCCAGGCAGTCCTCGGCCCGGCCCGCGTTGTCCTCGGCCAGGTCGGCCCGGTGCGCCTCGGCCTGGATGCGCGCCGTCAGGGACGCGCGGGTGGTCTCGATGGCGCGGTCGCGGACCTTGACGAGCAGCCGCTTGTACTCCAGCTCGCGCTGCAACGCCTCGACCTTTTGCTGGATGCGGCCGATGCGGCCTCGGCGCTTGGAGCTCCGGCGCTTGCACGTGGTGAGCTCCTTTCCCAGCTGGTCGGCCAGAGCCCTCTCGTCGCCCAGGAGAAGCTCGTGGTCCTTGGCCGCTCGCTGGAGCGAAGCAACCGAGTCCTCTAGCACCTCCTTTTCGGAACGACGAGAATCGACCTTGCCCTCGAGCGTCTGGACCTTGCTCTCGAGCTCCTGGACCTTGCTCTCAAGCTCCTGGACCTGGGCGGCCTTCTCCTGGAGCTGGGTGGCCTGGTTCTGGAGCTGGGTGGCCTGGTCCGCCAGTCTCCCGGCCCGCTCCCTCAGCCTGATGCCCTGGGAGTTCTTGGCAGCCTTGAGTCGATCTCGTTCGCGCTCGAGCTGCCCGACCTGGTCGACCCGGTCCTTGAGGTGGCCTTCCAGGTTGTTGATGCGATCCGCAAGCGCCTTGACCTGATCTCTCTTGGTCTCGAGCTGGTCCTGGTCTTTCTTGGACTGGGCCTCCTGGTTCTTGATCTGTTTCGACTGCTCGTCGATCTGATCGACCTGCTCCGTGAATTGAGCCCAGAGCTGCTCGGACCGCTTCGATCTCTTCCCCATGTCAGCCGACAGCCTCTTGACCTCGGCCTTTTGCGCCTCGATCTCGGCTTCCAGCTGCTGGTCCCGCAGGCGCTTGGCGATCCGGGTCACCTCGGCCGACATGTTCTGCCACGGACCGGGGTCGGCGAGGTGGGCCGACACGATGACGAGCGCTTGGTCGAAGCGGGCCTGCGACAGCTCGTCCAGCTTGGCGCGCAACGTGCCGGCGCGGTGCTCGTCCACGATCTTGTCCCAGTTGGCCTCCATCGCGGCCATGCGCCTGTCGCTGAGCTCCTCCTGGGCCTCGAGGTGGCGCCGGGCCCGCCTTTTGTTTCTCGAGGCGGCCTTGGCTCGGGCCAGGAGCGCATCGTCGTCCTCTCCATCGCTGTCGACGACCAGGGGGTCAAGCCGCTGTGCATGTCGCGCAGCTGCTGCTCCACCGCGGCCATCGTCTGCTCTTTCTCGTCGTCCGCCATCGTGAAGTTGTTCGAATCGGTTGGCGGGGCTTGCAATGGACGAATGGAGGGCGATGGTGATGCGAGGATGGCGAGGATGTCGTTGGAACAAGGTCTAGGCTCCAGTCGTCAGGGCTACGGGTTGCGCCTTCCTCTCTGGCCCCCTGTTGTGCATTTTGCGGACACAGGGAAAGAGCGAGGACCCCACTTAGTCAGTGCTGTCACTTCAATGCTAATATCAACTTCATTGAGCAGCTGGAGGTTTGAATTGTCAAGGCCTGGTCTGATTCCCACTGTCATTTGCGGACCATGAGATGAAGCTGGAGGCCGTGGGGTTCATGCAGACCTACTTGGGCGGACAGATCCCGCCACGAGCGTTTTATGGAGGGCGATGGAAGGGTGACGAAAGATGCCGCATTTTGCCAGCGACGGGAACCCGACGGCGACATTGTATCTGCGAATGCCCGGACGCTGACCAGCCATGGCGAGCTCACATCCCTGGCGAGCTCACATCCCTGGCCTCGATGTCCAGCCCCTGACCATAAGCAGTAGGATAGCTTCCGACTTGAGTAACTAGCGGAATTTGAGACTTGACTCCGTTTAGTCCTATCCATTTTGTTGCAAGTGGTCGTCAGACCTGTACTTTCTAGTCATCTTTCGATTATAACCCCTATTGCGGCATCGTGGTGGTGACCCAATTTAACAGCTTGGTCTCCAGCTTGTTCCTTCGCGTCTTAGTGTTTGATGTCTTCTTATCGATCGCATACTGTCTTTGTGACGTCCGTCGCTCTTGATTTATTCGGAAAGTCTCTCTGCTCGTTGAATGCGGTTCAGAAGTTATAGTCTGTCGTATTCTAGCAACCTAGGCGCACCGGACAACTTACTGAAAGTCGCCCGTCACGCATGCGAGCAAGGGGCAGTACGAGGCCGTGCAATACACCTAGACTGAGACATATGCTGCTTCGGCTCGACTACGTTGGTCCGAAACAGCCAAGGCCATGGTGGATATCAAGATGTTTGCCAGGTCGAATATCCCCTGGAGGACATCGAACACAACAAAAGCTGCGCTGAAGTCGGACCTGCCCCTAAGCCGGCCGATTCGGCATTCCAGCAGTCAATACTCGCAGATCCCATCAAACGCATCCCGGGATGGTGGTATTGCAAGTGGAGGACCTTCCCAATGGGGTGCCTCGCATGGCGGAGCTGTCCTGGTGATATCTGACACCTCCGACGTCAACTCCGACATCAAGTCCGACACCACATGAGTGGTTGTCATTGCTATGTTTACCCGGCGCTCACTTCAGCCGGCAAGTGTTCCCTCGGGGTAGACTCAGCCAAGTCACAAACCTCGGTATATTGGATGTCCAACACCCAACGTGGGAGATACAGATATAGACCTGAGCCGCCGTCACCGTAGGTCATTTGAGCACGACATCCATAGTCAAGAGCCATGAAGGCTTTTGGCATTGTACTGTTTGCACTTGCTTCGGCAGTGCATGGGCATTGTGAGTGTAATCACTTACCCCTTAATCCAGTACCTGGGTATCAGAAGAAGCTAATCGAACCAAGATACGTTCCCTCGCCTTATCGCCAACGGCGCCACGGCGCAGGACTGGCAGTATGTCCGCAAGACGACCAACTACCAAGACGACGGCCCGCTAACGGACCTCTCGTCCGAACAGCTGCGGTGCTACCAACTGGCGCCCGAGCAGGGAACGCAGACCATGCGCGTGGCGGCTGGCTCGGAGGTCGGCTTCACGGTGGACCCCGTCATGTCGCACCCGGGCACACTCCAGTTCTACATGACCCAAGTACCGGCAGGGCAGACTGCTGCGTCCTTTGACGGGTCGGGCGCCTGGTTCAAGATCTTCTCGCAGGGTCCGACCATCTCGGGTGGGAAATACACGTGGCCGACCCATGGTTCCCCGAACGCCACCG
The DNA here is from genome assembly GCF_038363985.1 of Apiospora kogelbergensis. Taxonomy (NCBI): domain Eukaryota; kingdom Fungi; phylum Ascomycota; class Sordariomycetes; order Amphisphaeriales; family Apiosporaceae; genus Apiospora; species Apiospora kogelbergensis. The sequence continues at coordinate 8,865,293 of NW_027117418.1, read as the reverse complement.
TCCAGATTCCGCAGTGCCTCGCGCCCGGCGATTATCTCCTCCGCGTCGAGCATATCGCCTTGCACTTTGCCAGCAGCGTCGGGGGTGCCCAATTCTACATCGCGTACGTCTTCTCTTACCCTGGGCTCTTTGATGTTGGGATATACTGACTGTCTGTAGATGTGGCCAGCTCACCGTCACGGGAAGCGGCACCAAGACGTTCAGCGGGGTATTCATCCCTGGCCTGTATGGAGAGACTGATCCGGGCATCCTGATCGACATCTTCCCCTCTGTGCCGACGAGCTATACCGCTCCCGGGCCGGCAGTGGTTGGATGTTGAGTCCTGCAGATGGAGATGGAGACCGGGTCGTGAGCCAGTGTATGGTTGCTGGTAATGAAACTATCATCTCATTCATTATCTTCGATAGGAATAGCACCCCTATTCGAAAGGGGTCTGAGGCAAGGGCTATGCGACTGATGCTGTAGTCATACTTAAATTGCATCAAGAGGTAAGGCTTAATGGAAAGTTAAGAGCTCTTGCGGAATGGACCACAATCGTGTTATGCCTACACTAGCCAGTTGCCAAAGTGATTGTATTAGTGGTTCACGATGGGACGAGTCAGCCTTACTATGGTTTATAGCTGTATCCTTCCCAGGGCCTCTGAACTGCCACCATTCAGACCCTTATAGTGGGCGTTAGTACAAGGCTACAGGGCTACAGGGGTTCAGGGGTTCAGGGGTGTCGCACGCAAAAGTGGAACTCCACTATATGCGTGCGATATAGTGGCATATATACCCAGTGCGACAAGGGGTTCAGCGCAGTGGAAGGGCCTCATCTCCCTATCGCTGTTCGGAAGAGATCAGTACTTGGGCCTATTCTAGTGTCACCTAAGCTGTTACGTTATCTTCTGAATTTTTCAGTGTATTTCAGCCATCCCCGGTAGCACTTGGTACCGGATGTAGTGTATCACCCCAGTTATCAATTGATAGGGGATGCCCAGACGTTGTTGGCGACGGGTTAAAGTCTACGCCATATGCTACCAATCCAGTCTCCCACTTACTTCAGGTTCACAGACGGAGCAGATTTTTCATCTCATATCAATGCCATTACCGTCTAGCTAGTTCTCACTGCCGCCGCCTGATTGGCTTCCCTCGGCCACGGAATTCCACGCGCACCGGACTCAAGCTGGCACGACCCAGCTTACCATCTACCAGATGTAGTCTCAAGTACCAACTGACTTCTCATTCTCAGCGTCTGATTCCCAGCTTCTCTTCACCCCCATAAGACATGATCTCCCCAATGATTGCTCCTATGTGCTGGCTTGTCGTAGGATACATCAATCCGTCCACCGGGCGCTAGACCAACTGCCGCAGACAGCGAGCTAGACCGAAGGCGTAGTCACAATTCATGTCGTTATTGCATGCGAGGTCATTCGCCGTGTTAATTAACATCATGAAGTCGAAGCCGTCGCCGAAGGATAGCCACTTGACCCCGGCGTCCAGCCCCTCTAGCACGGACCGAGAGACGGCAAATCTCCACATGGAGCTCGCCCGCGCGACCGGGAGGTAGGCTTGACCAGTACCAGGTTCGCCGCTAAGGCCCACCATAGAAGAAATGGCGCCAGATGAGCTCGGTAGGGCGAACTCGCTGTAAGTAGGAGTGAAGAAGCTGGGCAAAACCACGGACACTTGAGGCGTAGCGCTCTGTAAGAACGAGCGACGAGGCCAGCAATCGCCCGATCCATCGTTAACAGTGTACGCCAAGTCGCCAGACGTTAACAGGGAACCCAAGTCGCCAGACGTTGACAGGGAACAGTGCATCCTAGAGAAGAAGCGACTAAGGGCGGGCTCATGTGCGGCGCCAAAATTGGAAAACACAAGGCCGACGAAGATGGGGTTGGTAGGGCGGGTATCCAAGGGATTTCTGATGCGGTTCTGGAGAACATAAATGCCCATTCCCACCACGAGGACCTTAACACCGGCCCGTTCGAGCTCGATGATGGCGTCATGTACGAAGCCGAGGTCACGAAGGGGGTCCATATACTTGATTGCGTCCTCTCTAGTCATTGGGAGACGAGTTGCGAGGTGGAGGGCGGCCACGTCGCTAGCAGGCAGGTGATCGAGTATCAGATTGCGCAGCTCTGCCGTCTTGAATACTCGATCCGCTGGCGATGGTGCCGACATGGCGTGATCGACATCGATGTTGCCGGTATCGTCCATGTCGACTGAGAAGTGGTATGTCCTATCAATGGATACAGGTATGCGCGATCGTGGACGGTGAGCACTCGAGTATCACTCCGGGTACTGCGTAGGTGACGGGGAGGTAACGCGTAGATGATGCGGAGGTAACGCGTGTATGGCGAATGATGTTTGTGCAAAGAAGTTGGGTTGGATGTGCTCCTGGCTAACTGGACAGAGAAGCACAACTCGTATAGTGAACTCCGCAAAGACCATCGAACTTCCGCGTCAATGGATAGGAGACGGCCGCCGATAGCGGTCACCCAAGGCCCTAAGCGGCATCGGCACGGCCCTCAGCCGGGTTGGGAGGCATTATGGATCAATTGACGCTGACATTTCCCGGGGTGGCGAGTAGTGAAAACACCTGGTACGGTATGCTGCCACCAGGGCCTAGAAGAGAAGAGAAGATCAAAAGAGTGTGTATTGGATGAAGATCTAACTGAAGGCTGACCAGCAGCTGATGTGACTTTTATACCCTGGCTGTATGCACGCAGCCGCACTGCCCCTGCTACAGTAGCCGGCAGCTTCTACGCAGCTCTCATGCAGCTCTCATGCAGCTCTATGCAGTTCGTAGGCAGCGCGTAGGTGGCAGATAACGTGTTGGTTTGAAATAGCGAGATGTGATTGTCATGGTTGGGTAAAGAAGGCATGGCCAGTGAGAAATTCTGAACGCACCAATTTGGCTGTCAGAGTAAAAATTAGTATAAATACCTTACTTTCTCCTCCAGAGCCTACTCTCCAACCTTCTTTCAACTCTCATTGGAAGCAGCTCTGTTGCAGTCACAGAAGCAGCTCTGTTGCAGCCCTGAAAGCAGCTCCGTTGCAGCCCTGGAAGCAGCCCCGAATTCAACCAAGGCTTAGCCAAACCAGTCCCGTCTCATTCCAGTATCAATTGATCAGGAATGACTTCTAAAAGAAGCGGCAGCGCCGGACCCCCTTGTCTCTCCTCCGATGGAGAGATCAAGGGGCCGTCCCCGAAGCACCCAGCAGCAGGCCGAGGAGGTCCACGATGTATTCGGCGCCCCTCATGCTTCACCCGACGAATACCCCTTCCAGTCTACCGGCGACCTCTCCGACATCCCAGACATCCCCGTTGAGCACTGGACCCCCGCATCTGACGCTGAAATCGAGAAAGTCCGGGGCTCCAGGCTGTACTCGGAGTACTGCGAAGCCGCCCGAGTGCGCACGCATACGTACGACTTCCAGGATCTGTCCCGCTTCGTGACAATACGGTGGTGGCCAGAGGAGTGGGCTTGGGTAGAACCCGAGACATTGCCCCCGGAGGAGGTTGACAGGGCCGCTGTTGCCAAGATGAAAGCCCGGAACGGTTGCTTCCAAGGCCAAACGGTCATCTGCAGCACCAATATCATGCCCCGCGCCTTTGACAAGTGCGCTCCGCTCCTCTGTTTCGAGTCGACAATGGCCTACTTTTCCTGGTTAGACACCCAAGGTAAGAATTCTATTGCAGTTGGTTGAGATTGTGTTCTGTCCGGCTAACCGTGTTGACAGCCGCCATCTACTTCTCCAAGCTCGCCCAGTATCGCGCTCGCAGCTATGACATCCCAGGCTATTCGCCCAAGTATGCTACCTTGCCCAAATGGCTCAACGACATCGAAGGCAACACAGGCATACACCGTATCTTCCGCCAGGTGTCTCAGATGCAGGAGCCGAGGGCCCTGTTGGTGCGCAAAGGCGACACGGACCAGGCCTACCAGCCAGTTGACCAGCGCCACCAAGCTCACGTCGAGGCGACCATTCTGGTCAATGTCCTCGTCGCCCTCAAGTTTACCACTCGTGGGCTCCATTCCGAGGAGAAACGATTCGTGCCGGTCGAGGGAGAGGAGGGAATGACTTCCCCATACCGCTATGGTTACCACGCAGATCATTGGCTGGGTATGGTTGTCGCATTCTACAGCTTCTGGAACCGAAGGACAAGGTCACACCATTCTCGGATTGATGGCCAAGCCAGCGCCACCCCTATCAAAGCAGTGGGTCGCATCGAGGCGGACAACATGGCTGGCATTTTCGTTTCGGAGCAGGGCGGAAGCACTAGAAGCTCTTCCGCACCCCAGGGCAGTGACCACTCGCTGGTGGCTCCATCCGGCAGCGGCCCGGCCCCCAGAAACCCCCGAACTGCCAAACCACCATTCGTCAAGGAGTTGTCAGATGATTCACCGAGTGATACTGAGAGCCTTGTCGATTCCCAGGTCAGACCTAACGAAGCAGGGCCCGCTGTGCCACCTCTTCAAGCCAAGAAGACAGACAGAATCAGAGATGCCACAGCGCTTCTCATGGACGAGGTGCGTACCGAGATGCGTGCCGAGATGCGTGCTGAGATGAGCAAAATGCGTAGCGAGATACGAGATGAGATACGCAATGAGATGCGCAGCGAGCTGGACAAAGAATACCGTAGGAAAAACAAGCGCCTTCAGCGATTTAAACAAAAGTTCTGCCAGAGTCTGGAAGAACTCGTCGGAGAGGCGGCTGAAAGTCCTGATGTGTCTAGCAACGACGACGCTAATTGAGGGAGGAAATAAGGGCAGACCAGGGTTTGTCTTCACAACAGATACTGCGTCTCCTATCAGGAGATTAACTAGATAGTGACACACAGAATTAACAACGTATAGATCCTTGATCAATTGATGCCGGAGACGCCTGATATACAGTTATCCCTTAAACCGATATGACGTCTGTGATGACGCACCTATTATGCGCAGATGCGCTCTAGAAGTCGGTCTAGTTCTTCAGTAGCTATGAAGACGGGAGCGTGATTGTTCCTCAGCTGAAATAGTAAGATGTAATTGTGGTGGTTGGGTAAAGACGAGATGACCTGTGAGAAATTCTGGAAGCAGCAATTTGGCTGGCAGAGTAAAAATTAGTATAAATACCGTACTTCCTCCTCCAAGGCCTACTGTTCCCAACCATCCATCCTTCAACTTTCAACTCTCCCGCCAAAGCTTGGGCAAGCCCACCACACAAGCCCGAGAATACAACAAATCCCTGCCCGTTTCACTTCCAGTATCTCTTGATAGGGGATAACCACTGTTTTCCACCGGCAACGGCAGCATTCTGTGACAATTGGTACACAATCCCTCAACGGCAACAGACTCGATTGGCATACCGTCACCACGCCGGCAACATGACTGGCCCTATTTTGGAAGGGCAGTGTGACTCCAGCATAGCCCTGGGACAAATCATGGACTACAGTCATGCAGTTCACCGGCTGCGTTCTGAGCCCGACCGTCACGATGACGACGCACACATGGACCGGTTCCATACTCGCCTTGCCTGGGTTGTCGGAACTGATCGTCTGTTGGAGGAGACGACGCGCAGTGTCGATGTAGAGACCTTGAGAGAGGACGTGATCGAAAGTGTCTACCATTACCACGGGACGCCGGAGCGATTCGAAGTCGATAGCGAGACTGCCAGAGGCATCGCGTACCTCATTGGTTGGGACTACCCGAGCAAAGTCATAACTGACGAGCTTTCCATGAGGGGAGATATTGGAGACGAGGACGCCGATATGTTGCACAACACCACAAACGATCTGTGGAAGGTGGACGTCGCCGCAAGTGGTGACGATTCGGTCCGACGCATGCTGCTGAATGCCTTTGACATCCGCTCCCAGGAGGTCTTCACCAACGAGGACAGATTGAGCAACAGCGTCACCGTGAGCCAACTGGAGGCCATTCGCTCCGATACTGGTCCGACGCCAACATCGTGGTCCCCGGAACAGGACACGGCTCCTACGCTGGACCTGGAGCAAGTCAAGCAACTCCGGACGCTGGATCCCGACGGCGGCCTCAGTTACCTCTATATCCTCTGCGAGCTGGCCAGAACTCGCACGCCGCCTGGCATGGATTGGGCCGGCATGGCTCACTGGGCTATATCCAAGTCGCCAGTCCTCACCCGCATCGTGGAGCTTGTGACGAAGCATCACATAGAGAACCTTCGAACCGTGGTCGTCGTGGACGATCCTTATTGCCAACAGTGAGTAACCTTGGGCCAACCACATCCTATCAACTGATAGAGATTGCACCTGAGTGAATGTACTGACGGGCTGCCAGGCTCACCAAGGCAGTGCTTGAGAAGGTCGGCTGCCGGGTTGGCTCGATTCGGGCCTTGGACACCACCGAGGAGCGCCAGTATGCTGTCAACCAGTTCACTTCGGGCGATTCCGACGCGAGGGTGCTCATCATGAGCTCCTCCAATAACACGGCCGGCCTAAACCTGAATGGATGCTGCTATCGCGGCATTATTGCGCAGTTCACCGGGGGTGTTCCCAAGCTTATGCAAATCATTGGATGCTTGGGCCGAGAGGGGAGTGAACGAGGACGTCATCTGGTACATTCTGAAGGTCAGGGGTTCGTACTATGACATCCAGGAGGACCGCATGTGCAGAGAGTATGCCGAGACTCTTCAGAACGATGGATACATGCCCACATATCTCAAAAGCCCTGTGCTCCGCCGCATTGTGGCATACGAGCACATCCGAGTCTTGCTGGCCCAGTCCTTCAACCGCTTCTCCTGGACCGTGGACCTCCCTGCCGCCGTCCAGGATTTCAACAGCTCTCGGCTGCGACGCATGGGTCAGTTCTTCACGACTATGGCTCAGATTCTCATGGCCTCGCCAAGATGTCTGCAGGAGGATGAGCCCTCACTTGCGTACTTCGTATCCGACATCGCCCGTCGTTTTGTCGACCAGGATAATGATGAAGACAACGACGTCTATCGTCCCCCGACTCTTGAGTGGATCATGGGACAGCTCGGCGACCTGAAGGGCAACCGAGACAAGGAGGATCAAGAGATGGCCGACCTGGAGACTGGCGAGGTCTAGGATGGTTCTGCTGGAGGCCCAACTCAGAAAGAAGGAGTCGAAGATACGACTTGGTGGAGTTGGCTGTGGCATGTGTTGGACTAGAAGGAGCGTTCACCAGGTTTTATGCCTGGACTAGATGGTAGCACGCGATTGAATTTGGCGAGATTCACCTATCGTGCATTGGCACCAATGTCATTTCGACATGATGGTGCGAGATACGATATCCAGTTCTGCGCGGCATTCACGCGCATACCAACCAACACCAATATCAACCTTAATAGGACACCAATGGGTGTCTGTACGTAGCTAGGGTTAGATGAATCATAATACATGAGAAGGAACCGTCTGGGATGACTTTTATATCATTGTGTACCAATTGTTACAGAGACTGATAACACGCATTGTCAATCACCTAGACGCCCTTTACTTTTACACGATCGGGTCTTCTAAATATAGCTCAATGACGGCCAAAGTCAACAGAGGCTTGATTCCCTCTTAGATACCTGAAGTCCCCTGCACTACACGAAACCCAAGCACCTTTAGGCCAAGGACGATTTGAGGAAGAAGTCTTGCGGATGAAACTACACGCACTGTTTCACTTGGACGGTTGCTTCATGTCTTCGATAATATGGAAGATGGTCAACCACACCCAGAACTTTGCATGGATGCCGGCAGCATAATATGATTGTAAATCTACAGCATCCGGGACGTGGCATCCAGTCACAGCCAAGGCATGGCCAATTGTGTGCAAAGTTGAAGAAACCGATCGTGAATCGACCGAGAAACGAGAATAGGAGGTGAGACTCGTACTGCCAGCAACGCATCGACCAAAGTCGCATGTGGGCCGGCCCGACTAGCACTCCACCTGGAATCCCGGAAAAGTACCATGGGCAAATCTCACGATCGGATAGCACATGGTTGACAGCTCATAGCTGTAGTAAGTCCCGATTTGCCGCTTTGGGTTTTGACATGCCGTGCCGCAATTCAGACGGACCCCATCCGTTCTCAAGCGGGCCGTTTCCCCACATGAATGAATCTGACATGGCATCTCAGCCGCATAGCCGGTCTAATGATTACGATCTAGGCGCTTGTCTACCCACTGCGCAGGGGTCTTTTGCCCATCGTCACCAATACCCGTTCATTCGTGGTTAGGCGGGTGCTCGTCTAAAGTACTCACCACGAGTCTGGTCGGCCAGCTCCTCTGACCCAAGTGCCACCTTTGGCTATGTGAACTTCGCATCCAGTAGCTCGTATTGAGTGTAGGCAACAATATGGTGCTCGGAACATCGGCGGCCCTCCTCAACATGCTACCCATAGCCTGCAAGATGAAGCTGAACAACGTAAGACCGAGAGCATGCCGACTATGGTTCGACGTGGAATGTCCTGTAAGAGCTGTGCCGCTTGCGAGTCACGATATAAGCCGTAGTCCTCCTCCGCAGGTTTGACGTTATTGTCCAGACTCACAGCGCCGAACAGTCTCATCTTACTGCCTATTGTCTACTACCTACTGCCTACTACCTACATTGCACCTTATCTTCATCCACGTTCTCAAACTCACCATGAAGTTCTCCCCAGCCGCCGTCGCCAGCCTCGTGGCCTTCTTTGCTGCTTCCGCCACTGCTGCCCCCACGCTTGAGACTGCCCCTACCAAGGTGGACTTCTACAAGGCGTCGGGTATGGCGAAGATGATCGATGGCCTGTACAGCCTAGATTATGACGCCACTGGCGAGCCCGTCATCACCTACACCCCGCACAACAAAGACTCGCCCGCCACGAATGCTGCCTTGGCCAATGGCACCGACCTCGAGGAGGGGTCTTTGTCCAAGAGAGGCCAGCATTGCGACAACATCAAGCTCGACCCGGCAGAGACGGACGCGGCCAACGCGGATCTCCAAAAGGCCTGCCAGGGCGGCTACTCCAAGACCATCTGGTCTCAAATCGGCAACACCGTCGCCTACTACTGCCAGTACAAGACGGGTGCCACCTGCTGGCCCGAACAGAGCAACAACGCCAACTACTGGATCACCAAGTCCTGCGGCAAGTACTGGGCCGGCAGCTACCAGTCCGCCAAGCACGAATACGCCTACGGATACACCCGTGCCGACCACGAGTTTTGCGGTGTCATTATGTAAACCTGCGGCTAGATAGTCACGATGGGAGAATTGATTGGTCAGCCTTGTTGGAATGGCAGTCACGTGCCTTGCCTGTACATATAAATAGTCACATCTCGGAGCAGCTCCCTAAAGCTCTCTTCTCCCTCTTTAATCAACTCATTGCTCATAATCCATAAGTCCTATGTCAACACGCCTTGGTTGGGAGGTGGCGATATAGACAAAAACCGTAGTAGACATATATATCACGTATCACAATTGAATTATTCACCACTTCGATTCAATAACAACCTTAACAACAGTAGATCATCACGAATGGCACATGGATTGACACAGCTGCTAGCTGCATTAGGCGCTTAGTTGATCTAATTCAGATTGGGATGGATGTTGACAGCGGCTATCGAGGTGGGATTCGCAGATCAGCCTCGGTGCCACCTAATAACGTGATGGAAGCGAAAATGCTTGACTTCAAATCAAGCGGGCCGCTTGGTGTGGGGTTTCCTGCATCAGGGGACTTTTTGCTAGCCGATGACTGTGCCGTAACTGTGCATATCTGGAAAGATACGATACCCACCCTCTGTGCCGCCTGCGCCGCAATCGCCGTCAACTATCGTATCCTGTGTTTTGTGGGCTTCTCGACGTCGAAAAGGACTTGTTGCCAAGCTAATTACCTCTTCATTTACCCTTTCTCGCGCCGTGTAGTCCGGTCGGCCAACCACCGTGCCGCTACAGGTCGGAAAACGTGGTCGGCTCCTCTTAAAAGTCCTGTCCTTTGTTCCTGAGCCGGCTGCCCTTTTGTTTTGCACCGTGCTAGTACACTCTTTGAGATGTATCACGATACTCTCAGGTGACCTCGCCGACGTGGCATGGACCATGAGTCCGCTTTCCGGCTGTGGCTCAGTGACGAAGAAGAGCCCCGGCAGTAGCATGTCGTGGACATGTAATCCACCGACAAGCCGTCCACAAGCTTTGTCCCGGTGCTGCTGTTCTTTTTCAGCACTTAGAATGTCGGCTCCAGTAGATTTGATGGATATAGAACGGCCTGAAGACCGATAATCAGCCCTCGGCATAATGATGTAGTCGAAAAGGACAAGACCGCAGTCTTACACCGCTAGGCATTGGATAGGTTCGTGATGCTAGACGCAAAGTTGCTCCACACAGATGTCAGCTTCTACCAAGACCCAGTAACAGGCGGCGCTTGGTCGTTCTTCTGTGCCGTAGACAGAACTCCGGCAAAGCGCCGAGTTTGAATGTGCCAACAAGCCCTACAGAGGTCTAGGTACGGGGATGGGATGAGTATGGACAGATATGGAAACCCCACAGGATGTAAGAAATCCGTAGAGAAAGGACATAGCTCTAGTGTTGAAGGCTCCAGATCTATAAAAGCAGGTTGGAACCCACGTTCACCCCAAAACCCTCTCCTCATCACCTCACATCACTACAAAGTATTAGTTCAGCCCTCCTTCATCCATCGCTTCTCTTTGGCACCATGTTCAACCTGAAGTTCGCCACCTTTGGCCTGTTGGCCACGGCAGTTGTGTCTTCCATGGCCTACCTGCCGCCGCACAAGCGGTCCGAGTCGGCCATCGACCTGGGCCAGATTGAGGGCCTGGATCACCTACAAAAACTCCTGGGACTCCCTTCTACCAAGTGGGAGACCATCGAGGAGCCCGAGGTACACGACTGGGACGCCATTGCGGCCGAGGACGCACTTCGCGCCTCCGGAACCAGCCCGGCCGCAACGCCCGAGAACCTCGGACTCGCCAGGCGCGACGAAAACGCGTCCCCGGATCAGTGCGCCAACACCACGGGCTTTGATCGCCTCGTGTGCCAAACCCTCCCCACGCGCGTGCCCTTGTGGGCTGCCGGCGGCGCCCTGTCCATCTGGTACGCACCCCCGGCCTTCATGAGGTTCGTCCGGGCCTACGCCGCCACCATCCGAATCGCCCGCAGCCTGCGGGGCGAGGCGAGGGCCGAAGACATGGTGAAGCGCGCCGCCAACGGCGAGGCGCCCCGGCAGTTCCGCTTCTCGCTGTCCGCGCTCCCGCTCGGCAGCAACGGCACGCTGGCGGCGCGCGACGAGGACCTGGACCTGACCGACATGGAGCTGAGCCACCAGTACGTCTACGAGGAGGCGACGGGCATCCTGCACTACATGGGGACCCGGGGCGCGCTGGACGTGGAGGAGCAGGTGCCGTCGGCGCGCCGCGGCACGGGCCCCGTCGGACGCCGCGACCCGACGCGCAACTACACAATCGTCCTGCAAGCGACGGCGCTGTCGTCGGCGTCCACTATCGCCAGCACCGAGTGCGTCGGGGACATCGTCAAGTGGCACATCAACCAGGCCACCGAGCAGAACCGGTTCCGCTGCGCCCCGCTCGACAACCGCGGCAGCTGGAAGATGGCCCTCCACGTGAACGTCAACCACGGCCGCGGCAACGGCGAGGAGATCGGCTCCTGCTGCGAGTTCTAGATCTTGCGACTCTTCGGACCAAATCGACCGACGGCTGCGTTCGCGCTGGTCGATCTGCGATGGCGACGACGTTGAGAGAGGATGGAAGGGGTTATGAGTCACCGGTTGCAAAGTTTAACAGGTTCCTGCGTATACTTTTGGACGGATTAGAAGATAATTACTTCATTAATATAACATAGCACCTTGTGGCGACTTCTCTTGTACCTACAACCCTTGTGCCGCTGAAAGACAAGACGGTGAGGATTTCAAATAGTCTGCCTATATCAAGGCCGTGGCAGTATGACCTTGGTAAGCTAACGGGGTACCTTGACTGAAATTATCCATAGTAGTAAGAGCCACGCATGCAAAAGGATATTTCAGAGACCAAAGCCACGGATTGAAAACTAATACACAATACATGTACCATTAAACCAGCCACCCGATATCAACATGTGAAAGTTGTACAGTTGATGTATTCAAGGCATTAAGCTAACTCATGAGTCTGCTGGAATACTGTGCCCTGTTGAGCAGGTTGATATGGGCGATATCCATTCATGTGGGCCACGTCCATAGACTGCTGTGAATGGAGTTCTGAAGGGGCTGAGGGATTACTATAATAGTTGACCTTGTCCCCATCGCCGGGATACGGAACTGCTGCTGACGCGCCCACAGACGATAGACTGGCAGATCTCTTCCTGCGGTAAAGCAAAATTGTGGCCGCAGCTAAGATGATAACGCCGGCAACGCCGCCAACTGCACCTCCGATCACTGCGCCATTCGTGTTAGTGCTGGGGATACTCTTGCTTTCGGTACCTCTAGGACTTCCCGGCTGAGTAGTAGAGGATGTGGACTGCTTCGGGGCACAGAGGTCCGTGATGTCGTTGCCGGCAGAGCTCACCGCTACTGGCTGGCTGGGTTTGTCCGAGGTGGCGTCGGCCTGCCACAGATACAGTTTGTTGGTGTCGTGGTTGATCATCATGTATGCGGACGCGAGGAATTGGTAGCCCAGTCGCATGAGCACATCCTTCTGGACCTCCTGTAGGCTGTCGATGAGGAAGTCCTTGGGCGACGTGGTGTTGGCGAGGATGTCGCCGGTGCTTTTGTCGAGGTACGTGTTCGTGGCGACGAGGGTGTCGCTGGACAAGGCTACAGTGAAGCCGTTGGAGAATGCCAGCTCAAGTTGGCCCTTCCAGCTGTGGCAAGCGGTTAGTCGTCGTGCAAGCGCCCGTGGAGGTGACTCTGACTCACGTAGTGCTAGTGTCAGAGCTGTACTGCTGATTCCAGAAATAGATCCCAGTAGTGCGAGAATTCGCGTTGGGTACGCTAGGGTCCGACAAGGACCAGTTGCTGTAATAGGGGTTGTAAGACATGGCCATCGCTGTGGGCAAGTCGGGCCACAAACAAATCGATTGGGACTTTCCGCTTGGAATCAAGGAAGACGTTGCTCCACTTTGGGACTTCAGTTTCATATCGACAAGATCCAAGATAGCCCCTGAAGGACAGTCAGGCTGAGGGGTCAGCTCAAACGCCATTGGTGCACCCCGGACTCGGGCTTTGTCATAGCCCCCAAGAACGAGGCTACCGTCCATCGGCTGAGACATGCCGTAGCCTCGACCCCACCAGAAGCCCCAGGACCGAGATGCGATCTTGTTGGATGATACCAGCCTGTTGAGCAGCGTCGAGTTGGGACCGAGGCCCAGTTGGTTCATGGCTTCGTATGCTTGCTTCGAACCGGGATCGTTGGCTACACCGAGCGAGAAGTCTTCGAGTGTGGTGTCGGAGTTGAGGGCGATTCGGTCGGCGACAATGTCCAGACGGTTTGGGTCGATGGAGCCGGCGGAGTACGAGTTTGGGGCGAGTGTCCTGCTTGTCGATGATGATTTGGTGTCATAGAGACCTCCGCGGAATGTCGCACAGCCACTGTCCGAGTATGTCTTGGAATCGGAATCCATGGATTCGTCACACATGCCATTTCCATGCGGCCAGACTACGGTCATATCGCCATGTCTAAGGGGTCATTTCATTAGTTCTCCGTCCCCAACGCCCACCTGATGTGGGATAGACTCACCCATTTGGAAGGAAAGCAAGGGTTTGGCTTGGTTGGCCCAAGGACAAGCCGGCGCCTCGCGCTATTTTCCCATTCGAGAGTGTCACATTGCCCACTCCGAGAACTATGGGAGGCGGCAGGCAGTCGGACAAAACGACAGCAACGAACGATGATAGAACCAGACTGAGAATCGCCACCATTCCCGCCATTACTGTGTATGGTATATGGAAGCCAGACAATAGGGGAGAAATCAGCCTGCCAGGGACGATGAGGTTTCCAATGTGAAGAAGAGGGCGCAGATGGCGATGCGGGAGTCGGTCAAGTCAGTGTTAGCGGTGCGCTCTTCATCCTATCCGATTACGGGTACCTGAGAGAGCACAGTTCCGAACTGCTATTGATGGCCCGAGGCCGAGGGTTTCCTGGCGAGCGAATGGGAATCAAGCCTGTAGCGGTGAAATGAAAAGACCTGCAGTGTCAAACTATGCCAACCAACAGCCCGTCGATCATTGCTGCAATTGGGCTTAGCTCTTCTGTCCAGGTTGCTATTGGACAGGCTCAGCGCAACCAACGTCTCGGTAACCAATCAGAGAGGCGGATTTCTCTTGCATGCCACCGCACTGCCCATGGAGCGTTTCACGGCGGCTGTTTTTCTTGGAGGGCTTCTAGCCGATCTTTCTTCTAGTCGCTCTCTATGTCGCAGTGAAAAATACGCCGTATTTGCCGATCTGAAGAATGTCCGACGTATTATTAGATTAACTTAGCGTGGTCAGATTTAAGACTGGCAATTGAGGCACAGCCCTATGAGCGAGCGGGCAGCTGGAAGGAAGGGTTACGGGCCGGAGGAATGCATGGGATCAACAACCCTGTCGCCTGGCCCCTGTACTCCGAAAGCGCCTAACCTGCCAGTTGGGGGCCAATGAACTGATTTGCTGTTGGCACTAACGACTATTACATACAAACTGCAGAGAGCCCATGTGCCATGATCCGTCATCCATCTGGTGGTGGATTTTCCCATCTTCTTGATCCCATCCAACTTACTCACCGTGTCACAAATGGCCGAGCTCTCATTGCACTGAACGAAATAGACGGATATTTTCAACTTCCAGTGCTTGAAATGTCTCTCATGACGCGGAGTCCACTTACCCGTAGGCCGGCCTTCACGGGCATTCTCGTGGTGTTGTTGCTGTTCCTGCTGCTGTCAGGGAAACCAGAGTGGTTATTGTACAACCCTCCTGAAAGCCCCTACATTCCGTCGCAAACCTCTCCGGTACCGGTCGCACCGGCCACGTCGGTCGCGGACCCTCCCACTGAGCCTTCGCATCCCAGGCTTCTCGCCTCCGACTACGAGCAATCCACGTCGCAGCCCGCCATCTGCGAAGAGCGCTTCACCACCAAGTACTTTGATGTGTTCCTGAAAGAGCAGGTGGAATACTGCTCTCACGGCTCGCCATCGCAGCTGAAGTGCCTCTACACCCCGGAAGGGTTCCCCGGAGAGAACCAGCGCGATGGGTTCTGTATCGGCCAGAACGCCCACTTCAACCCGAAGACCCGTCGATTCGAGATGGACTGTTCGCGCACGGCAGAACCAAAGGTACCGCTGTCGAGGCTTCGACCCTACTGGTACGAGACAGGGCCGCACACCGTCATGGACGGTTTTGTCGACTTGAAAGATAGCAATGCCCCTGCGAACCATCGACCTGCTCAGCCTGGCCGAAACTTCACAATACTCTTGAAGCGAGAAGGCGCCCACAACATATTCCACACCTTCCACGAGATGATGAGCCTCATGTATTCGATCGACATGCTGCGCCTAGCCACGGATCCGATGACGGGCCGGCCATACTATTCCGAGGCCGACGTAGCCAACACGCAGATCGTGGTGCTCGACGACCACCCCGACGGCCCGTACTGGGACCTGTGGCGGATCTGGTCCGGTCGCGTGCCGAAACGGCTGCACGAACTGGTCGAGGAGGATGGGGGCTGGCTGTCTCGACCTCTCGGCCATCTGATCCTGCCCCTGGCCGGCGCCGCGAACCCCATTTGGCACGGCACGTGGGACGGCGTCGACTGCACCGACGACCTCCGGAAGGTTTTTTGTGCGCCGCGTTCTGGATTTCTACGGCGTGGCGCAGGACGTGCCGGTCGAACCCAGCCGCCAGGACGACCAACTCACGCTCACATTTGTGGATCGCCGACAGACGCGCCGTCTGGAAGGCCTGGATGACCTACTCGGCCGCATAAGGGTGGAGCACCCCGACGTCAAAATAGAGGCGGTCGACTTCGGGGCCATTTCGCTGCGCGAGCAGATCGACGTCGCCCGCAAGACCGACATCCTCGTCGGCGTCCACGGCGCGGGCTTGACGCACAGCCTGTTCATGAAGGAGGGGCGGGGGGCTGTGGTCGAGATCTTTCCGCCAGACTTCCAGTACAGCGGCTTGCGAGCTATTGCCCGCGAACGCAACCTGCGCTACTACAAGACGCACAGCACGACGCGGAAGCATGAGGGCGATTGGCACTTTGAAGACGTACGGCTGGATCCGGACACTTTTTCAACTTTGGTCAGGCATGCCGTGTATTCCTTGTATAATCGTCCTGGGTGGTCAAAAGACTTGGTTTGAATAGCGTTGGGGATCTGTAAATTAAAATAGAACTTGGAAAAAGTAAACAGCAATTGATATTTTTCATTAGAGACCTAAGTAATCAGACTAAACCTGAGCCAGCAGGAAGAATTCCGTGTAGATACAATTCAGTACGGACATATATAACGACCACAACTATCCTCTCTAATAAGAGCGATGAAGAACACAAGTCTCTGAAAAAGGGTAAAATAAGAAATTTAGAATTGGGTGAAGAGATCCAAAACTTGAGACTCACTAAAAGGAAATCGTGGAGGGGAGAAATACCTGGAACCCTACTCCGTGAACTAGTATTTGAACACCAAGTAGCCCGCTTCAGCTTTGAGTCGAACAGTAGCAAAGACGAAGGAGAGAACAGAAGAGATTGGAAACAAAAGAGAAAACAAGGACCAGAATGGCGTTAACAGCCTTAAGCCCCTACCTCGATAGCAGCGGGAGAACTGCGGAAGCCTCGGCGCTTCGTGCCGGTCTTCTTACCTTTGCCAGCTTTGGAATCAGGCTTGGGCTTCTTGTGCTTGTTGGCGTTGGGATCCTGGGGGAGATCGGGGAGGCGATTGCGATGCGGGCCTCTTTTTCCCCCTTATCGCCGGGTGTGTTTTCCTTAAATTAAACACCCAGCTCTCTGGCAGGGGCGACGACCATGAAGGCCTGAGCAAGTTCTCGGGGACTATGCAGACTCGTGGAGACCGGCGTAATTACTGGCACAGCTTCCGGAACTTCTTCGTGCTGACAATCATACGAGGCGGGTATGCAGGTTGATAGGTCTTCTTCCATTGGTCAGATGACCCAGCGGGCTCCGTCGTGTTGGTCAGACCCTGCACCGCCACTGCCGCAATTGGATCCTTGTCTTTCGAGGGGGCGGGGGCCGATATTCAGATTGTTAACAACTCTTCATCAACAACCAACCGCCTGCCCTCAGTCCACATCCGCCTGCACTCGCACATTTCCTACGACGAGATGAGAACTGGTGTGAATAGCATAAGCCGCGCAGCACCATTCCGGTTTCTCGACTTGCCAACCGAGATCCAATTGAGCATTCTTCATTATACCGATCTCGTCACGCCACTTTCCGCTGTGATTTGGAGTCCGGACCAGGGATTCCACCTCCCATCCATTGACAACGAGCAAGCATGGGGTGCCTGCCACTCAAGAGTGCCCTGCGGTCCTCCCTATGACCGATGCCATCCTTTCAACCACCTCAACTGCACAGGCAGGCTCAAGGACCCGCTTACGGGATGGCATGCGCGGCGAGGGTCACTGCCAGAAGATGGGAGGCCAGATGATGCTGAGCCAATCTGTCCTTGCCCCCACGCCAGCGCCGATCGACCATGGTGGCTCGCGTACAGGGGCCGCTGCTCCCTTTGTCGCCACTATGCCTGCCAGTTCATGCCCTCGCGAGCAGGTTCCGACACGCCGGCGGATGCCGACCGCGAGCGTCTCCGCGTCTGGCAGCCTCCTACCTCGCTCTTTCTCGTGAGCCGCTATTTCCGGGAAACTTGCTGCGCCTTCTTCTTTTCGCGGAACTATTTTCACGTGAAATGGTTTGTCGACCGCTACCCCTACTCGATTGAACACGCCGGGCCCGTCTGGCTTTCACGCACAGTACCGGCCTCGGCCATTTCGAGCATCCGAACTCTCCGGATCGACTTTGGCGACTTCCGCTCTATGGATAGATACAACGGCGCCCATCTGTGGCAATACGGGCTGAAGGATTTCCCTTTTCCAAAGGACATGTCGCAGGTAGACGAACTTCTCGACAGCGATCCCATGTTTACCGCATACACCTTGTCCCTGAAAAAGACGGCCACCCAGCTCCGGTTGGATACTTTGGTCTTGGATAACAAAAACATGTGTACTTTTAACTTGCACAACTTCGGGAAGTGGCACCAGGAGTCCTGGGAAAAGATAGGTCCCCAGGCCATCGTGCGATTCGTGCGACAGGTCGTTACCTCGATGCACTGGCCGCCCCTAAAGGACGCACCGTTGTCGGTGCTGGGCGGGACGGGAACTCGCCACGGCGGCCAGCGTCTTATCGCCGCTTTGAATTTCGGCTCGGATACAGGCTACCTGCCAGTCTTGTACATACGAAGGCAGGTCGACAATCCGATCCCACCGTCCTCTCTGCTCTACTACTTGGACCTCGAAGGGCGACCAAGCGGAGACGAGTACGCTACCGGCCCACATAGAGTTTCCGATGGCGAGCCTGTAGGGACCGCGGAAGAGGGCAGCACTGTCGTCGACGAGGTCTTCTTCGGGCTGTTGTTCAGTTGGTTCCCGAGGAAGTGATTACTCAACTGGGCTAGTGCGGCCTAACATAAATTTCTTGTCACGTTCTTTCTCCAATTCTCAGAGTTCCTTACTCTTTATCAACTACTTCCACATCATCAGCCCCATTTCAGCCTATTCTTAAGAGTTTGCGATCCATTAGACCTGCCATTAACTATGTTGAAGGGCTGACTTCCAGAATTGGTTCCCACGAAAATGGCTACAACAATCCAGAAATGGCTACGTCACTTCCGACAATCAGTCTGGCACTGCCCAAGGCGACTCATCCGGCAATGCCTTCCGCAATGGCCCGCAGGTGAACATCTTTCTTAATGCAAACTTTCAGACGTTCCCTGGTATGCCAATTGCCCCGAACAAGCAGCAAACTCTCGCCGGACGACATGCAAATCCGACTTGGCAAGATAGCCTTGGACAACACATTGAAACCGAGATCGTCGAGAAGGTATTGAAGCGCTGCACGTGTACGACAGATCCCCTTCCATCGTCCAGTCGGAGAAACACTTGTCCAGCTACCACATGACATTGCTGAAGACAGCCAGAGATCCCGGTGACGCTCTGCATGCCATGGAACCACAGCCAATTGCTCGTGGCGACGCCGAGATCCGCGCCCCAGTGCTTCCCCCGTTATTTGTTCACGTCACCGTCACTGCTACCTCCAACGCAGACAAGGATCGCATTATCGTCAATGATGGCATCACCAAGGAGATGATTGAGGCTCTCGCGGACGCCTCGGATCCCATCACAGAGTCAGATGTCCCACTGGCACCACAGTCTCGGAAGCGGGCGCGCTCGATCACCAGCTCTGCCACGGTCGTCGGAGATGACGACGATACGGCCATGGACGGAGACTCCGATACCAATTCGACAGACGGACAGACGCAAACCCCTGGTCTTCCCACCCGATGCCAGAATAAACACGACAGCACCTCCAAGTGTGTGTGGGAGCATATGCAAAACACCAGTCCCAACGTGGTTCCGGCCATTGAGCACCACGCTAAGTTCACCATGTCAGGAGCCTGCTGCACCTTTTTGCCCTTTTCTCTGTTCTGGCTTCCGCTCCTGGCCTCGCTGCAGATCGCCCTCTGCTTCGTCGATCAACGGCGGCGCGTGCAGCAATCCTTTGGCTGCGAGCATTGCCGATGCACCATTCCCGTTTTCTGGCTGCCTCTAATCAAGTCACTGGGGACGTCGAGTACTATCCCACCGAGAAAGACCAGTGCTGCTTCAACCCGTTTCATTTGATCATGGAGCCCCAACGGGTCAACCAACTCCGCGAGGGCTGCCATAAACATGTTGCGGGCCTACACCGGTCCCAACCCAAGTGCACACGGCTACTTGCTCTTGCGGTGTGATACTTGGGACGGCGTAGTTAGAGCTCGCATCTACCCATGAGTCGGACTTAGCACATCAATGTAACATCAGCTACTTTCACACCTTGACAGCCTGTACGCTTGCTAACAGCCTACCAACATCCTAAACGGAGGAGTGTAAGTAATGCCCAGCCTTGTGAAATTACAAGCCGCTCCAAATGCAGGCGGTATCGGTGACTGGCGCTAAGGCGCATCGTTAGCTGTGAGTCATTTGAGGGTCAAGCCTGCCCCAAATTTTCGATAGGCCTTTGTCCTCCTCCTCTTCCGGAATCTTGCCCGGAAGCTACTCATAACCACCATTTCTAAGTGACCTAAGCATTATCAGTCGGATGACGATGCTAAGATGGTTTGTCGTATTCATATTCTCACTAGGCACTGTGCTGAATCTTCCTAGGTACCAGCGGAAACTCGCGTCACATCCGACCTTGACACAGGGCATCACCACGGTTGTTCTGTTCGGAGCTGGAGATTGCATCGCCCAACAGTTCGTTGAGAAAAGGGGTCTCCAAAACCATGAACTAGCCAGGACTGGCCGCATGGCGCTGTATGGAGGAGGTAAGCTACTCCAGCTCCCCGACAAGTCGCAAACTGACAACCAATAGCAATATGGCGCCCAGCCGTGTCAAGATGGTTCAGGTTTCTCCAACACAAAGTCGTGCTCCGGAACAAGAACCTGGAAATGGCTGCGCGTGTGGCGGTGGATCAGACACTTTTCGCTCCGACGAGTCTTTTTGTGTTCTTGAGCTCCATGTCGGTGATGGAGGGCTCAAGTTTGCCAGAGAAGTTGGAGACATCGTATACCACGGCTCTGACGAGAAACTGGATGGTTTGGCCATTTGTGCAGCTCGTCAACTTCCGGTTCGTTCCTCTTGAACATAGAATCATACTTGTGAACGTCGTGCTGCTGGGTTGGAATTCCTATCTAAGCTATATAAATAGTATTCAGAAATAGCCTGCGGTTAAAAAGTAACGGTTGTTTCGCTTTTCTGATGAGTTTCGCGTTCCGATGCCAATAGGACACACTGTAGATTACTCGAATTTGAGTCATTATTTGGAAGTCATCCTAAACCATAGCCTCTCCGTGAATGTTGACAAAAGGGTATTCTGTCTTATAAAAATCACTTCCAGCCGACATAGTTCCGACACGAATATCATATAAGAAACAGATACTTTCCGACATTGCGCAGCACCACCGGGCATGTTCCGGTTGGAGGCCAGGTACGGCTGCTAACCCTCACGTGTGCCATTGCCGCCATGATGGTCCATCGAATCCGAAACAAAAAAGAATCGCCGTCTTTCCTAATCCAGGGGGACGAACTCCATCATATGGTCCCGTTTCGCAGGGAGCGCCCAATCAACCAGTGCTCATTGATAAGCCGGGCCGGTCAGAGGCCATCCCCGCATTCTCGCGGGATCCACCACGACAGCAACACCCCCGGGAACATCCCCGTATTACTTTATCTTACCCAGCCATTCCAGGATCCACTGCTATCTTGCGAGCAAGACCCCATGCCGTTTTGGGAAGGGAAAGTCTGGGGTGCGATAGGAGCATCCCCCACGCCGGGCCGGTGGTCTGGTTCATATGTATTGGCCATGCTCGACAACGCGCTCTTCTCAATCATCGCACTTTCAGAATTATCACCAGCATCACGATGATGACAGAGACTGCCGGCCCCGTGCCAGCTACTGGCCGTTCGAAATGGGCCGCCGCCTATCGAGGCGTGCTGTTCCAGATGATTATGTTCGGGGCGTAAGTAAGGCCCGGCCGCGACATGCCTCTTCCCGTGGCTAACACGTCCCAGTCTCTCGTTCGTGGGCCCTGCAATGGGAGATGCTGTAAGTGATCCCCATATCTCAAGCAACTCCCGGTGCCAGTCTAATGTAACGCAGCTGTCAAATCTGGGCGGGGGAGGGCTGTCGACGCCCTGGCTGGCCAACATCGCCAACTGCCTGTCGTACGCCGGGAGCTTCTTGGTCACCATCCTGGGCGGGCCGCTCATCAACAAGATCGGCATCAAGTGGTCCTGCTTCATCGCGGCGGCTGCCATGCCGCTTCAGGGATCGGCCTTCTACGTCAGCGCGCGATACAACGTGGACTGGTACCTGCTGTTCGGCAACATCGTGCAGGGGCTCACGGGCGGATTCCTCTACGTTGGCGAGTCGACTGCCATGCTCTCCTACCCGCACCCTGATAAGCGAGGCCTGTGAGTGACCCCCGTTTCCCCGGCTGAGGCTATTGCTAACGGGCACAGCTACCTGGGCATCTGGTCCGCGATGCGCAGTAGCGGGAGCTTGCTCGGGGGCGCCATCAACTTTTCCAACAACCACAAGACAGCCACCACCGGAGGTACGTCTGCCGCTCACTGATACATTCGAGCGTTTACTGACGCATACAGGCGTTGCGTGGTCCACGTACCTAATCTTCGTCGCGTTCGAATGCACCGGCGTCATCTTCGCCCTGCTGCTCTCGCCCACGAGAAAGGTGGTGCGGCATGACGGAAGCCGGGTCCAGATGCCCGAGAAGCTGTCGTGGAAGCAGGAGATCTCCGTCTTGGGGAGGGCTTTGCGGGAGAAGAAGGTACGTGCCAGATTCCCTGCAGAAGCAACTTTACTCACACAATATAGATACTGGCAATGTTCCTGCCGAGTTTCTTCAGCTTCTTCTACGGCGGCACCATGGGCACGTATCTGAGCCTCCACTTCTCTGTACGATCCCGAGCCCTGTCATCTCTTCTCGTCCGTAAGTTTGACATCTCCCCTGCTGCATTCTCGCCCTGACCGCCGCAGCCATCTTCACCATCTCGTCCGTCCTCGCGTACGGCAAGCTTCTCGATGGCAACTGGGCATCGCAAAAACGGCGCGCGTATATTTGCACCATGATGTGGATGCTGCCCATAGGCGCCGGGTTCATATGGATCGGCACCGAGTACGCCCGTCTGGGCTCCAAGTCGGCGCTCGACTACGCCAAGTAAGTTTCTTCAGATGGTGCATCCCAATTAGTAACTAACGAACGTGCAGCGATACTGGACCGTGGGCAAGAGCGTACATCCCCTACCTCCTGGTGTTCGTGGCGGGGTACTGGACGCAGCTCTCGCTGTACTGGATCCTGGGCAACTTCTCGCTCGAGGTCGGCAGCAGCGCTCGCACGGGCGGGCTCTTCCGCGCCTTCGAGACGGCGGGACAGGCTGTCTCGTACGGGCTGAGCTCCTCGGCCAGCGTCGGCGGGTTGATTCCGTTCTACGTCAACTGCGGCTTGTTCGTGCTGGTGGTGCCCTGTATCTGGTGGCTGATCCGACTGATGCCGGACGTGGCGCTGACGGTGGGCGTGGAGCCTGAAGACCCTGCGGGCAAAGACGTCGAGGACGGCCAGGGCAAGGACGTGGATGTAAAGAAGTTGTGATTTTGAAGCCTATTAGAGTCGCAGAGACTCTTCGGGAGTACAACGAGACAAACATGTTCAGATCCCCATCCTCTCAACTTGTGATAAACACGAATTCTAGACACATCCAGAGTATCGTCTCAAATGCTGTCTTGTGATCTGTTGAAAAGCGTTTCTTGTGCTAGCCATGGCTTCACATGCTACATAGAAAGAAGAGAGTCATCATGGAACAAAGGGACATCTTCACTGACAGCGATGGGCTACGATACGTAGATGTAGCTCGCAGGTGGTACATTATCATTGTATTAAGCTACGATCCTTGTTTGAGGATCTACACCCTCAGAGAGATCGACTCGACATGGGGTACTGTTGGGCCACCCTTCGCCCAGCTCTCGTTGCAAGACGTCATGGCACTGCTTTGCTTTCGTGACGGCCGGCTTCTATCATCGTTGCAAAACGGCTTGACGCTGCTTTGCTGACAACTGGATGTAAACCTCGTCCGTATCCCCTCCACATCTGTGCTCTGAAGCCGGTCGATTCTTTCCTGGGTTGCAACGAAAGGCTTCGGCAATGGCAGCTGGGCCACCCCGCTCGGCTGGTTGTGGTCGAGACCAAGAGAGTCCAGGATCGATAACGAGATAGATGATGTGGAAAGTAGGATACGCGGCATACCTGAAGAACGTATTAGCACATCGTGACGCCTTGACATTGAACCGAAGAGAAAAGAAAAGAAATTAATAGCCTATCGCACCCAGAACACCAACTCGCAGTACTTACCATGCCCGGCAAATCCAGCAGCCACCCATTGACCAGCATGTGAAGGGGCTGCCCCAACAAAGGGGAAACCGTCTGCGCTTGTTGTCTCGACTACGGCACATTAGTAAACGATCCAAACAGCAACCCACCTGCGAATTACTTACCTCCGACCCAGCAGCCGCCCTGGCTCTCTAACGGAGCCTGCGTGGCAGATCCGGGCCAACCCAGCACGTCGGAAGACGGCCATGACCCGAAGAACTCGTCCGCTCCGGGGATCAGTTGGTCGTCGTCATCTCGCAGAACACAATCTGACGGGCGATGCACCAAGTACTGCCGCCCGCCGCCGAGGATGACGGCGTTGTACGGCGCGGGGAGCTGCAGGTGGTAGTTGTTGACGGTGGCGTCCCAGTGCTGGGCGCCCGTGTGTTTGATGAAGCCGGCCGGCGCCCTGACGGCAGCCAGCGTCGACTTCTCGGGCAGCACGAGCTTGGCGAACTCGGGGGAGCAGGTGCGACGCCCACGCGTTGGTGGCGTGGACGACGGCTCGGGCGCGCACGTCGCCTCGCTCGGTGCGCACCTGGATCCAGCCGTCCGCGTCCCTCTCGGCCACCTGGACCACGGGGGTGTCGGCTTGCACATTCAGGTTTCCGCGGGCTAGCACGATGCGCAGAATCGCGTGGACGAACTTGTATGGCCACCTGCGCAAGGTCAGTCTTGGTTCTGCAGACAAGGCGGGCCGGCTTCCACTCACACTTGGCCGGCGGGATGCACGATGGCCGCGAGGGCGCCCTTCATCTGTGAGAAGTCTTGCGCTTCTGCCGCATCCGCGATGACTCGACAGGCTTGGACGACTTCGTTGTCGTCGCCGTGGTCCCTCCGCATGGCATCCAGCGCGCCCTTCAGTCGTGTCCAGGCCTCTTCGGTCATGGCGGCGTCGAAGGTCTCGCCAAACCTGAGGCATATCTCCTCGGCGATGCCCTCGTCCGCCGCCAGCTGCTCGAATGCCGGCAGATGGGCCATCTCGTGTCTGATGAGATCCATGGCGGTGGCTGCCCCGAACCGCTCGGCCCAGATTGGATAGCGGGAATACGCATGGGGCCTCAACTGTCCGCCTGTGAATGTGGTCAGCGATTTGTATACAAAAGCCGAACGAGTGCCGCCTTACCGTTGCGACCCGTGGCGCCGCCACAGATGTCCCGGGCCTCGAGAATGACCATGGATGGCTGCCTTCCATGGCTGCGGGTGTACTTGTCGAGCCAATAGGCTGTGGTGGCCCCCCGAGTAGCCTCCGCCAATGATGACTACATCGGCCGTCTCTGGGAGTTTCTCGGTGGACCGAAGGTGACGAAGAGGCGAATCCGCGGCCTCGATCCAATACGACTTGGTGGGATTGGCGCGTGGCAGAACCATTTTGAGGAATTCGAATGCCAAGCCGGTAGTTTGGAGGCTAATTTGGCATGGAACTTGAATCAAAATGAAAGGCGAGGAAATATGTTACTCTGGTGTTGAAAAGGGCTTATGGATTGAATGCTGTTCAGCAATTGAATGAACCCGGACGCAGCAATTTGACTTATCACGATTGGGTCTGACACGACTAATGAAGTCATCAACAGTGTAGCGGCGACTCGAGCACCGGCCCGGTGCGGCCCGGTCACCGCAGATGTCCGACGGGGCACACCTGGCTGTATCTAATCGGACGCGGGAGCAGATTAAAGAGCGCACCCCGAAGCATTGACGGGCTCCCAGATTGATCATTCCCTTTCGGCGCGACTCAGCTGCTACCCAACCAGTCTTACAGTCACCATGGCGAAACACGTCGTGTTCGACATCGTCGGCACCTGCGTCTCCTTCGACGCCTACTACGAGAAAATCGAACAGGTGATGGGCCCGAAGCTCGGCCAGCACCACATCACGGCCAAGCATTTCGGCTTCACGTGGCAGACGGCGGCGGAGCTCGAGTTCACGTTCCTGTCGGTGGCGGGCAGCTACCTGCCGTACAAGGACGTGATGCGCGGGCTGTTCTACCGCACGCTGTGGATGGCGGGGGTGGCGGAGCCGACGGCGTTCGCGACCGACGCCGAGCGCGAGGCCTGCCTCGAGGGCTACGCGAGCCTGCAGCTGCGGGCGGACACGGGGGCGTGCTTCCGGCGGCTGCGCGACGCCGGGTTCACGGTGTGGTGCTTCACGACGGGCGACATGCAGCGCGTCAAGGGCTACTTCGACCGGGGCGGCGTCGACCTGCCGCCCGGCCACATCGTCAGCTGCGACGGGCTCGGCGTGGCCAAGCCGGCGCTGGCGGCGTACGAGGCCGTCTGGAAGCGGCTGGGCGAGCGGGACGTCAAGTGGTTCGCGGCGGCGCACATGTGGGACGTCGCGGCGGCCACCAAGGTCGGGTTCCGCGGCGCCTGGTCGGCCGTGTTGGAGAAGGAGCCGTGTCTGGATGTCTTCCGCGACGCCAAGATGGAGGTGGTGGCGGGCTCCCTGTTGGAGATGGCCGACGCCATCATCAGCAAGAGCCAGGGTTAGTGGAGTCGCTACGGTGCAATTACATGTTCTACTATTATCTAGGGTGGTAAAACCAGGTGCTGGCTGGCAAGAGGATCTTGGGTGTCAATCAATAACAGTGATCCAAACTCCTGACTTCGCATCTCTGCCCCGCATTGCTGCAGAGAATGACCGGCCCGGTCACTGTTCGGTCGGATGACGATGCACCCCTCTCGGGGAGATCTCCGACCAACGCTATCTACAACGCAGTATCTGTGGAGAGATAAGGACCGTTGGGATCCACCCTGTTGCCAATGTTGCATCGTTAGACCAAAACAACCCACATGACATGTTCTCCCCACTTCCAAGCTAGGGGACCTGGGAACGTTGCGATAACGTCCTCCGTCGATCCACTGTTTCGGCACCCAGCTGGATGGTTGACGGAAGCACGCCCCCAGCGCCTTCGTGCTCAACCAGTCTCTCCACCACCCCGATGGCATGACCATGGCCGATCGCACGTCCAGAATCACCAAGCGGCGCAGCGTGGGCCCGCTCGAGCGGCAACGCGCCGTCCGCGCCTGCGCCGAGTGCCGCCGGCTGAAGGAGAAGTGCGAGGACGGCATGCCCTGCCGCCGCTGCCGCGACCTGCGCCGCCACTGCGAGTACAGCACCACGGCCGTCCCCGACCGGGCGAGCGCCGCCCAGGCCGACTGGCTGAAGACGCTGGTGGAGCGCGCCAAGTACATGGAGGCCCTCCTCCAGCACCACCTGCCGGCCCTGTCGTTGACGACCGAGAGCCTCAAGCGCGCGGCCGAGAACCTGTCCGAGCTGGCTGGCCCCGGAGACCTTGGACGGCCCCCTGAAATCCCGGAGACTCCCGTCTTGCCGGAGAGTGCGGGTTCGCCGACGGCGGAGAGCCCTTTGGACGAGGTCTGCACGATTGACGTGATCAACGATGACGTGGCCCGTAGGTAACAGTAGATTGGAATTGGTCAGAACTGGTGTACTGACTGGCGATTCACTAGATTACTCTGGGGAGCTCTCGCATTGGAACTTCAGCATGAGGATCAAGCGAAACATTGACACCCTTATGGCCAGTTCCCAGGTCCCTGTAGGTGCCGTGTCCGCGTTCAACTTTCGCCCCAACTAAACGCATCGCAGCAGCTCGACAGACAAGAGCGAGTCCCCGAATTCATACGCGTCGCCGAGCCACAGCCCGACACGACCTTGATGGCGGACCTGCTCCGGGCGCTTCCCCCGCGACCCGTCGCCGGCTTTCTGGCGCACGTCTTCTTCGCCCACGCGACGAGTTTCTACTTTTACCTGGATCAACAGTGGGTCATGTCCACGCTGGACGGCCTATACCAAAACGCGCCACATCACGACTCCAAGCACATTGTTCCCGCGTGCGCCGTCACCATGGTCCTGGCCGTGGGCGCGCAGTACGCCCATCTCGAGTCGCCCGATCGCGACCAGGCCAACACCAGCTGGGAGCTCGAGATTGGCTCCACCTTCTACCGCCAGGTGGCCCGTCTCTTGGCCGAGATCATCCATTCGGGCTCCCTCGTCTCTGTCCAGGTCTGCCTCCTGCTCGGCCTGTACTGCTTACCGCTGGATGCGTCGGGGCTGGGCTATATCTACTTGAACCTCTCCATGAAGCTGGCGATACAGAACGGCATGCATCGGAAGCCCGTGTCCGTCGTCCCGGATGCGGTCAAGGAGGAGATGCGGTGTCGTCTATGGTGGACGGTGTATTGTCTCGAAAGGTGAGGTTCCCCTCGCACGCCATGACCTGACACCAAGACTGACATGACCAGGAAAATTGCCATGTTCCACGGGCGTCCGTCGGCCATCTCGCGGTCCAACTTCGATGCCAACCTGCCCACGGAGAGCGCCAGGTTCTCCTCGCTCAGCGGCTCTGCACACATAGCAACCTTCCTCGATGCTATACAGCTGACAAAGTATGCCGACACGCTCCAGCGTGACTTGTAAGTAGTGCACACGACCTCGGACACGATGCCAATTCTGACAGGGGCTAGGTTGCGACTCCGCAGCTCCCAGAGGTCAGACGCGGGCAGAGTCATAGGCAATCTGCAACAGACCAAAGCGGACTGTGCGCAATGGTGGAGTACCCGCAGACCGACGGGATCTTCCAGGGTGGCCTTGCACGCGCGTCTCGAGTATTGTCTTCTCGACATGTTCGTGGGTCGCCCCTTTATTTTGACGGAAAAGACCGGGGAGTCGTCATCCCGCGGCGAAGGTGCCTCGGCCCAAGAGCGGCGGCCTCGTCCCTGGTCTTCGCTCATCCAAGACTGCGTGTCGGCTGCCATCGACGCCATCAACATCTGCCACATCATGCGGACCGGCTCCATGGGGCTGACAAGATCGGCCTACGTCGAGTACAGCTCGTGCCGGGCCGCCATGCTCGTCCTCCTCGCGTACAGCATTCGTGACAAAACCAAAGAGCATGGGGCCGTGCTGCAGCGCGGGCTCGACGCCCTCCGCGACATGGCGCACTCAGGGGATTCGGCTAGGTCCGAAGTGCAGCTGATAGAGATGCTCGAGGCCGCCTTGCAGCACATGAACGCGTTCACGTCGCCGGCGCAATACACGCCGCAAACGCCGCAGACGGTTCCGGAGGAGGGCTACGAAGGATTCATGAGTTGGTACAGGAACCGGGCGGCGACTTCGGGCACCAATCCCCAAGCGGCGTCGGTGGCGGGACAAGCTTCGGCAGGTTCCGCGTCGGCACAAGAGGACCAGTCCACGGTTCTCGGAGACGGAGACGAGCTGTTCTTTGGACAGGCCTTTTCACATCCGGACCAGGTCTCGGCCTTCTTCGGCACCAGCTACGGCGAAGACGGGATGCCCGAGAGGGGCTTGATGGACAGCCTGGGCTTAATGTCAGACGTGCCGTACAGCCAGATTAGATAAATTGAGCCTACGTTTTCTGTATCTATCACTCTCCCCTTTCTTCACAGCTTGCTGCGCACTTGGGAGTCCCCCGTGACCGACCGCCACAGTGCGAGGGATGAATGCTCCTGGGTGCTGTTCCATCGTGCGGCGTCTGTCTGGTACGGGACGGGCACGGCGTGTTCCTTCTCGACCCTGCCGTTGAGCAGCAACAGCGCAACGTGCTTGGCGGAATGGAAGATCTGCGGCATGCCGTGGCCCGTGAAGCCGGCGCAGACGTAGCTGCCGGGCCTGGCGGGGACTTCGCCGACGTAGGGGAAGCCGTCCCACGAGTACCCCATGATACCCGTCCAGACCCGGTCCGTCCGCACGTCCGTGTGCTCCCAGCCGACGAAGTTCCGCTGCATGTAGCCGTCGAAGTAGTGCCGCGCCGGCTCGATCAGCGTGCTGTCGTCGTCGACGTCGAACCAGGCGTCGAGGCTCTTGAAGTAGTCCCTGCGCCCGCCGCCCACCACGATGCTGCCGTCCGGCCGCGGGACGAGGTAGTCGTACTCGAAGTCGTTGAACCTCAACATGTAGCTGTCGGATATCGGCGGGTGGGGCCCCTGGCCCGCGAGACGGGCGCAGATGCCGCGCACCGGCACGATTCTATCCCGCAGCTCCGGCAGAAGCCCAGAGCTGTAGCCGTTCGTGGCATGAACGACTTTCGAGGCCGTCATGGACCCCCTTGATGTCGTGACTTTCCAGCCTTGCCCATCGCCTTGGGGCACGACAGATGTCACGGGCGTCATGGTTTGCAGATTGACGCCCTGCGAAACACAGGCCTCCAGCATATGGCAGACCAGGCGGTACGGCCACAGTCGTGCCGCCTTGTACTTGAGGCAGGTCTTGGCACCGCGGACCCCTGAGACCTTGTTACTGTTAGCGATGTCTGTGCTCGTGGGTTCGTGTTGGGGCCTCACCCGTTCTGCTTCGGGGCCGGTGCTGCGCTCGACGACTTGGGCGGTGGAGATGCCCGCTGCGACGACTTTGCTCAAAGCATTACCGGTGTTGCGGCCGCCGGCTTCATCCAGACAGACGTCGCTGACCATGGTCTCCTCGAAGTCGCAGTCGAAGGCGCTGGACTGCACCAGATCCTGGACGTCTTGGACCTGGCGGGCTTCGAAGGCGGCTACGTGCTCGGCCACTTCTTTGCCGTGTGTTTCGAGCACTCGCGCCGCACGCAGGTAGGGGTCAGGCTTGAGGTGGCCGCCTAGATCACCAGTCAGTGGCGCACAGCTTTGAGGGGGTTCAAGCGAAAATAAACGCACCATTGCGTCCGGTCGCTCCCGAACAAGCCTGTCGGGCCTCCAAGATGACAATAGACGGAACCTGGCATCCCTGGCGCTCGCTCTCTGTCACGAGATGGTGCGCGATCGAGGCGCCGCAGTAGCCCGCACCGATGATGACGACGTCGGCATGCTCCGGCAGATCTTCGCTGCTGCGGTGGGTGTCGATCGGGAGGGTGGACGATCTCCAGTAAGATTCTGTGGCTTTCTGCGAAGGGAACGGCCGCGGAGATGCCATGGTCGCGGCTTGGTGATGACTTCAATCCAATCGCGGTCGACTTGCGGCTGCTTGGTTTTGATAGGGGGCTACTGACCGTATGTTTGCCGCGCTGTCCAACCGGCCCGGTCGTCGGGTCCACCTTTGCGAGCGAGTGCTAGGCTGGGATCTTATCTTGTTCTTGTTTCTAGCCGGGCCGGTTCAGGCGGGCCACGACTAGGTATGCGGGGGTTCCCCACCTGGTGAACAAGCGCCAGAGTCGTTGGGATTTTAGTCGGCTTACAAGTTACTTCCAAACGCGAAATAGCTGCTGGTGGACTACAGGTATATAAACGGACGATACGGCAATTGAACCTCGAGCCTTTTGAGCTCATTGCTTTGCGTTCGAGACACATTTTGCATCAGAATCTATGTAGCATCCCATCTTCCCGTTTCGCCGATCGGACTATTACGAGAACGCAAACATGATCTTGGGTTATTCTGACGAAGCGATTATATATTTGAATAGAAGCCGCCGCTTGTAGAAAGGCTCTTGTCCTGGTTGGTATTATCAGTCGCAGTTCTGAGCAAAGGCCTGAGGCTCTGACCCCTGAATCAGCATTGATTCGCTATTCACCTAAAATGATAGTCCTACAACATCTCGGCTAAATGATATATGTTTCATTGGCTATACACCACTTCTCAGCCTGATATGCCTACTTACGCGTGGTGAAGCGGGGTTTTGAATCTGTCTTTGGGGTTGACTCGTATCCTTCCACTTCCACTCATTTGCACTGGACATCTTCGTATCAAACCCCACCGCATTGAGGGGCCTCATCTGTACTATTCATGGCAGATTCCCTAGAGCTTGCATCCACCATAGGTACCTGGGTGGGAGCAGGTGTCGGTATCCTTGCATTGATCGGTATCATTGGCCCGGCCTTGATATGGTACGCATCCACAAGAGATCGGCAGAAGATGCTCAATGCCATCGGAAAAGACAACAACGGCTACTTGTCAGCTGGATACCACATGGGACCTAACATCTGGCTAGGCCGGAGAATACGTGCTCCAGTGCTTCAGAGCGACGAGTCTCTAAAGCCCTTCGGTGTTTTACCCACCCTGGATGTGGGCAAAATCAAGCCTCTGCAGACAGGCACGAGCTGGGTTCCATATGGCTTACTTCTGGAAGCTTATGGGATCACCTTTGAAAGGGGGATGCCCTCATCTCCAAGGAGAAAAGAGCGCTCCTCGCGATTCATCCATCATGGATCCTAATCGTCGGCTTGCTTGGTCGATACTCCGATCGCCAAAACCAACCAGGCTTGTCAAGGAAAAAGTCTCACGATTGAGCTTTACTAATGCATCTCAATACAATGTTCTGGGCTCATCGAAAACCCGATCTGGTGGGTCAAGGCATTATACCACAGATCTGGCGTCCGACACTTCCATCCTCTACGGTACTACTGGATCCCTCAGATTTTCTTTGGCCGAGTCGTTGTCAGGTGCGCCTGTATACCAGACGGTGACATTTGACTTAGACCTGGGTTGTGAAGATCATCCAGATGACTCGGACCCCAAAGACTTGTTTCTCCTTGCTTTAGGCTTTCTGAATACATCTCAGGGCCAATACATAGCCATGGCGGAGTTTAATGAGGCCCCTGAAGAAGACAGTAGTAGCACCAGCTCGGGAGGTGTCCGGCACCCGCTACGTCAAAGCACGGATGTATCAGGCCTTGCACCCCCATCAAAATCAGTTTCTTGGTCGAAAATCCGGCCAAGACTCATACCAAGACTCACACTTCCTGATCAAACGACTGTGTTTCAGCTACGAAGCGTCGAGTTAGACAGTGATATACATACTCTTGCACGGCCGTTTTTCGGTAAGGGCTCAGTCGACACGTTCAGCCTGATGCCAGTGAGTTCCGAACGTGCTAGGTCAGTATCTGACCAGTTCTCCCGCAGAACGATGGTACCGGCTGATTCTGATTGGGTTCGGATCAACGGCAAGTCCTCGGATGGCTACCCCTATGCTGGAATGGAGAAGAAGTACATCTATATCGAGCGACTAGCGGCACAAAAGCTAGGACTGGCGGTATTAAGCCACCGGTGGAATAAGGAACGGCACTTGCTGGGGATGGATGATCGCAACAATGTGGGCATGATGCTGTTCGTCGCCGCGGCCGATGAACTTCCTAACTTCTTATTACGCCTCCATGAAGGACTTGAGTGGCTCACTCTCAGCCAAAACGACAAACGAAAGCTTTCGTACGTGGTTAAGTCCTTATCTGATCTTAGTGATGTATCACCAGGTACGAGAGTTTACAAAGCCGCCCGGAAGCTGGATGAGATCCTCAGCGAACTTGGTAACCAGGGACAGCAAAGATTCGTTGGCCAAATAATAGGAATCCTCGCTATAACCAATACCGAGTTCCGGGACCTAGTTTACGGCTCATTGCGAGGCCTCCGCGAGACTGTATCATCGTCCATTGATCTTGAAATGCCATCTGCGACTCTGAAAGTGCCCAAAGCTTTTGGTGTCATGCAGCATTTCTATGGGGACTGGCAGGAGATGTTCCCCAACCTAACCAGAGACCACGAAACGCTAAACCTGAGCTATACGGTGGTTGTCCTGGCAGTCACGAGTGCCCTTGTCAAATGTACGATGCTGACTTGTTGCCCAAGTTCCAGCGCTTTGATGAATGCCGTTCTCGACATTGGAGATGTGGCCTATATGACGTAGGTCTTTCAGGGAAATGTTTTGGGATATCGTGCTTTCTGATTGAGGGTTTTGGTTTGTGATTTCTTTTGATGTCATTAAAGACTCTCTTTACTACACGTGTCTTGGATAGGCGGGTTGTTAGTATAAGCTCGCCAAAGAAGCATGTAATTTGACGAAGTGAACGGTGTCAGAAACAGGTTTCATTTTATATACGTAATTATCATTATCTAGCTCATTCACATTCCATCGTTACTCAGATATCGTCAATCAAAGGACTGAGCCCCTGCGCGGAGCCCAGCTTATCCTCGAACCAAGTCCGCAGGCGCTCGAGGCGGGGGCGGTCCGACATCCACTCGCGGAAGTAGGTAATGTTGGTGCCGGGCATCTCGAGAATGCCAGGGTAGCCGGCAGGAGGCGGCACATCGCTGCGGACGGGCCACGAGCCGCGCGTCGACTGCCACTCCGGTGTCAGCATGTAGTTGTGCAGCAGCTTGGCGGCCTCGGGGTGCGGCGCGTCCTTGGGGATGGCGGCGAGCTGGAACCAGGTGACGAAGGAGCCCTGCACCGGGTGCGAGACGTTGATGTTCTTGGTGGGGAAGAGGCCGTCCGACGTGAACGAGGCGGCCCAGGTGCTCTTGGGGTCGGCCATGATGGTGTCGGGGCTGCGCGTGCCTCGGACCCAGCGCGGGTTCTGGGCGAGGAGGCGGTCGAACCAAGAGGTGCCGTATTGCTGCATGCTGGCGCTGGTGTTAGCAACTCCGGGTGGATCACACGGGCGGACGAGCAAGAACTTACATGAGGTCGAACGCGTACAGCACGGCGTCGTCGTCGTTGGGGTAGGTCAGGACGAGCTTGTCCTTGAACTCGGGCCGCAGCCAGTCCTCCCACTCGATGGGCGCCTCGATGCCGGGCAGCTTGTCGGTGTTCCACTTGCCCGCCCAGCCGACGGTCAGGATGCCGTAGAAGGCGGCGCGGACGTCGCGCATGGCCGGGTAGAGCTTGTCGAAGCCGACGGGGGCGTAGTGCAGCAGGGCGCCCTCGGCGTCGAGGCGGGGGAAGTCGTGGACGGTCTGGAAGGCGATGCTGTCGACGTGGACGTGGCCAGAAGCCAGCTGCTCGTCGAAGCGCACGCTGTGGTACTTGGACAGGTCGGTGGTGAGGTTGAGCGTCATGCCGGGGAAGCGGCCCTCGAACTCCTTCTTGAGCGCGTCCTCGTCGGTGCGCTCGTCGCCGCCCAGCCACATGGTGACGACGCCGCCCTCGGCCAGGGCGGCCTTGTAGATGGCGTCGAGCGGGCGCGTCTCGACGAGGGCGGCGCCCTTGAAGCCGAGGGCCTGGTCGTAGGCCAAGGCCTGTCCGGCCAGGACGGCGGAGGCGGTCAGGAGAGAGCGAAGCATGGCGACAGGGGGCTTGGGCGATGAGGAGAAACAGAGGCGCGTGGGCTGGAGTCCTGTAGGAAACGACGACTGGAGGCGGCGTCCTCCCGATTTATACACACTCCGGACCACGAGCGTTCTGGCGCAGGCCCCTTACGACCCAGACCCCATGGGACTCTTCGAAATGGCGAGATCCGGGCAGCCAAAGCATGGCGGCGGCACTTGAGCTGTTGAATCTAGGCCCAACTTGATCGTTGTGTCCGCCGGCGACCACGCACCCCTGACGGTTCCCCGTACAAAAAGAAGTTTAAAGTTTCGGCGAGAAGCGTGGTATGACATAACCCTATTTTGCCTTCCCGTTCATTGCAACTATACACCTGCAAGTTACACCTGCAAGTCAGGCATTCCGAAGTCGGTCAGAGGCACGATCCACCGGGCTTGCAAGGGGTGGGATTGCGTTATCCACCGCAGCCCGGGGCGGGCGAGTCACAAACCCTGCTAGAGCGCTGGAATAGGAAAATGAGGTCTGTTGTTGCAAGGGAGCTGACCGGCCTCGTGACCTGCTCGTACGTTCATGGGGTGGCAGCAACGTGCCTACGTTAGTAGGGTCGCATTGGACATTAGAGTATTAAGCATAGATCTCATAGCGTAATCAGATAATAAGCAACATTGGCAGTTGGATTGCACGATACCCCATCTGGGTGCGTGGTGTAGTAAGCCTGGTGAGTCGGGGGAGGCCGACCGCTGGCAATCCGGGCCCAAGACATTCGCAAGAACAAGAATCCTCATCGAATGCAATGGACGCTAGGTAGTCGCTACTTATTGAGTTGCGCCAGTAGCTACATGGGTAGATATATGGTATTGAGGGATTCCGAGTTCCAAGGAACTGTACTCAACTTTGTCCTGACCTCGTCCCGGTGATGGGACACCAATGAAGTCCAATTAAGCCCGTTGCCCAAAGTCAAAATGCAGGTACCGCAGCTGGTGCAGCAATTTGTGGTGCTGTGGCTGGAATCTCGACGTGCCCAGCCACAATCAATCCCACTTTCCTTCAGCCACTTCATCCAATTCAGCGCGTCAGTGGCAGTCGCGTCTCCCACCTTTAATTGAAAGTGGCGCGTTCTGCCTGCTGAGTTCGTGACATCACGCACCAGAACCCGACAACTTCTTCCACAACCAACTGCTGCCCTACAGTTGGACTTGATCCTGCATTCGATCCTCCAACCAACTTTTTGCCTTCCACCGCCAAGATGGGTATCAAGCAGCTGTTCTCCATCATCAAAGATGAGGCCCCCGACGCCATCAAGGAGGGCGACATCAAGAACCAGTTCGGACGTAAGGTTGCCATTGTACGTATCGTTCCACTTCCTCTCTGCCATAATCATAGCTAACTGACGAGTCCAGGATGCGTTCGTATGCCCTTGCCATTCGGTCCGCTCCCCAACTAACCGTCCTCCGACAGATCAATGAGCATCTACAGTTTCCTCATCGCCGTCCGATCCGAAGGCCAGCAGCTCATGAACGAAGATGGCCAGACGACATCACATCTCATGGGCATGTTCTACCGCACGCTGCGCATGGTCGACAACGGCATCAAGCCGCTCTACGTCTTCGACGGCAAGCCGCCCAAGCTCAAGTCGGGCGAGCTCGCCAAGCGGTTCCAGCGCAAGGCCGAGGCCAACGAGGGCATGGAGGAGGCCAAGGAGACGGGCACCGCCGAGGACGTCGAGAAGTTCTCGCGCCGCACCGTCCGCGTCACCCGCGAGCACAACGAGGAGTGCCAGCGCCTGCTGAAGCTCATGGGCATCCCCTACATCATCGCGCCCACCGAGGCCGAGGCCCAGTGCGCCGTGCTCGCCCGCGCCGGCAAGGTGTACGCCGCCGCCAGTGAGGACATGGACACCCTCTGCTTCGACAGCCCCATCCTTCTCCGCCACATGACCTACAGCGAGCAGAGAAAGGAGCCGGTCCAGGAGATCCACTTGGAGCGGGTGCTCGAGGGCCTTGGCATGGAGCGCAAGCAGGTCAGCAGCACCCACACCGTGCCCATTTCGTGACATCATCCGCTAACCGACCCCTAGTTCGTCGATCTCTGCATTCTCCTCGGCTGCGACTACCTCGACCCGGTCCCCAAGGTCGGCCCCTCGACCGCTCTGAAGCTCATCCGCGAGCACGGCACCCTCGAGAAGATCGTCGAGTGGATGAAGGAATCCGGAAAGTACACGATCCCCGAGGACTGGCCCTTTGCCGACGCCCGCGAGCTGTTCTTCCACCCCGACGTCCGCCAAGCCGACGACCCGCTCTGCGACTTCAAGTGGGAGAAGCCGGACGTCGAGGGTCTCATCAACTTCCTCGTCACCGAGAAGGGCTTCTCGGAGGACCGTGTCCGCGGCGGCGCCACCCGGCTCGAGAAGAGCTCCAAGAGCACGCAGCAGGCCAGACTCGAGGGCTTCTTCAAGCCCATCCCCAAGACCGAGGCCGAGAAGACGGCGCACAAGCGCAAGCTCGAGGAGCAGAACGAGGCCAAGAAGAAGAAGCTCAAGGAGGACAAGAAGGAGAAGGCCAAGCAGAAGGCCAAGCCGCGCGGTGCCTAGGCTTTCTTGGAGTGACGGACGAGACGAGACAAGATCATGATTGCTTTACGTCTGGCGTTTCTGGCTTTGTACATAATTGAACGGCGTCAAGGGTTTGTGGACGAGGAAGGAAGCGGATGATACCAGCCGAATGGGCAGTTGTCGAAGGAGATGTAGCTACTGACAATGGAACACGTCCAATGATATGGAAACTAAACTCGCAACATCCACATGGTCACAGCCTTGTAGATCAGCCCACGGTCCATTCTGATTATCCTGAAATGCACACCCACTTGTAGGCCAGGCTTCACGAAAGTCACTTGCTTGCACGCAGTCCCACTCAATTATGAAAGCCATTATCATCAATATCAATGGGCGTGGGATCTATCTGCGTCAACAGACCTCGCCGGCATTTGTCTTTCAATGTCCATGCTGCTACCATGGCGATCTTGTTGCCTGGACTGATCTGTTGTTATTGCATCAACCCCCTTAACGACATTCCGCGAACCCTCCCCTCTTAGACATATCCCAAGGGAAAGTTCACTCCCGACATCTCGGTTCTGACTATTGCGTGCCCAACTCTTGCTCCGATTGGATCCCGGCATGCTACTCCCACCAAACGTGCGCAAGGCCAAGACACCTGCACCGGCACCGGCCTTTTCCCGGCCAGACTCAACAGCGCTACCCGCACCTGATAGAGTCGCACGGCCACGAATGTGCTTAAAAAGGGGCAAGCAGACGGGAATGGCGATGCACACGAGAGTGATGGCGAGCTCCGCGATGGACCACGCACACGTAGGGACGGCGTCGATGGTGTAGTTGGCGCTCTGCAGACCCCCGAGTCCGATGGTGCGCTTGACCCCGCAGGCGGCGGCGGCGAGCCCCAGACTCATGGCGACGGCGATGATCAGGCGCTCCTGGAAGGGCCGGTTCAGCTGCCAGACGAAGAACCAGGGGAAGAGGGCGAAGAAGAGATCGGCCGCGACGCAGCCCGCGCCCAGGGCGACGGCGAACGGCGTGATGGGCAGGGGACAGCTCGCGTCCGGGATCGTCTTGTCCCACAGGAACGCGGGCGGGGCGCACTGGAAGGCGAAGGCGAAGGCGCAGACGGCCGTGTCCACGAAGAGCACGGCGATGGCGGCCCAGATGGCCCAGCGGTGCCAGGGCTTGGTCACGAGGCGCAATAACAAAAGGCCGAGGGAGACTTTGGCCATGCCCATGGTGGAGACGCCGAAGATCTGGGCGATGATGAGGGACAGGAGGCATTTGGTCAAGCGTTCGTGGCTGTCCTCCCAAATGGCGTCCTGGCTTTGGCCCAGGCCGTACAGGGTGGACACGTGCACCATGATGGTGCAGGCAAGCAATAGAGCCTGCGCGGGGCGAACGGGGTGACTGTCAGCCGGGCTCGGTGTCTTCGCGCGCGGGTCTTACCTACGAAGGAAGCATTGTATATGGTGTCGTCCCACCCGTACGACTTGACTACAGCAAGCCGCGTATAGAGCCGAAGAAGGAAGCAGACTGCGGCGGCGCCCGTGGTAGCCCACGAGATGGCCAGCAACCAAGGCCCCTCGCCGCCGATGGTGCCTATAGGGGTGACATCCAGCATGGCCGACGGTCGCGTACGAGGACAGCAGGGACGGTAGAGAGCATGTCGTTGAGTCAGTCTAGAGCCTGCGGACTAATAAACAAAACCTAAAGGAGTTCCCGTGCCGTCTTGAGGAGGCTGCTGCCACGGGCTACGGTTCATGCTGGCTGCATCTGTCACATATCAGTTTGTCGGGAACCAACGACATCTAAAAGACAACGCCAAAGCTTGCATGTGAATTGCAATGGGCCCGCAGCTCGCGTCATCCCAGGCGGAGGATGCGGCAGTATGCTGGCGATCTGAGATCTGGCCCTTGGGTCTTGGCGACATCTCGGGTACATATTCGATCTGTGGTATGCGGGAGGTATCGAGAGGTATCAAGGAGGCAGGGTACGGACAGGGGTGCAGGAGGCGAGGACGCGCCCTTCGACGAGAATAAGCAAAAATGTCGAGCGAATCAAGGCTCAGCAGCTGAACGAGCTTCGTTCTCGACCGGGCACGGAAAACAAAACGAAACTAATGCATGCATAGATCTCGACAATTTTCGTTCGCATATCTTCCTGAACACCCTCTCCTTTAAAGCGACCCGACTCCGGCAGCTGAACTGCAATCTGCAAGGCAAGTTGGCGACAACGAGTAGATGCTGGTTCCGCAAGACAACGCCTGCTTCCGAAATGCTGTCTCCCCTCGCCGGCAGCCATGCACTTCTCTGGGCTGCTGTGCTATGCCTAGCCACGTATGTCGGCTGGAGTGTCTTGTCACACTGCAGATCCCCGCTGCGTCAATTCCCCGGACCGTTCCTCGCCAGTGCGTTTTCGTGCTTTTTCCTCTTTCCTGTAATCGCAAATCTCGAGCAGCTGACCTGAAGCCTGCCAGGATGGACCAACCTATGGCGCTTCTACCACACGCTACGGGGCGACATGCACCTCGTCAACCTGCGGGCGCACCAGAGGTACGGCCCTGTGGTGCGCACCGGGCCGAACAACCTGGATCTGGACCTGCCTGCGCTCATCAAGACCGTCTATTCGTCCGACGGGCGGTGGCGCAAGACCGACTTCTACGCGCCCGCCTCCAACGTCATGGACGGTCGCGTCGTCTACAACCTGTTCAGCCTGCAGGACCCCGTGGAACACGCGCGCCAGAAACGGCCGGTCGCGAGGCACTACTCGCTCGCCGGTGTGCTGACGCTGGAGCCGCACGTCGACGAGACTATTCGGCTGCTTTGCCGGATGCTCGAGCAGCGCCACATGCCTGGTTGCCATGATGACAAGGCTGGGGATGAGACATGGGGACAGTTCAGCATGGGCTTTGACGTTGGCGAGTGGATCAAGATGTGTACGTTCTGGGTGCTTCTGCCAACAGCAATGCTTCTTCTGCCGCATTCTGATTTCTTTTTCTGCCCTGTCCCGTCCCGTTTCTTTTGTGCAAGCAGCATGGAGATGAACTCAGCCA
Organism: Apiospora kogelbergensis; assembly: GCF_038363985.1. Lineage (NCBI taxonomy): Eukaryota > Fungi > Ascomycota > Sordariomycetes > Amphisphaeriales > Apiosporaceae > Apiospora > Apiospora kogelbergensis. The sequence goes on along the minus strand of NW_027117418.1, from coordinate 8,824,591 downwards.
CCCTTAAAATAAGAAAGAAACTAACCGCTCTTCTTGAGTACGGTAGATGCATGGGATGTCATCGGCCAAATCACATTTAGCAGGCAGTTTGGCTACTTATCGGCGGGCCGGGACTTTGACGGGCACCTCTGGCTGTTCGACAAGGGCGCCGACTACCTCGCCAGCGTGAGCCAGATCCCCTGGCTCGACCGCCTGATCGACAAGAACCCCCTTTTCCCGATAGCCGGGGCGACAGCCTTGCTCAGGTCAACACTCCAGTACCTGGAAGACCGATACGCAGGGCGCGACGGCCACGACGCCCGCGACGCGGCCGCTCCCTCCGACTTCCTCGACAAGTTCCTCGAGGCGCAGCGCGCGCACCCCGAGACCGTCGGCCGCCCCCAGGTCGTCAGCTACCTGGCCTCCAACATGCTCGCGGGCGCCGACACCACGGCCACGGCCATCAGGGCGGCGCTGTACTACGCGCTGCGGACGCCGGGGGTGTGGCAGCGACTGGCCGGCGAGGTTCGGGCGGCAGGCTTCACGAGAACGCCGCCGCCCTACGCGCAGGCCCGGGCGTTGCCGTATCTGGACGCCGTGGTCCGCGAGGCGCTGCGGCTGCACCCCGGCGTGGCCATGGTGCTGCCCCGCCGCGTCCCCGCGGGCGAAGGGCTCGCGCTGCCGGACGGCGCCGTGGCGCCGCCGGGGACCAGCGTGGGCATGAACCCCTACGTGCTGGGGCGGAACCGCGGGGTCTGGGGGCCGGATGCGGACGCGTTCCGGCCCGAGCGGTGGCTACGTCGCGGTGGGGAGACGGGGAAGCACATGCGGCGAGACTGCAGAAAATGAACGGGGCGGATCTGGCGTTCGGCGCCGGGTCGAGGGTGTGCTTGGGCAAACACTTGGGGCTGCTGCAGGTGTACAAGGTGGTGGCGACGCTGGTGACGCTGTACGATATGGAGATGGTGCATCCCGACGGGGAGTGGTGGGTGCGCTGTGCTTTCTTCTTGAGGCAAAAGGGGCCCGAGGTAAGGATTAGGCGGCGGCAGGAGGCGTCCTTAAATTGAAGTTAATAGCTGCTCTTGGGATATATGGACTTGTTATCAGAAATACAATGAATGCAATACCCCTGGGTCTTCAGGTTGTAGTTGACATCAGTTCCGTTGGTGCAATATAAATTCAGGGGCACCAGTTTGAGTTTGCTGTTATTTACACCTGCGTCTTCTGTTACCACCATAGTCTCCATATGGGTCGAGATGGGATAAATTGCACAAGTGATTCTTCGACCAGGACCAAATGATTGGGGATTCCTTGGCGAGCTCACATTAAAGCACGAGAGCATCTCATCTTCCAGGCCATTGGGACAGATCTGAGCCAGATTCGTCAAGAAAAACTCGGAGGATCTAGGTGAGTTGGCAGTCATGGAGCTCAGATGCACCACCCCCCACCGGATTTGGGCTGTTTCTGGCCAATGGCAAGATCAGTAGATAAGGGCATACAGGATCCTCAAGTGTTGATGGTTTGTGGTGTTTTGTATCTCTTGGGTGACGTGTGAATCCCCCACGGAAGCTATCGGATGCATCTGCCCAGGCCAGCCAATAGCTCGGGGCTTTAGTGGACTAGGCCGCTGTTTGGTGGTGCCTAGTGGGGGACAAGTGCCTTGAAGCGCAGCACCCTTGCCCCTGTACGATCAAGTGCAAACAGTGCTGGCCGTAGATGGTTCAGGCCAATGAGACGCCCCCGTCGCTCAGCAACAGCCGCTACTGGCCACCCCAAACTTTGGATGGCCCCCGCCGAGCGGTCATTTTGGGGAAATCGATATTTCCCGGGTGCAAAATCGGGACCGTCAACTGTCAGCGAGGAAGAGCCAATTCATTTCCAATTCGTCGGCGGGCACAACAACAATACAGACGGACAGATCCTTCTCCTTCATCACTTGACTTGACTGCTGCAAGGCTGACTCTTCTCCCGCATCCGTTCTTCTCCTGCTGGATTGGCTTAGGGCTGTCTTCTCGTGCCGACCCGACTCTCCGCGATCGATCTGCTCTCTGCCGCCAATCACCAGTCAACAACTAAAAATTTCTCCCTCCTCCCAACTCGCATAAACCACCCCCCTTCCTCGCGAAATCACGACAATCAAAGGCCGCTCCGCCCAGTTCATGCAATCATGTCGGGCAGCACCATGAGAGGCACGCCCAGCCGCGGCCAGAACCGAGGCGGCAATGCCTTCAATGGCTCCAGCCCTGCCAACCCGGCCCCCAACTCCAACATCCCTCGCCCCGTCCTCGAGACCCAGCACCAGGCCAACATGCCCGCCCCGAGCGATGCTATTTCGGGCGTGAGCGCCAGCCGCCAAAAGCAGTCCAAACGAGACGAGGTATGTTTCTTTTCTTTGTCCCGCAGTGCCCGTCGCCATTGTCCGTCAATTGGCCGGCCGCCGTCGTCCGTCAATCGCCCATCTTCCCAAATACACCTCACCTTCGCGCGACGCCATGGACGCTGACTACTACCGCCAGGCCATCCGCCGCAAGCTCGAGAATGACCTCAACAAGAAGAAGCACCCGTCCAGCGGCCGCGCCCGCATGTCCCGCAAGGCCCCGCCCGGCACCGTCCTCGCCCTCAAGCCGAGCCCGGCGCTGCAGATCAAGCCCAGCACCACCGTCTCGGAAGCCGCGCAGCTGATGGCGGCCAAGCGCGAGGACTGCGTGCTGGTGACGGACGACGACGACCGCATCGCCGGCATCTTCACGGCCAAGGACCTGGCCTTCCGCGTCGTCGGCAACGGCCTGCTGGCCACCAAGGTCACCATCGCCGAGATCATGACCAAGAACCCCCTGTGCGCCCGCACCGACACCAGCGCCACCGACGCCCTCGACCTCATGGTCCGCAAGGGCTTCCGCCACCTGCCCGTCATGGACGAGAACCAGGACATCTCGGGCATCCTGGACATCACCAAGTGCTTCTACGACGCCATGGAGAAGCTCGAGCGCGCCTACTCGTCCTCGACCAAGCTGTACGCCGCGCTCGAGGGCGTGCAGTCGGAGCTCGGCACCAGCCAGCCCCAGCAGATCATCCAGTACGTCGAGGCGCTGCGGTCCAAGATGTCGGGCCCCACGCTCGAGTCGGTGCTGAACGGCATGCCGCCGACCACGGTCAGCGTGCGCACCTCGGTCAAGGAGGCCGCCCAGCTCATGAAGGAGAACCACACCACGGCCGTCTTGGTCCAGGACCAGGGTTCCATTACGGGTATCTTCACGAGCAAGGACGTCGTCCTGCGCGTCATCGCGCCCGGCCTCGACCCGGCCACCTGCAGCGTCGTGCGTGTCATGACGCCCCACCCGGACTTTGCGCCCATGGACATGAGCATCCAGGCCGCCCTCCGCAAGATGCACGGTAGGTAGTCTTGCGTTGTTGTTTTCTATACGTATCTTGCTAACGATGCCCAGACGGCCACTACCTCAACCTGCCGGTCATGAACGACCAGGGCGAGATCGTCGGTATGGTCGACGTGCTCAAGCTGACGTACGCCACCCTCGAGCAGGTCAACACCATGTCCACGGGCGATAGTGAGGGTCCCGCCTGGAACAAGTTCTGGCTCTCGATGGACAACGAGACCGAGTCCATGGTGTCGGGCGACGGGTCGCACTCGCACATGCACACGGGCATGGCGTCGCATTCCATGGTGTCGCACAACATGCAGCGCGAGCGCGACCGCATCAACGACTCGGTGGCGCCCGGCGACTCGGCCTCGCACGTCGGCATCGACTCGCCCTCGCACTCGCAAGTCACGGGCAACCCCGAGCAGCCGCACTCCGAGGTGCCCTTCGCCTTCAAGTTCAAGGCCCCCAGCGGCCGCGTGCACCGGCTGCAGGTCATTGCGAGCCACGGCATCTCGACGCTCGTGGCCAACGTCAACTCCAAGCTGGGCTCCGAGGTCGAGGCCATCGGCGGCGCCCCCGACGTCGACGACGGCCGCGTGGGGGCCAGCGGCTACGCGCTGTCGTACCTCGACGACGAGGGCGACACCGTCTCCATCACGACGGACCAGGACCTGCTCGAGGCCATCCTGCTGGCCCGCCAGCACCACCTCGAGAAGGTCGACCTCTTCGTGCACGACCCCAACAAGTCGCCCGTCGCCGTGGCGGCGCCCCAGCCCGTCCCGGAAATGCCCACGCCCCCGGCCAGCTCGGCCGTCAGCGACGGGGCCCGGCGCCGACGCCGCCACCACTCCAGCGAGGACGACGAGAGCGAGGACGACGACATGGCCACGGTGCGGCGGAGGAAGAGCAAGAGCAGCCACCACGCGGCGCCGGAAAAGGAGGTGATTGCGGGCGTGCCCAACGAGCTGCTGCTGCCGGGTGCTATCGTCACGTTGGCGGTCGTTATCGTCGGCGTCTTCGCCATCTCCCGCATCGGCAGCCGGTAGACCGCCGGTGGTTGGTTTGCATCATGGTCTGGAGTTTGGCGGGTTGACATTTTCTATCTCCCTTGCGTCTGATGTTTTGCGAGAGGCGGTCGGCGGTGTCGTGTATCAAAGCGTCGGGCGGTAGTAGATATCCATGGGGCCGGAGGGGACGGACGGAACCGGCACGTATAGAAATAATCTTCACTTCCGAGGGCTGTTTTCATGGCACATGGTCTGGGGTGCGGCGAGCATGCATACATTATTTTTAACTACAATACCCACATCGTTTCCGACACCAGCCCTACGCGTGAGCCTGTCCTCGACAATAGAGTTAATTAGTCATGCCAACGTTGGCCATCACTATGATTCATCATGCTTGGCCTGTGCCTGGCGACTTTGGTGACTCAGAATACACGGAGAGACAGCATTGAGATTTATTCACAGGGAGGTCTAACTGTAAGAGGCAGCAGTCGTCTTTTTCCCACTTACCCCGCTTGCCTAAAGCGGCGATTTTGCTGATCTCGACCAACGTGCCATCGGAGAAGCATTGATTTTGATGATGATATAAATAAAGCCATTGCACCGGGAGAGATTCGTCAAAAAAGCTGGTTTTTCCAGGTTCGTCCTCTTCGCTTTTGCCAGCATTAAGGAACTGCTCTTCCAGTGCCGACCGAGTCGTGGAGTCCACCAGCAAATTGAAAGCATCTCAACTGGGACAACTCAAAGCGAATCATCAGGGTCAAGATGTTCAAGAAAAGGCCCGAGATCAAGAATCTGTCGCCCTTGCGGTCGTCGGACCGCCGCAAGTTGGCGGATCAGATCATCAAGGACTACGACATCCCCATCCCCTCTTCGTCGGAGCCCGCGCCGACCGGCGAAGCCTCGTCGTCGTCATCGCCACCCGCCTCCTTGTCGTCGCTCCGCAGCTCGCTGCTGCCGGACTCGACGTCCAGCGCCCGGTTCACGACGACGTCGGGCCCGAACCAGACGCTGCTGGTCGGCACGCTCTACGTCGGCGCGCACCCGGGGCAGGAGGAGCGGATCCTCTGGTTCCAGGCGGGCAAGGCGGCGCGGATGCTGCCCACCGTCTACACGCTGTGGCAGAACCCGGGCGTGGTGCCGCTGCTGCACACGCCCGACTTCGTCGTGGACCAGAAGCTGGCGCACGGCTCGGACCTGATGATCCCGGGCCTCGTCAAGCCGCGCGGCGCCGCCTGGGACGCGCGGGCCACCAAGGGCGCCGTCGTCGCCGTCGCGGGGCTGCAGAGGGACACGGTGCCCATGTGGGTCGGCACCTGCGACGTCGACGTCACCAGGCTCGGCAGCGACCTCCGCGGCCAGCGGGGCGTCGCCGTCAAGGGGCTGCACTGGGCCGGCGACGAGGCGTGGGGCTGGAGGCCGCTGGGCAGCGGGGGAGAGAGGCGCCTGACGCTATCGAGGGCTGGCAGGGGCTCGCCGAGGACATGACGGGCGCGATCAAGGATATGAAGCTGGACGAGGATGATGCCGATGCGGATGCCGATGCGGATGGAGGTGGCGTGGCGCTGAGTGACAATGCTGCTTCCGCGGATCCGCAGCAGTCTCGGGCAAACGACTTGGCCGAGGTGGTGGATGTGCCAGAACCCACAACCAAGGAAGTCGACGACGCCTTCATCCAGGCTTTCCTGTTCTCGGTGCACAAGGCCAAGGCCGACAACTCGGGGCCATACTTCGGCTTCGACTTTCCCCTCCAGCCGTCTTTCCTCATTTCCAGCATGATCCAGCCCTATCTGCGGCACCAGAGCCCGCACTACAACATCAAGAAGACGTCGTGGAAGAACGCCAAGAAGTTCATCAAGCACCTGGACAAGATGCAGCTGCTCAAGTCCAAGGACCGGAACGGGGGGAGACGGTCATCCTCGACATCGACTTCAACGACGTCAACGTCGCCCGATTCAGGCCCTACCCCCTCCCGAAGCCCAAGACGAGCAATGCCGACGCGGCCGGCGAAAGCAAACCGTCGGCGCCCGACGGCGCCGACCCATCCGTGGGCCAGAAGATCACGATCCAGGTCCTGTACCGCGCGTCGGCCAAGCTGGTGCCGACCCTGCTGCCCTCCAAGACGGACTTCTACAGCGGCGCCCAGATCGCCGCCGCCGTCAAGACGTACATCGAGCAGCGGCCGGACCTGGGCGGCCAGGGCGCCTCGAGCGTCAAGCTGGACCCCTTCCTGGCCAACACGGTGCTCAACGCCGACGCGTCGCCGCAGGACAGCCCGCACGCCGCCGACGACCGGCGCGCGCTCGCCGCGGGCCGCATCCTGCGCGGCGCGCTGCAGCGGCGCGTCGTCGACGACCCCAAGCTGTGCCAGCCCTTCTATTCGATGATGCGCGGCGACAACCCCTCGTCGGACCAGCAACAGCCCAAGCCCAAGTCGGGCGCGCCGCCCCTGATCCACCTCAGCATCGAGAAGCGCACGGGCACCAAGGTGGTGACCAAGATCACGGGCCTCGAGCCCTTCTTCATCGACCCGCAGCTCGTGGCGCCGGAGCTGCAGCGCAAGTGCGCGGGCGCGGCCAGCGTGGGGCAGCTGACGGGCGGGCGGCCGGGGCTGCTCGAGGTCGTCGTCCAGGGTGACCAGCGCAAGATCGTCGTGGGCGACGTGCTGGCGCGGCGCGGGATCGATGCGCGGTGGGTGGACGTGGTGGATAAGACGAAGGGGAAGAAGAAGTGAAGGGGGATGGGATGGTGGTGTACATAAACGTCTTACGAGGATGCGGGACTTGTGAATTCACATGGCTATTCTTGGCTGTCTGCATAGTGTACTCAAATCTGTTCCCATTTCAAAAATCACAGGCATGATTCAACAAGACAACACAAATTATGCAATAAGCAATTCCATTCAATCATAATAGGCATGTCTGAAAGACAAAGCCTAGGTCAAGTATGTACGCCTTCGACGGTCTCTGCTATTTACATGGACCCAGACTCGCCGATGGGCAGAAGCGAAAGTCTCCGGCATCATCTACACACACTGGGAGTACCCTGCGCTGCGTGTCAGTTCTGGGGATGTGGTGGGGGCTTGAGAGACGACTTACATTCGTTAGAAGCCGTGCAGGTTCCCGACGAGCAGCACGTCGGGCCCGAGTAGCCGTTGCCGCCGCACTGCTGGTAGATGGACGCGCAGGCGCCGCCGCTGCCGCCGCCGCCGTTGCCTGGGTTGGCCGTGGGCTGCGGGGCCGCCGTGGTGGGCTCGCCGGCGGCGGGGCTGCCCGCGGGGTTCTGCAGCGTCAGCAGGCCGGGGCGGTAGGGCAGGAGGTTGTAGTCGGCGTTGGACTTGGGGTCGCGGCCTTGGTAGAGCACTGCGGAACATGACAGAGTCAGTAACATAGCAACATATCAGCTCCCGGGGAAGAATCACTCACGCTGGAGGTTGCAGGGGTCGATCTCAAAGGTCTGGTCGTTGGTGCTCCGGATCAGCTCGCCGTGGCTGATGTCGTTGGTCCAGGTGGCGCCGCTGTTGGCCTTGCCGGCAAAGGGGTTGCTTTCGGTGGCGGCCTGCGGGGTCCAGGAGCCGCCGAGGCTGGTGGCGGTGAAGGAGCGGAAGAAGCGGCCCTGCGAGCCCATGGCCTCGACCATCATGAACCACTTGTTCTGGCCCTTGAGCTTGTAGACCTGCACGGCCTCGAAGAGGTTGGCCTGGGTGTCGCTCAGGATGGTCTGGTAGTTGGAGCCGAAGCTGCCGGGGAAGTTGCCGATGGGCATGCTGGCGCGGTAGATCTTGCCGTTGTCGCCGCAGAAGAAGAGGTACATGTTGGTGCCGTCGCCGATCAGGGTCTGGTCGATGGGGCCGGTGCCGGAGCCGCTGATGGAGCCGGAGAAGAGCGGCTGGGCGCCGGACCAGCCGTTGGCGTTGGCGGGGTCCTTGGACGTCTTGTAGGAGAAGGCGGTGGCGCCCCACTGGTAGGCCAGGATCCAGACGTCCTTGGGCTGGAAGTAGAAGAGCGTCGGGGCGACGGTGGCGCCGTTCATGCCCGTCTGGGCCACCGAGTTCATCTGGGACCAGTCGCTGAAGGGCGCGAAGTTCATGGACCCGTACGTGCCGCCCTTGTTGTTGGACGCGTACACCAGGTGCTTGCCGTTGTACGGCGCCACGGTGAAGTCCTTGAGCGACGCCCACCCGTTCTTGGGCTGCGCCAGCGGGCCGCCGAAGTCCTTCCACTTGTAGCTGGACGGCAGGTTGCACTGGGCCGACACGGCACCGGCGGAGGCCAGCAGGGCGGCCAGGAGGTCCGAGTTTGACAATCTCATGGTGGCGGTGGATGAGTGGGTGAAGACGAGAAAGAGCGGAGTGAGGTGCTGGAGAGGAAGAAGAAGGGATCGCCGAAAGACAGGGAGGCCCCGAAATATATAGGTGCGCGGCGAACTTACGCGTATGATTCGATGCTTGGTCGATGCTTGGTCGATGTTTGGCTGATGCTCGAACGCAATTTGGGCCCCCAGGCCGGAACGAGGACCCCGGGTGGCCAGACGGCATCCCTGTAGCGATCCCGTCAATCGGAGGGCAGTCCAGGGGGGACAGTCGACGGAGAAAATGGAATCCCCATGGCCGCTCTCTCCATGGCAACAGGGGGCCATTATTCCACCACAGACAGGACCTGCTGGCTGGCGGTTCCCATGGTAATGTGACCCCATCCGCCCGCTTAAGCTGCTCCGAGTCACGGATCCAACGGCCCCGTGGCCAGCATGTGGGGATATCACCTAGTCGACAGGGGTGCCGTCGTGCCATTGCAGCAGCCAGAATACCCGCGCCAATGCTGCGGCACACGACAGCCTAGCGTCATGTACTCCATGTTTTGCGCATCTTTGTTTCTTCAGAGGGGGAGAAGCATATACGCTGGGACACAGAGATTGCCGAGCCACGCTAGCGCTTTCTATACCGCCGTTCCTAGTTGGCGATAGGCGCCAAGAGCCAAGACGGCAGCGCCACAACTGAGGCAGTAGGTGGAAAATCAGGTTCGCACCATCTACGAGAGTTGATTGAAATCGAGGCAGCCCTTGAATTCCAGACTCTATGCGATCACATTACGAGTGAACATCTTGCCTGGAAATGCTTTCCTCCGCATTGCTCGTATGAAAAGCAGATACTCTCTCGGCTATGTGGCACTCGCAAGTTTCGCTTGAAGGGAGGTTTTGTCCCGTTACGCCGTGAGCAAGACTCAACTTCCAAATTGCGCCGGTCGTGGTATGGGCCAAGCAGACTGCTGATCCTGATACGACACCACTCGATGCGACTCCGTGACTGTATACATACTTGCTGCAACCCCGAAGAAGATCAATCCAGGCGGGAATCCGTGGGATGACATCTCCATAGATCCTTACGAGGCTCCCAGGGAGACATTGGGGATGTGAATTATAATAAATGCATCTATATTATCAAACCTATTCTCACGACTCTGAATAGGTGGGAAAATAGACAGGTTCCCAGCACTTGCTGACCTCAGCATAGTGATGGCCTGCGACTGGGCGCGTCCGTTGAGCTGATCTCTGGTCATAACCTGCCCGCCATTGTTAGGCGAGGGAATAAGAAGGCACGCCATCATAATAGATATAGTAAGTCGTAGATATCGCGTAGAGAAACAATATCCATTTTCCGCTGACCAAGAAAGAGAGGTTGATGTGAGAATTGTATTTATAAATCTTGGTTAAATCAGAGAGTACTTCAAAGACAGGCCGCCTTCCATACAAGGATGAAGAGAGACTAAGCTTGAAACGGCATACCATATGTTGTAATCTGCGACCTCCTATCTGTTGGCGCCACGCGGTAGCGCTTCGGCTGGGTTTGTCGGACTCAAATACAGTGACGCAGCCTTGCTGGTCATATCTGCAGTCAAGGGGCCTGTGGCGGCGGTTCAGGGTCTTGGACGACCAGCAGCACGGTTCATTCTTTCTAGACTGAGACCTTATGCTACTAGTGCTCGAAACTGTACTAATGACGTGGCTGACAACAACACTGGTTGAGCGTTTCTTTGTCCATAGACAGGGTGATGCCCGTGATGCTGCTGATGAAGACGTGATTGAACGTCAACATATAAATCTTTCATATCCACTTTGCAAGCTGTGGTTGATGACATTTGCACATGCTAGTTACTATCAGTCTTTCAACTTTCAGCACGATGCCGCATTTGAATATTTGCTTTCGCATTGATGTCTGGTACCAAGTCGGAACTCTCGCCTCCAAACTCCACTTCCCTATAAGTGACGACGACCACCACTCACAGCCGGTCCCAGTGCCTCAGGACACCCACTCGCGATTTTGGATGCAGATCAGAGGCAGTACGGACCTGATGAGCGGGTCCAATGCCTGCAGCGCCGACGAGGCCAAAGTGACGCCGTGTAACGACGACGACGCCCTCTCTGGCCACATCAAGCTCGACATAGTTTTGACAGAGCTGCTACCCCGTCTCGACAGTACGACAACACAAGATACTCTCAATAGCACATCTGCCGGAACCCATAGCAATTGTCGGCTGCCTGGTACGAGCAGGGTCGAACTCGGCCATAGACACTTCAGGGGCCCCGACTACGAGACTCTGCTGGCAATGAACCACCGCGACCTGGCCTCGTATGCTATGCAAGCCCATAGACGGCTGGCGAAGCAGATGCACATCAAGGAGGGGGAGGCGGGCTTCAGGCCCTTGGTGCAAGAGGCGCTAGGCCAAATGGTGAAAGGCCCTGTGAAAAGCAGACCTGAGACCGACGATGTATGGCTCCGTGGACTGGATGCATGCGTGAGTCGAGCCGACGAGGCTCTGTACATCGAGGCCTTCAATCGCGCATGGGTGCACCTCTATGAGACTTGCGTGAAGAACGAAAAGTCCAGGGGAGATCAACGAGGTACGGAAGGGCAGGGATCTGGAGAGCGGCAATAAGACGCTTGCTAGAACGTAGGGGTTTTCCCCAGAGTCTCTGGATGAAATCGCCTTCACATTGGTAAGAATCGGGAAGATGGGCGCTGCCGTGCCGCACCGGGAGGATTCGGGGCTGCGTTCCTCCGCGCGTCAACTGCCAGGGAGGGCATAACGGCAACTTGGCAAGTAGCATAAATGGAAAACTACCTCGAGGGCTTCTCTGGGCGTCTCTTGGTTGGCCAGCTGTGTGCGGTTGGTGCAATCATGCATCAGATGTGACGTCGCGACAAACCCCCTTACATAGCTCGGTCCGGCGGTGTAGTACAGTTCCTCCTTGGCATACAATTCTCAAGACAAAGCTTCTGGAAACCCCCAAAAGTTGGACGTTCACTCCCATCTATAGATCTCGAATACTCGCCTGTTCTGGGATACTTCTCCATCTCCCGAAAGAATGAAACTCATCGACGTCGCTATCATCGGCGGGGGCCCTGCCGGCTTGACCGCCGCCAACACGGTCGCCCGCCAGCTCCACACGGCCGTCGTCTACGACAGCGGCTCGTACCGCAACGCGGGCACGCCTCACTTCCACATGGTCCCGACCTGGGACCACAAAGACCCGGAGCAATTCCGCCGCGCCGCCCGGGAGAACATCCTGAGCTACTACCTCAACGGCACCGTCCGGTTCGCTGACGTCTCGGTCGTCGAGATCGAGAAGAAGTCGGACGCGCACTTCGAGGTGCGCGATGCCAACGGAGAGGTCAAGAGCTTCCGCAAGGTGATTCTCGCCGTCGGGTCGTCCGACATATTGCCCCCGATCCAGGGGTACGACAAGCTTTGGAAGAACCGGATGTGAGAGTAACCCTTTCTGCGGTGTTGTCGAGGTGCATACTGACTCGGAGGGCTCGGATGAAGCTTCCATTGTCTCTTTTGCCACGGCTATGAGGATCAAAGCTCGTTTACCTCGGGGGTGCTGGCCGTCGATCCAGTCGGGTGTGCCTTGGCCGTCCACATGGCCATGAACGCGGCGCAGCTGACGCACAAAGTCACGCTGTACACCCACGGCGACGACGCCATGGCCGCCGAGCTCCAGGCCAGCGATCTCGTCGCGTCCCCGTTCAATGCCCAGACACGCAAGTTCAGTGTCGAGCCACGCAAAATCAAACAGCTCCACGCATCCGGTGGCAAGGACCCCAGCGACCCGACGCTCGAGTACAACCCCGAAGTCGTCCTGGTCGACTTCGAGGACGGGACGACCAAGCAGGAGCAGTTCCTCGTGCACAGCCCCGCGACCGCGGCCCAGGGCCCCTTCGTGCGGCAGCTGGGGCTCGAGACCACGGGCGCCGGCGACATCCAGGCCGACTACCCCTTCTGGCAGACGAGCGTGCCGGGCGTCTACGCCGTCGGCGACTGCAGCACGCCCTACAAGGTCACGCCGGGCGCCATCGCCAGTGGGTGCAACGCCGCCGTCGCCGTCTGTGCGGAGATCCAGGCCGCCAAATACACGCAGCAGGAGGCGGCGCACTCGGCTTCGTCTTGAAAGGGGTGTATCTTTTGGGGGGTTCTTTTTTTGGCTCAAAGTCGAGCTATCAACGCAAGTGTACCTTCGAGCCTACCAATCTATGTCGGAGTCTCTGGACGTTGGTGGGCTGTTCAGGTCATGGCATGGCACTCGCTGCATGAATCCAATCTCTGTGGTCTTGAAATAGCAGCCAAATGAAGCTAGTGACGGCATATGTAGAGATATAAGTATGAAAGCCGGCGGCAGCGGGCCACGATGTTTCCCCCACAAGGCACACAGCCCGTTGCGGTGGGGCTTGCCTATAATAGTAAAATAGAAGGTTAACTAGCCATGGTGTGCAATTTCACGGTAATACGAGCCGGAAAGTGGACATGGTGGACCAACTCCACCAGACGAAGATCTGAAAATAGATTCGGCACAGACAGTAACTCATTCAGCCGCGTGATAATAACCCCGGGCTTCTGAAACATGACAGCAACCGGGATGGCTTCGGGAAGCCTCACATGGAAACAGGAAAGAAAATTCGACAACTAGCCTCGTCGAAGGGCCGAGGTGGTGTCGGACTCCCCCACCCGTCCAGCATCGTGACCATGAAAAGGGGTCAGGAGAAAAGAAAACTTCGAAACAGAGAAGGGGGGTGAGTGTGGCCCGCGTAATGATGGCACGCTACCGGGTTTCTTAATTCAAGGATTATAGACAAGATCAGGATATATAAAAGCCTCTCCCCAGTGACGCCAACAGGATTTGCATTACCATACACAAACATACATTCTTTACTATATTGTCATTCTTTCGAAAAGGATCTACACTCTTTCCACTTTTACATTCACACTCACTACGATACGATACGATCACCACGATGCAGTTGCTTCGCCTCTTGTCGTTGTCCAGCGTCGCCTCGGCCGCCGCCCTCGTCCAGCCCCGCGCAGGAGGATGCGCCACGCCCGAGAAGCGCGTCGAGTTCCGCACCCTGGACGCGGCGGCCCAGAAGCAGTACACCGACGCCGTCATGTGCCTGGCCACCAAGCCCTCCGGCATCAACCTGGGCCTGAACACGACGCTGTACGACGACTTCAGCTACGTGCACACCCATCTGAACCAGATCAGTAGGCGACGGCCCCTTGCTTGCCCCCCGGACCGTAGAGTCGCGATTGCTGACCGTCACCAGTCCATTTCTGCGGCCAGTTCCTGCCCTGGCACCGATACTTCGTGCAGCTGTACCACGCCCAGCTGCGCGAATGCGGCTACACGGGCCCCATGGCGTAAGTTTTCTTTTTTTCTTTTTTTTCTTTTTCTTTTCGTCGTTGTTTCCCTCTTTTCTTTACCAAACACCAGCTCACCGACGACGACGACGACAGGTACTGGGACTGGACGCTCGACGCCGCCGACCCGGCCAAGTCGTCCATCTGGACGCTGCTGGGCGGCAACGGCAACCCGGACAAGGTGGAGAAGACGGGCGCGCAGGAGTGGATGTGCGTGACTGACGGGCCGTTCCGGGAGCTGCGGCCGGCGTACCGCGAGAAGGAGTACGCGCCGCACTGCCTGGCGCGCGACTTCTTCGACGGCAAGGAGCGGCCCGGCACCATGCGCGGGTCCGCCTACAACGCGCAGGAGGTCGAGTTCATCAACGGCCAGAAGACGTACGCCGACTTCCGCCTCTACCTCGAGAGCATCCCGCACGGCTCCATCCACAGCGCCGTGGGCGGCCAGAAGGGCGACATGAAGCCCAGCACCTCGCCCAACGGTATGTCGACGCGGATTTCCCGTTCTTTTGGAGGCATCCTACTGACAAGTCCGGCCGATAGACCCCCTCTTCTTCCTGCACCACACCCAGATCGACCGTCTCTGGTACCTCTGGCAGCAGGGCGACGCCGAGGCCCGCAACAAGGATATCGCGGACGACAGGACCTACCCCATTGATGGCACCAAGTCTGCCGTCGAGGATGTCTTGCAGTTCATGGGCCTGGCAGCCGATATCAAGATCGCCGATGTCATGACGACCCAGAACGACCTTCTCTGCTACACCTACTAAAAAGCAGCATGCCGAAGATCGGGGTGCCAATCGGGCTCTCGCACAGTAAAGATCTGATGCGCAGCAAATGGAAACGCGACAAATTGTACGGGTACTACACATTCCACGAAGAAAAATAGATTAATTAGAAAAGCCAGTGGGCGTTGTTGGAGCCTGGTGCTCTGGATCTGCTTGGAAACACGAACAAGGTCTTACGTGACATGAACAGCAAATGATTCAAGTCGACCTCCCGTGAATGGATTGCTTGGAGAAAGGCCGACCGACTCCGCTTGCGGCATGAACCGTGCAAGCCGGACTCCGAAAGGGGATCGACGCTCGGCATGAACCTGATGGGCAGTGCCCGCATGTAGCCTCGTGGAGCCGCGCCCTGCCCTGACACCGACAACAACCCCCCAGCTGACCACCTTCCTATTCAGCCAGCTTCGGCCGGCTCTTGTTTTTCACCTTGGGACGCATCCAATCGCGTCGTAGACGGCCTTTCATTGGCGGTGTGTACATAGGTGTCTCTCTCCCCGGAGATAAATGCCGCACCCAGTTGGTTGGACGGGCAAGCAAGCTTTCGCTTGGTGAAAGTCAGTCAAGCGTGTGTGCATGGGCAGTAAGTAATGATTTGATAATATGTCGCATCAGCTGAGCAGGGCAAGTCGCCGAGAGCGAAGCGACCAAGTGGACCAGGGGCCGTTTAGTGGTGCTTGCGTTACCTAAGGTCGACAGCGTCTTGGAAACCAGGTGCCAGGGGGCCGTGGTGCGGTTGCGCTCGGCTTTACCGTCGGCTCCTCGGGCGGGATTACGATTAGGTGAGAGAGAGAGAGAGAAAGGCATCACGAGGGATGCGGGAAGAGCAAAGACAGCAAACCGCCAGCAGTTCGTTTCACCCACGGTCGGCGGGCTCGCCATCCAGCTGCAGGCGCTAGTCAGAGGCCAACCATCAGGCAATTGCACGCTCCACGACGACTCGCGCTGGGTTCTGCGATAGCTGGAGCTTTTGCCGTGGCCAGGGTTGCATTGGGGGATTCTACCTAGTAAAGTATGTAGGGTATGCAATATGCAGTGATGTGATCTGCGGCAACACAGACGGTGGGAAAGTCAAGGAGGACCCCACCATCCCACCCTGCCACGAGGGGCTCTGATCGATAAGCTGCCCCTCCGTCATCTTTCTCGGCTGGACTAGACAGAAGGGAAAAAAACCATCTTCTTCATGTGCCTGTGCCTGCGCCTGTGCTGTGCTGTGCTGTCGGTCGGTGTAGTCAGGCTTGCGTAGGGGTGTGGGGTTTCCTGGGAATGGCTGACGGACAGGAAGAATATATGTGTCGTGTCTCTCGCCCGCCTGCCGCTCCCTTTGCTCTCTTCTTTCACCCTTTGGATGTACATAGTAGACTCGTTTCCCTTTCTTTGTCGCTCCCTTGCTCTTATGACGAAATAAGAGCCCGCCCGTAGACCCTAACGATCGACTAGCTGACACGCCCTACCGGCATCCATTCTTTCCTCTTTGGACCCCTCCTCCTCCTCCGTAACCGACCGGCATAGCATCCAGCTAGCAAGATGAACACCTCGATGATTGAGTCCAAGTTCCTCTCCCACCCCGACAACCTGGGCGTGGTGGCGGTCGGCTTCTCCGGCGGCCAGGTACGTTGAACCTTCTGTGCATCTACGTTTGCTACGGGGCGGGGGAGCTACAATCACCACATTGCACGAGCTGACACGGTTCGGACACACAGGGCAAGCAAGGAGTCGACGCGGCCCCGTCGGCGCTGATCGAGTCGGGCCTGCTCAAGCAGCTGCGCGAGGAGCTCAACTACAAGCTGCACGGCGACGACACGGTGCACTCGTACGAGGACCTGACGCCGGCCGTGGACGAGCCGTACCGCAACATGAAGAACCCGAAGCGGGTGTCGGCGGTGACGCAGCGGCTGTGCGAGCAGGTGTACACGCAGGCGCGCGAGGGCCGGATGGTGCTGACGCTGGGCGGCGACCACTCCATCGCCATCGGCACCGTCGCGGGCTCGGCCAAGGCCATCCGCGAGCGCCTCGGCCGCGAGATCGCCGTCATCTGGGTCGACGCCCACGCCGACATCAACACCCCCGAGTCCAGCGACTCGGGCAACATCCACGGCATGCCCGTCAGCTTCCTGACGGGCCTCGCCAAGGAGTCCAACCCGGACTACTTCGGCTGGCTCAAGGACGACAACCTGCTCAACCTCAAGAAGCTGGTCTACATCGGGCTGCGCGACGTCGACCCGGGCGAGAAGAAGATCCTGCGGGAGAACGGCATCAAGGCGTTCAGCATGTTCGACATTGACCGGTATGTTTGTTCTTTCTCTTTTTCTCTTTATTTGGTCTTCACTCAGAGGCTAACTAACTGGACGCCAACAGCCACGGCATCGGCCGGGTCATGGAGATGGCGCTGGCGCACATCGGGCAGGACACGCCGATCCACCTGTCGTTCGACGTGGACGCGCTGGACCCCATGTGGGCGCCGAGCACGGGGACGCCGGTGCGCGGGGGCCTGACGCTGCGCGAGGGCGACTACATCTGCGAGTGCGTGCACATGACGGGCAGCCTCGTGGCCATGGACCTGGTCGAGGTCAACCCGAGCCTGGCGCCCGAGATCGACACGGGCGCCCACGAGACGGTGCGCGCGGGCTGCTCGCTGGTGCGCTGCGCCCTGGGCGAGTCGCTGCTGTAATGGGTGGGGGGAGAAGAAGAAGAGAATGTAATCGAACCGGCCGTACATAGATAAGTCGAATTACAGTCTGCTGCAACTCGGCGAGGACGGGGCGTGATTGTGGCCCTGGAACAGTGAATGCAACCGCGATGGAGCCCAACTCGGGACATGCCGAGATTCCCACCGATGGATGTGGCCCTGCGCAATGGGAATCCCAGAATCCCAGCCACGCCTATTTACAGGAACAGCCGTGACAGGTCCAATGAAGTTGGCTAAGAGACTGGCTCGGACACTCTTGGGACTTTGGATTGCCATGCACATGTTCTCTGTTTACTCTCTGTTGAGTCAGTGGGTGGTTGCATGGCCTGCTAATCAAACGGCCACTCAGTTCAATTGGGGCATTTCAGAGGAATCGTAGTTGACCGTCAGCGTTGTGGACTGTCAGCAGCCCGTCTTATCCCGCTGTCTGGTGTCTGTCTGCCTGACTGCTCACCGTCGTCGATGCCACACTTGTCCGTGATCAGGAACAGCAGCCCAAGCCAATTGCCCTGCATTGACTCCACCGTATCCCACCCACTGAGTTGTCCAGCCCAGGCCTGCCCAAGTAGCCGCCGCCCCCCGTCCCTACTGACCGACGGGCGCGCACGTTGTCGCTGTACGCCGCCATATCCTGCACCGTCGCGCGCATCTCGCATCTCGCATTGAAGCCCGATCCAATCATCGTCGAGCACGACTCGAACGGGAGAGCTGGCACTCGCTTCACCAGACCTGGCCGCCTTTCGGGCTTCGACAGGGTACCAATTTATCAGTGCTCTCCATCGTTAAAAGGGAAATCGAAAGACAGCCGACTTGGACACAGACTTCGAAAAGTACAAACTTCTCGTCCCGCCCACGATCAATCGCGTCGGAACACCCATCCCCGACACCGACATAATACTGCGAGTGCGAGTCGAACCGAGTAGCCCGACACTCCCGATCCATCCGATCCTCGCCGTCGCCTGGTTTCTTTGCGCCGAGACAAGCGGAAGCGAACGAAGAACAAGTTGCAGGAGCAACAGACGCAGCCGCCGAAAGCATTGCCACAGCTGCTACTGCGGAAGACGCGATTGAAGCCATACCCACCTACCCGCAAACATACTACGAGCCTGCGCGCACACACACACGATGGCCTCGACCACGACGGCGAGCGGCTCGCTCGTCTACGAGCGCCGCGTCGCCCGCATCCACCGCTACCACTGGCCCGCCGTGCAGCTCAACGTGTGGATGATCGTGATGCTGGTGGCGTCGTGCCTGATCATCGGCGTGTTCGCGACCTTCATCGGCATCCAACAAACGCTGAACCTGTTCGTGCCCTGGTACTTCCCCTACTTCATCGCCGTGTCCGGCCTCACGATCCTCTTCGTCGGCGGCCTGCTGTGGCTCATCTCGCAGCGGCGCCTGCTGCCGGCCATCGTCATCGTCGGCGCCTTCGTCTTCTTCGTGCTGTGGATGGTCGGCCTCATCGTCGTCGGCATCGAGCTCTGGGGCCCCGCCGGCTCCGTGAGCAGCAACTGCAACCTGCTCGTCTTCGACCGCACGCCCGCCCCGGCCAACAGCATGGCCAACCTGGCCTGGCTGCAGCAGAAGAGCATATGTAAGTCACAACACCCCACTGTCAATTCCTTTTTGCGGAGGACGAGCTTCAGGGGGGGCTAACATCAGGGGAAACGATAGGCCAATCTTGGCAAGCCGTTTTCGCATTCGCCCTCGTCGGCGTCGTCTTCCTCCTGTGGATAATGGTCATGGCCATACAAGTCTTCTACGAGGATTCGTAATAGGGCCCTAGCACGGTCTTTTAAGTCGTGATGATGCATGTACGAAACAAAATGTTGGACATACTGGATGCCACGAGGTACGATATGAATGAAGAATGCGGTCCGGGTAATATGCAGCGTTGGATACCACGAAACTTGTAGATGCATTTGCTGGAGTTCTCGGTCTTGGCTACGAAGAGGATGGGGGACAGGGACGACGGGGCGATGCACTATTCCGCCGTCGGATGCTTGGTCAACAGCACGAACACGATAAATGTCTTTCAGAGGGAGCAATTTGGAGGAATCGTGGTAATGGTGATAATTGTGATGATATTAAATCACGCGCCATATGAGCGCAGCCAATCCCAATCCGAAATCAGAGTCCTTGGAGTTACCAATCCAGTATAAAACGCCCGTCGCTATCCGTTCCCGAGTCATGTATGTAGTCCATGATCAATCCACCACCGACGTCTAGTTGGAGATCTTGGGGTTGACCTTGTTGCCCGTGGCCTTCTCGTACCCCGTGCGCAAGCCGTCGGTGATCTTCTCGAGCTTGGCCTCGCCCAGCTTGCCGCCGTTGTACTTCTTGTCAAGCATGCCAGCGGCTAATTACCCCCCAAAGGTCAGCTTTCTGTTCTAATGTGTATGTGTGTGTCATGATGAAAGAGGAGAAGGGAAACATACCCTTGTCGCCGTAGTCCTGCTGAGGCGCGCCCGCGGCGGGTTGCTGGTGGGTGCCGCTGCTGCCGCCGCCGGTTGCCTTCTTGATGAAATCCATGGTTGCGGGGTTGTTTGGTTTTGGGTATTTGGGTACTTGTTGGATACGAAAGTTGATTTGATTTGAATGGTAAGATGGAGATAGACAAGAGACCCTTCCCGAGAGGAGCGGCTTCGACCAGATTCTTATACAGACTCGGGTCCAAACTAGGCTGTGCTAATGCTGGCACACAGCAGCAGGCCGCCGAGGGAAAGTACGTCATCGGCGTCCTCTTCTTCTTCTTCTCTTCATTGTTCCAAGCTTTCGCCTACTACACTACTACACAAACATGCCTGCTGCATGCGCTGCGCTTCCCCTTCCCGCATCCTGGGCTGAGACGAGACAGACTAGGGAACGCCGGTAGAGCCTAGTAGGACTGACAAGCTGACGTCATAATTATAGCGGAGTCCCGACCTCTGGGTGGCACGACTCGCCACGGCCGATTCCATCATCAATGCGACCCCGAAAGCAGGGTCGAAGAGGGCCGGACAAAGCAACAACCCCGGGTTCTGACATACGATGCTGGCCAAAAAGACCGCTTGCGTGAAGCCCATGATGGTAAATTCCAATGCTATGTAATGCTAAAACCTGTGACGACCAATGACCAAAAGATGCCCCAAAACTTTCAGAAAGAAAAAAAAACATGCCATTGGTGTGAAAAAGACTCCTCGACGCCTGTCGTCTGCTAATGGGTATCTCCTCCCCCACGGGCGTGTGTCTAACTGCCCTTTTTTTCTTCCCGCAGTGTCTGTCACCCTCGGGAATATGTAATGCCCTCTGTAGGCCGTAGCATCCCCAGCTGGACGGCTCTCTCGCTCGCTAAACACCAAGCCAAAAGCTCCGTGGCTCGCTGGACGTCCATCATGTAGCTACATCCTCCTCCTGTACTTGCCCTTCTAAAAGGCGGGTATACCTATACTTACAATATCATATGTACAGCGCAGGCGCGTCCCAACGCCCGGTCCATGTCGAGTGTATATATACGTAGTGGTGCTTGTAACAATCGTAGCTTCATGTTCCATAGATCCCCCGAAAGAGACGAGGATCTTTCATAGCAGGTCCTCGACCCACCCCATGGTGTCGCGGCGGTCGTCCGAGACGCGGGCGTACTCGAGCAGCAGCCGCAGCACGTAGACCTGCATGTCCTCCTTGCGCAGCACCTTCTCGGCCCACTCCTTGCCCGCCGTGGCGATGCGCTCGGCCTCGGCGTCGTGCGCCTTGACCTTGTCGCCGTAGCCCATGAAGTACTCGAGGATGCCGTAGTAGTCCCCGAACCGCGCGTCCATAGGCACGAAGTGCTTCCACGCGTACAGCCGGCTGTCGTGCCACTCGCGGAACATGGTGCTCTTGATGGGCAGGCTCGTGCTGCGCAGGAACCCCAGGTAGCGGCCCGAGAAGCTGTTGCCGTCGATGTCGGGCAGGTACTTGAAGTCGAACTGGTACGAGAGCGGCTGGCCCAGCTCGATCGAGAAGTGCGGGTCCGTGTAGACGCAGTGGCCCCATTCCTTGGCCTTCTCCAGCTTGTCGTCGCACATGAGCTCGGTGAAGGCCACGTCGGTGGTCTCGCGCACCCACTGGCCCAGCTTTTGGTCCTTCTGGGCCGCCAGCTTGTACTCGGGCAGCGGCATGGCGAAGTTGACGGGGGGCTCGACCTCGGCCTCGGCGCGCGCGAGCTTGGTGCCGTTGTTCATGGCGACGAACCGGTGGCGCTGGAAGCTCTTCCAGTTGTTCTCCTTGTTGCGGCCGCCGGTGGCCACGCCGCGCCAGATGACGCCGTCCATCTTGTCGGCCCAGAGTCCCCCTGGTACCCGTCGCCGGTGAAGCGCTCTTCTTCCTTCCAGTACATGGGCGCCGGCAGCAGGATCTCGTTGTTGACGGCCAGCTTGCTGCCGCCGAACATGGGGAAGAGCACCTTGGTGGCCGAGGTGGAGAGCGGCTTGATGAAGATGCCCTGGAGCCCCTGGAGGTCGGGCTGGTGGCAGAACTCGGTGGACAAGCTGAAGTTGGACGTGTAGCCGCGGTACTGGTGGGGGCTGGCGTTGGCCGGCACGAAGGCGGGCGTCTTGTCGAAGGACCGAACGGTGCCGGCCAGTCGAGCCGGGCTTTGGGGGTGGCAACCCCGGCGCGCGATCAACCAATAGGGCTCTGCGTTGTTCACATTAGTCTCCCTTCGAGAAAGGGTAGGTGGGCTCGGTCCTTACCTGTCGACTCCCACTTCTTGTTACGAGTGGAGGGTCTTCGGTCAGTGCCGGGTTCGGGGCGCTTGAGGAAGTCGGACACGACGTCCTTGGGGGGGCACCAGGACGCGCGACTCCTGCTCTTTCTGCACATAGCGGTTGATATCCTCCCAGGGCACGACCAAGCGGGGCTCGTCCATGGGGTTCAGGGCAATGTCCATGTCGGGCAGGTGCTTCTCGACGGTCTTGATCATGGACAGCCAGATCTGGGTCCAGAACCAGTCGCTCTCGGCGCTGGCGTTGCCGTTGCGGATGTTGATGGTCATCTCGTAGTCCCAGGCCTCCTTCCGGATGCGCCTGGCATCGAGGCCCCAGAAGGGGTTGAGGTCGTTGTAGATCTGGTCCCAGAAGTCCTCGACGACGATGGCCTTCTTTTCCTTGGCGAACTCGTACCAGGCCTTGAAGCCGGGAGGCGGGTGGCGGCCGCGGCGTGCGCGATATGCCTTGGCGGCCTCCTCGAGCGTGTGGGACTCCTTGGCCATGGCGTCGTTGAATTGGGTCTCGGCGACCTTGATGAGGGAATCGATGGGGTGGCCGGCGCCCGGGTCGTCGGGGATGGTCGAGGCCTTCTCGTCGACGAGGGGCTGCTCCGGGGCATCGCTGGGGGGCGACGAGGGCGGTCTGCCGTCGGCCGGGACGTAGAAGTTGTCGTGGGCCGGGTTGTTGCCGGGCAGGACGTACGTCACGGGGACCTCGACCTGCGGCTGGGAGGAGTAGTAGTATAGCAGACAGCACAGCAGGGCGGCCGGCAGGAGGTAGCGTAGGAGGTGGGAGGGGCGCCGCGGGGGAACGCCGGAGAGCGCATCATGGGGCAGAGAAGGGGGCCTTTGAGGGCCGCCACGTTGTCGGTTTGGAGTGTCGGCGGAGGACGCAGATGCGTTGGGGGGTTCGAAGGTATTCACCCTTCCGAGTAGCAGAGGGTACGACGCTCCCAGCAGTGTTGTTCCGATGATGTGCGCACCCGGCCAAACCAGACAATCATGTAGCGCACAGGTCTCTCAGAGATGCGAATGCGTGGCGGGTTGGCGACAGGCTGGCTGCAGCGGGTTCGACAAGGGGGATTGGAGGGAAGGGAGTGGAACGGCGTCGGGTAGAGGAGCAGATTGCAGCAGCGCAATATCCACCGGCTCGGGCGTGATAGTGTTGGTCTAGTTGTGCAATGGATTGGTTGCGATGTATCGCAGATTGTAGATTGGCTGCGTCGGGAGGATTCGCGGCCGAGCGTTTGCTTGGTTTCGGGATGGCGTGTCCGGGCTAGTGGGTGGGCAGGAGGAGACAGTCGAGGACAGAGGCAGCAAGGACAAGAGGAAACAAGAATATTGCATCAGTCAACAACAGTACATGGAATTGAACGGTGGCCGAGACAGACAAGAGAAGGGAACAGAATCCAGAGAGACCCAGGCCAAAGGAGTGCGTGGCAGAGAGTTGGAGAGTTGGGTTGAAGGTTTGAAGTTGAGGTGGTGCTTGGTTTAGTGGCCTGGCCCGGGGAGGAAGCTAGCGACAGTGGTCAATCAAGTAGCGAACGCATGGCCATATGAATCGCCAACAAGACCTGGTAGATCAAATCTAGAATACTTCAACATGAATATCCGTACGGCGTATACCACGCGTGCTACGCTGGAACTGTAAGGTGCTGACGGTCGTTCCTGTTCCTGGTGTTCCTGGAGGATTCCGTGATGGGCTTGGCAGCAGGGGTCGCTGTCGCTGCTACTGCATGTGCGACAACCTATGTATTCTATCTATTGTACTTCCACATCACGCCATGCCTTCTGGCCTGGGCCCCCTCAGCCAGCATCGCATTCTCCAGACGTGCGCGCACACGCGCTCACCCCCGATATCCAAGTGACGTGCAATGCCCGCAAATCCAGCCTCGGACCTGGCCCATGCCTTCTGTAGCGGGGAGATCACACGTTAGGTCGAGGCGGGGAGAGAGAGGTGCTTGCTTAACTGGATGGTCGGAGCGTGAAGATGCGTCGGCAGTTGACGGACAGCAACAACAACAAGCCAGATATACGCATTTGCACGCTGCATGCAATCTAGGCGGCTGTATGTACGACGTATCCATGTGCTATTCTCGTCGGTTTTAGCTGCTTACCTGCTGACCTCTTCTCAGCCAGATAAGCGACATGGATCGGATACCTGGCAGTGCGAAAGCCGACCGTTGCTCAAAACACCTGTTTGCCCGTTTTAACTGACAAAACTGACAAGTGAGACGGGATGACGGACGATTCAGACTCTGTGCCAGCAACTATCACAATATCACACTTCATGTCCCTGCCCGAAATTCCCTCATGAGCGGCCCATCGCAATTTCAGCCTCTCCAGTGATAGTCGCTTGGCGTGATTGCACCCAATCTTCAACGCGCCGAATTGGGCGGATGCGAACAAATAGGCAAATGCAAAGAATGCCCCAAAGACCCCGCCCCTCCGCCGGGCGCTGAAAGGGGAAGGTGTGGAGGGGGAATCCAATTTCCCGGCCTGCTGGAATTTCTTTTTCAGCTGCCCAGGTTGCCCAGCTTCCTTCCCGTTCTCTTGGGTCTTGGGTCGGCGTCCGTTATCCTAGCCTGGAAGCCGAGTGCATATGTATGCAAACATCGCAAAACCTGCAGCCATATCTCGTCCCGATCACCATCATATGCAGATTCAGATCTGCGGTGCTGCTCCAGGTTCAGTTCACAGCCACACATCGCGCGCGCGCGCCCATTGGTTGGACGAGCGCGGCTTTAACCGTGCCCCCTTCATCTCCAAGCGGTGTTCGAGAGCGAAACCGACCATCGTGATCCCTTGTTGTCTGTCTCTCTGTCTCTGTCCCACGGTAAAACTAAACATCTCGGCTGCCAAGTATGACTTGTGATGCACCATCTGCCCTCTGCCTTTCCTCTGCTCAGGCCCGACCGATTGCATGTCTCGCGTGGGAGATGCCGCTCACGGCCGGTCTTGGCGCCGAACGCCGGCAGAGAGACGTCCTCCCACAATCCGCGGGACGAAACGACTTCTTCTTTCTTCTTCGGCATGCATGCCCTGCATCTTGGTGCATAACGCATGGTGTGACGTAAGACAGTCTGCCGTGCGACGGGACTGGCAACACGCCGATCACTTGCACAGACACTCGCCTGAACCGTTGGAAATAGATCCCATTACAGAAAGTAGCCAAAAGAGACGCTGGAATCCGCTTCCATTAGCTTGAGGCCCATTTGGGTGTTAGTGCAGACAATACCCAAGCACTTGATTTTGTGCATCGTGCATCATCAGCGCAATTGTTATCCCAGATGACCAGTACCTACAGCTAAGCAGGAGAGATGGAGATGGTGCATCATAGACACCCAGTATATGTACATTAAAGAGTTCGCTTTCTATATAACATCCTACATCTACGTACACATTCGTTTCGTCTTTAGGGGTCGTCCGTCTTCTCGCGGTCGTCGGCCAGGCTGTCGTCCTGGGACCGGGCCAGGAGCTCGAGGTAGGTGGGCCGGAAGGGCCAGTCCATCCAGCACTCGAGCAGCTCGAGCCACTGCGTCTCGTTCATGACGCGCGGCGAGATGCTGGCGTACTCGGTCTGGACCGGCTTGCCGCCGACGGCCGGGTCGTGCAGGCTCTTGCAGCGCGGGATGACCCAGTCGGCCGCCCCGGGCCAGATGCTGTCGAGCATCCGGCGCAGCGACTTGCCGCGCGACATGAGCAGCGCCCGCAGCAGCAGGTCGAAGATGTCGGCGGCCCGGTTCGAGCCCGGCCCCACCTGCGTCAGCAGCGGGTGCACCGTCTTGGGCTGGATGTCGAGCAGGCTCAGCTCCACGTTGGGGAAGAAGTCCAGCTCCGAGATCTCGAGGGGCTCGTACCGCCGCCGGTCCCAGTTCATGGCGGGCGGGTCCTGGCGGACCAGGTGGAGGTTGTCGGAGCACTTGTTGTAGTCGAGCCGCCTGGATTGCTGGAGTAGGCTGAAGCTGTCGTCCCACTCCTTCTCGAGCCTCCGGACCGCTGCCTCGTCCAGCGGCCCGCCCTTCCTGGACTTCTTGGGCTTCTTGGGCTCCGAGAGCGCCTTGGGCGGCCTGCCCCTCCCGCGCTTTACAGGCACAGGATTCGTAGGCTCCTCAGGCTCCTCGGCAGCCTCAGGCACCCTGCCCTCCATCAGGGCCGTGCGGTACCCGGCGATCTTGTCCCAGGCCACCTGGCGCTCGTGGATTTCCTGGAACCGGATCAAATCCGAGTTGTCGCGCCAATGGAGTTGTTTCAGCAATCTGCGCTCATCCGACGCCGTATCGTACTCTTTGGCCTCGTTTTCGTCCTGCAAGTTGGCCAGCCTCTCGTGATACGGCCGCGTGAAGATGGCCGGCTGTGCCCCGGGGACGACCAAATCACCGTTGTCCAGGTCCGCCAGCGCGTCCTTGTGCTCCGGCGGGACGCGGCGCGCGGGCATGACGATGCCGTTGTCGCGCATGCGCTGGGCCACGCGCTGGGCGCTGTAGCGGTCGATGTTGGCGTCGCGGATGTACCAGAGCGAGTCGGGCCCGGAGCGGCCGGCGACCTCGTGGATGGAGTCGCAGAGCAGCTCGATCTCGATGGCGCTGCGCTGGCGGCGCTGCAGGCTGCGCACGACGATGCCCGTCTTGTCGTCGCGACGGGTCCACAGCAGCAGGCGGACCTGGCCGTAGCGGTGGAAGATCTGGCTGCTCCGGATGGCGGTGATGAACTGGTGCTGGACGAGCCGGGCGATGGATTCGAAGCTCATGAAGCGCCTCTTGGGGTGCAGGGCGATGTTGGCCGTCACCAGCAGCGAGTCGTTCCGGCAGGACTGGGGTGCGAGTTTCTGGTGCGGCAGGTATTCCGGCGTCAGGACCTCGTTCAGCTCCTTCCACACGATGCCCGACAAGGGGACGATGCGAGTGCCGGGCTTGTCCAGGAGATCCTGCAGGAAGGGCTTGTAGAACTTCTCGTTAGGCTCCATCAGGATGTGCGAGCGCGGCTGGAGGTAGTCGTTCAGCTTCCGGCTCCAGTTGCCGGTGCCGGGGTAGAGGTCAAGGAGGTCGCAGCCCTTGTGCCTGTCCAACGAGGGGCCGATGTAAGAAATGATATCATCGCATAGCTCGTCGCTCACAATGTTGACCCTGTTCTTGTCGGCCTTTTCGGCCTTGGAGCGGCCGACCCTCCTGGTTCTTTTAGGTGTGCCCGCATCTTCTTCTTCGCCTTGCGGGTCTTTGTCGGAAGCAGCTCTACGCCTGTCCCATATTCCTGTGTCAAGTAGCTTTTGGGCCACAGGGGTGGAGGGTATGAGGTCTGATCTGAGCAGTATGTTTTTCTTGACGGATGGTGCTGCTTTGACAGAACCTGTGGTGGCAACAGCATAGGAAGCAGTCACGGTATGGGGCCGATATCTGCAGCGGACGGCAAAGGTGCGCAGACGAGGGACCCGAGTTGGAATCATCCGCGGCGGCTGGTTGGGATATCTTATGTCGTGGTGAGTCGGACTCTGTTCATGGTGGTGACGCAGCGTCCATGTGCACTAACGCACGACACCTGCCGACACTTTTCTGCCGTTGCAGGCCGCTTGGAATTCGGAAGGCGGTTAGGAAGTTCCCCGGACATGCGCCTACCGGGATCCAGGGTTCAGTGCCGCGCCCTATGCAGGCCCCCAAAATAGCGTTCCCACTGCTCGGGTCTGGTGTGGTGGATGGCTGATGGCTGACGGGCGTTCATGTGTCTGCTTTGTTAGGTTGTGAGGTGGTGCGGTGTGTTGCTGCTGACATTCACCTGTGGCTTCTCAATCGTGGTGCAGTAGAATCCCTCACGGTCCCTGTTCCCCCACCAGAGGCGCTGACCGTTGGCGTACAGGCCCGCCAACCCCGCCACTGATTAGCGCTGTCGCATCTAAACAGTACCTGTCGATAAGCATTTCCTTGATGAAGTGATATCAGCATTCAATTACGTCGTGAACAGCCCTTGGTCAATTCCACCGCTCTTTCTACAGAAACATACAGCAACAGGGTTCTTCCATCGTCGGCCATCTCGCTCCATCGCAGCAAACAGCATACCCTGGAGCGATCATCGGCCTAAGCAACATGTACGTATCATAGCTCCGTTGCCCCTTCTGCTGACTCGTGCTAGCGACATGCTCTCTCCGCTGCTACCTCTGCTAACCACGCCCGCGCGTCGCCCAGGATCGAGCCGACCCAGCGCCTGCGCCGCGCCGTGTGTGCCAACGACGCGCTGCTCGTCCAGCGGATCCTCAAGTCGCACCCGAGGCTGATCCACAACCCCGACACGTCGCCCGAGGGCCTCTCCAACTCGAACCTCCACCTGGCCGCCAGCCTCGGCCACCTGCAGATCTGCAAGGTGCTGGTCGCCCTGGGCCACGAGGCCCCCACGCCCGCCCTCAACGAGAACCACCAGACGGCCCTGATGCTCGCCGCCGCCGCCGGCCACACCGAGGTCGTCCACTTCCTCAGCGAGAACGACCCCTCCGTCGTCGACCGCCAGGACGTCCGCGGCCGCGACGCCATCATGGAGGCCAGCCTCGGCGGCCACGACACGGCCGTCCAGATCCTGCTGACGTACGCGCCGGCGGGCGCCGCCGCCACGTTGCAGGCCGCCGACGCGGACGGGAACACGGCGCTGCACTTCGCCAGCAGCAACGGCAACCTCCTCGTCCTGGGCACGCTCCTGGCGGCCGGCGCCGATGCCAACAAGAGGAACGCGTGGGACTGGAAGGCCGTCGCCTACAGCGCCACGGTCCAGGTCGAGGTCTACTTGAAAAGCCTCACGGCCGACGTCGAGATGAGGAGACGTGCCGGGAGCGGTGCGTCCGACTTGTCCAGGGTGTCCGACCCGCGGAAAACCGGTGCCGTCCGTATGGTCATGCAAGATATGGATGGGTCTTGATCTCCAGCACGTACGGCAGCTCCGATGGAAGATAGCAACCTATAACCTATCACGAAGGGACATGACCCGGCCAGCAGTTTATCTAGCCTCGAGTGCTGGAGGCAACCTCGGCATGTTGCTTCTCCGTGGCATAACGGCAAAGTCATGGCGTTGGCCAGCGGAAGCCTCCACCGTGATGGACCACCTTCTTCTATAAGCTCAGTCGCCTAGAGTGTCTTGCTGTTTCGATCTTCGAGAGGTTACTGAGCGTGCCAAGTGCAAGGCAGGGCAGCAGCGAGCATCCACCACAAGCAAGTCAATACTTGCAAGTCATGGACACCCGAATGGTGACTTTCCAGAAGCACCGTCGATTTGGCTACGCTCGAGTAGGAGATATTAGTTGGTGGAGAGCAGGACAAACTCGTGGGCGGATGACGGCAAGCAAGACACGAGATGCGATATGCAAGCCGGTGCACTAGGAGCTCTT
The DNA here is from genome assembly GCF_038363985.1 of Apiospora kogelbergensis. Taxonomy (NCBI): domain Eukaryota; kingdom Fungi; phylum Ascomycota; class Sordariomycetes; order Amphisphaeriales; family Apiosporaceae; genus Apiospora; species Apiospora kogelbergensis. The sequence continues at coordinate 8,794,973 of NW_027117418.1, read as the reverse complement.
TGCTACTTGGACAACACCCCGATGTATGCCTTGAGGTCCCCCGTGGTATTGAGATGTCTCCTGCAAAATGATTGGAAACTCCCAGATGTAGTTGGCAATCCTGCCCATCATTTGGCAGCGACAAAGTCAACCAAATACTATCCCTAGTTACATCTGCATGTCTACTCCTCTTGCAGTCTACGTCCAAATAGTCTCCCCCTTATTGTTCTCGACCAACGTGTTGCCCCAAGAGGGGCTGGTGACAGTGCAGGCATTGTGCTTGTATGCACCGCACCAGTGCCACAATGTCCATGGCTTCTGACTGGAGTCCATTGAACGCAATGCACCAAAGGACCCATGACCACACTCTTGTCATTACTGGCATGGAGATCAGTCCGTCTGTCTAGCCACTCAGGAAATTCAATTCCTGCCGCCTTGCCCCTGGGTACCTGCGTCCATCCGGCCATTTTGCAAAATTCCTCATGGCGGGCTGTGAATGGTGTGCCGGCCTGCATCACCATCTGAAGTGCTCACTGTGACTTATTCGACAACATCCACAGACCCGCATCCCCGGCTCCACGAGTGAATGCAGATGTGAATACTTGCACGGATGACTGCACCGCCATGCGGGCGACTCTTATGGAAAAAGAACTGCTTGGAGGGTCGGCCATGTTCAATACTTGGCGCCCACCATGCCATACTCAGCCGTCAGTCGATGCACGTCTTGCGTCTGTATCGCCGATGTACCCGGCTACCATTGCATCCACTCCGAAATATACCTTGTCGTCTGGTGCAGACTTCCATACGAACCAGCGATATACGCCCTTGTTGCGCCCCCACTCATGGCTGTCAATGTATATCGTCCGTCCAAGTGGGCGATATAGCACACCAGCAGTCGTTGGGCTCACGGCAAAAAATATATCTCCGATCAAAACTCAGTGTATATCGATCGACACTTGCCCAAGTGACTCGTCCAGAGAACTGCTCGGTCGACTTGTCCTTGCATTCGCTGGAGTGATTCCGGCGAGTCTGAAAGTCCTCATGTCTGCTGCGCTGTGATGCCCTAAGTGACATGCTCGGGTGCTTATTGGTGCACTGGCGGGTCCCCTTTGTCCTGTCGTGATGTGTCGCGATGTGTTCAACGGGGACGAGTCCGATGGTATCGACTCACTAGCGAAGCATCGGATGGACGACTCACGGGCGACTCATATCACGATGGGATACGTATCCAACGGGGACGAGTCCAGTGCTGTCCACTCACTGTTGACGCATCAGATGGTTGGCTTATGGGCCACTGATACCATGATGGGATGCGTTCAATACAGCGCTGGATCGGGGACACATCCCATGTCGTGAACTTCCCGCCGACGTATCAGATGGACGACTCACGGGCGACTCATATCATGATAGGGATACGTTCAATGAAGTGCTATATCGCCGATAGATCCCATGCCGTCAACGCCCCGCCCACGCATCAGATGGACGACTCACGGGCGACTCATATCATGAAGGGGATACGTTCAATGCCGCACTGTATTCAACGTCTGCCCACCTCGGCGATTTTGAATTTAGTATAAATTCGGGCGGGTTTCCCACAAAGAACTTCCTCCTTCAACCCTTCCTACACCATCACTCCCAGCTCCCCAGTATTGGACGCATTCCCACAAAGAACCTCCTTCTTCAGGCCTTCTCACACCACCACTTTCAGCTTCGGAAGAGTTCCTTAGTATTGGACGCATTTCCCAGCAAGAACTTCCGTCTCCAACCCTTCCCACACCATCACTCACAGCTTCATACGAGTCCCTCAGCATTGGACAAGTTTCCCAGCTCAAACTTCTTCCACCAGCTCTTCCAGCACAACCATCTTCAGCTTTGGACACCACGTCCAAGCCAAGCATCTTCAGCCTTACCAAATTCGTCCGATCTCTGGCCGTATTTGCCCAGCCACAGCCCAATACTCAGCCTCTGGTACGTCCCCCCCTTTTCTGACCCCTATGACACAAACCCCATCAACGCTGTTCACTCACTAACATCATCGGCCCTCTCAGGTCCGTGAAAATCTTCACCAGTTGCTCCTCAACAGCCCACCAGTACGCAATTATTTTTTCTTTGACAATCTCCCTCCTCCCATACTCTCTCTCTGTCAACCAACCCCATTTTCTCTCTTTGTCTGCGGCTAGTTGCTCAACTAGTCCACCAGACGCTCACATTCATCAAGGTGGATTCCCCTGCCCAGCCCGAGAACAACGCTCAAGCCCAAGGCAACGACAATCCCGTCGTCATTGAACTCCCGTATCCCGCTGTACGCCTGGACATCGCCCAGTCTTTCGCATACATCCCCCAGACACGCATCTGGGCTGCCTTCCTCTGCGCCTCCTTCTACGACGCTGACGACAACGAACTCTGGCATACAGAGCTCCTCGTCGGTTCGTTTCCTGAGCTCGCCCACCATCGCGAAGCTCTAGAATTCTTCGGTCCTGGTAAGTCTCCTCTTCATATACCCCTCTGCCATATACCCCTCCGCCATATATCCCTTTCCCTGAGCGTATGAATATACACTGCCTCTCCATCATTCAATACTGTACGAGTCGCCGTGTATACTGGACGACTCATATAGCATTGAATGTTGTTGCATCTTGGGCTTCCATCTTCCTATAAATACCTGCCATCTCCCCTCCAGTTGCAACGTCTTTTCTTTCTTTCTTTTCTTCTATAATAAACAGCACAACATCCCCTAATACCTGCCATATATACGCACTTACTAATCTATTATAATTAATTCATCTAGACCCGGAAAGCAACGGCTTCTCTCCTCTCAACAACAGAACCCACAACTTCAACCACGTGCGTGCCCATCACGCCACCCTCATTCCTGAAAACCGCACCGTTCCGGACCCCAACAACGAAAATAACACCATCACCATCCCCCATTTCCCCCAGGGCAACATCAACATCAACATGTCTGGTGGCTGGAACCCTCGCTCTGGCTATGACGCCGGCAACGCCAACGGCGGTCCTCCCCTCAACGGTCTCCCTGGATTCAATGGCATCCCCGTCTCCGCCCCTGGTTACCCCAACCCCGCCAACGCCATCCCCGTCCCGCCCTTCGCCCAGCAGGCCCCCGTCTACACCATGTCCCCCCACGGCTACCAGCAGCTGGCCCCCGGCATGATCTCCCAGCAGCACACGTCCAACGTGCTCGTGACGCCCGACAGCGCGGGCAACAACTTCCAGAACTCGACGGGCGGGGTCGGCTGCGAGCCGGGCTACAACTACTACTTCCCGGCGCAGCACACCAAGATCCACGTCATCAAGTCGAAGGAGCCGCCGTGGCGCCTGGCGCCGGGCATGTCCATGTGGTTCGGCGCGTACCACGTGCCCTGCAACCTGACGCTCGGCGACATGATGAAGGGCTTCGGCGCGACCAACGCCGATGCCAAGAAGAACCGCATCACCGAGGTCAACCCCGGCGGCGGCGGCAAGTGGTACAAGGGCGTCACCTGGACCGGCGACGACAAGGACAAGATGAAGCTGACCCTCAAAGAGGTCGGCTGGGACCACTCGCGCGTCGGCAACGAGAAGCCGGTCGTTTGGGTCTGGATCACGAACACCTAGAGTATATGTGCATGTATACTTCGAGCAAGGGATAGTCTCGGGTCTAGGGTAGCTTTCGGACAACGGGTATACTTTCGGTTTCGGCTATGTGGTTAACGGTTCACGGATATATGGGCGATAGTGTGTTGTGTATACATAGCTTTCGCCGGCGATGCTTTTAGTTTAGTTCGGTGGGGGACCGGTGCTTCTCCGCCTTAGCTCGTTCTCGTTTCCTTCTCCGCCTTAGCTCGTTCTCGTTTCCTTCTCGTGGGACCGGATTCTCCGCCGACGAGAAATACGGAGACCGGAATAAGACGACCCGCATACCGGAAACAGAACGAAACAAAGTAGTGTTTAGTCTCATCCAACGAAGCGCATTACACAACCTTGCCGTCGCTAATTGTGAGACCCCCTTGTAAGATTTTTGAATTATGTGACCACGTACCTATAGACGTCTGCATTCGCCGTTGCGCCGAGCTAAGTATCAAATGCCAAAGCCTCACGAATTCCTTGCTCTAGCGGAATCCATCCGTCTCGGCCTGCCCACTTCTTCAAAAGACGCAGCAGGCATTCTTCGTCACTAACAGTGGCCAAGCAAAGCCCCTGAGACGGCAAATCGTCCATGAATTGCCGGTCTGGATATTGGCGACGTAGGATATCCAGAACCACATTAATATGGAAGGGCTCGGCTGCGGCGATCAGCCTGTCTCCCCTGACATCCGGATCCAAGACGGCGGCAACGTGGAGGGCGGCTACATCTTGGACGTTGATCTGGCATCCTGTATGGAGGCAGGGGTGTCAATCAGCACTCTCTGACGGTCACGGGAGGTAAAGCTACCCACCAAAGGGCATCACGCCCGACACACGCGCTTCGCCGGCAAACACTTTGCGGATCCAACCCGCGGAGCCTTCCAGATGGCGTTTGTGCAGCACCGGCCCCAAGATAAAGAAGGGGGCTACCGACGTGACCGAGAACCCAGGCTTCGTCTCCTCGACGAACTGGAACATGGCCCGCTCGGCCGCCACTTTGGCCGCGGCGTACACCTTCCCGCCTCGCTCCGGGGTGTACGGCGGCGGCGCCCAAGCCGCCTCCACGGCCGCGTCGTTCCACGAGTCCTTGGTCAAGGTGGCCGGGATTCCAGTTCGAGGGGAGTAGGCCGCGCCGATGGATGACGTGTAGACAAACCTCTTGACGCTGGGCACCCGAGCGGCCGCCCGGAGGAGGTTCGACATGGTCTGGACGGTGGGCGTGATCACCTTGTTCGGGTCGGCGTCGAAGCTCATCGGCATGGCGATGTGGATTATGGCGCTGGGCTGGCTATCGAGAATGGCATTGTTGAAGGCTTCGGGAGCAGTCAAGTCTGGTATCTCGACGAGATCGAAGGCGCCATTGTGGGAAAAGGAGGGGAACACTTCGTCGGTGAGCCATGCGGCTTGGGGAGGCTCCGTACAATACCGCGGACGCGATGGCCACGCTCGAGAAGGCACTTGGCTGTGTACGAGGCGACGTATGATGTGATTCCCGTTATGAGCACCAGAGAGCCGTCTGGGATTGCTGTTTGATGTTGGCTGTCCATTATGATGGATTGAATTATGGGAGTTGCTTTAGTTTTTCTGAGCTCCAGCTGACACGGTCGAACCCGAGATAAGGTCGAGGGAACAAGACTGCCTACTTATAGAAAACCATCGCAATACGCGGCTGGAATGCTTCTAGATGAAGATGTTCCACTCGGGGCTAGGCGGTGCAGATCGCGGGCTAAAGGAGTGGCTCCCTCGTGGCGGGCCAGCTAATCCGTTTTAGGAATTTGCTCGACAACAAAGGGATCCAATCGTTTGGCTTCCTCGATTTCGAGTTGGCCGTTACTAATCTTGACCTCCCTGCCGCCAAGTCAGCAAATGCCTCTTTTGGAGAAACGTTCCAGAGGACGAAGACGTTTTGCAGGAGCGACGGACCCAAGACAATCAACATGGCTCCGTCAGAGACCCAGCCCATTGGCTTTCTGTTCATCAACACGGCGCATCCGAGTGAGGCCTCGACCTCCAAGAGTCTCAGTCGGATCAGGTCGCATGCTGCCAAAGAGATGCGCGCGCGGGCGGCCAAGACCCACGAGAGAACCAAACACCGTGCTCGTCGGAGCCAACAAGCCACCAGCGACCCCACCGGGACGAGCCGATGCAGGGCGCAAAGGGGCGAAGATGGCGAGAAGCGTCCAACGGCCCTGCTACCACAGAGAGTGTTGGCCCAACCCTTGTCCGTCAAAGAGCCGCATTGGAACCTAGTCCGGACACTCTCAGCCCACGAAACCTCGCTACTTGACCACTGTATGCATCCTTGCCCAGCTTTGACTTGAGGGACGCAGTCTGACACATGCCCCCAGATATCCACCACGTTATCCTGACCAACAAGGGACGTTGCCTCGAGACTGGTATCGACGCCCAGCCTTGGTTTACCAGCATGCAGCTGAAGTGCTGGCTACCGTTCGCCCTGGCCGACCCCGGCCTCCTTGCCACACTCCTCCTTCAGTCCTGCCGAAGCCTGGAGAGCACCGGGGATTCCGGGAGCTACTACGCCGCCATGTACGCCAACTACAAGCAGCAGTGCATCCAATGGGTCAACCGTTGCCTGTCTTCGGAAGACCGGAGAACCAGCGACGCCACGGTGGCTATGGTTATGGTGTTACTTACGGAGTCGGTAAGAGATATATCTTCTGGATAGAGTGAGATTACGCAGTATGGTAAAATGCAACAGAGGAAGAAATGGCTGACATGGCATCACGCAGTATGTACTTGGGAACCGGGAGGAATGGAAAGTGCACCTGGACGCCCATGCTCGGATGCTGGAATTGAGAGGGGGCGTCGATGCCCTTGGACTCGACGGCTTTCTGAGAAGCGTCATTGAGAAGTAAAGTCACTAGCCCAAATGGAAGTGTGCCAATTAACCAAATTGCAGATCGCCACGGTGCTACGGCCGAGCTACGTCGCCTGTCGACTAGAAGCACAGGCTGGCTTAAAGCCTTCTGGTCACAAACAGTTTCCTGCTTCCGGTACTCCTACTACATCTTCGATCCAAGGGCTCGACATCACTGCAAAGCTCTTCCAGAGGACTTCAAACGATGCAAACCCTGGCGGGAGACTCGAGTAGATCAGGAACAAAGACGTGGACAGGATGCGAATGCTGCACAGCGATTGTGGCCTCCAAGGTAGTACGTTGTTGACCTGCGTCGGCCCCTAGCGTTCGGCTTCTCGAAAAGCCACTCACTCGTATTACCCCGCGGGGCATTGGATTGGGGGGAATACGACCACGAGTCAAAAAGAACATCCAATGCGTAAAGGGCTTTTCTCGGTAGACAAACCTACGAGCATATGCCGGCTGGAGGCCATTCGTCAGTGGCGTTGGGTCGGGGTAATGCGGCCGACTCGGAGGGGGACAAATCGCAAAAGCCACCCGTTGCCAACCCCGCGGGCGCATACCGTCGCAACACGTCATGGACTCCGGGTGGATGCAACATGATGGCCGAATCCGTCAGAGTTGGTAATTGCTGCAGATGCATGTGCGCATCGTTAGCCGGTTTATGTTTGGGCACTCTGCATCGGCCTGTTGATCTCCCGGGGGCGGGCGGGGAATGCAATGACATCGCATGTCTCCTACGGTCTGATAGGGGCTTTATCCATTCGCCTTAAATGTGAGCTCATTCGCACGGCACAGTGGAAAAGAAACACCCTTCCCTCGATAGCTCACCATCTGACTCTTGGCAATTGCATGAACCAAGTCCCGGCATAATGAAAGCAGTTCACTTCACCTCGATGTTAGTAGGCGCCGGGTTGGCGCAGCCGCCGCCCCCAAGCTTCCCGGCATCCCTCGGCAGCACGTTCGCCACCGCCGGCGCCCGCCACGTCCGCGTCGACACGGGCACGTACGGCCCGCCCGTGGAGGAGCACCACTACTTCTACGACCAGTGGCCGATCGGCCTGGCCGTGTCGCGGCGGGGGCGGATCTTCGCCTGCTACACGCGGGGCGACTACCGCTACACGCTGGGCGAGGTGGTCAACCAGACGGCCGAGGCGGCGTACCCCAGCCAGGAGCTCAACACGCCGCCGGGGGGCTCGTGCCCGGGGGCGCCGACGGCGTGCCCGGGGGGTCCCGTTCGGCAGCGCCGACGCGACGCACCTGGTCAGCGTGCAGGCGCTGTACGTGACGCCCGACGACACGCTGTGGGTGCTCGACACGGGCCGGCCCACGGTCAACGGCTCGACGACGGCGGCGTACGCGGCGCCCGGCGGGCCGAAGCTGGTGGCCATCGACCTCGCGACCGACGCGGTGGCGCGCACGTACACGTTCCCGGCCGACGTGCACTACCCGGACTCGTACATGAACGACGTGCGCTTCGATCTCCGGCGCAACGCCTCCTCGTCCTCCTCCGAAAGCGGCGGCGGCGGCGGCGTCGCGTACATCGTCGACAGCTCCGACGAGGGCCGCAACGGGTTCATCGTGCTGGACCTGGGCTCGGGCGCGAGCTGGCGGCAGCTGGACCGGCACCCGAGCACGCTGAGGGTGGCGCAGGTGGTGCCGAGCTACCAGGGCTTGCCGTTCTACCTGCGCCAGAAGGGGCGGGCGGTCGACTTCCAGCAGGAAGGCCTCGACGGGGCCGAGCTGAGCCTGTATGGCGATGTGGGTGTCTCTCTCACTTAAGCCTTTCTTCTCGATGCGTGCCCCCTGTGGTCTTCGTGAATCTCTGTACACAGACACTAGCATGCAAGCTGACCAGAGGGGCCTTCGCAGGTCATGTACTACTCGCCGCTGACGTCCAACTACCTCTACTCGATCGAGACCAAGTATCTGCGGGCGAACCCCCAGGAGGACGCCGGCGCCGTGCAGGCGGCCTTTGACAACGTCAAGAACCTCGGGCAGCGCGGCGGCAACGCCAACGGGTTCACGGGCGACAGCCTGGGCAACGTGTACATGCTCATGCCCGAGCACAACGGCATCTTCATCTACAAGTGGGTGGTTATCCCCTGGACTAATGTTTTTCCCCCCGCTGACACCGGAACGTGGCCGCCAGTTCGACGTTGGGCCGAACGGTGCCCTTCGTGCGGGACCCGCGCATCGTCTGGCCCGACTCGGCCAACGTGGGGTGGGACGGCTATCTCTACGTGACGGTCAACCAGCTGCCGTACCAGCCCAACTGGAACGGCGGCGTCGATGGCCGCGTGCACCCGGGCCTCATCCTGCGCGCCAGGATGCCGGACGGCGCGACCAAGAGTACGGTGCTTGCTTAGGTAGCTTAATAGTATTCATCATGGTCTCGCAGTGACTTCCCAATTGGTGTAGTGGCAGTGTTGTCTCCCTAAACCAAGTATGTACATACCGAATACTGGGGGCGACAGGGATGGCCGTCTCCGTTGACAGGTGGGAAAATCATTTTCACGGGTCGCCCTCCCGATCCACCGCGTTTTGTTGTGCTTCCCTGCTTCCTTTGGTAATTTCGTTTTCCTCGACGCATCGGGGTTAGCATGTTCCCGACCGCCCATCGCCCGTTTCAGATGCGCCCAAAGGCCTTGCCTGTTTGGTCACCGCGACGACATGACATGGCGAGAGAATGGAGCGAGAGAGAGCGCGCCAAGGCGGCAAATGAAAGGGACGATGGATGCGCATCCATGCATGCTCCTGGCATGTCATCATGTCGTTGACTGAAGCTTTGGGTTGATGCAGATGCAGCTCGGCAAATTGCATCTCGGCAAACAAGTCCCGGCAGAGGAGGCTGAAAGAAAAAAGCAAAGTTGGCTCAAACCGCTAACCAGCGGTCTGATGCGCCGGACTACTGACCGGATAATAATACGCAGTGCTTAGCTTGGGGCACTCGAGCCTCTACCCAGATTAGCCGTTGGAAGACGCTGCTAGCTACTTCTACATAGCTGGCAGACTGTGCTGTGCACACATTCGGTAGTTGGGGAATGGCAATGAAACCCTGGAACCGACGACAGTGGCCGAGTGGATGCGAAGTTGCATGGCGCGCGCCGGCTAAATTGGTTAGGGCCTTGGGGGCCAGAAAGGCCCGGGCTGAATCCAGCTGTGATGTGATGCTTGGACGCCTCGATTCCCACCTATCAATCCCGTCGCCGCCAAGCTGCCACTCGGCACCATCCGCCAGAATGCGACCGTCGAATTGTCCGTGGCTGTATACAATGTTGGCTGTCCATGGCGCCATGAGATTGCCATGTCACACACAGACGCCATGTCGTGAGGCGGCATGGCACGAATCGTGGACCGACCAGGAAGCAGCGGTCCTTGCCATGCTTCAGATAGACGGAAAAAACTCCGGTAATCTGCCCAGCAGGAGCCGGGACCCCATCCAGGAACCCCTGCGCCCCCAGCTTCCTGCTGCAAGTCCCATTCCACCAATCAGCCGTCTCGCTGCTCGACTGCCCCCAGCGGGCCGACGATGCGACCCTAGGCCACCCCCATCCAAGGGGACTTCCCAATGCGGCTCGCCTTGCCCTCCCACTTAGCTGGTTTGAGGTATATGCGAATCCACCCGGCGACGCTGGCATCGGGCGTTGGACAGAAGGAGACTGGAAGAGTCCCTGACTCGAGGCGACGGCTCGCATGAGATCATTCGGCAGCTCTTCGATGCGTATTTAACCACCTTCTCCCCGTCGCCTACAGTCTCTCTTTCGTCCCATCCCACCATCCCAACCAACTTCCGTCGATCACCCGTCTGTCGATCATACACTTTCGTTTCACCCAATCCCACCCTATATACCATAATCCAACCAACCAACTAAGCCCTTCAAAATGGTCTCCTTCACCACCCTCGTCTGCGCCGTCTCGGCCGCCGCCGGCGTCATGGCCGCGCCCGCCACCGAGGTCGAGTCCCGCGCCCTCGTCGAGCGCCAGACCCTGACGACCAGCCAGACGGGCACCAACAACGGCTTCTACTACTCGTTCTGGACCGACGGCCAGGGCCAGGTGCAGTACACCAACGGCAACGCCGGCCAGTACAGCGTCAAGTGGAGCGGCAACAAGGGCAACTTCGTGGCCGGCAAGGGGCTTCAACCCGGGCTCCGCCCGCACCATCAAGTACTCGGGCAGCTACACGCCCAACGGCAACAGCTACCTGTCCGTCTACGGCTGGTCGCGCAACCCGCTGGTCGAGTACTACATCGTCGAGAACTTCGGCACCTACAACCCCTCGTCGGGCGCCCAGAAGAAGGGCTCCGTCACCTGCGACGGCTCCAACTACGACATCCTCGTCAGCACCCGCACCAACGCGCCCTCCATCGAGGGCGACGGCAAGACCTTCCAGCAGTACTGGTCCGTCCGCACCAACCACCGCTCCAGCGGCAGCGTCAACACGGCCTGCCACTTCAACGCCTGGAAGTCCCACGGCATGAACCTCGGCGCCTTCGACTACCAGATCGTCGCCACCGAGGGCTACTTCAGCTCCGGCTCCGCCTCCATCACCGTCTCCTAAGCGGGGCGATTGTATGAGTGGCATTATGAATGACAAGAGAGAGACATTTCAAAGCCTGGAGCCACGACGACGACGACATCCTACAGCAAAAGCGGCTGTAGGAGATTAGACAGGGGGACACAGACCCGACGCCGCGGGTTGCGGACACTACTTCATTTCTTCGGACGGGCTTCTGGCACACCTGTATATAGCACCTGGTCGCCTTCGTGTAAAAATTTCAACCTTCTGGTAGAGTCCTGTACAGGACCACCAGCTTTTCCATCTACCAACTGCTGCTCGATGATCCCAAGTGAAAGTGAACATGATTTGCGAGACAGGAGTGCCGACGCATGTCCTTACTTCCGAAACACCTGTAGAAAAAAATAACAAGGCGGGATCATGCGGGTGTCTGCTACATCGTGACTGTATACCAATCAAAGGCGAACTACCGTAATATATTAGCTACGTACTCGTAACCATAGGTGTAGCCTCGTGACCACACGTTCAGCGTCCTTTGCTGGAATACAATCACCACCTCGACCGGCCGGCCCCCTGTATCTGCCTTCCCCTAAAGAGATCTTCCAGTTCGCGTTGGAGCCCCGTCACACGCCGCAAGACGCCATCACCATCTCCCTCGAGCGGATTTTAGGAGACCACGAACCCATCCACGAGGATCCGCGGGCTCCGGGCTTTCTGTCTGGGAAACAATAACGGGGGGCGACGAGGTAGACGGAGTCGCGGTGGTGGCCGAGGATCTGCAGTTGGAGCTCGGCGGGGAGCCGCACGAACTGGGGGAAGGACGGGGCCGGGGGCGTTGGGCTTGTCTCGGTCCTTTGGATATAGATTCTACCAAATCTTTTAACAAGTTTCGAAGACATCGTTCCTACTGGTTTCCGTCGATGAGTATACCGTGGAAAAGGGGGTGTTGAGCGTAGGTGTCAGAGAAAGACGTGAGGGTGAGAAAAAGGAATTGACTAGGGAGAGGAATGCTCATGGTCGATTGAAACGTTTATGAAGGTGTACGATCTTATACATAATTACCTGATCTGTATTTGAGCGAAATGGCTTTGGATTTGGCCCCAGGTTCCAATGGAACCCAAACCTCGAAAGCTGTTAGGTGGATTGGATTAACCCTGAGTGGAAAACCTTACGCTTTGTGGCAGCTTTGTCATCTATGAGCTTGACTATATTTTATCTACAGTATTACTTACATTGCGAAGAATAACCACCAACTCGAGTGACGCATTCTGCTGGCCACGTTCCAAACGGGGAGGATCCATACAACCATCTTGTCGTTGGATCTGTCGAAGATGGAGATAACATCGCTGCCATTATCGTTGATATTCGTGGTCCGCTTATGGTCCCATGATGGAAATATGCTTCCTCAGCGACCGGCTGCCGTTGCTCGTAGCTTGAGGGGCTAGGCGATCCAGCGCACGACGGCCATGGATGAGAGCGTGAGGAGAATGATGCCCTTTTTCAAATTATCGACCACTTCAAGCGTCCATTTCGATCACAAGAGGAGACGCGGTACCTTATCGAGACGCCTCCACCGCCAGATCCAGGAGATGTCTATCGCGTCCACGACCAGTGGGTCTGCAAAAGCTTGCTATACTCACTGAAAACTTAAACAGCAGTCGGGTACATATGATTCAGATCAGGCGTGGTTTCTCTAACAATACGAGCCATGGCGGCACAGTAGTTGCGTGAACAGCGCCACCAGTGCAGGCAGCACACTGCTACAGTCGGGTACACGACTCTAGAGGCCGGTCTGGTTGTTGCAGCGGGAGACGGCATTGATGACCGTGCCGTCTACACGTTGGTAGAGGACAGATGCCTGGAAGGTTTTGTGCATCGATCTTGGTCTACTATATATCTTGCACCTGTTGCAGTGAGCAGCCTTGCACAGGCGTCTCCTTGGATGTCCAACCCGTGCCCAGGCTGTTGCTCCAAGTCAGCACTGCAGCCGAAGTCGCGAACGGGCGGAGAGTGGGGATCCCCAACGACACCATCTTTGGCGCTGCTAGATTAGCTGCAGAGGATCTCGCCCGTGGAATCGTCTTGCATCATGACCCTCGAGGTGGCCTTCAAATTCTGAAGAAAAGGATGATGGCAGCGGAACTAGCCACTGTCGCTGCTGTCCAGAGAGAAATGAGGCGTCCAGACCGAGCAGAGCCCAGGGCCGTTGAGTAATTCCCAGTTTGGTGTTAACTTAGACCAGCAGAGAGCCCGGAATCAACGTGACAGGACCTCGGAGAGATGCGAAGGGACCAATCGAATATGCTGCAACTCGTCCAACAAGCCAATGAGCTCAGAGTGATGTGAACCGGCGGCATGTTGCTGAGCTAAGCACCACTTTTGTCTACCGTCAGCCCTTTGGTCTATCCTCGAATAGAGATTCAGGCAGGGCAGCGAAGATTCCGCATTTCACGCCGGATGTAAATATGAAGATGCCGGTGAATAGGCTATATCCATAGTCAAGAAGAAACAGGAGTTAGTGGTGTGCCAACCCCCTGCCAAAACACTCCAGGGAAGGGCTCCAGGGTCATAGTGCGACACCCCTGTGCCTCTCATGTCGACGACGAAGCAAAAGGGGACTTCTGCTGCGCAGGTAAGCCGAAATCCACAAGGCGAGTCCCGGTAATCGTCCTTGATCATGTTTTGTCTGAGTGAAAACCTTGAGTAAGAGTGATAGTCAATCTAGCCTGCTGGAAGCCTCTTTGACGACGGAAAACCCTCCGTCACAGCCCATGGCCAGCGCCGACGCTGCCGTGGACGGCGGTGGAACATGCACCTCTCAATCACCAAAGAGCAGACCGTCCATGATACAGTCGGTATTCCAGATCTATTTTGCACATCTAGGTTATACACATCGTACAATAGCCCATTGTCACACGGGTATCGCTCTACCGAAGCCGCCGCCGCGTAGAAATGGGATGAGTGTGGTGTGAGACAGCCCAAGAAGCATGCAGCAATCCACCCTCGCTTTGGGTTGTTCTAATTTTTCCCGCGCGACGCGTTCCTCAGCAGCGAGCCGACATCCGCCTCACTGGCCGCATCCACCTCCGCCTGCAGCTCCGCCAAGGCCTCGTCGTAGGGCTGATCCCTTCCTCCCTTGGCCGCGGAGAAGTCTCGTCCCGGCGTTTCCACACCATTTCCTTCGTCCTTCTCTCCGTCCTTCTTTCCCGCCTCTTCCGCCTCCGAGCGTACCGTCCACTTGGCTCGCTTCTGCTGAATCTCGATGAACTGCTTGATCTCGGACGGCGTGTTCCACGTCACCTTGCCGTTGTGGGCGTCCTCCATGCGGCGCTTCTGGCCGGCTTCTCCTGCGCGGCCCAGGACGCTTCCAATGACGGCCAAGCAGCGTAGACTAGAGACAGGTCAGCATTGCGCTTCTGGCGGAGAGAGGCTCCTTGAAGAATGGGGGCTATCGACTTACCTGTCGTCGTTGGCGGGGATGGCGTACGTGACCCACGTGGGCTCCGTGTTGGTGTCGACGATGCCGATGGTGGGGACGTTGGCCTGGCTGCACTCGCGCAGCATGGTGAAGTTCTCGAGCGGGTTGAGGCAGACGACGAGGTCGGGAACCAGAGCGCGGCGGTCCATGAGGTGCTGGTCGAAGCCGGCGACGGGCTGGTCGAACTCGTTGACGACCTCGATGGGGATCCCCGGCAGGATCTTGTCGCTGTTGGTGATGGTGCCGGGCGTCCACTTGGTGAAGAGGTGGCAGGCCTTGGCGAGGCGCGCCGCCTGCGTCACGATCTGCGTCTGGCCCGGGCGGGTGCCGACGAACAGGATCAGGCCGCCGTGGTAGGCCACCTCCTCGACGACGCGCGCCGCGCGCCGCAGGTGGGCCGCCGTCTGCTCCAGCGAGATGATGTGGACGCCGTTGCGGACGCCGTAGATGTAGCGGGCGTTGGCGGGGTTCCAGACCGAGGCGTGGTGGCCCATGTGCGCCTGCGAGGCCATGAGCAGCTCGAGCGTGACGTCCTTGGGGCCGGGCGGGTTGCGGAACACGTCGCCCGGGCTGTAGCGGTGCTCGACCACGGCGCCCACGGGGGCCAGGCTGCGCTTCAGCTTCTGGGCCGTCTCCCAGTCGGCCTTGGTGGTGTCGGGGACCACGGGGCGGCGGCGGGCGGGCTTGGCGGCCCTGGCGAAGAGGGAGGGCACCCGGGGCGCCTCGGGGTTGGTCTGGAGGGCGGCTTCGACGGCCGGGTCGGCGGTGGCGACGGGGGTGCCCGAGGTCTCGGTCGACAGCGATCTCAGGCACTGCTGTCCTCGGCGAAGAGGCGCTGCCAGCACCTTGCGGCCTGCCGTTATCATGAGCGCGTTAGCATTGGTGGCCCGATTCGTAGCAATTGATTGATCGGCGGGGACAAGAACGTACCATGGCGAACGCCAAACTCCCTGATAATCATGGTGACGGATGCGAAGGACGGTTAAAGCTTGACACGATCAAGCTGCCCATCAATTGCCTCTGCCGTGGAACTTTTTCGGGCTCAGAGTCGATGGCGTTGTCTGATGCTGCTCAAGCTCCCTGCAAATTCGGCACCACAGTAGCTCCGCCCCCGCTGAGTCAGCCACAGCAAGTGGGGTCAACAATTATCGTGCATTCCGGGGCTGCGACCTCTTCAGCCAGTGCATCTCGATAATTAGGTGCGGAAGACCAGCAGGCTTAGCAGATAGAAGATAAAATAGATGGGTATCATTTGCGTTAAAAGACGCTTCGAAAGAAGCTAGTTATCTCATAGTAAACGTGCAGCAAGCAACATGAGAAAAAGCCGCACCAGCTACTCCTCTTCCTCCTCCTCGCCCTCTTCCGCCTCAATCAACTTGATCGCGTACCCCTCCACAAAGCCATCCGGATCACAGGCCCTCTCCAGATCAATGCGGTTGTCCTTGACCCATTTCCTTACATCGTCCTTATCGATCTTGACCCGCGCGACTTGCTTGGCTTCCTCTAGCTGCTCTGCATCGACGTGCCTCTCGTCGGCTGGACTGTCCGCTTTCTTCCCGGGCCCCATGCCGTCTTCGACCATGATGCCCATGTCGCGTATCACGGCCAGGCAGTCCTCGGGCGTGATCCACGTAGCCTGGCTGCACTCCTCGGCATCCACAATGATTTCCTGCTCGTCCTTGCTGGGCAGCTCCAGGCCCAAGAGCCAGCGGCATATCTCGCCGGCCCAGAACCTCCTGTAGCCCTTCTTGCCCAGTTCCGAGATGGGCTTCTCCGGCCCGCCGAGGACCTTCTCGCGGCGCGAGATCTCGTACGAAACGCCCATGAGCAGGGCACCCAGGCCTTTCCGTTGCCACGGGGGAAACACGAGGATGCATGCCAAGTTGTTGTTGTCCCAGGAAAGTTTTTCCTTCGAGAAGAAGCCCACAACCTGGGGGCGCCGAGAAGCTGACGTTTCTGCCGGCGACTGTTCGACGTCTGATTCGGATGGTGTGGCTGCGGGAGGTGGCGTGTAGACCAGAAGGAAGTAGTTGAACCCAGCCACGTCGAAGAACACCGACTTGTTGTCCAGAAACAGCTTGGCGAATAGAGACAGGTTTTGACAGAACAACTGGCAGACCGAATTAGTATCGCATGCACGTGAATCGCGGCATCTTCTGACTTACTGGCTCATTCTCTCCATCCACCTCCCAGACACTCCACTCGCCTTCCGTAACGGGAGCAGAGCCATCCTCTTTCTTCGGCTTGCTCTTCCGCCGGGCGTCCGAGCCACTTGTACTTTGGGGAGTCCTGCTCTCCTTGGGATGTACGTAGATCTTGGCACCGGGCACCCAGGCTTTGGGCAGACAGGCGTTTATGTGTTTGCGCCACTTGGGCTCCTCCTTGGAGTACTTGAAACAGGAAGGGCAGACGAAGAGCCGGTCCAGCAGCACCTCCTTGTCCTTCTTGCCGCCGCCGATCTTGCCGCCGCCACCGCCGGGGTTGGCCTTCCCGCCCGAGGTGACGGATGCATCCCCCAAGACGTCCTTGCCGTAGTAGGAAGGGTACCAGGCGCGGAACGAAATGTCCCCCAGCACCACCCTGTCGATGTTCCGATCGGACCGCGGCGTGGGCGGCGGCTTCTGCGGTTGGATGGACAGGCGACGTTTCGGCGTGATGATGGAGCTTGTTGATCCTCTGCATGCCGCGGCCGGATTGTCAGGGCTTGCGGGCGCACTGGGGCCAGGGGCTCGTGGCCGTGGGTGGGGCGCGACAGGAGAGCGCTGGTGCGGTGAAGAAGGGGCAGCAGCACCTTTCGCGTCGGCTAGGTGCGCAGGTTGGAGGTTCTCCTTGCCCTCTGCGTGGTCCGCGGCGTCGACATGGTCTGCAGTTGCGCTGTGCCTTTTCGTTCGTCGGATGGTGGCATGGGGGACCTTGGGCCGAGGGGCGGCCGAGTCAGGGTCCGATGTCTTAGCGGTGGTGTCGCGTGGTCTCGTCACGTATGTCTTGGTGATGGGCGCAGCGGCCGAAATGGGAAGGGTGGGCTCCGTCGGCGCGTCGTGGGTGTCGGACCGGACGCGACGGCTTCTCAGCGGCTTCTCGGGCTCGGCGTCATGCTCGGTCAGGAGAGTGGTGGGATGGGAGTGACGGGTGGTTCGTCGCGATGCGGATTCGGCCTCGGCTGGGTTTTCGTCATGCACACGCTTGCGCTTCGAGTGCACCATTCTGCCTCGCCCATCCAGACAAGCGAAATTCGAATATTTGCAATTGAAAGCCGATTGCCGCGGGGTATTTCAATCAACGCTGGCAGTCTCGTGTCGACAACTAAATCTAAACGAATGGCTAGAAGAGTGCTGGCGAGCGCGCGTTGGGTGTTGGGTGCGCATTTAGGCTTAGCTAATAACCTTGTCCCCAAATCGCGGATGTATCTCCGCAACCTCGCTACATGCACAATCCTCTGTAACTTATCGACACCAACGACACACCACGGCGTCATGTGAAAGCGATTCCATTGACGCAATGCCATAATTATTGACCCAATAGCATAATCTGCATGACTTGATCTTTACCAAAAAACACCAATCCAACAACCACACCCATGGGCTCCCATAGCAGCAACCCCCTTTGCGATAGCTCCAAGCCATTGAGAGCACTTTGAAGTAGGTCATGCACTTGACTGGCATTGCTTGACATCCAATTCGTATTATATGTATGCACTGTTTGGAATGTTTCAAGTGCGGTCCGCGAAACGACGCACTTTATGATGTATGGCCCATCCCATCCCAATCCCAATCCCTGTTCCCCATTCCCCCTTTCCCTTGCCCACGAGTACTGCCCACGAGTACAGGCGCGCAGTGGAAAAGCTCAATATTCTAGAGGGCACATGGGAGTGAAGACCCATGATACCACTGTCCCTGCCCCTGCCCCTGCCCCCACAAACTTTGTAGTAGGAGATACCCACGGCCACTGCTTACCCCCTCTTCTACTCCGAGATCCAATAGACCAGCTATCCTTGTGCCACCAGCAATCGCCACAACCGTGTTGAAGCATGCGATCTGTAGGGAGTTGAGAGGGGTAAGTGCTACTCCCTGAGGTGTTGTGACACGGGCCCCTTCCGTGTACCATGTTCTCCCGCCGTGAGTCTTGCTCCGCGGCGAGGCTCGCCATCTAGTATTCGGCCTTACCAACGGCCCTGGAAGTGATCAGATCCTGCATTGATCGGCGTCTGTGTCCTAATGCCCATGTTCCTGGTGTCGGCACGATCAAGTCGACGTTTCGAAATCCGCGGACCCAAGACCCTTGTCCAAGCCCTTGCCGAATCCATCGTCGCTTCAGCACTTCGAACCCTTCGTCGCGAACACGTTGCTGCCCAAGATCCTTCCGCACGGCAGCTTTCAGACGGAGAAGTGCGTCGCTGTAACCAGAAAGCCGTCCTCCTCCCCATCTTCAAGCGGCCGTCGGCCGTCTGCCCATGTTTATACCCCGGCGGTCCAGACCTGCGTTTGCCCTGTCCCGATCCAAAGCCTAGTCATTTCAATCACCCTGGGTGGCTTCCATGCGGTTTCTGCGTAGCCAGTAGAGGCCCGGTCATGGGAGGTCAGCTTGCAAGTCGGGCACAGTACGCATTCAGCAGGAAGTCCAGTTCCTGCCGGACCTTGTCGCCCTGCACCTCCTTGCGGGGGTCTTGCGCAAGCGCCTGCTCCAGGTCGGTGAGGACGGACAGTCTCACGAGATCGTCGACGAGAGTGGTTGTGGGCCGCGTCACGACATGCTGGAGCGTTCGGTTCCCCGCGCCAACCGTCTCGAGCCCGTCGCCAGGGTCTCCCTGCCCCTCCGGCTCCGCCGAGAGGTCCGCAGCCTCCCCAGTCTTGGCGTCGGCGTCGCCGTCGCCCTGGTCCGACTCGGGCGAGTTGGCCGAGGCGTAGTCGTTCATGGAGCGGGAGATCTCGTCGAGGTCCTGCGAGACCTCGACGTTGCTGTACTCGTCGCTCTGGGCCGTGGCGTCGAGGCGGCGCACGAAGGAGCGGGCGGCGCGGCGGCAGTAGTTGACGAAGTCCTGGAACGGGGAGCGCGGCTGGGCCTGGTCGGCGAGGAACTGGTAGTACCAGTCCATCATGATGGGCAGCCAGTGGCGGTGCTCGTCGGCGCTCATGCCGGCCAGCAGCTGCAGCGCGGCGCGGTAGGGGTGGGCGGCGCCCCAGCGCGTGCCCGTCAGCTGGGCCGAGTAGCGCAGGGCCGAGGCGGCCACCTCGTGGCCCGCGGCCGACACGATGAGCACGAAGGCGATGGTGGTGCCGAACAGGCGCGGGTCCTGGCTCTTGAGCACCGCCGCGTGCTCGTCGAAGAAGGGCTGCAGCACCTGGAACGCCTGCACCGTCCGCCGCCGCCGCAGCGCGCCGCTGACCACGACGGCGATGTGGTACCACTCGATCAGCAGCTCCGTGACGCGCGGCTGCGGGATGAAGTCCTGTGACCACCACTGGTTGCCGAAGCCGCCCAGGATGAACAGGCGCAGGTTGTGGTTGCACTCCTCGGCGCGGCGCAGGGCGGTGCCCGGGGCCACGGGCAGATGGGGGGCCAGCGGCGGCAGCGGCTTGGGTTTGGGCTTGCTGCCGACGACCTGGTCGTAGAGCTTCATCAGCACTTCCCGTCGGTCGGGCGGGAGGCGCTGGATGTACGAGTAGACGTAGGAGAGGCTGACGTTCCAGTCCCCGTCACGTGGCTGTTGCCTGCCAATCATGCGCTCCAGGATGCTTTTGGCCTCGTCGAAGCCCAGGTTCTTGCGCAGTCCCCAGGTGCGGATGCGCAGCTTGTACATGCGCGCACTGGCAAGGCTGATGTGTAAGCGGGCGGTCCATTGAGACATTGAGAGCAAGGTGGCTACGGCTGTGGGTGTTGTTTGGTCTGAGCTACTCACGTTGCATAGAAGCCATGTTCCTTCTGCATTATGTGGATAATCTCGCCCAGCGTCTTGCGGCGATACAGCCAGGAGATGGTGGTGCGGTGCTGTTCCCATTGGTCTGGCGTCGCCCAACGGTCCCCGACAGGCTCCTGCATGGTTTGGCTGGCGAGCGAGTCAACGCCAACAGCCCGGAATGTGGGATCTCAGCGACCAGGGTGGATACGACACGCGGCTTGGCGATGGCGGTAGCGTGATAGATCGATGTGCACAGGACTCGGGCCGGTAGAAGAGGCAGCTGGCTGGGCTGGAGGATGACACGAGTACGGGGAGAAGTGTAGCGATACGGGCAGTCGGTGTGGCCAACCGGCCATCCTCGTCCATTGAAAGGCGGGCACAGCCACGGGCCCGACTCCACCCGTTTTGGCGGCAAGGGGGGCAAGGAGGGTCGACGACAAAAGTCCTGCGCATTATCCGCCTGCATTATCGCCAGCCCGGCCCCTCCATGCTGTGCCACGTGCGTGCATCAAGCCAAGACCGCATTTGGATCGATGGCATCAAGGGCCGTTCAGAGCATCATCACACTGCGTCACCGTTTGGGGGTTTAGCTGCCGTCGGAGCATCCCTGGCGTCAAAGGGATGCACTAATGTGCGGCATCACGGCTACTGCTACTATCCGAGTCAATACATAAGGTGGTATATAAGTAAAATATAAGAGGGGTAAGAACCAATACCAACGCACCTTTATGAACTTCACCATCCGCTTCAGCACTCGTTTTCAATCCCAGACGTGTAGATCTAGCGTCAACACCTGCCCGTTGCCATGATGAAGTGTCTCGGGCTCACCATCACGTTCGCATCCGCCATCATCGGCACCCTAGCCGGCGGCGGCAATCCCCCCATGTTCTGCCACGGACCCCGCAGCGTATGATTCGCGGGACATCATCCATCGAGATGTCGTCATCGTCGGAGGCGGCTCCTCGGGCGTCTACAGCGCCATGCGACTCAAGGACCACGGCAAGACCGTCATGGTCGTCGAGAAGAAAGACGTGCTGGGCGGCCATGCCGAAGCCTGGTTCGATCCCGACACGGGCACTCCCGTCGACATCGGGGTCGTGGTGTTTGCCCACACGGACACGGTCAGGGACTACTTCGCGCGGTTCAACCTCTCGCTGACGCCTCTGACGGGGATGAGCAAACCCCAGTACGTCGACTTCACCACGGGTAAGATGGTGAACTACACCGAGCCGGACGCCACGGCATTCGGTGCGGCCTTGGATAGCTACGTGAACCAACTCAACAACTACCCAGCCCTCCAGGACAGCTTCAACATGACCTACCCCGTACACCCGGATCTTTTGCTTTCTTTTGGTGATTTCGTCGCCAAGTACCAGTTGCAAGACCTGGTTCCCAAAGTCTTTCTCTACAACCAAGGAGCTGTGCCGCTGCTGAACATCAGCATGGTATACACGTTCAAGTATCTGAACCTGGACGAAGTCGACAGCTTCAAACAAGGCTCCCTCTCATTGGACCACAATTCCGTGACCGAGCTATACCGCCGGGCCGCCGCGAGTCTGGGTCCCGATGTCCTGGTCAACTCCACGGTGAAATCGATGTACAGATCTAACCTGGACGAGGTTCGAGTGGCCGTCAGCACGCCCGCGGGCCCGAAGCTGGTCGTCGCCAAGAAGATCCTGTCGACGATTCCGCCACTCTCCGACAATCTGGACGGGTACGATCTGTCGGCAAACGAAACCAGCTTGTTTGGCCAGTTCTTCGCCAACGGATACTACACCGCTGTCATGAACAACACCGGACTCGAGAACGCACAACTGACCAACCACGGCCCGGGTCGCCCGTACGGAGTCCCGGAGCTCCCAGGCATCTACACCATGAACTCTCGACCACTCCCCGGCAACCGGTCCGTCACCCAAGTGTACTACGGAAGCCCCAGCGTGCTGCCCGACGAAGAGGTCAAGGCCGACATCGTAAAATCCCTACGGCGATTCCAGGCGGAGAACGGGCTGCCCGAGACGGAGCCGACTTGGTTGAAGTTCTCGAGCCACTCCCCTTTCAATCTCATGGTGCCCAACGACAACATTGCCGCGGGCTTCTACGACCAGCTCTTTTCGTTGCAGGGGCAGCGCAATACCTTTACAACGGGGCGGCGTGGCATTCGCAAGGGTCTAGCGTGCTCTGGGAGTTCACGGATAGGTACATAATACCGATCATGTTGGCGTCGATGGAGTAGGAGGCGTAAAGGGTAGACACACAATGCTATCACTTCCTGCTACTACTACTATGAATATGCTTTTGGTAATAAAAAATGCACTCCATTCAACCACGAGCCCGACCGCCCTAATGGTGTACATCTCCCTAGGGTCATGCTTGACTGCCGCGCTGAGTGGTAGGAGCCTCGGCTGAGAGCCGGGTGCTCCTTGCGCCCGTATTGGGATGTTTCCTAGCGTAGCAGCGAACGAATATGACGTATATGGAATTGGCCTTGTCAGCAAGCCTGGGCATTCTTTCCCACACTGCGTGGTGACGATATTGCCGTTATGCAATGCCCTTTCCGAATTAGAGAGCCGGGCTACGTATGGTCGAATAAACGCCGAGACATAAATGAACCTCATATCAGCAAGTTCAGTTCTACCACGCTCACTCATCATCATCAACATCATCAACACCATCAACATCATCAACACCATCAACATCATCAACACCATCAACATCATCAACACCATCAACATCATCAACACCATCAACATCATCAACACCATCAACATCATCAACACCATCAACATCATCATCATCAATATGGATTACCAGACACCTTCGTTAGTATACAATATCTATACTATTATACTACAGAGTATTAACTGTACTGTAGGGTACCAGAGCATCTTGCTCTCACGAGTAAAGAAGAATATCTTTACCAAAAAATGGTCGGAATGGCCCAGGTAATTACAGTTAACCTGATAATATACCCTATTCTATTCAATTACTAAATCGCATACTATACAGGCGGAGGCGGATGGGTGGAAGAAGCTGGGGTACGTGTTGGCAGCGGCCTCAGTGGCCAACTGGGGCTGGGTCGCTTGGGTAAGTAAATGATGTTTCCTGATTAGTATGGATACTAATAATGCATTTCAGAAGATAGGCCGATTCTTCTAGAAGAGGCGGGCGGCCGCCCAGCGGGTGGCCAGAGACGGCCAAAGATCCGGGGCCGAACGGGTGGTAAGATTATCAATACTCACATTGCTAACGCTCTGTTATGGGCTTTGGTACAATTAATGCAGTCTTGCTAACAGTGATGTAGTGAATCAAATAATCGGCCTTCGGGCACCTCCCTCCCCCCACCTTTCATCACCACCATTGGTATCGATTTCAAGATCCGAACCATCGAGCTCGATGGCAAACGTGTCAAGCTGCAGATATGGGATACTGCTGGCCAAGAGCATTTCCGAACCATCACATCAACCTACTCTCTCGGTGCTATGGGAACTAGATAATATCATTAATACAGATTGATGATGAACAGCCCACAAACACAGAATTAGACCGGTGTCTTGGCCATGACCTTGAATGGATGGGCCTCAGTGTTGTACACAAAGTAGTTCTTGTTGTCACCGCTCCCAGGTGTGCCAGCTCCCACGTCCCACTCGCCCTTCTTCTCCGACTGCACGAGGTACTGGTACTTGAGCGTCTCTGCCAACATGAAGCTTTGCATGATGCCCCCGCGAATACCACCCCCGTCTTCCTTGAGCACGTTGGCAATGGACCCGAACCCGCCCGGCACGCGCATGGTCCGGTTCTGCGCCAGCGTGTATGCCCAGGCCACGTCGCGCCAGTAGGCGTCCGCAGTCCACTGATACGCGTAGTACCAGCTTTCTACGGCTTCAGGGGCCTGGCCTGCGGCCGTGTAATAGTCCTGCAGATAGTACCCGGCGCGCTCGTAGTACGCCGTCTGGTTGGTGAGGTTTGGGTTGGAGTGGAGAGCTTCCACGTCCCAGCTGTAGAGCGCGGGCCCGATGCCCGCTGCCGTTTGTCTGTAGCCGTTGGCGCACCACTCACTGAAGTTGAGACCGTACGGCAGCCAGTCGGGACGATTCAGGGCCGTGCTGCCCATGATGAAGGTGCTGCCGATGAAACACGCCAGGGACTCGCTGTAGTTCACCTGCTGCGTGCTGGCAAAGGCCGTCGCCATGGTGAGGTCCGGCCGCGACGACGGGTGGGAAAGGAGGTGCGCGATGGTCGAGTCGGCGGCCTTGGTGAAGCGCTCTCCGTAGTTGGCGTACTTCTCGGGGTCGTAGACGTACATCTTGAGCAGGTACTCGTAGGCCGAGTCGTTGCCCGACACCCACCCGCCGTACTGGTCCAGGATCTCGCCCGTCTCCACGCTGAAGTTGCCGCCCGTCAGGCCGGGCCAGACCTCGGACGAGGGCTTCAGCCAGTAGCTCTCGGTCTTCTGGGCGAGCGCGCCGTATTGGGGGTCGCCCGTGAGGTCCGAGAGGTGCTGCCACTCGAGCACCAGGGTGCCGATCTCGGCCAGGCCGGCCGTCTGGGTGCCGTCGGCCATCTTGGACGCGTCGCTGAAGGTCCGGTTCTCGATGAAGAGTTGGCCCACCGGAATGCCCGAGGTCGTGTTGAAGGCGAACTTCAACGTGTCGGCCAGGGTCCTGGCCTGGCTCAGCAGGGTCTCCACGTGGGTGGAATTCACTTTCAAGTGGCTGAAAGGCCCCTTCAGCAAGTCGTACGTGGAGAGCAGTCCGCCGAGATAACGGATGTTGGTCTCGAACAGGCTGACCACGCTGGGCTCCGGGGTGTTGGTCTTGGTGAAGTCGATTGTGGGAATGAACTCCAGGATGGTGTTCACGATGTCGGTCTGCTCCATGATGATGGCGGTATCCAATCCGTCGACGGCCGTGGCGCCCCAGCCGTTGCGGTCGTCCGAGTAATTGCCGTAGAGGGGCCGAAGCGAGTCATGGGGGAAAGCGTGAGTGTAGTAGGCGTTCCACGCAAACCGGAACATCTCGACGACGGCATCGGCGCGGACGGTCTGGTTAGACTCGAATTTGGAGTAGTCATAATCGGATCCCCGTTGCTTCGGGTAGGCTAACGCCGAGGACTCATCTGCAGGAGCAGAAAGGGCATTCGGGACGAGGCATCCAATCACGGTGGCATAGGATGCCAGCCGCACTAGTTTGGCTCCAATCATGACAGTCTATTCTCCTCAAAGACAGGAGGATTGCCTGAATCGAAAACCGGTATTTGCGCAAATCCGGCGAGTTGGATGCGCTGAGAACCACACCCAGAATGGTTGAGGGGCGTGATGCAGGTTAATATATGACCATGGAATAGGAGACCGAATCATGGCCAGCCACACGGCTGCATAAGGCGCTACCTTGATAAACTTTGCTGGGGGTCGCGGGGGCTAGGGGGCCGCGAGATTACAGAATGCTACACACTTTATGCACGTTCCCGGGATCCCCCGCACTCGATCTCTGCCCACAGACGGCTGGCCCGCCACCCGCCATCCCCTCTAGTTCTACGGAGTGCACGGGGAACGAGTAATGTATCTAAGTTCCGTATCTGCGAGCACTGAAGTCTACGTGGGGCTTGGCTGGCCTATATGCGACGCAGATAGTTCAGACGAACTCTGGCTCTATGTCGATGACTATATCTTGGCACTAATTTCCAGTCACATACACAAAACGCTACTCATTACAACCGGGACTAATGTCGGGGAAAACATACGTTCCACGCTACCAGTCCAAACTCTTTACATCCGAACAGCTTGATTGAGATAAATGTCTCTTTATGCTGCTTGTTGCGTGCAAACCTGCTGCACCCTCTTGAACCCCATGTAAACCACCTGACACGTAGAGCGCTGCGACTCGGCCAAGTTGGTTGTTATACGAATAGTTCTGGAAGTTTGATTGATTTAAGTTACACAGTACCTGCCGAAGTTCGCAATTGCGAGGATACTTACCGGCGAGTGGCTTGCACGCCGGTGAGAAACGAATACAACTTTTGAATTTAGAGAGTCTAAACCATCGCACACATGTACAGCTGCATTTCCACCGGCCTGATGTGGCGTTCCATGACATGGCGGCGTTATACCCATATATCTCGTATTTCTCGAGGTTCCCACAGCTCGCCACCAGCCCTGGAGTGTCATCGTTGCAAATACATGGTTCCAGCGGCTCATAGGGCAAATGGATATCGCCCTGATGTGACTCGGCGATTGTTGGTGCCGTAATAGATCGGTTGTATTCGGCGGCTAGGAGGAGAGTGAAGATGTATGTCGCTATCGAGGAACAAAACGAAAGAAGAGGCATACCCCTAACAGACGGAATGGCTCCCTCATCTCAAGATGCGTTGTGTGTTTAGGTGGAAGCACCTTGGGGTGAATTTTTGGGGGAGAAATGAAGGGATATATACGTCGTACGGTTGGGGTATAACAGCCTCTTAATTGCGCGCGCACATTTTGCGAGTCAGATATCTTGTAAGGATTCGTTTCTGTTGGGTCTACAACCAACAGAAATGTCGTACTCGTCTTGAAAACCACGAGTTGTCGCGATTCGCGAGAGCCCAGTTCAATAAGACTCTATCCGCCCGGCTGCACTCACATCGACAGAGCCATAAAAAGCTCTACCGGCCGGAATGCAGCTCAGACTGTAGATCGTTGAGCTGGGTCTTCGCTCATCCCTTATTGTTCCGGAATTGTTTCGGTTCGACTCGATGTCGGGCTATCGACTTCTTCAGAGAGTCCAAGAAGTTGTATAAAACCTTGGCCACAAAGTCCCAGAATTGTGTCAAAAGCTTGTCGAGCGTCCTGAAAAATCCAGGTTCTCCAGAATCTGGTTTTTTCCATACGTTATTCAATACGTTTTTCAATACTAGGACGTGGCATTCACATGCGCAATGCCACCCGCCTCGGTCAGGCTGCCATTCCAGAGAGGATGAGAATCCATATATATCGTGTCCTTGGCATTGCTCCATCAACCCAGGCGTCCCCATGTTGCAAACACACGGTTGAGGGGGTTGGTGGTCGGATAGATTCGTAGCACGACGATGCATCTGGGGGACTGGCGCGATTGGCGTGATTGGCGCGATAGAAGAGTGGTTGCGTTCGTCTAGAAGGAGAGTCAAGGAGTATACCCCTAATAAAGAACAAAAGGCAAGGAAGAGACATGCTCCAAACGGACCATTTGCCTCCCTCATTTTGAAGATGTGTATGGTGTTTCGGTTCGAGCGCCTGGGGATTAATCAAAACGGTAAGTGAGGTGTTTCCTGTGGAATGAAAAGATGTACATAAGATGGTGAGACTCATTACAAATAGGCGAGTGAGAGAAAGTAGCCATCTTTTATTATATGCCAGTTCTGCCAATCTCCGATGGATCAGTCAGCTGAGAAGACTTTTTCTCATGTCGCAGGCCAGCAACAAAAGTTTATGTGTTTAAGTTCGGAGGGCGCCGGGTATCACAGGCTCTTCCCAGTTGCCGATCAGGGCTGTGGGCTCTTCTGCTGGCTCTTGTCGTTGTGCAGGGTCTTCTCGATATCAACCAGGTGTTCCTGTCCGTGGGCGAATAAGGGCGGGCAGACGAAGATGGTACCGCCTTCGTAGCTCAGTGCCGACACCTGACACGGCTAATACAACAATCTCACCTGACGGAGATCCTTCCATGCTTCGGCGGTTCGATTAGCGGCCTTGAGTATAGGGAAATATCTAGGCAACTATCTTGGCATCAATTACCCAATGCGTGCCTGCTGGAAGGTTCCTCATAATTGCTGTGACACGTGGTGATCAGCGCCGCCGGTAGATGGTGAAGGGTCAATAGTTTAGATGAACTCTAGCTCTATATCTATAACTATATCTTGCTCCTCATTATAACTAGGACTAATGCCGGGAAGAACATGTTACACACAACCAGTCCAAACTCGTTACATCCGAATGTTTTCTTGTTTGAGATGAGTGTCTCTATGCTGCTCGTTGTGCAAAACAGCTACAGCCCCTTAGACACATTGTGCAGCGTATGACACGTAGAATTGATCGATTCAAAGCTTCATGCAGATATGTCATTGTAAATTTGAGCTGAGCCGCCAGTCATCTCTCAGTGCTTTCAGAACTGCCACAAAAAGCTCTGGTTGTTCTAGTCGTCCTGTGGCTTTACCGGCGTCGCGATCCGCGAGAGCTCAAAGGGGGATGTTGCAAGAACATTGGCACGCCCATACGCCTGGGAGCTCCCATCGCAGTCTGGCTGTGAACCCCCATGGAACGTTACCCATACAGGCGTCAATCAACCCAGGAGTCCCCATATTGCAGCGACAAGGTGGCGGCGCGTGGTCTGGCACGTAAGGATCGGGTTTGTGCTCGTTGGTAGTTGGTACTGCAGAAGAGAGGCCATAACCAGCCACAAGGAGAGCGAGGAAGTACACTTCCAAGAGACGGCGTGGTCCCTTCATCTTGAAGATATGTATTTTCGTGTTTCAACTGGGCTTGGCTGTTATGAGTCAAATAATAGTGAATGAAGTCAAGGCGGCCTATTTTGCTGCAAGTCGATGGATTATTGCTTGATGTGGTGCGGCGTCTGGACTTGGAGAATGTTGGATGTCGGATTGAGACTGTGATCCGATATGTGGAAGAGATCTTATGAGAAGTGGTTTTGGCGATGGTGGGTAGGTTCGTCGCTGGGAAACTGACATGTGAGAGGAAAGGATGAAAGAGGTGTTAGTGGTTGTGAATTAGTGTAGAGGGAGTGAGGCAGGCTTTATACGGGATGCCCTGGGATATCGGAGACAGGAAGTTGCTATCAAGGTTTTTTTTTTAATTCATTCGAGTTCATATGATGGTTATATTTTTGAGTTTCTAAGGCTATTAGGTATAATTACCTCATATTTATAGAAGAAAGTCTTATATAATCGTACTAGCTTAGATATGTAAGGGCACATCGCTAGCAGCTACCTGCGAGACGTTAAGCTCGGGGTCGATAGCGGTGGTGGCGGCGTCGGCCACGGTTGCGATTGTTCTTGTTCTTGTGGTCGTGGTGTTGTTGCGGGCGGGGGCAAGGTCGATGATGGTGATGGAGAACTTGTGGCAGCAGAGAAAGAAGAGACACTGATAGGAATTGATTACAAATTTCTTAAATGGTATGAAGAACTGCTGCTTAGTCGGGGAAAGAAAACGTTGATGGAATTGCAAAAGACACGCAAATTGGTTCTTGCAAGGGTGACCAGAAGGTGACAGGTGTCCCGCCTTCCCCCAGAAGGACTGAGCAGAAAAGATGCCCAAGAAAAGAGGTGCTATGCCATCTTTCTGAGGAACGTCCATTCAGCGATGGAAGGTACAGTCTTCCGATGTCAAGCCGCGTAATTAGTTCTAGACGGGCCCATCGGAGTCGAAAGTGGGAGGGTTTGTTCCGACTTGGTCATCAGGGTTGCCTGAGCAGGTGTCAGCTGCGCATATGTACCTTCTCCTGCCAGTCGAGTCTAGAATACCACCGCCATGGGCAAAGAAATTTGGGCAACTACTTCCCCTTGTAAGATCATCTCTGGCTGCGATTGCAGGCCGTTGCAATCAGTGCAGTATTGCTGACAGTCGATCTCCGAAGATCCAAGGACCTTGAGGCACACACCTCCCACGACTGTTATTGACTCACATCATGCTCATGGTGGAGATCAAGTTCTCCTTCTTCTCTCTACTCCTCTCTTTCGCGTTGGGGCTGGGATATGCCGGTCACAATGTCAGTCACACCGCTGAGACGACGACAAATCGGGCGAGTTGCCCACGACGCCCACGGCGCACAACAACAGCTGATACTACTGCTTTCACCGCTAACAACAACAACAACAAGACCAGCGCCCTCGCCCTCGCCAACAGCAACCGCAGCAGCACCACTGCCACCACTGCCACCACGACCGCCCCCACTATTACTACCATCGACCTCGCCCTCGCCAAACGCACCGAAACAGCACCAGCAGCAACAGCAGGAGTAGCAGCATCACCACCATCATCACTACACATACACACACAGACATTACCTACACCATTATCAACATCACTATCAACAACATCAACATCATCATCAACATCTTCCTCGGCGCACCCGTCGCCACCACCACAACAACAACCGCAACCGCAACCGCAATGATGGCCGACCCCGTCATCATCACCACCACCATAACCACCGCCGCCGCCACCACCATCATCAACTTCTTCCCCACCCCCAAGATATGGCGGTGACTGCAGGCTGGGACAACCAACCAACCTTCCCCGGGAGGAGAGGGATCTCCTCCGGGAGACTATCAACAACTGCGAGGTTAGTTGTATTACAGTGAACTGCGTAATGTATTCTATCTAACATATGTATAGTCCGATAAGGACTTTTTCAAGAAGGCGGGGGACGTCTTCGCCGTCTGGGGCCTTATCTCCTTCGTCACAACCGTTGGGGTAAGTGAATACATGTTCCTCCATGGACATAGCCACTGATGACATATTAGGGGTGGGCCCATAGCGGCTGGGTGGCTGGGCGCGATTGGCACCACCACCACACCTACCAGGAGGCCCTCGTCGGGCTGGAGGAGGTCGCGCTCCGCCTGCGCCGCACCCACCATGTGGAGAGCGCGCTGACCGGCTGCCGCCGCCGCCACCAAGCACGAGTAAGATCATCCATCCCTAGCTTCGGTTGCCTGAGCCCCGTTGTGCGGTTTCTTTTTACTAACGGTTGTGTAGTCGGCTTCGGCCATGGTTCAGCTGGCCCATCGGGCACACACGTACAGAGACACGCACACACACACACACAATGGCTACGGCCGTGGAAACGTGGGGCGAGAAGAAGGGGGTTGATCGGCGCCAGGACGCTGGCCTCCAGCCTAGCCAGCTGGAGGCCCGGCCGCAACTGCACGTTCGGCTGCAGGAGAACGTTTGCCCGCGCCGTCGCCGCCACTCGACGGTAAGACCATCACTGGCTTCGATTGCGGGAGCTCCATTATGTGGGATTTGGAGCAGTTAAGAGACTTTTGCTAACAGTTGTGTAGTCGGTCTAAGTTCGCCTGCGGGCACCCTTTTCGCCTTTTCTTTCTTTTTTTTGTCAAGTTTTTTTATCTTTCTTTTTGGCCAAAGAGCCAACAAGACCGTGTCGACCTGTTTTTTAAAAAGAGTTAAAATAAAAGAAAAGAAGAAAAAAACTTGAAAACCAAAAAACAATCACCAAAAAAGTAGCGCTACAGCCAATTTACTGCTCTCTCTGAGAGCTTCAGGCTGTTGGCGGTGGACCGTGCACAACGGTCATTTGATGACCATCGGCCACTAGTTTGATAGCAATAAACCATCGTTCTCCCATTATTTCTGTTCGTCTTTTGCGGGTGACTGACCGAATCGATTTATAAGGCCATTTTGGCTGTTCGTTACTTTGGTGGTCTGTTTCCCCCCATTCCAAACGATATACGCATTGGTACTCCACACTGGTAGCCAGCTTGGTACCACAGGCACAGCTGGGCGAGCGAATCAACTGTGCTGTCGTACCACAGGCTACAGGCACTACAGGCAGGGCACAGGCACCACAGGCATAACCTCAACACCCTCCATCCATACAATTCAATCCCTCGACATTACCTCAAACGTCGCGGCTTGCCTTACCCCTCGTCCTCTCGTGTGCGCCAGCACCAACTATCAAGTACATTTCCCATACTCGGTGACAACGCTACAGCCAATCTAGTCGCTGCGTGCCTCGGTCTCCCAACCCTTCTTTCGATCGCGATGGCATGAAACCAAGTGCTACAGACGATTTGAGCGACTTTTCTGTCACTTCCTGCTCGACCACCGGTCCCCTAGCCCCAAGACTACAGCTACCAAGCCTCAATCTAAGCAGCTCCAGAAGCCCAGAAACGCTGCAACTCTGAACCGGCTCGGAAGCCTTGATGGCCTACTCCCGCAGCGCTTCAAGCTAACTTAGTCGGTCTGCCTTCCAAATTTCTTCGTTTTGGACAACTCGCGTTGCCCCCGGAACTGCCTCATCACCCCATGATCGCGTACCGGGGTCTTCCACGACTACCTTGGCGAGCCCAAACAACGGCTGGTTCCTGTTGCTGCTGTGCGTTAACAGTAGTCGTACATACGCACGCGTGCACGCACCACAATACCTTCTACCAAGGATCCTAGAGAGGCCGAGATTCACATCACGGACGAAAATGACGCTTCTTCTTCATATTGCCTCTCCTATCCACGTACTGCCCAATCTCCAGCCGCTTTCCGCTTCATGTTTAGTTGGAGTCTTGCTGAAGCTTCGCCCGCCAACCACTGGCACCCAAGCTTACCAAGGCGGCCTTATCTACCTCGAACGTCGTGGATCGCATTCCTGAATATATACCCGACGATTTCGGGCCCAACAACATGACCGTATATACGCCCGCCGCAGGGGACTGTCGAGAGGACACCTCGGACGCATCCTGGCGGTTACACCCCATCGTGGAAGACATCAATATAGCCGATATTCCGATGTGACACTCTGCTTCCCCGATCGATACCAAGACAGCGCCAACTACCAATTACATTTCTTATACTTGGTGACAACGCTACAGCTAATTCAGGCGCTGGACTTCGGTCTCCTCCCAACCCATCTTCGATCGCCATGGCATTAACAGCAGTACAGCCAATTCAGGTGCTGCCTGTCAGTTCCCCATGTTTAGACGGCTCGCTTTGCTCAACTACTTATCCCCCAGCCTGGTCCAAATTGAGTGACTCCACTCATATTCGCCGCCATCTGTTTCTATTTCGATTCCGCCTCCGGACACTTCTCCCGATATCTGGCTCGTCGCTTGGCCTGCTACCACCTGGGCATCATCTCGACCAGGCGCTCCCGTGGTCGAGCTTGCGCAAGCATTAGAGACATCCATTTTAGGCTGGTGGTGGAGATGGATTCCAAGGATGGGAAGGCAGCTCCAGGACCTCGGTCAACGCAGCTTCAGAAGCCCAGAAGAACCTCAACCATGAACCGCCTCGAGAGTTGTGTTTCGTTTGTTCTTCTTTGGTTCGATATCAACCTGTCAACCCAACAGAAACGAAACCTTTTGAATATGACTTTCAGAATGCGCGCACACGACCAAGTGGCCATTATACCCAATGGCCCTGGAACTCAAATGGGCTGAAATCACCACATAGCAGGTTTCTCCGAATTGAGCTGATATATATATACATCATGACTGGCACGACTGGTTCTGGGGATAGAACTCTTCAACCGTTCTTTTTCGGTTCGATGTCAAGCTGTCAACCCAACAGAAATACTTGTACACAATAGACTGCACCAATCTCTTCTACCGTTCTTTGGTTCATTCTAGGCTACTCCAACCGACACACGACGATAACCATCTTCAGGATGAAAACGCCATTCCGTCTCGTTGGGGTATGCCTCCTCGCTCTTCTTGTGGCTGAGTATGGCCACGCCTTTGCAGCACCAACCACCGATAAGCATTATTATCCCAAGGACAATCTACCAGACTACGCACCGGAGCCTTGTATATGTAGCAAGGGAACTCCTGGGTTGAAGGAGAAATGCGAGGGACACGAGATATATGGGTTCGTCGCCAACCTGAGATGGGAGACCAACCCAGGCGAGTGGATTTGCAGATGTGTATGCAACTGGGCTGATATTTTATTGGGCCCCGGCGAATGGCGACGACCGGGAAATCATAGGATGATCAGGATGACCACACCGTTTCTGTGGCGATTCCGAAAGGTGTTGTCAGAGGTGACCGGCGACCCAGCTCAAATACACACAATGGCATGCCTTCGCTCCGTGTCAATCTGGTCACCCTCCAGTCTGGCTCCGACTGATAACTCATCCAGCTTGTGTACCGCCTTGGGGTTGCCTTGGAACGAGGTCGATGTGATGTCATTGATTTCAGGTTGTCGCAGGATAGGATAGGAGATATGAGCCGTGGGCTGACGATATCGATAGCGTTGATAGGAATCAAACGGAGTTTACAAAGTGTGACCTTACCCGCCATGACATATTCACGTTTCTATCTTCGCCGAAGTGACAGACGCGCCAGCCCTTTCAACATCAACACTGGGTCTGTGGATGGCTGGTACGATTAGCACTCCACAGCACAGTGGCAGGCAGTACGGCACCACAGGCATTACAGGCGCTACAGACGCTACAGGCGCTAAAGGACTTCCACAACCTGGCGTTGGTCTCGACCCTCTATCCGCCCACTTCAATCCCTCAACATTACCTCGAACGCCGCGGCTTGCCTGATTCTTCCTCTTCCTTCGATTGCGCCACCATGAACTATTCTTCCTACACTATGGCGATGCGCGCCACAGCCAATTTAGGCGCTGCGTGCCTGTCACTTCCCCTTCTTGTTCAGACGACTCGCTTTGCCTGACTACTGGTTCACCACCCGGTTTTTGGTCCAAGTTGACCGCCATCCTTTGCTATTCCGATTCTGCGTCCGAACACTTTCCCACAATCTGGCTCGTCGCATGGCCGGCACAGGTTATATAACGACGGCGACGGAATCCCTTGCTCCAACCTAGGCACCGTATGGGAAACAGGCTGCCGCCAGTGTCGAGGTCGGGCCTGCGGAGCCATTTCAAGCTGGTGGTGAAGATGGATTCTAGGGATTGGAGGTGTCTCCAGGTCCTCAGACCACGCAGCTCTAGGAGCCCACATGCGCTACACGCCTTCACCAGCCTCGATCTCGAGGTCGAGCGCACGCAATCTTGGGGTCCGCGCAGTTACAATCTCACCCAAACCCCTCCGAAGGCATCAGAGTCGGTCAATGTTGCACTTGAAAGCAGACATGGAAAGATGGCCGCAGCGCTACGAGCCAATTTAGGCGCTGCATGTCTCGGCCTTCGATGCGTATCCTATACAGCGCGGCATATTGTGTTACAGTAGATTTGGGCGGCTTGCCTGTCACTCGGCCGTCTTGTTCAGACGACTCGCTTTGCTCAACTACTCATTCACCAACCAGTATTTGGGGGCCCATCGCCTAGCCGACATACGGGTAATTTAATGGCGCTGACTAGATCACCTGCTACCGCCCGTTCACAATCTGGGCTAAACGCTGCCACACGCCACCACCAGCCTCGATCCCGAGGTCGAGCCTGAGAAGCGGATCCATTGCAAGCTAGCTGGGCGCCATATAGGCCACACGATGCGGCCAGCATAGATCCCGAGGTCAAGCCTGCGCAAGCAAATCCATTTGAGAATGATGGTGGGAGAATCACCGGGTACCACCTGTGCACCTACATCAAGGCAGTTCGGACAATGCTCTCCGATGTACAGCGACCAACGACCGCATAACCATCTCCCACCCTTGTCAAATCAACTGCCCCTCCGTTGTGGGAACTAGGCGTCCTAAGATCTTGAGAAGAGCTGACTACTTGGCACGGAGTGCGTCCAATCCTCCCGAAGACAGCGCGCTTGGAATGCCGCGCCAACCTACCCCCCGACGATATATTCACTTCGTGAAGCAAGTACGGCCAGACACGCCAGTCATGCATTTGAGAAGATCGCATCTTCCCCTATTCTGTCTATTCACGATACGTTTAATAACCGTGATTGTGTCTATGCACACTAGTTTTGCAGTGCGAGGAATACTGAGGAGACAAAGGAGGCATCGCTGGAAGACGACGAGATATGGGAGAAGATGGAACTGTTGAAAGGTGACGGCGAACTGGCCTAACCTGATTCCGCTGTTGATGGCCACCTCTAAGCCCGTGTTCACACCTGATGGTGGTATTGGCTTTATCTCGAACGATCTTGCAGCTTTCGATTCGAAACGAGAAGAGCGAGAACAAGAGAGCCCAGCCGTC
Source organism: Apiospora kogelbergensis (assembly GCF_038363985.1). NCBI lineage: Eukaryota > Fungi > Ascomycota > Sordariomycetes > Amphisphaeriales > Apiosporaceae > Apiospora > Apiospora kogelbergensis. Next base: position 8,758,791 of record NW_027117418.1, on the reverse strand, counting down.
TCAACTGTTATTTCCAACCCGGTTGGTCAGACGACTCGCCCAATCCACATCACGACTGCGGCAGAAGAAGGGGTGGAGAAACCTCGTACACCCAAGTGTCAGAGACGGAGTGGTTCCTCTACGATGGCGCCTCCTACTTCGAAATTTCGAGATGTCCGCCTAGGCCACACGCCACCACCAGCCTCGGTCTCGAGGTCGAGTCTGCGTGATCTGTTGAGTCCGAACAGTAATGCTCTTACTCAAATCCATTCGAAGACAACAGAGTCGGACGATGATGCACTTGGAAGCAGGCCCGCTTCAAGCTGGTGATGGAAATGGATTCCAGGGATGGGAGGCTGCCCGTAGCGCTACGCGCCAATCTAGGCGCTGTGTGCCTTGCCCTCCTAATTTGTCTCCCGATCAACATGACGCAGAATCAGGTGACTGCAGCGCTACGATCCAATCTAGGTGTTGCGTGCCTTGCCCACCTTATACGTCTTTCGATCGCCACGGCATGGAATAAAGCACTGAAGCCAATTCATGTGTTGAGTATCTCGGCCTTCGAAGCGTACCCTATACAGCGCAACAACTTTCGTTATAACAAATTTGGTGGGTCGCCTGCCACTTCCTGCTGGACTGATCATTCCATGGTTCTAAAGCTACAGTTGCCGGGCATCGGTCTACGTAGCCCTCGAAGCCCAGAAGAGTCTCAACTCCGAATAGCCTCGAAAGCCTTGAAAGCCTACTTCCGCAGCGCTACAGGTCGATTCAACTGCGTTACCTTTCAGCTGTTCTTGTTTGGATGGACGGCCGGCCTTGCCTGTAGAACCGCCCTATCACCTCGCGTTCACCTGCCGGAGTCTTCCACGGGCCTCTTGGTTGGACCAACACAGCGGCTAGTTCCCGTTGCCGGATGTCCAGATGTTGACAACAACCTGCAGAAGCACGATCTTCACCGGCCGAGCCTCTCCAACCCCAAGGGGAACGATATGGCCATGTTTCCGCAGGTGCTCTACCCTTGACAATATCGGGAGGGCAATCTTCCCTAACTTCTCGCTCGCAGCTTCTCGGATTCTCCTTCCACCAACCACAACAAACAATAGCAACTTCCCCTTCCAGCTTGACATCTGGGCCCAGGTACTACATCCTCGCAGCAGTACTTGTAACAGCATTCAGTTCGAGACGTCACAAGACTGGTTTTCGTTTGGAATAGCACCGTCGACGTAATACAGATCGCTGTGGCCCAATCATCGACAGAAATTCCACGTTCCGGATGGTCTCAAGGAGCCACGAATATCCTTTGTGGGCGTCATGATGGGGACATGCTCATACTACTTCAAGCTGTGGCCACTTCTCCAATAACAGAAATCCGGGCTGGTAGAAGAAGGGGTCGCTGTGACTGTCGTTTGGCGTCACAGCTAGTTAGCTGGTGCACTGGATCTGAGTTGTCAGATCGAAAGCTGGACCCTCTGCCGGTTGCTCTACTTCCGACTTCAGACTTCCCTAGCCTATGGGTTCTGATTTTGACCGATTGTTGGATCGCACGTGCTGCCGCAGCCCCCTATGTGAATCCTGGGGGAAAAGACATGATCTAGTCATGCATTGGAGGGGACGCAAAGGTATGAATTGGCAGGCGAATTAGCATAAGATAAACTCAATGGAATATGAATTGTGACACCGTTATTTGTGGACCCGTCCAATTCCTATTAATACTGAGATCTGTGATTATCGTCAGATTCCCTCGCCGTATCTCGCCACCTATGCTCCATTTTCGGTTTGATGTCAACCCAACAGATGTAATATATTTTCCTCCCTCAAGAAAATCCCGAAAGACTGCAGATACCGAATGAGCTATCAATCCGAGCCAGACTAGAAGGTAGCCAACTTGGTAGATTGCAAGATGTTGATAGCTCGGCGTCGAGCCAAAGAAAGAATCGATTGTAAGCTGGAATGCAGATCAGACTATGGAATTGTGAATGGAGAATGCAATTGCAGGTGCTTGAGCTGTGTCGTCGTTCATCCCCGATTGCTTCCAGAATTGTGACCGAAGCGTCGTGATCGTCTTGACAACTACAAGTTGTTGCGAATCGCGACAGCTCAATTGGACTAGACATTATCCGCCCAGGTGCACACACATGTACAAAGCCACCAAGCATATTCGGGCTCCCATATCAGTTTGGCTAGGGTCGCATATGTCTTATGTCCATCTTCACATTTCTGGGTCGCTTTGCAAATACAAGGGTTCGGCGGGTGGTCTGGTATCTCGGTGTATTGCTTGTGGGTAGTTGGTGCTGCGGAACAGTGGCCATATTCAGCCACGATGAGAGCGAGGAGGTATGTCCCCAAGAGGTGGCCTGATACCCTCATTTTGAAAGGGGCGTACGGTGTTTTCGGTTGTATAGTTGATGAGATGCTCTTTGAGAAACGAGAGGATGTACGTCAGACGGTGGACTGTTACAAATAGGCGAGAGGGAAAGTAGCCGTCCTTTCATATGCAGGTTGTGCCAATCTCCGATTGATTAGTCAGTTGAGAAAAGTTTCTCATTCTTCACAGGCAAAAGGTAAAATGATAACATCAACCGCAGAGGTGCCAGTTTTGCTACATATTATACCAGCTTCATTGGCAACAACCAGCCTAACAGTAAACCTTCTCTTGTGGGGGAGTTGTTAATGGTGTCGAATACTTTGTATGGCCTTTCCTACCCTAATATCGCTAACGATTTGACTGAACTCCGCTTAAAATCGAGTCAGTTATTACATATAAGCCCGCCGAACCTTCTCGTACCAGCGTTCAGCAGCCAAGTTAGCTGAAGCGGATATATCTGTTTCGGATATCTGGGTACCATCACATCAGCTGCGGTCTACCAGGGCTCGTGATCTTCAAGACGGAAATGCTCGTGGGGGAGCATCGTGTGGAGGTGTTAAAGCAAGGGTGCTAGCAACTGTTCTTGTATCATTCATGTGTATAAGAGTACCACTATTATGTGCAGACCCATCCGAGTTCCACCAACACTAACATCGGTATCGTAAACCCCCTGCCCCTTGTCTCGCTTCCTACCACAACCCACAAAGGACAGTATAACACCAGCCTCCCTTGAAGACAATACAGAAGAAGTGCAGGCTTCAATGTGCTTGAACTGGGTTGTCGTTCATCCCTGATTGCTCCCATGACAGTGATAGAGACGTCGTTCTTCTCTTTGCGGTTCGACGTCGAGTTGTCAACCAAACAGTGATGTCGTGATCCTCGCGAAATATCCAGATTAACGAGATTCTACACCGCCCAGTTGCATATACATTCGCAATGCCACCGGTGTCGGTCAGCCTGCCATTCCAGGGTGGCTTCAAACCCATATACATCGTGTCCCTGGCAAGTCGCTTTGCTGCAAACACAAGGTTGCGGCGCTTGATCGGGTAGATAGGCCCAGGGATTATATGCCTGGGGGGTTGGTGCGGCAATAGAGCAGCCGTATTCGGCCACAAGAAGAGTGAGGAGGTATGCCCCCAAGAGACGGCATGATTGTCTCATCTTGAAGATGCGTATGGCGATTCTGTTGAAGCGCCTTGGGTCAGATTGAAATAGTAGATGAGATATTCTCTGTGATTTGGAAGGATACAGAAGCTGGTGAGAAGGAAAGATGCTATCTTGTTATTCGCCAGTTGTGCCAATCTCTGATTTATTATTTGTGATTATTCGGCTCGATATCAAGCTGCGACGTGTCGAATCCGGTGGGTTAAGGATCGGTGTGGTTGAATGAAGATGGTGACCGGCAACGTGGCAGAGGTCTTATTGGATTTGGTGATGCTGTTCGCCAGATGTGTGTTGAAGGGCCGAAGAATGTGTTGGTGATTGGGAACAAGAGAGGGAGCGAGGCAGGCCTGTTTATATAGGATGCCTTGAGTTATGGGAGAAAGGAAGCTGCCATGAGGTTATTCGGCCTATTTGAGTTCGGTCGATTAAGAGATTTATTATAAAAGAGTTCTCAGGCTATTAGGTATCATGGCCACTCAGTTAGTTACGTGCATAGATTCAATGAGTCACAATCATCAGGTTTCGTTTCTATTGGGATCCTACCTTTATTAAACCGAAGAGCAAAAAAGAAAAGAATATCAAGCTGTGAACCCAAGAGGAACACAACCTTGGAAAAGTTCAACTCCCAAAATGGACGCACAATATCGAGTCTTTTATTAGGTAAAGTAATTTTGAGCGCAAAAGGTGTTTGGTACAATAGTTCTCGAGGGAACGTTTTCAATGCGTAAACCCCGTTCTGGAGCTTTCCTTGCGTGGGCAGCTCCAACAGGCGGCCAATCAGTCGCTTTTGTCACGTTGGGGAGGATTCAGGGGGCAGCCAACCCCGCGTCCAGGTCACCAGATTCCGCCAGCCAATGACGTACATCACGCGAGCCAGAACAGCGCCACGCGCGACAGCCAGCGGAACCGTCGGCAACGTCATGCTATTGGTGTTCGAACTATATTGGAACAGCACAATGGACAACGCAACATCAAGGGCGCGGCCTTGCTCCTAGTTATTATCAAGTTCGTTGGTGATACGCTCCAGAGGCGAAGGACGAAAACTCACCAAATGCAATGATTGGAAAGAATATTTGTTTATCGCCTGTCCTGGCCATCATGGCCGCCGTCTCGGCTTCGGGTGCGCGCGATGGTGGCATCTACACAGACGGAGACCTGTCAGGGTGCGGCCGGCCGGCCAACCTCTCCTCCTCGCTGCCGCACCTGCTGACGAGCAGCGGCATGGTGCGGAGCTACACGGTGCACCTCCCGGCGAACTACGCGGCGACGCAGCAGTACCCGGTGCTGGTCGGCTACCACGGGCACCCGGGCATCGGGCTGTTTCTCGAGGTGGACGCGCGGCTGGACGAGTTCGCGCCCGACAAGATCGTCGTCTACCCCGACGGCGTGGAGCAGGGGTGGGCCGGCGCCAATTACTCGCGCGCCACCGTCCCGCAGGACCTGCAGTTCACCGCTGACCTGCTGGCCGACCTGCGCGCGCGCTACTGCGTCGACAGCGCCCGCGTCTACGCCACCGGCATGTCCAACGGCGCCGGCTTCGTCGACGTCCTCGCCTGCAACGACACGGTCGGCGGGGAGTTCGCCGCGTTCGCTCCGGTCGCGGGGGCGTATTACACCAATGCGCATGGCCCCAATGACGGTTGCAAGCCCGCAAGGGACCTGACGCCCATTCTCGAGTTCCATGGCGGCGCTGACGCTAGTGTGCACTACGACGGCGGAGAAGGTGAGGGCGGATACGAGCCCCCCTATTGCGGACTGGTGAGCGTTCTGCCCTTTCTCGCATCCGGTTCTCCCTAGACCTTGACAAGCTAACCCATTCAGGCTCTCATGGTGGGCGGAGCGAAACGGCTGCCAGACGCCCCCGGAACAGCAGGATAGCTTCAACGACACGGTGCACCATCAGACATGGACTTGCCGGGGCGTTCAGGGGGTGCTTCAACACTACAAGGTCGACCCGATGAGTATGTCACCCCGGGATAGCTTCCATTGAAATGGCCACATCACTGACAACCAATGCCATATGATAGAGCATGACTGGCCATCGACCGAACCCAACTTCTCGCAGGTGGCTGCCGGCGATGTGCCCACACATATCCAAGCCAGCGAGATCATGCAGGCCTTCTTCCGCAATTACACTCGGCCATCAGCACCTGGGTCGAAAGGAAACTCGTCGTCTCGCGAGCCCAGATCGTCATCTGGCGGAGCTCACCGTCTGGATACCACGAAATTGGCGGTGATCGGTGCCGTTACTGGCGCAGCCTTGGTTGCCCATTTGGTGTAACGCCCTCTGCTTGGGAGATGTGACTAAGCGAATAACGCACGCACTTTTGCTATCAGAGTTGGAAAGAGGGCAATGTTGAAGAATAGGGATATAAACAATAATACTTTCTGCTTGCTGTGAGATTTCCCCTAGCCGGGTAGCTACGAACCAACTGTAGCCTTGACACTGACAGCGGTTGCATTTCCGACTACGGCCTTGACATCGACTATACTTCCCACAGCCTTGATACCGGCAGCAGTAGCTAAGCATACACATATCCAAAGGTTAACCAACCGCCGTGCCTAGTGCACTGGTAGTAGTAGTAGTATTCTTTAACGCCTAGGGGGCGGCGAAGCCGCGCCAACCTCCCGAAGGGTATAGGGCGTGCTACCTATCTATCTATCTATCTAAGTAACTCGAAGTAACGCCCTTAGTTCCGTAGCTAATATATATGTAATCTTAAGACTAAAGGAGCATCCTATACCTTTTAGCTTACTCTAATAACTATTGATTCACTCCGTTTCGAACGTCAAGCCTGACCGGCAAAAGTCGTCCTAGTGCACTGGTAGGTATGCCAATCGCGATACCCCAAGTATTCCAGCTATTTGCCACTCACGTGGGATCGTTCATAGGACTCACCGAAGAGGTCCTTTACGAGTCCAAAATCTGTGGCGGAAATAACACTTCAACTTTGAGAACATGCATCGCGTACTATCCGACCAATCGGGAGGGTCTGCCTGCTCAGACAGCTTGTACGCGAACTGTATGGAGCCTCCTGGGTTGGCAGCCTATCAACTCTCGACAGAGCTTTGCATCCCGGCCCCCTCAGAGCATGCCTGCGATTACAGCTTGCTACATCGATCTGACAGTACCCCGCAACGCCAGAGAGCCGATTTCCGAGTCGCAACCATCTACGCCGTTGGAGAGCGCCTGCAACTATGGCGTTCGGTCGACTCTTGGCTGTGTCACTCGATAGTGCACTTGTCTTCGCAGCGACTATACCCGAGAAGGAGAATGAAGCCGCCGCCGCAGAGGCCGATAAGAGTCAGCAGCAGCTCTCGTGGCAGTCAGCATTCTGGGCTCTGGTCTCCATCGCTCTATGCGCCGCGACCCAACCATCGGGAAGCATCTTCGGTATGCCTCCAGAATGGGGCTTCGCCCTGAAATGCTCTCCCGTCATGTGTATTCTCAATAGCCTCGAATCCCTCGCTTGCTTCAGGATCCAGAGACAGGAGACTGGCTGGAAGTTGGCTTTTCGATCTACCAAATACGTCAAAGCACCTGACCCAAGGCTGTTGGGAAACTCAACCAGTCATCAGGCGACCGGCCACGCAGATACGAACACCGCCCTCAGGCTGGTATCATTCATCCTCGGGCCTCTCATGCAAGCGATTAAGCTGTTCGCATGTTCAGGTATCCTTTACACTAAGCTGCTGGCCGGCTGCTACCTGGCGAGTTTCCTGTGTGACGAGCTGGCCCTCAACTTCATATGGCTTTGGAAGCCCGAAGGTCACTATCGCCATTCCACACCTAGCAGCCTCGTGGCTTCTACACTCTCCATTTTTCGGCCTCTGAGAAGCCAAGAACTTGAACACGTTACTCCTACAGATCCAGTATTGGCTTCGGGAACACAGAAGCTGCTGCACATTCCGGCCCAATTAGCATTGGATCTCAGCATCAAAGCTATCTCTTGGTTCATCAGCAGCCTTGTGTTTGTTCTCTTCTCCATAGAGCCGAATCTGTTTCTTTGGATTGGATTTACCGGCCTCTTCGGCCTGGCACCCCTTTGTGCTATTTTCGTTGCAGTTAGGAGGGTCCGGCGAGGCGGCGTCACCACCCGGGTTGCCCTGAACTTGGCAAAGAGGTTCTCCTTGTCCTTGACGGGATTGTCAACACTATATCAGGTCCTCGAAAGCGGACCAGGCATAGTGTCGATGGATTCGCCGTCTCCACATCTTTATGCTGCTGGTGCTCCGTGGCGTGCATGGAGAGCACAAGCGGTCGGCACCGAACTCGTAGCTGTTGCCATTGGTGTGGCTGGACTCGAGTACGTGGATGCCTGGGTTAGCAATCTTGAGCTACCCCTTGAGAGACAGTTGCCGCAAGAGTTGTACCCTAGTTTTGTGTTTGCATTCTTTGTACAGATGGCGGAAGACTTTGTTGGCTTTTCGTTATACAGACCAGGGGCACCAGAACCAATTTCGAGGTTCTGGGGCATCTCATTCCCAGGGACATGGTGCCTCCTGCATTTCTTGACAGCTCTTCTTTTTCATTATTCCATGTTTGACCCCAGCCAAACCTTCAAGCCGGGATGGACTGAGGTACTCGGTTAGATCTGCTGCCATCTATGCCTTTCACTCCCCAGATCAGGGAATTTTATTGATTGCGTCATTTTCCCACGTTTGGAATCACCGGGGCTGTCTGTGCAAGATCAAGCATTCGACATTATGATCGATTCTTCGACTGGAAAGAGACACCTTCAGGACACGCCTGGGCCTACCGAAAGCGACTTTTGTTACACCGCTATCTTTGTTTTATCAAGAGTGTGCTACATTGAGGATGTGAGGTAGCCTGGTAATACGACTGTGGAACAAGAGAGTGGGCTACCAACCGTGCCCACGAATCCTCATTGTCACAGCTATGCCGCACTGAGAAGCAAAAAGGAGCCTGAAAGGCGTCACGGGCCTACGATCAAGGCAACTGCTCTTCCTTCTCGATGACGTGGCATACATCGCCGTAACCTTGAATGTACGCCAGCCTCTCTCCAAACACACATGTGAAACCTGATTGCTTCCCGTTGCGGATCGGGCGATGGCGCAGTGCCGTTCCTTCATTCTAGCAGAAGCCGAGGTTAAGGGATCAATTGCTGTCGAATCGAGAAGAGTTCATTTAGGTGTTTCACAGATTGTCAACGGAGGTCACCTAAATAGATCTGATGACCACCAGGCCTATTCAACCCTGTGCGCCTTCGCATTCGTTTGCTGGAACTCGGTAGCCTAGTCCCCGGGTACACGTCATTCGTCGGTTAAGACAGCCGAAAGAGGCGAATACTTGAATGCTTTGCGTGTAAGCACTTATGATGTTTGCTGTTGCACCGACAGGATTGCGTCATGTATTATGCCAAATATCCGAGACCTGTGTTACCCTTAAGCTCATTTAGATCCTGCCCAATTTCAGACTATGGGCGTCAATTGATTCTATCCTACTTACCCCGCTCTATGTGCCCCTTGGTCTGCATTCCCTTTCATTGTCATCAGTCGAAAGCTAAACCAGCATCGCCAGCCATGCAACCCGCTGTCGAGATAGCATCATTGCTAACATCGGGTGGTAACGAGGAGCCGCACTGTCAGGCTATCTACGGACCCGAGGCATCGACACCCGGAGGAGACCATGAGAACGAGACTAGGGAGCCGAGCACACATCTACTTGATGCTGGGGTCACCCAAGACTCGCACTCAACCCCTGAAGCATCGCCCAGTGAAAGCTCACACGAGCTCGTGATGGCCCAAGAGAGCGATGGCACCGAGCTTAACGTCGCCGACGACCATGCCCACGCGCAAGAAAAGGAGCAATCAGGTCCCGAAGTTGCGCTGGCTGGGTTTCTGAATAAACAGATGGCCTTTGAATGGTCCTGTCATATCGTCGCGCTTTCTGCTACGCTCTACCTCGCCTCACTCTCTTTCGCCAACTACTACTGGGTGGACGAGAACCAATGGACTAGTTCTTGGTACTTTGCTCACTTGAGCCAGGACGATGCTCTTAAGGCGCTTCAGTTCGCCGCCAAAGCCCACGAATTATTCATCGTCATGTCTTTGGTTGCTATGGTCCTTCATCTAGTGCGAAGACGTCTCACTAAGTCGAATGGCCTATCGGTCGGCCATCTGGTCAGTGGCTATCAGGTCGAATCTTTGAACCTGCTGTTTCGAAGGCGGCTGTGGAGTCCAGCTCTGGCCCGGCCCATCCAAAGCCCGGGAGCGGTGGTGGTTACGGCCATACTTTTTGTCTCCATCCTTCTCGCAAAACTAGTTGGACCTGCGTCGGCCATCTTGGTTTTACCCTCCTTAAGATGGTGGCCCGTCGAACATCCTTTTACAACGCCCGGACTCTGGGTGAATTGCAACTGTACATATAACGACATGTATCCCATTGACTTGTCCAGCGAAGAAGTCCTCAGCGTGTGGAATGCTAGCTCATGCATGTCCACGGATACGACGGAGGGGTGTCCAGACAGCGGTTGGGATGAGCTGAACGAGTGGTCCGGATCTAACGCTCGCAAATGGGGAACGGACAAACATACACCGGACAATCTCACCATGGATGTTCGTGGTCAATATCGAAGGATATTGTCATCAAACTTCGAAGTCAGAAACTCAAGCACAGACAAATGGGGTCAAACAGTCAACACGTCCGTGGCTGTAACTCTGCAAAACTCAGCGGCCGTGTGGTATGCACTGTTATGGGCCTACATGAGACCCGTCAACGTGTTGCAACCAAGCCTATTGGGCTTGAAGATCGAGCGTCCATATCTAAAGTCGCGAAAAGACCCCAATAGTATTGTCGTACAGGTACAATGTACATCAAAGCCCTCGGACACCCTCTCCAAAAACCAGAGTATCAGATCTGACCGCCTGGGGTTCACACAACCAATTTCTGTTTCTACTAGAAATGCGAGCGATTTAGACACAGCGTCATTGGTCAACTTGACATGGATCGAAATGGGCGACACGATTAGGAGAAACAAATCTATCGGTGTCTTGGTCACCCTGCCATATGCGGTCTTTACCTCTACTCAGAAATTCAATGGGTTCTTACGACAGGATACCATGATTTGTCTTTGTGCCGTAGATGCACGGTGGGCTCCCGTCAACATTGGATGGGACGCGAGCAGGACGAACATCATACAGAGTAATGCGACCAGCTTCGACCTATCAGATACGGGCTTGAAGTGGGATTATAACTTCGGCGACATTGGAAAAGAGTTTAGCAAGCCCATCCGTATCGGCGTCGACTGGGCAAAAATGCTGAACCAAAAGAGCCGCACGGCCATTGCGTTCAGTGGACAGACCGTCAATTCCTCGAGCATTGGGGCCCTATTTTGGAGACACCTGTACCATGTACCGTCATCGCGTTTCAATGACGGCGTGCCCATCTGGTCACCAACAAATATCCCAGATGGTGACGATGAACATAGTAGGCAAGGATACCAGAGCTTGGCGGCTAGCATATTAAGCTTGACTTTCGCAGATGGGCTTTCGCGCGCCGCAGACAGGGTCTTATGTGATATGGATGATCACATGTGGCCAGGGAACTACTCTATGACGGTAGACGTGTCTCGCTATGGATGGGGCTACGGACTATCCAGTCTCACGATCTTTGCCATCTGCGTGCTCCTCACACACGCTGCCATGGTGCTCGCCTATGCGGGCTTTTCGATCTACCTCGGGGTGCGGGGCGAGCCCGTCGCTTACCAGATGCTAGCTGACGTCGGGGAGTTGGTTGTCATGTCCCTCGCGTCGCGGCCTACTCCACTGCTGCGTGGTGATGGCAAAGCGTCCCCGTGGAACACGGCCGTGGGTGTCAGGGAGAAGGACGAGGACCGACTCGAGCTAGTCGCACGCGAGGACGTCGGTGACTTACCACAGGCTGGCAAGGCGTACCAAAGGGTCAACTCGGGAGATATTTGGGCCACACCGGGCAACTTTCGCTGGCTACATCGGAAGAAGGTCCAATAATACAGGGGTTTCGATTCAGGGACACACGGGCAAGGCTCTATCTTTTTCTATTCACTGGAAGGTGAACAGCCAATTGTTGTTTGAAGTATCTGCTTTCGCCTGCAGCCTGCATTGTACGCATGATTACGGATTGGACGTCTGATTGATTCATGTAGTCTACTGCTTTAGGATTAGTATTAATGGTGGTTTGAGTAATTGCTTTCGTATCTTTTCTACTTCAAGTGGTGACCAAGATAGGGGTAGTGTTGTGAAACTATAACGAAACGTTGCTATGTAGCTTGACAGCTTGACATCGAACCGAAAAGAGAAAAATCAAAAGAAACTCGTCAAAGTGTGTGGACGCCGTGAGAATACTGGAGGTAGAAGGTGCAGTTGGTGATGTACGATGACGTAGTTGAAGCATGTAAGACAGATAACAAGTATTATGACTAGCAATACTTTACCGCCTATCGGCTTTGTAGCTCCCACCTCCCTCTAGCTGCTATCCCATTCCAGAGATTGGCGGTTTTGCCATAATCCGGTTTAGCACATATGATAACTACTACAATTTGGACGAGAATTATATAGATAGTTCTTGATGTACCTGCTATTCCTTCAAATCTTTGCGCATCATACCTGTCACCAGGATGCTACACCCCAAACCTGAATCAACCCCGCCCCCGGGTGTTGCTGATGCACAAACATCTAGTGGCAGCAAGGAAGGCCATGCTGTATGCGAGCCATGCCGGCAAATACGCTTTGCCTTTGGCCGCAATGGGAATCACTTCTTCTATGCAAGTGATCATCTGAGATGGCAATGGACGGCGTAAGAGGTTCTTTTCTTGCCCTTCAGAATTCGCTATCACATCCAGAAGAAGATCGGAACATAGCTTGCCAACCATCTGATCACTCCCTATAGTCGTCTACCTGAAGACACTGTGTCCAACCTGGGTGCATTTTCAAGCGATGAAGGCGGCGAAATATACACCGTGGCCATCTCGGCAGACGGCGCCGTTCTACTAGCGGGGAAAGAGAAGAATGGCGCGCCGGTTTTGCGGTACGCCGGTGTCATGGGCCCTGGTATGTGTTCAACTCGTTGTATCTCGCTCAATCCGACCGATAAACAATGTTGCTGACCCTGTTTGCTCATAGACTCGGCATTCCAGCTTGCCTACAAGAAACTGTGGGATACCGCCAGCGCGGGAGACGCGGCTCGCCTAAATATCACATTTGGCCCTCACGGCAGTTACTATTGCGTGACTAAGGGCGAGCCCATCTGGCGAGACACTCCAGCGGGCTTACAGGCCGCCATAGCTAAGCAGTCCTCCCCCCACCAAGAAGCCTCGGCAGGTCGCGTTGGGCATCCACGACACCTGGATATGCCTGTGGTCCGACTACAGTCATAGCTACCACCTGGGAAGTCACTACCCGCTTCTCGCCGCCCAGCTGGACCAAACGAAGAACACGAGTGACGAAAGTGCGGGCGAAAGCGACCGGATCGCCTTCGTGGCCCTCAATCCCTGGCAGGCCGACGCGTGGCTGATGGTCGACTGCAAGGGCATGGTCACGTGGGAGAACGCTCCCGCCGGGTCCAACAACAGGGCTGGGGTTGAGAACGTGCGGACGCTGGCCCGCGACTACATGCAGCGGCGGGCGCGGCGGACAGGTGCCACGTTCACAACGTCGTTCTCGTACGGTGACAGGGAGGCGTTGGCCATGAACATCACCCCGCACACGCGGCACGATGATGGTTCACTGCCGGTGGCAGCCTCTGTGTCGAATCGACTTCGGCTATTGAGGGACATAATCCCCCCGCCTCTCCTGAGCACCACCTATGCAATCAACGGGGGTGCAGTGGTTGGGTCTACGGCGGTGGTCTGTAGGCTGGCGGGGTTCAAATTGGGGAAAGCTGTGAGTACCGGATTCATGGCCGGGTGTGTCTACACTGGTGGTTATCTTAACGCACAATTCAAGAAGTGAGGAATGCACCAGCTTATCGGTTTCACATTAGCACGTACTCTTGGGAAGTTGATTATGAAAATTCAACAGGGATATACATAATGCGCAGCAGAATGTACATATGGACTATTCTCCTATCCGTAACTGGAATGTAACCCCTATCTCCCACCCCTGAAGGGTTGTCATGCCATACCTGAACCGAAGCTGCTCAGGGGGTGGACCTCGTCCCCCCCACAATGGGGTCGTCGGCTAGAGCCCCGATGTAGGTGACAGTGATATCCCTGGCCAGCCGGATTGTTTTGGGGTCGTGAGCTTGAGGCAGGTGTTGGAACAGGACCCGGCCCTCCTTGGCGCGAAACCTCTCGGTCAACAGCGTCTCGGCCAGCGACGAATAAAAACGGAACTCGCAGAAATAGAGCCCCGCGTCATCTGAGACACAGGAAACGACGCCCTGTGGTTGTTAGGCAAAGCACGGCTCACGAGACTTCGTCTCCATCTCACGTCAACTCAAAGCAGCACCGGGCACTCACCGGATGTTCCTGCTGCACCCTGCGCCACGCAGCCTCGACATCGAAGGACGTCCTCAGGCTCTCAGGCAGTCCAAGGCGCCTCAGCTCGTCCGAATCGACATGCGTTCCATCATCTCCCGGTAGTTCGTAGCCGTCTCTCCTGGCAATGGTTTCGAACCGGAATTGGGTCGGGTCCCCGCCCAGAGCGATCATCCCCAGGTGAAGGACGGCGTCGATCTCAACGTGGCGTTCGTCCTCGCCTGGCCCGGGCTTGGGGAGAAAGAGAGGACGTTCCCCGTCCCAGATGTCGTGGGATACGCGTCTGACGTCCTCGTACGTGTCATGGGTATCGCGCGCGTACTTGAGGATTCGAATGTCCCGCTTGTCGGGCCTCGTGATTATGTTCGGAAGGGCATCCCGTACCAGTTGAGAGGTGTTGAAATTGTATTTCATAAATGGCTAGCGATTTGAGCTTCCTCGCCTTAGGTAAGTCTGGGTGATTGCGAGACTTACGCGATTTCCAGTCACTGCCACATTGAACGTACGATGGGACATCTTGCCGAACACGGGCTCGAGAGGGAGTGTTGTGCATCGCAACTGTGCCTCCGTCGAATTGCGCGGTTCAACTGGAACCCCGCTTCTCGTTGGGTGAGCTGCAGATTCCTCCTGTCAACAAGTAAGGGGTAGCATTCCTGTTCAACGCAACCCGGGTCGCGAGACAGGGATCTCGCAAGAGCTTGGCGAGCGCGAAGTTGGCCCGACAGAAGGGCGACTGGACTTCTGACTGGACCGCCTGCCTGGGCCTGCTTGTCGGCTGACCGAATTGCTGGGTCAAGTTGCAATGTAAATGTGACGCATCCTAGCTTTCCTTCGACAGACCGACATGAGAGTTTCGTCGAAACGTCGTCACCGAAAGGTAGAGGTGACCTATTTCCCCTAAATCACTGCTAAATATCACAGTTCATTGCTTCGTCAGGATGTTTGGAAACTGGCTAGTAGTACCCCTGATTCCGAAGCACTCCTATTTCAGCCGCCAGAGGACTGAAGCAGACAGTTCCAAGTGGCAGATGTTCCTGTCTTTCGCTCTTGTTGAACGTCTGGGGAATTGACAGCGAGAAAGCAGTGCACATTGAGACTCAGTAGAGATAGCATCGAAGGGCAATACCAGCAACATCCACGACGATCAAGCATCAACACTTCAAAGCCGTCCACCTCCACGCCCAAGTACGAGTATCACAATTCCCGAACACAAAGCCTATGCGCGAAGAAAATACTCCCCAGAGCAAAGCGCAGCCATAGACAAGAGACATCAACCATCTCCGTTAGAAACGTTTCATTCCCGTATAGAGCCAACAGACCATATATACATCATCACTCATGAAAAGCGCGCGTGTTGCGCGCGCTAAAGACCCATCGTTCATCCGACCGTCAAGAAGAATCCACCACTCCCACCTGAACGCAAAACCCAAGACCCCTTCCCCCCTTTTCCCAACATCCAGGAGAGAGATAGGGGCGAGTGCATAAAGACAAAGTCGGGGGGTATCCAAGCGCACGCAGAACCATCTTTTCTATCCATGCATCCGTCCGTCCAATTCAAAACACATCCGTCATCTCGTCATGTCTAGTTGCGTTCATCATGCCGCAGCCGTCTGCGTCGCCGTCACGCCTCCCCCGCCCCTGAGGCCGCGAAGACGCGGGCGCCGGCCGGTGGATGTAGTCCTTGTTCTCGATCGTCACGCTCTTGGTCATGTGGTTGACCTTGTAGACGCCCACGAGGCGGGCGGCCAGCTCGAACATGTTGTTTCGGAGCGAGATGACGATGAACTGGGCGTTCTTGGTCCGCTCCTTGATGTAGTTGGCCACGATAGAGACCTGGTAGAGAAAAGCAATGTTAGTACAACGGCCGGGGCACGCAGGAATGGGGGAGAGGATGCTTACGTTGCGGAAATCCAGGGCGGCGTCAATCTCGTCCATGACGTAGAGCGGCGTCGGCTTGTAGTGGTGCAGGGCAAAGACCAGCGCCAGACTGGACAGCGTCTTCTCGCCACCCGACAAGTTGCTGATGTTCTTCCAGCTCTTCTTGGGCGGCATCACGCTGAACAAGATGCCTTCGGAGAAGGGGTCGAGACTGTCGACGAGCTCGAGCTCCGCGTTGCCTCCCATGGTGATCATCTGGTACATCTCCTTGAGCCGCAGGGAGATGGTGCTGAATCCCTCCATGAAGCCCTCCAGGCGCAGGCGGCGCAAATCATCGCATCGCTTCTTGGCGGCATCACGCTGCGCGACGGCGGCGGCGAGATCGGACGACCGGCTGGCATGCTCCTCCACACGACGTCGGTACTCGGAAAGGACACCAAGGTCGACGTTGACGTTTTGCGTCTTCTCCTCGAGGGCGGCAATCTCGGCCTTGAGTCTCTCCTTGGACATGTCCTTGATTTCGTCATTGGTGTAACGTGGGAGCTCATCCGGCGTCGACTTGTGACCGTTCTCACCCATGGTCTTGTCTGCCTGGTCATCCTCGTTCTCATCCTCATCTTCATCCTCTTCGCCGTCCTCGTCGTCGTCTTCGCCCTTCTTCTTCTTTTCCGGTGCTTGGTCTTCTTGAGACTCAGCAGAAGCCTCCGCATCTTCTTCACCCTCCGCGTCCTCCTCGCCTTCCGCATCCTCTGCGGACTGGGCTGGCTTGGTCTTCTTTGGGGCCGGGGCACCTTCAAGATCGCTGATGTTCTGCAGCCTGAGCTTGCCCAGCTTCTCGTTCCAGTATCGCAGGCGCTTCTGGTTCTCGGCCAAAGCCTTGTGGTTCTCCTCCAGCTTGTTGCGCATCTCGATCTCGAGCGCCCTGGTCTCGTTAAGCTCGTTCGTCTTCTCGTCGAGCTCGGCCTTGATGGTGGCCAGTTCCTCCCTCTTCTCGGTCAGAGCAGCCTCGGCCTCGTCGACACGCGTCTGCAGCGTCTCAGACTTCTCGCCTTGGTTCTCAACCTCGGCTTCGAGCTTCTCAAGATCGCGGATGGCAGCCTCAACTTCCTTGGTCGCCTTGGCATGGTCCTTCTCGAGCTTCGTCTTGGACTTCTCGGCCTTGGCGCGCTTGACTTCGGCCGCCGAGATGGCTTCGTTGTGCGTCGCAATCTCCTCTTTGGTCGTGTCGACCCTGGCACGCTGAGCTCGCAGCTTCTCACCACCGACCTCCATGATCTTGTCCTGGAGCTCCTTGATCTCCGCCTCCACGCCCTCTGTCTCAGCGTGGAGCTTTTCGATCTCCTTGTTCAACTTGGCAATCTCCTTCTGCAGAGCTGCCGCACGGTTGTCGTCGGTTTGGGAGGGCTGGTGCTCCTTGCCAAGCTCCTTGATGCGCCTCCGGGCGTCGACCAGGTTCTTCTCCGCACTTTGGATCTCGAGGTTGATCTTCTGCATCTTGGTCTCGAGCTGAGGAATCTGGTTGTTAATGTACCGCAGTCGGGACTCCAATTCGCGCTGTTGTTCTTGGAACTTCTGGAATTTCTGCTCCAAGACATCACGGTCCTCCTCAAGCTGGGTGACTTGCTCCTTAGACGTGTCCGCCACAAGCTTGCTGGACATGAGTCCCTTCTTGACTGTGTTGCCACCACCGGACATGGTACCACTCTTGTCGATGAGCTCACCGGCAAGGGTGACGACACGCCATCTCTTTGCGCCATACGCAATCCGGTTTGCCTGGGCCAGGTCATTGGCCACAAGTGTATCCTGGAGAGCATGGTAGAAAGCAGGGCGGAATATATCGTCCTTGGCCGTCACCAGGTCAAAAGCCTGGGCGCATTCTCGGGTGTCTGAATGGCGTCCATACCCCGAGCTCGCAATTTGTCAAGACACATAAAGTTGCCGCGACCGAGGTTGGTCTTGCGCAGATACTCGATGCATTGTTGACCGGCCTCCACCGTGTCGGTCACAAAGTTGTCAAGAGCACCACACGCGGTGGAGATGGCGACATCGTACTTGGGATCGATGGCACCGAGGTTGCCAAGCCGACCGTGGAAACCATCGATTCGACCGGACTCCTTCATGCGCATCAGGGCTGTGAGCACGTTTCCACGGTTTTGATTCGATGCCAAACTGGACCGAGCTTCATCGGCCTTTTGGCGTGCGTTGGAAACCTTGTTGCGGATGATGTGCTCCTTGGACGCGAATTGGGCCAAATCAGACTCGATCTTCTTAGCTTCCTTCTCCAGTTGAGCCTTCTCAGTTTGGCATTCTTCAAGTTTGGCCAATCTGGCTTCGCGACCTTCTTCGATGTTGGTGATCTTGGCCTCCATCTCCTCAAGGGCGACAGAGCCGGCATTGGCCTTCTCCTCAAGGATGGTAAGCTCGGACTGGGCGACAGCGATGGCGGATTGCTTTTGGTTGATCTTGTCCTTCCACGGCTCTAGTGACTTCTGCTTGGTCGCGATCTTGTCGGAGAACACCTGGGTCTTGCCTTTGAGGTTTTCGCGGATACTCGCCAATTCGGCCTCTTCCTCCTGGACAGTCTCTTCGAGAGTACCAATCCGTTCGGTGCTGTCCGCGATCTCCTCTGTGCATTGCTCGATCGTCTCCTCGGCTTCGGTCGACGACTTTTCGGCGTTGGTGATGGTCTTCTCCAACTTCTTCCGCTTGTCTGTCAAGAACTTGCGCTTCTCGTCAAACTTGACTCGCTCCTGTTCAAACTTGGCAACCTCTTTGACCAGGGCTTGGTGGTCCTTCTCCAAAGCCTCGTACTCCTTGCTGCCTTTGTTGTAGGTTTTCTGGAGTTGCTTGATGTTTTGTTCGTTGCCCTGGTGGTTCTCCATCTCGGCGTCCAGCTGGGCCTGCATCTGGTTGATGGCCTCCTCGGTGACATTGACGTTGTCATTGCACTCGCTGATGTAGAGCTGGTAGAGCGCAGATTGCTTCAACGTGAGCTCGTTCTCGTCGCGGATGTATGCCAGTGCCTTGTCCTTCTTGTCCTCGAGGCCGTTCTTTTCCTTTTCTACGTGTTGAACACGGCCGCTCTTCTCCATGCAGATCTCGTTCAGGGTCTCGACTTCGGTCGCAGATTCCTCGATCGGCGTCTTGTACTTGGAGGTGCCTATGATATCTTCGAGGTACTCCAGTAGACCGTCTTCGTGCTCATTACCAGCCTTGGGCTTCATTTGGGCGATCGACTCGACTTCACCCTGTAGAATCAGGAAACGCTTGTGATCCAGATCGACGCCACGGTCTCTGAGCAGGGTCGTGACAATAGTGAAGGTTGACTCCTTGCCGTCAATGTAGTACTTGCTGGAATTGTTCTTGAAGGCCTTTCTTGAAATAACGAGCTGCGAGTTGGGTACGACTTCGGAACCACCGCCGGGCTGTCAACAGTTAGTCAGTCCGAGTCCGAATTATCGAGGTCAAAATAAACATACCAAGTCCATGACCTCTTGAAAGAAAACGGCAACTTCGCAGTGGTCAAGATTGGGATACTGCGCCGAGTTGTGGATAAGGGCCGAGACCTTGCCTTGTCGCATCTTGCTGGCTCGGAAGCCAAAGACGAAGAGCAGTGAGTCAATGACGTTGGACTTGCCAGAACCGTTGGGCCCGACGACGGAGGAGAAAGAGGCGTGGAAAGGACCAACTTCTTGCCGTCCAGCGTAACTCTTGAAGTTGTTCAGGATGAGGTTGTTGATAACGGTTCGAGACTTTGGGCCTGTCTCTTCCACGATGGGTACGGTCATCTGTGCGCGCGACTTCAACACGATGTCCATGGGCCTCTCCAGGATGGTATCCATGGCCTTGATAGGTTTGATGGCGGTGGTGGGTTCGTCTTTCACGATAGGTTTCCTCGGCGTCTCGTTCTTGATGTTATCGGCGACGTCGTCCAAGGGTGCAGCGTGCGGCTGCGACATGGCCGGCGGCATATTGGGCTGAGGCGTCGGAAGTGGCGATTGTGGGTTGTCTATCTCAGCTGCTGGGGTTTGCTCAATCACTGTCGCCTCCTGGGTTGCTGCCGTCTCGTCGAATTCTGGTTCTGGCTGCGGTGCGGGCGTCTGCTCGACTTCTGTTTCTTGCTGGACTTCTGGAGTTTTTTCCTTCTGGGTTTCCTGCGGGACTTCTGGTGTCTCTGACTTTCTTGTTTTGCGCGAGGCAGCGGCCTTCGTAGCAACCTTCCGCTTGCGAGGGGCGGGCTTCTTGGCCGGTTCTGCGATTTCTATCTCCTCGTCCCCCGCTCGGGACGAGGCAATGGTGGTAGCTGTCTCATCGGCGTCTAGTATCTCGCTAGGCTCTGCCGATGACGGAGCAGCCGCCTTCCGCGGCTTTCGTGCGCGCGATGTGGTGGAGGCGGCGCCGACGGAAGCGGCGGTCCTGCGTCGGCCGGCGGTGGGTTTGCGCGCGGGTTTGGGGGCGGGCTCGACAATGGAGAACTCGTCTTCGCTGTCGTCGTCCTGCTTCTTGATGCCGGTGGTGTCGCCGACGCCGTCGTCGCTGTCGGATTCTTCGACAATGGCACGGCGGGTCGCAGCCGCGCGGCGGGAGGGGCGTCCGGACATTGTCGACGGTAGTGCGCAATTGGCAGCAACAGAAAACGAAGGCAATGCGACTCGGAGCTTGCGGCTGGAAGGACAGACCTGTGTGGGTTAGTAGTGGCGGTCGGGATGGTGTCTTGGAGGTGTTTGAAATTGGCCGTTGCTCATGGTTTGGGCGGGCGGAGACAGTTTTCACAAGTCCATCTGGCTGTACACCGTAAACCCCAAGTCCAAAGTAAACAAAAACATCGACCCCCACCAAGGCCAGCCAAAGCACCCTGACCCTTGTCCCTTCAAACCAGCCCGACTTTTTAGCGCGTCGAGCTGCTGCTCAATCAATAAATCCGGCGCATCTTGGCGGTGCATTTCACTTTTGTCATTCTTGAGAGAGCTTCGTATTTATTAGAACGACTTCATTCTGTAGATCTCCGTCGAACAGTTGTCTCTCTCGTGTCCCAATACCGCCCAAAATGATCGATTGCACCAAGTTCGATCGGGTCTTCGGATCCCTTGATTCGTTCCCCTACACCCGCAAGTCGTTACAAGAGGCCGACAGTCACCGTCGCATCTTCGGGGGCGCCCTCTTTATTGACAGAGTCCTGGCTGCACTGGGCCATGGCAAAGGTATGTCGCCAACGAGCCCCATCACGCATATTTACATGGCTATCGAAACTCATCATCTGTGCCTGTCTCTAGCAAGCAAATTATACCCACCCAAGTCCGAAGAGGTCCTCCGCCAGCTGCACGAGCAAATCACCAAGTCCAACAGCATCGAGGACCACCACAAGCTGTCCGTCATCTTCTACATCCTGCTCGACTTCGACGAGGACAAGGCCGACTCCTTCGCCAACCGCGCGGGCGTGCCGACCAAGTACCAGATCTTCATGCGGGGGCTGTGGAACATGGACCGGCAGGCCTTCGAGGTCGCGCTCGAGCACCTGGCGCACCCGAGCCTGCAGGCCGAGTTCGCCGACGACATCGTCGCGACGCTGGTGCGCCACGGCAGCCAGGGCGGCGAGGACTACACGCTGGCCCTGGCCTACTACCATACGGTGCAGCCCGTGCTCAAGAACCCCGTCGCCATCGAGCTGCTGTTCGACGCCATGGTCCGCTCCAACGTCTCCGAGGCCCTCGCCTTCTCGCGCACCAAGCCCCACGCCATGCGCGAGCAGCTCTTCCAGCGCCTCGTCGCCAACGTGCTCGACGAGGCCCGCGGCGGCGAGACGGCGGAGCGCGCGTGCGAGCTCGCCGCCCTGCCGTTCGACGCCGTCGAGGAGGCCTGGTTCAGGGACTTCCTGGCCACGGGCAACGGCAAGAAGCTGAAGGCCGCCAAGGACACGCTGATGATGCGCCAGATCGCCATCGGCCAGGTGACCAGCGCGGGCGAAAAGGGGTCCTGGGGCACCGTGATGGAGGGATTCAAGGTCGGCAGTGGCGGCAGGGCTTAGAACGTTCTGAAATCACCCGACCATTTGATGGACTTGCCGATGGAGGATTGCGGACCATGGGGCTTGTCGGTTTCATAACTGCATAGCGTTGGCGTTTAGGTAAAAAGGTAGCGAGTAGTATAGGCTGTCGAAACAGTCGTAATTGATTTGCCGTGTAGAGGTTATTCAATTTTTGCGTGTTGTCTCGCCCTTGGAGCTATTGGCTCCTATTGTAACCTGAGCAGCCAGCTTCGTTGAGCACCACGCTACACCATCATCCTACCGATGGAACTGGTGGCAATTTCAACAATGTGAGGAGATCGGCTCAATGCTATCATGTTGTGTTTGCGATTTACTTTTCTCTGAGAGCATGCATATTTACGTGTGGTGATGCAACTAAGAACCACTAACTCGTTTCGTAATTTAATACCAAAGCTGAGAAAATAATTATATATTAAAATAAGGAGATATTTTCGTATCCGAAGAATTCGAACATTTAAAGTCCGATGTGGTGTAGTGGCTAACATTACACGCTCTCATTGTAGATCCGTGTAGCCCGGGGTTCGATTCCCCGCATCGGAGTATTCTCTTTTTATCTGACATACTTTTTTAATCTATAGCGCATATCTACATTAAGGCCGGCGAGGTAAGTAAGACCAACGACGATTTGGCATATCAATGAATTGTTCTACCATGTGGGCTGGGCGGATTCATATCAAGACCCCATCCTACAATACCGTTTCCTCACCTCCAACGCATAGTTCATGTCTCTGAACCCTATCCTCTATCATACGATTCCTGCTAGGCGATTAGGAATCATTGTTTTCCTCCAACCGAGTCAGGCGATAGAAACAGGCAAAGTATAACCACTCGAACACGACCCCACTCCAAATGGACAATGTTGTCGTTATTGCACGCCGGGTCGCCTCTGATCCGCCCACATCGAACACTTTGATCACGACCCAGGCGGACATCAGGACCGCATTAACCACGTTTAGGGATATCCACCACCAGGTGCACATGACACTTCGGGGTCGGGCAGCCGCGCTCGCCCTTTCGACGTCGGTATTGGCTTGGTCAGTCATGATTGCTAGTGGCGGTGATGGAGGACGACGGTGAATGTCGATGATGGGTTCGAGTGGTATCTGCTGCGACATGGAGTGGGCGACGTCGTTGGTCGACCGGTTTGCGGGTAATCGAGAGGGACAAGTTTTCGCCCAGATTATGCTGAGTAGTGGGATGACGAGTGACAATGCCGAACGACGATGATGAGTTCTGATGAGTTCTGCTGAGGATGTTTTGTTCTTGTGCTTGGGTCGACGTCGAGTTCCCAACCCAAGAGAAACGAGGTCCTTGCATAACGTACAACTCTCAAAATGCGCACTCGAAGTGAGTTTGAGTGTTTGGGAAGGCACTGCGCAGCTATTGCCGTGTACTTTTGTGTTTCTTTCCAGCAATTGCAGGATCGTGTAGCAGGTAGCGCAGCAGTCACCAGCAGACAGATTGGACTGGCAGGAGTAAATGGAGTAACTGAGCTGACAGAAGGGACGAATTGATACGGAATTCAATTTCACTGTCAAGTAGTGTTACTGCACCCCCGCTGGAGCGCCAAAGTCTTCATTGGCATGCACTCATCCCGCATTCTCAAATGGTGGGAGTTCTAGTAGGTGTAGCAAAGCACTCCACTCTGCGTATCCAGCAGTTGCTTCAGCGTCGCGTCGCCTGCCAGCTCGCCCAAGCCGACCGTGAAGTCCAAGGTCACGTTCTGGCCGCCGTAGTCCATGGGGACGACAGGGCCGCCGACCTGGTTCAGCCGCGTTTCCAAGTCCTGCTGCTGCCACGTCCACAGTATCCGATCCAGGTTTCCGTGATGAAGATAGAACAACGGGTCTGGTGCGCAGATAAGTGTTAGCAAAAGGAGAATAGTAGCAGGAAACGGCAGGATGACGTACCACCAGGGCTGTTCTCGGCATTCCCCATCGTCCCCAGCACGCCCCCGACCCCAAAGTGGCCGCTGCCGTGGATGTTGGGCGTGTCGAAGGTGGGCACCTTCTCGATGGTGCGGGCGAAGGAGGTGTAGTCGGGCTGGTCCAGGAGCTCCTGCACCAGCTTCGGGTCCGCGAACGAGTTGAAGATCCAGGGCACGAAGTCGCGCTTCAAGCAGCCCGGGTCGGGCCCGTAGTTGACCACGAAGCGATCCGGCGTGAAGGCGCCGTCCCGCACGCAGCCGCCGCCCGTGCCGCCCGTCAGGTTGAGCGGGTTCTGCGCCGGCGTGGGCACGACCGGGTCGCCGTTGCCGCCGAAGGAGTACTTGCCCGGCCCGAGGACGTCGACGGGGAACGACGCCATGGAGGTGGGATCGTCCGGCCTGGCGTCTAGAGACCAGTCCCAGTAACTGACATAAAGGTCAGTAGGAACGCATGTGGACAGCTTGAGTGCAGGAGGTAGCTTACGGTTGACCGCCCTTATACCCGCATTCTTCCCTCAAAGCCTTCTCATAGGTGGCGACCAGATATCGATGCCAGAGTATGAAGTGGCCCTGTAAAGTATGAGCGACACAGGTGGATACAGGTGAGGAGTACGCATTGGAATGATGCTTACCACCCAGTGGATGTTAGGAGTCTGCAGGCTGTGGACGGCCTGGTGGTCGTCGAAGCGGTTGATGGCTCTCGCAATGCCTGAAATGGACTCGGTCATGGTCAAGCATAGAACAGCATCAATGTACGAATTCTGCTCCGGCTCCGACATCTGTCGCCATTCCAGCCTCTGTGGCGGATTCCTGCATTCTGAGGCGGGGCGAGGCCTGGGTGCCGCAGACACGACTGCCGGCCAAATCGCCAAGCAGCATGCAACGAGCATGAATAGACTGGTATTATTCATCTTGGCTCGTCGCGAACACACTTCAACAGGACCAAGGAGCAGCACGCGGGATCGCTATCGTCGCTACGAGCGAAGCGCAGGAAGGGGACTGGCAACACCGCACCCTTTATAGTGAGAGCGCCATCTCGGCGCATCACCCCTCAACTGCATGTAAGCGGCCGAATTTACCGTCGGGTGAATATCAGCGCTATTGTTTCTAGCATCGGCGGGTTGATTGGGGCTGTGGGAATCCATATACGAGGCTCACATGAGTGATCGGTCCACTCGCTCTTTTGCGCGCGAGATGGGTCTCTCCCTCTAACTCCGGTCCCTGCAGCCTGTTATCGAACATATGTCTATCCTTGTCCGATAGGTCGACAGAGCCCATGACCACGTGCATTGACGATGCTTGCAGCTTCAGAGTGCATGCATCTCCATGCATGTCCAATGGCCGATGGGTGCAGCAACGATTCGAGCAAGAGACAAGGGCCAGCTCCATTCCCTGTCGCCTGTCAAATAAGGGTCCAGGGCAGTGGGAATGCGGGGACGTGTCCACCTTAGGCAGCACATATTGAAAAAAGTTCGTATCGTAATTACCGTCACGGCAAGTATTTGCCATGCTCAGTCCCCTAATTTGCTTTAATGCCTCACCAGTAGAGTTCTCGCACCTGAAGCCTGAAGGACCAAAACATCCAGAAAACAGTTGCCTATTCGTCGGGGGCTGTTGAGGGCGTTTATTGTCGTCAGGCTAGCGCATGACGTCAATTGAAAGTGGGCTGCGTGTGCGCTGTTTGGGGGGCGAAAGAAAGGATGCCTAGAGCCGACAAACGAAAGACTTGACCGCAATATGTCGCTGTAACAAATCTCTTCTTCCATAGTCTGACGAGCCAAATCAATCCGAAGTTCCATCTCAATCTTTTTGCCAGCTTTTGAGAGCCTGATTCACACCGCCAAACATGGCTATCCTCCGAAACCATGACATATCCGACGACGAGTTCGACATGCTCGAACCAGAGCCCGTCAGCGACCTGTCCACCCCCGATCCAGATTCTCATGGCAGCCACAACTTCACGCCCTTAAGCCCCCGAAGAGCGCCGATTCGATATCGGCCAGGCTTTCCGGTGCGAGTACCAGTACCGCGACCGCGACCCCGAAGCGAGGGACCTGGGACACGGAAAGCTACGCTGCCACCCCCGCCTCGCACGATGCGACGGGCTCCGACGACCAGCGTACCTACGCCTCCACTTTCGGCACTAACAAGCCTACCAACAACGAAGCCGGCCGCACCAGCGAAGGCATCCCCGGCCTGAAGTATACTAAATCCGTATACCAGAAGCTGTGGGGCGGCAAGGACGCGCTAATCGCCGTTATGGGGTAAATGATACCCTGCGCTGGGATGACTGATGCTACTTTTGCTACACCGGGACTAACGGCAGATCAGCATGACCGGAGCCGGGAAGACGACCTTCATCTCCAAGGTCACGGGTCGGTCCGATCTCGAGATCGGCCACAGCCTCACATCATGTATGCAATGTTCACTCAACACCCACCACCATCCCAGTTTCTGTTGCTGTTGTGGCTGACCATGGTCCTTTTTATATGCAGGTACCCGGGACATCCAGGTTATCGAGACCAAGATTGACGGCCAGACCGTCAGCTTCGTCGACACGCCCGGCTTCTCCGACACCCACATGTCCGACACCGAGGTGCTGCAGCTCATCGCCGACTACCTCGCCGCCGCCTACAAGCGCGACATGAAGCTGTCGGGCATCATCTACTTGCACCCCATCTCGGACACGCGGGTGACGCACCACGCGACCAAGAACCTGCAGATGTTCCAGAAGCTGACGGGCGAGAAGAACCTCAAGAACGTGGTGCTGACGACCAGCATGTGGGACAAGGTCTCGCCCGAGGAGGGGACGGCGCGCGAGAAGGAGCTCAAGGACAAGTTCTGGAAGGTGCTGCTGGCGTACCAGGCCAAGGCGGTGCGGTACGCGGGCACGACCGAGTCGGCGCAGCGGCTGGTGTCGCAGATGCTCGCCGACAACAAGCCCTTCTACCTGCAGCTGCAGGAGGAGATGGGCAAGGACAACAAGGCGCTGCGCGACACGGCGGCCGGCCGCGAGGTCATGGTGGAGCTGGAGCGCCTCAAGAAGGAGCACCGCCGCGAGGTGAAAGAGATGGAGGACCTGCTGCGCAACACGGCCGAGGAGAACCGCAACGTCGTCGAGGCCCTCAAGGAGCACTACCACGAGCGCCTCGTCGGGCTCGAGAAGACGCTGCGCGACGAGCGCACCATGAACGAGGAGGCCGTCCGCTCGCTGACGGAGCGCATCATGGCGCTGGAGAGCCGGGGCAAGTGTATCTGCATGTAAGAGGTTGCGGAAAAGGCGGGGTGGGTGGATGGATGTGTGATAGATGACGATGTGATGTGCTGGTGGCTACTTAGTTTGTTTGGACCACCTGCGTGATGTCAGATTTGATACCCCTTAGTACCCCGGTCGCTTCTATAACGAAATGGATGTTTCTATCTCCAAAGCCTTGACAATGTCATTGGCCTGGCCCAGTGTGACCCTGTCCACGTCCCGTCCGGGCCATCGGCCTTCGACCAAACCCCGCCCTCTTCGGCATGCGACATAGCGGCCCAACGTCTGCCATCACCGCATGCTGTTGTGCGAACGAAGTGAACTTCTAGTACTTCTCAATTCGCAAGAGAGTACCTGTGTTTGCTACTAATGACGTTTGACACAATGTGTACGGCTACTCAAGATCACTGCCCGTCCTGTTGCACGAAACACGGCGAGGTGTATCCCAAATCCTGTCCAATCCTTTACCAGATTACACCAGGTCAAGGCTACTTGCAAATCATTCATGACATACGTGGACAGTCCCCCAAGATTGCCTTGGTGGAATGTGGAGGTTGCGAGAGGCGTGAGCAGAAGCAAAAGGCCTCTTGGTGGAGAAAGCAATGGTCCAAATTCTCTCGACTGCTCGGTATTAACGCCGCCAGGGGAGAAGAAGCATGTCCCTTGTGAGATCTGTCGGAGTTATCAGCCGGATGAGGAAGGGCCAACGAGGATTATTCCAGCATACTAGGTTCGTGTGCACCGCTTTGGCAGCGATGTTGAAGGTTGAAGTCTAGCGAGAGATTTGAACGAATTTGGCTATGCACAGATGCCTTGAAAGTGTGTGGTATGCGTCGGTCAGGCTTGACAGAAGGCCCGGGGCGGGCTGCACCTGGGGGAAAGGGGGTGGGCGCACGCTAGAGAATGTCCTCACTTGATTGTCACAAAAGCGAAGCCGCACAAAGTTCTCAAAGACTTTATATGACTATATAAAGTAGAGTTTTCGCTCCTGTAACTTAAATTTCTCACTTATGTAATATCTGCATCAGAAGGTATTGGAGGCCAGTCTGTAGTTGCTTGTCGATGGTCATGTCTACCCCTCCCAGAGCGACTAAACAGAGAGCAAATGAGTCCAAAACTTTGGCCACCAAGAAACAGCGACACGGCTACCTCTCCCCCAATTATGCGGCCACCACCAGGTCTTTCGGGCACGGATGGATCGAATATTTCCAGCAGCGAAGAAACGCTTGCTGGGGAGTGAATTTTCAGCCCGCCTGTTGATGACTAGTCCTGGACAACCACAGCCCCGTATGTAGAGCGTCGGTCGGTCTCAATCGAGAGGCGTAGCAAGGTTGACAGCCCCATGCATTTACTGGCCTCGCTTGCATGGCGTGGGCAGATTTTGCCAATAACAGGCGGGCTGTGTTGGACCAATGAGCGGCATTGAGGCAGCGCAGTTCAGCATCAGCATGTATGTAAATAGGTGTGACCCCGAATTTCGAATTTCCCCGCTCATCTGTTCAGCCCAGAACCATTTCCTGTGCGCCATCGACACTACCTCCCAGCCGCCAAAATACTCATGGATCCCCTATCAGGCATGGGCGTCGCGAGTAGTATTCTAGCCGTGGTCGACTTCGGCTGGACTCTGCTGACAGAAGCACGGAGCATCCACAAGTCTTCTTCTGGTCTGGGCGGCGAGGCCGAGTTCGTGGACCACCTTGTCCGAGATGTCGCCATTCTTGATGCGAGGTTGCCTTCGCTAGTCAACGTGAGTGGGGAGCTACAACGTCTCCTGGGCGAAAGCAAAAGGATTACCGATTTGCTGCAGAAGGCTCTCGAGGCGCTGAAAGCTCGAGGCAATCGATCCAAATGGAACAGTACCCTGTCGGCTTTGAAGCAAGCTTGGGGTCGAGACGAAGTCAAGGATCTGACAGGCAGACTCAGCCGTCTACAGGTACAAGTGACAGGACACATCCAGCGGGCCACACAGTATGCCACATCTTCGACGTTGCATATGCCACTCTGCTGACAATATCACCAGCCACGAGGTTACCGAGGGAATGGACAAAGTATCACAAGCCATTGACCAGATTGAATCTACGAACGCCAGGCTCGAGATCAAGAGACGGGATGACCTTCGGAATCTTCAATGGAACCTTGTCCGGGCTATAAAGGAAAGTACAACGAGTGGCCGAGACATTGAGACCAAAGTCAATAACCTCCCCGACGAAACCAAAAGGAGCAAGAAGGGCAAAGAGAGAACTCAAGAAGAGATTCAAAGGGAAAATCAGGAATTCGAAGTCAAACGCAACCTAATCACCACCAAGCTGGCTAGTTTTCGGGGGCTCGAAGTTGCCACAAGAGCCATCAGCGAATCGGTGGAAATTGTCCGCGCAGATCAGCTGATTCTAGACCGGTTGCGCTTCGACAATATCCAAGCTCGCCACCACAAGATTGAGGAAGCTCATGCCAGGACCTTTCAATGGGTATTCGAAGAGCAAACGGGAGGACCGCGACTTCGAGAGTGGCTTGAAACCCGAAATGATGTCTTCTGGGTGTATGGCAAGCCCGGAAGCGGCAAGTCAACCTTCATGAAATTCCTTTGCGGCAGCCGGGACACCTCGTCGTGCCTGCAAAGATGGGCTGGCGAAAAAATGTTTGTTATAGCCAAGTTCTTCTTCTGGAACGCAGGCACCACGTTGCAGAAGTCCCAGGAGGGGCTTCTGCGGTCTCTGCTGTTTGAGATCCTCCGCCAATGTCCCGAACTCATGCCAGCGGTGAAGAGCGCCATCAGCGAGACCCCCGACTTGACGGAGCCTGATGCTTTTCGGCATACCCCGAACCTTCAGCTGCTATATCAGATCATTGCTACACAAGATATCCCCATCAAGTTCTGCTTTTTTATCGATGGGTTGGATGAGTACGAAGAGGACCGTCGCGGCCACTCGGACTTGATCAAGGTCCTGAGACAGTTGGATTCATCCCCCGACATCAAGTTGTGCGTCTCGAGTCGGCCCTGGACGGTTTTCGCTGACGAGTTTGGGTCCAATGCGGATTGGACGATCAAATTGGAGGATCTGACACGAGAAGACATTCGGCGTTACGTTTCCGACAAGTTTAACGAACACCCGCAGTTCCAGAAGCTCACTCAAATGAACAAGGAATACTCTCAAGTGGCAGATGCCGTGGTCAACCGGGCTCAGGGAGTATTCCTCTGGGTCTACCTCGTGGTTAAGACCTTGTTGGAGGGTCTGACTTACCACGATTCCGTCTCGACCCTTTACCAACGACTCCACAGGTTCCCCCCGGACTTAGAACTCTTCTTCCAACACCTCATAGACTCGATATCACCTATATACCGGAAGATGATGGCACGGTATTTCAGAATAGCCACCATTGCGGATGAACCAATGCTAGCAATGATGTATTCCTTCCTCGACGACATTGACGACAACTCAGACTTCGCATTATCGCTGGAGCAGTCAGAGCTTAGTTCCGCAAAAACATGGTTGAGACTAGATCAACTGCGACGCAGGCTAGACGCCCGCTCGCGCGGCCTCCTTGAGCTCGTTCAGGACCGGGACTATAGACGAACTTATGATAGCATTGGAGAGTTATTTAAATACAGAGTAGAATTTCTACATCGAACCGTTCGCGACTTCCTGCGCCAGTCAGTGGATGTGTCGTCCTCCTTACAGGGCAGACTTGGCAGCGAGAACATACCACTTACGGCCTGCCATGCGATCCTAGCTGGGCTGAAGATCACACCAGTTTATGACCCAGCCGACAAACATCAACTGCGTTACCTTATTGGCGAACTCTTTTTCTTTGCTGCCGCGGCGTTGGCGGAGAGCCCAGACTCGAGCAAGAGTCTTGAGCCTGTTTTAGATGCTGCTGAAAGCTCTTACAGGTTCCACGCAGACCGACTCGGCAATACATATGAACCATATCAATTCATCGGCCTCGCAGCACAGATCGATTACTCTGCATACGTCCAGAAAATGTTGAGAGCCAGCCCTAACATGCTACGAGAATCCCAGAACAATGGCACTGTGGCTCGAGGTCGACCTGCACTAGATTTCGCTTTACAGTCTGCACGCTACACACGTCCAATATCGACTAGGTCAGTCACGTATCTACTGGAGGCCGGAGCAGATCCCAACCTGGCCTATAGAACAACGACTCCATGGGCCAGCTTCTTATACTCGCTACACAAACATTGGAGTGCTGACAAGGATGGGGTTTCTAAGGATGATGAGATTTTCGACAAGAACAGGACGCGCGAGCTCATCCGCTTGCTGCTACTTCATGGCGCTGATATGGATCCAAAAATCAGATTCCCTAGTACGCCAGACGGAGCGTCGTTTGCCAACGCAAAAGAGTTCATAGACACGGTTCTTACCCCTGACGTGGCAAGCCAACTTTACCAGGAAATATATTCGAGATCTGATCAGAAGCCCGGGAAAAAGTGGTATAAAGTCTTCTCGAGGCGGAGTCACAAGTAAGATATGGCTTACAGGATCAGAGCAGTGAACGGTCAGGGAGGGCTACATCATGTGTAAGTAGGGAAGGGAGCCAAGGAGCATGAATCGGCTACTATAAACTCTACACGAGTTGTTAGCGACATAAGTCAGATACATGATCATCCCGGGCAAGGCGTTCAGGCAGACAATATGTGGCTCGTTGAATTTTACGCTTTCGTTTCTGTTTTATTGACAGCTTGAAATCGGACCGAAAAGGAACAAACAATGTCTGTTTGTGAAGAGGCTATTGGTTACGTTCCGTCTCTACCACACTTAAATAGAGCCAGGAAAGACCTGCAGCGATTTGAACACTTTCAGACACTCAATAGCCGTGGCGCTTGCGCTGGCCGGATTGGCCCCCGTGACGATCCGTCCATCGGACATGGCGAAGGCGTCCCAGGGTCCCGGCGGCGAAACATCTATAACGAAAGAAGAGCAAGATCAGCATGGTCCTCCTTGACATCATTGCGTGGCCTATGCTCTACGCATGGATTCGTGTTTTCGTTGACTTACAGGTTGCACCGGCGTCGGCAGCGGAAGCCTCGATCGTCGGACGCTTCCAGCTTTTGATGGTATCCAACACCCCCTCCTCCTCCTCGCCCTTGGTGGTGAAGCCGGTGACCCGCTTTCCGGCAATGACCGACTTGGAGGTGGCCGGATCGATGATGCCTGGGAAGATGGCGCCTCCGTGGCAGCTACCGGACGGCACATATCTTGGTAAGTATGCTTTCTACGCCCAATGTGGATGGGTGCTTACACGGCTGACACAATGCCCCCGTTAGTATAGATCTTTGATGCGATTCCCTGCAGGCCCTTGGCATCGGGATAATCAATCAGAGAGCCATGGCCAGCTGAGGCGAAGAAGAGGCCATACTTTGTTTCGACAGTCTGGCATTAGCGCTTCCTTCCCAGATAAGGGAAGCAGAGAATCCAAACAAGATTAGGTACCTCATCGGGCTTGATGTCCCCCGGCTTGAGCAGTTTGTCCAACTTCGACCGGAACTCGCTGGAGTGGTCCTCCCAGGTGGCCCGCTCCGAGTCCGACAGCCAGTCCTTCTGGAGGGAAAGCCAGTCGGGCTGGAAGTGGCCGGTTTCGGAGACGAGGTCGACCTCCAACCCGGCCTTCCGAAAGAGCTCGAACGGGTGCAGCGCTTCGGTAATGAAGAGGCCTATCGCGCAGCAGAAATGTGTGAGAATGACAGGAAGCTCAGTTGAACGACAAATGAAGCTTACCGGTCTCTTTTCCGTCGGGATACAATGGCGCATGGGCCGACGTGACGGCGATGAGAGCCTTTTTGGGTAGAGACATGGCGTGGAGATGTTGATGCTGGCTAGCAGTGACAGATGAGATCGACAACAGCGAGCAACGAGGTGTCAGTTCCCGATGTCAAAGAGGCAACTGGCCTAGAATTGCAACGTTTGGGACTGCTGCTTGAAATTATTTCCCCTCTTTTACACTGGTCCCGGTAGTTTTTCGATGTCATCCCATTTCGACGTTATTTTTACGTTTGATACATGCATGCATAGATGAGGGGGCACATTAAGTTAGCCTTCACTGGCACAGCTGCCAAATCGGCGGGCAGAAAGCCAGTTTAAGCTTCGTTGTCGTAAGGTCTAGGTCGATCTCTAGCGTGCGCCTACCCCTGATGCCTGACCCCCTTTTCCTCTCGGCAGTCTGCTCCGGATCACCCGGAAAGCCTAAGTAAATCCACAAGTACGACACACAGATATACACGTTACACGCAATGTTTGGTTGAGGACCTGAATCAATTCAACGCCCACCAATCTCAGTTAAAAGGGCCATGTGCTGGGAAATTCTTTAACCGTTGGTAAAATCTCTCATCTCCTCGGCGTCATCATGCAAGATATCGAATATGTCACCGTCACCTTCCCTGGAATTAGCCCGAGTCAACTCGTTGATTCATGCTTGGGTGAAACGTTCGCAGAAATTCCCAGAGTTTATATTTTGGGTACGGTTGCCCAAGAAGTAGTCGCTTTGGAGGGCTTAGATGTGTTCACCGATGCACAACTCCAGACACAGAAGCCCTTGCATATAACGCGTTTCACTTGTCTTCCTTGATCTCGCTCACTGTGAACCTATGCATCTTCACACTCACGTACACTCTCGCGTATGTCCCCAGGTACAAGTCTACTGACCGCCGCCGCCAGCGCCGCCAACTGTGCGAGAGTATAATCCCCCAGGATCTGGATCACGGATATGCTGGCGCGGACCTCGTTGGAGAACCAGAAGAAGAGCTCCACGGCGACGAGCGATTCGACACCGAACGCGAACGGGGGCTTGTGCACGTCGGTATCCTCGACAGGCACCGCCAGCGCCCTCGCCAACCGCCTAGCCAACGCCCGGGTGATCACGTCCGCCGCCCCCGGCAGAGAGTTGGCGGCTGCGACCCGACGGAGCTGACCTGCTCGGCGATAGAAGCCGCGGTGCTGCGCTGTTCCTCTTGCTCCATCTAGTAGAGATGAAAGAAGACGGACATGCGAATCCAGTCGTGATTTTCCACAGCCCCGCCACGACGCAGAAATGCCAGCCTTGTCAGGGCTCCGATCGCCTGGCTCTCCCACGTCGATTCCTCGTCATTGGCGCCCCCGCGGCCGTTCGCAAGCGGACTGCAGGCGTAGCGCACCATGAAGCGCACCTCCTCCTCGGCGAGGGCCTTGTGGTCCGTCATGGACATGGCCAAGAAGCGGGCGACATCGACGCGCTCGGCCCGTAGCCGACGTCGCGTACGACGCCCAGGTCCAGCGAGACGCAGCGCTGCCCGCGCGAAGGCGTCCTCGAACACACTCGCCCCAGCGTACGGGCTCTGCGACGCCGCGCCGTTGATGCCCGCGATGGACGAGAGCAGCACGAAGAAGTCGAGGTCCGCCGGCAGTTGGACGTCCAGGTTCCACGTGCCCCGCACCTTGGGGTCTAGGTGGCCCTGATCCCAAAGGACGCTGTCCCGTCTTCAGTCGGATTCCAAACCTGAGGGACAATGCGACGGCCGTCACGACAATCAGGCAGATGCGTGCCCTGAGGTTCTACAGAGAGCTTGGCGTGGGTGTATCCATGGTGGCTTTTAGCTAGTAAAAGGATAGCGGGCTATTGGACGGGGAGGACTGGTAGCGGAGGGTATCAGAGAAGGCTGTCTACGAACGGGCCATGCTGCTATATTTAAAGCCCGCCAAAGCCGCGTACGGCACAGCAGGCGTTTTGCTGAGGGTGGTCAGCAACCTTTAAACTTTGCGTATCAACCGACAGTTGCATATAGTCCTACATCACCAATAGACCCAGGTCTTGAAAACGGCCAAGTGTCGTTAGAAAATCGGACCTTACTGACTGCATAGGGCAGATGGGCACTAAGATGAGATGGAAAGAGAAATAACCGAGTTTCGACATGAATTGGCTAGGGATGCTGGAGGGCCAAGCTGACGCCGAGGTCCAGATTGTGGCGGCGGGAGTCTGGGCGGGACGCGAACGGCTCGTGGTTGCAGGGCAGGGCGGGAAGGGGGTGGTTGGGGGGTTCCCCGGTTGGGACCTGGGATTGGGGGCTAGATTGCTGACATGCATCATGGCTAGGCTTCTTTCTTCTCCAGTTCCACCAATCCAAGCGAGATCGATACACGATTGCGGGGACTGCGACGTCCTGCAGTCCTATTTTGGGGGCGAGAAGAAATTAATCATCGTTGCAAAGAAGGAGGGGTTGCAAACACCCTTTGCCTCCCTCGTGCAGCCAGTACGACCCTGCCAGCTCGATGGACGAGCAACGCAGCCGCCATGCCATTTTAAGACGAAAGAGTGGAAAGGGGGAAGAGGAAGAGGTATATTCATGTAATTGGCATACCAACTTAGTCAAAAGGCGTGCGAGCCAATCCGTTGTGAGAAACTCACTTCCCGTTTCCTCTACATTTTAGCCGCTGGCAATCTTTTCATCATGGCTTCCCTACTATCGAGACAGCCGTGGAAAGGTCTGTACGTGGCATTCCTAGTAGGGAAAGCCATAATCAGACTGCCATGGCTCCTAATGCGCTATAGTTTGCCATCGACCCGGCCGCTCCCAGAGTGGAGCCTCCGGATGAGTGTCATCCGCGACCTCGTGCTCCAACTTCACGAGTATAACGTCGCGACACTTTCCAACGACATGGCCAGCGTCCAAGCGGACCACGAGAGGTTCCCCGACCGCTTCGCCCTGGCCGCGCCCGCCGATCTCCACCTCTATACCGGCGTCCTGCGCCCCGACGCCGCGACGCAGCCCGCCGCCGTGGGCGGGCTGTGGTATCCGAGTCCTCCGCCCGCCGGGGCCTTCGCGGACGACGAGAAGATAGCGCTGCACGTCCCCGGCGGCGCCTTCGTCCTGGCGTTCGGCCAGGACATGCACGGACGCGACGTCGCGGGCGCCATGGCCCGCCACCTGGGCGTGTCCCGCACCTTCGTGGCGCAGTACCGGCTCTCCAGCGCGGGCGGGGAGGACACCCGCTTCCCGGCCGCGCTGCAGGACATTTTGACCGTGTACAGGTACGTGCTCTCGCTGGGCGTTCGGCCGCAGAACGTGCTGCTCTCGGGCGACTCGGCGGGGGGGCAACCTGGCACTCGCGCTGCTGCGCCACCTGGAGGCGACAGAAGAGCCGCTGCTGCCGCGGCCCGCCGGCGTGCTGCTCTGGTCGCCCTGGGTGCGCGTCACGGCCAGCGCGGGCGCCGAGTACGCGGCGAGCCGGCGCGCGGGGACCGACAGTATGCTGTTCAGCCTGCTGCAGTGGGGTGCCGAGGCCTACCTGCCGGGGGCGGCCAGACGCCCGTCGCGGACGAGCAGCTGCCCTACATCTCGCCACTGCACCACCCATTCCGGACGTGCGTGCCGCTGTTCATCCACGCGGGCGGCGCCGAGGTGTTCTACGACGACGTCAGGGCGTTTGCGGGCCAGATGGCGGCCGTGGACGGCAACCGGGTGCGGTTCGCGGAGACGGCTATCGCGGGGCACGATCTGATCATGTCGTACGCGGGGCTGGGGCTGGAGGCGGAGTTGGAGGTGGCTATGAGCGACGCCCGAGATTTGCTTAGCGGAGAAACCTAGAAATAAATGGTAAACGATCGACTTTTTGAACTTTAGACTGCACTCTGGTGATGTTCGTATATGAATGAAAGAGACTAGTATTAAGCGAAAACCATCTCTAAGAGTGCCCCTATTCTTCTTCCACTTTTACTATTAATATCAATACTTAATGTATAATAAACTCCGTCAACTCCACCTTTCTTTTATCCAACAAGTCGATTGCACGACCACCCATATAGTGGTGGAGATAAATGTCCCCCACAAACTTGAACTCACCGTTTGGCCCATCGTGTCGCAGTAGCACCGGCGTCGAACACCCAAGCGGTACTACGACTATGTCGTCGGGCGCCATATACCCGGACCCCATACCGAGGCAGCCACCCTTTGTGAGGAGGAAGCAGCGGCCCATCATGCGGTCGCCAAAGTGCGTCTGGAGGAACTGACGTGGCGACTCTCCCGGGCCCAAGTTGAGTTTTTCCCCGATATCTTTCACTGCGTAGCGGAGCAGTTGCGCGTCGAGAGCGAGGTGCGGTAGACGCTCCTGCAAAAGCACCGCGAACACCTGGTAGCACACCTTGAGCCATTGGCGCGGCTGATCGGCCCACGCCTTCGGAATCTGGCCCAAGCAGATGGTCTCGGCGAACGCTTCGTGGACGCTGGCAGCTTGATTGGGTGCTTCGCGCGCGATGTATTGCAACAACAGCGCCCGCCAGTGTAGAAACGCCATGAGCCAGTCGCTAGATCGACAGTGTGTCCCGACCGCCACCCCAAGTGTCTCAACCGTGGCCAGGTATATACCTTGGAAACACAGCTTGTTGGGGTCCCGGTCACTAATCCCAGCTTCAGCTCTTCTGTCCTTTGAGGCGGAGAATTGGAACTTATCGCCCATTGCTGACGTCTGGGGTATGTGCGACCAATCTGGGACAAAAGATGGGAGGCCGTGGGCTCCTGTGTAGAGCGGAAAGTGGATGGCGTCGCACATAACATCAAGGCGGTCTGTCGTGCGGATAAGTGTGTCGACAATGTCCAAATAGACGGACTTGGCAGATTTATCGTAATCGGGGTCAAACTCCTCTCTAATGGACTCGGGGATAATGCCCAAGATACCATAGAGCTTGTCTCTTGGGTCCGAGGCGAGCTTCCTTCGACAAAGGCGAAGGGCGTGAAGCAGAGCCTCACCATCAAGAGATTCAGCAGGTCTATAGTCCAGCAGGCTGTTAGGGCCCTCGTAGACAAGTACCTGCGAGGTGCTGTACTGGTAGGGCACCCTGGACCACTCATCCTTTTTACCTTGAGTCACCTCGTTAATCTCGGCCCTATGGGCCTTGAAAATATCTGATGCTTTGCGGTACACCTTCCAAGACTCCTTCGTCGAGCCACAGTATACAACAGGGTCACCTGATGAACTCAAGACTTCCTGCACGATCCATAGTCTTTGCCAGTAGTTTCTCGCGAACAGAGAGACCACTGCTGCTAGTCTGCCGTTCTCATGACCTGAGCGTATCAGCATGGAGATCTCCTTGGGCGAGTCGGCCTTCTTGGCCACGTCTTGTAGGTAGCGAACAGCATTATTGCTGTTGTCAGCCTCAGGTCCTAACCAGATGGCGACGGATGATGCCGATGAGTATATTGATGTCATCAGCTTGACCTGCTTCGATCGTTCATCTCGGTTTTGTTGGTTGATGCACAGGCCATCTATCCATACCCAGACAGACTCGGACTTGTGGCGCAGGGCTGCCAGTGCACCATAGAGACTGGAAGCCACCGGGAAATCGCATTGAGAACCCTCATGTTTCAGCCGGATGTATTCTTTGATTTCAGTGTCACCCCAGGTATAGGAGATTGCTATGTAAGGGCGCGGCAACTGTTTGAGAGAAATGTGGATTATCTCGCACTTGACCTGGCGTTTTCTTGCTGGATATACCCTAAGGAGGCGAATCTGTTCATCTTCAAGCGCTCGGTAGTGGTAACCCTGATCGCCAGTAACTCCACTGTTGGTGGTGTCAACGGTATACAGTATCGTGCCCGCCTGACTGGCCCGCGACTCGGAATTGATTGGTGGAGCGACAATTCTTTGTCGGCTGGCGCTGTTCCGTAGTTCGAGCTGATTGCCTGGAGATGGCGAGTAGTGGCCACCCTGTCCAAACGAATCACTCAAGCTGGATCCATGCAGCCTGGGCAACGAAGCTGGGTAATACCCAAGCTGTTTTGGACGATTCACCTGGTCGGTGATAATACGGGCTGGAACTTCTGTTACATTGGGCATATTTTCAATGTTGAGTCTTCTCCGATTAGAGGTCGTGTTCTGAAAAATCTCATCTCGACTCCCGTGGCCGCCATGCGTTTGATTATCAGGTGATGAAGCATGAGCAGATGTCGAACCCGGTACATTCTGACTTCGGCCAGATACAGACTGATCGGTACTGTCACAGCTATCCGGTATGACTGTGTCCAATAACCATTTGTCCACCTTGCGCCTGCGTTTATTACTCGTCCGATGGCCGTGAGTCGACTGGTGCGAGGCCGGGGGTGGAGATGGAACTCTTGCAACATGTGTGATTGATGACTCTAATTCCTCAACCCTAGGTACTGCTGGTGGTGATCAGCTATTCATTCTCCTTGTGGGTGCATCGTCTCGGCGTAATACATACGTTCTTTCTTTTTTTGTTTCGATATCGAGCTGTCGGTCTGATACATACCGTCATCGTGAGACATGGTGGTACCGAAGGTCTTGACGCTATTGGATACTACGTTACCGTGTTGCTTCATGGGTATAACCGCATTCAAATACCGTATTTTCTATTATGATTAAGAGAAGGCTAAGTCGTGAGACGAGATCCTGACTTT
This sequence comes from Apiospora kogelbergensis, assembly GCF_038363985.1. Lineage (NCBI taxonomy): Eukaryota > Fungi > Ascomycota > Sordariomycetes > Amphisphaeriales > Apiosporaceae > Apiospora > Apiospora kogelbergensis. Next base: position 8,719,298 of record NW_027117418.1, on the reverse strand, counting down.
ATCTATTTGAAACAAGGCTGTGATACCAAATGAGGGGTATATTTGGAATGCATCTCATCACCCCAGCCACACTCCCTTCTCGCTGACCACATGTACACCTACAGGATACCTCCCAGGTCACGTGAGCCTCTGCTTATCATGCTAGGACTTTCTGGGGCTAGTGCTGACTGTGGTGACACCAAAAAGATCTATTCTCCTTATTTCGGGAGGAATTGATAATTCCGACCGCCACGTCTATATCGGCAACAATGACCATATCGTTCCTAATCTTCGCGTACCGCAAGCCCGGCACCACGCCGGAGCACTTCCAAACCTACTACGAAGAGACGCACGCGCCCCTGCTCCGCGAGCTGGCGGGCGACACCTTCCCCCTCTCGCACACGCGCCGCTACGTTAGCCGGACCACGGCCGCCGCCCCGGCCGCCGACGAGGACGGGCACAACAACGCGGGGCACCCGGCCGTGGTCCTGCGCGGCGAGCAGGCCGACTTCGAGTACGACTGCTGCTCCGAGCTGGTCTTCGCCGACGCCGCGGCCCTCGAGGCCTTCAAGGCGCGCATGACGACCGGCGAGAACGCGGCGCGCATCGCCGCTGACGAGGAGCATTTCCTCGACCGTTCGCGGTAAGTGTTGCTGGTCCCGTTATCTTCACCTCTCCCCCAACACACCATAACGTTCTTGGCACTCGTTCTCCATTGACGCGTGTGAATTTCAGGCTGCCGATGGTGCTCTTGTCGGCGACCCATACGACGACAAAATGAAACGGCTTTCGGCCAGAGTCGCTGTAAAAGGGGTAGTGGTTGGTCAGATGCCCAGGCCGGGGCGGATTCGTCATATGCTGCCAGCTCCAACTGCGATTAACGAGGTGCTTTGGGCGACAGGCCATTCACAGACTGCACCGAGGGCATCAGCGAAATTGTAGTCCTCTGACGAGAATTCCTTTACCCATAATCGCTGGTAGGAATGCAGGCTGGATTGAGCTGCCGCGAACTGCGTTGCATATCATGACCTTATTATCCTTCTGTCCTGGTAGCCTCTTGTGAATTGATACAGCCTGTTCGGACCCGACCCAGCAGGGCGGTCATAGAGTGAAACATCTGTGCCGGCACGTAGTCAATAAGCGGCCGAGACGACCCCAATAAAGCTGGTGACAATCAGGGTGATGGTTTTGATATGATCGGATGTGGTAGACGTTCCATTGGATGGTCATCCATAAATACCATCTTCACAGGATCGGACACATAAGAAAGGTGACTAGACAGTAAGGTAGACTGATACCAGGCCCTCGAGTTGATGGTGCTGTGTCGCAAAAGATGGCATCAGGACGCAGTGGTACGCATCAGACCAAGTACACCGTACTCTGCTCACGGCCACTGTTCTGGGCCTCGTCCATGACGCCATGCACATATGCGTCACCCACGACGGTGTAGCAAGGCCAGTGCACGCGATTGCATACCCTTGCGTCGTCCCCCTTGAGGGTCTGCAGCAGCTCCTCGTTAGCGTCCCGGCCGGCCGAGATGTACTGCTGCTGCTGGTTCTTAGTGAAGAGCGTCTCCGGCATGGCGTTCTGGCACGGCCGGGGTTTCCGCGGGCTCTGGCGCAGGACGAATGGAACCTGGCTACCACAGAGGATGGCAACGTCGTCCCCCACTCTCATGTCCTTGGGGCCGATGCCGATGCGCCCCTCCTCTGTGATGAAGAACCGCCTACCCCCTGACGCACAGCACAGAGCGTAGTTGAACGCGTTCCTTCGTCTCGCATTTTCCGTCAGCTCGGGGGCTCCTGCCAGTGGTTGTCTCCGATCAGCGACGTCTTCCGGTTGTACTGCTTGTCTGATGACCGCCACTGGTACCATCCCAGCTGGGCGTCGGACGAGGCCCTGTGGAACTCGTCAGCTCCGTCGTCCCCTTCTTGGATTGGCTGGCCGTCCTCAAGGACATACTCGACGTCGCCGATGAGCGTACGCCAGAAGTCCTCGGCGCGGGACAACCCTCGGAGGCTTGAGTCCAGCACGTAAGCCAATAGTAGCTTCTCCCACGAAGACACAGTCCCTCTCATCCTCGTCGCGGCTTCCACGACCAATTCCTCGCCAAGCGTGGCTACCTTGCCGACCCAGTACGCCGGCGATTCGAGGATACCGCCGCCGTGCAGGCGAACATTGCCCTGCAGACCGCCGCCGGCGCTGTACAAGATGATGCTCTTCAGCCGGGTGTATTCGTTGGCCTCGGCAGGGAAACCCCAGTCGATCACCCAGGACGGAGCCCTGCTCGCCCTGAGATATGACCGGCCTGTAGAGCCCGCCAAGACCGAAAGACTCTTCATACTCGATATCAGCATCATCATGGTCCCCAAGAAGGTGGACTCGATACTATGGTTATAATCGGCATGCATCGGCTGATGGCCTGCCCAAAACTGGACCAGGCCCAGCAACGCGAAGACCTTGTCCTTGGGGTCGCTGGCCTTTCGCGATCGAAACTTGCGCAGCAGCTGGAGCAGCACGAGAGGCGTCCGGGACCGCCAGATCTTGCGGGTCGACTCGATGTCCGTGACCAGGCGCGCGAAGTCGGCCAAGGCCTGCCCTTTCCTCAGATACGGGTACATGGAGTCGAGGTGGCAGTTCTGTTGGCTCCGGTTGAGCTGGTCGGCGGCTTTGCAGAGCATCTCCCAGGGAACGGACGTCTTCCCGTACATGACTGTGACCCTCTCGGCCACGACCACCTCCTGCACTACCCACACGCGCTCCCACTGTTATGACAATTAGCGACACACCTATTTCACGGGCTTGACGAGATTGGCAGTTACCCAGGACTTCCCAGCAATGGCCTCGAAGCCTCTCATGATGGGCGCGGCTTCTTCCAGGTTGCGGAAAGCCGGGATCTGGAAGGCGAATATCCCGGCCGCTAGGGCGTGCACCATGCACAGGGCACCGAAGATGTCGCGCGTGAAGTCGTCAAAGTAAAACCGGCGTAGTCGTGCGCTGTCTGGGTCGTAATAGGCCTCCAACTTGGAGAAGTCCCTCTTGTCGCCGCACCAGTCGAAGAGATAGTCAATATCTAGAAGCGACCGGGTGCACGTAGGTAGCAGGTTGTCGTGTTCCTTGCTGTCGCCCAGCCAGACAATCACCTCGGAGCTGTGCTGGTAGATCTCGCGCATGATCTTGACCTGGTGCGTCCGCTCCGAGTTGTCCTTCTGGTTGATGCACAGGCTGTCCACCCACACCTTGACTGGTTCGGTGTCGCTCCGCAATCGGACCAGAGCTTTGTAGAGGTGGGTGCTGACTTGGACGGCCGTCGCGTTACACATGATATAAACTGTCCCCTGGTCGTCCCCATCCTCCCACGAGTAGGACAAGGCTTTGTATGGAGTTGCGACATCATTCACGTCAAATTCGTCGATTTCGCAGACCAGAAATTGAGATGAACCGTTAGGGAGGGCGGCGCCGCTTGATACCACGCCACGCTGCAAGCTTGACCGACGCGACTCTGGAGGCAGGATCGTGACGAGCCTAGCGGTGCTCGAGTTGATCGGAAGCTTGGAGTACAGACTACGAGTCTGCTGTGCAAGAAATCTCCGGGACATTGTAGAAATGCGGTGGCTTCAGAGGCAGACGTTCGGAAGAAGACTGCGAGGGTGCTTTCGCATGGTGTTTTATCAAGAAGGACCGCGCCATCATGTGAGGGCTGTGCAAGTTTGAATGGGAAATGTGACCTATGAGCGTGACGGGGCCTCCAATTTGTAGGCGAGACATGGATGTCAGCCAGCAGTGAATCCAGCAACCTAAACTACTAGGCGCTAACTATTTGCTGCGCCCTCTCAGGGCGGCCATGCGGGGAAGACAGACGGGAAATGTCAACTATCACCAACTACCACAGCACAGCCTTCGGGTTCACTCACATTATCGATAAGGCTTCTATTGGATCTGATAACACAGATATCCCATCTCTATTCTTGTTTCTTCCCCTTTCAGATTGGCATAAAATCGTGGAGGTTTAATGACGCCGTCAGTGGGAAGCGCTAACAACTGTACCCCGCCATGACTGCTAGAATATCTCAAATTTTAAGGAATGTCACCTGAGCCAAACTTGACCGCACCTGCCCTTTGGCATTTGCTGAATCACGTGGACTTTATCAGATGAACTGTATCATGCCATATTGAATGTTCTCATAATTGCAATTGAACTTCGTTCCTACACATCCCGCCTTGTTTATCTTGTGTTTCCGGATGTCCACCTAATTACAAGACAACACCTGTTTGTGATTGATGTTGCCAAAACACATAGTTTACCCCTATTTCAGGTATCACGATATCAAAATATGGGTATCTGGTATATTTGATCTCAGCGTGTTGATGTCTTTCATTTCAACGCAGTCACCCATCCACCTTGATTACCCCAACGTAACTTTTCAGTGTGCCTGGTGCTGCCGTCCCGTCAACAGCACATGAAGACATGAGCGAAGAGGACGGCCCCGCTCCAATGCAGTGGAACTCCGGGCCGGCAGGTTGTATTGAATCAGCATTGGGCATGCTGACACATTCCCGATCGTGCCTCGAGTACTCTGATCCGGGTGCATTCAATGGAGAATTGCCTATCAAGGTTCGGAAGGAGATGAACTCGAAGCTCTCCTTGCAGTACATATAGCCAACGACGTCCAACGACCTTCTCGCAATCGAAACCCCTTACTGAATATGCGCGTGCAGGTCGTTTGTCGCCTTCCAGTCTTGGACGTGAATAATTCGATAGTGCTGCCAGCTAGCTGGATGGAATAGATTAAACATCACGCCTGGCGTCCAGCTTGACCTCTTTTGATCCGACGTGTTGGCTCGCTTGCTATTTTTGTCCCGGCACGGTTGCATCGACGCTACCCCGACCTCTGGCCAAAGAGCCTGGATGCCCATTCTGCCAACATCAACTGGCTAATATGGGTAAATGATCTACCACATGGGCAACTCGACAACTGATTGGTCCTCGCGCAAGGAACGACTGCTACCTTTCGACTTCTAGGACTGATGACAAAGAAATATCACACGAGTCTGGAGACTCACACCGCGCCGGTCAGGTGAAACTGACAAAATATGTCTCTGGGATTTTGGGCTGTCTCCCAATGTGGCACAGCATTCAAACAACAAGCTATAAATACGTCAAGGCCCTCTGGCATGCCCGTTTTGGTTGAGATCGTCGTATACAGGTTGCAGTATCTCAAGTGTATCATCCATATCAAACCCCTGAGCATAATAAATACGCCCCCACGCCACGATGCTTCTACCCACACTGATCGTCCTCAGCGCAATGGCCTATAGCGCCACCGGAGCCGCCGCAGTCCCCTCCCCGATCACCGCCCGAGACGATCCACCCAGACCAGAACCCCGGCCCAAGATATCCCGCCTCCGCTTCTGGGGCAGCGGGTGCACGCGCGCCTCGCAGGCCGACGGCAGCGTCGACGTGGTCAGCGCCGACTACGAGCACGTCACGGCGCGCTTCCGGGACCTGGCGGCGCGCATCGGCCCCGGCACCAACCTGACGGAGCGCACCACCTTCTGCCAGATGAGCATGCAGTTCGACGGCGCCGAGCCCGGCTGGCAGGTCGCGCTCGACGGCGCTGAGTTCCGCGGTCATCTGGCCATCACGCCGCCCGTCACCCTGCACACGTACATGATTTCGTTTTTCGTCGAGGATGCGGCCAAAACGGTACGACTCCTTTTCATTCGCAGTTCTTTGATCGACCACTGTTGCATGGGCGACGACCCTCCTTGTGCTTGAAGCTGTGAACCCGTCAATATTAGTGATAATCCCGGTTTTCTGATCAACGCCTTGGCTGATTCACCTTGTTTCTGTGCTAGACAACTTCGACAGCAACGACTGACCCTGCGACAACGTCGAATGGAGATATCACGACGAGCTTCGACATCCCCGAGTCCAAGTCCGTATGGTCTTTGTGCTCGGACAGGTCAGGCTACACAGGCATCATTGACGTCAACTACCGGGTCGCCTTCACCACGAAGGAGGAACCCGGTACTGGCTCGTATGGGAAAACAGGGAGAGGAGCGGTGACGGAGTCCTTGTACTTCAAGTGGAGGAGGTGCGAGTAACCAATTTCCAGACGCCATTCATGGTATTTCCAAACCAGACCTACTGGGATAGGGCTATGTTTGACAGAAAGGATCAATGGTGTCAACTTAATTACCAGTATGCCACTACTCTAGTTTTAATTTCACAGTTGCTATATAGTGCGGCTCCCCCTGTCTGACTCGTTATGGTGTTGGGGTCAAAATAGGGGTAGGTGATACAATGATTCCGATTCCGCAGCCCGGGTACTTGCGAGCCTTCTTTATATAAATAGACTTTATCAGGTCAGATACTGTCGTTATCTCGCCTTGACTATCGACTGACATAGGCCTTGAGTTCCTCTCCATCACAATAGGAGCAGCACGGGTCGACACCGACCGAACTCCATAACCAGCTAGGAAACGACTGGCCGGCTAATATGTTGCAATTCATTTTTGTTTGCGACCATTCGAAAGGTGGTGCCGAAATAGTCCGATGTGGTGTAGTGGCTAACATTACACGCTCTCATAGTAGATCCGTGTAGCCCGGGGTTCGATTCCCCCGTACACACCTCGTGTATAGGAATTGCATTTAGTGCCGGGCTTGTTGGATACATCCCGCAATTTCACGGTCTATCTTGGTATTTAGCAGCCCATATATGTAAGCTGTAAGCTGTGTATTTAATACACAAGATAAGATTGGAAGTAGGAGATCTCTGGCCGGGGATGGCGGCCAGGTGATTGGGTGCTCTACTCACGTCTGTCACAACTTGGAGAAACGAGCCGTCGCCAAACAGCACGCTGCGTAGGCTCGTGTCCCGCTTACGCGACAGGTTCGCCTACCACAACCTGAACATCGCCACTAAACTCCACCTCGATGATGCCGAGATGATTTTCCAACAGATTGATCCCGTTTGCAGGGGCACTGGCGGTGTGGATTTCGGTGACGTGCCGTGGAACGAGGAGTTAGACAGGTTGGCGACGTAGCGGACGCCGTCGTGGTGGACGTGCCGGCCCAGATGTCGGCATGTCTGTCGATTGTGTGTAGACTGACTTCAAAGCCTCCCTCTTTTTCTTCTTCTTCTTTTTGTTGCCAACTCAAATCTGGACATAGGCTGGTGAGTCCGGTGGTGGTATACTCGGGGACAAGGTAAGCAAAAACCATGAGACAGAGCTCCGTGGGCAGCACCAGCCATGTAGCCTGGACGCAGGCGAGCCTGTCACGCATCCAGGCACCGCGTCTATCGTAGTAGAGCCTCGAGGTTACGATGTCACGTTCCGTGAGGCGGCAGAGCCGGGGGACTAGGTCCATGCCCAAGAACATCGGCGTTGCGAAGTCGAAATACGAGGTGTGGCATCCGTAGCCCCGCATGGTGTCGACGTGGCGGCAACCGTATTGCATGCAGCTCAAATACAGCTCTAACACGGCATCGTCGAGGTCCGGGGATCCCCATGGACTTATAGCTCAGCCGCACCTCGGGTTGGGAATTCGGCCGCATGAGTGGCTGTGTTGCGCGTCAGAGTGAGTACCTTAACAAGGCTCAGGGGCTGGAAAACGTGCTTGCAGCAACCAACCCATCCTTCTCGATCTCGAGTCAACAAAGCTGGCAGACGCGATCGGCTAGACTGGCTTGGCTCATTACTGTTGACTTATAATTGTTTGAGAGACGTCGAACATTCTCGCGGCTATACCTTGAGCTACTTTGTTGGTCAAGAAACTGCATGGAGAGATATCGGAAAGAGCCGAAGGGGAGAGGAGAGGCCCACGTGCGGTAATTCTTTTCTTCTTTTCGGCTCAACGGGGACGAGGCTGAGCCGCCCCTCAAGCAACAAACTCACCAAGCCATTGATGACTGCAAGTCCTGGCTTCGAAGCGTTTCTTGAAATGCAAGATCGATCACAATCTGAAATATGGTTCGGTGTTGTAAGCTCAGCATGCATCGGTCAGTTGTTGATGGCGGCACTTCTTATCACAGCCCGATGAGGATTAATTGAATATGCGACATGGAGTTGCATCTAGCACAACGCTTCGCGTTGCACATGTCAAGGAATGAGTGATAGGCTAGTCCGGAAAGGGACCGGTGCAGATGATTCCTTTCAGTTCCTATCGAAGAGAAAGCTCAAGTCGCTACCTGGTGTATGTCGAAATCTGGTCACAGCGTTATGTTTCACTGAGGGTACGTCGGCCTGAGTATCACTAGAAATGGGAGACATGTTCTTATAGCGAAAGAGGCGAAACGAACGTCATTTAGTCAAGTAACAGCCTGCCTATTATACAAGTATGGGACTGAATGAATGTCCATAGAAGTGTGGTGTCCAAATTCCATAACCCTCCACTCCCGAGTCCGAGAATAAACCAGGTCTCGATAGACCGAATCATAAATAATGAGGATGCCCCTGCGTAGAAGACAACAGATATCGTTGGAGCTTGGCAAACTTGCAGAGAAGCTTTGAGAAATATCTCTTCCTCGATAAACGATGCATCTGAAGCCAGTGCGTGACCCAGATCAGCGACGCATGGGCATTTGGCTTGTCTAGTCGGACTGGTGTCATAAATGAATTAGAAACTGTATCCATCATAGTTCAAATGTTTGAGGTATGTACTTACGCAGCACTTGTACGACGTCTTTGTGCTGTCAGTCCAGCTGTCGAAGTGTTTGTGCGAGGATGGGCATTTGGGTTGTTTGCGTCCCCGACCACTGCCACTGTTCACGTTCACGTTCACATTGACGGTCTGAAGGGCCTCTTGTTAGCTCATGTACCAAGTTGAAGTTCCATCGGATGCGCAAGGCAATACTGACAATGCAGACGTTACTGTTGTTGGGAGACGAGTCGTTGGTGGCGACAGAAGCGTCTTCGACGTCGGTGATAGGGCTGCCGGCCACAGACGCAGCTACGCCAGCCAGGAGAATGAGATAGTTGAACTGCATGTCTTCAAAAGTTGGAGTTCAATCTGGTTTGGGGGAGGCTGTTGTTTCGGGATGTTGTGTTTGGGATTCGACGATGCTGCAGATGATTCAGGTTCAACGTGCTCAATTTCAGCCTTCACTTATAGATTCCCAGATGAATGTTACACAACGCTACTGGTCGCTCAAAGCCTCCAAAATCAAGGAGGTTCCGTCGTCCAATGGAAAGAACAGCAGCTGAACCAGGCTATGGAGCCGTCTGGTTGGCACGTTACGTGTAAGTTCACGAACCATTACGCGATGCCGGTTCAGCAACAAAACAACAACATCAGCAATGGATGGACAGGTTGCAAACAAGCACCGTTCTTGTGTAACCCCAGAGAGTGATAGAAAGGGCGCTGTAAACGTCACAGTTGCATCTCATCGTCCTCAGATTTATCTCAAGTACCATTTGAACAGTTCGTCTTATAGTTTCTCAGTGCAATGATTCAAGAGGGTAGGTTCGAGTTTAGTGCCTTGATCGGTTGGTTAGCGGCTAGCTTATGAATATCTGACTTCGAATGGTTCATTCGAACACATCATTTGTGATCTAATGTAGCCCAGCTCTTAAACCATGGCACCCGATGGGGAACTATGACGTGGAATGAGACAATTGAATCTATTTCTTCGACATACCTTTAGTAAGATTGGACACATAGCAGCAACATCGTTCAGCGGACCTTTCATGTGGTGGTGCATCCAACTTTTCGATCAGGAATGGTTACAAGCAAAATTTCTTTTGGAAACGTCAATTGGAGTAAGACTCTTGACCCATAGCTGGAATCAGCACCCTTGAGGTTGAAATGACTCGATATGATGTTTACCTGACGCGGCGGACCGATCCTTGGGTGACTAATAGCCCCACGATGGCCCAGGCAGCACACTAGCTCCTCACATGTACGATCTTTGCAGCAGCCTTACCGACGGACCCTTACTGCTTACCCGCAATTTGAGGGTTCTTGGCATGAGTCTCTCCAGATAATCTGCAAGGGGGCAGGGGGACTGCCACTTCTACCTTTCAGCCGGGTCCCGACCCGTTGGAGTGGCTAGCTCCCGTGCGCTAAGATGTCTAAGTTTTCGACCTAGGCGAGACGGACTGAGACATTGTGTAGAAGGTTTTTCTCACATAAAGATATGACAGATCAGATATGAAAAACATATCACACCAGAGCTACAGCTGCTAGAACAGCATTAATCACAAATCCACACCAACTCGAATCACTCGTGATCGTGATAGTCAGGCTGACAAACAGACACCATTTGTTACTAGCAATTATATGACGTGTGCACACTGGGGACATGGCCGCTCATTGCTGATGGTATTGGCTATGCGGCATTCACGCCAAAGCTATTGAATAGACTTCATTGCGTCGCAGGCTGGTAGGGCTTCTAGACTTTAGTAGGGCTGACCGAATAAGTAAGGGCAGTTTGCCTGCAAGCGCTACGGGACCAATGCCACCGCCGCAAAGGATAATATGGAAGCGTTTGCGGCTGCGCTTTCGTCGAGTTAACCCTGCGGAAGTTGTGCTCCGTTTGAGTGGTATGACCCCCTTGATGAAAGTGTGGCGAGGTGGGCGATTAAGCAGCCCTGGCATTGATTGTTTCACATCTGTATGCTTATTGAGGTGCGTAAAATCAGATGGCTAGATAGGCTGTATTCATCAACCCTTGCATAGAAGAAAAGGTTGGGTATAGCGGGTGGTACCACCAAGGACAGCGTACCCTAATCCGTCCAATCAAGGCCCACCAGAAAGATAGAGTCGCACCTCGAACAACAAACCACATGCGAAGCCACTGATTACTGCAATTGGTGGCTGAGTTGAGTTTTGCTTGCTTCCTAACTCCATTCAGCCAGGGCTCCCCGACTCCTTCCGGGCCACCATCATCAGATTTCTCGGCGAGACGCGGTAGTCGAAAACCGGCACCACATCGACGTGCCGGGCATCCTGCTCGACCAGGTAGCTGTAGCGATCCAGGGCGATGGCGCTCTCGACCAACTTGCAGCACAGCACGCTCAGGGTCCAGAGAATCGCGATCTGCCCCTTGCATCCCCGATACCTCTCGTCGTACTCGGCGAGCTCCGCGTCGGAAACGGCGCCGTCGTCAATCCCGAGGCTGTGCATGGCGCGCCGCGCGAACGTGGCGAAGCTCGCAGTGTCGCCCTTCCTGATTCCCCAGGGCGTGCGGCTCTTGGCCGAAACGTCGATGCCCTTGTCGTGGAGGAGCTTCTCGAATATGGCCCGGTAGAGGCGTCGGTTCGAGAACGTCGAGTCCGGGCTGCTCAGGTCCGTCCGCTCCCAGTTGTTGGGCGCCTGGCAGCCCGTCATCAGGGCGGTTGCACTCAAGCTGACCTCTCTGTTCCGCAGCCTCCCGCTGATGGGGAACCCGTCCGGGCAGTCAGCAGAGCGTGGGACGATGTGGTTGTAGCAGCACCCCACGGCGCCGAGAGAGTCGACGAACGGCAGTTGGGCGAAGTAGCGCAGCATGTGCTCCGAGAGCTGTCCGCAAGCGTGCAGTCCGACGAGGATGCACTTCTGCCCGTCCGCCCAGGCCGCCATCTCGTCGGCCAAGGCGCGCGTCTTCCGGTCGACGTAGCGCACCAGGTGGGTAAGCCTGTCCGCCGGGACGCCGAGCGTCGAAGCGAAAGACTTGGAGGCTGCGATTTGTGACTCGCTGCCGTCGATGGCGAGCACTCGGAGTTCCGGGAACAGATGAGCGAGCGCGACCGATAGGTAGCCCTGACCGGAGCCAATGTCAATGGCACTAGTGATATTCCTCTCTGTGCATACTTGTCGGATGTAGGCGGCGGCGACCGAAACCTCGGCCTTCTTCTTGGTGTTCATCTGCGCCGCCAGCTCCGGCGGCAACTCAATGCACGGCCCTGCACGTTGCGCACGGGACAAGGACGCCGATCGCAGTTGTGCCAGCCATTGTGTAAGCGAATCGGGCGGAGCCCCAATATCTGATCGAATGGGAACCGTGGTTGGCGTCTCATCGATGCTGTCAATCAGATGGTGCTGTGCGAGACGGTGGTCCGGGATTGATGACCACCAGGCCGTCCAATCAGGAGGCAGCGCATCCCACGCATTGTAAATCAGAGCATCGTTGACATGGATGCCGCCGGTGATTTGACGCACGAGAGGAGAGTTCACCAAATCACATATGGCCGTGGTGTAATCATCCAGACTTTGGAATGAGCCTGGGAGCGAAATAGGCATTGGATTTGTAGTGGCGTATTACGTGGGTTTTGTGCGAGAAATGATAGCTACCCCTCCAAAAATAAGAGGCGATAAGCAGCCAGAGTCAAAATACTCCACTGAATCACGGACTTGTCAGCTCAGGCCTTGATTTCTTAGTCGCAAATTCAGAAAGCTTAAAACAACGTCACAGGATAGCTGGATTTCACATCTGTATGACCCCTACCACTTTGTTCCATAGCTTCTCGTATTCGTCTGTCTTTCGGAGATAACTTTTATCTCCGTGTGCTTCCTGATGCTTGTGGCAACAGGACGCACCATATGCTCCTGGCTGTCGCTCCTAGAATGGTCCACGGCTACATCGTCGAGCCGATAGGACGGGCCGCGCAGTCCCAGCGAGGCATATTGATCATTTGGCGGCTCGACGCGCCTGGGGTAGACCTTGCCGCTAGAGCCCAGACTCCGGAAGCATGGGAGTTTGACCAGCAAGGGGCGGAGTGCAGTCATCGCAGCGGCTAGAATACTAGTGGCAATCTCAAGGACAGAGCTGGCACCGGTAGAGTTAGCCATAACTACATCATAGGAATATATTTTCGCATCGCGGGTTGAAAATGATTACTTACTAAATGGTGGCTTGGAGGGTCGTGTTTATGACACTCGGCCCAGCGATTCCAGTTTCAGATGTCATCTTGGTTACCGTGATCACGTACTTTAGGCGGATTACGGTCATAACGGCGCTTCTAAATCTCCTAGGGTCAATATTCCCCATAACAGATAAAAGGTGTGGTGGGCAGCTCGACATCGAACAGAAAAGAAAAACCAATGGAGTTCACTTACACCAGCCCAAGTCCAAGTAGACCCAATATCGAGAGTTTCAACTTCAAGTGCATTTGCACTTGTCGCAGCATGTAGACCGGTGACAGCTATGGTTGTTTGTTAGTACCCAAGAGAGCTCTATGGATGGCGTATGGAGGAGTCACTCACGGCAAATATGATGGTGAAGAAGACATCGCCGGCCGAGATGGCAATGCCAGTAGTTCCAATGACACTAACTGGCATGCAACTGCCCGGCGCCGTTCCTGTGAGGTCCCAGGCCTTCGCCAGCGGACGGCACTGCAAGGCGAACACCAAGGCCCCGCCGAGGAACCACACCGCGGTGAGGATTATGCATCCCATCAGGAACCAGCGCGATTTGTACATATCCGTGCTATCCGCGAGCCGGTACAGGACGAGGCCTACTCCGACCTTGGACACGCCAGACGCCAGAAGGTAGACGACAGCGGCGATGGTGAAGTACTTGGCGGCATTCGTCGGATCGAAGGTCGGTTCCATGGCGGTAGCCCCGATGCCATACCTTATCGATGTAAGCTCCATCGCTCCAAAGAGCACAAATCCAATCTGTCGAGGGAGGATGGTGAGCACAAAATCTCCATTCTACCATCGCCAGACTCGATAACATGGGTAAAACGTACAAGCGATAAAAGCATGGCGAAATCATCATAGCCAATCGCCCCTTTAGATTTCCGGATCACGAGCCTCAAGCCCACCGCTATACTGTCGATTACGATGAAAATGATGACAACGGGGAAGTAGGCATCCCGCACTGCCATGGTATGGATGATTTATCAAGGACAACTAGGCTGGGAAAAAAGGTGAGCGCGGCTCAGAATCGGTTTTGGGGTTCGTCCAACTGGAACTTTTCACGCGGCAAGGTGCAACGTTATAAGGTCTCTGGGCTATATGTCAGCGGTCGCTATTACCACACATGATCCGAGCTGGGCCTCTTGCCACAAGGGTACGGGCGGGCCGCAAGAGACTCTGAAGCCCGGCGTCGCGAGGAACAAGTTGTGGATCAGCAGGCAAGCGGACGCAAGGGGGCACCAACAGCAAAGGATATTCTCTCCATCATCGCTCCATGCAACGAGTTACGTACGACAAAACGCAAATCCCAAATGAGGGGTTGCAACCAACAGACGTGGTGGGAAATGAGCGCTCCACTGAACCATTCCCTCGGGTTTTGTGTCATACGTTTATCTTCAACTTGGCATGTCATGATCCACAGAGAAGACATTGCCAACCTATCGGGACAGCGGATTGTTGCCGGCCACTGTATGGTCATCAACATACATTGTCATCAACATACATGGTCAGTCATCAACATGCATAGTCAGTAGCATGCATGAACAAGGATTTTATTCTGTTAGCTTTGCCAGGTTATGATGATTTCGGACCACGCCCCGGTGATTCCAGAAAACCGCCTTCTGCATGTAGTTTGGGCAAGTGGGTATAAAGGAGTGAGGGGGTTGTCGCGAATTACATATATAGCGGTTGGATATCACTGAAAATTCTATCGACTCGCTTCCTGAGCGTAAACAACCAGGTTAATATATTCTTCGCCCTTACACAAGCAACCCCTTTTCAGCAAAATGTCGAATGCGTCCCACGATCGTCGGCTGCCTATGCCTATGACCCCCGAGGAGATATCCACGAATTGGCTCGGTAGCATCCTCGGGCACAAGGTGCAGTCCTTCACCACCACCTCCACCATCTTAAACCAGACGACAGGCAAGGTCTTCCTTGACATCACGTACGAGGATGGCGCCGCCGGCAAAGACAGGCCCGCCCACCTCTGCCTCAAGGGGTCCTTCAACCCGGTCATGGCCAACATGCCCGGCTATGCCGAGATCCTGTACATGGCCTACTCGCAGGAGGTCGAGTTCTTCGCCCGCGTGGCCCCCAAGCTCTCCACCAAGGCGCTGCGCCTGCCCAAAGTCTGGTGGGCCGGCGCGAGCCGCGAGCAGCGGCAGGGCATCTGCGCCATGGAGGACCTGAACCGGCGGCAGGGCATCCGGTACGGGGAGCCGGCGCAGGCGGCGCCGCTCGCCGAAGTGCTGGGGTGCGTGGAGCAGCTGGCGGCGCTGCACGGCGCCACGTGGGGCTTCACGCGCGCGCACGACATGCCGTCGGCGGGCGGCTACGAGGCGGCCATCCTGGGCATGACGCTGGCCTGGGACGCCATGGTGCTGGACGCGCGCCGCCCGCCCGTGCCCGCCGCCTACCGCGACCAGGCGCGCACCACGGCCGCGCTGCGCAAGCACCTGGCGACCCGCAACCCGCGCTTCCGCTGCCTGGTGCACGGCGACGCCCACGTCGGCAACCTCTTCGCCGACGACGACGGGCCCGGGTTCCTGGACTGGCAGTTCGCCTCCGTCGGCTGCGCCTTCCACGACGTGGCGTACTACGTCGTGGGCGCGCTGTCGGTGGCGGACCGGCGGCGGCACGAGGACGCGGTGCTCGAGCACTACCTCGCGGCGCTCGCGCGGCTCGGCGGGCCGAAGCTCGATTGGCGCGGCGACGAGGAGGTGCGGCGGGAGTACCGCAAGTGCGTCCTTGCGGGAATGGGCTGGGTGCTCACCCCTGAGCAGATGCAGCGGCGCGAGCGCGTCCACGCCATGGTCGAGCGGTACGCTGCGGCGTTGGAGGACCACAAGGTCATCGAGCTAATCGAGTCTTTGCCCGATCCCGATACGGCATATGCTTCATCCGATGCGTCTCTGTCGTCATCATAGTATAATGGTAAAAACCAGCATAGTTTAGGTTTCATACCACGTCTTCTCCAGCTTCTTTGGACTGACGAATTGGTGGAACGGATTGGCCTGTATCGAGAACGTAGTGATCGAAAGCCCCTGCCAAGCTTTTAACGCAACTATGTAAGTATATGCAGCAAATGGCACGCGTGTTCTTCTTGGCTTTCAGCAAGGTTCGCTCCGTTGGAGTTGGATTGGGGGCCTAAGCAGCATGCCATTAGGCATGGAAATGTACGAAAGAATGGACCCCTCATTTCTTTGTGTTTCCAATGTTTACCTGTCGTGGCGGGGGTAACTGGTTACACAGAATCACATGATGAAGATTTTCTCCAACCTCTGTTTGTTGTGCAATTGATAACCACAACCTCTTCCGGCCACAGACCTAAAACGTCACAAACCAATCCAAACCAAACCAACCTCGTCCCGGTAGAACAATCCCGCCTACGAACCTCTTCTACACAACTACCTCAAAATGGCCAATCCATTTCAGACATTCTTTATGAAGTTGGGTCACAATGTCATAGAGGTTACCAAGAAGCATCCAAAGGCTGTCCTGATTCCCGCTGCTGTTGTTGGCGGCGCTCTGACGAGCGGCGCGTTGATGGCCCCTGCCCTAGGGGCTTTGGGGTTCAGCAGCATAGGCCCTGTTGCTGGTAGGATGTGTTAAACTCTTCAATGCCTCAACTTTTGCTAACAGATTATCACGTGTAGGGTCGATCGCAGCTGGTATGCAGTCTGCCGGAACAGCCGGCGCAGTGTTCAGCACACTGCAGAGCGCGGCCATGGGTGGCTATGGCGTGGCAGCAGTCGTGGGCTCCTTCGTAGGTGCGGGAGCAGTTACAGGTGCCGCTGCTGGTGCTGGTGCTGCTGGCGCTGCTGCAAGTTGACGATCCGGAACAACCGACAAAGAACAGAAAGAGCAACAGGAGGACGAAGAAGAGGCATCAAGCAGAGAAAATGAACAAACAGATAAGGAAGACAAGGAGGAGGGTCCTACAAAGCAGTAATCTCTACTGCGTTCTTCACTGCGAAGGCCCATACTCTTCAGAGTCGTCATATAGCGCTCACAGTATTGGTCCCCGTTGCGTGCCTTCAGTTGGCTTGTGATGGATCTGAAAGGGTTTGGGTCTTGTCTGCGTTATGGTGTCGAAATGAAGGAATTGGCATGCCGGACTCGCAACAAAATGACAAGTAATTTCCTTCCACGAACAATAACAGTCCTCTTCTCGGTAATGTGACTCTCCCATCAAAGTTTGACATCAAAATTGAGTTGCCAGTAATAAGTAAATGTAATTGTTAAGTAGCACGAAAGGCACCATTGATTAGTCGCTACTGTTCTTTGATACTACCTCATGTCCCAGTAGGTACAATCTGGAGGGGGCATCAGCTACACGGTACATAACCCAAGTATGGAAGCCAGCCACTACGGCTGACTGAATCTGGGGGTAGGTAGCCTTACCCGACCCGGGGGAGGGGAAATTGCGTCCCGTAGCATTGTCTTACATGATCACCTTTCGCGATGTCCAATATAGGAAGGAGCCTTACTCGTCCTCCTGTCCATCGCATATGCACTGCAACCACCTTCGTCAAGGCCATGGGGCTGTGCAACACACACATAACAACAGCACCGCACTCAGGGACTGCACCCAGCCCTCTGAAATAATTATCAGTATCTTTTTGGTTTCCCATTTACTTTCATCAAATGATCTCCTGGGTTCGGCATCGCTCATTTGCCAAAGCGCCAGTCATGATGCCCGTCTCAATCAACGTTGAAGTCACAATTGACGCTGAAAGCCATCCTGTTTTCAGCGTCTTGCTTGAAGTGTCTAGCAACAAGTACACGCCCAACCCTTTCGAGCATTTGGAACGATGCCCTGGTATCACGACCTCAGACCCTAAAGGTCTTAGGGAGTGTCGCAAGTCCCACAAACCTCCACGTATGCGCTTGATTTATGGCGAGATCTGCGAACTAAATGAGCAAAAAGGTTTCAATACGAAAACCCCGAGTTCACTCAAAGGATTCGTAAATTTCTAGAGAAGACACACTGTTGGCGGCACGTACAGATGTCGATAGCACGCCTGGACGAACTGATAAGCCACATGAAAGAAGAAGGCCAACAGGGTGAGAGCAGGGAACGTCTTGATAATGATGTCGACGGGGACTCCAGCAAAGTTGAGCCTGTTACTTCAGACACTCAAGAACTCGACATCGCGGAAGATCTGTCGAGCTTATCCATTCATCCCAGTCAAGAGTCCGATGTTGGCTTTAGCAGTACAAGCGACGCCGATACTGTGCTCACAACGCCCGATGCGACGCCTTTAAGTCGCATTGACCGGGTCCTGGAAATCGAACCCGGGAGTCGCCCGGAGACCCCGTGCCCAACATCTCGTATGTTATCTGAAGAGCTGGTTCAGCCCATTAATCTGCCCTCCAAGATTGAGAACTCGGGTGAGTTATCGCGCATTTCCCGATGGCCCCTTTCTTCATTCAATTCGCATCGCTTGTCCCTTCGTATCAACGCTTTTGTTCTTGAATTGACAATATCGATGTTCAGACAGCACAGATGAGGAATTAGATGACAATGCCGTCAATCCAGTGCCCTATCCAGACGCGAAGACCATGAACACCCCGAACTACAAACGCCTGACCCAGACGATTGGCAAGCTCCCCTTGATGCACGCAATCTACCACCACTGGACGGCAAGGGACAGCATGCGCGGCAGAGTCTATATCTGGACGCACAATCAGCACCGAGATATCATCAAGATCGGGTGGTCTGCGGCCGCGGGCGGAAGCGCGCAACGCCACGCGCAGCCAGGCAACTGTTATGCCGTCAACACCACTCCGGTCTGGGAGAGCCCCGAGACCTTTCTCGGCGCGTACCGCGTAGAGCGCATCGTGCACGGGCAGCTCAAGGAGAACAATGTTGTCCAGGAGGTGGCGTGCGGCTCGCCTAGGTGCGCGACCAAGGGGACGCACCACCGCGAGTGGTTCCGCTGCGACCCGAAAATTGCCGAGAAGCAAATTGCTCTGTGGACGGACTTATTGGCAGCCGGGTTCTACGAGCCCGTCGCTAGCAATGGTACGGTCGGAAACGAGGCCGACGTTGGCGATGGCGAAATGAGGATCAGTGCCAAGGGCCAGCAGATCTTGAATCGACTCTGCGACATCTCGCCATCCAGTGTGATGTGTGGCTGGCAATCTGACGTGCCGGACGTTGTAATACCAGTCACAGAAGGGGATTTGCAGAGTGCCAACGATTCCGCTGCATTCGTTGACAGAAGTAATCTGACATTGCCTTTGGTCAATGAGTGTGTAGGAGGAAGCGATGCGAGTAGCGGACCGGAGCCAAGCCGGCAATGCTTGTATGCAGGTTCACAGGGGTCACAATCACTCCCTAGCGTCAGCTTGCAACAGCCATCGGAGATGACATGGGAACAAGGAGATGAGCCGTCCCCTCAGAGAAAGCGGGTTTGGGTGAAGAAGGTATGGGGCTCTATGAGAAAGTCTTTTGGGAGATCGGAATTGAAGGAAAACTTCCATCAGCTCATCCGTAATATGCTGAGGAGTGCCGATGCAAACAGTGGCGATGGCCCTAGCCTCAAACACAACGAGGATATCATCGTTCGCTTATACGCATCGGTCTTCGTCGAGGAGTTTTCTCTGAAGAAGCGTCAATAGTCTTAGATGGTTTGATCGGCGCATATTGTTATTATGTTTACAGATTGCGTTTCATACCTATATAGCATACACGCCTAGTTACTGTGTAATATGTTCAAGTGTTATGTCCATGCTTCAAGTCACACCAAGATGCTGAAACATAGCAAAATGGTACACTCGCGAAATTGAAAACAAAAAGACGCAATATGCATTTGTTATAGCTACTCAATGAAACGAACGAGATATGATGATACGTAATGATGGTGGTGAACAGCAGTGTGTATGTTATTCCCCCATCGTTAAGAATGTTCCCATTTCCTTCCCATTGCATCCCTCACGTGCGTGTGCGTATGTCCCCTCGAGCAATATTTTCAGCTCGAGGTGTTGCTGAAGCTGTTCGATCCCATCATTTAAGCAGTCACGCCAACGGGAGTGTTGCAGATGAGAGCTTGTCCGAGCTGGTAGCGTAAAGGAGTCAGTATCATCTTCATCATCTCCATTGGGAGTTAATTCGGGCAAGAAACCGTAACTTACGACGGGGAGGGTGCAGCACTTGGCCTGCTGGCCACCGGCGGCACAGATCTCCTGGAACTTCTCGGGGCTCTTGGGGAACTCGGCAACTGTGTGGAGCAAAGGCATGTCAGTGGGCTAGCTTCTTTCATATTGTTTTGAGCCTCTTATAAATGCATACCGTTGGCACAGTTCAGCCCAGCAACTCCGCCGACATCGGTGGCGCAGCACTGCGGGACACTGTAGAGAAGAACGTCGCGGCAAGCGTCGTAGATGCCGGTAGGGGGGTCGCCACCGGGGCACTCTCCATGGTCACCGCCGCCACCGCCACCTCCGTTTCGGCGGGAAATAGGGTTGGCAAAGGCCGTAGCGGCCAGGGCAAGGATGATAGCGGTGAACTGCATGGTGATGACTGGGAGTTGCTTGGGGGTATGCAATGAATGGAGCTTTTCAAATCACAAAGTGAACGTTGTCCGGATTCCTAAACTCTGGGGACTCGTGCTGATGATGATGAGAAGATGGACTAGACTGTGGGACCTTGAAGGTCTTTTTATAGCCATGCTCACCTTCTCATATCAGTCTGCATCCCCATTCAACACATGATCCGCTCACGCATTGATGGTAACCCCTCAGTTGCGAGTCTTAGCCGCCACGATAGTCTTCAGCTCTGCATTCGTATAAGGAACGAGGTCCAAGAAATCCAGCCAAACCAAATATCCTATATTAGCAACATCTCTCGGCTAGAAGCCCACCGTCGCCCTGGAAATCGTCGAATCGGTATGTGATCGACGATATTAAGCCGGATCAACTTATAATTCTTGTTTTTATAATCCCTATCCAGCGGCCAGCAACCGTGACAACCTTGTACGTTACACCACAAAGGAAAAAGATCGACATTTACTATCAAGCGCATGCATGTTATAGTAGTCTCAGATGCAAGTTGTTCCCCAGCGCCTGAGCTCAGCCTAGGGTAGCATATCAATTCTGCCGCCAGCCATGCCGCCCTATCAACATCCATCATGACGATTCCAGGCAACTCTAATATATTACCACCTCACGGACATATATTTGGATCGGTCTTTACCTACAACTGAGAACGGCAAGCCTTGCCGCGTAGCAGTGTTAGCTTTTTCAAGGTGCATGCATAGGTTTGTGCAGCCCCATTAGTTCGAGATGCCTGTTCCACTCCCAGGCCAACCTTGAACCGCAGGAGATGTGCATTTTTTCATGTTGTTGAGATTATAGTATCTTAGATCTGGTTGCGTGTGATTCGGCTGTGGCGGTTGGGACTGCGCTGTCAGGTGACAAGTCATGGCTGACTTGATTAACCTACTATGTTGTGATGTATGGTTGTTATGTTGTGATTCGACCGTTGAATCTGCACCTAGCCGGCAGATATGTGAGCCTAGACGGTGGCAGTCTTGCTACTGCACAGAGTCGACTCGAGATCGCACGCGGCGGCTCGGATATCGGGCCGCACCCAGAACTAAGATATTACTCTCCTCCCCAAGGCCCATTTGGATTTGTCGTCCGTCCGACTACGAGGTTGGCCGTCGCACGACAGCAAATTGCACTGCATATTGTGACACGTCAAAGCTCAAGCGTCAATCTGCACAATTCGTATACACCACATGCACGGGGATAGTGGACGTCCATGTTCTGGCGTTGTAGAGAGCAGCGACACGCATACGAACAAATGGGGCCACATCCGACAGAAAGAATGCTTTGGTTCGTAATATTCGGTTAATAGCAAAATGCGTTCGTTGTGGCCGCCGTGGCCCAGCAATTCGCCAATCATTCCGTCGGCCCAAGCCCGTCCCCCTCTCCAGAGCAGCATCTCTGCCGTCCGAGATGCCTATTGCCATTGATTCTACATAGGCAGTTCGAACCTTGACACATAGAAATAGCTCCGTGCCTATCATATCCTTGGACCAAGCAAGCTACATATTGCCGGGCTGGAGTTCACTTCCAAATATATCCACGAGTGAACGTTGTTGTGTCACTTTCTCAAGGTATCTCGGTACTTATTGAGGGCATATGGCATGTAAACACTGGCAAATGAAAGAACAAGTCAAGCGACACAGGAGACGGGTTGTCGGCAATGCAGAGGAAGAGGAAATGGTCGACAGGGGTACATGCTCGGGTCCGCCGATCCGGTCAGGATCCCAGATGATGGATGCCAACCTGTGCGGGGAAGGTGAAGAAATGGCACGGTAGATCTGACAGGCTGTTCTCGAACAGACGGCCCAGGTCCAACACGGCTCGCCTGGCTAGAACGCCGTCAGGGGTTCCCCAGAGCCCGGCAGTGGCACCCGTTCTCTGCCAAGACGGCCTGTTTGCAAGGTTGCAGCCAAGGCTCCAATAGGAATCGGTCAAGGTACGGCCCAAAGAGGCCGTTGGAGATGGCTTTCTTTGGATTCCCTCGCCTCGTGCATGCCTTCCCCTCAGCCCGCAAATTTAGCCGACTTCAAAAGCGGCTTTGCGTTGTTGGTCGTGACGTCAAGCCACAGCTGTTGCGGATATTGCATCGTTCGATTCGGCTGCTGCTTTGCAGAGGCCGTTGAACAGGCTGTTGCTGCACAAGAAGCCAAGAACTAGAACTGGGCTATTTACGAACGCCTTTTGCTATCCGCTTCGACTTCCAGTGAGCCACAAAAAGGAGATCATTAGTGTGGCTCGCCAGGATTGAAATCTCGATCAGCATTGGCCTACTGGCGGCGTAGAATTCCACTGGATACCCATGTCTTCGTTACATTTGATGGAATTACCTGACGAGGGCTGGAGTATCATGGGTAGCTCAAGAAAATGTATAGCTCGGCCCTTTCAATTCTGCCGGGTCGTGTGCCTGGCGGTGCTGAAGAGCGAGGGAAGCATTCGGTCTACGTTTGGCCACAATGGGGTATATCTTCGGATATAATATTGAGATGCCTGTCTGCATGACCAGCGAAGAGATCGAGATATTATTTAGCTACGTTCGAGCGGTCAATAACCCGCAGAAAGCCATCGGGGACCGAAAATTCCACGGCTAGGCAATTCAAAATGCTGAACCAACGAAGTTTGACTGTTGTTTCGCCGTCACACCAGCAATCCCGAGAACGCGGCAACACTACCGAGAGCCTATGGCCGCAAACTCGACAGCCTAGAGCATTATGACACTCTGCCCAACAACGCACAAAAGCGCAAGTCCAAGTTTGACTCGTTCCGCGAAGGCCATATACTTCAAGGTGTGGAACTCAAATCGTGTCATGCCAATGTGAACAGTATCGGTGTGATTGGGAAGTTGTACGAAGTCGTGCCACTACACCCCGATTAGTTCACCGACGTGCATATAGGATGATCACGTATAACAAAGATAGTGGTATAATGGTATCATAGCAAATTTCTAAACAACTTGGTCTCGCAAAACGCTTTCTATATACAAGTTCAAACAGGCTATTATAAGCAATGGAATCAACGCTTGCTTGCCTCTAACCGACGCCAGAAGACTCCTGTCACCAAAAACCATCTACCAACACAACCGACGTCATGTTCGAGCCACCCTTTAATCTCTACCCCTGACACATTCCAATTGTAGAAGGCATCTGTGCATCGGATTATCGGACGTAAGCATGAGGCGGCTGCGGGCTGTTCTGGGCGGAGCGGTAAGCCGGCAGCGTGGCGAGGGGTGCGTTCTCTTCGTAGGCCATGTCCTGTCGGCGGCGCGAGTTGCTGCGCATCTGCATTCCGAAGCGGAGCCCCGCGATGAACTCGGAGGGGTTGAAGATGCCGGCCCAGGCCCAGACGCCGAGGGGCCCGCCCTGGTAGCGGGAGCCGACGGGGTTGACGGCGGCGTGGGGTCCCTCGGCGGCCTCCATGTCGTAGGCGGCCGAGTAGGCCAGGGGCTTGTTCTGGGAGGCGCGGTCGAGGTAGTAGGGGCTGACGCTGTAGGCGTGGTGGAAGAAGACGGAGAAGGGCACGCAGACCAGCGCGAGGATCAGCACGGGGATGCCGACGAACTCGTCGGCCCACGACAGCGTGTCGGTCGGCTCGAGCACGAACTTCTTCTGCACCACCGACGACCGCAGGATCCAGTACACCAGCTGGATCAGCCCCGTCACGCCCACGACCAGCTTGAAGGCCAGCAGCTTGGCCAGGGGCCGGTGGTGCGCCAGCTGCTTCTTCAGGGCGCTGTAGATGCGCAGCGCGGCGATGACGGCCACGGCCAGGCTGACGTTGTGCGCGATGTCCATCCAGAGGTGCGCGAAGTGGGGGCTGCTGCTGGGGAGGCAGTAGACGGTGGCGGCCTCGGTGATGCTGGTGAAGATGGACACGAGGATCTGGACGACGGGGTACTGGAAGATGGACCACCAGAGGCCGCGGTACCACTCGAGGCCAGTCTTCTTGTTCTTCCCCTCGCTGCTGCCGCGGCCCTTGAAGAGCTTCTTGGCGGGGACCTCGAAGACGGCGAAGAAGGCGTCGCGGTGCGCGTCCGACGGCGAGACGAACTGGCACATGAGCAGGAAGAAGTTGGCCAGCGCGATGGCCTGGAAGACGTCGAGCCAGGGGGTGAGGTAGGGGTAGGCGTCGGGGAAGGCGGCCTCGAGGAACAGGCCGACGGAGAAGAGGGGCAGGTAGCCGCAGATGCGCAGGATGTTGAGCTGCTCGTTGGGCCGGCTCAGGTGCGTGGCGTGCCGCGCCATCAGCACCAGGATGCTGAGCGTCGTGAAGGCGGCGCACCCGGCCGTGATGTAGACGTTCAGCTGGTGGAATGTGATGTTGCCGACCACCGGGGCCATATCCGTCACGAGTAGGGGCCGCGGCATCGGGCAGAGCTGGCCGTTGGAGGCCGTGTAGTTGTACGGTTCGGGCTTTTCCTCCTTGTCCTTGTCGAACAGGCGACCGACCAGTTGGTGTAAGTGGGTAGAGTCCATTGTGTAAGTTGTTGAGAGCTTTGAAGCTTGTCGAAGGTAGTCGCCGAATGTGCGTGAGATTCTTGGTCTTGGTCATCCCCGAGGAAGTGGGAGTCGTGCCTATTACTTATACCGACCACTGCCGGTACGGCGTATCCCCATGGTGAAGTTTGAACTATGCGGCACAGGTAGTCCAGGGCACCTTTTACTCGATTTGACGACGATCTGCGGCGCAGTGGCCGCGAGTCAAGGAATTACGCAGTAGCTCCTGTAGGTTCCTGGCCACTTGAGTTGCGACTAGAAGACTAGGAGGGGAGGCTTTGACGCCCCAAAGAAAGCTTAGCGAAGCAATCAGATCTTAGCGCCAAGCCTGGGAGCTGAGCGACGATCACCGGAAACGTGTGCGAGCAAAGACCTGCCGTCTTTCCATTGGTGCAGGCCCCGGTGCCGAAGGAAGAGGGCCCGCGGGGGTTGCACCAGGGTTGAGGGTTGGGCAGGCATTGCGCCTCACTTGGATCTCTGCAAATCTGCGACGAGAGCGAACGCGACCGACCCGACGCCCGACGCAATGGGGTTAGAGAGTAGTCGTTAGTGCTTATCTCACCTGCTCCTCCGTTTCCAAGCTAGCGACGACGGTTGCTGGCAATGAACGATGTGGCGGCGCACCCCCATGTAGGGCTGGAGAGAATGGTGATTGATCAGGATTGCATAGCCACCCCTAATACCGCCTATTTCCAGGCGATTGGGAAATTTGGGGACGTGTTTTTACAGGGGGATGACATGGCGCCCCGCAGCGGTGGGTGCGCTAAAAAGCTTGACTTTCTCTTTCTTCCTAAACGAACCCGAGATCTCGTTTAGCGCAGCCGTCGCGCACGTCGTTTAGCAATGGGGATGCCTTCTGCGACGGCGGCAGTCATGCTTCGAAAGGCATATAGTTCGCTATCGCTCAATAGAAATTCCAATCAAACACGGAATCTGCCTTGCACCGCCATGGTCTGCGTCAGCCCGGCCGGTAGTAGTAATTGGACTACCGGAGTTCGGAGGCCTGCCATCGCGTCTCTGTAGGAAAACAGATGGACATTTCGAGATTATCCAGCCAGAAACCAAGAGGCAATAGGTCATGTCGGTGACCGTAGGCTCAATTCGATATTCTGTTTGGGTTGTCATGACGTGTCCCAATGCCTTCACCATATCTAATCAGATCTGACAGTACTCAGCGCAACACGTGAGGTCCAAGTCTGGGCGAGCAAGTGCCGCAGTGCCATGGGTTTCTTGCGAGCCGGAACGGCGGAGGAGTGGGGCGCGCTCGGAGCTGTTGCCGGGAACGATCAAACTCTACTACAGTCTCGCAAATTGCCTACCTGGATCAGATATGCACAATTGACATCTGTTTGTGATCTGACAGAAGCAGCAAAGGGCCACATCTTGAAGCAGGGTGCAGGGTGGTGCCTTTGAATTGGCTATGGGCGACTGTGCTTGTCAGTGTTGTCACGTGAGTAAGACGAGGTGAGTTATGCTTGTTTGAACTTCCATTATTAAAACCTGTGGGTACCCATCCATAACCATTGTCATTGACTGTTCTCAAAATACAGGGATATATACCAGAATATGTATAACTAGATAGATACTTATCCGTATGTCTCTCGGCTTAATCAGATGCAATCGACAGGCATCATGCTAATATCACTTGTGTAGAAGCCGCAAGGACAAGGCAGCTAAAATCCAGATGACAACCATGTGACAAGTGCTAATCCCTACATTTGGACTGTTCAAAAGTGTTGTACTGGGGACTGTATCGTCTCAGCTTCATTGTGGCTAGAAATTTCAATATGGTGTTTGTTTCAGATAGGCGCGGTGGATGTTGACCCAAGAGTAATACGATGTATCGCCCGTTCAGAAGGCGATGGCCATATGCGCCACCGCCCTCTACTTCTCGTTGGTCTCGCGCGGCGCTGGATGCACAGGGATTTTCCACCCGTCCCGCTGCCTAAGGAAGCTTTCCACTCGCTCGTGCCGGCTCAGGCCATACTGCTCCGTCTGCCTGCGTCGTATGTCATCACTGATGGCCTCGTGTTTCTGGTCGTGCATCTCGACCAGATCAATGCTGTTTTTGTTAGCCCGCTTAGCCTGACCCATGCTACCCGCGACTATGAAGGCGCACATGACGACGACGAACATCTCGTTGCTCATGAAGATGGTGCGCTGCTTCGTCTTCTCCCCGTCCCGCTCTCCGTACCACCGCTCCCAGTCTTCCCAGGTCGCATTCATGCTCGGATTGCCGGGCTCGTTGCGCCAGGACTTTTCGGCATGGCGATATGCGCTATTATCCATGGAGAGCTTCGACCCCCAGCCGGCACCGTATAGGTCGTAGGCCCGTTTCCGGGCCGGGTCGGAGAGGATATGGTTGGCGGCGACGACGAGGCGATACCGATCGAGCCGGACAGCGTGCGTCAACGAGGAGGATTCGGTCGCGCCGGTCTGAATGTGGCGGTCGGGGTGGTAGATCTTGACCAGTGTGTAGAACCGGGCTTTGCTGTAGGGCGCATCCCGCTTCTGGTCGAAGATTTGGTAAGGGGTGGGGTGTGGGCCGGAAGGCCAGTCATGGTGGCTCACGGACGTCTCGGGCCGCTTGGGGAACTTGTCGGAGACGGTGGCATACCCTCGGCGGCGCGTACGTGACGATGATAGGGTGCATCTTTGCTGTCGGCACGAAGGTAGTTTTCGGGATTCTGGTTGGACAGGGCGCAGCGAGTTACATGATGACGTCGTTGATATGCTGGGCCATATGAAGGTCGGGAGGTTGGAAGAGGAACAGAGGATAATGGGGGGACTTTTTCAAGAGCATTTTGACTGAGAATTAATAGATTGATTGATGATACTACTACCCAGTAGAGAATTCATTGCTATGGGGAGGAGAGAAAAGAGGTTGACACCGGATCAAGACGTTGATCAAAAGGCGAGTCGGGGTTGTATGGACGGGATCTCGGACGGGATCTATGTCGTAGGTGTGGTCATTTAGTCATTCATTAGGTTGGAGGGTTGTTGCGAGCCCGTCAGTCGCTAGCCAAACCCCCAGCAGGCGCAGGCATGCATTGGCCCAGAAGCAGGGCATCCCCGCGGCGCTCAAACATATGGAGGGGTTTTGGAGTGGCCCATGCTCACCCAGGCCCAGGCCCAGGCTCAGGCTCAGGATACAGAAGGTGCTGAAGATGGAGGCGGCGGAGAGGATTGAATGCGTGCGTGAGCGCATGTGCTCAAAGCAGTATTCAAAGCAACCACTCGGTCGGGTGTCGACCTTTATACCTGGTAAAGCAAAAGTGTAGATTTGAAGGTACTGCTGGTCTGAGATCTGAGATTCGACAATGGGGTGGACGATGGAATTGATTGGCTGCTTCCCACTTGACCAAAATGCTGCCCTTGTTTGATTTCTCTATTTCTCCAGCAAGCAAGCATTGAAGGGAGCCCAGCTAGCCAGGTGAGCATCCAGGGTGAGCGTCCAATCAGCCTTGGACCTGCCGCTTTCTCTCCACCAAAAGCCTCCAAAAACCCAACTGCTCTGCACCTACTCCGTCAGTGCACGCGCACTGCACACTATCTACGACTTGCCATCCCTCACACAAAATCACCCTCCACACCAAACATTCCTCCAAACCACCTCCACGGTACACCAACACCATAGCAATCACACTACATCCACGAGATCCATCCTGGTTTTGGAGAGCAACACTCGAGCTCCCAACCGTCCGCCTCTTTCTCACGCAACTTTGTGCCCATCCGAGCGCCATTTGCCAGCATCTTTGAAGCTTGTGCCTCTGCCGGACAACTTTTTCCAATTTCCACCATCTGACTCCCCACCCCTCTTCCACCTGTCTTTCCGCTTCGCCATCTTGAAGCCGAACATCTGCAAAAGTCCTCATCGTCAACGAGACCTGTCTTTGTCGCCTCTTCCCACCTGTATAGTCCACTGGACAAGAGTTCATCCAATCGTATTCCGACATTAAACCCCGCCATCTCGCCTCCAGCCTCGCGAAAGCCGCAAATTTGGTCCCGCGCCGTCTTCTCCACGGCGCCCCTTCAACATCTACCTATTGAGGCAGTCACTCGAATCGATTTCCAATACTGGCACTCGTGAGTTCATTGAACTCGACCAGTCCACGAACAAAACATCACTTTTCGCCCCGACGGCCGTTCCTATCCACATATCGGACGGAAGGCCAGCCTTGACCGCTCAATTCGTGAAGCCTACTCTTCGTCCCCGACACACAAACCACATTCGCCATGACGGACGCATTAGCAGACCAGATGCGGGCCTCAACCCTGGCAGATAACAATGGCTCATCAGAAGAGTGGAAGAAGACTTTGAACCTCCCTGCCCGGGATGGTAGACAGCAAACAGAGGTAGGTGCTCGCTATGGGGATCCGGTTTCCCTTTCATTTTTTGCACGTGCATATTCGGGACTTTCTCTAACAAACAACCTGCCCATCTGATCAGGATGTGACGAACACGAAAGGTCTGGAATGGGAAGACTTTGCTTTAAAGCGCGACCTGTTGATGGGCATTTTCGAAGCCGGCTACGAGAAACCCTCCCCTATCCAAGAAGAATCGATACCCGTGGCCCTTACCGGCCGTGATATCCTCGCCCGAGCAAAGAACGGTACCGGCAAGACCGCCGCCTTTGTCGTGCCCACTTTGCAACGCATCAACCCCAAAGTCAACAAGATCCAATGTCTCATCCTCGTGCCGACTCGCGAACTCGCCATGCAAACCTCGCAAGTCTGCAAAACCCTCGGGAAGCACTTAGGCATCAATGTCATGGTCACCACTGGAGGAACTGGTCTACGAGATGATATTATTCGTCTGCAGGATCCCGTCCACATAGTAGTGGGAACTCCCGGACGTATTCTGGATTTGGCTGGAAAGAATGTTGCCGACCTGAGCGAATGCCCCATGTTTATCATGGACGAGGCTGACAAGCTTCTGTCCCAAGAATTCACCCCCGTCATCGAGCAGCTGCTGCAATTCCACCCCAAGGACCGCCAGGTCATGCTGTTCTCGGCTACCTTCCCTCTGTCGGTCAAGGACTTCTCCGACAAGAACATGTCCAACCCCTACGAAATCAACCTGATGGACGAACTCACCCTCCGTGGAATTACCCAATACTATGCCTTTGTCGAAGAGAAGCAGAAGGTTCACTGCTTGAACACCCTCTTCTCCAAACTTCAGATCAACCAGTCCATCATCTTCTGCAACTCGACCAACCGTGTCGAGCTGCTGGCCAAGAAGATTACCGAGCTCGGATACTCTTGTTTCTACAGTCATGCTAAGATGGCACAGCATGCGCGAAACCGAGTCTTCCACGACTTCCGCAACGGCGTTTGCCGAAACCTCGTGTGCTCGGATCTTCTGACCCGTGGTATTGATATTCAAGCCGTCAACGTGGTCATCAACTTCGATTTCCCCAAGAACGCCGAAACCTACCTCCATCGTATTGGTCGATCGGGCCGTTACGGTCACCTTGGTCTTGCTATCAACCTGATCAACTGGGAGGACCGCTTCAACCTCTACAACATCGAACGCGATTTGGGTACCGAGATCCAGCCCATCCCCGCCACCATCGACAAGGCCCTCTACGTTTACGATAACCCCGAGAACATTCCTCGCCCGGCCAACACCCTGCCGCCCCCGAGGCAGCAACAGTCTGCCGGTGCTCCCCAGAGGAACTCTCAAGACCAACCCCAGCGTCAACCCACCGGACCTGGTGGCTCCCAGGGCCGCAGCCAGCCGCAAGGACCGTCCGACTTCCGAGGCCAACAGCAGCAGCAACAGCAGCAGCAGCAGCAACCCGATGGCCAACCCCGCCAATATCGCGGTAACAACAACCACCGTGGCGGAGGCCGCGGACGGGGTGGCTACCAGGGCCGTGGCGGCGGCGGCGGTGGTGGTGGATACAACAACTACGGCAGAGGAAGGGGCCAGCAGCCCCAACAAGCTGCCTAATTGTCTTCGACTCCAACATCATAATAGGCCACACCCACTACGACTTTGCCCAAGTCTGTGGCCAAGACTTTCTTTCTCTTTACTCATCTACACTGTACATACTTCCCTTCTCATTTGGCTTGTTGATTTGTATCATACCCATTGTGCCGTCTGCATTGGTTCTCTGTTTTTCTCGGTTTGATCACACGGAATATTTCTCGAGATGCATCTGAGGACTGGAGGCCCAAGCACGGTCGGTAGGGCAGGATGATAATCAAAAGTGGCGTTACGGCGTTTTGGCAATTTTCAGGAAGAATGGCGGGTGTCTCGCGCGGCGAAAACAAGGCGAACTCGGTCTCAAGGGCAGGGTTGGTCCTTTTTCAACGGACGCCTGCTTTGCTTTTCGTTGGCAAGGCATGGCAAGTGTGGTTGATACGAATAGGTTAATGACGCCTCGGATGACAACGATTGCGCAACTGGGCGGGTTGGCACTCATCTATGCTTGGAACGTGGTCATTCCTTGCCTATGGGCATGATGCGACCGCAGCACGAGGAGGGGGGGACATTGAATACCTCGATCCATATCATATCGTTCCGATGTGGTATATAGGTGGATTTCGGCATGGAAAAGACGAAGAGGGGATGGCTGCCCTTGGCTGCCTGGGTGTCCCCGATACCTTTTAGAGTATGTTGGTCATACATTCTTGGAGATCTCACCTCAGACTCAGACTCGGCGGAGTGAGTTCTAACTGGCGTGGGGAAATCATCTGTCCGCACTATTTCGGCGACGGACTTGGCAATCTGGACTCGAGGGTGACAACAACAGCAACCGTCTCAGCGCGCTGCGGTGTCCTCTTGCATGGTCTACCTAACAATGAGAAAAAACGACGAAAAAAAACTTTTTTTTCTGGGGGAGAATGTTGGAATGGCGAGAGGGCTTTTCGGACCAGTGGGCTGTTATTGCATCCCACAGGGGATGTACACGGCTGTCCTGGTGGGCTTTCTGGTCGTCTGAACAATACGTAGTGGCCTTTAATATATGTCACTTTCTCCTTCACTGCTGCGCGTCCTGGTCTGATTGTGCATGCCTGTTGCGATGACTGTGATAGTCGTTTGTGTTGCTGTATATGTCCATGTTGCCCAAACTGCTCGTCGGAGGTAGTGGGGTGTGAACATGCGGCATCAGCCATGTGATGGGAGCACCCAGCACCTGTTGTTTCCGTTGCTTTCATTTAGCTGCAAGTACCCAGGTAGAAGGAAGATTCACAGGGTTCGCTGACATACGAAAGCATTGACAAAAACAAAGGGGCCATCGTAAGTTCGGGACTGCGGGGTAGCTTCCAGCAGCTATGTCCTTGTCAACTTTGGCGATTTAGGCATTGCACTGTGCCTAGCCCATAGCGTATCAGCCCTGAATTTATTACTAGTATAGCGGGCATCGGCGCTGTCAATAGATGCGATTGCGGTTTTGCACCGCGGGCAGGCATTGTGGTGGGGGTTGATGGAAATGGTTCCATCCAACTTCAATAGTAGCGATCATAATCCCGGTTCTCACAGAGAGGAATCTGCGAACAGCTGTCTCTGTACACATTTACGGTGGTGTTTGACACTGGCGTATCACCCGAATCGATATATAAACTACGCTCTTGCCCTGTCTTGTAAGTAGCCGGTACTCTGGTGCTCGCCCAGGGAGGCTTGGTGGGGTTTTAGTGGCGGGGTATCTGGTGTATGCTGGCGAGGAAATGGGCATTGAAGCTTATTCCAAATGTGGTGATGAATACCTAGGCGCCCATCCTCTCTACCTATTCCAGTTGTTAAAACACACCCTTCAAAACCCAAAGGTACCCGGAATCAGTCCTCTGTTGTTGATCAATGTATAACGAAGAGCTCTGGTTCCATCTGCTCAACCTCCTGATTAGATCAGGGTCTGTGAACTTTCCTGGTTGAAAGTCGTCCGCCTCATCTGTGCAAACGCCATCCACAAACGCAATTCCAACCATTCGGTAATACTGCCTCCCTGTTTCGCCAATCCGGTTTGCCTCCTTCCTAAGTATGATGGGCATCAGAGCTGCGGGCGGAAGTGTAACCATATCATCATCTTGAATGCCACTGAATCCGAGACCGAAACAGCCGCGCTCCGTCATGAAGAATACTTCCCCAGCAAGTCTTGCGACGTCTTGTAGTACCCCCTGGCACATTTGGAGTAGACAACATCGCTCTCTGATCCCGAAGCTTGGGCTATCTCATTAAATGCGTCCTCTATCTCTGTACTTGGTAGATCGCCAATTCCGAAGTAAGCTGCAACAACGCGGAATATTCGCTGATAGAGGGTTTCTGTATTCCTTATTCCGTCGTATTTTGGTGCAAGGCTCGTACGCAACTCCTCAGTCGACCTAGACAGGGCCAAGATCTGTCGGATAATTTCGATGGGTTCGGTCGCAAGTCGCAAGAAAACCTGGCAAGACCCAAAGTTTCTCGCTCGCATGTGCAGCGTGGTAAGATCCGTCGATACTGTCCACTGCCACCTTTCATGCATGTCGCATAAAGGCGTTGCTAGATATCTCTTGGCCCAGAAGACATTAAATGGGTGAGCATTCTGGAAATCTAGAGCCCAGGACGGATAGGAAATCTCACGCGGCCTCGACGGAAGTGCGCCAAAATGTATGTATAAAGAGGGGTCCCTTTCCACGTTGACGATATAGCTTATGGTTTCCAGGCAGACTTGTGCCATTGATTTGTAATAATCGACCGGGTATATCTCTTGGGCTCTAGGGGCGCAACCGTACAGAGCATATATTTTGTCTTGAGGTTCAAGACACTCGCGTCTGGCAGTCATCGTAAGAAATCTCGCAAGCGAAAGGTCCCTTTTGTAGGAATGATTCCGTGCTGCAGTTATTGATGCAACAGTCCGCGCCAATTGTTCAAGGTCGAAAGTCTCAGGTCCATCGGTTAGCTCCTCGGATTGAATGCCATCTCCCAGAGCTTCAATGTCCCTCTTCAAAGCTTGGGCATCCTCTTCCGAAACTTGCATATTCACGTTCAAAGCGTCGATCTTTCCTTGCAGAACTTGAATATCCCCTTGCAAAGCATCCAAAGCGTCCAAAGACCATCCGTGGAACTCGTTGATTATCTTGAACCCTTCATCGATACGTAAGTTCCCTTCCAGGATTGTTTCCAGTTGTAGCGTAAGTTCTCCATAGACGCATAGAGGGTCGTCTCTTGCAAAATACAATTCCTGGAACGTCCACATGCGGTTCCAGTAAGGCAACGACCACAGGTTGTTGATTCCTCTCATAGCTCTGACATTGCTCATCACATTCCCACTTGCTGATTTGGGGACTATATCACGTCCGGAGAATTGATCTATCCATGCGCCGAGAGACAAATGCGGGATAGTGGAGGCGTTGACGAGGAAGAAAAACTGCTCGATGTTCGGATCGCCTTGGCCCAGCCAGATAACAACCAAACTTGCCCCCTTGTATATTCGAGACATCATGGGGACCTGCACATTTCTCTCCAAGCGATCCTGTTGATTTATGCATACCGCATCAACCCAGAGTACTCGTTCTGCGTCAGGACGTTGAAGGTGGCGAAGCGCAGCTTCCAGATTGATCGTGGCCTCGAAAGGGGCCCCATCAACAATGATGGTCGACGTTTGGTTTCGATCTCCCCAAACGTAGGAGAGGGCCTCGTACTTTGGCTTCTTGTTCAGAGACGCCACCTTCAGGGAACAGCAGACGCGGTCGCCAATGTTGGATGAGGCCGGGAGGAGGGTGAGGAGACGGATTTCGGACTTCTTTGGGTTGAGCGGCTTGTAAGGTATGCCCGTCGTCGCATCGGGCACGAAAGGACTCGGGTCGGAAGGTATACGAAGTCGTCGAGCAGCGAAAAGACCTCGAACAAGAGCAGCTACGCCCGCAAGACAGCCGGAGAACATTGTATCAAGCAGCGAGGCTTCTGGCCTCCATCAAGTCGGGCGGGTTGTTGCAGAGAACGGAAGGAATGAACGAACGAAACTTCAGGTTTCGACCATGTAAATCCACGGGGGCGGATGTTGCCCGCCATTCCGCCGAATGAAGTGCGGCGTCTTACCGTGACTTGCCCAATCAATAGACGTCGTCTGCTGACTGCAGTTGGAGAACATGGGAATTGGTGGTCGAGGACTTTTATTGCCCCAATCAAAGGAACTCACGCACGCCATATTTTGCAGATTGAGCACATGTGTGGGAGGTTCAGGCCGCCACCAGCTCCCAGATCTGGACTATTACAGCTGCCTGAAAACAAATATCGAGTGCAGCATCGATAGCTTCCTTCTACCCCTGCTTTTGCAGGTGAACGCGCGGGGTCGCTACTTGGACAGCTCAAACAAATTTCAAGGTTTATTTCCTCTCATATTATAGGGAATGGAAAACAGCCAATTCCATATTACTAAGACCATTCATTATCATTGTATCCTGTGACTTATCATTACACTGCTTTCCCCGTCCTGTCTTGACTTGTTCGGATAGCTAGGGTAGCTCGCACAGTTGCACTGGCTCTTGGCTGGCATCACTGGGTAATATCAATCGTGTCCCCTCTGCATGCTGGATTGCGGGAGGCCCAGGTAGGTGATACTGCGACAACATACGATACTGCTCGTTGTGAGAATTCCTCCGCGACGTGGGACTCATTGACCCCGACTGCGGCAGGTGCGTCCAGCTGGGCGGTCGCGACAGTGCCTGAGGGCTCGGCAGCCCGTCAGAAACCCCCGCGGTGCTCCTTCGAGCCAAGACGGAGCCGGGCTGGTGCACGTCGTAGCACACCTTGACGAACTTGTCGCGCACTGCATCGTCGCGTTAGTCACCGGAGGCCAGAAAGAAGAAGAGGGTCAATATATTGCTCACACATGGACGTTTGGAACTCGATGTCAAGGTGGCCCAGACGCTGAACGTTGGCCGGAGGGACCTCGCCTTTCTGCTCGTAAAGCACGGCTGTCGTCCGGCCGCTGACCGAAGGTGAAGGCGAGCGCCCCGAGTTTCTCCTCATGATCCTGTCGCCGAATGATGGTCTTCTCGTCGGGGCCTCCTCAATGCTGGCGGGGCCATAGTCGAGATCGCTCTCAGGCGAGTAGACGCGCAAGATCAGCCTGGTGTCCCCCTTGAACTCCGGCGACCTCTTGAACCAGCGAATCTTGTACTCGACGTGGTGGCTGCTCTGGTCCCTTTCGTGATGGGCGAAGGACAGGATCGGCGAGTCGTCGGTCGCGTTGGTCCGCCAGATCTTGAGGTGCACGTCTTTGGCGATGTACTTCTCCTCGCGCGAATGCACCACCAGCGCCTGCACCATTTCCAGAAACTGTCGGTTTCGCACCTTGCGCTGAAAGGTCTCGCGGTCCGGCTTGTGTTTGAAATAGTACCGCGGCGTCTCTTGCAACGTGCGTGTGCCGCCGCTGTCGTTGATCTCGACGGTGTGCCGCGTACTCCAAGGCAGAAACGAGACTTCCAGCGTCTTGTCGTTTGGCTTCGTGTATGGGATGCGCGTCTCGTTACGCGGGACTTGTACACAATGGGGTCAGCAGATCCAGGGATGCTCGACAGGAATTACTTACTAAAGTGTCGCAGTCGCATTCTGGTCGTAACCCACTCAACGATTCTGAACTGGCCGGTTTCCTGGACGGAGTAGCAATCGGACATCAGATCAAACCGACCTATTAGCCCCAGTATACTGTATATCATCAGTATGCTTATCAGTTCCAACAGCTTTGGGGCACGTACAGTTTTACCGGTCGTCCTTGGACCCCGTTCTGCACCACCGTGAGGTCATCCGTCATGGGTGATGGCCGTGATCCCAACGGCTGGTCACCAACGCGGGACTGGCCTCCCCCGAGCTGATCATCCTCAGCACCTTCTGCAATCGACGGAGGATAGCTGGCCGAGCCGTTGGCCGCGTGCAGCGGAGGCGACAAGAATGGTGATGTGCTGTCGTTGTCCACACGGGGCGACCGTGGGCTCGCAGGCCGTGCGTCCTCTAGAAGTGGTGCCACAAGCTGATCGACACTTGAAGCGGCGGATCGTGAGCGCGACGGAATGTCTGGTATCGGCGCACGCGAAGTTGGCAAGCTGTTGCTCATAAACTCGCTCGGGGCGCCGCCGGCCCCTCGCCCCGTGGACATCCATTCCGGGGATGCTACTAGCCGATCTCGATTGTCGATCTGTACTGGATTTGACCTGTGGATTGCCCCAGGGCTTACATGTCTTTCTCTGCGACGGATGTTAGCCAAGACGCGGTTTTGAAGTCCAGATTCACAAAGTCACTTGCAGGAGTTGTAAGTTGATGTAAGTACTCAGCTCTTGATAGTGGTTATCTATCCTCTTGTCGAAGGTGGCCAATCGACTCTCGCTGAAGGGAAAGAAAGTCCGCTGTGTGACTGACTTGAATCCCTGTCTGGACGAAAGAGTCGCTTCGAATTGTCTGAGAAAGTCCTTGCATTCCCTCAAAGTTGCGTTGGTTCCAAGGTATTGCGCGTTCAGAAGCGGGATCGCCGACTTGGCGAATTTCTGCAAAATCTCATTGAGCCCTTGCAAGCGCACGTTGAGACGTTGTAGTTTGTCGATGCTTCGGTCGTGCCCAAAGAATTCCTCATACACTTTGGATCCCAACTTCACCGCCGATGCCGACAGCTCAATGATGCTAATGATGTTGCTTGGGTCCATGCCGTCGATTTCCATGCAAAAAGGGTGGAGGGAGCGTTCTAAGATTCTGGGTCAACTCCACGCGCGACTGCGACAACCCTACCTTGCCATAAAAAGGAACGGGCAAGCGCCCGAGGGGCCCATCCCAGCCTGCCTCCCCACCCCTCGTGCCAGGCCATCGGGGCTCTGCTATCAGATGGTCATTTATGACCTCTCAAGGAATGTGTGGCCTGCGGCTCGCTATCATGACTGTGGGCTATTTCGGGTGAAGTCCAGGTTGGGGCGCGTCTGGCCAATAGCGGGTCTCGGCTCGGGCACGTTTCCTCTGCAACGGCCAGCGACCCCGGACGTCTGGGGACACCACCTTATCAACCAAATCGATAGTCCAACCGCCCGGAATCGTTCCGAGTTGCCCCAGAAGAGATGGCAGGCAGAAGTGTCAGCCTAGTACTCGGCCCCGGAACACGAGGTCACACAATCCTGATTCCACGACCGAGCCCCTACTTTAGCCAAGCTCGAGCTGAAGACGACCAAGCACCGCTGAACGGGGCGTCGGTCAAGGGTCACAGCCGCAATGCGCGACATGGAAGGCCGCCTTGGGGGGCAATTGTTGGGAGCTTATATGACGCAGATCACCATGCGGACTTCCACCGCATGTTTCATTGTTGGTCCCTTTTGACGACACCTCAGAATCACAATCTTTGCCACATCGGCTTGGTGGTGTGAACCAACTACGCACCTTCAGACAGCCATTTCCACTCGAGAGCGAGATGGGCAACTACTTCTCCAGCCTCGACCACGACATACGACATATCGAAGAAGTCATCAATTATGTAAGCATTGTTCCATTCATCCATCGAAGCCCCCAGGAGGATTGCGACTACTGCAACCCCATGCTGCAAGTCATTCACAGGAGGGACTGGAGCTAACAGAGATCTGCAGGATCCACTGGACCCCGAAGGCGCGGTGAGGTCCGTGATTGATCGTCCCGGCCTCGACGGCTTCAAGTGGAAGGTTTGGTGG
The DNA here is from genome assembly GCF_038363985.1 of Apiospora kogelbergensis. Classification (NCBI taxonomy): domain Eukaryota; kingdom Fungi; phylum Ascomycota; class Sordariomycetes; order Amphisphaeriales; family Apiosporaceae; genus Apiospora; species Apiospora kogelbergensis. The sequence continues at coordinate 8,680,796 of NW_027117418.1, read as the reverse complement.
GTCGCCGCCTCGGGCTTCTTCACCACCTCCTACAGCATCTTCGCCACCAACGTCATCAACCCGGCGCTCAGCTATGTTTACCCAAATTGCAACTCGAACACGGCTTTGGTCATCAATATGGCGACTTTGGCCGGTACCACGGTGGGCATGGTCGTGTTCGGGGTCTTGGCGGACGTCTATGGCCGCAAGAGCGTGTACGGCATTGAGTTATGCATAGTGGTCATTGCCACCATCGGCATGACGACCGCTTCGACAGGTTATGCTGGCACGATGAATATTTACGGTTGGATTGGGTTTTGGCGGTGCCTGCTCGGATTTGGATTGGGCGCCGAAGTGAGTGTGCCACAACAAGACTACATGTCAAGTCGCATAAAAAGCCACAAACTAACCAAAACCTAGTATCCGCTATCTGCAGTGATCGCGGCAGAATGGTCATCTACCAAGTCCAGAGCAAAAATGATGGCTGCCGTGTTCTTGATGCAGTCGGTCGGGCAGGTCGCCGCGAACGGGTTCGGCTTGGCGATCCTCGTGGGCGTTAGCAGGCAGATGGACATCGACCCCGACGGAAACGACATGCGAACAGCACAAATCATCGACACCGCTTGGAGGATTATCATCGGAATCGCGGCTGTGCCCGCCTTGGTGTCGTTATTCCTTCGGCGGCTGATCCCGGAGACGCCCCTATACCTTGCGAAGCGGGGCCAAATCGTGGCAGCCACCGAGGCTGCCGGCCGGATTTACGCACCACAAGTATCCATTCTGTTGAACGAACAAGAAGGTCCCGCGAATACGGAGACGTTGCCAACAAATCCCGCGCAGGGTATGAGAAGAGTGCGGCGGGGCTGGTTTGGGTCGGCCACCACGTATCTTGGCGGGGCCAGGGACTACCTCCGGGAGAAGGATCGCTGGCGGGCACTGCTGGGCGTCATGATCGCATGGTTCCTGCTGGATGTAGCCTATTATGGCCTCGGGCTCGATAGCCCCAAGACCATCTCGACGATATGGCTCTCGTCGCCGCCAAACGCGAGCCTGACCAACCCCGCGCCGCCGTTTGGCTACGGGGCGTGCTCCACCACCAACACGTCGACCTGGAAGTCGGATCCCTCGCAGCCCAACATCTCCATCTACAAAATGCTGAAGCAGGACAGCATCCGCAACATCGAGACCATCTCGTCGGGCACGCTGCTCGGCAGCCTCGTCATCCTCTTCGCCGTCGACTACCTGCCGCGCGTGACGTGGATGGCCTGGACGTTCGTGGCGCTCGCGGGCCTCTTCGCCATCAACGGCGGCACCTTCTTCGTGACGTTCGAGACGGACAAGCACGCCCTCACCGTCACCCTGTACGTGCTGGCCCAGGTCCTGTTCAACCTGGGCCCCAACACCATGACCTTCATCGTCCCGGCCGAGCTGTTCGGCACCCAGTACCGCGCCGCCTTTTACGGCGTCGCGGCCGCGGCCGGCAAGCTGGGGGCCATCTCCGCCCAGCTCCTGCTGAAGCTCGTCGTCTTTGCCGAGCATCCCACCGCACCCGCAGGGGGCAACGCCAGTGATGGTGCTAACACCGTCGACGACAATGCGGTGTGGAACCCGCAGTGGAACCGGGCCAAGTTCGCGGGGCTGCTGCTCGGCTTCTGCCCCGCCATGCTGCTGGGCGCGTTCGTCACCTGGGTCTGGATCCCCGAGGTGCAGTTCCCGCGCGGCCACGGCCATCGATCTGATGCGTACCATCATCGTATCGCCAGGTCGCATGGCCATGACAGCAGCGGAGGTGAAAGCGGCGACGATGATGATGATGATGTGGATGACGAGTATAACGATAACCGATCGGATGACGGCATAAGCAGCGGCGGTGTGGCGACGGAGGGCCGAGAAAGTCGCGGCAGCCGGCGAGGCGGCAAGGGCCGGGCTACGTTCCGCGAGCTGCTCAAGCTGCCCAACCGGCCGCTCGAGCACATCGAGAAGTTCCCCGGCGAGGGGCAGATCCTGGGCGCGCGGAAGAATCTGGCCAGGCTGTTTCGGAAGCGGAGGGGGGCGAGGCGGAAGGGGGGTGCGGGAAGTGTTGCCAGTGGGAGGAGCAGCAGTATGAGTGTCAGTGGGCGGGAGACAACGGGCGGGTATATGGGGAGTCCGACCGCTTTTGATACTGGACATAATAGTAATGGTGAGATGGTGGAGGTCGAGTTGATGTATCGATAACTACAGCATGGGCAATTTAATAAGAGTATGTTGATGCAATAGGTTATGTTATAAACCCTTTGTGATAATAAGACCTTAGGAAGACTTCAATAAGACGACTTTCCCCTTCAATGATGGTATCATGCACCTCCTCATTTCTGACCTACAATGAGAAGACACTTAAGCTCAATCTTTTGTCGCTTCCTCGCTCTCTACCGTGTCATACAGCTCAATGTACTCCCCCTGGAACCGATCAGAAGGCGTGTACGTCCAAGCCAGGGGCAGCGGCGCCCTGCATTTCTTCGCCTTTTTCCCCTTGGGCTTCCCGTTCGGAAACTCGACGCGGTGGGCGAGCAGGCAGCCGATGGCCCCCTCTTCGTCCCGCTGGCGCTTCGTCTCGCGCCACTCCTCGTCGGTGACGGACGCGTCGCGGAACGCGCACTGGCCGAAGTCTATGTAGAACACCTGGTACGAATAGGGGGACGGGGCAGCAGAGCCATCCGCCTCCTCCTCGCCGACGTCGCCGCCGTGACCACTGCCTCCACGACGAACAACGAGCGCGTTTCGGGGCGCGAAGTCGTAGTTGACGAAGTCGTGGTCGATGATCTTCTGCACCGCGCCGATGGCCTGGTCGCAGATGCCCGCCCAGTCCGACTTGGGCGTCTCGGTAACCAGGTCGTTCAGGGAGAAGCCGGGGATGTACTCGATGAGGATGGCGCGTATCTCGGTGTACTCCGCCAACAGGCCGCCTTTCCCCTCCTCTTCTTCTTCTTGCTGCTGCTGCTGTGGACCTAGCCGGACATCGGCAAACAGCGTGGGGACGTGTACGCCCTGCAGAGCGACGAGGCGGTCGTAGACCTGGAGCTCGACCCCGTGCGACCGGGCCGAGGCCGCGTGGAAGTAGGCCTCGCGCCGCGGCGTGTCCCAGTCCTCGGCGGCGTACGCCCACGCGCCGTGGTCGTCGTAGGCGGCCAGGAACTGCGACATGGCGCCCGGGCGGCGTAGGAAGGCTTTGTACTCTTCCTCGGTTTCGCGGGTCGCCAGACCGGACTTTCCTTTGAAATCACGTAGTTCGGGGGCGAGCTGACGGTCGTATGCTTTCAAGACCATCCTTGAGGGGGCCGTTTGCTCTCCCTGGCTTGGATCCGGCAGTAGTTCCACCTCGACGACCACGGACATGGTCGACGGCTCCATCACGCTCACGATCTTGGCCTGCAGCTTGTCTCCAATGCCTGAACTGGCTAGCTGTGGTGGGAGCGCATTTTGCTTGCTGCCGGGACGTTGGATCCTGAGGGTTAAGATGTTTCCCTCGAAATACGGGCTGTGTTCGTACACATGACGTTGATCAGCATGATACTGTGCCGGTTTTCGAATACGGTGGGTGCCTATTCCAAATACATACCTTGTGATTGGTTGAGCCATGCCCGTGAATTGAAGTGTTCGCTGTGACGATAACAACACAGGTTCCTTTCCAGCCAACTTGGTACGTTTAGTATCATACTCAACTACAAGTAGTAGGAGAGCGAAAAATCTGTGTTTGTGTTAAATGAAGGATGCCGCTTGGGTTGTGGTAAGGAGCGCCGATTGATGACGACGATGAAGAAGAGTGGGAATTTGGTAGTACAAATTGCCCCCCAGCCACCCCATTAGAGTGTGTGTTGGTCATCCTTCGTAACATCGACTTATAGCCACCATATATTGTTACTTAATTTAGTTTCTGCCACTGATCAACCAGGTACTGAAGCCACCTTTTTAATCTAGCTATCATGTGAGCACAGCCTCGTATTGTTCATGGACCAGTCGACCGTGCTGCCGGCTTGACATGCGGAAGATCAGATTGCACCGATGAGTTGCTCCGCGGCGCATATCGACTCGGATCGGCAACCTGTGCCGCCGTATTTCAGAAAATTCACTCGCCAAGGAGTATGCCCATTTTTACTATTCTAAGATTTGGTCCATGTATGTCGATCAGGATGAGGTGTTCGAATTTCTGCAAACCAATACGGATCCTATTGGGATCCTTTCATACCGACATGACAACATCGCCCTGACATGCCTAGGACCAATATTACAAATCTCGAAATCTAAGCCTCTGAGCACTTGAAGCATGCTAAGAGCTTCAAAGGTATATAAGGGTGTCAAGCCATCAGTAAATATCCTCAGTATCGAAATATTACCATCACAACACCTCAAAGCATCCTACAACTTCAAACAATTCTCTCCAATATCCTGCAAATACCTCCTTCCAACCCCATTCAGAATAACTAGTAACAATGAAGTTCGGCACGGCCTCCTATCTCTTCTTCCTCTGCGCTTCCACAGCCAGCGCCCTGCGCTACGGCGACCGCATCCACGCCCGCGACGTGGTCGCAGCCCAAGCCGAGGCTCTAGCCAAGCCAGCCGATGCCATCGCCGCCCCCGAGGCCGAGTTCGACATCAACGACGTGCTCGAGGAGGGCACCCAACCCGAAGCCAGGGACGAGGACGAGGACGAGGGCCTCGTCGTCGGTCGCAGCATCATCACGGACGCCGAGAAGGAGATCCTGGAGTACCTGCGCAACATGAAGACGGACGGCCTGACGAGCGCGCACACGTGGCCGACGGGCGCCTTCGAGGACCTGCACGGCGACTCCAAGTCCGGGACGGGCGGCAAGTACGTGTGCCAGGTGCGGCGCGACGCCAAGGCCAAGAAGTACCTGGCGCGCGTCGTCGCGCACGAGACGCTGATGAACGGCCGCATCAAGAAGGGCCACGTCTTCAAGACGGTCGAGGTCGCCCCCTGCAAGCCCAAGAAGGGCAAGGAACAAGCCCCCGGCTACGGCCGCGCCGTCCACTTCCTGCGCAAGGCGTTCGGGGGCGCGGCCCCTCCCGCGTGCAGGAGATAATTGGGGACGACGGGTTGCCGCATTGGCAGGGTCGTGGAAAAGGCACACCGTTTGGAGACGGCATTGACGGGCAATTTCATCGGTTGCTTGTGGCTGGTAGTGGTGGTGGTGAAGGATGATGTAACATCATCTTGTTTTTTTCTTTTCTCTCTCTAACTTTCATGGTATCAAACTTTGCCTTTCAAAAGATGCGAAGTGCACGGGAGATTGGGGCGTCCTTTGGTATACCTGTCTGTATTATATCTTTCATCTTTCCGGGTTTCTGTATCAAAACTCCGTTTACAAATTCTTACATTCGCTTTCCATATCCAGACCATGCTCTATTAGTTTTGAAAGCGCTACTATCAGTCAAACTCGGCATTGTGATCGCCATTCGTAATGTATTCGCCTACTACATGATTGCATATTGTAAGCAGCAGATCGTCAGGAAAGATTCCCGGTCTTTGATTTATAGAAGCTCCCTCCGCCAATCCTCAATCATGCATTTAAAGCAACTCTTATAAAATGCCCTGCATTGTGCGCTGCTGACGTGGCTCATATCATCCTACGCAAGGATGGCTGCCAAGTCCGTATGTGCGTCCGTCGGACTTTTGGCGCTGGTGTTGTGCGCATTTCGCAAACTGGATGATCGGCAGTTGTCTATGATAAAATAACCCATTCCGTCCGCATTCGTTCAGATGACATTTCTCCAGACAATAGAGTCCATATCGCCCTCGAGTCAAATGCTCATGAACCAAGTTTCGAAAATCAAATCCCAATCTCGAAAATGCCGAAACAGCAGCAATATCCTGCTGGCGACAGCAAAGTCCCAGCAAGTACTTCTAGCCTGGGATTCGAACAAATCGAAATGCTATCTCCCGAAATCACACCACCGTCGCGCAGCGGAGCCCCGAGGAGTGGTACCGTGGAAGAGGTAGCCGAGATCGACGAGCCGTTACCCCTGGTCCCGGCCCTACGACGATTCTCCAAGGTGGCCGGGTACTGCCTCGCCATGTCGGTGGCCATCATCGGCTGGGGCTACGACCTAGTCGTCGTGGGCTCCATCGTCTCTGTCGACTCGTTCTTGCGTGATTACGGCGACTTGTACGAGGGCGACCTCATCATCCCGTCCAGCTGGCTCTCCCTGTGGCTGGGGCTGCCGCCCGTCGGGTCCGTCTCCGGCTCCGCGCTGGGCGGCTGGCTCCAGGACCGCTTCGGGAGACGCGCCACGCTCATGATCGGCAGCACCATCTCCGCCGTCGCCGTGTCCTTCATCTTCTTCTCGCACCTGGCCTCGGACCAGACGAACCGTCGCGTAATCCTGACGGTGGGACTTACGGTGCAAGGCCTGTCGGTGGGCATGATCAAGACCACGGCGGTTACCTACGTATCCGAGAACGCACCGACCTGCTTGCGTGGCCCCGCCATGGTCCTGTTCCCGACCTTTACGCTGCTGGGCCAGCTCGTGGGCGCCATTGTTGTCTTCGTGGTGAACGGCGTCGAGGGCCCCACGGGCTACCTTGGCGCCTTCGGCTCGCAGTGGGTCCTGGCCCTCGCCCCTTTTATCCTGGCCTGCCTCATGCCCGAGAGCCCGGCCTACCTAGTCCGCAAAGGCTACGAGGAAAGGGCGCTGAAGGCGGCAACTGCGCTGTACGCGCCCAAGGTGGACCCCCGCGGCGCCTTGGTCCGTATCCGGGCCATCATCGAAGAGGAGCGCGCCATGAAGACGGAGGCGTCGTACCGAGCATGTTTCCAGGGCACCAACCGGAGACGGACCATGATCGTACTCCTAGCGTACGCCATGCCCACCCTGTTCGGGCTGGACCTGCTGTCCAACGCGAGCTACTTCCTCAAGACCCTCGGCATGCCGTCGGGCCAGGCCCTCCTCACCATGATCGGCGGCATCGTCGCCGGCATACTCGCCAACGCCGTAGGGATCTGGGTGGCGTCGCGGGCGCGCCGGCGGCGGATGGCGCTGCTGTCGCTGTCGGCGACGGTGGGGCTGTGGACGGCGATGGGCGCGGCGGGGTTCCGGCCGTCGGGCGCGACGCCGTGGCTGGCGGCGGGGCTGATGGTCGGCGTGATCCTGGTGTGCGGGGTGGGCTGCTGGCCGGCGAGCTACGTCATCGCGGGCGAGACGAGCGCGCTGGTGCTGCGGGCGCCGACGCAGGGGCTGGGCGGCTGCGTCACACACGTCTCGTCCGCCGCCGCCGCCATCGCGCTGCCCTACATCTTCAACCCCGACGCCGGCGCCCTCGGCGCCCGCACGGGGCTCGTCTACTCGGGGCTCTGCGCCCTGGCGCTCGCGGCGACCTGGGTCGGCGTGCCGGAGCTGCAGGGGCGGAGCATGTTGGAGATCGATCACATGTTCGAGTTGAGGCTGGCGACGAGGAAGTTTGGGGGCTGGGGGAGGTAGATCGGATGCTTGCAGTGATGTGAGATGCAGAAAAGCGTGTGTGGTAGCGGTGTACTCTTTGAATTCCATTGGTTGCCTGTAATGCTTTACTTGATGTTTAATGACCGACCCCCTTGCCTCTTATTACTTATACCCCATCATAATATCGTGCAATCGTGACATGACCTCAGGCCAAACCTATACGCATTGATACTAAGAAACCGAATGGCCTAGAGGCGCTACAATTTGTTCGTACCGCCAAGGAATAATCAACTGCACATTTTGTATGGCTGGTTACATGTGTTTCCTGCGCTTAATCAACCTTCGTATATGCAGAGCACAGATACCAAAAAAACGACTGAAATCATAATCTAGTTACAAGAACTGTTCTAAGCGGAATGCCTTATTATAGTCCCGTGTTTAACCTTCCAGAGAAACCAAGAGGTACATGATGCGACGAGGGCTGTCAGAGCGTGTACATCCGAGTCTTATGTTCGGATACGAGAAACATATCAATTAGATCAATACCGAATACGAAAAACGTATTATTAAATAGACATAATACCTTGTAGTGTCGCGATATATTTCATCCACCCTACATACCAATATAACATCATGCCACGAGAAAACGTTGTCGATCTCATTCGCCAATCGAAGCCCATCGACGTGACTCGCCCCGTCCAGTCAGACGATGTTCGCGGTCGCACCATTGTCATCACTGGCGGCGCCTCTGGCTTCGGCGCGAGCTTCGCGCGCCACTGGGCTGCGCATGGCGCCCACCTCATCATAGGGGACATTCAGGACCAGGCCGGCGAGGCCCTGGTAGCCGAGCTTCGCTCCATCCCCGGCGCCTCCCCGCACCAGCACTACCGGCACTGCGACGTAGCGTCTTGGGAGTCGCAGGACGCCTTCTTCCGTGATGCGGCGTCGTTGAGCCCGCACGGAGGTCTGGATGATGTCGTCGCGAACGCCGGAGTCTCGGATAACGACTTCTCCTTCTGCAGGGCCGAGGAAAAGAGAGGAGCCGGGAAGAGCGATGCAACTACGGGCCCTGACAAACCTGACCTCAAATGCCTCGACATCAATCTCGTGGGCACAGCATACACAGCCCATCTGGCCATGTACTGGCTCGCGCGCAACCCCGGCAGCACCGCGAGCGCCCTGGGCCGACCCCGCACGCCCGGCGGCGGCGGCCCGCCCCACCGCGACCGCCACCTCCTGCTCGTGGGCTCCGTGGCGTCGCTGTGGCCGGTGGCGCAGGCGACGCAGTACACGGCGAGCAAGCACGCGGTGCTGGGCCTGTTCCGGGCGCTGCGGGGCGTGGCGGGCTGGCAGGCGGGCGTGCGCGTCAACCTGCTGTGCCCCTACATCGTGGCGACGGGCATCGTGCCGCCCGTGGCGCGCGTCGCGCTGGCGGGCGCCGCCGTCGGCCACGTCGACGCCGCCGTCGAGGCGGGCACGCGCCTCGTCGCCGACGCGTCCGTCGTGGGGCGCGCGCTCGTCGTCGGGCCCAAGGTGCGCGTCCGCGACGACGGGCAGACGTGCGAGGTCACGGAGCTGCTGCCGCAGGGCGGGTTTGCTGCTGATGACGACGAGAACGGGAAAAGGAGTGGCGATGCGGGGGGCTGTGTCACCTCGTCGTGGGAGGCGTATGCGCACGACTACGAGTTGGTGGAGGTGACGAATAGGCGCATTCTGCGCATGTTGAACCAGATTGAGGCCATGAGGGGATGGGCTGGGTGGGCGAGGGACATTGTCATGGCGGTGGGAATGATGTTGGGGCTGGTGAAGGATTGACGGATGCCTGCCCTAGTGCTCAATCGGGTCGTCGATGGTGGCAGTGCAAGCATGTGCTTTTGATGCGTGTATCGACCTTCCCAACTTTCACAGCATCGTTCGGTCTCAATTGAAAGCAATGCGCTGGATCAATTGCGGCCATGAGTCCGGATGTCTCTTTACTGAAAACTTGCCAAACCTGTTTCCGGGCCAAGATCCGATGTAGGAGGGCCGGGGATTCCGGCTCGTGCGACCGCTGTTTACGCCTGGACAAGACCTGTGTCTTCCGCCCCGCTCGTCGCCATGCCGGTCGCCACGGGTGAGTGCTAGTCCAGTATGGTTGAGTCGCTCGAATTGCCGGCTAACGTGGGATTGGATTGGATTGCTTCTCAGACGTTCTGGCAGGTCAGAAGGGCGATGCACCAGCGACTCCAAATCGCCGGCGCCCTCGGGGACCACTCATACGGGAGATCGAGGATCGGATCAAAAGGCGGGATCCACGCCAGGGGCCGCTACCGTATTGCCGTCAGCTGTGTCATTCGACCCTTTCGCCCGGGGATATTATCACTCGAAGCCGGACAAGAGCTCTTGGACTATTTCACGAGCAAGATGACAGCGCACTTCCCCTTCGTGGTGCTCCCACAGTCGTTGCCCATCAGTGAACTTGCACAGGACCGACCGTGCGCATGTCTTGCCGTTCTCGCTACTGCCTCTCATGGAAAGTTAAAGCTTCAGAGATCACTGGGAAGTCTCCTCAACGAACTCATCGCATCGAAGGTGGCGATCGGCCCCATACATTCACTTGACATGCTGCAGGGACTGCTCGTCAACGTGGCTTGGTATGCCTGGTTCATGTGTCGAGACATAATAACAAATACACGTGTTAACATCAGCGTACAGGGCGCATTACCAGCCTAGACCTCGGAAACATACACAGCACCTCCACCTCGCCATAAGCATCTTATGCGATATGAGGCTGGACCGACCAAGACAGAAACCCGAGCTTTGGGATGTTGATAACGGAAAGTACCAGAATGGCCCTGCCTGGAACGCCGATGAAATGAGAGCATTGGCAGGCGCTTACTATCTGTCTTCAAGGTATCAGCCGATTCAAGGCACCCTGTACAATTGTTCATGTAAAGAGGTATTGCGCTAACATAGAAGGTAGTTCATCCGTTCTCATGCGGAAGTCGCGTCATTTCGAGTATACCTCTTACCTGTACGGCCACTGTGAGCATCTCGGGCAGAAGAGCCAATTTCCGACCGATAAGCACCTCGCCTACATCATTGGACTCCAAAAAGCTTATCGAGGACGTTGACCGCATCATGACCAGAGACCCTGCCAATGCCTCGACAGAGATAGGAAGAGTCAAGAAAAGGTGTGCTGAGATGAGGGCGTCGCTGCCCTTCTCCCTCCACGAAAGCCGTAAGCCTCCGCCCCGAGGGAAGAGTATCTAGTTTTCCGCTAAACGTCAGACAGCACCCGTAAGCATGCAACTCAGCCTCCTCGAGCTGCTGATCAGCCAGTCGTCCCTGGGCGGCAGCACCTTTGGCGTCGACAAGTTCGCCGAGATCCAGGGCATCAGCGACCGGCAGTCGCACCTGCTCGAGTGGCTGTCGACCAGCATCTCGGCCGTGCAGTCCCTGATCAGCATGGTCCTCGCCCTGCCCGCCGGCGAGGAGCGGCCCGTGTCCAACACCGCCTGGCTCGCCTTCTACTGCGGCATGGCCCTCGCGGTGCGGCTGGACCTCCTGGCCGCCCGCCAGGGCTCGTCGGGCGCGGCCCACCATCTGCGCCGCTTCCTCGACATGCCCAACACGCTGCGCCAGATCGCCATGCGTTTCGCGTCCGCGGCCGGGGACGAGGTGGACGCCAGCGGCGACCGGGATGTGTTCCATGGCATGGCCTGCCGATCACGGCGTCTGGAAGAATGGTATCTCGAGCGGCTCGGCCAGCTGCAGTCGGCCGATCACAGTACCGGGGAAGACACTCAAGACTACGAGGGTAGCACGATAGCTGTCGCGAGCAGCGCCTCCAGTGGGCATATGGGTGCAACAGGGGCGCCAAGTCAAGCAGCCGGCGTATACGCACCCTTTGACCAAGATCACCTCGACACCGGTTTGTATTATGACGCAGACTTGGACTTTGCCAATGTCTTGTTCGGCGATTCGCAGGGGTACTCGGTTGATTTTGAGAAATGGACTACAATAGAATGATTGGTTAGAAACCTGTGAGTGGAGACGAGTTGGGCTGGTGAGATTAGGGGCTAAGGGGTACGGACACGGACACGGACACGGAGAAGGACAAAGTTGCGGACCACCATAGTGCAGGAATGCATACCTGGGCAGACACTGGCGCCATTCATCTACGTAATCATACAGGCTTTGCTCCCGTGTGTGTACATTAGGTACTGAATTTTGATATATTGCAATCTGGATCGGAAGCCAAATGGCTACGATCCTATGGCGATGTTATATTTGTCAGTCCCTCTAGCGCAATTGACGAATGATACGTTGTACGGATATATATATATACCACACCCCATCTCGTCTATCTCATTTTACTAACCTAACCAGAAACCAAGCTCTTTCCTCTTAAATTCTTCATTCCAATGTCCGGAATGGCCAGAGCGCATGATGTCTTCAATATTGGCATTATTCATAGCTGGGCTCTCACTGAGCTCACCAACCCTAGCCCAAAACAACGACATACCTTACTCAGCTTGCCCCTTGATCGGCTCCTACTACCCACCCCCAACCTTCTCCCGATCGTCGGCCATGTTCGCGAAGCTGAGCTCAGACTTCACTACGACCTTTAACCAGCTGATCGAAAAGGGCGGCAGCGACAAATACGGGCCGATCACTCCAAACACCACATCCTTCTCGGTGGTTATGTTCACAGGAACCGATTCAAGGAAAGAGGACCCCGTCTTCTTCGAGTATCATTACACCTCACCCCGGGATCTGAGTGACACGGGCACGAACATCACTTCGAACACCAAGCTTCCTCTCGGTGACTTGACAATGATCTTCACCGTCTACGCGTGGCTTGTGGAGATGGGCGAGACGTGGGATGCACCTATCACGCAATATATTCCCGAGCTAGGCAACGCGTCGACCCCGAATGGGGTCTCCTGGTCGGAGGTCACTATCGGCTCCTTAGCCGGACACATGTCTGGTCTCATCCGGCAAAGTAAGCAGCCCCCCCTGAAGACTGTGAACTATAAAACGCTTAGGGTGCTGATTCCAAAACACAGGCGACGCATGTGCGATTGGAGAAGAATGCAAATGGGAGGGTAAGCTCTTTTTTCCCCTCGACCGAAGATGGAGGTCTTGATGAACCGCATTGACGGTCGATAGTGTTTGCCGAGAAGCTTGCGGCCGACCCCTTCGTATTTCACCCCGACACTACGCCAATGGTGTCGTACACTGCGTTCCAGCTCTTGGCATTCGCAATGCGGAGACACAAAGGAGCTGATACCTACTCTGCTGTTCTCCACGAAGCAGTCCTTGGCCCTTTGAACATGACAACAAGTGGGCTTCTGAACTCGGATATGAAGGAGATATTCGCTCCCAAAAGCCTAAACCTGACAAAGCATGGCGAGCCAGGGTATGTGATATAAACCAACTCAATCAAGACCCGAAATGATATACGTCTTGCTGACTTTCTCCCTCAAGTGCCATCTCCCTAGTCAGCACCACCACCGACCTGTCCCGCGCCGGCCACGCCATCCTTAGCTCCCGCCTCCTCCCGCCCTCCGTCACCCGTCGCTGGCTCCGCCACAGCGTCGACACCTCCAACCTGCGCAACGGCGTCGGCCGGCCCTGGGAGATCTACCGCGCCGGCCGCTCCGCCATCGCGCCCGTCGTCGACGTCTGGACCAAGAGCGGCAGTCTGGGAGACCACTACGCCAGCTACTTCGGGCTGGCGCCCGACTTCGACGTCGGCTTCGCCATCCTCGCCCACGACGGGGCGAACGGCGGCAGCGCCCTCGACCTCAACGTCTACGCGGATATCGTCAGCGAGGCGTTGGGGGGGCCTGCAGGGGATCGCTGCGGCGGAGACGGCGGCGCGCTATGCGGGGACGTATCGGGGCGGGAACGACAGTGTCGCGGTGCTCAATGTCACGGAAGACGGGCCGGGGATTGCCGTGCAGGAGCTCCGGGTGGATGGGGTTGATGTTCGCGCCCAGGCTGCGCGTCAGCTGGGCATCGCAACGGTCGCCGACTTGGATTTCCGCCTGTACCCTGCCATCTTGGGCAAAAGGTCGCTGCGCCACGAGTTCGTGGCCGTGTTCCAGGACCGGAGCGCGCCAGTTGATATGGGCACGCCGACGTGCATTACATGGCAGCAGATCGGGTCTACTGCTGGGGTGGAGTACAGGTATGCATTCAGCCTGACGGACGGCGAGGTGGCTCCGAAGTTCGAGGCGGCTACGGGGTCTTTTCGCTTTCATAAGTTGATATAATTGAAGATATAGATATCGATACCGCATCTATAGTCTATTGCATTAGATAAATATATAAACACGACTATATATTACACGCATATATTAGAGCTTCAGTTCTACATGCGTCATAGCCCCTGAATACTACCCTATAGTATCTTCGAGTGTATAAGAGGCAGTATACGATTTACCTTTGGTTTATATAGAAATACGCCCGAGCAAGCCTCGTTTCTACCTTGTCGCCTAGCTTTGCCTTCCAATACTAGAGTTCTGGTCTATCTCTGCCAACGCCTAGGAGCTGGGGATGCTACTGGTATCTGGGAAAGCTACTGGTAGCGAGAGAGGCAAAGTCCAAGAACCCTTATGGTTCAGGTGAGTGAAACAAGCAGTCTTGACGATTAGTCCATAGAAGATTGATCATGTCAAAACCCTGGCATTACTGATTGGCTCCTCGACAGCCCCATAGAGATAGAGCAGCAAGTCCAAGCTGACATCCAAGCCAAGCTGAGGTAAGACCAACTTGACAAATTTGTCGCATCCCTGTCCTTCGATCCTTGCCCCTAGAGGCTATCCCCGCCACTTGCCATGTGCTTCTCGCTTAGAAATGTATGTTTTAGTGGACCCATCAACCTATGATGCACGTTGTGCATATTTCATTCATTTACGCCGGTCGGAGCAATTGGCTTCCTTCAAGTTCGTACGGTCGGAGCAAATAGCTTCCGTCGAGTCCTAGAGCCTTTGTTTTAACGAGGATCATGAGCAATCTGCTTAGAAATCACGGTCAATGGCCGATTGGTTGTTGACTCATTGGCCTTCCTGGCTTGCAGAGTCAACTATGCAACCCAGTGCAAAGGCTGCCTATTACGCATGCCACAAGTAGAGAGAGTTGGAGAGGGGATGATATATAAACATTGTAGAATGCCAGCTACAAAGAATCTTCTGATCCACGAAGCATCGCTAAGCTGCTTCACTTGACTGAATATTCAAAAGTCCCTTGAGTACACACAATGCGTTATTCGACACTTTGTGCGACGGCGCTGCTTGCCATAGCGGCAGCCGACAACAAGCCCACCCCCTACCAAATCTCCGTCGACCCAAAGCTGATCGAGCAGGCCGCCACCAAGGCCAAGCTTTACCGGCCATCACTGGGCCTCGAAGATGGCACCAGCGACACCTGGCGAGAAGGCCCGCCCGCCGCAAACATGACGGCCCTCGCACGCTACTGGGCGGACGAGTACGACTGGCTCGAAGTCCAGAAAGAGCTGAACGCCAACGGCCACCACTACACCGTGAACGTCTCGGCGGGACACGGGTACAACCGGTCCCTGCCTCTGCACTTTGTCCACGAGCGGTCCGAAAGACCCGACGCGATCCCCCTCTTGATGCTCCATGGGTGGCCCTCTACGCACACCGAGTGGCAAGAGGTCCTGAAGCCTCTCGCATCACCCGAAGACACAGGCGCGCCCGCTTTCCACGTGGTGGCCCCGGATTTGCCCGGCTTTGGCTTCAGCCCTGCGCCCACGGCCGGGGGTTCGGTCCGCGCCAGGCCGGCGCCGCCTTTGCCGACCTGATGCAGACGCTGGGGTATGACAAGTACGGCATCGTCTCGACCGACGCCGGGTGGTGGGTTGCCATGTTCATGGCGGACGACGAGAAGCACCACCTCGTCGGGCACTTCACCGACTTCTACTTCGCGCAGCCCACCGCCGCCGACACGGAGCGTTTCAGCCAGAACCAGACGGACCGGGTCGAGTCGGAGTACATGGCCGGGGTCTTGGCGTTCAACGGCGGGTTCAACGCCTACATGACGATCCAGAGCCAGGGCCCGCTGAAGCTCGGCCAGGCTCTCAACGATAGCCCCGTCGGCTATGCGGGATGGATCTGGCATCTGATCCACGCCATGAGCGACGGATATCCCTTCACCCCGAGGCAGATCGTGACGCGAACCCTGTTGGAATGGATACCCGGCGCCTACGGGAATGTCAGGACTTACTTGGAGTGGCTCAAGGTACGTGAAACATGAGACTTCGCGAGGCTCTGCCTTTTGACGGAGTGATCACCAACTAACATTACGACCCTGGAAACAAGCCCGAGAATATGAACTTCCCCCAATCAGAGGTGCCGACAGGCGTTTCTCAATGGGGCAACGTACATGGCCCGTTCGTGGAGTTGGCCAAAGCTGCCTTGGCGGTGAGTTGATATCCCCGACCCCGGCTGCGGCACTTCAGGATCCTTTGCTGACTGCGGAAACTTGAAATAGCCCCCGAGTTGGATCAGGAGACTTAGTAACTTGACTTTCCTCGTTACCCGCGACTTCGGCGGCCACTTCCCTGCGGAGCACTACCCGGAGCTCTATGTCAAGGACGTGCGGGAGTTCTTTGGTCAGTTGAAGGCATAGGTTCCTGTGATGCATGTGTAATTACGTGAAAATCAACTTTGCATAGTCCCTTTACGCCGGATTTTGGTGGCCGATCAATAATCTAATGTGAATACCCTAAGACTGCATTTGTCTGTCACAGCCAAAGTAACTCGAGTTCCGATTCATTCGTTTTTCCAAAAGAGCGGTGTCAGAGCCGCAGTTTGCGCGGGCACATCTTTCCTAGAATCACTGCGGCCAAGTGTATGCAAGGAAGGGGGCAAAGCCAACAACTATCCTTCCCTCAGCCTCCCGGGTTTCTCGGCAATCTTTCCTCAGAGGCGAGTCTTAGGAGCCTTTCCTTTCGTATTCATGCAAGTGCACTCGAACCCTCGGCGCAGTCAAAGCATAAGGTGGTGTGGCCAACCGTTGCATATGCAGCCCCTGAATTATACCCAATGATAGCCTGCCGTGTGTCGGAGGCGGTGCCGGATTTCCCTTGCGAGGCGTTCTTCGTACGACCTGAACATCCATCGGCGGTTCGCGCTGCAATTTTAATTGGTTCACGAGGGGATACGCCCGGGAAAGCCACATTTCTGCCTTGTCGCCCGGTGCTGCCTACCCGTGTCTGATTCTCGTGCCAAGGCCGATACGCTGCCAGACCGAAAAAAGCAAGCTACGGAGGCAGCCTGGGAAGAAGTCATTGGCTGAAGTGGCCGCTGTCGTGGCTATCTACCCCTCCTTGGAGCCTGATCACTTCGTTGCTCGGAAAATCAATCTCTTGCCGTGTGTCCATGATTGTGGTTCTCTTGTTCTTACCTTTCCAGTTTCCTATCGATCTGTCAAACTGACGTCTTCTCCTCTGGCTTACCCAACTTGGACAATCATTCCAACGATCCGCCATGGCAGACCCCCTGTCGGTGGCAGGTCTAGCTGCCGGGCTGATATCGCTGGGTCTCCAAGTGACAGGCGGTATCACGCAATACCTCGATGCCCTGAAGTGTCGGTCAGAAGAGCTTGACTCTGCTCGGAAACACAACGAATCACTTCGCAGCGCGATCGACATCATTCAAGCCTCTGTCGCCCAAGCCCAAGCGCAACACCACGCAGCGTCACAGATTGTCATCGATTCCATACAGCAATGCGAAGCCGAGATTCAGTCTCTTGAGGAGCTCGTAGCTGAGCTTGCAGGATGCGACACGGGCACTTGGCGTTCGAAACTGCGACTCAATAGCAAAAAGCTGCGATATGCCTTCGACCGATCCAAGCTTCAGCGACTTGAACTCCGGTTATCACAAGCGAGGGACACGGTCGACACAGCGCTGCAAACATTAGGGGTGTAAGTTCTTGTTTCCATACTAGCAATGCACATTTCTGAAACCCAAGCAGCAACATCAATCAGTCCATCCTCGACAAAACAACAGATATCGAGATTGTCACTCGCGACATTCCCTCCTCCGTACGCGCCATCAAACTCGACATCGATTCTCTGCACCCTCCTCTGGCCCACCTTGGCGAGCGGTTCTCTACAGTGGAGCGCGAGGTTGGCCATCTGCGAAGCAACATAACAACAAGCGATCAAACCATGACTGCACATTTGCTGGAGAGCACTCGAGCCATTCGGGAGGATAACAAAATCATCCAAACCCTTGTATCCATTTCTGATGCTCGGTCCAGCGATCTACTTGCTCGAATTACCCACCAGGATACAGAACAACGCCAACTGCTACATTCCATTTTGCAGATGATTCAAAAGCAGGAGCAGCCCACCAATGTTGGTGGTGTCGGGAAAAAGAAAAGGTCCAGAGCTCGGGATCATGTTTTCCTTGATTTCACTGAGAAGTCGTCGGACCTACCACACACCAACAATACTATCGGCGGACAAAGTGGGACTCGGGGGTTTTCAATGTCGCGATCAGAAAGACATCGTGGAACGACATTCGACCCAACATTGACGATGCGGAAAACTAGTACTCATCCTGTTGATCCCGCCGACCCTCCTTCTTGCATATGCAACAGAAGAAACCGTATCGTCTCCCAGACGGCTTTGAGCATTGGCGATTTCACGTGGTACAGGAAGAAGGAGTACCGCGGACATTGGCCTTCATGTCCACAGTCTCGAACTGCAGCCAATAAGACTCTGGACGCGGTGGGGGTGAGATACCATGGGCTACTCGGGATAATTAAACATGCAGTGGATCTCTCATTCGTCTTACGCCGCGGGTCTGGCAGGTTGAGGTTGAATCCGATAATCGATTTCCGACCAACCGTTGACAGCGATACTGATCCTGTGTTTCGTATCTTCGACTTATTATTTGATTTAACTTATTGGGGAATGGATTCACCGCCTGATGCTATCAGACTCTCCGAATTCATTTTGAAATGTAAAACTCGTGTTTTACAGGCATTTGGAGAGAACACATCCTCACCTTTTGCAAATGACTCACAAAACAACACAATCGGGCATGAATTTACAAAGATGGTTGGTACTAATCTGTTTTTTTAAGCTGCTATACCTCAAACTGCATTTTATTGTGGAAAAGACGTCTAACATCAATTCTTTTCTAGATATATTTCGTAGCACCACTCAAAGGAAAATTTAATGACAAAGTATACTGCGCCTTACTGGATTTCTGTCAGAGTCTCATCGCCGCAGGGGTGCCGATGGATACCTACAACTTGGAAGGTAAGTTCATTACCGAGAAAACATAATTGATTATTAATTAACGAAACTGACTTTGCAGGGACCCTACCTGTGGGCTGTCTATGTGCAAGCCGAACTTCGCCACATACCGATATATGCATAAAGCTCCTTGATGCTGATTCTGACAGCCGCCCTCTATGGCTCTACCCGACTTCATTAGAAGAAAGTGGATTACCAGATGTTTTTAGCACCATGGCTAATTTCGATGTCTCTCCAATGATTGCCGAAAGTAAGAACATATATTTAATCCACTATTGGACTAGAACTAATTGGTCTGCAGGCTACGGGTGCGGACCATTGAGTCTCGCGATACTTTCCAACAATCTGGATGTAGTCCGTAATCTTCTTCAACATTCTCCAGACACGATAAACGAGTGTAGCATTTCTGGCCACACTCCATTGCATCTAGCTGTGAGAAATCCAAGCTGTTTGTCATTGTTGGTTAAAGCCATATCGGGTTCCACGAAAGTTCTCAATCGTACGGATAAGAACGGCTACACACCCCTTGAAACCGCGATGATGTTCAGTGGATCTGAATGTCGCGGTCTGGAAGACGACCGGAGATGCTCTAGGTGCAACTGTTCCCACAGCGTTTCCATCTTGCTGAAGGCAGATTGTGCGGTGTTCCAGCCAAGGTGGTCAGTATTGGACCAAGCATCATACCGGGCTGTTTCGCGGTTTGTCCGTCACATAGCGAATCGGCGCTCACGGCTCGGAGACTTTGCAGCTCAATATGTTGGGATACTCAAATCCGAGCTCTTTTCCTTGGAAAGAAACGGCCTGCTCGACTACCATACCGGCGAGCTGGAAAAACTTCTATCTAGGCATAATGTTAAGATACCCCAGTGCTTGAGAACACGCAGAATACCACACCATCCGCGTTACTCTTCGGTCTATCTAAACCGTCTAAAGGTTTGGCAGGCAAACATGTTTTGGCAAGCTGGGTTTCGAGACCTGAACTCCTCAAACAGGCCTCACCAAACGTGGACACCTTTGACAGAAGCCTTCTTCTTCCAGGCTTCTCTCTATGATTACTCGTACCTGGACTGGCTAATAGCTCATGGGGCCCACCCTTTTCAACCACTTTCCAACACCCAAGTGGCAGGTGCAACTTATGCACACGCCATGTTTTTCTGGGTGGGCAGGAAAATATATTCGAACTACGGAGGGTTCGTCAGGGAATGGATTAAGCGTCTGCATTATGTGCATACACACTTCTTGCACTTGAACCCAGCTGACACCTGCAGCTGCAGGTGCTCAGTCAACGGCTGTTCATTACATGTGCAGCAGCTGAAAGGGATGTGCAGTGAGCTGAAATGGATGTGCAGGCAGATGACATATGGAAGAGACTTCAGGAACCTCCAGCAAGAGCTCTCTAGATTGGCCATATCGTATCTGGGAGAGTTTACAGGGACGATTTCTCCTGACTGCCATCGGGATGTCATACGCTGCCTGACATTTGAAGGATTGGATGCTACTCATACTTGTTGCGAATTCGAAGGCCGAACAATATGCTGCCACCGGGTACCTCCAGATGATATACAACGCGTGCAAGAAGAAGAAGAAGCGCTCTTGGGGACACTCGAGGAACTGATATCTGCCTTCGAAGACCAGTTCTTTGCTGACTGCGGGATCCAGCCCGCTGATGTGGAGCAAATTGAAGAATTCTGGTCTGGACACTGGCTACCAATAATGACGGAGGTGCTGGCAGAGCTTGATGCAGATGACTTATCAGAAGATGCCAGGCGCAACGCGGAAGACATCGGTGTTGTTTGGAGCCATGAGAGTGGATTGAATAACACCAAATATGGACCAGAGACCGCAAAGAACGCAGTCGAACCTCAGGATGATATCTTTAGTTGGGATTATTACTTTAATAAGCTGGACAAGATTGTAAGCAGGGATTCAGGTACATAGAGATTTGGTTCAGGCTCGCGCATTCAACAGTTAGTATATCACAGTTCTTCGCGTTTTGAGACTATTTCAAACAATATGTAAGACAGATATGAAACTACGGTCTTTTAAACCGTTTCCTAGATCAGAATGACTTCGCGGCGATTTGTTTGATCGCCTAGTATCCTCTCCGCTAGTGGCCCATCAACCCAAGCCGTCGCTACTCGTTTCATGAGTCCGGAGTTTTGGCTATCTGCGCAGGCCACCCCGTCACCGCCACTGGTACCACCGCTGGTACCACCGCTGGTTCCTATTAGGCCTACACCTTCGTCGACTGCCACTACCAGACACTTGTATGCACTATCCGACTTGTCGTCGCCGCTTTCTGTTCCGCTCTCCGAGGGACCTCGAAGGATAGACAGGACCAGAAGGTGCAGCCCCATCTCCTTCCAGCTCCCCGACCGCGCAACCTCTTCGTAGTCGAACTCTATCAGCAGCAGCTCCTCTTCACTGTCGCCATAGATAGTACGCATTTGCGGGTGTGGCATGAGGCCCGCCTTCTGAATTCGCAGGTCGTGTTCCGTAAAATCAACCGCTGCGGGAAGAAGAGGAACAAGCGGGCCACGTATGCGGAGCCAAGCGCTGGTGACCTCCCCCGTAAGGGTTTTCTTCGTTCTTGAGGTCGATATGCCATCCCAAGAGCTGCGCAAGGTCCCTTTCTTCTGGGTTGTCGTGGTTGGCGGCGACACCCGGATAACTGACCCAACTCCAGCTGGGACCGACATACGGGCCAGGGGTTTTGGCGCGGTTCAAAGACCGCCACGATATGCTTTGGATCAAAGAATTGCTCCAATATCCCGCGACATAATGACAGCCTAAACGCTTCTCGAAAAGCTTGCTTAGGCCGCTGGTGGCTGGCAGCTTATCGGAGACGTTAGTCAGGCTACGGCGCCCAAACTTCCAAACAAGCGCATGCCATAGTGTCAAAATCTCGCTTCCATCATTCTTCTTGTCACTTTCCTCGTCTTGTCGCTCTCCCTCATTACTTTGTTCTCCGTCGTCTTTGCGTGGCCCGAATAACGTATCCCGGCTACAGAGCATACGCTCCTGGCGACAGCCATCTTCCCCGACGAGCCCGTGACTGCACTCGTAGTACATCTGCCGGTTATTGTAGAGCAGGGTGCGTTGGGATAGAACTCGCTCCTGCAGGGCCCACCCCCTTCTCGAGAGAGGTTCCGATAGAAAATCGCCGTTGTTCCAGTCCTTTTCGTCGCTGGGAAACAACAACTCTATATGCACATTGCTTGCGTATCCGGGGAGATCGATATCGCAAGAGGGACGCGGGGAGCGGATATGGAAACAACCGTCGGATGGCTTGCTGGCATGATTTGCGGCAATGGTGAGATATGCGTTGGAGTACACGGCATGCATACGAGCTGACTCTCGTGCCCAGTCATCAGCATCGTCCTGGACAATGCAAAGACTATCGATCCACATATAACGGATCCCCAAATGTCTGACAAGCTTTACGGCGTCGAAGAAGGTTTTGGGGAGCTCAGCCAAAGGAATGCCTGACTTCCTCTTCTGAATCGTTTCCAGGGTCGTAGCCAAGGCCACCTCCCCACCCCACTGCGATGCCTTGGTCAGTAATGTCAAAGGTATTGTAGTCAATGGAGACTTCAATAGAACTAACGCAGTGAGATAGACAAGCGTAGGGTCCTGACTGCCCTTCAGGTTCTATGAGTTTGATCGTATCGTTTGATGACCCGACATCAAGAACTCTGGAGGGCAGCATGGCCGGCATCTGAGAGCACTTCTCGTGTGTTTCATTGCACTCGGCTAGGAAAGACGCAGCGACGTCCAAGCTGTGCGTCGATCCCGAGTCCAGGTCTGGCGGTTGCAGTTGCACTTCGGGGAACGCCGGATGGTCTGGAACCTGTCAGCCCCGAGCCAGTCCCCATGCGGGAGGTGCTATGAGAGAGACGCGTACCTTTACTGACGCTGAAGACGACACCTGTCAATAGGTAGTTTCCGCGTCCTCCAGGCTCTCTAGCGAATACAATGAAGCCCGGCCCGCCACCAATGCGTCTTGACAAGAACAGCCTCTGCCCATGAGGCACAGCATCGTCGTAGGTATCCTTGAACTCCTCGTAGAATTCAGTTCGTCTCGATTCTTCATAGTAGCCAAGCCACTTCTGGAAGCCCTGGTGTACGACGGCGCAAAGAGGACAGGAGCTTGCCGCTGCAGCCAAACAGTCCAGGTCCCGATGCCACGGGAAGCCGTGTGCTTCGTCTTGCGCAGCCCCTCCCCTGAGCAACGGGCATTCGCTGTGGTCGTAGGTTCGCGACCATCTATCGTGGGGCGGGGGGTCGGGGAGTGACCCGAAAGGGATCGTGGAGCAAAGGGAGCAGACGGCCATGATGGAAACACCAAGTATTCGGCAATCTGTGTTTATGGAAAGTCAAATCTGACATGCCATTCGTGAGTGTAGTTGCTCTTATCTTCAGGCTGAACGTCGTTACCCCACCTGCTACCCCTGATCCTTGGTCTGACTCACTGTTCTAGCGTAGTGGTAAAAGCCCGCGTGTCCTATCAACCCCTGGTATTTCAACATGCTCCGTCAACCTCAGTCTGCCAGCAATTGGTTCATTCATCGATTAGCTTAGCTGATCATATGCCCCGCTTATTAGTCAAATGTAGCGAAAGCGGGTTGGACCCAAGATCCCCCAACTCTCGATCCACTAGACTGCGATTATCGAGGAAGTAATGAGTTGAAAACCACAATCAACAATGGTGGTTGCTGACCTGTAGCCATGGGAGAGTTCGGTGAGCCTGCCAACCCGCTATCAATTCGCTTCAACAGTCGACCGTCGCGAACGTCACATGGGGACTCACTACTTCGTCCACGACTAAGAGCCTGGCCGGCAGCAGCCCAACACAAGGCAATAGCAGTTTTCTCTCCTCTCAACAGCGAAAAAATATCCGAATTGTGGTGAAATCCACCATCCTACATACCTACCCCATCTTAAACACCCTGTGCCTCGTCTGCTCCTGCTCGTAGCGCTCGTGCACCGGCGCTACAACACCCGAGAAGAAGTGCTGCCGCAGCATCTCGTTGTCGAACCGCTGCAGGCTCTTACGGCCCGGGAAGTTGAACTTGAGGCAGCGCTTCACCGCGTCGGCGTAGGCGTCCCCCACCTCATCGTAGAGGTCCTCAGCTGCATTGATTGCGACATCGTAGCTCTCGATCAGAGTCTCGTCCCGAGATTCACTTTTGCGGCCGCCTTTCTCATCCAGCTTCGAGCCGAAGGACTCTTCGTATAAGTCCCGGAACTCAATGTCTAGTCCGATCTCGAGCAGAACGATGCCGAGGGCGAAGAGGGTACGGTGCTGGATGGCGATCCCCGCAACACCGTCCCTTGAGGGGTCATAATGGTCGTTTATGTGGTTGGATGTCGCTGCAACTGGCTTGCGGAACTGGTAGGAGAATGCGGGTACTGCGTTGGCGCCATCCAGATCATTGGCGCCGTTCTTGGTGACGAAGTTGTCTTCGGTAAGTAAGACGATGTCGTTCTCAATCATCCTGGTCTCCTCTAGCCAGGGAGTCCCACATAAGAGCAAGACGGCCCAGGTGGCAGCCGAAGCGATGGCGAGACGATCCTTTTTGGACATCTTTTTCTCCGAGTCGCACGCCTGCCTGCCGTGGGTGTTGACCCAGTGCTCGTCAGCAGACTTCGCCAGCTCAACATGTACACGCCTTTGCTGTCCGGCTTCGCCCTCTCCAGGACGATCATGTTATGGGTATCCGGGTCAGGGTTCGCCAAATAGCCGCCGAATAGCTTGCTTGCTGGGTGGGAGCATATGGAATGGATTTGCCCTATCGGTAGCGCGGTTATGGCTTTGGGTGGCATCGACAGCCTTTCGGGCATTGGGCTGGGCGGTCGGCTAGTTCTTCGTATTGGTACACTGAACCTCGTTTTGCGCAGCCCCTTGTCCGCGGTTGTAGTCGTGGGCAGGAGCGTAGTCGCAAGCTCCACCCCCTTGTCGCTGGAGTAGCCGGTTGCTTGGGCGCGAGTCGTATCCTTGCCGTGTGCCAATGCTGCGGTGGTTCTGCACATGAGTCCCTACTTGGAAAGACCAAGTCAGGGATTCGGGGAGTCTGGATTCCTTGACTGTACCAGGATAGGTCAATCAAGTTAACATGTGCGTAGGCACAGTCCCGATCGTAGGCCTCGCTCAGGGTTTCGTGGATGAAGCAGGCGTCGCTTCGGACCTTCTGACAGGCTCCTTTGTTGAATGACTGGTGCTGCCTGGATGAGTGTGTGGCGTTCAGGTCTGACGATATTTCCCGTCTTCCCTCGAAGCAGATGCTCAGATTGTGGTTGTACCTGTAGATTTCGTCGAATAGCTCCTTTGTCTCGCTCTTCTTAAAACTCCGTTTGATTCTACGCCATTCATCATGAACGCGAGAAGAAGATAGGGGCTAGATTAGGTTGGAGATTAGTCGAATAATCCCTGAAATGAGGATAATGTGAAATGGGCAAAATTTGGGTTCACCTTTCCTTGGGGGTCAATACGCAGCTCATCCCTCAGTTTATGAATGCTCTCTACCAAATCTTCAATTGTGCCAAAGATTACTTCGTAATCATCGGGGTAGCGCTTTACAATGTTTTCATGGAGTTCTTGCCTCACGAGCTCGGGGCTTAGGCCCCTGAGTGAGTTCTTGAGCTTCAAGTGTTCAATCTGGAGCTGCCGTCGTCGCTTGGCTAGAAGATCAGTGGACCTGGACCATTCCCCATAGAGCTCGATGTAAATGTCGATTCCTTTCAATATAATAGGGATAGCCCCCAGGGCGAGCCCGGCAGCCTCCATGACTGTTTGCTCTTTGTTGCTTGGTTCGGATTGGCACGAAATGGGCGAAGAAGATTGAACAAGGAGCTGTCCAAGTCGAAAGAGGGGCAGCTGTGTTTTGGGGGTAATATGCAGTCATACGCATCGGTATGCACAATCCCAACCTATCACTTCTATTCCCTGCATTTCCATACTGATTGGTTTCGATGTGCGCTACCCCGCACCGTCTTGAGTAATTGCCGCAAGCAGGGTAAGATGGAGGTTAGAAATGAATGTAGGATGATGGTAGAAATGAGGACAGAAAGTAACCGATCTAACATTTGCCAATAGGTTTGCTGCGACCTTGAGTCGTTCATTTGAATCAAAAGAAAACAGTCCCGGTTCCCAGCTAATTCCCAAAAACATAACACCAGCACCCCAACATCGGAGATGTCCGCTTTGACGTCCGACAGGGCGTGTGGCGACGACGACCCAATCCAATCCAGGAAGATGACTGTGTCTGAAGCATTCTCTAGTCTCATGAAAAGCTTTGGCACGGTTCTTCTCAAGTTGGACGCGGACTCACAAATATCGGACTCGCCAATTTTGGAGGCTGCCTACGAAGAATTCACCCGCCTCAAGGTCTGGGGGCTACAGAACAGAGTGGCGGCACCCAGTAGCGACCCTGGCTCCATAGGTGTACTTCTTGAGGAACAGCCAGAGATCGGGCAGCTTGTTTTCGAAGTACTCCAGGATGCCACCGCATCTTTATCCAAGATCTTGCAAGGACTTGAAGATGGCACGATCGTCCCATGTGACGATATCGATGAACTGGAGTGTGACAGTGACACGTCATCTTCATCGGAGGAAAGCTCAGCTCCATCACTGGTAGCGTACCTCAAGCAGGTATTTGATAATGTTGGGGAGCTATACAAACTGCAGTCCCTCCTGCGAAAGCCAAGAATGAAAGGGAAATACCTCCACTCTACCCAAGCACTGCCAGAATTAGCAGGCTACCAGCAAGACTATCAACACGTCAGACAGAAACTCCTCGACTGGAGAAACGACCCAGACACAAGTCCCCACGAACAACGGCGTTCGAATGAGGAGACGACATCTTCATTTTTCCCGAAATCGGACGAATTCCCTGGTATATCTCCAGATATCCTGCTCCAGAGACAAAAGTCCGAGGAGAGCTCTGAAGAACCTTTTGAAAAACTCTGCCGGAGGCTTGCTACGGCCAACAGCAAAAGGAGGAAGCAGCTTAGGTATTGGCAATCACATCCCTACCAGGAACCCACACATTATACTGCTGGTCATGTCGCCCAGAAAAGCCTTACCAGGACTGTGAGGGATATGCATATGCAAATCACGAAAGCAACTATGCCTGACAATGGCGCTCCTGTTTCGGATGAGACTCCGACAACAGTTCACTCATTCTCGACTGCTCCTCGATCGGCCATCATGATAGCAGAACGACATCAGCCGATTGAAGATATGGCACGAACTACCTACCAGCTTTCAGTCGTCGGTAGCACAACAAGAAGCACAATACGCGTTCCCGATGTCCCGCAAATCACAGGAGATGGTGAGGCAACAATATGTCCATATTGCCAAGCACCCTTAAGCGGCGAGATTTTGAATAGCAGGGACAGCTGGAAGTAAGTGAACACCTCTTCATGCTGAGCAACTCTCTAATAATAACAAGGCGGCATGTCTTCCGCGATCTTCGACCCTACGTCTGCACGGTTGGAGGCTGCGCTGATCCGGATAAGCAATATGCTGCCCGCTATGACTGGAAATATCACGAAATGCAGGTACACCACAGACAATGGGACTGCACTGTGTGCCGGGAAACATTCGAGAACCGCGACATGTTTCGAACCCATCTTTCCAGCTCGCACAGCATGAATCTGCAAGAGAGGAGGGTTTCTACACTCCTCGATATGGGAGAGCGAGCAAAGGACGATGCATCATTGTCCGTCTGTCCGCTTTGTTTCCTGGCAGTGCAGCAAATCAGGCTTCTTGATCATGTGGCTGGGCATATAGAGGAAATATCTCTGTTTGCTCTACCAAGAGGCACAACGTCAAGTGATGGCGATGAGGAGGGGATTTCAAATAAAGTACACGGCGAATCCTCCAACCGTTCACTGAAGTCTCATTCCATGAGTTGGTACTCAACGGTCAGTATATTCCTATGTCATGATTCCCTTTTCGGAATAAATAACTTATCATCGACAGGACGAGCCTTCATATATGACTGAAAAGTCTATACATATGGATTGTTTCCACCACGCCAGAAGGGCCGAAAAAGTCGCAAACCAACTGGATATATGGAAAACTATATTACGAAATGTATCAAATCCTGGCCCAGACGAATGGATTGATTACATACATCGAAGCGTTCAGTACCTACGCACGATTGGGGATTTCATCATGTTCCGGAACATAGGAGATATTGCCCTCCAATATCTTAACATTATCTTGCTCTCCCATTCATCCATTCTCTCGAGGATTTTGAGTTATCTCAAAGACCCGTCGCCTGGCATGGAGGAAGGGTGGGCCGAAATAATGTCATATGGCGCCATCGACGTTCACTGTCAAGCTCTTATAGAGCTGCACCGATGCATGACCAGGTTTGGAACCAATTCAAATTGCAAGACAATGACTGATATAACTCCAGTGATGAAATCAGGGAATCCATGGAACTCGGCCGGTTACGAAGATGCTTGAAAGCGGTTCTTAGCGAGCAAGGACTTGGTGAGTCCCCAATTTTCCAAATAGTACAGGTTATATAGCCTAACAGACACGCAGAGCTTATTCCACCTACCTGGTCGAACAAGGATTTTGAGGAATTTCATAGACTTCCTGGCGACCATTATGAACCTAATGTTGTAAGCTCTCTCCTTGTCCAGAAGCATTCGAGCTAACAACAAGCACTTCAGGCGCCTCATTGGCCTCAGTCTCTCTTCAGTGTACACCAGCAGATACTCCAACATAGACAACACCTTCAAGGCCCTCGTATATTTGAAAGGTAAGCGGTCTTCCTAGCAACCCCATTTTCTTCCCTCGTTATATTTACCATGTCTAGCGATACCTCGGTGGCAAACGGCCCGTTTCACGAAATGAATACTAAGTGGAGTATGGCATGGAGGTATCTACATCAATCGTAGGCCCGCCAACCCTCTTTTCGCATTGCGCAACATTATATCTGACGCCAAAGTACCCAACAGTCTATTTGACAATGGAAAACTCTCTGTATATCTGTTTTACCATAAAGGGGAGTTCGGTATGTACATTCGGACTCTCCAGGGCAGTTTACCACGTTATTCTTGGGGAAACTTAGTCAGTCTCAGGATACACCGTAGTGGTGCGCACACCATTCGGGTAATCCAGGAACAACGGGCTGGTCAACCTCCATACCGAGATTTCGCAACCCTTTGCTTCGATTCTTACGAAGGTACGTATAAGCATTAGATTTATCACAGAAAAGTACGCTTACTGGGAACATTCTAGAGCTCGCTGTCTACTGGTGCCTATTTTTTGCTCTCAAATATGATAGTGCATTGATTACCTCAAACGGATCGCAGCAATACTCGAGCGTTGACATAGGGAACCTAGTTGTATTTGAAGCGTGAGTAACTGTCTTCGAACCGCGTCCTTCAACGCGCTGTTGACAAACCGCTAACACGGTAATAGAGATATACGGGAATGTGGTCAAACACTCCGGTTGGAAGTTTGCAGAGATACCGAAACTAACTCCATGCGACTCCATGCGAATTCGAAGAACAACAGGCCAGTATGGACAACGTTTCGTGAGTATTTATAGCCCTCACACAAACATCATTCAATTAACCCTGATCATATTCATGAAGTTACACGATATGAGAGTCAAACCCGATTAACCCATCGAATACCTGAACAAGGAGTGACGCAAGTCACGATAGATGGGATTGGCATTTACTATTTCTCCGATCGCGAGGAGACAGCATATCCTGATGATGTTCAACCCAGACTCCTTGAATTTGACTTTGTCACACCTGAGGACGTGGAAGGCTTCGGAGAGTTGCTGGATTCTGAGAAATTGCCTTTCTACTACACTCTAGAAGTATCCTCGGATGGTCTTAGACTCTAATTCCAAAGGCCTGTGGTTCCTTGTTAGCAAGTATGACAAGATATATCATACAAAAGGGCATGATAATGCAAAAAGGCCGCAGAAGCTTCTATGGATAAGCCCCTGCTTACAAACACCTTGCTAGGCTAGACTAGACTTTTCCTATGTTTATAGGCCTAACGTTTTGTTGTTTCCTCATTTCTAGGGTAGTACTTTACTGCTAATCATCTGCTCGATACCTTCTGCCGCCTGCTGTGAATGCGACGCCAACGCCGTAGTGAGTATCTTGGACGTCCAAATATGAACCATGACCCATCCATTGAAATATTTTGTATAAAGGCTGAGGCAAAACTAGCTATTAGATAGCCCTGGAAGCACGACAGTTGCTGGATTATCGGCTGTAGTTTACCAGACTGGGACGACAGGTTCGAATACTCAAATCGCGCTATCATTGTCATTGAGCCATGGTTCTACCTGCGACAAACGTATTTCCCATGCTGCAATAGTAACTAGATACCCCGCGCCTCCAAAGCCGCCCGCAACGTCTTCGCAAACGAAACCACATGCTCCGCGCCCAACATGGTATAATGCCCGCCCCCGACCTCGTGCATCCGCGGCGTCGAGCGGCAGAAGTCGGCCCAGCGACTCAGCTGCTCCGTGACCCACTCGTGGCGCGACGCCGCGGCCACGCGCAGCGGCTCCGCGTGGAAGACGTCGAGCACCGGCGTCGAGCCTGTCGGCTCGTAGTCCACCGCCATGCTCTGCAGCCCGTACGCGACGTCGGCCCACCGCCGCAGCGCCGGCGCGTCCAGGCCCAGCTCGCGCAGGCGCTCGGTGTCGGCAAGCCCTAGCAGGTGCTGCAGGGCCGCGTCGCGGGTCGCTTCGCGGTACGTCGTGTCGTGCTCGGCGGCGTGGTTGACGGTTTCGTCGCTGATGACGTCGAGGAACTGGCCGAGGTGCAGGAGGCACATGTTCCAGGTGAGTTGGCGCATGCGGTATTTGATGCTGTTGGAAAATGGTTAGTAGCCACAAGCTGGCGGTGGGCTGAAATAGACTGGACTTACTGCGGTGGAAGGTTAAAGCTACCCAAGAACCCAATGGTGGCTCCCGTGCTCTCAATCCGCTTGGCCGTCTCAAACGCGAGCATGGCGCCATAGCTGTAGCCCGCAAGAGCATACGGCCCCTTGGACTGTTTGGTCTGGATGGCGCTGGCATACGTCTCCACTGCCTCGGAGATGTTGGCGAAGCTACGCTGGTTCGACTCGAAGCCAGGTGCCCGTAGCGCGTAGATAGGCCGGTCGTCGTCCCGCATGTGTTGTGCCAGTCCCACGAAGACGAGAACCTCGCCCACACCGGGGTGAACGAGCCAGAGCGGCGTCTTCGTACCACCCTCGCGGAGCACTACTATTGGGTCGTAATCCATGACGGAAGAATTAGTGGAGAGATTTGCAGTATCAGAAGGGGATGTAGAAGCGATGATGTCTGAATCAGGATGCTGGAGAGTATGTAACGCGGCGGCCAACGCCCGCACCGTGGGATTCTTCATCACCGTGATTGTGGGTATCGTAATGCCCAGGCGTTTGCTGATACGGCTCTTCAATCGGATCAAATCTAGTGAGGAGAACCCAAGCTCAAAGATAGGGGTATCTAGCCCGATGCATCCCAGGTTTAGATTTTTCGTCTCAGAGAAGTCGATCCGAAGCAGTTGCTCTTCCTTGGATGCATTTGTCTGTATACATCCCCCCTTTTGATCTCCACGGGCCTTCTCCACTATCTGACGATGGTACGCAGTGTCGTCTCCAAAGGCGCCCGACTCGAAGAGCGCGCGCATCTTAGTTCCCGAGATCTTACCCAATGCGCTGACCGGCAGCAAAGGCAAGGAAGCACTGCGCACCATGAAGATGTGCACCCAGCCCGTCAGACTGACCATCATGCAAGCCTGGACGATGCGACGGTCGATGTCGTTCATATCCGTGCCCGTAAGGATATTCTCGTCGCGCGGTACGTACGCCACTGTGATCTGTTCTGTGACGGCCTCCGGCGCGCGGGAGGCAAAACAGACGACACGGCTGACACCCGAGACTCCTTGCACGGCTGCCTCGACGGCTACCTGCACGTCGGCCGTGACGATCTTGATGCCGTTGACGTTTATGACGTCCTGAGCGCGTCCGAGCATCGACATGTCGCCATGGCTGTCAATGACGGCGCGATCTCCCGTGCGAAACCACCCGTCTCCCGACGGAAAGGCCGCGGCTGTGGCGTCTGGATTACGGTAGTATCCGTCAAACACGACGGTGCCGCGGACCTCAAGGTAGCCGGGTTGTTCCGCATCCAGACGTGCGCCGGTGGTCTCATCAACTACGCGCATCTCTATGCAGCCAGGCATGCACTGGCCCAATGAGGCTACACTGCGGCCCGCCCGCGTGTCGGACGACGGGCAGTCCAGGTTGTATATCGAGCCTGCGCACGTCTCTGTCATGCCAAAGCCAGGCTGTATCACGTTCGGAGGTGCACCATAGCGACCCAGGAGCGCTGTGACGGCCTCCACCGTCGCGATGTCGTTGGCCTCACCGCCCGACACGAGGGATCTCAAGTTGGACAGGTCCCACGACGACGTTGACGCGACGGGGGTAGAAGTCGATTCCGTCTCAGTTTCCGGCGCTAGGCGACGGGATGCTGCTACCAATTGGGCGAGGAAGAAGTTGGGAGAAAACGTCCACGAGACGCGGTGGCGGCTCAGCAGCTCCAGGAATAGCAACGGGGATGCGATGACGTCGGCAGCATGTACATGAACCTGATCGCGGTTGAGCCACAGGGCGGTGAGGTGCGTCTCCATCAGGGCGGCGACGTGGTCCATGCCGATCCAGTTGAGGAAGGCGCCCTCGGCGGGCATACGGCGCGTCGACATCTTGCCGGCGGCAGCGGCTAGCATCTGCGAGTGTCTCAGTCGGACCGCTTTAGCGTTGCCGGTGCTTCCTGACGTCAGCATGAGTGCTGCAACCGCTTCTCCTTCCGGCTGGTCGAGGGTAGTCGATATGCCGTTGCGGGAGGATCCGCTGCCTGCAGCTGCAGTCAGGCTACTGTTGGCATGTCCACTTGCCGCCGTAATTGTACTTGCTTGGGCTTGATCATCCTTTGCATCTTGTGACAGGTACTCGATTGTATAGGGCTTGAATGTGTGGGTGCTGCCTTTGAATAAGGGCATGGATGCTTCCCGCGTGATGCAGATCGGACCCTCCAGGAGACTGGACAGAGCCTGCAGATGCTTGGCGCGATGTTCATCGACGTTACTCATCGGGGAGGACATGACTGGCACGCCGTCAGCCAATAGGACGGTCCAGAACCACACGATGGCATCGCAATGGTCCTCCAGGTGCAGAAGCACGGGTTTGCTCTTGTCAAATCCTGGCAGTCTCTCGAGTGTCGGGGCTTTTCGTTTGGCTTGGTCGTACAGCGTCGTGTATGAGATTCTGCGGGGTTCCGAGTGCGTGGTACTGCCAAGAGGGTAAAGGAGCAGGGAGTGCAGGTCTGATGATCCTGCCCGCACCCTCAAGAGCTCTTGAAGTGTTCTGCAATGCGAGACATCTGAAAGCCGTTTATCCCGTCCCTGGGGATAGGCTTCCTCCATGGTAGTGTGGCCGTTGGCGGAGGTGCCGGCGGCAGCGGATTGGAGGAGGAAATGCATTTCCTTTTTGTGTACTGCGATCTGCGATTTGGAACAGAGTGTGAGCGAATTGGAGGGTGGGAGGTCGAGAAAAACGGCACGGCGACTTTATAATTGGCCTCCTTCCCGTGTCGATCGTGTATTCACCTTCCTGACTTGTGACGCTGACTTATAGGAGTACATATAGGGTCAGGCTGAATTCAATACACCAATCATCATGACGAAAAGACGCTCACCTTGGCACTGGCCATTCCAGCCCTGATGCGATTTCTATGGCAATCTAATCCCAATTTCACCTTACCCTCCTCACAGTGATTCACCAAAAAACATGCAGTATCGAAACCCAGTATGTATTCAATCGCAACTCACATTCAACACAAGGCAGCTACCAACTAATGGTGCTTTTAGGTAGACACAGAGAAGTCCGGTGCCTAGGAGGGTGTTACGTTGTTGCATCATTGTGATTGGGCAGCCAAGGAGCTAGATTCGATACCACCTGAAAGCTGACATTCGCGATGTAGTCGTTGGGGGCGAGGGGCTGAAGTCAGCAGGTTAGACGGGACCGGGGTTGGCATCCAACAACGAGCGGCACACACAGCCCTACCCTCCCGTCCTGTACACCCATGCAAGATAAGCACGTGGTACTCGGTACCGGCGCTTAGATTTCTAGCTAGGCTGGAACCGTCAGCAAAAGTAATCAATAGGCCGGTGTCGCCCGTTTCCGAATAGTTCAGCAATCGCATAGAGTGTGGATGGCTGGGTAGGTAAACCCAACAGGTGTGTATGGGCTGCTATGGGTTTTTTGGACAAAAGAATTGGACGCTCACTGTGTTCACAGAAGACTTGGCGTCCCTGGTAAGCTGGAGCTGGAGATTGTAGGAAGTCGTGCGTTATATTCTTATTCCCAGCCTTTGGCTGCGCACGTGTCATGTTATCGGGGAAATTCATTAGATCTGCATCATATTAAACCAATTTCTATCTAGTTGCGTCTCTATCTCTAACTATCTCTAGTCTTTCTCCTTTCTACCTTTAGATCCGAATCCAGTTGGCCTTCCCGGGAAGCCCTTATATCCATCCAACAAGGCGCCTGGCATTCAATTGCCTGTGAAGACGCCTGATGTGTTCGTTCGGGCAATCCCACCAGTCGAATGAGCCGGGACCAGCTTAGTCAATGCATCACTGGTTTCTCTCTGAAGTCATCTTGATTCGAAGCCAGGGACATAATGTCATTAGCTCGAATATCTCAATGTCGAGTCCGTTGTCCCACTCCTTTTCATCGCGATTCAACCCCTGACTCGTATGTGACCCTTCTACCAGCTCTAGAAACTCCAGGTCTGTTTTCAACTGACCAAAAGCTTGCTGGCGGGTTGCAAGAGAATTGTCTCTAAGAGTCTGCACTTTTCTCCATAACATTTCCTTTAGCTTCGAATCCCCTGGAGCAAGCTGCCTTAGTTCACGGTAGCCAATCAGTTGCGTCGTGTCTTTCTTGTGGCCTGGATCAATATACTTCTACCACTAGCCATTGTTGGCATAGTGTTGAGCTCGACTCTCCCGTCAGGCATCGCCACTTTTGCTGTCAATTTTGTCGCTATCATACCCCTTGGCTTTATGGCGGAGTATGCTTTAGATGAGATCTGTCTAAGGGTTGGCGATTTGCTTAGCGGGTTGATTTATATCAGCAATAAGTTCGCTTCCCTCATCCCAAGTTACGGGCAAGTCTTTTTCTGACACCTAAGGCCTCTAGCAATTTCGTACAGCTTATCTCGTCCATTGTGCTTCTTAAGAATGGCCAAATGCTTGTGCTGCAAAACTTACTCGTGGGTAGCATTCTCGCAAATATCCTACTTATGCTTGGGGTAAGCATCGTTTGTGGATGCTTCAATAGGACTCACCAAAGCTTCAATCAGGTCGCTGGCCATATGTCCGCGAACTTGCTCTCTTTGGCAGCGACAAGTTTATTGATACCCACAGCAGCCAGTCTATTGTCACAATCAACTGCTGAAAGTCTTCTCAAACAATCGCGTGGCGCGTCGTTCATTCTTATTGCAGTCTATATCAGTTACCTGGCATTCCAGTTTTGGACACATCACGAAGTATTTCGCGACCCTTCGGAAAAGGTGGCGACTCGGCAAGAGCAGTTGGAGAGTCTAGCACCGACAGGACTTCATGACGCAGTGGCAAATATAGCAGTCATCACTGCTGTCCCGGCAAACCCGAATGCGCGACAAGGGCAACAAGATAACATCAGCGTTGATGATGAGAGCGAGGAAGGCCCATAACTCCATTTACTGGTGGCTATAGCGACTTTCGTAGTCTTCTCGGGGCTTCTGGCGGTGTGCGTCGACAATACGGTTAACAACCTGAACTCCCTGGTCACTGATGCCCACCTCTCGCAAACCTTCATCGGCCTAGTGCTACTACCACTACCAAACTGCGATACAGCATCCATCACACAGGCGGTTAACGATAAGATGGATAACGTCATGACCTTCACGATAGGAAAATGTTTACAGACAGCTCTACTTGTAACCCCCTTGACCGTGCTAGTCGGTTGGGGCATGGGTGTCGATGGCATGACGCTGGTCTTTGGCGGATTCGAAATAGTCAGCCTCTTCACCACCATGATCCTTTTGAACTTCCTTTTGGGTGGTCTTGAAAGAGTTACTTGGTAAGTCAGTGCCGCTATTAAACACCAGCCGACTATTACTGCACCCTGTTAACATTATCTTCTTAGGCTCCAGGGGACTTTGCTCCTCGCCGATTGGGGTTTAATCACATTGGCCGCCTACTTTACAACGCCTACATAAAGAGACACAGTCTAGCATCTGATAGAATGAAGCTATTGGACGGAAATTTGTCGGCGACCAAGGGACGATGAGAGCCAGTGAATCTAAAGAACCCCATTCTTATCATATGAAAGGTGCACAAGGGGAAAGCGAAGAAATTTAAACACGGCTCGGAATGCGTAGTCAAGGAAGCAATGAACTACATATTATTTGACAGCCTCTCTCTATCATGATCAATATAAATATTAAACCAACAGCACATCCGCCGCTACTCTTTCCCAGCCTGTTCATTCCTCTTCGTAGTTGGCATGGTCCGAAGGCAGCGGCACCACCTCCGCCCTCCAAGACTCGGTGGACCCCTTGATCCCCTGCGTCCCCCACTTCCGCATCGTCTTCAGGAAGTCCTGGTTGGCCGGGTCCACGACGGCCGCGTCGCTGAACCCGTACGGCACGGGCACCTGCAACGCCTGCTGGAAGGCGGGCCGCCGCGCCAGGGCGTCGCGCCAGGCCCGCACGCGGGGGAACTCGGCGAGGTCGGCGCCGCACCACCGGGCCGAGTGCGTGTAGATGAAGATGGCGATGTCGGCGACGGTCAAGCGGTCCCCGGCTACGAACTCGGACGTCGCCTGGCGTTTGTTTGTGTGAGATTGGTTGGCTTGGCTGATACAGGCGGTTTCATGCGGATATTCCCAGCCGCGATGAGGAAGATGAGGAGGGAAGACTTACTAGCCGTTTCTCCAACACATCGTGGAGCCGTCGGCACTCGGCCGTGTAGCGCCATTTCCCGTACGCAACATCCTGGGGACAGTACCGGTTGAAGTGGGCTGCTTGACCCAACATGGGGCCGTAACCCGCGGCTTGCCAAGTGAGCTGTATGTAATGGCCGGATCAGTATTTTTCCCTATAAGAAAAGAGTTGGTAGGAAATAGGCCGTATGCGCATGAAACGCATCAACTCACCCATGACAGCTGCGTATAGTACTCGGGCGTCCCATTGGGGTACGAGAGCCGGTTCTCCTTGTCGAAGACGTCGGCCATGTAGAGCAGGCAAGCGACGCTCTCCCAGACCGTGACTGACGTCCCGTCCTCCTTGACGTGGACGATGGCGGGTGCCTTGCCGTTCGGGTTGATGTGTGCGACGAACCAGTCGGCATGCGTCTCATCCTTGGACATGTCCATGGTGATATAGTTATAAGAGATGCTGTGATAAGACGGAAAAGAAATATATGTTAGCTGTGTTGCCAACTCTGCGCAGTTTGGATCTCCTAAATGCAAAACAAATGGATATGATTTCCTTCCTACCCAAGTTCTTCGGCAAAGATAGCGCACTTGTACGGATTTACGGCGCCGCATCCATAGATATTGAGGCCCGGCTTGGGAGCTTTCTCGACTGGGATGGTCGCCATTGTATCTGTGGCACCGCAGCGTAGAAGCAGTAGCGGTAGCAGAATGATGTAGTATCAGGCGCTGCCTAAGGGAAGCCACAGAAGAAAGTGCGCGTGCTACGCAATATATATACCCCTAGAAGAGTAGCGCCGGGGCTACTCTTCATCTCAGTCATCAAAGTTTACCCCTGTCACCCCATGCGACAGCACCTTGGGTGTATTTGTAAGCTGGTAAAGGGTTCCGGGCGCTAGGTGAGATTTTAAGTTGATCAAAGCGTACACGGTGCTGCTGCTGTATGAACAAGTGGTGTTGCATGATGGTGCATAGATCCCCCGATCGATGAGTGGAGGGAGTGGAGAGTCAATCAGCGATTCGCCAGTGGTGCATAAGGCGAGCAGGGATATCCATTAATCTTCCGAGGTAGGTGACGCCAAGGACTGGTGGGGGATGTCGGGAGAAAAAGAGCACTAACGCCGAGTTCGTATAAAGATGCCTTGATATTCATATCACATCATTTCTCTCACGCCTCCTGAGTCACTTCCTCATTGCTACCCTTATCCAAGACCTTAACCCCGCTCCTCACATTCCCTCCGACGGAGGTTTCCCGCCTCGTCGTGCGCTTCGTCCCAATCGGCCAGCTCCGCGTTGGGAACCCGGACCAGGTGATGTGTCATGGCACCGCTGTTGTCCAACTCCACGATCTCCGGACGGATGGTATACCCCTTCCACCTAGGGATCCAGGATATCCAAGCCTTGTAGTAGATGAAGCATGCGATGATTCTAGACAGGGAATGGGTGTCAGTACACGGCTACTGCCAAGGGCAGATTAACGGAAAAACGGGGCTTACACTGCGATCCCCACCAAGCAGTAAGTAGCATAGAAGAAGCTGACGTTGCCGGCATAGATGCCGCCTTTGGGCGGGAACCAGGGCATTACCAGCACGTAGACCTGGATGAGCAGGAAGAAGACGACGGCCACATCCCAGGCCTGGAACTCCGGGCGGCGGCGCTTGTCGATGCGCCGCTGGTTGCGGCGGATGATGTACAGCCCGACGGCCATGGCGAGAAAGAACATGCTGTCCGGGTACGACTTGAGGCTGACGACGAACTGGAATGCGTCGCCGGCGGGCGGCGCGACGATCATGATGAAGGTCACCAGCCACTTGAGCAGGTAGGGGCCGATAGGGGTCCCGAACGGCTTGGTGGTGACCCAGAACCTGGGGGAAGGGGAGGACGCCTTGTCTGCGCGCGGCATATCTCTCGTCAGCCAATTTCGTTCGTCCTAAGAAGGAAGGGGTCGGGGTTCTTACCGTCCAATCTCGCGAATAGTGCGCGATGACCCGATCAGCACGGCAAGGAGGTTGCCGAAGGCACTGAGAAGGACAAGGACGTTGAGGGCGGTCTCTGCGTGGCCTTTACCAAAGACGGCCGTGAAGAATACGCCAGCCGCAATTTCCTTGGACTTGCGGAATTCCTGCTTCGGGACTGGAGGTGGCACAAGTAGGTTAGCCTTCTGAACAAGTAGGGTGGTCAAGGCCCGAGGACAGTCTACCATCTCGGCCTTGGGAGCATCTAAAACTGACCGGCAGCGAAGTAGGCAATGTTACACATGAAGTATAAGACGGCGACAATGACGACCGAAATGGTGCTGTTGCGCTTGAGGGTCTTAATGGGGTTCTTGATCTCGGCCACGACGTTGAACGCGTTAGAGTAGCCAGTGTAAGCGAAGATGATGTTGACCAGCGCGTTGGCCAAATCGTTGCCATTGTCGGTGGTGCCCCGGAAGCCGTTGCGGAAGTTGGCGCGCGGGTCCGGGACGCGCGAGGGGGGACGTGGCCGCCGAGGACGACGAGGCCCGTGATGCTGATGAAGACCAGGGTGGCGACCTTGAGGGCGCCGAAGGCGTTGACGGCCCAGAGCGAGTACTTGTTGTGCGCGACGACGCAGACGACGGCCAGGGTGTAGGCGGCGACGGCGACGCCTTTGGTCTCCCACTGGGAGGGCGCCGCGCGGCCCGCGATGCGCCAGACGTAGTTGGACAGGACGATGGCGTTGCTGCTGGCGAAGGACAGCACCACGGACTGCACGGCGAAGGCGACGGGGAAGAAGTGGCGGGGCCGCGTGTAGGCCTGCTCCAGGTAGACGACCTCGCCGCCGCTGCGGTTGGGGAAGTAGCTGGCGAGCTCCAGGTAGACGGCCAAGCCGGCGAAAGCCATGACGGCACCGATTACCCAGTAGATCAGGGCTAAGCCGATAGAGCCGGTGTTGTTCAGGATGGTGCCGGCTAGACGAGGTTAGTTTTGTCATCTGTATTGCGGGTATCAAACAAGACCCCATCGCTTGATCTCTCATCGGGGGTCGGCCCGGGGATATCGTAGCTTACGCGTGGAGAATATTCCCGTTCCAATCATCTGGTTCACGTTGAGGAAGATGACAGTCAGCCAGCCCACGTGGTAGCCCAATGGCGACCTGTGTTCCACGGGCGCGCCGACGGCTTCCTGGTAGGTCGCAGCCGAGCCGTTGCCGCCTTGGACTTTGGTGTAAGTGAGGTCTCCATCCTGAACGACCGATACATCTGAGTGGGACGCGTTGACGTCTATCTCGGTGGTTTCGCTGTCGGGCTTGGGCGCCGTCCGTTTCGACCAAAACGGCATTCCGGACAGTGTGCAGTAAAGTAGTCAATCAAATTAAGCGAATGAAGTCGTGATCAGGCTGGCTAAGAGGGTATGCCGTCCTCTAAGAGGCACGAAGTAGTTGAAGATTGGCTCGCGACCCGGCTAGCAATTGGAGACTCGGGCAATGAAGATTTGGTCCTGTTTACCTGTCTGGTGTATGGGCGGCGATCCCTCGCTGATAAGTGTGTAACGACGGCATGGCCATGCCAATCGCGTGCTTTGTTCGCATCGATACGCGATCACGATAACCCGATTGTCCAGAGCCATTGGCAGTGTCCGAAACCAGTCTTGGGGTTCTCTTAGGTCCAATCGACCTTCCGAAGTGAGCGCTGCCAAGGAGCACGCAAGCGACATGATTGATTGCGAAGGCTCGCAAACGGCTGCTGCCAATTCGAGTCCCCCCATTGGCTACTTGATTCGCAATCGCGTCGACAGATGACGAGCTAAGGATACTTACACAAATGCGAACTCGCACATATAAAAGGTTGGTTACGCTGTTCAAGTTCAGTCACCCCCACCTGGAGCAGGTGTAAATCACTGGGGGGTTCTGGAACACCCGCACTAGAATCAGTCAGACGCTACTAATTAGTGCATTCTCATCAAGAAGCAGTGACAATGAGAAATCATCGTCGTTCCTATCATTACCATTTGATCTTATCGCGTCTGGCAGAAGTTTTCAATCGAAAAACGACATTCCTGAATTATTCAGCTCATGAAGAGATGCGCTGTGCTTAACCACTTCGTCCGGTATTCCAGCCAAGGCGGCACTGGGCTGATCCCCCGCCAGGTTGCCGACAGGCTTCTTGTCCGTTATATTATGCACGGCTACATGGACCGCCTGGAGACTTGTTCTATGGCCGGTGGGATAACATCGCCACCCATCTCGACTTCTCTATGTAATTTAATTTGTCCTGTAGCTATAGATGGAGATGCATAGCAATTCAGGCTGAGCCATGGTCAGTACGACTGATAATCGTTGTACCGAGTGTTCACCTAGTGATTAACCTTAGAGGTAATAGATAATGAAACCAACCTAGGGACCAGCCCTCCTAGCGACACTTCGGTGTCAATCAGTCATCGAGTCCTTAAAAAACAAGAAAAGATGGTTCAAAGCTGAAAGTATTCCTATCTCCTATATAATACGACCAATCCAATAGCCTATGTGGCACACCAATGACATCTGTCCAGCGCAGAAACTCAGAACCAAGGGGTATAAACGAGGAATACCAAAACAAAGCCACCCAGAGACGCTAACAGTAGAAAAAGTGAAAGAGGCTGCTCAAGTCTGGTAATGAGCCACGTAAGCCACCTCCATCATGCTTCCGTACCCGTCCTGCGTTCCCGCGTTGGGGTAGCCAGGCCCTGTATTATCTCAGTCAGTAATCCTTTCTATCTCTCTCTCTGTCGCAAAGAGCGTAATGGGGAGAAAGAGATGGTTTCACTTACAGTCGCCGCCCACCGCCATGTTCAACAAGATGTACATAGGCGAGTGCGCCAGCGCGTTCCAAACGGCCTGGTTGCCGATGCGCG
The DNA here is from genome assembly GCF_038363985.1 of Apiospora kogelbergensis. Taxonomy (NCBI): domain Eukaryota; kingdom Fungi; phylum Ascomycota; class Sordariomycetes; order Amphisphaeriales; family Apiosporaceae; genus Apiospora; species Apiospora kogelbergensis. Next base: position 8,639,200 of record NW_027117418.1, on the reverse strand, counting down.
CCCCCGAGACGGTCTGGAACACGTTGCCGTCCATGGACCACTGCAGCGTCTGGGCGGCCCAGTCGCCGTTGCGCAGGTCGAACTCGATACGCCAGACGTGCCAGCCCTGGTCGGGGATGCCGACCTGGGCGCCGATGCCCGTGGGCTCGTTGCAGACGCCGCCGGGGTAGACGTCGCAGTGGATGGTGCCGTGGCCCAGCAGCTGCCCGTTGACCGTCTCCATGATATCGAGCTCGCCCGCCGCCGGCCAGCCCGTGCCCTGCCGCAGCGCCTGCCCCAGCATCCAGAACGCCGGCCACAGCCCCTGCTTCGCGCCGGGGCTGTTGTCGCCGAACCGCAGCTGCGCCTCCACCCGCGTCACGCCCCCCGCCCGCGGCGCCAACACGTACTTGCTCTCCACCCGGCCCGAGGTCCAGCCGTTGGCGGCGCCGCCGTCGCGCCACGGGACCAGCTGCAGCGTGTCGCCGCCCGAGAGCTGCAGGTTGCGGGAGCTGGAGGTGTCTGTGTGTTTGGCAACGCAGGTTAGTTCAGTACCGGATCATCTCACTTTCATTGTTCCATGATGTATCTCATGTAGAATGGATAAATGGTGTTTTAACATACTACACGAGGTGGTTAGTCTTTCTCTTGCTCCTATATATGTGTGTGAGTGAGGATCTAGAGTTCGCTTACCATGTTTGTAGCTCATTGTTCACGCCCAGGTTCCCCGTGACGATGTTCCAGTTGTTTCCGTTGGGCGAGCTGCCGCTAGCCCCGCCGAAGCTGTCGGACCACACGGTGTTGAAGCCTGCGTACCCCGGGGGCGCCCAGGCCAGGGCCGGGCCCGCCAGCAGCGACGAGGCGAGCGGGAAGAGCACGTTGGAGTGTCGCATTTTAAGGTATTACTCGGGTGGATCCCAGGGTCGGTTTGGGTGCTATAGCGATAACTTTAAAAGGGCTATGACGTTGAGATTGTGGTTGCGAGGTTGCGTTCATGCCTCTGCAGCAGGATGGGGACTCCCTGTCTTATACCCTATTCTTTCTGCTCAGGTTATAACCGACCCGACTCTCTGTCACCGTCTCGTGTCATTTTGCGGGTTGTAACGTTTGCTTGGTATGGTCATCGATTCAGCACAGGTGGTCTCCCTGTCGGGTTGGTAGATGCAAGGGGCCGGCTAAGTGCTCTCTGTTATGGAGGGACTTATGAGGCCATGACCGCAGTGTCTTCGCCTGGAGCGGCCTAAGGTGTGGGCAGGAACTTGCGAGAGAGTATGCGACACTCGTCGAGGCCACCAGGTACAAGCTATCCCTAGATGGGAGCAGCAGATGCGGGTCATCGAATCTAACTGGCAAGGTTCTTATTCATGGCCAGTCTAAGAAGGGTGCATCTGTTGGTCGGTTTAAGCTTATTTTCCATCTGGGCTGAGTCGCTGTTACTTAAGCGCAATCTCACTTGGACCCTGAAAGGAAGGTAGGTTGGCTGGTATAGCTAGACAAAGGGGGCATGACCCGGAGCCGTAGACCAATCAGGCGCGGGCGGGTCCACTGTTTGGGGTCACCAAGCAATTGCGCTTGTGATCACCGGCTTGTACCACATGCAGGTCGGCCGAGTTCCGTGACACTGCTCCGGTGCGTTAATTGAATGCAACCTCGTAGTCACTCGCAGAATCCCACGAAGGTGTGCTGCCCTTTTCCTCGGTATTCGCCTCATCCGCACGCAGCGAGAATGAGCGTCCTGGGCCTAGCTAACCGACGAGTGAGATGAGTGACGTGAAAATCTCGACAGAAGCGTTGGCCATGTCCGCGAAGCCCTTGGTGAGGTCGGTGAATACCTGGGGGAGGTTGGCGAATAAAGCGACGACGAGTCATCTCTCCCATCCTCTGGGCCGCCTAGGACCCTTTGGTTTTCCCGCTTTGCTTCTTCTAGCTCCGCATCCCATTTCCTGTCCTCCATCTTCGACCAGATGCGCCAGCCTACCATCAGCGCGATCGTCAGGGGCATGGTGGTGACCCAATAGATCCACTGGAAAGGCGAAGATGACGGGCGATCTCCCGTATCGGCGTTCCAATCGAATAACGGCATACTTAGAAACGTCTGAGCTCGACTTTTTGTCAGCAAGACGGACGCTGTGGTTCAAGGCAGGAGGGAAGACTGACCGCTACGAAGGTTCCGGGTAGGAATATCATGGTGAGGACAGCCACTGTCTTCATGGCCATGCTGTCTCGTTTGCTCGAGAGCGCGACCTTGGAGTTCTCCTCGGCGATGAACCGGCTAATCTTGTTCTCGTTGGATGAGATCAAGCTGAAGATCTGTAGGCATCACAGTCAGCTTTTCGGATACCGCGACGCAGCAGGAAACGGAAGATCATGATGAGGTCGCGGGCGTCGCATACCAAATTGGCCTGGCTTTGCACTCTGTCTTTGAGCGCCTGTGCTTGGCTCATCGACGTCTGGACCTGGTTGCGCGGCAGTTCGAGCAAGTGAAGCATCTCATCCTCGAGCTCCGAGATTGCCTCTTGTTCACATACCAGGGTGGCTTGTCCGAGCCGCGTGATGCTGTTCAGGAGAAAGTCGGCGCACTTCTCGCTGAACCGTAACACCACGGCGAGATTGGCCAGCTCCGTCTGTTGGGATTGCAGTCGCACTAGGGCCGACTCGAGATCGAGATCCGGGCTCTGAAAGCGCACGTCTCGCAGGAGTCCGGCCACACCGAACCCCGTCTCTCGCTCGAGGTCGACTATGGAGCGATCGATGTCGTGCCTATACTGCTCGATTCGTTCCCGGTGTGTCTTGAATAGGAGAATGGGCAGCAGCAAAGGGTGGCAGCATAGATGCAGCGAGCCCATCAGAAGCGCTGTCAGCGTGGCCCAATGGGCGGGCTGCAAGCCGTGCACCAAAGCGATGATGGACCTGGCAGAGAAGTCGCATACTAGCGATACAGCGTCGTATCCAATATTAAGCTTATTGGGGACCTTGAGAACGATTTCTAGGATGAGGTCAGTATGCAGCTGTCATCGATCACTGGCCGGCTATGGGCTTGGGGGTGCCTCACTAATGGCTTTGACCGGACGAGGAGCGGCAACCTCTCGGTAGGCATAGAAGGCGAAAGCGCCATTGTCATCGCAAAACGCCTCCCGCGTCGATTCGTGCAACTCGAATTTGGACTTGATCTTGGCCCAGTCTTCTCCGGTCAGATTGAGCCTGGAACCTTTCGGCCCAGCGCACACGCTCCTTGTCCAAGTCAGTAACGGGACGTCCCGGAAGGAAGATACCGATGAAGTATCAATGACAAGCGCCTACAGAACCCTGAGAGTGAACAGCTGGCGATCCTTCTCTTCGCTTACCGCTGGAAACTCGTGAGGTGCCTGCAGGTGATTAGATGATGCGCGATTGACCCCAGCGAGTTTTCAAATTAACAACATACTTCGAGGTTTAGCCAGACATCAATCTCTGACCAGTCCAATTGACCATGTCGCTTTTCGCTCTTGCCCTAATGCCGCTTGAATCAGCCGTGTCGCGCATCGGCGCAGATGCGGGGAGTCGGTGTGAGTACAGAATGGAAAGTAATACCTGGTCGTCCACTGCAGCTTCGAGGAAGAATGGGCCAGTCGCTGGGGGAGAGGCGTAGAAATCCCCATCGGCCACATTCTTCTCCGCGGTACTCTTCTTCTTGGGGAACCTTGGTTGCATTGGAGCCAGGAGGTTGCGTTTTTCGTCGTGAGGTTTAGTAGATTGACCGCTGACGCCACGCCATGCGTGTTTGGCGTGTCTCAGCGGAAAATCCCAGTTGGGCTTAGGGCTGAGCTGAGTCTCTCAAACCGCCTTCCCATTTTGTTAAATTGTAACAACTTATGCAGCTGAAAGTCTACGGCTAAAAGTATATGGTTGCCAATGCAATCAATTTCTGGATGCCTGGTGAAGGCTTCTAATGCTCTGGTGATTGGTCACGTCAATCTGCTGGAGATGGCAGTGGTGGCGTGTCCTCACTTGCACACCGGTGGCTTGTCGCGTGCAGTTAACGGCTATCACTTTGCACTGCACGTCGACCATGTTCTCCCGAAACTTCGACCTGGTTGACTTTCAAAGTTTCGGGGAGAAGGCTGTTTTTTCACTCTTGTTCGAGACGAGGAAGGAGTACATGGTCGACAAACCGAAAGTCATTCGATTGTGCAATTGGAGTACCGGTCTGCCTAATAGACAAGGTTGCTGGCTGCGTGGGTGATGTGTTCCTGGATGCAAGCGAGTGGCCCTGCATGCATTGCGCTCACTCACCTTGTATGGAAGTGATTAAATCTACCACCGGTCAGCATTTCTGACAGTGTCGCTCAGTCCTCACCGGTGGGATGTGGTGGTGTGTACATTGGCTACCGGTCAAGATATCAAGCGAGAAGGGCAGATGCACCGGTCTGAGGTCTGAGGGCCAGACAACCAGAACAGTTGATCCTTCGGCACACATGCATCCCATCAAATCGTGGGACAGAATGCAGTGCCGATTGCCTATCGCCTCCGGGGCCCTTGGCCACTGGCCGTTGCTGGTTGCTCCCGCTGCCACCCCACCAGCCCACACACACCACGGCTCTAGGGGATGTCAGCTACAAGTATGTAGAACTAAGCCATAAGCAGACAGACGCTGTTTGGATCCTGACGCCATCGACACAAACAGAGTTGTTCCAGAATAGCGACAGGTCGTTTGCCGGGGGCAGCAAGACAAATCAATCGAAACACCATCGTCCGATCTGGCCCCAACCGGCATTTGCTCCCAGCCTCCGGTATTTGCTTTTCTATCCGTGGTGCATCGAGTTCCAGTTTGGCATAAGAAGAAGAAAACAGACAGAGGCACTTGATGCACAGACCACCTCGGGAAAGGCACGATTTGTGCATTTGTGCACCCTTCTAACCACTGCTGACTCCGACTCCTACCCTACCGCCTGCCCCTGCCTTGGATGCTGTCCTGCTCCAGCCTATCGGACTATTGCGCGTTTGTTCAACAACAGCCTGCAGGTCGGAGGGCCAGTAAGCCAGTCTCATCCCGCGCCCTTGTTTGGTTACACTTTCACCGACCCGACCGTGCTGCGTGTCGTCGTGCTGTGCCATCGTTTGTCAAACCTGCCTTCAGGGAGTACGAACCAAAAGACGAGCCCCCAAGCACCCCCGACACCCGACTAGCCGTCTCAGCTTTTAGTCGACAGTCAGTCCCTCGCCGATCCAGCCCGCGCCAGTCGCCAGTCTGCCCACGTCTTCCAGTTCCCCATCTTTGACAAAAGTCTATTTGGACGTCCTGTCTTTTTCCCAAACAACCCTGGAACTGGAACTTCATCGCTGTTTTCCAAAATCATGAGCCTGGACCCTTCGCAGAACTCATCCACTACATCTACCGCCGTCCACCCGCCACGAAACCTCCCTTCGCCGCACCAACTCCCTGCTGACGGCACCCAGTCGCCGGACCCCGCCACTATGGCTCCGTGTCTGCTCACGCTGCCGCTTGAGCTGCTGCTCCACATCTCTACCTATCTGGACACGCCCGACTGTGGATCCCTTCGGCTCTCGTGCAAGCAGATAGAGAATGCCCTGCACATCACCTTTGCCCGCAAGAACTTCACGACGAGGCAGCACATGCTGACCGAGTTCAGTCTGCAGGCCCTGCTGGACATCTCCGAATCGAGAATGGGCCCCTTTGTCAAGACGCTCTTCATCGGCACTGATCTCTACTCTTCCGATGGTCTCAAACACATCACTCACCTCCATGCCCATCCCAACCTGCATCGTGGCTCGGCTGGCGCAGTTAGGCGCAGTAAGTTTGTCGCCGAAAGCTCGAGCCAGGAGGCTCTCCTGAACAGCGGCCACGACATGGAGCTGCTAACTGCCGCACTGGCCAACCTGACTCCCGACGTCATTGGTGTATGCGATTCCTATTATTCGGTGCGCTTTCCAGGCAATCCGGTCCTGTCCCCGAGCTACGGCGCCACTTCACTCTTTCGTGAGACGTGCATACCTTCTCGCCATAAGAGCGGAATCGAACATGCTCATTTCAGTTCCAAATGCGCAAACAAGCTTCTGTTTGCCGCGGCGCGGTCCAAAATTGCTCCCAAGTATTTGCAATTCAGCTTCAGCCAGGATGGCCTGATTGATTTCGCCTTCAACATCCCCAAGTTCTTGGAAAAGGACCTGACCCGGGTCCTGTCTGGACTCGACGTGCTCAAGCTTGACCTGTACGGCAACATTGCAGTGGACACCACCCGTCGCTGCATTCTCCCCGAGAATGATCCGTCAGAGGAGATATACACGTATCACTTGAGACGTTTCTTGGCACACACATCCAATATCCGCAGTCTGTGCCTCGACTCCCCCGTGTCGGACGACCATCACGACCATTTCCTCGAGTGGCTCGCTGCGACGCCTCCTGCCTCGCCACCGACCATCACCTGCAGCCCCGACATGGCGCCGCCTCCGCCCGTCGCCTTTCCACGCCTGCGCCACCTAGACCTAGGCACATTGACTGTCACCGACGATGAGCTACTCGCCATTGTCGCCAAGTTCAAACGCACCCTGAAGAGTCTGACTCTGCAGAAGGTCCTCCTGGTGGATGATGCGGATGAGATCTACAACCGTCAGAACCCGCCCCCCAACAAGTGGGCAAGCTTCCTGCAGAAGCTCGGCCGGTCAGGCGTCCGGCTCGAGAACATCTTCATCAAGGGCGCCGAGCAGCAGAACACGGGCCAAATCGTCGCCACGGTCTCCTTCACCAGCAACAAACAGAACGTGGCCAAGCACCAGGGGCCCGACACCATGAAGGCGATCCGCGCCTTTGCCGACAACGCCGAGCTCCACTTCGTCCTGCCGCTGGCCGAGGAGGGCGAGGAACACGCCGCCTTCCTGGACGAAGAAGACGACGACGGTGAGATAATCATCCTGGCGTTGCCGCTACCCCCGCTTGTGTGATGGATGATACGACCAGTGTGCTGACCGGCTTTCTTCTTCCCCCCGCAGATGATTTCTTGGATTACGACGAGGACATCGACTTCTACGATCTGGACTTTGAGGATTTCGACGACGATATGGACGACCTCTTCTTCGCGGGGCACCTGGCCATGACGGCTCCGTACCCGCTGCATGACCACTTTTAGTTGAGAGTTTTAATTGACGCGGTGTAAGAAGGAGAGGAACGGTTCGACTTTGACGGAAAATGGATTAGGTGTTGGAGTGTCTGCTTCTTTGTGGGGATTCTTTTTTGCTCTTCGGTTCAATAAAGATATGATCCCAGCAGAAACGAAACCTTATAAATGTGACTCTTTAAATATGCGCACGTAACCAAGCGGTTATTATACCCAATGGCCTGAAAACTCTTTTATAACAAATCTCTCAATCGACCGAACTCAAACAGGCTGAATAACCTCATGGCAGCTTCTTTGTGGGAATAGAAGATGATTATGTTGCAATTCCTATGTGGCTTTATATTTACTTTGAAGCTACTAATTAGGATAAAGTACTGAACCAAGGGAACGAGCCGGAATCCATCATTTTAAAGATAGCCATAGCCGACTAGTCTCTCAAGTATGTGATGCCTTCCAAACACGCGTCCCGCGAAGTGTTCGAGACTTTTTCAAACGAGTGTGGGATATCCCCCAAACTTTAGTAGGGGATATGAAATCAGAAAAGGCAGGTAGCAAGGACAGCGGGCCATTATGAACAATGTGTGCCTTGCTACAGCAGGAAGAGAATCTCGGCCCGCCACATCTGACCCAAAAAGGTGGACATGACGTCGGGAGCAGCTTCGCTGGCTTAGGCAACGGGCCCCTAAAGCGAGGATGGCGAGGGCAGCAATTAGCAATCTGTTTTCGATTCTGTGCCGACTAAGAGCAGAGCAAAGTGTAGTCAGTTAGTCACCTTGTTGCCAGCAGAGGGGGCCTCCTCGCGGTTGTAGAGGAACATCATGTCGCCAATCTATATCGACGATAGAGAAGAGATCATTAGCCAAGGTACACAGAGAAGGGGTTGTTGTCACAGCACTCACAGCCGGGTCGTAGTCTTGCGTTCCGGCGCCGCCTGCCGCGCTGGCAGCGTCGGTCGTCAGGGGAGCGGTCATCGTCGAGGGGGTGGGGGTCGCCTCGGCAGAGGGGGCGTCCAGGGGGCGGCGACGGCGGTGGCGGCCAGCAGCGCGGCGAAGTAGAGGAAGGATCGGGCGGCCATTGTGGGCGGGTTTGTAGTACGACTTGTGGGAGAACGTAGGGGTGATGAGTGGTATGGATGATGGTGTGTTAAGGGGCGGATGGATCTTGTTGTGTGGAAGGACAGGTTTCGAGACTGACTTGGGAGGCATTCCTCGAGCCTTTTGTAGTCGACCGAACAGGCACTGTACTTGCCTGGTCAGGTGCCGGGGCGGGAATTTGAGAACCATTTCGGGGCGGGAATCTGAGCACCATTTCTGTTGGACTTGTGCCTTGACAGCGAACCAAAGAGCAAAAAGAGGAGAGCATCGTCGTCACCCAACTATCTGATGACGGATGGCCTTGGGCTTTCTCCCATCAAGGTCGCGCACAGGAAACTTTATTTCTTCCTATCCTCCGACGTCCCCTTCATCCCTCTTGCCACCCGATGACTAACAACGCATCCCCTCCCCTACCCACGGCACGTGTATAAAATGGGACATGGCATTGGAATGTAGGACACATGATCGGAAGTATATCTGGCAGTAAATGGAAGCTGCTATGCGGTTATTTCAGCTGATTTGAGTTCGTCTAGTCGAAAGACCTTGCAGGCCACGGGGTATAATGGCCACTTGGTTGTATGCGCTCATTGGAGAGTTATATTTCATAGTAATGTTTCGTTTCTGTTGAGTTGACGCCTTCACATTGAACCGCAAGGAAGAAAAGAATCTGCCTTTGATCGGATTTTCTTCATACCAACTTCCCAAGAGGCGAACGCACCGCTCAGAAGTGATGATGATACCCTACAGAGTACAGAAATCAGAAGACGACCTACTCCCAGGGGGAGAAGAACGCGCTTCGTCTGTGAATTCAGACACGCAGGCCTTGATCTCCGAGGAACAGGTTCTGCGATCCTATACCACTCCACCAAGGCTCGGACGAGGCTGCCATCGCTCCTCCTGGGTTGTGGTTCTGCCGTGGATAGTCGCTGTCGTATCCATTGGCACGGCTGCCTACCTTGGCTACCAACTCCGAACACAACAGGCACCGGATTCCATCGAGCTACCATATAGTAAGTGAGATAACATACAAGATCCCGGGGAAGGACGTCTTTCTAATATTGCATCTAGGCCCGCCAATGCATCTGGTCCGATACGAGCACCGAGAGTTCTCACAGGGTCTGGGAGACAACCTCACCAAGTACGAGGCCCCACCATCGCCGTCACTGGATGCGGATTGGAACGACCTATTTTTAAGTAAGGGGTATTCCCCTTCAACGCCCCTCCAAGCTACGCTGGAATAGCTAACTGAGCAACCCCTTATCAGTGGGCATCGTAGCCATCTCCCGAGAAGAGGCTAGCCAGCTTCCCGAGAAGACACAGATGCTGCCCCATGACCCCGAGAACCGATACGTCGTCAGCTTCAGCGTGTTCCACGACTTGCACTGCCTCGTGAGTAGTATCTGCCCAGAAGCCAACAGCTTCGTTCCCCCTAGCGTCGATCCCCTTCTCCATCTGCACAGCTCTCTGCTCGTCGTCATGTGGCAGACGCAGTGGCGCTCATACAACATATAGAACATGATTCGGAAGCAACTCTTTCCAGATTATTACACCCAGTTCAAGATCGAGAACCGCACCGAGAAGGATGTCGAACATATGATGCACTGTGTAGACGCTTTGCGCCAGTCGACGCTGTGCCACGCCGACCTGGCCACCATTCCATTTCAGGGTCAGCTTCTGCTCCTGTCCCCCTCTACAAGAGAGTTTACGCTGACCTTGCATACTTGATAACAGTTAGTGTTTCTTTCATCGGTGACAGGATAAATTAAACACTTATGGGTTGCTCGCGCACCCCCTATCTTTCGTTCCCAGGGCACTAGACGCTATACCCCCAGATCAAGGCCGCCTGAACCGCAAAACAACAATTCTTCATTTCCTGCCAAACCACATCCTGCCCAACGCCCTACGGCCCCTCCCATCCTCCCTCCCCCGCACCCCATTGTTGACCTTAGGTACATCGGAGACTGACATTCGGCGCAGTGGTCCACGACGAGGAATGCTTACGTGCCGAAGGTGGCGGGCAGCGTACATGTGTGCAGGAACTTCGACGCGATCCAAGACTGGGCGCGAGACCGCGCGGTCTTGGAACTGTGGGATCTAACGCACCGGGCGGTAAACGACCCGCTCGACTCGGATACTTGGGCCCCAGGTTGGCATCCTTAGGTAAGCAACGGCTCACTCGATGATGTCTTCAGTGGCCGTGCTGCTCTACAAGATTGTGCTGGAGTTTGATATCTTTACGATCGAGAAGAACAGAGAATGGATGGGCGTGGAAGCATTTGCTTCTGTATGGAAGTAGGGGATGAATCGCATATACCCCAGACGCGCTTCGGCGAGATTGGATGCGTACCTGGATGGTGGGTCGTCTACAAGCTCAAGACCGGATATTGGGGCTTGTCTATACTATTACATATAATAAGTGTTTCCGAGAATGTATCCACGACCACCCTTGCGGCACAATGTCGAGCACCAACTTGCTCATACATGTGGGATGGATCATGCCGTCTTGGAACCGTTCCAGACGACCACACCTCTCCCCCATTCCTTTGAAATGCTCATCGTTGATAGTATGTCAAACCTCCCCCTCCGTCGCCCCTAAACAGCCTTGGAGCGATATAGAAGTGAAGATTCACCAATATATATCTAGAAAAGAAAAGTAAAGGTACTGATACATACCGAAAAAAAGACAACTCCGATGCAGGGAATCGAACCCCGGACTACACAACCCCCAACGAGAGCATGTGATGTTGGCCACTACACCACATCGGACTTAGACCTTGCTGGGCTCCCTGGATATCCTTATTCTTCTCAGTATGATACATCAAGGTAGCCTGGTTTTGCAGTACGTATTCTTTGCTTTGTGGGGCCGCCGGTGGTGTGGCCACGTTCTTCCCCTTTTAGTCACGGGCAAACCAGCAAGGTATCCCTATCCATCATAAGACAGTTTCCGCGGGCTGTTCTGGGGTATCGGGCAACTATAGTCGTCTGAGCTGGGTACCCAGGGAGAAGAGGTGTATATACCGAAAGGTTTCCGAACAGAGAGGGTGGTGGTATGGTATGTTATCTCTCATGTCTTGCACATTCAATGAATGCTCGGCTCACATAAGTCTCAAGACTTGGCAGAAAAAGGCCAGCACGACAGTAGCGCCGTCTGGGTAGGTATGCAGTCCAGCTGAAGCGGCCATGCTACTCGTCAAGTTTGTACTTGAGCCCAGTATTATTCCTCACATTCGTGGCATGATACATAAACACCTGTGGTAGATGGCCGCAAAACACCCAGAAGATTCCAAAATGCCTGTTTTCAAAATCACGATTGAGGAATCCATCTTCCCAAGAGCTACGGAGCAGTGAACCGTTTGACGATCAGTTAAACATGTATATTGCAAAAGGAAAGTAGTCATTCATCATGTCGATCTATCGTCTATGATAGCCGATGTGCGTTTCTTGAAATTTCTCGAAGTTTCGTGGCCTTGCTCCTTTACCCAGCCTCAACCAAAGCCTGTTCAGCAATATTCGCTTCCTCCCCGTCTTTCTTCCCGTCTTTCTAAAACCCCGACTTGTTTCATTATGTCGATTTCATTCGATCATCAATACGACGCGTCCCATCCACAGCCAGAGCCGATACCACAGCACGGCCGATTCCCTATTTGTGGTCATTGGGGAACCCGTCGCGCAGATTTTCGTACTTGGTGTGCGGCTGCGTAATGCAGTTCGGCCGCTTATCCAGGGCCCGGACGCCGCCGACGCCGTGGACGACGGTAGCGATCAAGCTCTGCCCGCTCGCCTCTTCCTTGTCGGCGCTGCTCTCCCACCACATGGCGCCGCCCAGCCGGTGCGTGCGGACGTACTCGGCCTTGCGGCGGGCCATGTCGACGGTGTCGTACGAGACCATGGTGCGGCTGCTGGGCGAGTAGCAGTAGGTGGCGCCGGCCTCGTGGTCGAAGATCTCCTGGGCGCCCGGCAGCGGCAGCTTCTTGTAGTCGTGCACGCCGTTCTCCCAGGTGCCCTCGCCGACGCCGTTGAAGGGCGCGCCGGGCCCGTCCGTGCTCTGGAAGGCGCGGCCGTACAGCGGCATCCCCAGCACGATCTTGGAGGGGTGCACGCCGCCGCGGCGCGTGTAGTAGTCGAGGGCCGCCGCCGTGCTGAAGGGCGTGCGCTGCGGGTGCGTGGGGTGCGGGTAGATGTTGGCCTGGTGGCCCGCCAGGCTGTCCCAGGAGCCCGCGTAGTCGTAGGCCATGAGGTTCCAGAAGTCGAGCAGCCGGTCCATGCCCCGCAGGTCCATCTTCTCGTAGTTCTGCGCCCCCGCGGGACACGCCACCGTCAGCTCGAAGTGGTAGCGCTGCGGCAGCGTGCGCGAGTAGGCGTCCATGGCGTCGCGCACGGCCTGCAGCAGCGCGACGAGGTCGGCGGCCTCGCCGGCCGACTGCGGGTACTCCCAGTCGATGTCGATGCCGTCGAAGCCGAGGTTCTTGATGAGGTCGACGCAGCTGTTGGCAAAGGTCGCGCGGCCCTGCGGGGTCGAGGCTGGTTGCTTGAAGTTGGAGCTGTAGGTCCAGCCGCCGACGCTGAGCAGGACCTTGAGGGAGCGGTTGCGGCGCTTTAGCAGATTGAGCTGCTTCAGGCAGCCGTACAGGTTGTCGCCAACGTCATTCCAGCTATCTCCCTCCCAGTGGATGTCTGTGTCGGCCCAGGTGTCGGTCAGGTAAACCTCGCCCGTCTCCGGGCGCACGTTGGCGAAGGCGTAGAGGATGTGGGTCAGCTTCTCGACGGGCAGGTCCTGGGGCCGGTGCTTGCGGCCGTAGATGGCCCAGTTGACAAAGTACGCCACCGACCGATAGCCGGGCTCAGGTCCGCCTCCCATGATGGATGATGCGGGTGTGGATGGGGTATCCGACGGCGAAGACTTGGAGGGATTGTCAAAGAAGGCTTCCTCAAAACTAGCAGCAGTGTTGGCAGATGTTGATGAACTGCCACGGAGATGAGTCGTGAAGAGGAAGTTCCAGTAGGTGGGGTTGAGAATGGTAAAGACTACGGCAACAAAAAGGATGATTACCGAAGTAAAAGTGAACAAACGAAGTCTAGGCAATGGCATTTATCAAATACTGGTCAAGATGTACGCTCGTTTATATTGCTTCTTAATGTTTCCCAGATTGCTTGCATGAAGTGTGGAATTGCGCGGCCTCCAAAGCATTGGGCAATGACTGGTTGTTGATTCAGGTTTGGGGGCGTGGCTTGGACTTGGACTTGCCTTGCCTGCGTGGCAACCTCAGCACTCAGCGCTTCCCGGCAAAGGCGGCTTCCGCTGGCGTGAATCAATCGCTGAAAGCTGTGGGCTGCTTACTGTTTTGCTTTCCAAGCCTCTACAGGAGGGCATCCAAAACATTGCGCTTTTCAATACGAGTTATTTGACTATAGGTTTCGGTCATAATCAGTCATACCTGCGACTCGAAGCACACAGTTTCGTTGGAGTCTCAATGCCCCTCTAAGACAACGATATGACGTTGATGGCACTTGACCCATCTTGACATGCCTTTGTCTTGGTGGGGTGGCTATTTTAATCCGTGGCTTAGCAGTGGCAAGTGATACGTAAAGCCACTGATCTACAAGAACCATCAAAATGAAGGCAATGGGCGAATTCCAATCCGGCGACTACTTGGAACCGGAATAACGTGTCACAAGTGGGATAAATAACAGCAGTGTTGTAACTGATTGATCGTGACCTTTGCATTCAGTGTGGGAGCTATCGTTGGTGATTCCATGCCATATCAGATTCCATCCTTGACCTTGATATCATTTCCGATCCGAACTCCCTGGTTGTCGTGCGTAGATTCGTCCTTCCAAACTGGCCATCTAAGGCTTGTCGAAGACGTAGGTCAGGTGGCAGCGACCGCAGTACTGGCGATCCTGCATGGCAGCCATGAAGATACCGGCACCGCACTATTGATCGTGTCAGTTATTTGCTTTGTTAAGCTGGGGATAAAATGGCAAAGTAAACTTACGGTCTCAGCAGGGCACTCGCGTCGGAGACGCTCGATCTTGCCATCGCCATCGACCTTGTAGTACTTGAGCACAGCCAGCTTCTGCTTCTTGCGCTTGTGCTTGATCTTCTTGGGGGTGGTGTACACCTTCTTCTTGCGCTTCTTGGCACCACCACGCAGGCGGAGCACCAAGTGGAGGGTGGACTCCTTCTGGATGTTGTAGTCCGAAAGAGTGCGGCCGTCCTCGAGCTGCTTGCCGGCGAAGATCAATCGCTGTTGATCCGGAGGGATGCCCTCCTTGTCCTGGATCTTGGACTTGACATTGTCGATAGTGTCGCTGGACTCCACCTCGAGGGTGATAGTCTTGCCCGTGAGGGTCTTCACAAAGATCTGCATGACGGCTGCCTGTGAAGTGAGAGATGTTAGAATTTGCTGCTTGGAGTGGTGCGCGATGTTGTGGAGGGGCCGAAACCCAAAGCCGGATTTTCGCAAATCAGAGAATTTGGAAGTTCTTCTGATCCGGGAAAGCTCAAGACAGTGAGTTGGGAAAAACTGATCGCAAACGACCCAAGGCCATTGCGCGATCAATAGGAATAGGCATGGGCATGTGTATGGGCGTACGTACCTAGACAATATGTGGTATTGTCTTCCTAAGCAACTATACAGATGAAGTTGTTCACACAGAAGGAAGAAAAAGTTCCAAGCTGAAAGGGTGGGATGGTTTTCCAACGACCAGAATTCGTGGTGGGCAGCGCACAGACCGTTTCTGATTGACCGGGCTGCTTGCCCCATCAAAAGATCAAGTGCATCTTGTCTGGGCATTTTTGGCTGCCCACCACCAGTCACGTGCTAGGGTTTCCGAATTTGCCAACCCTCCACTGGTTGATGCAATCATTTGCGCAGTAAAGACCCGACCGAACTGGCTTCCCATTGGCCCCAGCCCGCCCAGCCCAAGTTTCAGTGGGGTGGGATTTTGGCAATCAGCACCACAACTCCAAGACCATTCTCTGGTCCTTAAACTCCCAGCTACACTCCATCAATCCTCCATTTCTCCTCTTCGTTTTTCCCAGTTACGAAGAATCGACAACCGCCAAAATGGTCAAGAAGAGAAAGAACAAGTATGCCTCACCGATCCCACCGCCGCCGCGTCGTCTCTGCCGCTGTCACCTCGAGGCGAGATTCGACCGGCGCTGCCTTGCCTGCATTGCCACCACCATGAGAGAACCGCCCGACTAACGTATTTTCCTCCTCTACAGCGGTCGCAACAAGAAGGGCCGCGGCCACACCAAGCCCATCCGCTGCAGCAACTGCTCGCGATGCACGCCCAAGGATAAGGCCATCAAGCGCTTCACTATCCGCAACATGGTCGAGTCGGCTGCCATCCGTGATATCTCGGATGCCTCCGTCTTCGCCGAGTACACCGTCCCCAAGATGTACCTCAAGTTGCAGTACTGTGTCTCTTGCGCCATTCACGGCAAGATTGTCCGGTACGTTGATAAAGATCCCTCAGGAGAGGGGTGCCCGCAAGGGAACAACTGCGCTCTGTTTGCTCCGGCAACCGCGTATGCACTGAGATGAACCTTGGTTGCACTACTCTCTCACTGCAGAGCCTCCTCTCCTGGTAATATTCCCCGGACGAACCCCCAATACTGATATGATGCCCATCTAGTGTCCGATCTCGCGTCGGTCGCCGCAACCGTGCTCCCCCGCCTCGCGTGCGATACAACAAGGATGGCAAGAAGGTCGTTCCCACCGCCCAGACCGCTAAGGTCGCTTAAGCGTCGCGTCAAGGGTATGGTGTCTGGCTGGATTTCGGCGTTATGAAAAAGGGAAACGGGTCACTACGGAATTCATTTTGATATGACAATGTTTCTCACATTATGACCGAGATGAATTGAGTCATTGCCAAATGGCAGAACAACACCAAAACTAGCTTCTTCTCTGATTGTCCTTATGCTCCGAATTGCCCCGGCCACGCATGATTGCTCTTCCTCGCTTCGACCTGCATCACATCTGCCAATATTAGTCCGCTTGGCACATGCGGCAAATCCTACCCTCTCCCACACCTCTGGCTTTCCACTCCACTGGCTAAGCCACACCGTGAAGTACTGGTCTCCCAGCCGCCAGTCCTCGACATATCTATCTGCATTGGCATCGAACGTGTGGCAAGGTACTGGCCCATGTTCTGTCTCCCCTACCCATAGTAGAGCATCGAAGCCCATTGAATTCTAGACCTTGTACGAAGTAGTGTTCCCGCCATAACCGGTGCCCCAATCAGACAAGCTATGGTATCCACGATCGCAGAGCTTACCCACCACCTACATTTGGTCTTCAAGAATCAATTGCCCGTCTACCCGTAACCTCTCTTTTTGGAAGAGACCCGCATCGTCAACCCCAGCCCTTTACTTGCGATTATTTTACTAAGGCCTCTAACGTGAAGTGTCTATTAAGATTCAATTATTATGTTCGGGTCCGGCTTGTTCCTGTCCCAACCTCCACCGTCGTTGCGACTCCGCGGCAATCGACCATCGTTAGTGTGTAACCCAATTGGACGCGAGATTGCGGGACAGACTCGAGCGTCCGAGTGGCGCGTAAATTCGCCCTCCTCGGCTGCCGCATGAAGCAGCATCGGCGGATTGTGCTTTGCGTGGTGTGTTGTGATTGTTGTTGTGCGAGAGGTCCCCCAAGACGGAACGGCCATGGAGAATGATTTACAGACAGGGGTTTCCCCGCAAAGGCAGAGTTTCCCCCGTTCGCGAAACGAGATATATCTCCGGCCCCGGCCCCCCCCCCCCATGATGCCAAAAAGCACTGCCATGTAACCTCGCAAACAGGATTTGGAGCGTGCGCGACAGGCCACTTGCTTGACTCGGCCGTGTCCTGCCAATTTCCAAGCCCGGTCTCGTACGCGAAAGGGGACGGCAGTGGTCGAATCCCTGCCTCTGCCTGCGTCTGCTTCCGCCTGTTCATCGTGCCGTGTCGACAATGTTGACAAGAAAGACAGACGTCAATGCTGCCACTGCAGCGATAGGGATCATGTGAAGGTGCATCGGTCTGCCAGGGGCGCTTCCATGGCCTGTCCCCGCGTTCTCGTATTCGTGCATCTACTCATGAGAAATGTAATCTCACTGCATCCTTGGCTCGTTTATAAAAGGGTGCATGTTCTCAACCATCTTACGCTCGTTTTTGGTAGAGATCCAAGCCCACACACATCCATCATCTCCCACAGATCCTGTACAGACCACAGCACCAGACCGACTCCCGTCACCCCACCAATAATCAATCAACCTCTCTCCCCCACACGCCCAAGATGCAGTACCTCGCCCTCTTCTCGTGCCTCCTCGCCGCCGCGGCCGCCTCGCCGGTCGACGTCGTCGAAGCCCGGCAGACGGCGCCGGCGCCGGCCAAGTGCGCCGACTGGGGCACGGGGTTCGGCGGTAGCCCGCTGCTGGGCGCGACAGACGCCAACGCCAGCCGGTGCTGCATCTACGGCGAGTCGACGGCGCTGTGCTGCCGCAACGACCCGGCCCTGGCCGCGGACCCCTACTGGAAGAACGCGCTCGAGTGCTCCAGCCCCTACTGGGCCAGCGCCACCACCTTCAGCCGCCTCTACGTCTGCAACGTCGACTCGGCCCGCTTCTGCACGGCGCTGTGCGAGGACGTGCCGTGGCTGTACGACTCGCCCAGGAACTGCACCAAATAAGGACAAGATGGAGAGCTGTTAATTAGGGGATACGATGGGTCGGGGTGGTTGGGTGGTGCGAGCGGTGGCGTTCGTGGTGTTGAGTGAGGCGGAAGGGTGGCGCGGAGATCAGCAACATTGCGGTTGTATAGTGCCTGAACCCATAATGCAACTTAATATAATTGGTATTTAATCATTTGTCGGGTGTCCGCGGAATAATGAACTGACAGCTGCACGATGCAGTCCCAAATTCAATTTCAAGAACAACCGATATCTTGTCGTAACAAGAGACAAGAAGATGCCGAATAAAGAAATAGAACTTATATTCTTCTACTCCCTCCTAATTTTCTAAAATGTATGTTTTACTCTATTAATCTAGCCCCTTAATACTCCTCGCAGCAAGTCCTGGATCTGTCCCGTATCTCTGGAGATCTCAGCTGCCTGGGGCAGGGTCGAGTCTTGTTACCGGCGTTTCCTGGTCTGCCACCGCGTGCTCCCTGATGACCCATGGCTGGTGAATTGACTCACCGCCTTATCATTGTTGATTATCCCAGGAGAGTGGATTATCCCAGGAGACTGTGGCCCCAGCGGGTAATGCGATGGCGCGTACATGGAACCGGTATAGAATGTCCCGTGACTATTGGGTGAGGCTAGACCACTGGCAGTCTTGGTGGCCAAGGACACGACATCGAATGGCTTGGCCAGCAGCCCAATATAGGTGGCCGGGGTGAACCAACTGTGCCGCGACGTGACGATGCTCCCATTACAATGACTTGGCCCTTGATCTCCAGCTGCAAATCGAGTTCGGCAATGGCGTAGAATTACCTGGCCGCCTCTTCTTCGCTGCGGACCGTCTTGTGGAGGATGGGCTTGTTCTGCTGGCTCATGGAGGACACGATCCACATGGCGATGACGCGGCCAGCCACGCCGGCAAACAACACGAGGCACAGGACCATCAGGGCGATGCTGATGGACATGAGCGTCGACGAGGCGAACAGCGCCGTGCCGAATGAGTAGACGGCCACACTGCCTGTCTTGGCGACGACCTGGGCCGCCGCGTGGACCGGCGAGATGCCTTGGACGGAGGTGACGACATAGAAGCAGGTCCGGGGGTACGAGGTGGCGGCGTGCGAGACGCGCAGCCGCTGGTTCATGACGGGGCCCGCCTTGATGTGCTCGAGCGCGTTGGCGTAGCGCGGATCGGTGATCTTGCGCAGCGTTTCGTCCAAGATGAGCCCGCTGGGGGTGCGCGAGACCCGGATGGTCCAGCTCTCGGTGAGAGGGGCGGCGACAAGGTGGTCGAAAATGGCCACCGCGGTGACCAGGCAGTACCAAAATCACATCCACGGCCACGTCTGTTTCCTTGGGTTAGCAACAAATTCGGGAAGACGGAGAGGGATGAACAGGGGTAGAAGCGGAAGCAATGGAGGTGGCACTTACGCGACACCACCACGTGATAACAGACCCTCGCTGGGCGTAGTACATCGGGATGAGGATCGCTACGACCAAGCACACCTGAACCCCCATGGCCGACCAGATCCTCAAGTACGTGCCGGCGTCGCTGTCGTCGTCCGCCCGCCGCCTCACTTCTTCCGCGAACTTCTGGGCCCCAGACCGACCTTCGAGGTGTTGTTGTTGTTGCTGTTGTTGTTGAAGTCGAGCTCGCCTTCTTCTTGGTCGACCGACGTGGCCTGCTCGGGCGCCAACGTCGGCACAGGGGAGAAGGGGATCGTGTTCGCCGCGGACACGGCCCTGGCGTAAGAGTCGAGGCTGCGCAAAACGAGTGTGGGCTTGGCCATCTTAGTAGCCACTGCCCGGATTCGAAGGCAGTAATCGGAGAAGACATGGGCTGCAGCGTCCGCCATGGGAAACTTCGCATTCCGGACTGTCATACATGACGACGAAAAAGACTCGATATTCCGATGGCGAGAAGCGGTGTTAGCAGAAGAGAAAGAGAGAGAGAGAGAGAGAGAAAGAGAGAGAGAGAGAAAGAGAGAGAGAGAAGCAGTCAAAATCGACGTCGTCGACATGGCAATCCCTGTAGTGATGTATGGAATATTGCTAAGGGCTTCCTAAAATTATACACACTACTAACATATATATCATATCATGAACAACGGCGCAGCATGTAAGCAGTCATTGGACAAGGCTGGCCAATAGGAGATGCTGAGATAGCGATGAAGGGTACCCGTAGGACTTCGCAGAAGGATATTCAGTGCCAGAGTCAGGCGAAACGACCCTCAACTCAAAAGGACTATTTCATCTGCCACGATGGACTGTGTCTGGGCCATGACAGCCAGGATCGGACACCTTACAAATGGAAACCCCCAATAAAGGGTATCGCTATTAAACAGCGCTGAATGTCAAGATAAGGCCGGTATACAAGCCCAAGGAGCCTAAACCAGCGTCAGCGGTTATGTCGTAGGGGCAGGCTGTGAAGATAGCTCCCCTCATTGGCCGCCCTCTCTCTCTTACAGGCCTTTCTTGATAATCGTCCGAGCATTACCAATCCAGCCCATAGCCCACGGCCGACAACGAAGTCGTTGGAATGCGTGCCGTCGGGGGCCGCAGGCCGGGGGTGGTTCGTGGCTAGCGTCGCGCTAAACGCATTGGAACGGGGCGTTTCATGCTGAGCTGGACCCTGAAAAAACTCGAAGACCCAAAAGCCAACGAGCCAACGAAAGAAATAGTGGCGCATTTGCCTCCCCCTTTTACATCTGATCGGGTATCCCTAGTTCTTATTTATTCCCTTGTATCCCTTGGTCCTTATCCAAAAGCTTATTCCACGTATCTCACTCATATCCCCTCCCCCAACCTCAACAAAATCCACAACGACGACCCATGATGGCGCAGGTCATCGTCGACCCGAACCACACGAGAGCCGACAAGCTGGTTCTGGAGAGCCTGGCCGCCGACATCGAGCAATGGTCCGAGGGAAAGTCGGCGACGGGTATGTGTGAATTGAGCGAAACGGGTGAAATGGGTGAAGAGGCTCTGTCCCAACTAACGTCTTGGCCCGCCAATCACAGGGTCGCAAAAACATGCGCACAACGTGGCGGTCATGGACAACATCAACAACGCCAACCACAAGGACTTCGAGCCGGCCATCTTCAACTCGTGGGACTTCCCGCAATTGCAGTCGAAGCAATTGAACCGCTTCCTGCTGCGGCCGTACACGCGGCTCGCGCAGCGGGTGGTGCGCAACAAGGTGGATGTAGTCATGTTTACGCACCTGCTCCTCTATTTTTCCACGTCGGTGCCTAGCGCGCTGTTCCTCTTTTCGGCCACTTCTCTTGGCTCCACGGGCTCCTCCACTTTGTCATGCAGATGTCCTACACCGGCACCTACACCCTGATGATGCACCAGCACATCCACGCCAACGGCATCCTGCAGAAGACGCTGCCCTGGTCCCTGCTCGACTACCTGTTCCCCTACATCACCGACCCGCTCATGGGCCACACCTGGAACTCGTACTATTTCCACCACGTCAAGCACCACCACGTCGAGGGCAACGGGCCCGACGACCTCTCCTCCACCATTCGCTACCAGCGCGACAGTGTCTTGCATTTCCTGCACTACTTTGGCCGCTTCCTCCTCTTCGCCTGGCTGGAGCTGCCGCTGTACTTCTTCCGCAAGGGCCGTCCCTTCATGGGCGCCAAGACCATGTTCTGGGACGTCGGCAACTACGTCACCCTCTACTTACTGTTCCAGGTCAACCCGCGCGCCACCACCTGCGTCTTCCTGCTCCCGCTGGCCCTCATGAGGCTCGGGCTCATGGCCGGCAACTGGGGACAGCATGCGTTTGTCGACAACGAGGAGCCGGACTCGGACTACCGTTCCAGCATCACCGTGATAGACGTCCAAGTAAGTTTTTCTCCAGACACTGGCTCCCCCCTCGCTATGTATACTAATTGCCCCTCTCACCCGGCTCCAGAGCAACAGACACTCCTTCAACGATGGCTATCACACATCGCATCATCTCAACCCGCTGCGTCACTGGAGGGAACACCCTAACTCCTTCCTGAAGACCAAGGACACCTATGCGTCCCAGGACGCCATTGTTCTTCACAACATTGACTACATGATGATCACCATCAACCTCTTGCGCAAGAACTATTCCCACCTCGCGAAATGCATGGTACCTATCACTGAAGCGCAGATGGCCATGAGCCTGGACGAGCGTGCAAAGTACCTGCAGAACCGGACGCGCCGGTTCACTGAGGAGGAAATTCAGGCCAAATTCGGTAAGGCTCAGTAGACGTGTCTATAGATACTTAGATCGCTTTACATATAGAGGAATCGGGGTAGGAGCTATTTGCTTATGCTCCCCAGCCGCAGGCTCACCAATTACCAATCTTCAGCCCTAATTACTATCCCTGCCTCTATGATGGGGGGGCAGTACTGGATAAGTTCAAGGAGCCCCGGGCTGTATTTCTACTATATTGTAACCTGAAGGATCCGACCTCCTTTCCGTAGGGAGCCCCTGAAGTCACCCCCATTCGAGACGTAAATCGACTTCCCATCGTGCGCGAGGGCAGCCGAAGTGGGCTCCGCGAGAAGCTGGGCGAACTCGTCCCCGTCGCCGACCAGAAGAGTTTGCACGCCGTCCAGGGTCACCTTAAAGACAGACGAGGAATGTGTCGCAATGTAAGCGTTGCCGGCGCGGTCGAAAGTGAAGTCGTCGTAGATGTGCGCCGGATCCGGGCTCCGCGCCAACACCTCGAATCCCCCCACGCGGCGGCCGTGCTCGTCGATGCGCATCCGCACAAAGGTGCCGCGGCTGGAGTTGGTGAAGTAGAGGAAGTCGCCGCGGACGCGCAGGCCGTTGATGCCGATGGGCGGGACCGGGTACGAGGCGTTGTGAGAGGCGCGGGGGCTGAGCACATCGTCCTGGAGCAGGACGCCGGCCTCGCGCTTCTGGGTGTCGATGGTCAGGATGCGCCCGTCGATGGAGTCGGCGCTCAGCAGGATGTGCGGGCGGTGTGGCAGCGAGGTCATGCCGTTCATGGTCGCTGTGTTGGGCACGGGGATACTGTCGATGACCTTGCCATCGGGGATGGACACGATGTAGACGGCCATGCTGCCTCTTTCGAAGGCGAACGATGTGTGCAGACCGCCGCTGACGGCGTACAGCTCCTCGCCCGGGCTTCGTTCTGGGAGCGGGGATATGCCGGTTAGAGCAGTGACCCTGCTGTCGAAGGTTACGACCAGTTGCGCTTGAGGCGCCGCTGCTTTGGGGTCCAGGGTATACAACAAAGCTGTGGGCGACTTCATCGTAGTAAGCAAGAGGTTGCCGTCGCGTAAGACATGCAAGTTCTCAACGAACTCGACAGGAAAGGTGTATATGGACTTGACGATTGGAGGAGTGCTGCATATACTGGCACCTGCTTCGGGGGATATTGTTAACTATAAGCGCTGCCTATTTGGCTAGAACACGCTGACCCATGTTCACCATGTCATCATTCGACAGAGTGTTCTTCTGAAACCCATTGACCGCCTGGTCCAGCAAAGCTGCTGCGATATCGTGCAGCTCAATGTTGGGAAGACCCGGCACAGTTCTCACGTCCATGCCAGGCCCGTGAATCATCCCCGGCTTGGCGATGCAAGCCACCACTCGATTATTCGATTGGTCCGCGTAGTCAAGGATCTGTGCTTCGAGCGCACCCTGTACAGGGGAAGAATAGCAAATTTCAGTGAATGAATGGGATTATGTTGGCAGGAAAGGCTATCAGATGACTGGCTACGTACGCGCAAGAGTCCCACCTCGGCAAGGCCAAAGTCAGTGAGTTGCTTCACCACGTGCGAACGGTCGCGCGGGGCAAAGTGGCCGCTCATGTACATGAAGCGAAGGGGGGCTTTCTGATTGCCGACAGGCCGCACCTCGGTCATGGTGTGGAGGGCCGTGAGCGTGTAGTCCCGGGTGATCCGTACGACCTCGTCCCACGACGTTTCCTTCATCTTGGACGGGGTGATTGCGATCGTCCAGATGCAGGCGTCGACGTCCCCCAGCTCTTTCTTGAGGTCAGCGGGGTAGCCGGTGAGGTCTTCACAGACGACCGACTTCAGCTTGCCTGAGGTGCTGGATGATCCTTCGGGCAGTTTGGTTTCGCGGCGGCTGAGCCCGACGATGGAAGTCACGGCGGGGTTTTCTAGGGCCTGGCGGAGTAGCTCGGTGCCGACGAAGCCGGTTGCGCCTCCGATGACGAGCTTCATGGTGAAGATATGAATGATCTCGAAATAAGGTCTATCAGGTGTGGTTCAATGACAGTTTGGAGCGAGCGTATGGTTAACCTATATGAAAGAAGTGTATTTCCAGACAAATTCCCACGATGTAATCACCCTCGCCCAGCACACAGGGTTATATGCTGTTGCCTGCATTTCGTGTAACCTAAATTATGTTGTTATGCAATAGCTTGTCATGCAAGGAGTGACTGCGAAACGTCAACCCTTCGATTGCGCCTTGGAAGGATATTCCGGACGTGCCTATTGGCGGAGCAGTTGCCATGCACAGCCACCTGCATCATTTCAACCCCGAAGTTGCCGGTATCGTATTCAGTCCCTTGTGAATTCAGCCAAGTTCGACGAATCATAGCCCATGATCACCAGTCACCGAGAAGTGGAAATAAACAGACGAAACCCGAGTCTCCTTGCGATGTATCCAAGCATTCTCGAACCCTAACTCCAGACATACAATAAGATGTCACTCGGTCGCCTATGCCGCATGTTGGATGATAAAATCGCTCCTTGCTTCATGGGGCAGTGCTTGGTCTCGGTTGGCGACTTTCCAAGTCTTGATCCAAGGCGGGAGAATCATTCTCTCGGCGGACGTGAGCACGCGCATCTGTTCTCGCTCGTCGAATTGTGTTGGGAATATCCTGTTCAGTGGAAGAACCCTGGATCGTGCTGTCTGGCTCTGGCTTGGCGTCTTCCGCAGGAGAATCGTCAGCAGCACGAGCCGCCAACAGCGGATGCTCGGGATCTGAAATATCGAAAGGGGCTAGCAAGTCTTCCGATTGCGTAATTGGGATCTTCTCGTTGCAGCGGCTCCAGTGCCCGTAGCCGAGCTGATCATGCGCCACACGATGCAGCTGAATAGCTGTGCTGCCTTCCCATTCTAGATATGCATACTTGTTGTATCGGGCGCGCTTTTGTAAGCAGCGCAGGGAAGGCTCGATCAAAAATGATGTTACAATAATGACTGCGCCCATCGAGTAAGTGAGCGCAAGACCAAAAACACTGAAAGAGGTATACTGTCCATTCCGAATTTTCTGCCTCGCATATTAGCCAGGGTAAATGACAATGAATGTGTTCATCAGAGTTGGTATTACCTGACTATGGCATAGATCCCATTCGTAGTCAGTGCCAGGCTTATATATCAAGTTCTGTATAGCCGGATCAGTGCTCCCTTGAGCTGTGCGGACGAACGCAGCTTGAAGCCCAGCCAAGATTATAGACCACCATCGGGTGACATCAAGCTGCCACTGATTCTTCTGCAGATCTGACATGACACCTTCTGATAGAAAAGCCGTGGATGCGAGTGAGGCGGGGCCAAGTGTGGCAACCACCGCTGATAACGCTGTTTCGGTCACGAAAAGTGTGAAGTATGTCCATAAAAAGAGAGCAGCCAGCCTCGATTGAGGTAGTGGCCTATCAGGTTCCAACTCCTTGGTGGTCAAATTAAACAACGGAGCCGCGCTGTAAAGGGCGTCTAGGGGGCTGCCCAGACTCCCGCATTGACCTTGGTCCCGGTCACGACACCATTGGAATTGCTCGACACATCCTAACGGTGACACTGCCTCATCCGGCCGATAGCTGTCTTGCTGGAAAACATCAATATTGGTTTTTAAACGGCCTGCAGGAACAGTAGCTCTGTACCAGTCGTCATCGGCGAGTGACATGAATTGGACTCCGTTTCCTGATAAAAAGATCAATGACACATCTCCGTCGCTCCTCATGACGGATGGGTCAGGGTAAAAATCAGAATTTCTTTCCTGGATAGAGCCATTTGTGAAAGCGAAGGATCGTGTGCTGTGCGTTTCGATTTAGCATGAAGCTACTTTTGCCGAAGAAAAAGGAAATGAAGGAAAGGTCGGTGGTGAAGGCCAAGCTATATAGCTAGTACGAAGGTAGCACGCGACATACCTGAGTAAGAAGTTGTTGTTGTTTAACGTTGATTTAGGTCCTTCCGCATACTGCGTTTCAATATCTGGAGTCACGTAGGTGTAGTTGGGAGAACTGGTGTTCAGTAAATTCAGTGGTCCATAGTTGTATGCGGTAAAGTTTCGGTCAAGTAGCGTAATGTTACCTGTATGCCCTGCGGTATCGAGCGGAGCACACTAATGAGGGTGAAAAAGAAGTCAGCATAGTACTGAAAAGATTCTGTATTGGCATAAAGTGGCATATAAAAGAACGCCAATGGAAAAGAAAAGAGTAGGTAGTGGAGGTAGTTTATAAAAGGAATACACAAGTAAAGGTCTCACCTGTAAAACATATCGAACAGTTAATGCTTGATCCTCGCCAGTATTTAGTCCAAACATACTACCACTGTGCATATGGCCAGTATCGAGTCGAATGTTGGAGTTGTTACGTCGACAACTCCCAGCTGCAAATGGGCAAGGCGCTTTGTAATCAATTGCTGTGGTAGGAATCGCCCTCGTTACGAACTTGGAACACTCAAGAAGGCTTGAGCTTTGATTTGAATAACATTGCTGTGCATAATTCGCTACACTGTTTATCGTTGAAGCCCAATAGGCTGATCGACTACCCAACGCGGATGGGAGGTCGTTAGGTGTACTCAAAGCGGTGATTATCCCGCAATCACTGCCCTTCAGAAGGACCTCACCGGTTGTTGAGATTTGTGAAGAGAATCCGCCTGCCACTGTGAATGCGCCGATGGAAAGAAGGCTGAAAAGTGCCACAGGTAGTATTCGTGACCATAAATGCGAGGTCGAACGGCGCCATGCCCACATCAGGCGGATGAAGGCTACGAGGCCTGTCTCTGGGGAGGACGAGTTGCAGAGTAGGGCCTGTCTCTGGTGGTATATAGTATCGCGTGGGGACCAGGCTGAATAGTATTGGTGAAGTATAATAGCAAATATCCTCCAGAATCTCGAAGCAACGAATGGGATGAAGAGTGCAGTAAATGCAATGAGAAAGTTACCGTGCTCTCGGGTTAGGGTTAGGGTTGATCCCATAACAGCAGATCCCCGTGACCAGTTAGTCCAAAAGCCTAAGTAAACTTGTTCATTTGCGTCCATGTTGTACTTAGATTGGTGTGTGATCAAGACTATGATGGTAAGAGTCCAGACGAGATTTAAGAGATGCCGTAGAAGCGGGTGCCCTCGAGAAGTACAGGAGCTCGCAGTCTGCTACATCTCCAACCGGAATTTCAAGAGGCGAAGACACCGACACAGAGCTTTATAAAATGCCATTCAAGTGCAGGAATTGCCACAAGAAAGCAACAACCACGGCTAGCTAACGGCCCCAAGCTAAGCCTTGACAAAAATAGCCCCGAGACTTGCTATTGAAGGGTACACAACATCGTTGAGCGACCAAGCAAATCAATGGACGGGGGCGGAGGACTGAAATCTCGGGGGCCCCGTGTGAGCATGGGCACACAAGCCTTGTCTGGGCTTGCCAAATATATAGCAGGTCTGTAGGGTGGGTAAGGGGGCGGCAGAATAAACAATGTACCACAACACCATTCGCGGGCAGCCTTGTCGCTTGTCTTGTCGGAGGCGAGGCACCTCTCAACTCCTCTGCCTAAAATTAGTAATCCAGGCGTAAACATGTGATATCTTGGGAATGACACGTGTGGGGGCCAAGCCTGAAATGCCCATAACTCCACGCGTTAGACATCGGGCCTACTTACTTCGCCTAATGTGAGTTGCGCGAGCAGGTAAAGAAAGGCCTGTTGTCATTGAGAGATGTGAATTCGATTGAGAACACGGAGAGGTTTTGGCCCCCTGCACTTCGGATGGTGGCCCCAAGTAGACTTGCAACAAGGAGTCACACGCAGTAAAAGTACGGCCATATCTCGGAAGCAAATCGCCACTATTGGTTACGGCACCTCTCAGAACGCAATGCAATATTGACTTCGTGACACCTTGGATGGAAGAACCGAGAGACGGGGCGCCACCAAGCAGAGACAACCTTCTGCCTAATGACATTTCAGAAAGGTCGTAGCCTCGACGCCGTGGCATACTCGAGCTCTAATTAGTCCCTAGGTAAGTAATGATGTAGTTGGCCAAAGCTCTACCACCCACTCCAACATAGGCTGTTGAACCAGCCCTCTCAGGGGCTAGGGGTAACACTGCCGCGCGAAAGCGCACGATCGCACGTGACCACCTCTTCGCACCTAGAAGGGAAACTAGCTGTGAGGCCAGTATCACACATAACATAGAAGAGACAGACAAAATCAATATACTATTATTTCTCACCACCCAACGACTACGTATATACGTACGAAGACTATCCAACAGAGCCCTTTCTTTTCCCTGTGTTGAGATACTCTTCCTTTTCAAGTAATTGAATACAGGTACACGGTCGCATGGTTTTCAATTCGCCAAGGGGCTAGACCCCGGAGGTATAACAACGCTGCCTCAACTACAAATGGCATTGTCTGTCAGCCAATCAACAAACTCCGTTTATCTCTGCATCAGCAAAGCCAAGATTTTCAACTCCTGGAGCATCTTCCATAACGACAAGGCCGATCTTTCGGCCATATGATAGGTTGAAGCGGCTTCTGACGACGATTTACGATGGCATGGCCCTGATCGATGAAAAGTAGGGCGAGACGAGTCTATCCAATGCTGTATCTGAATTACCGCTGAGATGGGTCCGCATAGAGGCAGATACAATGCGAGGATTAAAAGTAAAACTAAAAGAAATGATATACGAATGTACAAGGCTCTTTCATCTGCGTTGCCCATCTTCATTCTCCGGAATCAGATTCTGCAACTCGACCGGTGTCTCTCGGCCCTTTTAGATCCCCTCAAGACAGCCCGCACACACCATGGCCGTCGCCGGCGCCTGCTGCTCCACCAGGAACCCAGCCGCCAGATTCAGCAGTTTCCAAGCGGCCTGCAGGAAGACCAGGTCGGCCACAAGAACCAGGAGGACAATCTTGCCCCAGCTCTTCTTGCGTAGTATCGAGCACGTGTACTGCTTGTATATGGTAGCGCTATCCGTTCCCAGCGGGCCCAAGTCCGACTTGAAGGCATCCCAGGTCTCATTCAGGGGGACAAGCTCCTTTGAAGTATTGGTTGGTGGCGGCTGAAGGCTGGTGAGGAATGCGAAATCCTTATGCCAGCGAGAATATCGAGAGAGCACGCCACCTGGCTGCCTGTTGATGTTGCTTTCCTTGCCGCTCAGGAAGTAGCGCAGATCTTCCTCTTTCAGTAGCATGTTCGGTACGTCAGGGCTCCCTAGATCTACTACCAGAAAGGAGTGCATGACTTTTGCAAAGTATGAAGCTTCGGTTAAAGCCAAAGATATGTTATACTGTTTGCTCGGTTCGCCTGGTTAGATATACCATCTGTCTTACTACCGATAGCTAAGGAATATTACATGGGAATGAGCCATACCTTAGGGTTATTATATAGGTCATGTAAACTCAGGTTCATTTCTTCCTGCCACATCTTATGGGCAAACGGGTGGGCTTCGAAGATCGGATTTATATAAAACTCGAAACTATGGAAGTCGACGTCATGGATGCTCCTATACCTCGATTAGTCAAATAGCTATTACACCTTTAAGGGATAACGTAAGGAATAATAAAGGTGAAGTACAATAAAGGTGAGGATACTTATTATTCGTTTGGTCGAACTTGAAATTAAACCTTCCCCGATTGAAGAAACTGTTTTTCTTCTGTCTGAAATGGCCCTTCTCGCCCAGCACTTGTAAGAGGCTGAACCAATAGGTATTGAGCAGCTGAGCGCCCCACCAGAAACTCGCTTTGCTATCACGGGCGATGATATAGCCCCACCCGTCTTTAGCTACATCCGTTTTCTTCATGATAATATCAATTTTCGCCGGGCCGTCCTCGGTGTGGAAAACGCAACTGAGTCCTATATCAGTATCCAAGTATAGCATCACGAGGAGAACGTGAACGTACGTGGCTTTACCTTCGAAGTATGAATTCCCAGCCCATGAGATCCACCACGTAGGTGGCTCCGCCATGTCGTCCTTCGTAAGGCTAATAACGACACTGGTTGGGTGGCAGTCGAGGGGGTTGTTGAGGTAGAACACCGATTGGTCCATGTCGTCATCATTATTGGTCTTGGGGTTGTGTCGGTACACTTTTTCCACTGTATATAAGAATCCCCTATTGGTCGTGAAGAAGAGGCTACCGACGGAGAGCTCGAACGGCTGGCACTTGGGCTTCAAGTTGTCGCCGTCCCACCATCCGAAGGGCGAGTGCGGACCCTCTTCCCTTATGGTTTGGTTTGGGTCAATGGAGGTTTCTAGTTTCATGTCGTACGCATTGGCGGGGAAGTTCATGAGAGAAAATAGAACAGCTAGCACGAGGCCGCCGACGATGACGAGAGGAGTGAACCATTGGAATGGGTATGGCCTGCTGACAGGGTATGAGAAGCGGTAGAGACGCATTTTTGGTTGGTGGAAATATAGATGAACCGATATTGTCAACGATGCTCCACCTCCACGTTCAGATTTCTAAGTGGCCCTGAGGGGAATAAATAAGGAAAGACATGTGTACATTATTAAAACGATGGGCTTTGTTTTCTGCCCGGGCGTCTTGGCTCTTGACCGGTCTAGCCAGCTTGCCTGTGTGGCAACGTAGTCTTACGCAGATCCTCGCTGCAAGGCATTTTTTCACAGCGGAAAAGAGTAAGCAGCCTATGAATTGCTAGCAAAGCTCTGTGTCTCTGATATTTTGGGAACGTGGCGCTCTAGTCGGCTGAGGAGGTTAACAAATGTGTTTGGGCGGCTACCGAGCCTGCCGCAGGAACACGCCAGTGGCTGCTCCTTAGGCGAAATGTTGGCCTCTTCAAAAAGAAAAAGAAAGGCACATAGGGGGCCGATTCTGCATACCTGACCTAAGAAAGTGCATTAATGGCAGCGGGGAATTAGGTTCACGTTCAGGGTTACGCATGGCATGACTATCAATTGCATGTGGAAGACCCTTCTGCGTTTCTACGCCTTGATACCAAGACATATATACTAGTTGCGATAGAATCTCGGAGTTTATAAGACCCTTCACATTGAAAAGGAATCACATGATAAAAGACATGTATCTTTGTATTATTCTATTAAAAACGCGATGTTCTTATCCTTGACATTTAGTGTCAGCAACCCATACTTGGATGCGATAAGACTTAATACGACAAATTCCTCAGGTACTGTTTGTGTATACCAAGTTGAAGCCCCTCCCACTTCCTATTCCAGAGTGTGACGCAATGCACAACACTGACTGATATGACACACAAGCCCGCCAGGTAGGAGCGGAGCCACGTGCAATAATAAACCTTCAAGAATGATAGCCATCGAGCATATCAGAGTTTGAATGACCGCCGTCTTTCTCTCGTGCTGGCTTCGGATGTTGAATAATGCAGCCAGTCGTTGTTGTGTTTAAATGACCACCGTCTTCCTCTCGTGCTGATGTCCAATGTTGGATAATGGAGCCGATCATTTTCGTAATTCAGACCATTGACCACAGTTTTCCTTTGCCGGGTAGCAGGGCGCGGGTATATGGGCGACCGCACAATAACGACGGGAGGTGGTCTGATGGGCTCCTCGACCAGTGACTCGATGGCCATGCACAGCTCCGCGAACGTGCGGCTGTTCTTGACGACCTCGAGGCTCTCCTCGGTGAAGCGGGCCCGGAACAGGGCCTCGTGGTGGGCGTGCCACAGCTGCGCGCGCTGCGCCATCCAGATGCGGACGAAGATGTAGCACTTGTACGCGATGAGGCGCTCCTGGGTGACGAGGCGCTCGGTGGTTCCCTGGGCGCCGCCCACCGCGAGCTTCTCGAGCGTCAGGTCGTACGGCGCGTCGGTGAGCGTGCCGGGCGTGAACTTCTGCCAGATGATGTTGTCGGGCAGGGAGCTCTGCAGACGCGGGACGACGCCCGGCACGGCGCAGTGGACGGCCTCCTGCAGGAAGGCTTTGAGGGTCGCGGGGCTCCAGCCCGACTTCCAGTGCAGCGGCAGCATGGCTTCTTCTTGGGTCGAGCCGCACGCCTTCGTGCCTAGGACGCTGCGCATCTCCTTCTCCCACTGCGTCTCGGCTGGGGCTCTCATGTTTGTTTGGGTGACGTGAACTATGACGGTGGATGTCCGTATTATGAAGTGTTCGTGGCAATCCAGTAGGCAATTGGTTGTTGTTGAATGCTGCTGTTGTAATGATGAAGTTCGTAATGCCAAAACTGACTGATACATTACAACATAGGAGACGTTCAGAGGGAGCGAGCCCGGCTGTTTATATACGGGACGGATAGCGACCGGAGAAAGGAGCAGAGATGCAACCATTTTCACGTCGGAGATAGTTTGGGGGTTGGCTCATTTTCGCCATGTCGGGCTGTTATCAAGGTTTTGTTCATCTATGGGAACTATACTTGCTCAATCGTTTTTGAGTTTAGAAGAAAATGGACGTGGTGGTCCCCATATCTGAATGTCAAAATTTTAATTGGCGTTGATTAGAAATAGGCAAAGATATATCCAGCGAGAAGAGACACCGGGCCTTTCTGTTCACAGTGAAATCGTCTCAGTAGCGCTCGTCAACGTGTCTGAGTCTCCCATCCCCCTTTTCTAATTGTCATTAATAGTTCCAAGAACCACTTAGACACGAACAAGCATCTGCATCATTGATGTGATTGCTTTCCATGGATCGCCCTCTCCGAGTACTGGTACCCGGCGGTTTGTGCAGAGGAAGCTGCGCATTCGCGCGCAACCGTAGATCCATTGTGGTACTGATGGGCCTCGGAGTCTTGTTGCACGACAGTGCTATCTTCTTCGATTACTTTCCCCTTTTCTAGAGTAGGTCTTCATTATTATTTATTTACTCGATACTATCTCTTAATTTGCCTTCTGCTGCTAGTTGTTGCGACGTCGACGTGGCCGCGTTGACCCAGAACCTCGTCAACCTGGCTCGACGTTACGGGGCCATTTACGAAGACATCGTGACAGGGTTCTGCACGACAGGGTACTTAGGGAAAAATGGCTTATAAACAGACTGGCAGCGGGCGTTGTGCTCAGACGTTGACCCGGGGATCCGGGATAGCTCATCGCCAGGAACGCCAAGCTTGGCCAAGGAGCCGTTGACGGGCTTCACCCGCTCCCAGCCTGGACCGCCCGCGGGGTTCTTGATCCACGCCACGAACCAATCGTTGGTTGCATCTGCCAGAGCCTGCTGCTCGGCCGTGACGCCCGACAAGGCCTTGAAGCACTCGTTGCCCCCGAAGAAGAAGGGGATCTCGGTGCCGTGGGTGGGAGCCGTGCCGGGAACACCGACGACGTTGTCATACGCGCCAAAGAACCGGTATTCCCACGTGGCCTGTTGTTCGCTGCGCAGATCGACGAAGAAGTCGACGGGGCAGTTGAATCGCGCATCGCCGTACTGTGTCCCGCTCATGAGCGATTCGCTCGCAAAGTCGGCACGGTTGTAAGCACCGACCAGTGCAGGCTTGGGGATGTGCGCACTGTCGGCATCAAATGTGCTGAGCCACTTGGAAAAGTTGCCGTTCTCGGCCGAGTACACGAGAGAAAAGATGTTGCCTTCACCGTTCGAGTTGCCAGTCAACAAGGGCACGTGGGAGGGATACGCCCCGGCGGCGAATCGGGCAGGGTAGTCGGAAAAGCGGTTGATGTTGTCGATGACCGGGGTGAACCAGGTGTTGGACGTCGCGTTGAAGAACGAGGACTGAATGTCGAAGATGCTGACGTTACGCAGACACTCCAGTTGGCCGGGACCGGTTCCACAGCCTACCTCGGCCGCGACGACGTCGAGCGCCACGTTGGTCGGCGCATAGGCGGGCCCGGAGATGGCGTTGGCGCTCATCTGCACGGCGCCCTTCAGCCACGTGTCCGGGTGGTTCCAGAGGTAGTGATCCACATGGACCGACCCGGATGAGTGGCCACCGAAGACAATGTGGTCGGGGTCGCCTCCGAAGGCTGCGATGTTGTGGCGAACCCAATCAAGTGCCTTTTCGACATCCAAGATGCTGAAGTTTTGGCTTTCGCCGTCCCCTCCCAGCTCGGCCGAGTTCGGCGAGGCCCAGATGCTCTCGCGCGTGTTGAAAGTGACAAAGATGGCGCCCTTGCGCGCAAAGTTGTTGCCCTGGAGTTGGGGGTTGCTGCTGGACCCGGTGACCATGGCGCCGCCGTACATGTAAACGAATACCGGCAATCGGGTCCCCGCCGACGGAGCCCAGACGTTGAGGTTCAAACAGTCCTCATCCTGGCGACTATACGAAGTGCCCGTGATGGCTTGAGGGCACGTCGGCCCGTAGGACGTGGCATTGAATACGGCAGACTGGTTTCCCTGGGGCAAGGGAAGGTCTTGAGGGCGTTTCCATCGGTTCAGGCCCCCGGTTGATTGGGCAAAGGGGATGCCCAGAAATACCGAGTTGTTGTGGGAGTCTAGGAATCCCTGGACGGTC
Organism: Apiospora kogelbergensis; assembly: GCF_038363985.1. NCBI lineage: Eukaryota > Fungi > Ascomycota > Sordariomycetes > Amphisphaeriales > Apiosporaceae > Apiospora > Apiospora kogelbergensis. The sequence goes on along the minus strand of NW_027117418.1, from coordinate 8,604,740 downwards.
CCTTGTGGCAGAACCGCGCGCGGCGTCCTGGTGCTGGAGGGCGGCTTTGCGCATGGCGATGCAGCAGCAGCGAAAGAGAGGCCAGCAGCGAGCTGCAGTAGCTTAGACAAGATCATGGCTGTTGGATCTTGGGTCGAGTCTCCAAAGCTACAGAAGGGAAGAAGAGTTGCAGGTCGGATGGAAGAAACATTTTTAAAGCCTGGAGGTAGTCACTCGAGGCCCAGGCCTCTTGAGGCAACACAGCCGATACGGGCAAGGTATAGAGTGGGACTGAGAGATTTGCAGCGATGAAGCAGTAAGCACTAATAAGTCAAGGACCCTATACGTGTGGCCCGTGCTGCTCAACCAATCAACCTCTATGCCATGTGGGAATCTACCCCTGTGAGACGTCTGATTAGGGCCTAGTTCTGATAGTCTAGTATTAGTAGTGAATTATGCTTCGGACCTCGACCTAATTAGAGCTGGGAGCATACTTCTCATCCTTGTTATACCATCTAGGTACCTCCTTCACTCAAACCGACCAACAGGAGTAGCTCCGTCGAGATCGAGAGGGAACTAATGAAGAGTAGCGCAGAGCTCTCAGAGGCCATTAACTCGATGTTCAAATGGTATTTCCAGTCCACGGTCTGCATGGTTTATCTGCAAGATATGGACGTGAGGACGAAAGCCCAAGACTAATGGGGGGAGTTTCCTATCCCGGACGACTGCCGTTGGTTTATTCGGGGTTGGTGTCTACAAGAACACTGGTCGCGCGTGAACCGGAAAACGGCGGCGGTGAATGACTAAGCCGCAGACGGCGCCGTTAAAACGGAGAGGGTCCCACTATTACTTGCAATGGGGTTTCTCCTCTCCCCCGGCTGAGCGCGCGTGGAAACGAGAAGTGACATGCACCATCACGCTTGCTTATAGCATGTATCAATGCGGATAGGCCATAGAAAAGTACTAGTCGGGAGTTTTAATCATCTTATTTAGTAACAATCCATGGAGACATTGCGCTTGTTCCCACTCCTTCTCCTCCCTTATTTATGAGATGTTACCGAAGAATACCACCAGGACCGCTGCGTATCTATGATAGGTCAGTTCATCTGCCCGTGTCCTTGTCTTTAGTCTCCAGTCGGATACTCACCCTGCCGCCGCCGCGAAGATCTCGTGGCGCTTGGCCTTGGTGAAGAGCGACAGCACGGCCGAGAACACCAGGACGAATACGATAACAATCCCGATGCTTATCGTGTACAGCCTGTCGCTGGGGCTGTCTTTCAATAAGTTATAGAGAACAAGGATGGGCAGGACGAGGAGGGCCAGTAGCACCATGCACAGGATGGTGGTGTTGAAGCAATCCTTGCGGGCTTTGCTGTAGTAATGCAAGTCGGGATCGTTTGTCTTCTCCATTTCACGCTGTAGGGTTCTCATATTAGAAACTTCCAACACAGTTTCACAGCTAGAAGTAGAGATACCTTTGTGCAGAATATTTTCTATGAGTATATGAGGTTAGTAATCATCCCATTAATCACATATAGTTAGGGGTAAAGTATCCAAGAGGCTTACCTGGAGCAATGAACAGTGGAAAGTGCGAATTAGCCTCTCAGTGAAAGAGTCCAAAACCGCCATCTCTCTTCCGTCTCGTAGAGTGATCAGATCTTCTTTCTGATAAATGAAGCCACGCTCCTCGTCTACCAATAGCTTTCTGTCGAACAACTGTGATTCGACACTATTGCGGTCTCTTCCAGCTGGTTTGTTGAGGGAAACCATTTGTTGCGCCTTGATAACCCAATCATCTGATAACATTGTCATGAGTGCTTTGAGCCTCGTTACTGTCGTAATAGACACGATACGTACCGTACTTTCCTAGAACCTCCTCAATCTCATCCAATATCTGGGTTCGTGTCAGCGCCGTTGGCACTTTCTCGGTCACTGCTTTGCATGCCGCCTCGTCAATGTCCCTGGACCAGAGACGCTTCCTACTTGTCTCACTCTCTTCGGCATCTTCATCGTCGAGCTCGTCCAGCAGGTCCTCCAGCGCTCGCAGCTTGTCTTGCAGTCGGAGAAGCGTACGTGCGTGTAGATACCCGAAGCGCCGATATATCATGAAGTTCTCGTCGCTGTCGAGGAACGTTGCCACCGACCGGTAGCTCTGCTCCTTGTAATCCACTGAGATAAGAGCCAGTCTCGTTAGAAACGACTGAAAGGTTACTCCCGCAAGTTTGATTGGACATACACTTTCTACCAATTGGCTCCCTCTTGGAGTCAGGGGCTTTCTTCTCTCCCATCCACTGCTTCCAATTGAATGGCGGGATTGAAATTCTTCTCGTGGGCGCGATCTTCAGGCTTGGTTGAGAAGTAAGCCCTAACGTTGTTCCAGTATATTGGCTACCATGTAGACCTTTCTCCAATTCGGGACAGTCAGAGATAGGGGTACCCATGATAGTACAACGGTGATTGAGACTGTAATGATGGTGGAATTACTCATGGAACCAACTTAAAGGACGGTATGGATTGATTGTATTGTCACAAATAAAGGTGGGCTTTGAGGTCAACTGGTGCATTTATCTCCTGTTTATACCTCGATCCAGGCAGGCCAGAAATCAGGCTATGTAGGACTATTGCAGTCATGCAAGAAGCCGTGCGCATCATGACGGGCGCATTCAAGGAGGGGTAACACATAATAAGCCCCAATCATGCACTCTTCTTCACCTTCTTTTGGGGCACCCACACCCCATTGCTGTACAGCTTATCGTTGGTGGACTTGATTTGGTACACAAATGACCCGTCCTCCTCCTTCTTCACATCTGCGATTTTAAACGCCGCGTACGCTTCACCCCCGGGGAGGCCTAAACCAGACATCATTGCCGGCCTTGTATTTCGGCATTGGCTGTCGTCGACTCGTTAGCACCCAACTACCGATGCTGCAATGCTCTCTGGACGTACGTCTGTCGGGTTGGCTGAGCTGACACGGTGAGATCGCTTCTCGGGGGTTGGAGGACGCTACGTGGCGGTCAGCAATAGCCTGCCGGGCATATGTGTAAAAACCTCCCCCGCCTGCCTACCTGCACGTCGGAGCTCTGCACGTCGGGCATTTTCGGGGGCTGATTGTCGACTGAGGGAGAGAAATCCAATTGAGAGATGAGCTGTCAAATGAGATCAGGTGAAGGGAACGCCTAGGGAGAAAGCCTGTGGCGAGGCAGATTTAGCTGATTTTAAGGACGGCAGTTGCCCTGTTGCAGGACGAGGCTCTCAGGCTTACCTTACCCCCTCCTATCCCTGGGTGTCGGCTGCAGGAAAATACGACGCCATTGGAGAATTCCTCACAGCCACCATGCAGGATTGGCCAATAATCGACCAATGCCACCCACCCTTCTCCTCCGTCTTATTGAAGTTCCATAATCTTCTAAATCCACCTCCCGGGGAGCCTTACCGCAGTTCCCCCAGGGCTTAGGCCTAGGCCTTTGAATAGTAAGCAAATGAGGTTTCTGTGTTTGGATATATAACGTCAGTGAGCCGTTCCTGTCCATCGCCCCGTTACTAGAGCCACTAAGACCTGACTTGGTTGTACCTGAGCCCTCCAGAGGAAGGGGCAGAGATCACCTCTGATTGTCCACTCCAATGACCAATTGCAGGATGGCCTCGCTCAGGAGCCGTCACGTCTCGACCCCAAGGTCGCTCCCTCAACTACTACTGCAGCCACATGACTCCCAGGACTCTCGGACCAAGGATTACCAAGATGCAGATGAAACACACGACTCGAAACTCAAGGCCCTGTGGGACAGTGAGATGGGGGACCTCCACAACGAGTATACCCCCTACACCAAGGTGTCTGTTCTTCTGCTATCCTGGGATAAGGAGATCGATGACCTGAAGACTGATAAGGAGGTAAATGGCCAAACACCTTCTGAGTTTGGCTACCAGTAGCTGACGTTACCAAGGTCACCGATCTGGAGAATCTGTTCAAGAACAAGTTCATGTTTGAAACGACCAGGCAGGTCTTGAAGAAGGATGACAAATCGCCTCAAGCTCAAGTCAACCACTACCTCGCCCAATTCGTCTACGAGAACGACAACACGAACACCATGTTGATCATATACTACGCTGGGCACGGCAGGCCAGGCAGTGACCGAGGGAACCTGAGACTGACGCCGTACGTACTTATAACTTTTATCATGCTTGACCGTGAGCCTGAACGTCTCTAAAAAACAGGTCGATCTCGCTCCCGAGCAACGGCGAACTCCATGAAATCGTCTGGGAGTCCGCCGAGTCCAACATCCGGGAGACAAAAGCAGACGTTCTCGTCATATTCGACTGCTGCCACGCCGGCGAGCTGGAACGCAACGTCAGGGGCCACTGGCAGCACCGCGCGTTCGAATACCTCGCCGCCACGTCGGCCAAGTCGACGACGCGCAAGCCAGGGCCCCGGTCCTTCACCCGGGCGCTCATCTGGTCCCTGGACCACCTCGTCAAGACGCGCGCGCACTTCAGCACGACGGAGCTGCTCCGGACCATCCACAACGACGCCCCGCGCTTCCCGCGGAAGCAGTGCCCCCGGCTGTCGGAGGGGCAGCTCCCCCGCGCAGCGGAAGATCATGATCGCGCCGCTGACCAGCGAGGCCAAGACGAAGGCCGCCGCCACCGAGGCCGCCACGTCCCAGTCCCAGCAGAAGGATAGCGACGACGCAGATGACGGCTCGGCGAGCGGGGAGAGACGGCACGACTTCCTTCTCCGCTTCGTTTTCGACTGCGAAATCACCGAGGAGATGCTCAAGACCATCGCCAGCCACATGAAGGACCTCATCAAGAACGGCGAGATCAACGCAAAGGCCGTCTCCTGGGAAGGCAGCAACGGGGTGAACTACCGCGACGCCGTCCTCACGCAGCCGTGGCTCCGCCACTTCGCCAGCAGCCTGAGCCGCATGCGACGCGGCGGCGAGCGGTCCCCGGCCCAGGAGGCCGCCAGTCTCCTGAGTGCGGGGTCCGATGCGCCCTCGTCCCCGAGGTCGGAGATGTACGTCGCCACTCCTACCCCTGAGCCAGCCCGCCTGTCCGCCGAGGTGGAGATTGGCGAGGACCAAGGCGCGACGACCGAGAAGCCGCCTGTTCTCCTCGAAACTGGGAGGGCTACAACAGAAACCGCCCAACGGAGAAAGTCGAAACGAAAACGATACAGCCACGAAGATGGTGCTAATGAGTCCTCCACTGGCCACAAGCGTGGCAGGGTTGGTAAGACAGGCTAGCCCTTGAGGACCTTCCTGCTAAGTCGAAGAGCATAGTCATTCCCTCTACATAGCATAAAGGAAAGGTGTATATGCAGTTTGATCTAAGGAGATTGGCGCCATTCACGCCTGTGGCCGGTTAGCAGCAGAGGCCAGGGTTTTCCTTATTATTGACTAGCGTTCAGTTTCTAGGGGGTACAACCCTCGTTTTTCGGAATCCTTAGAGGTTACTAGGAAGCATAAACTTCCTTGTGATAAAGGGAAGCTCGTAAGTATTCAGAGTTTTGGTTCTTCGGTAAATGTAATTCAGGGGTCGATACAGCCACATTGATAGCATAAAGATAAGTGCTTACATAATTAGCGGCACTTCGCTATTGATTGATTATAAATAAGGAACATAGGTTACTATAATATCACGGTGATCCTTCTCTATTCGCTTGAGTACCCGACAAAGGTCAGCATAATATTTATATGGACATGTTCACGCCGTCCGCAAAACAATTGGCTCACTCTTATGACACATACTGGACCTCCGAGGGCAATTTCCGCACGTAAAACGTTTGCTCGGTGGGCAGCCGGGGTGTGCATATGACCAGAACGAGGTTCCGAAGCAGATATCCACAGCGCACAACAGAGACTCCGAGTGATGATTTATCTCTTAGATGTTCCACAAAGACCTAGGGTCCCTAGATCTCGAGCCTCAGAATAGTAGGACCTAGTGTTTACTGTCCCGCCGACACGTTCCACGTTGCCACTAGTGTCGTATGGAACAATATGGACATGTACCCGGGTAACACGGCACTGCACTACGTGACTATGCTACAATCAGCAGACCTTGTCGAGCTTCTGCTGGCTCGGGGCGCGGATCCGAACCGGAAGAATACTGCAGAGGGACGTCCGCCGTTTTTCAACCGGCTTGCGCCCCATAATCTCGATCTGTTCGTCCAATACGGGGCCCGTCTGGACGATGCGACACCCTCCTGCACATAGCATCACGCAGTTGGAAAGCGAGGGACTTGGTGCGTCAGCTGCTAGCACGCGGCCTCGGCAGCGACCGCCCAAGCGGCAAGCAGCAACTGCCGCTGCACATTGCGGCCAACTGTCTCGCCGGGTGGAACAACACCTTGGGCTTCGGGGGCTTCCGCGACGCACTCCCAGCCCAGGACGACATGATGCGGATGCCCCAACAGGACACCGGCGGTGCGGGAGGAGATGGCGACAGCAACGGCGACGACGTAGACATGATGCAGGTGCCGGACGAGGCGGGCGTCACGCCCCGCCAAGCGCTGGCCGGGGCCGAGAAGGAGCGCCGCCAGGTTAATTATAGATATATTTTAATAAAATTAATATAATAGTTAAAATCTGATAAGGTTATATACTATCAAGATCTATAAGATAGGGGTTAGCTACCAGTTATAGTCTATGCTAATTACTTAATTGTGTTACTTTCCCTTTATTAAGATAAAATAGCCGATACCTTCTCGTATACGCTAAAAACAATTCCTCCACTTAAGACCAGGCGTCCTAGTCTCATGCTGCTCCCACTCCACAGCCCTCTAACACCGCCGGTGGATATGACGCTTCGAATTGCTTCCACGGTCCCGGCACCTCGCGCAGACTGTGCCCTGGTCTTGACCGTGTCCAAGGGCTGCGTTGCATAGACGGTGATGACGCCAGCAACCGCCCCTGAGGCGAATGCCGTCAGGCTGTTCTGTGGCAGGTCCCTGCTTTTTGACATTTCCTTCAGGATATTGTACGATCCCATACGAACTGCTGAAGTGGCCGACTGCTTCGCCGTGGTAGAGAGCAGGCCTCTGTACACCTCGCGTATGCCTTGGTGTCTCAGCATTACTGACAAAGCGTGGGCGCCACCCTTGTACTGCCTCTTGCCGGACTTTGCGTCGTCGATTCTGTGTTGAAATTCATGGTGAGTTCCGTGCTGGGCTTGGAGGATGCGCGGACGTCGGACTGTGCACTTACAAGGCTGTCTTGATGCGCTCGGTCGGGGTCACTGCCACGACGCTCTCCACGGCACCCGCAGCCATGCCTGCGAGTATCCCTCGGGCCGGGGACAGCCTCCCCTATCGTCTTTCAGGAGGTTCTTGATGGAGTCGAAAGACAGAAAGCGAACGCCTGCCTTGGCGGTCGTACCCTGGAGGAGACCAATCAGTAAATGATTTCACCTTGACTTCAGGGGACTTACCAGAATCAAGGTCGAGCAACCCGTGTATATCGATCGAAAGCCATGCTCCCTGGAGACCTGGGCCAGAACAGCAAATGGGTTTTTGGAGCCGCCAGATTGCAATTGAGCCCGTGTCTTGGCGAACTCAAATGGGTACTGAGCGCAAGAGATCTCCCATAAGTCACGGCACCAGTCGGGTCAGAGCAGGTAGCCACTTACAGTTGTAGCAGCTTCTACAGCTCCTGCGAGACCTCCTGCGGCCAAGGACACAATCGGGGATACTTTGACTATGATAGCTGGCGAAGATGATTTGGTGTTCCCGGGGATGATAGGGTTCGTTGTCGTGAGCCCAATGGGCCTGGTCATTGCTGGTGCGGTAGGTGAAGAAGCCATGGCCGGTCAATCTATCCATCAACCCAATCTCCAAAAGAAACAGAATGAGAACAACAATGGAACAACCGTCTATTGCTATAGAGACGAACAGCTTGGGTAAAACTCTCCAGTGTCTCGTCCAATTGATAGCTTGCTACCCGTCGGGTGTATGATACTACCCGCGGCAATCAAGCTGGCCAATCACGATCCTTCCCGCGCAGCCCAGTACTATATCCACCACATGGTCGGGACGTTAGCCTCCCGCGGAACCCCACGATCGATGTCATAGCCTCATTTTGATGGATTCGGCATCACCTGGACCCACGACAGCACTTGGACGTCCTCGAAGGCGTCCCATGGAGGTATGTATATTCTACCGCCTTCGTAGGCGAAAGCAGCGCACGCCGGGCTCGGAGCCACGCTGGGAAAAGTCGGGGAAGCGGAGCAGCAGTGCCATTACAGGATTTATAATTAGCCTCAATTAACTTCACTCTTCTTATTCGACACTCAAATGGGCGGGAACAAAAGGTTTGGAGCAAGATTATTTTCTTTTCAATAGCTATCACTTTCCAAAATAATCAACCGCCAATCGCATTCCGCGCAGGTTCATTACTACAAGTCCTCCGCTCAACGCCTACCAACCGTCGAATACCGCGAATAAATATTAGATCGTGTGTGTGTCTTTCTGGTCTTCTAGGTGCGCTGAGGAACCTTTCTCTTCTGTTGCCTGAAGCTCGGAGGCAGTGACACCGTTGGGCAGCCCAAATATGATGTCCATGTCCTCCATGCTACGACCCTTGGTCTCAGGAACACAGAAGAACACCCAGGGAATAGCGATGGTTATGAAAGAGGCGAAGACGAAGTAGGTACCGAAACCGATGTTGTTGATCATGTAGGGGACGCTCCTGGCGATAACGAAGTTGAGGATCCAGTGGACGGCTACGCAGATGGAGACGCAGATCGAGCGGATCCGGAGTGGGAAGATCTCGGAAGCGTAGACCCAAGGGATTCCGGCCCAGGAGAAACACCAGCCAATGGCGTAAACGTAGATCATGGCGATGCCCAAATAGCCGGCCGGCGAAATGTGACTCGAGGTCCCGGGTGCCCCGGGAGCTTCGATCTTCACATAGGCGCCAATGTACCACATCGCACAAGCCTAGGCAGAAATGTCGTCAGTAAGTAAAATCGCAAGATCATGTTCGTTGCTCAACAACCACGTACCATGATAGAACTCCCGCACATCAAGTTCTTCCTACGACCGAAACGGTCAATGAAGAAGTTCATGGCGGCAATTATAGCAACGAATCTGACTAGCCCGTAAATACCGGTTGCGAAGAAGGATGTGTCCGAGCCCACTAGCCCGATGCTTTTGAAGATGGACGGCGAATAGTAATTGATGGCGTTGGATCCTGCCATCTGCATCAAGACGAACATGACGCAGCCAATGTACAGCCGCTTCAAGTTTGCCGGCTTGAGCATCTCGTAAAATAAGGCACGGGGCCCATCCCCTTCCGTGAGCATTGCTTCCTCGTCCAGCTGTTGGAAGATACAATGAACCTCGGCGAGCAGATACGGATGATCGCCAGGGACCCCCCGAAGCCATCGCAACGAACGCACGCACGCGTCGCGGCCCTTCTTTTCAGCCAACCACCTGGGCGATTCCGGGATCAAGAACAGGCCTGCCATCAATAGGCACCCAGGGATCAGTTGGACCGCGAAGCTGATGATCCATTGCGCCGAAGTCGAAGGTAGATTTCTCTCCAGTCCGTAGTTGATCCAAAAGCCCAACATTGTACCCATGGACACGAAGACCTCGTACGTCCCCACCAGACGGCCTCGGATGCGCGGTGGGGATGCCTCCGCGATATAGAGAGGGACAACCATACTTGCCGCGCCGACACCGACGCCTCCAATGGCTCTTCCCGCAAACATCATAGCCCGCACGCCGCCTGCACCGGTTTGGAGCGCAGAGCCGAAGAGGAAGAAGGCCGCTGTGAGGAACAAGGAGGACCGTCGTCCATAGTGGCTTGCGAACGGCCCGGCCGCCAAGGAACCAACAATGCACCCGGCCTGCAGGAGCGAGACGACGTTGGCCGAAAAGGCAGCCTTCTCCGACTTGCTTGCGTGCTCGAGCCCGAAGTCCCTAGAACGAAGAGGATTTGTCAGTACTGCAGCAGGGCAAGGGCGACAGATGGATCACCACCGACCTTTGGAAAGATGACAGTTCGATGGCCGTGCCGATGAATCCTAGGTCATAGCCAAACATGAGCGCGCCCATGCTGGCAATGACAGCCAGGACGTAGATCCGGGGGCCGTAGGCCGCCTTGGGGATCTCAATCTCCGGGTCGACGTCGATCGTGGCCCCTCGGTGACGCATGGTCGGCAGATACTTGAGAGACACGTTATATCTAGAGGTTGAAGTGTACTGTATCAGACGGGGGATCTTGAAACACTTGGCCACACACACTCCTTGGGTTAAGAACTCAGACAAAGCCAAGAGGAACGGAACTATTATACCACTCCGGGGCGATACGTGCGGGTCGCAATAGCGCCGTTTGCCCCGTGGGGAATCTCTTGGTCTATAGGGGGCTCGGGAGGGCCATGGTGGAGAATGAGGAAGATGCTTTTTACCGTCCGTCTGCCGCGCGGGTGAGGTTGTGGATAGAATGAATCGCTGCAAGCCTGGTGCGACATTTCCTTCCCGCGGGAGCTTTCTTCCCGTGGAAATCTAAAGCGGAGTGGGGCCGGTATTTAGTCAAGATAAGTATGCTCCTTTCTGTATTCAGTGCCTATATCCATGACCATCTTTCGTCGTTGGCCTGGCTGGTGGCATACGCTACGGTAGTCTTGACTGCTATGCAAGTGGGTTTAGCCACAGACCACCTTGGAAAGAATACCGTTTTTCAGAATGCATCATACGTCTTGACTATATCATTCTTACTGGGCCCTCTTGTCAGCTTTGTGGTTGTGTCGTTGGCATTTTTACGGTCTTTATAAATAACTTGCTGGTGACGATAACCTACTGGAAAAAGCGGTCGCAGCACATGGCTTGCGCGTCGGAAGATGTGCAATTGGGTTGATGGATATGACCATTTCCTGCATTGAACTAGCTGCCTGAGTACTGCCTAGATAGTGTCACCGGCAATATGACGACTCGACGATCATGTTACCGCATTCACCGAGAGCTTCGTTCTGTCTTGAGTCAATTTCTGTTGCACCTAGTACTCCTCCATATAGATGGTTGTAATGCAGTAACCGATTCATGTAGGGCTCGATGCCGGGTATGGTACCTTGACTCTCCAAGTAGGTGAGCAATCCGGCGAGAAAGTTGAGGGCAAATGTAGTGCAGTCGTTGGTAACATACTCGTGCCTATCGGGACACGATTGTAGCGCGATATGCCTGAGCCTTCGTTCGGTCATACACACACGGTATAGTTCGTGATACCGGCTGAACCTCATGTTGGTAGTCTTCTGCGGTGAAGAACCAACGCCATGGTGTCATCCACGCCTTCGGAGAAGCGAAGATGCAAAAGTCTTATTTGTGTTCCAGAGAAGTCGCTATGCTCATAGTCTCGATAAATTGTTTCGAAAGGTGTGTCCGCATTGGATCTGTCATCTCACAATATGATGGCTGCATGGCGACTAGGCTTTAGGTACGCAAAACCGATATGGTAGCAATGTGCTTGATTAAAATCGCCAGGTGCTAAGAAGGCTTCAAGACCTGTCGTTTTTTGATGATAAATGGACGCAGTCCAGAGTATGTCATCTCTATCGAACCCCTCCGGGTCGTCCGCGATTCCCCAGCCTCTGCTTCGGTCTTGGCTGTAGCTGGCGAAAATAGATTCAAAGGCACTCCAAGTTGCTTTGTTTGGTTTCACAAGATGAAACCGCCAACGAGGAAATATGTTTGTGAAGACGGGAAAGCAGAACTCCCGGCGCCAGGCGCTGTAGGCAAGGGCATCGTTGGCGAAATGCCCATCAGTACCCTGTGGCCACAGGAACCTCAGCTGGTGCGCCAAGAAGTCAACTTTCCAGTTCAAAAAAAAGCGCTGCATATGCGTGGCAACTCGAGCATCCGACCTCGCCAATTCAAAGCCATCCGAAAATTTGTCGTGTACAAGCACGAGCCCGAGCCCATTCTGAGCCTGAGGCTCCATGTCGCAATTCGAAGCGCAGTACTAAGGAACACTCTCTGCGTGCGGCCACGATTGATTATCCGTACCAGGAGGCACAATGTAAAATGATGGCAGTTACACGCGAAGTAGTCATATGGGTCTAAACGTTCGATGATCCACCTCGCGATCCTGCTGATCTCACATGGAGAGTAACTGGTTTGTCCAATATGGTAGGCCAATAATGGGCCCCCTGGCGCATCTTTGTAGGTAAGATATCCGAGCGAGAAGGGAGTCGAGACGTCTACATCATCCAATCTTGTGCTTGGTTTATCGGTGTTTCTGCCCCTGCCCGACGGATTCTCAAGCCCATCTGCAGTCCGAGTTCCTAACCTGAGGTGATAGTAATGACCATTACAAAAGACAGACCAGTGGACCATGGACCGGGTTGTAATGCGGGCTTTCATACATGGGCGACTGACCACAAACACATCGAAAGCGTCAGAGGTAGGTGTTGCAGGAGGAAGACCCCGGTGCAGAGGTTGATGCAATCGTACTACGGCAGTGAAGGTAATGCCACGAATGCGGGGGCCACGAATAAAAGGATTCAGACGCACATATTCCCTGGGCAATTGATATATATGGGGAAGTTCGTTTTTGGGGCTGGGTGTGTCTATTCGCAGCTGCGCCAGAAGGTCGGTATTCGATTGTCCACCAAACACTTCCTCGTTTATGAATTCCTCGACTTTAGCCGAAAGCTTTTGATTCTCCATAATATAATAGTGTCTTCAGTGTTCGGTGTCAAACTAGCTGCAGTGTATATTGGATTGAGGCTTCAACGATACTGTTACGGTGACCTGCGCGAGACGGTGGAGCGCGGGCTTGTCATGGTGATTGACTTTGACCAAGCGATCCTCCAGCCAGCGCCCGAGTGCCGGCAGGTGTCAGCGGTCAGGCTGAGGAGAAAACAGGGTGCGGAAGCGCTCGAGGGTTGTTCTCGGAAACAGCCTACTCTACTCTACAATTGTCTGCAGGCAGCGTATCTGGTGGCCGAGATGGGGGCTTCGGGGGATGCTGAGTTGCCGAAGAAAAATAGCAATCCCATACATCTAGGTACCATAATCACGTGCCATGTGAGATGCCAAGTGCCTTGGTCAATATCCCGTTAGCCACATCCTGGGGTGACCTGCTTCTGTCATGGCTTTTTAAACCCCGGAATATGGATGACACGCTGCCCGGCTTCGGAGAGTTGGAATATATTGCACTCAGACTCGTCGCAGATGCAGTCAACAAGAGTCAAGATCATTCCGTCAAGCAAACACATAATGAGCACTCAGCCAGAGCTTTACGAACGACTCATTCCTCGTCACATTCCGCCACGGAGAGGTATAAAACATTTTCGAGAGAGTACTAACAGAAGCCCCCCAAACGCCCTGCGATAAACCATACAACTCGCAATAACTTTCACTCCGTAACATATTCATCAACGACGCACCTTTCTCTCGCACGCTACAGCACACTCAGTCCATCCAAAATGGGTATAATGGATGCATTCTGGAGGATGCTGGGGTACGACACCCATCAAGCCGTAGAGCAGGTCAAGGTCCGGACCAAGACCGTCGACGACCAGTGGACTCATGTCTCGAAGCCCAAGAAGATCCCCGAATTCGAGAGCCAGTGGGTTGAAGTACGCCAGCCGAGGAAATAAGCACAAGAATGAGCGATACCGAGAGTCTCATCTACGTCTTGGATGTAATGGGGTGGGTATCTCGTCCGGCTAGATAGAGGACCATCGGATGTGGCCGCTTGCAGTCAAAGCCACATTGCGCTACCTGCAGCAGCATTCTTGTTGCCAAAGTCGTAGCTGGATGCCAGCTTTCGACGAACAAGAGCTATTCAATTGAATAACAGCTCTTCGCCAGTCTGCATTGCTCAATAACGTTCATTTGATCCCGGGTTTCTGTGAAAAGTCCATGTCGAGTAGGAGGCTAGTTGACTCAGTTCAGGGGGTTAACGCCTAGAAGAGCCACAGGACAGCCCCACCAGCCACTGCAAGGCGATAAGACAAGAGAGAAAAAAAGTCGCTTATCGGCGGAACATCTTAGGTTCCGTGCTATCGGCAATGCACCAATTCAATTCGCGGACTCGTATCTTTTGGTGGGGAGCTCTAGAATCTCAAAAAAACTTTTGGAGCAGAGCCGGAAAAAGTCAAGTGTAGCAGCCTCTTGCGTCGAGCTTGCCTTCCCAATTTCAAGCAACGACAACAACCCAATTGTTTCCTTCCCACGCGCCCCAATTGGCCGACCTCGCGACAGGGAACTCTCTCAAGATGACCAAGATCGATTACCTCCTGCACGAGAGTGCTCTGGGCTATGCCCTCTTCAAGGTCGTCCACCAGCAGGACACGGTTGGTCTGCACCTCAAGGATGTCCAGGCTGCCCAGACCGACCTCGCCAAGTTCGGCAAGATGGTCCAGGTCCAGGCCTTCGCGCCCTGGAGGAACGCCGCCGACGCCCTCGAGAACGTCAACAGCGTCTCCGAGGGCATCATGACCGACTACCTCAAGTCCACCCTCGAGATGAACCTCCCTTCGTCCAAGAAGAGCAAGACCACCATCGGCCTCGCCGACAAGAACTTGGCCGGTAGCATCAAGGCCGTCTTCCCCGGCGTCGAGTGCGAGACTGGCGACACTAGTGATGTTGCTGCCGATCTCCTGCGCGGCGTCCGCCTTCACGCCCACAAGCTGCTCCAGGGTCTCGAAGAGGGAGATGAGCAGAAGGCTCAGCTCGGTCTTGGCCACGCCTACTCGCGTTCCAAGGTCAAGTTCAACGTCCACTCTTCCGACAACCACATTATCAAGGCCATTGCCACTCTCGACAACATTGACAAGGTGAGTTGGCCATTTCCCCCTGCCTGGCGCATTGCCGCGAGCAAAACCCCACAGGAGGCCCGCGCGTGGTTTTACGCGATATCAAAAACGCCCTTTGAAATGAGCAACTGCTGACTCTGTCCCTCAAGTCCCTGAACTTGTTCTCTCAGAAGGTCCGCGAATGGTACGGCTGGCACTTCCCCGAGCTGTACGCCATCGTTAGCGACAACATCACCTTCGCCAAGCTGGCGCTTTACATCGGCAACAAGACCACCCTGTCCGAAGACAAGCTACACGAAGTTGCTGCCCTCGTGGACGATGACGAAGAGAAGGCCACCGAGATTCTGAACAAGGCCAAGATTTCAATGGGTCGCGACATCAGCGCCACCGATATGGAGAACGTTTCGAACTTCGCCGAGAAGGTCGTCAAGCTGTCGGAATACCGCCGCACTCTGTTCTTGTACCTGAGTAAGCCTACCCTGTCTGTAAACTGTCAGAAGGCGCCGTGACTAACCCCGACTCTCTACAGGCGAGAAGATGAACACCGTCGCACCCAACCTGGCTGCTCTTTTGGGCGATGTGGTCGCTGCCAGACTCATCCAGAAGTCCGGATCATTGACCAACTTGGCCAAGTACCCCGCCTCTACTCTGCAGATTCTTGGTGCTGAGAAGGCGCTGTTCCGTGCCCTCAAGACCAAGTCTAACACCCCCAAGTTCGGATTGATCGTATGTTGACCCGTTGCTGCAATGTTTTGCCCGGCTCGAGACTGACACGCGCTCTACAGTACCACAGCACATACATCGGAAAGGCCGCCCCCAAGGACAAGGGCCGTATCTCCCGTTATCTTGCCAACAAGTGCAGTATTGCCAGCAGAATCGATAACTTCTCCGAGAACCCCTCCACCAAGTTCGGTGAGGTGTTGCGTCAACAAGTCGAGGACCGCCTGGAGTTTTACGCCACTGGCAAGAAGCCCCAAAAGAATGCCGATGTCATGGTAAGATAATCCACACTCGTCGACCAAACTACCTTTTGCTAACTCGTCACAGGACCAGGCAATGGCGGACATTCTCGGCAGTGGCGAGAGCATGGCCATCGACACGGAGATGATTGATGCCCCTATCCCCGAGTCGGCTGGAAAGATCGAGAAGAAGTCTAAGGATAAGAAGGAAAAGAAGGAGAAGAAGGAAAAGAAGGAGAAGAAGGAGAAGAAGCGCAAGCAAGCCGACTCGGACGACGAGGAGGAGCCCGAGGTTGCGGAGGTCGAGAAGAAAAAGAAGAAGAAGAAGAGACAATCCGACGTCTCGATGGCTTAAGCTCCTGTACGCAATATGGAGTTCGGGTTCACAAGGGTTGACAGGTGTGCTTTGCATGGCTCGGCGTTTTACGGATTCTCTTTTTGTTTTTGGCTGTCTATGTACAATTCGATGGGACCATACCCGTTTATCTGTTGACACCGTACTGCTTTTGAGTTGGGCTTTCGGGCGATATGGAGTATACAGAAATGTTATACGACAAGTTCTCTTCAAACACTCTTCCACCCACGTGGTCACCGTTCTTCCCAGCCAGAAGCGAGCGCCGAAGCTGCTTGCCCGATACCCCTGAAGACCTTGGTTCCTGACTTGGTCTATTGACAATGCAGCTATCTTACTATATACACATCTATACCTTCAAATCATATAATGTCAAATTGCCGCATACTTTCACCGCCTCCGTGTGCGCCCAATGATGGAAGAGTAGTTTTGTTAACCATGGCTCGTGAAGCTCGAAGAGTAGACGCAGATGAGAGGACCCGAGGAGATAGGGGATGTGAATCACGCTTTCTATTCTCAAACGCCAAAGTGACTACCTGAGAAGCCAACCGGTGGGGAGCGTGGCGACTCCTTCGGATTGTAGACCAAGAAGTCGGCGTGGTTCTCCATCACGCTCAAGGACGAACAGTCCCGCGGCACTTCGATTTGGCTGGGGCTTGCAGATCGCCATCCATGAGTGTGGTCTTCAGGCTCCGGTTCTGGAGTTATTCTTCCCCAAGAAGAGCCTGCCTTGCGAGGCGTCGGCGGAAACGTCATACCAACGCATGCTCAGATAACAATCATTTCCCCCTCCTCCGTTCAGAGTGTGCTTTCTCTCTGCCCGTAAGCCAACTGGCCGACCGAGCCACAGATTCCCACTGGTCGATGGGGAGTGTGTGTGAAGTTAAGAAGAGCACAAGAAGCACCTCTCCACGCGGACTGGTTCGGGACGCCGTACAGCTGCTGCATCCCGACGCACGGGTGCGATGAGCCGCGAGAGGTATTAGAGCCTGTCTTGCGCCCCCCCTTGGTGGGCGTCCTCCAGCTCGCTGCCCCCGACGAACGTCCGGACGGTGTTCCGCCATCGGGTCGTCTTTGGAGGAGAAACAAGGCGGTGGCGTTGACGATGTGACCCACGCGCGGTGGCTGCTGTGGACAGACCAGTTGTCTTCCCCAGCACGGCGGAAATCCTGCTTGATGTGGTTGATCCATGGAGGGCGGTGCAATCTCGTTCGCTTTCACGAAACGCGCGCGTGAAGAATATGAACTTGGAAACAAGGAAAGGAAGAAAAAGGGGTCGGGGGGTCGACTTGCTTCGTAGGCTCTCTCCTTTCCCGCTCGAATGAATATCTTCTACTTCCCCCTTCACTTTGAAACGCTTCTCCCCCATCCCGATGTAAGAACGACTCGCCAGCCAAAGCCGTATATTCCAAATGAAAGTTTTGAAACTATGGCTCTCAACCTTTCTCAGAAACGCAGAAGCAGGAGGCTCTTCACCATGTCCAACGCCGGATTCCAAAGTCACCACTTTCCCCAGCCGACCATGGCAGCTTTTACGAGAACGCCTGGGCGACTTTGACATCCCTTGTGTTTTCAGACATGGCATATGCGAAGGAGCCTCGTTTGCCAGCAACTAGTTACATACACACACTGCATCGCCAAGAACTGCTGGGACTACTTGCTTACCAAGTACACAGGCTTTGCCGGTCTGTATTGATGAACAATTTCAACACACCCAATGATCGTCTGCCGTGTTACCGCGTCGGCGACCAGACATCGGCCAGACATAAACGAGCAAGATCACCATAGCCGTATACGCATCGAGGCCGCCTATCACCATCCTGGAAGCCAAGGTCAACGGAAGTCACACCCCCCAGCAGCGGTCCGTCCGCAAGCATCATGCCAATCACAAGAGTCACAGAGAGGGCGATCCGAAACTTGCGACGAGCAACCAGGAATAGCATCAGCAACACGAAGAAGGCCCAGCAGTCGAGACCCCCGCCATTAGCAAAACCGACACATTGAATCATCACCCAAAACGGAATATCTTAACATCTGATCAGAACTGGTATGCATTACATGTATTTGACGACCTCATCCAGCCGCCGAGAGTACCGGGGTTCAGTCCCCCCAAAGACATGGCGACGACCTAACAGCCCGGGGAAAAAGCAACGCCCAGGCCCAGAGAGCCCTCCCCCTCTTCCATGCCCCCCAGGAAAGAGTACAAGGTCGTAGTGGTTGTGTTGTTGTGTGTGTTTGTGTGTAATAAATCTACATGCCATCAAAGTCGCCGCCCAGGTCGTCCTCGTCCAGGTCGCCCTCTTGTATTTCCTTGGCCATCTCCCGCTCGCGCTCGCGTGCCTCCTGGGCATTCTTCAGCTCGAGACGATGTTGGTTCATGGGGAAACGCATAGCCTAAATATCAATGTTAGCAAAAGCCGCCCTGTAGTGTATAATACTAGGATAGTCAAAACATACCTTGACGCTCTCGTCGTGCAGGGCGAGGCAGGCCCGGATACGGTCGTGGAAGGCCTCACCAGGCTCCCGGGTAGCATAGACATCGCCGACCTCCTTGCTCTTCATGAAGCCGCGCTCGCGGTCCAGTGTCGCCTCAATAACTCCGTCGCGGATGGCCTTGGCCACAATGTACTCTGCGGTCTCTTCGCTACCGAGATGCAGGCGGATGCAGATATCTCGGAGGGAAATGCGGCTGTAGCTCAAGCTCATCATGCGGATACCCGTCTTGATGACGTTTTGACGCAAGCGCAGGACCAAGCTGTATGTGCTGTCTCGGCGGAACGTGTCGGCGTGCTCGGCAATCGTGGTCTCGAAATCCTCCAGGTTACCCACCCGCACGGCTTGCACGAGCAGGAAGTATGGGTGCAGAGCTTGCTCCATGTTGTCGGCACGGAACGTAGCACGCTCGGGGATGTCGCCCATCAGCAGCTCCACGACCAGCAGGAGCTTAGTCGCAGTCTGAGAGAAGCCGAGCGCACACTGGCTGGCAGGGGCCTTGCGGGTGGCCGCCGTCAAGTGCTCGTGGGCCTCGGTGTAGCGCAGCTGGATGGCGCGGATGCGGCCCAGGTAGTACAGGAATCGGGCAACCTGGTTGTTGGCGGCATTCTCGGGGAACTGGGTGTGCGATACAAGCAGGTCGGCTTGTGAGATGTGAGATGTCAGGAGATAGCTCCGGAGAAGTAGCACGATAACTGAGGCCTGGGTATCAACATCCTTGCGCAATATCGCGGTGCGGAGGGCCGCGAGTAACGTAGGCCGGAGGGTGACGACCGGAGATTGAGGTGACGGGGCTTGGGGCGTCAGCTGCTCGCAGAACAGGGAGAAGTAGAAGTAGACCTTGGCCGAGAGGGAATCCAGTGTTCGTCTGTTAAGCGAGTGGATGCGCTCCGAGAGGTACTTGGAGAAGTTGGCACCCTGCTGGAACTGCTTGGTGTCGAACATGTAGACCTGGACCAGGATGGCCAGGAAGACATCGACCTCGGGGATGAGCTCCTTGTTGGTCTCCTTATCCTTCTTTGCGCCGTTCTTGGCCTTGGGCTCGCTGTCGATTTCCATCTCGGTTCCAGTCGACTGGCGGCCGAGCGGCACGTTCTCGCGGCCGATGGCGGACAGGAGCTGCTTGGCCACCGAGGCCGATGGCGAGGTGGGAGGGTACGACTCGGCAATGACCTGTGCGAGGATATCGGGGTTAAGGCGCTTGCGGAGGGACGAGATGGAGCGCAGAGCTCGTAGGGAGAATCGGGCATCGAACAAAGCTACCGCTCTATCGAGAAGGGCAAAATTGCTCTTGATGTCTATCACGCGAGTGGGAGGTACATGTTAGCGTCAAGACTCGGGGGTTGGCCAAAGCCATCAGACATGAACACTCCATATATGGGCAGTGCGATACAACAACGGCAGGGAAGAATTACCTGAGATGGTCTGGGTGACGGGGTCGACCTTGACCTCGAGTTCCTCCTCCGTCTTGTCGGAGTCCTCCATGTTCACATCGCCCTCGGCATCGGCCGGCGGCGGTTGGGAGCTCTGCTTTGCGTTCTTGGAGGGAGGGACGACGACGGTCATGTCCTCGCCTTCCTTGGCGGACCCCTTCTTCACGGGCTTGCCCTTTGCTGCTGCCGACGACTTCTCGCCATCCTTGCCGCTGTTCTTCTGGACGCCGTTCTCAACAGGTTTTCTGCCGTTCGAATTAGGTGTTTTGCCAGGCATGTCGGCGGCCGGGGACTGGGTGATTGATCGAAGAGCTGCTTTTGGTTTTATCTGTCGGAGGGGTGCAAAGCAGACAGAGGCTGGGCTACCAGGGGTTGGGGGCTGTTTGATAACCGAAACGAAGGAAAGAAATAAAATGCGTTGACGATGCGGGCGGGACTTGGGGGTGATGGAGGATGGGGGATGGATGTGTGTGTGTGGACGTGATGTGATGGATTGAGGTCCGGCTTTGGTTTGCTACTGCTCGTTGCTGATGGCCGATGGTAGCTCAATCAATGTTCCACGTACAGCACGTAGCCTAGAGCCTAGCCCGACCTACGCCCAAACTGATGACCTAACTCGAGGTCACTGGTACACTCGTTAGGGCCCTTTTGGGAGGTGCTGCGTGCTGCGAGGAAATAAGTGGCCTGTGCTTGCAGCGGGTCTGGCCGGGCTCTCTCCCAAGGTTTCAGCAGCCTCGTCTATCATTCATTCATTCCATCAGCCATCCGCGCTGGCTGAGAAAGAGTGACGTTGGCGAAATGCTGCCTTGAGCTGCCTATCTACAGTGGGACCCTGGCTCCCGCGGCATCCCTGTACAGTACTCCGTAAATGCATGAGGCTTTCGCGGATAGGGCATTGGCCAGGAACGACAAGAATCGTGGTGTTTTGAAGAGACGTTTGACGATTCATGTCACCCGGCACCAAATTTCGTAAGGGCAAATTTCCACGCCAACAATTCGTGCTATCGGTTGCATCTTGTCATTTACCTACTTACTCGTGTCTGCGACGTGCCATGTCAATATACAAAGCAACCACACCCATGATATTTCAATCACAAAGGCCAAGTACATCGTCATCATTATCATGGCGGAATTGAGGGCATAATTGCTCAAGCCCCGTATAATGTATCTTCTTTCTCATTCAGCACAACATACAACAGCCCTGATCTAAATGCGGTCCTTGACACCACCTAACACGCCACGAAAAGAAAGAAAGAAAGAAAGCAAGAATCTCGAAACACCCCCTCGGGACGCCCTCGCTATGCAATTGCCTTGGCCGATAAATGAATGATGATGTAACAGTAAGAACGAGAGGAGTACAGGCTTTCAGTTCAGCCAAGGGATTTCTTCTTCGACATCTTTCCCGCAATCAACGGCAATACCACCGCTGCAGCCGTGTAGTGAAATTTTATTCTGTGCGGACGGACTTGGTTCATCCGATACTGCCTCCTTATCGCAACATCGTAATGTTACATCTAAAACACCGATAATCTAGTTCCGCTGGCGTGTATCGCCATTACTCTTTCTTGTTCCTCTTCGCCAGCCGTGACGACGCCTCAGCATCATCCGCGGGACGTTTCCTTTTCCCAAACATCTAGTCAGGGCTACTACATAGACACCACGAAACCGTCCTGCAGGTCCAGCATGCAGAGTCGGTAAGAAGACCCTACATCCTCGTCCTCTTGCCTCCGGGACGCTGGATCGAGCCGGCGGCTGACGAGGCGGAGTGGAGCGACTGCAACGACCTCGCAGCATGAAGGACTTTGTTGGCTGGGGACGGGGGGCGGCCGTGACTTGGACTTGGACGACGAGGCCCCAGAATACTAATTCTTGTTACCTGGCCGCAAGTCCTTAATCTCAAACTCGAGCTTATCGCTTTCGAAAACGTGACCAGCCGGCTTCTCGGCTCCCGTGTAGAGGTTGTCGATGCTGTGTTGATGGAACGTGGCCGTTTCGTTGCAGTGCAGGATATGCGGGAGGCCAGGGGGTTGGTGAGTCTGAATATACCATATCTAGATGCATAGTTAGCTTTACACCCCTAGAGATATTAGCTAATTAAGAATCAGAGATTACTTACGAAGGCTGGAATTTTGGAGCACACACAATGGCAATGCTCTCGGGTAACATGACCTGGTACCCAGCCTGGGTATGGAGGTCGCGACTGCTCATGAAGCACGACTGCGTCGGGTGGGTATGGATCCAGCCCAGCATCAGGAGGTCCTCGGTCATGCAGTAATCGAATAGATCACCCTCGTTCTCCGTCTCGCACGTGTCGGACGTGCACTTCTGCTCAGGAATGACTAAACACTTGATAAAGAGCGCATTGTTAACTGCAGTGCCGCACAATATGCCGCACATCTCCAGTCCACGTCGCGTGTTGTCGGCAGCGATGCGCAAGAACTCCTGCCTCAGTTGACCTGGGAGGAAGATGGAACGGATGGGTTCCCCATTCTCCAGATACGCAGCGGGCGCAAAGGTTAGCCTCTTGGATGACGGCGGTGGCGAGGCAGGCATCTCTGAAATCTTCGGGGGAGGCTGTGGTCCATCCTGTGGTTGTGTGACTAGTAGGGACGGCGGTGGGGTGCTGTAGAGCTCCTTGGACGGCCGCTCTGGAGCCTCCAAATCGGCAGTGAATTCCTTTGGCGGCGGTGGCGGCGGGTGATTCGGAGGCTCCGGTCGACTGACGTAGGGCTGGGCCTCATAACTGACCGGCTGGGACTTGGATATCGAAGGGTAGTTGTAGGCAGCCGGAGTGCCCTGGTAAGCGGCCGTCTCGGCCTCCATCTCGCGTTCCCCTCTACTCATCTTCTGGAGGAAGTCCTGGATATGTGTGTCATCCGTACCGTCGAGCTTCGTCCGAGTCAGCTCCATCTGCTTCCGGAACAAATCATCATCCTCGGCCTGTTTCTCTGCCAGGTCGTGTGTCCAGTTGTCCCAAAATCCGGCCGTCCGACGTTCTTGCTCCTCCTCGGCCGAGACGCCAGCCTGGCGAGTGGCTAGGCGACCAGCATCACGCCGCTTCATCTCCCGTTGGGCCAAGACCACGGCAAGATCTTGATGTTCGCCAGCATCGAGGACGCGGCCTGCGGCCGACAGGCTCGGATCATGGGAAGCGTGCTGCTCGTATGGTGTCCTGGTCCGCTTGCCCTCGCCCTTCAGCTTCTCGCGTCGCTCCTTGCGCTTTTCCTCGCCGGCTATCCATTTGTCGTATTCGTTGCTGATTATGGGCTTGATCTTCTCCAGATTGGCGATTACGCTTTCGATTCCGTTTATAGCCTTCTTAAGCTGGAGCCTGCTATCCCTGTCCTTCTTCAAGTCCGGGTGCTTCTGCAGGTGGTCCATCAACAGCAGCGTGTATCGCATATACATCATGTAGGCCTTTGCAAAGTTTCCATCGCGGAGGTAGGCTTCGGCCTGGGAGGAAACATGATTGTCAGCGAAATGTCGTCAAGGCGTACAGGTCTGGGGACGGGTGGCGGAAAGGAGCACATGGGAAGCCAAGGAGCAATTGGGGATAAGTACTTACCTCGCGATGAAGCATATTGGCAGTGCGCAGCCATGACTTTAATGGCACATTAGGGTTGAAGGCAAATACTTGCGCCTGCTGGGATATCTCCTTCACGCTCAACGGGCGCTGCAAGTCCCCCATGTCGGCGGCAACCCAAAACGCGGCAAAAGCGAACAAGGCACACGTCTAGGCAGTGGCGTGTAGGCGCAGGGCTTCCATCTAGGAATAAGATGAAGAATTAAAGAATGGTGGTAAGGATTCGCCCAATTGCTGTTACTATAAGGGGGGGCTCGATTCGGTTCGCGACGCAATCTTGACTCTCAGTAAAGCATCTGCCTGCCGCCCAGGCCCTCTGATTACAAGGTGTGGTAAGTCGCAAGTCATGCGCGGCCGGTAGTGGGGAGTCGTGGATCGGACGGAATGGCAGCGAAAACAAGAAAAACGGATGTATGAGTACAAGGATAAAGAAGTATGTGGCTGCCTGCAGTAAAGAAAGTCCCTCAGTCAGAGCCAAATGCGAAATCAGGATGCCATCTGCCGAGTGAAGTAATCGCAGAAGCTGTCCATTGAATGCAATCCATCAAGGTTGAGATGCCCGGAAGCATGCGCTGGCTGTTTTGGACGGTAGCTCAGATAGATCGATAAACTTACCAAGTTGACCCCGCGGACAACCGCGGGGCACTTTATTTTAGGCCTGCAGCATACGCGCCCAGCACGCTAACGTCATTGTCGTCAATTCGGGCTCAGCCACCCTTTGCTGGGCTTGGTTCTTTGCATTTGCATGTGGCTCGCCATGGGTTATGTAAAGCAGTGTTTGTGCTTATATGATACATGGTTGCATGTGGCTGGACCAGGTACGCAAGACATATAAGGTGCAGGTGGACTGTGTTCAGCAACACGTGGGAAATACTCAATCAAGTTCCTAAAATACCGAGGAAAGGAGGCTTTTATCCAGTGCATGAAAGGTTCTACAAACTTCTCTGCCCATGGAATTGGGCTTGTAACACTGCTGTAGCTCACGAGTGTATCAAGCTCTATGGCCTCCTACCATTGTTGGATGCAGCAATGTAACAACTATGACCCCTTCAGCCCCTCCATGAGAGTCATGCTGTGACAGCCTTTCCCGAAGTCTTGGGTGCACCTGTCTCAGATGTGCCAGGCAGTGGGTAACTCGCGTACAAGTATGTATACCCCTTTAAGCCTTGGCGGCGACCTGGCTAGGGGCAGCCTGCTGAGCCGCCGCCTGCGCCGAGCTTTGAGTCTGGATGATATCCGTCTTCTTCTTCTCGATCTTCTCCTGGATCTCCTTGATCTGTTGCTCTGTCCGTTCACTGTTTCCGGGTGTTAGTCTGGCAGACTTCCTGCGCCTTCACTTGCGAGAAAGGGGAGAAGAGGGGGCAGAAGCACTCACACCTCCTTTCCGATGAACTCCAGGCGACCCTTTACGGTTCCCTCGGCCTCTACCTTGTCTTGCTTCAACAAGACCGGGCCAACGAGCTTGTAGATGCTCTCTCCCTCCTTTAACCGGTCAAACTCCTGCATGCCTTCGTAAGCAATTTGGTCTATCTTCATGGGGGCCTCTGTAGGCTCATGGTACGGACCTTTTGCACACCGACATTCTCTGTCCGCTGCGCCTGCAACTTCTGTCGTGACTGAACCGCTGCTTGAAGTTCTGAAACTGAATGAGCAAGTGTAACGGTATGTGAATGGGACGACATGAGCTCACCTTGTTGTAATTTCTGGTAGTCCTCTGACAAGGCCTGCAACTTTGCTTGTACTTCAGCCATTTTCACGTTGGTGGTCGATGTGCCAAGTCACTGATGTTCTTCAGGAATACGGTGTTTGTGAATGCGGGTTTGCGCCTCAAATTTGGGGTGGCTTCCACTTCTACTTTCGCTATGCTATGTCGTGTGCTGGCCGCCCGCCAGGGAGTTTTATCCTACAGCCTACAGCCTACAGCCTAGGGGCACTAAAGCGCTTAATAGTGGGCTGGACTGATAAGGCTCGTCAATTATCCAGTTCCCAGTCAGTGCAGTCCAGCCAGCCAGACACTCAGACACTGGCTAAACTGGCCAGTCAACTCACTGACCCTGCCGTGGGAATTGAATCTGAACCCCGCGATAAGCAACAAGGCTAGTGTCAAAGAGTCGGGAAGTTCTGGGCGCCCCCGGCCAACGAGAAGCCGATCAAACGTCACATCACAACAAGAAAGCGAGCAAGGGAGAAAAGGCCTCGCTTTTCTTGCCCATCCCACCACCTGCACGCTTCCCCGAACGCATAACCGATCAGACAGACAGGCATCGCCTATCGTTTCCCTTTCGCCTTCACCTCTGCCCCCACTAACCAATCCAATCCCACCCCCGACACCGACACCGACACCGACACGATATAACGCTCCCCCCTCGTTCGTCCATCATGTCCAACACCGACTTCCTGGGGCGGGCGATCGAGACGGTCCGCCGCGCCATCGATGCCGACAACGGCAACCAGTACGAGAAGGCGTACCAGCTGTACTACCAGTCGCTCGAGCTGTTCATGCTGGCGCTGAAGTGGGAGAAGAACCCCAAGTCCAAGGAGATGATCCGCACCAAGACGGCCGAGTACATGGACCGCGCCGAGAAGCTGAAGGCACACATCTCCGACGCCGACGCCAAGCGGAAAAAACCCGGCATGGTGGGTGCTAACGGCTCCAGCACGGGCGGCACCGGCAAGGGCAAGACGGGCGACGGCGAGAACGGCGCCGAGGTCGACGAGGACAGCAAGAAGCTGCGGAATGCGCTCGCCGGCGCCATCATGCAGGACCGGCCCAACGTCAGCTGGGACGACGTCGCCGGCTTGGATGGTGCCAAGGAGGCGCTCAAGGAGGCCGTCCTGTTGCCCATCAAGTTCCCACATCTCTTCGTCGGCAAGCGCAAGCCCTGGAAGGGTATTCTCCTGTACGGCCCACCGGGAACGGGCAAGAGTTATCTGGCCAAGGCGGTCGCGACAGAGGCCAAGAGCACATTCTTCAGTGTCAGCAGTTCCGACCTGGTCAGCAAATGGATGGGTGAGAGTGAAAGGTATGTGATCTTGTTCGCCTTTTTCCGCCCTATAGCACAGTACTAACACGATCCTCTATAACAGATTGGTCAAGCAACTATTCGCCATGGCCCGCGAGAACAAGCCCTCCATCATTTTCATTGACGAAGTCGACGCCCTCTGCGGTCCCCGAGGCGAAGGCGAGTCCGAGGCCTCCCGTCGTATCAAGACAGAGATGCTGGTGCAAATGGACGGAGTGGGCAAGGACTCGACCGGCGTGCTGGTCTTGGGCGCCACCAACATCCCCTGGCAGCTCGACGCCGCCATCCGAAGACGTTTCCAGCGCCGAGTCCACATCAGTCTGCCCGACATCGCCGCCCGCACCACCATGTTCAAGCTCGCCATCGGCGACACCCCGACGACGCTCAAGCAGGAGGATTTCAGGGAGCTGGCGAAGCTGGCAGACGGCTATTCCGGCAGCGATATCACAATTGCCGTGCAGGACGCTCTGATGCAGCCCGTGCGGAAAATCCAGCAAGCCACACATTTCAAGGAGGTAAGTACTGCTTGCTACTATTATTAACCACTGCTACTCCTTGCTGACACACGGGGATCTATAGGTGAAAAAAGACGGGGTCGACCGACTTACCCCTTGCTCGCCTGGCGACGCAGGAGCTAAGGAGATGAGCTGGGAGGACGTCGAGGCTGAAACGCTCCTCGAGCCTTTGGTGGACTTCAAGGACTTCGCGAAGGCAATCAAAGGCTCAAGGCCGACGGTGGCGTTGGAGGACCTCACTCGAAATTCAGAGTGGACTAAGGAATTCGGCAGCGAGGGCAATTAATCGTGTACATAAAAGGCTCTGCTGTTGGAACTACGGCGATCCGATAATTGAATGAATTATTGGCTGATGCTAGTCCACCTTTTCATGGCATATGGCGGCGTTGGGGGAGTTGTTATTACTGTTATTACTCGGTTGGGTGGACTGGCCTTGTAGGCCGGGGAAATGATTATACGACTAGTTATAACAATAGCAGAATCGTCTGCTCTACTGGATATATTGGATCAACAGCCAGTGAAACAACTAGTGGAATAATGGCTCGACATGCCAAAATTGTTTACTCTACTAGTATGCCATGTCAATACCCAGTCGAATAACTCAGGGCGGTAAATGAGATCACTTCCCGAGCATCCATCGTTCAGTTCCGCAGGTAACAAGAGTCCAACTACGGATACCAGAACAGGTATCAGAATGGCTACCAGAATGGCAGATCTTGCAAACCCATCAGCCCCAGTGAAGACATAGTACAACTGCTTCAACTGCAAGAAGCCCGGCCACTTTGCCAAAGAGTGTCCGGGGCCGAAGCGTGCAGGCAAAGCGAAGGAAATGGTCCCCCGCCGCTTCCTCGGAAGAAACCCCGCGGTCGCGAATCCGGGCGACAACGCCCGGGGCAATCTTTGTCTTTGGTGTTGCGGGCTTGGAATTGGACACGGCAGCCGCCGTCAATGATCTCGCCTAGTTGTCGAGATCCATGGCGATTGCTGGTATCGTTCAGCGGTCCTATCCACGCCGGACACAACACTCAAGCAAGAAGACTACAGCGAGCTCGCGAAGCTGACCGCCGGCTCGTCAGCTGTGAGGGATATATACCTGGAAAAGGGGGCACGGGGCGTGGTGAAGGCCCTCATTTAGATTATCCACGGACCCTGCACCGTATTATGCTGTCGCCGTTCCAGAATGACCAGTCGGCTTCGGCCCCGCGACGTCTTTGCTCGTTGCAGAATACCGAGTAAATAATACGAAAAACAGGGGAGAGGAGACATGTAGGGGGGGGCCGCCCAATGCAGGACGGTATTGTGATATCGCTTGCCGAGCAGCTATGTATATACCAGGGTCGTCAAACGGGCCCGGACGGCTGCAAGTGTCCCAGGCGGAGCTCCATGGAGCGGCCGGCCCCGATACCGCCTCGGTGCAACAAGAGAAGACTTCTTTCCGACCCTTGTAACTTGGTAGGGAGGTAAAAGCAAGTCACGGCAGTGTCCTCCATTCCAGGGGCGGTCCGATCCCACGTCATCCCGCATAGTAGCTTATCGATGGCCTGAATGTCATAAGAAGCCAGAGGAATTACATCTTCACAGTTTCGATACCTTGGGGGTACAGATTGGGAAATTCCGCCAAGGAACACCGGCCAGTCCCTGGGCTATCACTAGATTGGGGATAAACCCAGCTAAGCGGACAGTCGGTAGTTCCAGATCTGTTGCACATGGAAGACTCCAGGGTAGTGCCCGGGTGTCTATCACCTTGACGGCAACAGTGCTGCGCTTCGTGGAACGCTATATGTGAATTATTGGTTGCCTAGTCTATTGAACTGTACAAGAAGTCTTAAAGGGGTGCAGGACAGAGTATTTCCCCCGCTTAACCTAAGCAGCGCGGGGTTGTAAGCGCCTCCCTGGGATTGGAATTCGGGATCGAGCTTGCCCCTCATGACGTTGCTCTTGCATGCTTGAGCAACAGGATGCAGCTCGGCCTGCTCTAAGCCAAATGCAACAGACAAACAGAGAGACCGGATGTGAATGATGCTAACATTTGCTCCAAAAACAACATCAAACAAACAGCCCACCCAAACCCGCAACATCAGAGACTGAGCAATCCCCAATCCATAAGCCCGCCCACGATAAAATTTCTATATTTCGGGTCGTCTGTCCGTCTACCCACACACCACCATCACTCGATCTACCATCTCTCCCAATACACTCACACGTGAAACTAGCCACTCCCCCAACCAATCATCCAACATGTCGTCCGTCATTCCCACTGCCACCTCGGTCGTCGAGAGCGCCGTCATCAAGGCCCCTCTCAGCCACGTCTGGCACCACATCAAGCGTGAGTCCCCAGTCCCAGGAGGCCGAGACGTCTTGTTTATTTCATTGAGAAGAAGCGTAGAAGCTAACCGTCCTCCCCTCGCTCAGTCCAGAACTTCAGCGCCTTCTGGTCCGCCCTGAAGAGCAGCGAGGTCGTCAAGTCCCAAGAGGAGACCGACCTGGTCAAGTGGACTTTCAACGACGGCACCGAGCTCGAGGTCAAGCAGGAGGAGCACAGCGTAAGTTCCCACCCGCTGACCACTACCATCTATCTGTGATATGACTGACACACACCCCGCCGCAAAGACCATCAACCACTACATCACCTACAGCGTCATCACCTCCAAGCCGGAGCTCTCGTACACCAGCGTCGTCAGCACCATCCGCTGCTACGCCGTCACCTCGGGCGAGCTCGAGAACAGCACCTTCGTCGAGTGGACCGGCAACTTCTCTAGCGATGCTGACGCCGGTAAGTCCGGACCATGATGTTTTCTGTGACCCCATGTATGTTGAGCTAATCACGTGTTGTACACAGGTGTCATCCAGGATGCCAAGTTCAAGCGCCGCGATGCTCTGGCTGACCTGGCCAAGGCCGCTATGAAGATGTAAACTGGAGGCAAAGTCAACCCAAAAAAGAAGAAACCCTGGTCTCGGGATTAACCAAAACGAAAAGTACTATGTTGGAACGGCGTTGATATGATTGATACCAGCTCAAACTGCCACAGCAATTAGTATGGAGATCATTAGCCCAATGAAAGAAATTTGGTAGCTATTCATGATTGATTTTTGAGTAGCTGCATCTCATCATGTGTCTGATATTGTGATTGACTGAAGCTTCTGTCCGGGTTGAGGAACCCCCTTGCATGGTGCATAGTGCCAAAACCACTTCTTCGCTGGCTTCATCAGTACGCCCGTAGAGTGCAGATGTAACCCACAGTCTCTCGACGGGGACTCTCCGTCACGGAAAGCCTGCCAAGTCTAGCATTTCCCGGTCACTGCAGCCCGATGGCAATGAACGTGCTGCTGGGCCGGAGCCGTTCGGCCTTGAAGTCGTCCGGGATACCCTCTGCTGCTTTTAGCACCGGAAGGCGCTGGTGGGCAGGGTTGGAACAAAACCATGGCTTCGGGGTCTCTCGTCGTGCGTGATGGTCGCGACCAGGGGCAGCTCATCACCACTTGCGACGACGCTGCGGCATCGTGCAGTTGGTATTGGTCGCCTGGTCACTCAGTAGCTTGGGGCGCAACGGTATTAGTGCCACAATACATCATTCAACTATCGCCATAGTGTTGGATTGGTTTTACTGGTAGTTAGCTTTCCGCTTACCACCCAAATCGCAGGTCTCACATTGCATACATTGGCATGTAAAAGACCGATGTGCTCAACCTCGGCACAATTCGTGGGTATCTCGTAGCGCCGTGAAACGACTAAAAATGGTGTTGTGGATAGTAAGAGACAGACGGGAGGTCCCGAAGCAGGGCGGACATTGGATTTGTAATCATTGGTCAGGACAATGTGGGATATCCGGGATATATAAGAAACAAAACACATCCGCATCTCATTTCCAAGGTAATCGTAGGAATCGGAATATAGAAAGAATAAGGGTTCATGGCAAGTCGCACGCTCAAAACAACCGTAGCCAAGATGACGAACTTCAACATCGATATCATTTCGGACAATGTCTGCCCCTTCGTAAGTTATCATTCTCACTATGCTTGCCATATATCTATATATCACTTATATGTGTAAATATTTTCGCAATACGTACAACCACAACTAACCCCCTGCGACCAAAGTGCTACCTCGGCAAGGTCCGCCTCGAAAAGGCCATCGACAAGTACAAGCAGACGCAGCCCGGCGGCGCCGCCGACACGTTCACGCTGAACTGGAAGCCGTTCTACCTGGACCCGACGTCGCCGGCGCGCGGGATGCCGATCCAGGAGCGCATGGCGCAGAAGTTCGGCGGCGCCGAGCGCGCGGCGCAGATGCAGCGGCAGCTGGCGCACGCGGGCCGGCTGGACGGCATCGAGTTCACGGGCCGGGGGTACGTGGGCAACACGCGCGACTCGCACCGCGTCGTCGAGCTGGGCCGCGCCAAGTCCAACGAGACCCAGAACAGGGTCATCCTCGAGCTCTTCAAGAGCTACTTCTCCGAGGGCGGCGACATCACCAGCCACGACATGCTCGTCGCCGCCGCCGAGAGGGCCGGCATCGCGCCCGCCGAGACCCGCGCTTGGCTGGCGGACGGCAGTGGCGGCAAGGAGGTCGACGACATGGTCCAGCAGGCGTACGCCAAGAACGTCTCGGGCGTCCCCCACATCACCATCCAGGGCAAGTACGAAATCTCCGGGGCGCAGGATCCCGAGGTCTTCCTGAAGGCTATCAAGGCCGCCAAGGAGCAGTCGGCGGCTGAGGTCAGCTCGGTGTCGGGTGCCCAGTGCTAGAACACTTGGCCGAAAGGGGGAAATAAAATATAGCACTAATTGAAGAATCATCAAATGACAGTTTATTCTTTCTCATGGGTATCATCGTCGTCTTCACGTCAGCATGCAGAGTCTTCTTGTTTATTCTTTCCCTCCCCAGCTTCACATGTTCAGCAGACCACCGAGATCCTTCTCCATGCCTTTCAAACGCGCCTGAAGCTCCCGCTTCTTCCTGTCCAGCTCCTGGACCTCCTCCTCCTCCCGCCGCAGCTCCTCTTCCGTCATGATGCCCGCGCCACCCACAGCACCCCCTCCTCCTCTTCCTCCTCCTCCTCGTCGTCGGACCAGATATCCTTGTGCTGCCGCCCGAGGGCCTCGGCCTGCTCGGCGACCTTGGCCTCGTAGTACGCCAGCGTGTTGAGGCTGTGCGCGTACTTGGAGCGCTGCGCGGGGATGCGGTCGAGGGCGCCGGGCAGCGGGTAGACGCCGCACAGCTTCTCGGCGCTCCTGAGGAGGAGCTCGACGTCGACGGCGGCGCCGCCGTCCTTGTCCTTGCTGCGCAGCCCGCGCTCGCTGCGCCGGATCTGCGCGTGCAGGTCGCCGCCCAGCACCGCCGTGACGGCCGTGTGCCGCCGCGGGGCCGCGCTGGACGCCCGGCCGCCGCCGTGGTGGTTCGCGCCCGACGTCGTCACCTCGCCCGACGCCACGTTGAAGACGGTCTGGCGCCGCGACGACGACGGCTTGGGCGGCTCGGCTGGCTTCTGCTGCTGCTGCGAGGTCGTGGCGGGGGCGGTCGCGGGCGGCGGGGGCGGAGGGGGCACGGAGAAGAGGGCGCGCTCGTGCGCTTCCGTGTCGCGGATCAGCGACGTGATGTCGTGGTTGGAGAGGAGGGCATTGGTGAAGATCTTGGGCGGCGGGAAGCTACGTGAACAGAAGAAGTGGAGTTAGAGAGTCATGTCAGACAGAGAGGTGATGTGAGGCGGTTTTGCATTGTGTCGGGAGGGTGGAAGACGGTGACGACGTACGGGAGACTGTCAATGCCTTGGCACGATATCGCTATCTGCTCAAAGTGAGCTGAAAGCAGCGACATGGTCACTGCTGTGCTGTGTTTGTTTTGACTTGTACGCAACGTCAACAGCTACCGGAGACGGGGCCGTGGAAAGCTGAGACGTCTGATTGCGTGCGAGGTGGAATACAGTGCCAATTGCCGAGCTGAAGTCGATTCGCGTTGATTCTCAGCTCTCTTGTTGCTTGTCCTTGTCGCATGGATCTGACCCTGTCACCTGTGACGGTGGTGGCATGGAAACGCGATAGCAGCTGGGGAACTAAGCCCGTTGAGCCTCACATGCCCCGCGATGTGGCTTGTGCTGGCGGGCTACTGACCAGAACACAAACTGATCCACCTCGTCAGTGAAACCTATCGGGTTATATCGCGGCCAGCAGCCAGCCAGCCAGCCCAGCATCATCAATGCCTGCCATTCCCCCCTTCGACTTCCCGTCAGCCCGTCTCCCCGACCGGCCAGCGCGGCCCACCTAGCCTTCGAACCCATGACTCCATGGTGCAGCAGCAGCAGGACGACGCACGCAGGGCAGAGGCAAAGGTAAGGCAACGTTATCCAGCGGACCGCCAACCCAGCATTCCGGCTACGTGTATGTATGTATGTGTCTATGTATACCGGTCTGCAACCAGGCAATAATAAATGCCGCTCTCGAGCCGTCGCTGGTCCGCTAGAGGGCAACCCAGCTCCATTGGGCGTCGGGGCGATCGCCAATTGCATGCATGGAATCCTGATGTTCTGTTTCCGCGGCCGTCTTCTACCTTCTTTCCCGAAGCGAAGGCAAGTCTGTCTGCCTCGAGGCCCGATGGATGGTGATAGGGAGAAGGCAAGAGAACGGAAGCGTGTAACGCATTGTTTGCAAAGTTTGCGCCGATTGATTGATCACATTGCCCATTGCCATCTACCCATGCGTTCTTTTGCCCCCTTTGCCCTTCTCTCTTCCCATTGCCATCCATCGCATCCATCGCTTGATCGACTGCAGCCGGGCGCGTCCAATGCCGTGCTATGCCTGCGCAAAGTTAATTATATTTTCGAGCCATTCGTTGGGTCTCCCTCCAACCCCACCATGACAATCGTTTTCTTCCTGCATATGGTAGGTCGAAATCCCTCCCTCATTGGGCATGAGTGTTGCGGCCGGACTCCAGTCTTTTTCATGCGTCTACCAACTATTTTTGCCTCTCCCTCACTTGTCCATCCTTGATACGCCGGTGCAGCTCCGTGGCTTTGCGCGCATGTAGCCTTGTGAGCGAATCCTTGGTCACCTCGGGCGCATTCCATTGCTTCGGGAATGCTGTGTCTGGCTGACTGGAAGTGACAGCTCAGCCAACGTTCGCGTGGGCTTTTTCTGGTTTTCCCGTCCATATCGTCCCCCCAAGGCACACACACACACACACACACAATTTATACACATATCAAATACCTGCTTGAATGCCACTGGCGAAGGGTCGTCGTGCCAGACAAAATGTCTCAAGCCGCTTAGAAGACATACATGTCGCAATCTCTCTGGACAGACCGGCTGCCATGAAGATCGGATTAGCCAGGGTTTCCCGGGAGCATTGCTGCCCAAACCAGCCGTAAAGGATACACACATGCTCCGACATAGGCTGATGGGCAAGCAAGCGGCTCTACTTTTTTTTTCTGCTCTGTTCCATGTTCCTATCTTTTCTCCAACGTTCTCCCGTGATTCCGCGAGCTTGGCTGGCTCTTTCTTCCATGCGGCGCCTTATTCGACTGACAGGCAAGGAGAGGCCTAGCAGCTATTATACCTGTCCGAAACTATAATAACCACCCATATTGCCGTGGCCACCCAGACCCTGGACTGACCCTTGATCCCCGAATCCTCCTTTTCTTATAAGAGATTCATTTCTCGGGCCATCTCATTACATTACATACATACATTGCTCTACAGTGCCAGTTGCTTGGACGCTATAACCACCTCGCTTATAACCGTCTCTCCTGCCCCGTTCAGTCTAGACTTGAAACATCTAGCCAGCGCATTCTCCCAGCACCAGCGCCGTGCTTGTTCTGCCCCTGGATTTCGGCGCTGTCTTACCTGCCTCTGCTCCTCTGTTCTTCGCACGGAGAGAGTCGACGTCTGCTGAATTAAAAGAGACCGCTGCGCCGATCACCTATCAATCTGCCTCAATTGGATCTGTCGCGCATCTTCTGCGACTGTCCAATATCCTCCTCGCACAAGGCCACCAAGACTTCACTGACTTGGTGTTCTCCCTGCGCTACCTGCCGACATCATACTTTGCGCAGCGCGCAACACAGGACCCGACATCACCACCTTTGCGCCAACCCGCCGCATCTTCCCTAGACACACGAGCTGGGGGATTTGCGCAACTTGGACCTTTTGCTCCTCTGCCCTACGGAATTATCATGACCAGTTACCGCAGCCGATTCTTCTCTCCGCACTGGAGATCTATCCTCTGGGTGTTGACACCTTGAATCCCCTCTATCTACCTACATCCCATCCTATTTTCCGCAGCTGCGCAGCTGCGCAATTCAACCCCCCGCGAAATCCCCTACCCCACATAAAAAGTAATCAATTCCCGTCCACGATAAGATTACGGAATTGCTGGGGAAAGCAGCCCAACTCGTTCTACGGAACAACTCCCTTTTGCTTCCCAAAAGATGCGGCCACAGACGCCCAACCTCGCGACGGGGATGAGGAAACCTACCTCGCCGCCGGAGACACCACCTCCCGGTTCTCCTGCTTTTACTCGTGCCAAAGGCGCCAATGGCCGGGCATCGCCCGCTGCAAAGGGCGCGGGCCGTTTTAGCCAGTCAGCCCTAATAGGCGGTGTGGGCTCCCAGTTCAACGGCACCCGCGGTGGTGTGCGCCCCGAGGCCATCTCGCCCCAGGAGTCCACGTCGTCCGACGAGGAGGAGTCGGACGACTCCGAAGATGACTTGGCCGCTTCAGATGCCTCGGACAGTCCGCCCCAGTCCCCTGCCTCCTACGTGCCAAGGGTCGAGACCTGGAGCACCATCCAGGCGCACCTCGCATCGACTGGCGTCGAGGTGGAGGAAACGTTCACCGTCGTGGAGCAGGACGAGGACGACATGGAGAGCGACGATGGCGACGACGGCGGCAACCCCCGCTGCTGCCCGACTCGTACGAGTACCCCGAGTCCAGCGGGAGTGGGTCCCCGTCCACGGTGGACCAGGAGGTGCCCGAGGACGTGTTGGACCGCATGACGAACATGAACTGCGGCGCCGAGACCGACACGACGGCGGAGTCCGACTATGATGATGAGGACGACGACGACGAGGACGACGAGGACGACGAGGAGTACATGCAGCACATCCGGTTCCTGCGCGAGCAGAGGCGGCTGCGGCGCATGACGTCGGGCAGCATCAGCAAGCGCACCGTGAGCGAGCGCGGCAGCGACTCGGACCGCGAGGACCTGCAGCCCTACGACCTGGGCGACTCCACCCAGCGGCGGCTGCGCCGCAAGTTCAACCGCAACCGGCTGAGCGTCATCTCCAACCCGCAGAACATCATCATCGAGCTGGCCGAGCCCAACAGCGACGACGACATGAGCGGCGACGACGGGGACGGGGACGGGCTGTTCCAGTTCTGGCGGCTCATGGAGGTCGACGACGCCTAGTGAGATGTCTTACGTTACAATGCAAAAGGGTCCCACGGGACTTCCTCTGCGCATTTCGCTCGCGGAAACCCAGACGTGATCGCAAAAGCCTTCGGGCAGCGCATACGGATACTGAAGGAAGCATTGCACATAAGAGGAAAGGGCAGTAGTACTACAACTGAGCGTTTTTGTATGCCTCGGATGGTCGGTCTTTGATTACATTTTGGCATTGCGACGGAAGCGATTGGCGCGCGCGCGTGGAACAGCTTTTTGTGTTTTTGAAAGGTCATGAAACAACAACAACAACAAGAAGAAGAACGATGAACGACGACGACCCTGATGATTGATGATTATGACGAAATCTTTTTATAGACAGCCGATCAGTGTTATAGCGAACGGGAGGAAGGGATCGCCCTTTTGATTTTGGCGCCCCAAGGTCCCTTCTCCACAACCACGTTTATAGAATCTGGCTTGGTCTCCTCTCAATGGCCAGCAATATATGTCCCTTGATCCATTATCCACCATGGCCGGCAGAGCCGCATCTCATTTTCTGAACTGTGATAAACTCAAAAGCACCATGCTGCTCTAAGTTCATGAGCAGGATATCATTGGCTTGTCTCCGTACTGGTTCGCCTACCTACTGCATAGTGACAGATTGGACACCAATAATGAGCTGATCTCTCTGACAGTATAGTGTGAACGAACTGCAGTTAGTCAGGATCATCGTTAAAGCGCCGATCTGACCCAAAGTGAATAGGAAAGCGTTGTTCTGAGATTGATTGACTAACACGTGAAGACTGTAGCTGGGCTCTACTGTAGGACTAAGCTTCCAGTGAGTTAGAGCTTACGCCACATTTGATGCCTAAGTGGTATACGGATGGATGCGACGCGCTAGCCATCTGGAAACGCCACAGACTATCGCCGCGTACCAGCCACGCACGGAGATCGGGATCCATCATCGTTTAAGCCTCCCAGGTCGCGCGCGGGCGAGCAACCCTGGAAGACATAAACCTTCTGCCGCCGCCATCTTGCTTCTATCTCCTTTAGCCTGGCCTTGTGTGGGCTCTGCATCAACCTGACACTGGCCATTTGAAAAGAGCTATTTCTTTCAAACTCTGCAGCAGCTCCAGACCTGCCATCAAACGCATTGTACGTCCTTCATTGTTCGTTCACTCCCATCACCAAAATCTCACTGTAGGAGCTTCCCTGGCGTCGCGATTCATCCTCGGTGAACTCGCAATACCACATAGCTTCCCAACCCCCCAGTCGCATCGGACACCTCTGTTAACATTGTCGCCCTCCGTGGTCAGAGCAGACGGCGCCTTGTGTACTATTTGCTTCATTCTTGCTGACGAGCCCTTCTTCTGATAGACACCGTAGGATTAGCCGCATCACCACCATCATCATCCCGCCCAGCATGAACCAGCCCCCTCAGGGTGGTCAGCCCGCCGGGCAGCCGCAACCCCAGAGGCTCCTCATGTACCGACCGGAGCAGATGCGGTCGCTGGCGGTGCTGAACGAGCAGGAGAAGGAGAAGTACGAGAAGGGCCTACGCGGCCTGTACGAGCAGATGGAGAAGAACGGCCCCGAGACGCAGCCCCACCAGGTCGCCAAGCAGAAGGTCGTCGAGTTCTCCCGCATGGTCGCCCAGAAGATCCAGTCGCTCAAGAACGGCCCGCGCCCGGGCCAGCCCGGCCAGCCGAACATGAACAACCCGGCCCTGGCCGCCCAGCGCGCCGCCATGGCCGCCGCCGCCGCCCAGCGGCCGAACCAGATGCCCGGCGGCGGCGCCGTGGGAGGCGGCAACAACACGCCCGGCGGCGGCGCGGGCGGTGGTGCGGCCCCCAGCCCGGCCAGCAGAAAGTGCCCGACCCCATCATGGCCCACGTCCAGCAGTTCACCTTCTACGCCCCGCCCTCCCAGAGCAAGGAGGAGCAGACGCGGTACATCACCGAGGTGCGCTCCAAGTACACGCGCGCTGATGCTCATGGACAACTGCACCAAGAAGACGCGGCAGATCGACGCCGTCCTCAAGGAGCGCGAGGCGAAGGGCAACCCGATCCTGGGCGACGATCTGAAGAGGTTCCAGGACCAGAAGGCCGACACCCTCCGCAGCCACAGCGACGCGCAACGGTTCGTAGACCAGTTCCGCAAGCAGCAGGAGCAGTTCAAGGCCCACTACCAGAACGTGGCCGGCCAGCAGGCTCGGCCCCAGCCCGGACAGGGCCAGGTGCAGAATGCGGGCAACTCGGCGTCGATGCAGGCGGCCACGGCGTCGGTGAATGCGGCCATGGACGCTGCGAAGAACCAGCAACTGGCGGCGGCGAACCGGGCAGCGGGGACGCCCGGGGGAACACCCACGACGACAGGTCCTCAAGGGGTGCCGGGCGGAGCAGCGACGGCCACAAGCGGCGGGCCTTCGTCCCAAGCGCAGCAACACGCAACTGCCCCACCAGCCCAGGTCAAGATCGAGCCAGGCACTGCTTCGTCACAGCAACCGCACCCGCCGCCAGTCAACACGGCCGTGGCAGCTGCAGTGGCCAGTCAGCACATGCAATCCGCCGTCACGCCGACCCAGAACTCTGCACGCATCCAAACTCCCCAGTCCGCCGCAACTCCCGTGGCCGGTGCCCAAGCCAAACCTTTGACGCACTCGGCTGCCATGCACATGGCCAACACTCGCCAAAACTCGACCAGCTCCGTTCCTTTGGCAGGCGCACCTCCCACCACCACTCCAGGATCGGCAGGCATGATGGGCAACGCGTCCGGCCAGAGCAGTCACCCCCACGGCCACCCCCAGCAGCCCGCCACCACCGTGACGACCAAGATGCCCATCCCCAAGAACCTGCCCGAGAAGGCCACTGCAGTTCCCACGCCCGTCACCATGGGCGGCGGCATCACTGGCGCGCGTCCCACCATGGGCGGCGGTACTGGCATCACCGGCAATGCGCTGTCCCAGCCTGTCATGCAGAAGCCTCCCGTCTACACCTTCGAGTCCGAGGGCGATCACGTCTTGAACAAGAAAAAGCTCGACGAGCTGGTTCGACAGGTGTGCGGTGGTGGCCCCGCTGGCCAGGACGGCAACTACTTGACCCCAGATGTGGAAGAGGTATGTTCACAACCCTACCCAGCCCTAACTCTTGCATGAACCGGACGCATTACACGTCACAATGCCCTGTTGTTTGTCAAAGTATCGGACGTTTTTGTCTCCGTTTGGTTGCAAATTCTGTGCAGATTGGTGCGGGTTTGGTGGTTGTACATCGCCGTGGACGCACTTGATCCATCTGAACGTTTGAGTGCGATATGCTAACGTTATTGGAAACAATAGTCTGTCCTGAACACGGCCGACAACTTCGTCGAGACCGTCATCCAGTCCGCCTGCAACCTCGCCAAGGAGCGCGGATCCAAGGTGCTCGAGATCCGCGACCTGCAGCTGGTGCTCGAGCGCAAGTACAACATCCGCGTCCCCGGCTACACGTCGGACGAGCTGCGCACCGTCCGCAAGGCCCAGCCCAGCGCGGCCTGGATCGCCAAGATGAGCGCGGTGCAGGCGGCCAAGGTCATGCCCGGCAAGGACGACAAGTAGGACTCGTCAGCTCCTGCCGCCGGCACTGACGCCAACAACAAAAACGCCACCAACAACAAGGGACGGGGAAGGGCGAAGGGCAAGGGCAAGGCGGCCACCGACGTCAACTACGGCCACGGCATGCCTTTCATGTCTTCTAACAAGCGTCGCGCCTCGGCTGCTGTTTCGGCTTCTGCCACGGCCATGGTCATGGCGTCTCCTGCTGTCGATGCCAGATCAGCTGCCCCCGTGGCCACTCCCGCCGGCACGCTCAGCCTGAACTTGGGACCCGTCCCGAAAACGCCTTCCACGTACATGTCTGATGCTTCGCCTTTCTCGGGCGCCGGTCCGGTGCCTACACATCCGTCCTTCTCGACTGCGCTCCAGGGTTCTCCGTATGGCGGCGCTGCCGCCTCTTCCACGTCCACGCCCACCAAGAACAAGAAGAAGCGCCGCGATTCGGGTGTCTAGATGTAACCATGAATCTCCTTCCTTTGGTGAAACGGGCTTACAAACATGACCACGATTCTGATTTCTCTGAATTTTCCTTGCCTCTTTCCGCACTCACGGGCAGGCAAAATAAGTTGCGACTGGCATTCATTCATCATGGTTTCTTTTTCTTTTTCTTCATTCACAACAACGACCCGGAGTTACATGGAGTACGAAAAACCCTCTAAACCTGCACAACGGCGGCATGTTCCGTGCATGGGAAATGGGGGGATGATTACGGAAACACAAAGCGGTGGTGGTGATGTAGGCGTTTCGGTTGAATGAATTTCCGGTTCTGCTTTCTACTCCTTCCTCTTTTACGATGGTAGCGAAGTGGGTTTCCCACTCTCTTTGCGATGGTAGTGAAAGAGAGAGAGAGGGGGAGGTTGGGACAATAAGATACCATTGCATTTCTTGGCAATTACTAAGAATTCTACTTTTTTGTGCCACTGTAGATGTGACGTGTTTGATGTAGGAATGGATGCATTACTTTTGGGTGTGACTTGGCCGGTATTGGATGGGTATAGACTGCGCACAATGCCTAGTCATGTGGGAGTAAAGTGCCTTGCAACTCGTTTGATATGTAGCCAATGCCTCCAACCAGCCGGCCTGCCCACGGACTTTCTTCGCTTCTTGAAGTGTAGCTAACGCCCAGCTTATCGCCCCCGGCCGTGACTCGTGTTTGCTCACCGTCCCCCGCCCTCTGCCCGTCGCTGTCTTCCTCCCGAGGCTGCCCACCGAGGGTGCGAGTTCCGCCGTCACTACACCTGACGAGCAGAGGCCTTTTTTCCTCTCGTTTCGCTTGTTGTTCGACCATCAAAGGTTTCTGGTTCGTCACCTTCTGGGCTGTGCGAGCCCCCGTCCCTCTGGGTGATGCTGCCGGCGTCGGTCGGTCGGTCGGTCGGTCGGTCAGTCGGTCGGTCTTCTGGGTTGGCGTGCGGCAACCGGAGGGATGGGTGACTGGGGGGTAGGTATAAATAATCCTGAGCTGCACTGGCTATGTATACCACAAGGGAAGAAGCTGTTTGGGCGCGAAGCGCATGGTTGAGCAGGGGGGATTTCCAGCGCGCTGGGAAACAGTGGCGGGCAGATCGGTCTTGTGCTAGGTGTTGTGAGGACAAGGGTCCGTTTGGACGCTCGCTAACAGCTAGCTCTCTGCCGACGGAGTTATTCTGCGATGATTGCTGGCTGGTGTCCAGGGGGGGACGAGCAGGGGACACTGCTGATGGGGTCCGGAAAAGGGATTGCAAAAGCCATTGCCGTAGGAACGAACCACTGCTTCAAAGCAAATTTGGGCAAGCACCCGTGGAGTTGGTGGGCATCGCAGCG
Source organism: Apiospora kogelbergensis (assembly GCF_038363985.1). Classification (NCBI taxonomy): domain Eukaryota; kingdom Fungi; phylum Ascomycota; class Sordariomycetes; order Amphisphaeriales; family Apiosporaceae; genus Apiospora; species Apiospora kogelbergensis. The sequence continues at coordinate 8,562,884 of NW_027117418.1, read as the reverse complement.
GACTGGCAGTTAAGAGAGATAAAGTGGCAATAAACAGTATAATCAACCGTTGAAACAACAGTGTCATAGGCGGGATTAAAACGCTTCATTACACTAATGCCCAGCTGTCTATTCATGTCTAAAGAACGAGCATTGCACAATGCATGTGTCCAAGCAACGCCACCCACCCCCCTCTCTATCGTCGATCGCTAGCCTCGTTAGCCATGTTGTGTAGGCTGATGTCCTCGCGCACCGGCGACGCGAGCCCCGCCCGGGCGTGCTCGGCCTCCTGGAGGGCGAGCTCGCTGTGGTGGCTGTGGTGGTGGTGGTGGGGCGCGGCCGTGTGGCCGCTGCTGGCGACGGTGGCGGCGTTGACGGGCGCCTTCTTCTTCTTGCCGCGCAGCTCGGCCAGGTGCTCGAAGTAGCCCTCGGGCACGGGCGTCACGTAGCTACCGCAGAAGACGCCGACCTCGAACTCCTTGGGCCCGTGCTCGGGCGAGCACTCGGCGCACGCCGCCTTCAGGTCCTCGAGGTTCTGGTAGATGACGCTGTCGGCGTCGATGACCTTGGCGATGGCCTGCCGGTCGCGGTTCGTGGCGATCAGCTCCTGCGGCGAGGCCAGGTCGATGCCGTAGATGTGCGGGTAGGTGATCGGCGGTGCGCAGCTTGCGAATATCACTTTCCGGGCACCTGCTTCTCGGGCCATGACGACAATCTCCTTACTCGTCGTACCTCTCACGATTGAGTCGTCAACAAGCAAAACACATCGTCCCTCGAATTCGGACTCGATGGGGCTCAGCTTCCGGCGAACTCCCTTCTGACGTTGGCCCTGACCAGGCATGATGAAGGTTCTGAAGATGTATCGGTTCTTGACAAAACCTTGTGAGTAGGGCTTCTTCAAGCTCTCAGCGACGGAAGCCGCCGACGTGTTTGCCGTCTCCGGAATGGGGATCACGGCATCGATCTCGTTGACTCCCTCCTCGCCCAGGATCTGGCGGATCTTGTCTGCGAGCTTGTATCCCATGACTTGCCGGCTCTTGAAGACGTTGATTCCATCGATGGTTGTGTCGGGACGAGCAAAGTACACGTATTCGAAGATGTCGGGCGTGTACGACTTTGCGTCTTGGACTTGGCGGAAGATGGGCTCGCCCCCTTTCTGGATGAAGACGGCCTCGCCAGGCTTGATGTCGCGCATCTTGGTGAAGCCCAATTGCCTCAGGGCGATGGACTCGGATGCCATCATGTAATCGGTGGCTCCCGCCAGCGTCTCAGAGGGACGCTCGCCTATTATCAGAGGTCGGATTCCGTTGCTGTCTCTGAAACCGAGGATGCCGAAACCGGCGATCATGGCCGTGCAGGCCCATCCACCTTGGCAGCGCTCGTACATGCGGGCCAGGGCGTTGAAGATGTCCTCGACGTTGACACGCGCCTTGCCCGTCTCGTTGAGCTCGTTGGCGAAGATGTTGAGCATGAGCTCACTGTCGCTGTCAGTGTTGACGTGCCTGTGCGCCTCCCGGTCGAGGAACTGGCGCAGCTCGGGGGCGTTGGGCAAGTTGCCGTTGTGGCTCAGGCAGATGCCGTAGGGGCTGTTCACATAAAGCGGCTGAGCCTCGGCAGACGACGACGTGCCGGCAGTGGGATACCGCAGATGGGCGATGCCCATGGAACCGGGAAGGTCGGCCACCCTTGAGCCATTGGACTTGAAGACGTCGGCAGCCAGGCCGTTGCCCTTGCACGAATAGACTCCTGTGGTGGCGGTGGTTTTGTTAGCGGGTGGCGCTTTGGCACTTTAGTTTTGGGGGGAGGGTCAGGGGAAACACGGACTTCCTCCAGCAGCGCACGTGGCGATACCGCAGGCATCTTGGCCTCGGTGCTGCAGGTAGTAGAGGGCGGAATGCAAGTCGGTAGCGGCTTTGCAAGGCGCATTGGGGTCGTCGCCAACATGGCCCAGGATGAGACCTAGAACGCCGCACATTTTGACGGGCGCACAGCGGTTGCAGTGGTGATGGGCGCAAAAAAAGAAAGAAGTTCGACTCGACGATATGGAGGGGCAGACGATGCCTAATAAATTATTATGGGCGGCGCCGGCTTCGCGATGGTAAGCGGATTCGAAATTTCGAGGGGCAGCCGATAAACGATAAGGAAAGTTGACTAAGGAGGGGCAGTGGCAGTTAGTCCAGTTAGTTGATTCAACGACTTTCCAACATGGCCAAGTGAATGGAGTGATTATGTATAATGTTTTGTTTTATTTGTTTCAATTGAATTGCACCCTGTATTCTATTCATTCTATCAAAAATTAACTTATTTGTTATGCCATCATGGCTGGCCAGGTACGGCTTAATCGATCTGGAAGCCAGTGAGTGAGTGAGTGGGCAGGTGGGCGCAACGAAAAAGTTAGCGGTCAGGTTCTGGGTGGGTTGTGGGGAAATCTTCTGTCCTCGTGGGGTGTAAAGTCTGACGTCGCCGCTGTGCTTGACTCTTTCCGTTTTTTTCTTTCTCCTCTTGCAAGGCCATCTCCCTCGTGCAATTTTTCCAAGAACAAGTGTTCCAGAACAACCTAGGTTGCATAGGCGTTGAAAGGGCTCGGCTTATGAGCCGTGGGACTGGACCAATCGAGTCGACGTTTCTGTCCTCTCTTTACTCTTTGATAGTTACCATTCTGGGGTAGCTGCTGACGGTGGTGGTGACTCCACTGCCCGACGCACCCGCCCGATGTAGAAGCCTGGTCTCGGAGCGCTTCTGGCAACCCGGCACCCGGGAGTTTGCTGGACCGCGCTCAAGAGGGCGACCTCGAGGTCCAAGCAGCGCCGAGGGCTCATTTCCCAGTTCAAGTAGCACTTGAGGGTGGTGCCGCTCGCGGGCACCTCTTCCCCGTTTCTCGCGGCTATGAGGTCGTGCATGTCCTTGATGACACGGAAATTATTGCCCGCATCTTGCGCGTACAAAGCTCGCATCCCAGCCCTCTAGCGCCTCCAGCATCTCCCCGTTCCGCACCGGCATGTTGCACCATTCCCGCAGCGCCTTGATACATTGAACGGAACGCATACCTTGACATTGAACCGAAGAGCAAAAAAAGAAGAAGAAAAAAAGCAACGCACGGAATACCCCTCTACTCTGCCAGTACCAGCTGTTTCCCCGCACTCTGAAATATTCCTCACTCTTTCGCCTCTTGTCATTTCCAGATTACCCTACGACCACTATTGATAATGAAGTCCTGCTCGTGTGGGCGAGCATTTGCTACTGATGCCGCTCTACGCCAGCATCAAGGAGACAAGGGCAATTGCATGCCAGGACCGGGCACTAGAGCCAGCCGGCCGCGTCCTGCTCGTGTCCTTGGCGATGCTTGGATATGGAAAGACGTACTCAAAGCCAATATTATCCGCCATATCGACCGCACTGCCATTGAGCTGTCAGACACTCCGGTATCCAGTGCCTCAGGCAGCGAGTTGGTCTGCAGCTACAACTGGAGAAATGGCCAGGATACGAAGCTCCATATACCTGGTAGGCTTTTCGAGCTGTCGACTTGTTAAAAAAGCATACTAACTGCCAGCAGGTTTTGCAGCAATTTGGCAAGAAATTCCCTTACCGGTAACCCTGCGGGAAGATAAGGGCGTCTACTTTGTGGATCAAAATGGTGCGCGTGTCCCAAAGTTCCCCTTCGAGCCGCTGTTCCGGGCCACTTCCTCTATGGACCCAACGTTCCGCTTCGACGATGTAGATGTCCTGTCCAACCGGAATAGCCTCCGGAAGCTCCTTGAATTCAGTGCCGGCCGTCGTCAGGACAGCTTTCGACTCAATCTTCACATGGTTCATCGCACCTTGGTCATTGAACGCTGTGAAAAGAATGCCCGCCAGAAAATCAGTGGCTCTCTAAACCCCGGGTGGGGTAAGACGTTTGAGCGCAAATTCACAAAATTCCCATCTGGTTTAGAAGACAGCATATCACATCATCGGTCGCTTCGGTACCGGCTTGGGGAGCTAGATTGCGTCGTACAATTTGAGGTTGACGCGTGCTATGATAACAAAAGCGAAGTAACTGATGGGACCGAGTCGTTGGCTCCCTTGATGAACAACCTGAAGATAAACAACGGACCTGAAGATGAACCAGATATCGTTAAGCCACTGGGACAGGAGCCTCCAATGGTTCAAGAAATGGCGGCAGAAATCAAGACAGCAAGCAAGCTAAAGAGCTTGGGCAAGAACCTACCACAGCTCTGGTTCGGCCGAACTCCCTGGCTGATCGTTGGTCGTCACACCCAAGGGACCTTTGAAGAGCTCCGGGTGACCAATGCTGAGGCAAAATTTGTTGACTGGGAAAGCAGGAACCAGGCAAACTTACGCACGCTCGTCGCGGTCTTAGGCCAGTTACGAGAAGCGGTTAAGGATAATGGCGGTAAACACTGTGTCGCGCTCTGCGAAAAAGAACACGCTTCCTCCGGCTATAAGGGTCTTTCCATCGACTGTCGCGAAGAAGGCGGTCCCGGACGATCTAAGGGGAAAACTATGGAACTCGGAAGTGGGTGGGCCGTCGACAAACGCGAGACGTTGAAAGAGGACGTGGGTTTCGCTAGTGACTGTAATACTAGATTCTGTCTATGTATTCAATGCCACTTGATTAGAGTGGGATGCTTCTGCCATGGATTGATAGAATGAGTCGGGTCGTCTTCCTAAGAATACAACGCTATTTACTTCGTACTCATCTTAAGTTTCCAACCAGGACCGGGCCGGTTTTATCCCTCAAAAGTGCGGTGCGGCCTTGGACCCTGGAAACACGAGCGGATCAGTCGGAGGAGTTGCTCCAAACTTTTTAGCAGCCTCGAACCCACCCATACTGGCATCTGGAAGGCAAGATTTGATGTTTATCCCAGCTACCCCAGGAACTTCAGAACCTTTTCCCACGAGGCAGCAGGAGTAGTCTGCGGCGCCGCGACCTCCAGGACCTCCTTGCTCGTCGTCGATGTCGGCGCCTCGCCCCTCCATAAGCCTTCGAACGACTTCTGAATGGTCAGGAAGAGAGACCTGTGCTTCGGGTCCGCCTCAGCCATGGCCGTGACTAGCGACGTGTCGTTGTAGATGACCTCCTTGACGGGGACTCCGATCTGCTTCTCGACCATCTCCACCACCTGCCGCCCCGTGATGTTCTCGGGCCCATTCACGACGTATTTCCCATGGTTGTACTTGGCGACGTCCTCGCGGACCAGGAGCGTCGCCGCGAGGCGGCCGATGTCGTCGCTGTCGATGACGCCGACGGGCGCGTCGGCGTCGAAAACGATCCGCAGGGCGCCGTCCTGCGCGCCCGTCTGGCGGTACTTCTGCACGAACTGGGCGGCCGAGTAGAAGGCGAAGGCGGCGAAGGCGTTGGGCTGCAGCGAGGTCCAGCGGAGGGGCGCGAACGCGGGCGCGGCGAGCATGGCCTCGACGGCCCAGTGGGCGCGCGCGTAGAAGACCTCGGTGTCGGGCCGCACGTTGCCGGCCGTCGTCGAGACGCGCACGACGTACTCGACGCGCGCGCGCAGCGCCGCGCCCAGGAACCCCGACTCGCGCGCGAACTGCGCCGGGTCCACGGCCGCCGCCACGAAGGCGCGCGCCACGCCCTGCGCGCGCAGCCACGCCGCGTCCACGTCGCTCCAGTCCAGCTCCAGAACCTCCACCCCGGGCAGCGTCGCCAGGTGCCGCGCGGCGGCGCCCTGGGCCGAGCGCGTCAGGGCGAGGATCCGGTGGCCGGCGAAGGGGCCGCTGGCGCCCGCCTCCTTCAGAAGCTTAGACAGAGTTTCCACGGTGCTGCGTCCGGTGTTGCCTGTCGCGCCAACGACGAGAATAGTAGGAGGTGCCATTTTGCCAAGAGGTTGCCGGCTACTGCAGCGAGAGTATAGGCCGAGTCTTATAGCTTTATATTGTAGACACGGGGAGTTGGTAGGCCTTTAGTAATGTAATTATTATCACGAAATTTAATTGCCTTGTTCCAGTGTGTAACATTGCCCGGCTTATATAGGGTCGGTTCAATTTGTCAGCTCGGAGACTTTTGGAGAAACCCCTCCGTCAGACACGGGGTAATTGGTAAGATCTCCAAATGTAACATCCCTATAGTTAGCCGCCGCTTCCGAGAGGTAAAGGTCTCCGCCGCAAAAGATACACATTCCCCGACCAGTGTCATAAGTATATCTCTTTTGAGGGTTCATATGGGAGGAAAGATCATGATCGTCACTAAGGAATTCTGGTCTGGATTGAATATAGGTAAATCCGGCCAATGTCCGTTAATTCCGTACCATAATAGAAATAAACTTTAATGTAGCTCCTATTAAGAGCAGTAAATAATACCCTGGGAATTACGCAACTAACGGGGGACGGACCTCATTACGAGTGCGAGAAATATATCGCTGTTGTATAAAATAAAGGGTTAATGTAATGTACTATTCACTGCTACTTTATGAATGAGCCTTAGGCTCTAGAAAGAGCTCCTAGATATCTGACGGTTCGAGATTCCCAAAGCAAGGGGTTTGATATTCGTCTCTCAGTCAATGTCGTTGATGCTGTGATGAGTAGACTTGCCGGTCGTCGGGCAAAATGTGCCTGACAAGTCCACGATTGGTCTTCTATGTTCAGTGGAGTTCATTTATCGCAAAGCTGTGTTCCTCACTCTCTTCCTCGCTCCCTGCTTCTGGGGAGGTTGGCTGCGTGCCAGGGGGCATAGAAGGGCCTATCCTGGGCAAATCTCCTTTTATTCGAATGGGACGACGCCCGGATGCCCGACGTTTAACTCCGATATGAGGATACATGATGGCAAGCCTGCAAAGTTACAGGGCAAATAGTATCAATGGACTGTCGTGGGCTGTACCCTGACCGTCCCTGGATAGCTTCATTACCAGACGACTGAATCGCAAGTTATATAAATCAAAGATTGAACGAATGCGAATAACAAGGATACAATAAAACCCAGCATTCCAACCCGGTTTTGACATCTTTCAAGGCATCTAGAATGGACTTATCGACCATCGAAACACCGTGGCAGTACGCAGCAACCAAGTTGGCCAACTTGATATAAGAGCTCACGAGACACTCGTAAACCAAACCGGAAAAGAAGACCATAACCACTTGATGACAACGTGCGCAGGCAGTATTTTTTAGGCATGTACCTAGACGAGCAGAGATGGGTAACGCCAAAGCAAGTGACAGGAGGGGCCTCGTTGGCTTGAGAAAGAAACACATCCGCTCCTTTGATCTTCTAGACGCTTTCGTCTGCAGCTCGGCCCTAACTTGCATCTCTGTCATCCAAGACCAACCCAGCCGTGCGGCTATCGCGCGCCAGGCCGAGAGGCGTGGTTGTGACGTCGCGGACTACGCTGCCATATTCGATGAGTGTAAGGATATGGGCAGTTGTCAACTATACCTGTCTCGTCCTTGCCGTATAAGAAGGGAGATAAACGACCCTTGGACGGTCGAACAACAGGGTGGCGGATTTTGGGATTTGTAAGTAGCCGTACTACTTGATTTATTTCTCGGGAGTCTCTTCAACGATGACGGTGCCACACACAGGCAGGTATTCATTCCCCTGTGCGAATGGCAATAAGGGTCTAGGGCAACCGTAAGTTAATCCTGGGGCAAACCTAGCATGACCGATTACGTATACATATCGAGGAGCAGTAGTTGTGTATTATCAGAGATAGGAACCGGTATGCAGGAACCCTCTTTGGCATCTCATGAATTCCTGCTTTTCATTATTGAACGTGAATAGTTTTATGGCTATTCGTATATATACAGAGAATCTCACTCAACCCACACAAACACCACCATCCATCGGTATCTCTGCCTCCAATGTGCAAAGCCCATCACCGCCTCGAGTCAGCAGCCTATTTAGCACGGTACGTGGTCCAGTAGCTGTTCATGCGAGTGACCTGGCCAGGGGTGAACTCCTCGTAGCAAGAGCTGTAGAGAAACCATTAGATTAGTAAGACGTGACTCTAGTTCCTCGAAGGAGGGGCATCTTTCTAATAGGGTACAAGTTGAGGCTTGCTTACTCTTGGCTGTAGTCCATGTAGTTGTGGATGGGGTCGACGCCGCCGCCAGGACACGTGTCGCGGCCGATGGGGCAGCCGGAGGCCGCGCTGGCCTCGGCGGGGGTGTCGGCGACGTAGTCGCCCTGGCCGGAGCAGCCGCCCTCGAAGGTGTGGTAGAGGCCGAGCCAGTGGCCCGTCTCGTGGACGGCGGTGAGGCCGAGGTTGTAGCCCGCGTACGAGCCGCCGGGCACGGTCGACCCCAGGATGCTGACGCCGTCGTAGTAGAAGTCCGAGGACCCGCTGCTGACGCCCTTGGGCAGGTACGCGTAGCCCAGGTAGTCCATGTCGGCCAGCAGGTACATGTTCAGGTCCTTGTACGTGCCCTTGCGCAGCTGCTTCTTCATCGCCAGCTCCGACCCGTCCCGCGCCCACCCGCTGTTCACCGTCCAGTCCGCCCCCGCCTGCGTGAAGGCGAAGCCGTACGGCGCGAACCGCGAGTTCATGGTGTCGATCTGCTTCGCCAGGGTGGCGGCCTACACACGATTGTCAGTCATCCAGAGGCCTGTCCGAGATTCACGGGAACGTCACGTGCTGTTCCGTCGACTGGTCCGTTTTCCATTCCAATACTGATTTTGGCTAAATAGGGGGTGGAAAGGAAACACGGGCCGGTAATGGATTTTGGTACTTACAGGAATGTAGCCTCCGCTGGCGGACTGCGAGGTGGCAATGACGTGGAAGTAGACGTTGACGTTGGTCGTGGCCATGACCTTGAGAGACATGGTCTCGTTGGCGGCGGCCTCCTCGGCGGCGAAGGCCTGGGCGATGGCGATGTCCTCGGCCGAGGGCTCCTTGAAGCCGCAGAGGCGGTCCGCGGCCAGGGCGCCCGAGGCCGCGACGGCGCCGAGGAAGAGGGACTTGAACTGCATCTTTAGATTTGTGGGGGTATTGAACTACTGGAGGTCTCTCAAGTGAGATAGCGAAAGAAGACAGACAGACCCAGGTGCAGTGGAAGTGGCCGCGTGGAGATAGCGAGTGATGAGCACGCTAAAGGGGAATAGAAGCGATGATCTTGAGTCTTTATAGAACTAGCTAGTCTCCAGAGCGTTGAGAAATAATGCTATTGTGGCCCTCTTGCATCCCTGGTCATCTCGAGATAATGAAAAGCGGGATTCAGAACGGAAGAGGAAGGTTGGCAAGGGATGCCCTAGCTACTACGGAGCAATCAGCATAGTCTAAGTCAATACTGTTTGCGACATACTCGGATAGAACCCCCCTCTACCCTAGCAACCTTCCTCAACCGTAGTCAAGGGCGCTTCCAAGGCTCTCGGCAGCCCGAGGGCGATAACCACCTGACACCCTGGCCGTAGTCCATCTGGGGTAAAGTGCCTATCGTACCCGCCCTGTTCCTGGATGATAGCTGAGGGGGCATATTAAGAGGTCAGGCCGGTAGTGGTTGCACAACCGGTTTGCCAGCGGCAGGTGGAGTCGTGATTGTTCCGGGGTTTTCCCACCATATACACGGCAAGAGTGCCTGGACTGGCGAGATGAATATAGAGCAAGGAAAAGCAAGGACTGATATCTGCCGCCCAGAGTCGTGCTACCCATATCGGAGGTGGTCCGCTTTATAGATTGTGGAGCAAATGGACATGCATGGGTTCCTGGCTGATAAGCGACAACATCCATGTGCCCATCAGTCCCATCCAGGCCATCGCGGGAACGCATCACTCGTGGAAATACCGCGACCCTGTCATAGGTCTTCGCGCGCGAGTCGTGCGGCCTACATCTAAGTCGACTTTTCCCATTCCTTTTCATCGCCGTCGTATCCCGTCTTTTCCTCCTCTTCCTTTTCGCTTTGGTTGAGAATGGTATGGGAATGCGCGTTTCTCTGCTCCTCCCCTGCCCTGCTGCCTCCAACAATTCCTTATCGTGTTTGGGTATGATGGATGGGAATCGCTTGGCTAAATGGCCATGCTCGCCCCGCCAAGAGAGCCAAGACAGCGCCAGCTACCTCAGTCGGCACTTCGCAATAACGACCTACCCGATCAGGCGATCCAATGCCGTGGCCGCCGCTCCGCGATCCATGCTGCCAGCGAATGCGCGCGCATCTTGATCTCGCGGATGCCAAATCTGCCAGGCTCTTTCTCGTTGGTGGAAAGTAGCTGTCGCATTGCGAGCTCCGCTTTAGGATAACCCAGCAAGTTCAAAGTCGACGACGGCGAGATCCACGCGAAAGAGAACCCGCTGTGAGGGGACTGGCCGATGCTGGCTATGTCGGTGAATAACCCCAGGATCCCGCGGAAGTGATTTTTTGCTAGTTAGGTTTGTCACAGAACAGGACTCGGCGATTAAAAAGTCATTAGAGCAAGCCCACCTCCGGGGCCTGGTACGATACATGCCACCGAGAATGCGCCGACCTGTCGCGTGTTGCTTTGATCCCTTTGGAGTTTGGTCGTGCGATGACGTGCCGAGGCCGCGGCGACACAGTGATCGAGCAATCATTTTGACGACTGGGACCTCGAAGCCATAGTGGCAGAGTGACGGACAGCTATGCGCGCAGGCGATGGAAGTACCCTGCATTCTTGGTGCTCATACCCTCTCTTTCGCCGTCTCGAGATGGATCGTCAGACCTTGATACCAAGCATCAATCATACCTGCCCGCGCGACATCTTCAGAGGCGAAAGCTCGATGTGCTCGACCGTGCTCGGCGAGACCGCCCTCTCCTCCTCCTCCTCGGCCCCAGCCACCCTCGTCGGACGCAGCGTCCGGTCCAGCGTCTGGTCGAGCGTCTGGTCCGCGGGCGGCCCCTTGTTGTTGTTCAGCCGCATCGACTTGCGGCCGATGGTGACGACCTGCGTCGAGAGGGACTGGACCCGCCCCGAGAAGAGCCGCTGGAAGATGTAGCCCGAGATGATGGGGAGGTTGCACGTGATGTTGCCGAACGCGCACTCCGTCAGGGTCCACCACGCGATGGTTCCGCTGACCCCTGCGTGGCGCTGATTAGACGAAAGAACAGGGAACCCAAGACATCGAAAGGGGGCTTGGAACAGGAGAGGCCGGCGGCTTACCGTTTATGTCGTCGATGCCCTGAGGGGCGGTGGCCTGCGTCCTTGCTGTGGCACTGGTCATTCTTGATGAAACCCTAAAGTCATGAGACGACGTGCCTATGGGGGCGTTGATGATCGTGAAGATCACCAGCTTGATTATGGACGCCGTGATCGAACTGGCCAGGAGTCAGCATCGGCGTGAAGCATTTCGTGGCGGATATATTCTTGACTGTTACTCACAAAATGCCCAGGAGGAACACCACAATAACCCAGATCTTGTTTCTGCCTCGCACTTGGAAGATGTCAGTTCGGGCCCAGCCCCTAGCTAGTAAAGAAGGCAGTAGATATCGAGCTCACTATTCATCTTCATGACCTGAGAAGACGGGAGTTAGCTTTCTGCAAGGTCTCAAATTCAGGAGACGAAACTCTGTCTCGGATGGCAACTCACCGGATACAGCGGCAGTAGGAACATGGCGACGTCGATAATGCAGTCCGTCAGGGCCACCGAGAAGCCGATCTTCTGCTGCGCCGCCGGCCCGAGCTTGAACCCCGGGCAAAGCCTCGCCGTCACGTCGTACGGCGACGCGCGCGACTCGTTCTCCGGGGCCTTGCCGCACGAGAAGGCCATGACCAGGTAGCACGCGACCCAGACGAGCACCAGGGCGATCATGGCCTGGACGGTGCGGTACAGCGGGTGGTGGAGGAACAGCTTGCGGAACAGGAGGAGGAGGGTGAGCCGGATGAAGCCCACGGCGAGCGTGAAGACGATGTTGTAGGCAAAGTGCAGCTGTTGTCGCGGCACCAGGGCCCGCGGGGCGTCAGCGAGGTTCTGTGGATGATTAGGGACGGCAGGTGATGGATGCTCTTCTTACCTTGTAGTCGATCATGGAGATCTGGACGTCTTCGGCGCCGTCGCCTTGGTTTTGGTCATGTCGCCCGATGCTGCGAGTCTGGGCACCTGTTGCGTTTAGGAACAGTGAGCTTTCTCGTTGACGCTCCGGTGGTAGATCGAGGGAGACAGACATACCTATCAACATGATAATGGCCAAGCCTAGCGTGAATAGCTGATGAGAAATATCGGGTTAGCTATATATATATAGGATGATACTCTGTCCGCGAATTGTGAACCACATACGGTGGCCAGGAGGCCGCACCAGTCCCCCATGGCGAGGCGGTTGTGTCTCTTCCATGAGGAGAAGAGCCGGAGGCCGATGACGGCCACATTCAACGCGATGTAGACGGACGCGGTGGCGAATATGACATTGAAGGTAACGAAGTTGTAGAAGGTCAGCGGGTAGGAAGAGGTCATCCTATCGCGCGTCGGTCATGCACACCACCCGGGAGTCGTCGACGGGTAATAAGGAAGGGGTCCAGAAGTTCATGTTGAGTAATAGCTTTGGGTTGATCGATATCGGAGGAGGGGAGGGGAGGGAAACGAAGGCCCAAAGCGAGGTTTCGAATACGCCAACTGAAATAAGCCCGAGTCATCGAGTGAGAGAGAAGCTTTTTTTCTTTCCAGAAACGTGTCTCGTGTTCGGATCAACCGACACCCCAGTTACTTCGGGCGATGGCGAGGTTACAACGGTGAAAAACCTAAGATTTCTCCTTGTCACCCGCCAGCCCGCCGTATTTCCCAGACGTCGCGATGGTCTGCATGGCGTTTGCATTTGAGTGCATGCATTAGGCCGCCAGATAGACCAAACCCTAGTAAACTCAAACGAAACGATCCTGTCGTGTCCCCAATGAGAGAGTTCACCATCAGTCTATGCCTTGGCAGTCCCCTGGGTCTAGAACCAGGCCCCCCCAGCAAGCTGTAAATGTAATGACAGCTGGGATACGATATTAAATATTGGGCATTAGAATTGGGTGAGTAGTTTAGTGAGATACATGCCAAGGACCCCTGCAAAGTAACGAAACCGGCTCCGTAGCCGGGTGATGCCCAATTTCCAGCTTCGTAGGATCAGCTTTGTCCTTGTCTGCCTGATCAATATAATTACAGAGCGATGCGCATTCGCTACACTTACCAGCCTCGGAAGTTCGCAGCGCGGTGGTCTGCAAATGACTTAGTCAGGATGACAACATGAGGCGCGGGTCAGCCTGCTCTTCTTGTCTTACTGTAATTGGAACGCGCAAAAACATCCGAGCCTCGGGAGCCTCGGGGAAAACACAGCGGCCGCAGTGATGCAACTTTGACAAGCCGGTCTCGGCAAGAGGTGAGATTCTTGTGGATTCACAGAAAGCCCTGTCGGCAATTGGATTTCGGGACGTCCAACCCCCAACGCCGGGGAACACCTCCGTTCTGGGCCATGACGGTGGGTACTTGTTCTTGCAGATACAATGTGCATGACGCGATGCACTCACTGCATGCAGGTCAAACCGATGCACCTTGTCTATCGTCTCAGGGTATAGATAATATAGACACGAACATTGCAGTTTTGGAAGCATTGGAGTCGAGAAGTTGTGTAGTAGATTTGATGAAGTTGTTGATCATCATGCTACCGGCACCCACCCCGTCGTCCTACAGCGCTAAAGGCCGCTAAACGGATGGCCATCCAGAGCCCCGGGGCATTCGTCTGCAACAGTAATCTTGAGGCGCGGGCGGGAACACAGCGGGAGGACAACCCAATCAGCAATCTTGGTGCTACCATCACACAGGAGCCCGCCCGGCACCGTGGGGCGCAGGCAGCACGTCAGCGTGCTTCGCCAAGAGACACGGTACAGTCAGAGCTGAACTGGAGTGGAGAGAGGAGGAGGAGGAGGGAGGAGGCAGAGGGGAGAAGGACCTTCGTGCCAGCCTGCAGCTGAATGGGAGAAAAAAAAGAATCCATGATGATCTGACTGACATTGCATACCTGGCCCTGCCAACCTAACCACTTCCTATACCTGATTGATGGTAGTTCCCCCCGCGGACTAACCTCGTTACCGTATCGATCGTACCCTTTTTTATTAGTTTCTCTGCAATCTGCCGGCCTCTGCGTCGTCCGCGCCGTCTTGCTTGCTACTGGGGGGCACGCACCCACCACGCGAAACCATGAGCGTCTACGCCGAGCACCAGCAGCTCACCCCGGCCACCACCCCGGGGGACATGGGCACCGTCGCCAGCCCCCGCCGGCGGCTCCCCTCGAGTTCGCCGTGGTGCGCCGGCCGCCGCGCGTCGCCTACGCCGGCTCCGACGAGTGGGAGCGCCACCGCGACACCATCGTCGACCTGTACATCAAGCGCCGCCTGGGCCTGCCCGACGTCTGTCGCATCATGCGCGAGCAGCACAACTTCGTCGCGACGTAAGCCGTCTGCCCGGGGAGGGGGTATCGATACGCAAGATGGGGATTCTGACAGATGTCGCCACGCTTTAGGGAGAGGATGTACAAGATGCGCTTCAGGATATGGTATGTTTTATTCATTGGTATCGCTTTATCGACGGGGACAATGCATGACTGCATTCGCCGCCAATCAACTTGCCCCCAGTTCAATTGACTGACCTACCTGCCTACCACCAAAAGGGGCTTGAGGAAATACAAGACTAGGTCGGACGCCAAGACGGACCCTAGCAAATGGCGGGAAGCCCACGACGCCCACGACTCGTCGGGATCGACACTCCCGCCGTCATCGGCTGCTCCTCCTGGCAAGCAGCTGAACCGCCCGCCCTCGCCCGGGTGGAGCGCGGGCCTGTTCCCCATCGCGACGCCCGAGCTCGTCAAGGCGCCCGAAGAGTCGCTGTTCCTGGCGCGCAAGTACGTCCGCGGCCTGTTCTCGGTCGGCCTGTGGAGGAAGGACCAGGACGTGACGCTCTACGAGGAGAAGTGGACCGGCATCATTGGCTGTAAGTACGTTCCCCGTCTTGGGGTATTGGGACTGTGGATCGGGATGCTGCTGCTGCGCATGCAAGTGAGCTAATGCGAAGCGTCTTCTCACACCAGGGTATAGCCAGTTCAACCTGGGCGGGGACATGATCGTGCAGCAGGGCAAGACCAAGGAGGCCTTCCGGGTCATCTCGGGCTGCTTCGAGCGGCTGTCGGGCCTGATGGAGGCGCCGGCGCCGGACCCGCGGCTGATCGTGCTGCTGCTGTCGGCGGCCGTCTACAACTCGGCCAACCTGCCGGACCTGGTCGTCATGTTCATCAAGCACATGGTCGAGCTGCTGCGCCTCAAGGGCGCCGCCTCGGCCTACTACCCGCTCTACCTGATCCTGAACCGCATGTCGCGCATGAGCATCGCCGACTTCCAGCGCAACCTGTCGGCCTTCTTCGACTTCTACTTCGACGAGCTCGAGTCCCACTTCGACCCGGCCTCGCCCTTCACGGGCGCCATCGTCTACGTGCGCGGCGCGCCCGTGCTCAACCAGGCGCTCAAGGGCCTCGTCCCCGTCGCCGTGGCCGAGGCGTACTACCTGCGGCTGCTGGCGCGGCTCGAGGCCATGCCGCAGGCGCAGGTCGGGGGCGACCAGGTGCTGAAGGCGAACCTGCAGCTGCTCAACATCTACGAGGAGATGCGCGAGACGCAGAAGTTCGGCCGCCACGCGCGCCGCATCCTCGACTCGCCCCAGCTGCGCCGCCACCCCCACTTCCGCGCCTACGTCTTCCTGTCCATGCTGGGCCACGCGCGCGAGCAGCTCGACCACGACGAGCTCCTGCGCCTGGCGCCGCTCGTCATGGCCATGTGCGTGACCAAGCGGCGCAGCGCCGCCGGCGGCCGCGACGGCGCGCCCCTCGAGCAGAGCCTCGAGCTGCGCGCCCTCAGCTGCGTCGAGCAGTACCTGCGCGAGCTCGCCCTCGTCGAGCAGGCCGACGCGTTCCGCCGCGACTTCGACGCGGCCATGGACGAGCTGTACCGCGAGGAGGAGGCGGACGACAACAACAACAACAACGCGGCGCTCGGGGAGTTGATGGGGGACGGCTGAATGAGGCTGTTCAGGTTCAGGATACGGGATGAGAGCGCATTCTTTACGTTGCCTCGGCATGTCTACGATACGAAAACTCCTTTTTACGATTATCAGGTCTGGGTGGTGTCGGTCCGAAACAGCAGGCAATTGGTGGAGTCCACGATGGTCCATGGAATGGCATCACCTAAGACCATACATCGTACGCACGACCATGTTGCTGTTCCAACGATTCCCCCCCAGGCAAAATTCCCAACAAAAAGCATCGAACCCATTCATTCGATATAGGTGGTGATTCATTACGGCAGTGGTTTGCAAATAGGGGGCTAGCAATTTTGGACACCGGAGTTTGGCTTTTTGTTTTCCTTGGGCCGGTCGGATACCCCAGATTTGAGATTGGGTCAGCTGGTTGAACCCCTGGAAGCGAAACAAGCAGCGAGGGTTTTAGTGGCGGAACTCCCCCAAAAATGAGCGGATCGAACCGAAGCGCCCCCAACTCAAGACGGCTAACAAAAATGGGAGGATGCATAGCGATTCCAGGATGATAGGCACTACATGTATGATTAGAATCTCGATACTGTTTTTTTATTACTGGTGGATTCATTTTCAGACTTGCTTGCCAGTTGCATTTTATCCCAGATCCAACATGAAGAGCCATTTCGTGCTGGATTGCATTTGTGTAGGACGGACACACCAATGGGCGGCAGCTGGGATCCCCTAACGCAAGCACTGATGGACCTCGGTCCAGGTGCCGCGATCCACCGCAGCTCTTGGGACCAATCAAGCACCTCGTAATCCATCACTTCGCATAAGCAGTGTGCTTTTTGGCTTGTTCCGAATGACATCAGCTCCGTCTGTCGTTCTGCGCGGCCATCACATGCAAGCTGAATCGCCCTTCACAGCGCAGCACCAAGACGCTAACTGCGGCACACATTGCGGCCAGATGACCCCCCGAACTGAAAGACGCTTCCCCACGGACGACGGATCTCTACCCCGGAGATTTGCGGTAGCTTTGCTGCTCCAATAGGGCATGGCTTGTGGGGAAAGAATGCTTCTTACTCATAGTGCTCTGGAATTGCTGTCGACTGTTTTCGGTCTTGTCAAATGCATGTGATAGTGGGCTGGCCTGGTTTCGGGGAGGGCGCGTGCTGATGCTGACTTGGGTTTGCCGAACAGTGGCCCGGCTAGTTTGGTTTCGCATTCACCTCGTCAGCCCGTTTATTAAAAGAGGACGGAGGGCACAGCGCCCACTGCCCATGACATGACATGACAATTACACCTTGCCCACCCTGACGCTCGTCTTTTGAAATAGCAAATACACCATACACATTCCATTCTTCTCTCCCTTCCACCCCCTCTCCTCCCTAACCACACCTAATCTTCCATCACCATCGCCCTTCTTTTCTTATTCGACGTCCCGTACTTCCCGCCATGTCTCAAACCTTCAAGGCGAGCGACGTCGCCTCGCACAACAAGGCCGACGACCTGTGGATCATCGTCGACGAAGATGTGTACGATTTGACCAAGTTCCAGGACGAACACCCAGGTACGTACTTCTGTGCTACTGCAGCACAGCTGATGATCGCTCGGCTGGTCGCGTGTCGCAATCGCATTGCATGCTAACCCGCGCGCCCCGGGCGACCTACAGGCGGCAAGAAGATCCTCACGCGCGTCGCCGGCAAGGACGCCTCCAAGCAGTTCTGGAAGTACCACAACGCCGGCATCCTCAAGAAGTACCAGAAGTCCCTCCAGGTCGGCTCCCTCGACTCCAAGAAGCCCAAGGTCGAGGCCGCCAAGCCCGAGCCCGCCGCCGCCGCGCCCACACCCACCAAGGAGGCCAAGAAGGCCGTCGACGACGAGGCCGAGGCCCTCGAGCCTTACGGTGACCTGATCCCCTTCGCCGATCCCAGCTGGTACCAAGGCGTAAGTTTTTCTTTTCTTTGGGAGGGACAAGACTGCCACGTGCAACAATGAGGCTGACGACTATTTCTTGGAATATAGTACCACTCCCCCTACTTCAACGAGTCCCACGCCGCCCTCCGAGCCGAGATCCGCGAATGGGTCGAGAGCGACATCGAGCCCTACGTCACCGAATGGGATGAGAAGAAGGAGGTGCCGCGCGAGATCTTCCTCGAGGCCGGCCGCCGCGGCTACCTCGCCGGCCTGCTGGGCGTGCACTACCCCGTCGAGTACACCAAGAACACGGTCAAGTCGGTGCCGCCGGAGCAGTGGGACCTGTTCCACGAGATGATCGTGACGGACGAGCTGTCGCGCGTGGGGTCGGGCGGCTTCGTGTGGAACATGATCGGCGGCTACGGCATCGGCGGCCCGCCGCTGATCAAGTTCGGCAAGAAGGCGCTGAAGGACCGCATCATGCCCGGCATCCTCAGCGGCGAGCAGCGCATCTGCCTGGCCATCACGGAGCCCGACGCCGGGTCCGACGTGGCCAACCTCACGTGCGAGGCCAAGCTGAGCGAGGACGGCAAGCACTACATCGTCAACGGCGAGAAGAAGTGGATCACCAACGGCATCTGGTGCGACTACTTCACCACGGCCGTGCGCACCAGCGACAAGGGCATGAACGGCGTGACCTTGCTGCTGATCGAGCGGTCCTTCGGCGGCGTCAGCACGCGGCGCATGGACTGCCAGGGCGTCTGGAGCAGCGGCACGACGTACATCACGTTCGAGGACGTGAAGGTGCCGGTGGAGAACGTCCTCGGCAAGGAGAACCAGGGCTTCAAGGTCATCATGACCAACTTCAACCACGAGCGCATGGGCATCATCATCCAGTGCCTGCGCTTCTCGCGCGTGTGCTACGAGGAGTCGGTCAAGTACGGCAACAAGCGCCGCACGTTCGGCAAGAAGCTGATCGAGCACCCCGTCATCCGCATGAAGCTGGCGCACATGGCGCGGCAGATCGAGGCCTCGTACAACTGGCTCGAGAACCTCATCTTCCAGTGCCAGCGCATGGGCGAGACGGAGGCCATGCTGCGGCTGGGCGGGCCCATCGCGGGGCTCAAGGCGCAGTCGACGCTGTGCTTCGAGTTCTGCGCCCGCGAGGCCGCCCAGATCTTCGGAGGCCTGTCCTACTCGCGCGGCGGCCAGGGCGCCAAGGTCGAGCGCCTCTACCGCGACGTCCGCGCTTACGCCATCCCCGGCGGCAGCGAGGAGATCATGCTCGACCTCAGCATGCGCCAGAGTCTGCGCGTGGCCAAGATGTCGGGGATGAAGCTGTAAGCGGAGCAAAGCACGTCAGAGGAAAGAGAGAGAAAAGGTTGCGCGGGATAGAGTCTTTTTTTTTCTTGTATGGATAGTTTGAACAAAGGGCTCTTCCCCCTTATGTCACATACTTGCGGGGGAGGCGGGCACGAGTGATAGTGTAGGATTACCGCCGCAGCACATCGGGGATGGCGCATTTTGATCAATTGCCCCTTTGCGGGAACAGGGCTTGCATCACAGCCCTAAGATGGAATTGTTTCAGAGCATTGTTTAGGTATCAATTGAATATTTTCAATTTCAATCCAGGTTCTTCTGGCTGATGCCGGTATCATCGTTGATGTGTAGTCGATTGCTTCTTACACATGGAGTACTTCATTGCGAGGGGGTCGATGTGAGCTTCGCCGTGGCGTTTTATTGCCGAATTTCAGCAACCAATACCTCAGCGTCTAGACTATGGGCCTCCGTGGCAGCCAGTTCTCGCACTTTATCATGGGTTCTGGGGATATTGCCATTCAAATTCCATACTCGTTGGAGAGGGACAATAATATGAGGTTTAATAGTTACTGTCTACGCTTAGCTATACGCAGCATGAAGCTCAATGTCTTTAGCTCCAGGTAATGCATATTCCACTTGCAGATATGTGGCCATTGATAAAACAGCAGTAAGAGCAGATACGGGACCAAGACGATATCCTCTTCAAACGTCTACTGTATTGGCACCAGCCTATCCCGTCCACGCCAACCGATGATCGCGTAATGAAGTGGAAAGCTTCAATTTCGCTTTACTAATCCGCACCCACCCCCTCCTAGCCAGCGCAAAAGGAATCCCAAGCCTGTCCGCCATGTCGGCTGCCGCCGCCAATCCGTAGAACGAAAGGATCTCCGCCGCTGACATGGAGAACAGCGACACCTCGCGCCGCGCACAGCCCGCCGTCCCCGCGCCGCCGCCCCCGAAGCGAACTGCCCCGCGATCCAGTCGTACGCGGCCGGCGCGCCCAGCAGCTGCTCGTCGGCGTGGCCCGCCAAGGTGTTGACCTCGTACAAGACGCTCGTGTTTGCGTTGGCGCCGCAATACACGTCGACGAGCAGCTCCGTGTCGGCCCGCGCCGAGATCTCGTCGCGCGCGCCCTTGAAGACGTACAGCGGCGTGTCGGGCGCGCCGTGCACGCCCTGCTGCGACGCGCCCGACGTCACGGTGCGGAACGTCTCGTCGAACAGCACCGCGCGGCCGCTCTGCAGGTAGTCGAACACGTCCCGCCCGACGCCGCGCCGGTTGTTGACCTCGACGTCGTTGTCGCCGACGTACACGAACGTCGGCCGGCGCGCGGGGCCCGCCTCGGCGGCGAACAGCGCGCTGAAGTTGGCGTACGCTTTGGACAGGCCCAGAAACGCGCTGAACAGCAGCCCGCCGCCCGCGCCGCCCGCGTTCTGCAGGAACAGGCTCGTGCCGTTGGGCACGGTGCCGCCGAGCGCGCTGCCGACGAGCGCGCCGCGGCTGAGCGGGGGCGCGTACGAGCGCGCCATCTCGGCGGCGAGGCCCGACCCGAACGAGCCGATCGAGTAGCCGTACTGCGCCCAGCGGGCGTCGGCGGCAAGACCCGTTGTGGACCGGGCCCGAGAGCTCAGGGCGCCGCGGACGGAGTCGAGAATGGCGAAGCCCATCTGCCGGCCCGCTGGGAAGGCGCCGTTGATGCCCATGTAGTCGGACGTGACGACGTACCAGCCGCGGTCGAGGGCGACCGAGAGCTGCGGGATGGGGGTGATGAGAACGCGCGGGTTAGCAGATGCTCGAGCGCTCGGTGTTGAGCTGCGGAAACAAAGGGGGAGATATGGGGATCTGATTTCGACAACTCACCTGCATGGCATCGACGCTTAGGGCGCCGAAGGGGGCAGGGCTGCCCGGGCGGATCGCGTAGCTGGGCACGCAGTCTGGGTTCGGCGAGTCGTAGGCGCTGGCGAACGAGAGCAGGGTCCTGTTGTTGGCGGGGCCGGGGGGCACGATGAGCGTCGCGACGTTGGCGGCGGGGTTGTCGGTTGAGTCTCGGCTGCGGTACATGTACTGGTACACCCGGCCGGCCGTGTAAGTGGTCGTGGGCCCGGACTTGATCTCGTTGGGGAGGAGCCGGTCTCGAACGATTTCGCCCTCGCGGTAGCTGCTTATGTTGGTCGGGGTCGCGTAAAAGGGGTCCTGGCTGGGCGAGATAGGGGCTTCGTCCGCGGCGGCAGGCTGGAGAAGACTCAGATCCAGGGTCGGTAGTAGATCGTCCAGATCGGGCAGTAGGCCGTTCAGCAGAGCATTATCGCGCGCAACAAGGAAGGCCAATAAGATGAAGACAAGAGCCGTCACGTGTGGAAACATTATGAGAGCAATAAGGGGTAAAGTATAGGGGTCGGTAAATCATGACTGCTTGATTATATCTAGGGATTGAGCAATACAAGTGATATCCCCCAGGTTATTTCATGGCACAGCCCTCCCATGTATATACCTAGAACCAGGAAGACGGCGCCATCCAGCAGGATTCAGATTGCTCAGTCAAGACGCGTCTCATGGTTTGTTGGCTATCGAAGGTAGCATTATGCGAGATTGACATGAGGTCTCGGACCGGCGACTGATCCTCATGTCTGACAACACTTCCACGATGTGAACTCTGAAGATGTGAAGAGGCTCCTCTTCGAGGCCGCAAAGCCTGCTCGTCGTCTGAGCTTGGCTCCTTGCATCGTTCGGGCGTACTCCGAGAAGCCTATTTGGCACCGAACTGGGGCCCCTCATGTCTCATTCACTCCGCCGATCTGGCGAACCCCTCCATTGGGGCAAGGTGAGAAAGTGAAATTTAACGTCAAGCGGGGTTTGACACGAATGCCACGATATCCAAAGCAAGTCTTGTCTCTTCCTTTCGGGGAAAAGCTTGTTCCTCACAGTCCAATCACAGAGGAACCAGCAACAGCAGACCTTCGTCGCAGTCGGGCTACGTTTTGCTAAGGTGGGACAAGAAGTACGCGGTCATTTTACCTATCCCGAATGACGATGAATTGTCTCGTAGCGCACGAGGCCAAGGTGTCTAAGACACGATTCAACCCACGAACCATGACCCCAACCATAGGGCGCAAGTTGCACATATCAAAATATGGTTTTCGATGCCGAGCCACGAGGGACGTCAAAACACATGAGGTCCCCTGCGGAATCCCTCTTAATGTTGGAGGAATAGCCACTATTGGATGATAATTACTGGCAAACTAGATTTAACCACCGAGACAGGATTAGTTCTGCGGCGCCTTTTCCCCCGGATTCTCGAATGTCCGATATTTTTCTTCTTGGAAATTATAGCAAACTCGAAAGGCCGATGGCGCCAGGTTAGAATAAAGTGATGCGCGCAGGAGAAAAACTCCTGTCGGAAAACATACCTTCTGCACAACCACGAACATCTCTGACTATGGCCACATTATGGTCTCTTCGTTTTCTGCAAAGTCTCCAACGCCAATGGCTGTGTTTATCGTCACTAAAGCATATTGGAGAGGAATGACTGGACGTGGGCATTGTTGGCAATGTTCGCCTACGGGCCGTTATAAGCCACATGTCACTCCTGGCCAGGGGATATAACCGGACAATCATGTAACATTGAGAGCCGCCCTGAGGTGCTACGAAGAGTTCACCCTGACCAGACCACCCGCATAAACAGCTATTGATGTGTGTGCCGTACTAGTTAGGCAGGCTAGGAACAGAGATACAGAGGGGGCGGTGGCGTATGTGTGTCTATATGTCTTGCATGAGATCCTTGGTAGTCGAGAAAGCGCCGCCGCAACTGGACTGGGTCTTAAAACTTCTGATTGGTCATGCTCTGGCTACAGCAGCTCTATTTTCGGTGAACAACTGCAAAATTTGAATTAGCGCTTCCCATGGACGCTGTGTAATCGTTTGTGTGGATATCTGTTGCACGGCTGAGACTTGTGGCTGTATACTATTAAAAGCACACGCACATCTCTGCTGCAAGGCGGCCTGGCGTTTTCTGTTTTCATTGGCTAGACTTTGGTTAGTTTCATGTTGTGTGACTATACCGTCTTCCGAGTCCTACAGTCTGGCGAAAAGCCCTGTTTTCAAGACCTGTGGCAGCCTGCCCATCCATTATCTTCCGGTACCTGACGATAAATTTCATAGCGACCCAAACTGTGCCTGCAATTTCTGCCATGCTCTTATGTCCAAGTTACTGCAACCAAACCACTCTTCTCTCACAAAAGAAATCCTCTGTTTTCTCTCTCACACCACTGCTTCTTCAACATATTCCCCATTCTCCTCTAGTTCCCAAAGATCTTCCATCTTGTAGAACCGCTTGCACTACCGAGCTCGCAACACTTCGCCATGTCTTCAGCAGTCATTTATGCCAATCAACCCAAGGACTTCTCGCTGTGGGATTCCCACAAAGAAGTACTCAAGGACCTCTATCTGATACAGAAGAAGACGCTCAAGGAGGTCAAGCATGTGATGGAGACGGTGCACGGATTTCCCCTGTTCAGGTAGGTTCGTACTAATGATCTTTCAACTGGATTCTGACCAGGTTAGCGAGAGCGCTTATGAGACAACTCTTCGAGATCACCTCGGATTTCGAAAGAATCTCAAAGGGTCAGATTGGAAGGCCATTGCTACGCATCTTGACAAACGTCAAGGCAAAGAGAGCGTAGTAACCTTTCTCGGAGACACATTGGCACAGAAGAGGGTTGATAAGGAAGTTAATCGATATCGTCCCAAGATGAGCAATGCAAATCCCCCCATCCGTGGTAAGTATGGCCTCATCCTCAAGAAATTGGCATGTCGCCAACCCTTCGTTAGTCAATACCCCCCTTTGCCGGCAAGTATCACCATCAGAACTCCACCAGCGGCCTCGCCCGAGGCTGTTCCAGATCTCCAATCAACACCAGGCGATGTTGCCATAACTGCAGCAACGGCTGGACGTTTAGCGCCCAGTGCACGCCTCATCACTACAGCCCTTTATGGCCCTCCACCAAGCTCCTTGCAGCTCATTCCGCCTCCATTTGCTCAAGATGATGTAGAGGCCTTGCTCCATGGGCCGCTTGGAAGAATTCGAATGAATTTGCCGTTTAACGAGTTCACTTCCAGATTAATGATACTATGTAACTGAATTCGTCCGGTCCGTTGAAACTTTTTTTTTGACTAGCTAACGTGTTTGTTACAGTGGAATCTCACGGTAATGAGATTCATGACAGTCTACGGTCGGTGTCATATCTACACCAGATGACAGGATCTCCAATGGCTTTTGGACTCAATAGCTCGTTCGGTGTCCTATTACATGCCAGCTACATGATTTCCAATGGGAACAACGATTGGAATGGAAGAAACTCTTTTCTGAAGTGGTTCGGACTCGTGGCTGATATGCAATTCCTTCGCCTCTTCTTTTCCGAGAATACGCCAACTGCGACTGCAACTTGGTATTCTTTGGGGGATTTAGAGGAAAACCCTAGCAGCCTCTGCAATGCGGTACTTAGAACCTGGTTCGAGATAGGTCTCACTACCAGAGCCGGCAAATGGATCGAGCAAGTCCCTTTCTGGACAATTACTGCTAACCTACGGAGAATGGATCGACGCTTACGAAAGCAAACGTGGAAACGGATCTCAAAAGTCGACTACTCGAAAAGAGCTTTAGGAAACTTCGATTTCATCAATGACCAGCCAAAGCCAAAGCCGGCGGCGTCACTAGAGAAATTAGTTGAAGACAGCGACGTGGTATTTCTAAAAGCTTGGATTAACGGAAATGTGGAAATTCAACTACCCATAGTCGATTTTGATACCTGGCTTCGATGGTACAAAATTGATCGCCCTGCTCTGTGGCGTATCCGGACCCTTCTAAAGCCCGGATCAGACGCCCACCTCGAGGAGTACGATTATCTGCGCTGGGAAACAACGGACAAATTATGTATTCCCAACCGCATGGAAAATTACGTCACAGTGTCTGGCATTTGTGCGGCCGCTGGCAGAGGACTGGAACATCTACGCGACTACATAAAAGACAAACCACATCCAACGGACCTCGTCAAGCAAGTGCTTCTCCAGATTGCGTTATCAGGAACCACTGAGAAACGCCTGGAGAGCACCGTGAAAGTCTTGCTTGAATACGGAGTGGATATTGAAGTGAAGCTCCTGGAATCTGTCAAGTGGCTCCCCATATGTAGAGCAGTTGTCGCAAGAGATGTCAAGATGATAAAACTGCTTGCTAAACATGGCGCAGTATTCAACTACCAAGAAGTTCTGGATGCTACGATTACCAGGAGAAGTGAGTTGAATTACCCAGGCGATTTCAATCCTATTATCGATTGCCTGTCACAGTTCGGTCTCAACACACAGCAGTTTGGACCAAGAACCATGCTCAAAGCAGTTGGTCTGTTAAGCGATTCGAGTAAGCACAGCCTTCGCCAACCAGCCGTCAATACCATCAGATCCTTACAAAGACATGGTGTAAAATGGGATGATCAATACTTCAATGATCGGGATAATCTGTCGACAGAGAGGTGGTGGAATGGTAAAGAGGTCGGCGGGATGGACTTGCTACAAGCCGCTATACGAAAGGGATGCGAAATCAACACTGTCCGTTATTTACTGGACGAGGGCATGCAAGTACATTCCAGACCCTGCGCGATGGATGGAAAGTCGATGATTGAAGCGGCTTTTGGGATCACACATCGTAATGGCGACATCTGTCGGATGCTACTTGCCGAAGTATCAGACATAAGGGCAGACCCAGTATGGCCCAAGCTGCTTGAGCTGTCGATTAGTAGACCCCTCAAGATCTGCAAGTCTGATCTAGACCTCTTCAATTACGCAAGAAGCATTGGCGCGACACTTCCAACCCCAACCGACCGTGTCGAAGCGAGCCGACGCTTCAGGCTCATCCCTAAATTGGGGGATTCTGGGGCACACCATGAAGTTCTACAAGAGGTCTGGAATGACGGCGCTGGGCTCGAAATGTTGCAAGAAGAAGACTTGGGCTTGTTGTTGGGAGAGATGATACGCCATGGATGCTTCAGTTTCGCTTGCGCAGTGATTGAGCAAGGGGCGAACGTTAACTGGGTGGGAGAATATGGGTCAACACCTCTAATGAAGGCATGCCAGAGTTCGATGTGCCCTTTATGGTTCATTCGCTACCTGCTGGAACGGAATGCAGACATACAATCTCAAACGCCGTATGGCTATACAGCAATGCATGCTGCGGCGGAATCGGGAAATTTAAGCCTGGCCACTTTACTAATAGAGAAAGATGCGGATGTAAACTCAACTTATTATGCCTGGACTGATGGGCCAAAGTACAATCCCCTCGACAGCGCGGTCGACCAGAAGAGACTGGATATGGTCAAGCTACTCCTGGATGTTGGCGGACGAAGCGCACTTCCTGGTCGAACTGGGTACTATGGAGCACTAAAGCAGGCAAAGGGGAATGGTTTCGCGGGAATTGTC
The DNA here is from genome assembly GCF_038363985.1 of Apiospora kogelbergensis. NCBI lineage: Eukaryota > Fungi > Ascomycota > Sordariomycetes > Amphisphaeriales > Apiosporaceae > Apiospora > Apiospora kogelbergensis. Next base: position 8,536,314 of record NW_027117418.1, on the reverse strand, counting down.
ATGTTATTGGAAAGGCATATTAGCAGCCGCAAGGTTTCGTTTCTGTTGGGCTCACACGTTGACATTGAACCGAAGATCAAAAAAGAAAAGAATATTAGCAGCCGCAGCTAATGGTTCTAGCGGATGTCGGTTCTGCTGTTCTCGTTGGATAGTTGCTGAAACGCAAGTCTCTAGATAAGTCGATTGATTAGGTCAGATGGCATAAACTTGGAGTTTCTGGTATTAATCCGCATTTCCTTACCTAACACATAAGATTTATAATTGTTTTTTAATCGAGCACGCTGAGGCGATAGTGTCGGGTAGTAATATCGATGTCTACAATCCCCCGCCACCCTTCTGGATGTACTGCATAGTAAGGTGTAATTCTATCTTAAAATATTGAGTGATCAACTATTTGTCTGGCAAAGATGTCACGGCACCAACGAGAGGCAAATGACTCTCAACTGCAAAGAACGAAGTGGTCTCAGAAGGACGTTTGACTACCCCGTTGAGAGTTGATGCAATCAGACCGCGGAAGTCTTTAGCCCATAGAGACATATTGCTGTGGCAACCTGGCGTTATCTCGCGAATACGCGCTCGACCAGCGGCAATACCATCCATTTCCAGGTTGACTTAGATGTAAGGGTGCTCTGCGTCCTCTTCAATGGGCGCTGTTACTTAAGCAGATCTTCGTTAGTATGGTCCCTTGTTGCGCGCTTCTCAGTAAGCCTAGAGAAACTGGCCGCTATGGGCGTCCTTGATACCATGCGTAGAACTGATATGGGCTTTCCATCCTCACTTCACTGATGCCAATTCCTCTGCGCTTGTATAATGAATGTGGATACGAGGCTCCGGTGGAAGCCGAGGTACTGGATGAGAGAGTCGAATAAAACGTTTGAGGTATATCGTTATTAAATAGGTAATAGTTCTCCTGAGAACTTCGCATATATTAAATGAAGCTGATAAGTTTAATCTTCAGGGCTGCTCAATCAAGAAAGACGTATGCCCCTTTAGGGCTGTTGGTAATAAGTTTAGATAGCATGCGACTTTAAAAAATATAAGTAGTAGGATATAACGTGGTTTACTATTAAGTCGGTTATATTACTTCGCCGGTTATTAACTTAACCGACCTTCCCTATTAAACTTTAATACGTTTTATCTTTATAACTATAATATTAAATTCTTTATTAGAACGAAGGTTAAAATTAATAATTTAAGCGATATAAGATCCTATAAAGCTTATTAATTAAAGGGTTGTTATAAAAGCTTTCGGCGTTTTATAATTTATAATTAGCGACCGACTCCGCGGCCGAACTCTATAACGCGAAATCCGATATTTATAATAAAAATTAATATTAATTAAAAAGGAGGTATTATATAAATATATAATCGATTTAAATACCCGAGGAATACCTTTTAAAATCGCTAATATAAAAAATATAGCTAATCTTTTATAAGAACGCATAGCGGCGAGCACGTCGGTAAGTATTAAGTTAAGCACTTTATTAATTATAATTTAAACTTAAAGATTAAAATAAATCGGAAATATAATTATTAGAGAGTTCTTTATAAAGATTTAAAAATTATTTTTAATTAATTTAAATTAGTTATAAATACAAAAGCTAAATATAGTATCTTAAAAAACGATATATAGAATTTCGACGAAACCGGCTTTATAATAAGCGTTATCGGCTTAATACTTATTATAATATATACCGATCGATCTAAAAAGGTAAAAATAATTTAATTTAATAATTAAGAATAGTTAACGGCAATAAAATATATTAATTTATAAAGCTAATATATTTTACCGTTCTTAATCGTTTAAAATTAATATTACCTCGTAAATTAGTCGTATAAAACCGACTTATCGAGCGATTAAGTAATTAAATTAATTTCTAATAACTAGATCGATAACAAGATAGGTTTAGATTAGATTAAATACTTTAATAAATATACTAAAGTATAAATAAAAGGTTATTATTACTTTTTAATTTTAAATAGTTATAAGAGTTATATTTTAACCGAATTTAAGATATATTATAAGGATAATAGTATTATTATACTTAATATACCTCCCTATTTATTTTATTTACTCTAATTATTAAATATCGTATTTTATTTACTGTTAAAATGTATATATTTAAAGGAAATTAAGTTATTTATAAAGGTCTCAATAAATTATATTATAAAGCTCGAATTCCTTATCGCTTTTAAAGTTACGTATTTTATTATTTTTACGGAAAATAATATTAGATTTAAATTTAGTATATCTAGTTTAATACTTTATAATTTAAATAAGGTAATTAATAAGTTAGATATACGTTTCCGGACGTTTATACCTAGCTTATTATATCCGGGGACGGTTAATAATTATAACTTTTAAATGCCGTTTAACCTTTAATAAACGATAAAGTATTCTATTTTTATTAAAAGTAAGATCTCTAATTATTAAAGAAGCTCTTTAATACTAATTTTAGATATTATAGATTAGATAATAAAGGGTATAAACCGAACAGTTTATAAAATAACTATTATATATAAATAAGTCCGTACCCTTTAAGATATTAATTTAACCCTTTTAAAGTATTAGAAGGTTAAAAAAGCGCGAGTTTAATTTAAAGGAGCCTTTATTATTAAAGAATCTTAATATTTATAGGATAAGAAGGTAAAAGGGAAGTATTTAACGCCCGATAAAAGTAAAAATAGGGGTTCGTCGAAGCGGCGCGCGATAGGCGGTAAGCGCTATAATACTTATAACGAAATTAGTTATAATACGCGAATTTATAAAAAGGATATAGAATCGAGTAACGAATCGGATAATAAATAATTTTAATTAATTTAAAGCGTTATAGTTAAATTAATTTATATAAAAGTATTAAGAAGTAGAAAGAGTAACCGGCGAAATAATATAACCGACTTAATGGTAAACCACGTTAAGTATATTAAAAGAGTAAAGAACGTAGCTATAAAAGGCAGCTTAGAGATGTAGCTATATATATATGTATTCTAACGCGGCACGTGATGGCTATCTCAAGAAGGTTAAGACATATAATGGCAAGTCCTATTCTAGGCCGAGAATAAAGGAGAAGAAAAAGTAAAAATGAAAGTGCGTCCTTAGCAAAGCAAAGTCCAAGGCAACGAAAGACCCAGTTTCATGAGATCAACCCTTGCTCTTAGCTAAGGACAGGGATTGGAGGTCCTCCATAATAAGGAGACAAATGTGCTTACCAAAGCCAGCACGAGAGGTAGGGGCGTCTTGCTGTTAAGAAGAACTTCTGTCTGATAAGATGACTCACCGAACTAGCCGGACGGCCGACACAAGGCACATACTCCATAACATCTTCCTCGCAGCAGCCACATCCGTTGTGGTACTGGAGTCGACATGATCCCTGCCTAAAGAATGGCACAATATTGACGGGGTTCCTATAGACGTGGGCTCATTATCAGTCGATAGCAAAAAGACGCGGCGTAGCAGTGTCCAGGGTGTTGTCGCCCTAAAGCACCCCGGCCTGTACCCACACCACGTTTCCGGAAGTCTGCATATTCGGACCCCCGGGTACTGGCCCGGACTGCTGTGGGAGCCACACCACCTTGATCACCCATCAAGCCATGTATGGCCAAGCATGCCACAAGAGTGTTAGTTCATGCCAAGCAAGAGATGCTATCAAGGGGGGCCGCACGAGAGGCCCCTGTCTATGCCAAGACGATGGGCCATCTCCAGTTATGATCGGAAATCGGACAGCCTTACAACTGGATGTCTCGAGGTTACGCAACCACCGGCAGGCGAAAGCGAGATACGAAGATCACAGAGCAAGATGTCTAAGAGAACCTTCGAGTCGACATATCCTACATTGTTTGGTCCGTAGATATATAACAAGGATCTCTTCCCATCAATAATGACTTGATCACCAGACTCGATGAAACAAGCTCCCCATACCACAAAGCATTCTACATATCCCCGACATCACTACTCATCGTCATAACGCTTCCGTTCCAACGATACATGTCTTTCTCATCCAACGCCAACATGTCCACCGTCGCAAACATTAACAACCAAAAGCTCAAAGACGCAGCTCTCGATGAGATCAACCGCCTCCTCCACGCGATCTCGCGATACGCGCTCGACGAAGCCATCAGCCTGGGATTCTTCAGGGTCAAGCGAGCTCGGGCGGTCATCACCGAGCAGTTCGCCCTAGTCAAGACGGGAATCGAGGAGGCTATGAGGAAGAAAGCGGAGCTCCCCAATGTCTACCACACAGTCTCGAGTAGCGAGCGCGATCTGGTCGATTCGGTACTTTCCCTGGTGGCCGGCCCTTTCCTCGCTCAGGTGGTCGACTGGTTGATGGAGGAGACCTTGAAAATCCCGGAACTACACGAAGATCACGACGACGGAGATGCAGCGATCATGCTCGAAATAAAGTAACTATGGGGTGAGCCTGATGGCTCTGGGTCTGAGTGTCGGTATCTGAGTCTTTCAGCTACATGGTTGACTCTGGTTTCCAAGGGTGTACATCTGCCCCGGCTTTCTCGATCGTCGAATATCCAAACTGGGGGTGGCCGTCTTAGGTCATGCCACGATGGGGTCTGACAAAACCGATCATAACAAGGCCATTAAATATATGTATAGATATATATACATACATTAAACATTATGCTAATAGTTGGCTGTGAACTTATAAGGCCAGGTCGTTTCTTATAATATTGCTTGACGAACCTAATAAGTCTCAAGCCTCAAAAGAAGAGCCAGATAATCTATAGTACTCTCTTTTAAACGTAACGGAGAATCGATTGTTATAAATTATATGTTCTAGACGATGTGGGCCTTTGATTGGGGAGCTAGCAACTATGCAATGAAACGCATTTCGAAAAAAAGAATCAGAATAGCAAAGCGGCCAAATTTATTAGAGGGAAGATGTAATAGTATGCGAGTCTCAAAAATGTTTACACTAAACATGGAAAGGTAATACATGAATCTATTTATCCCCGAATCTCATCCACAACATAGCGTAACAACCACCCGTATGAAAGTTTAAGACAAGGCATGCCACGCCGGCTATGTCCGAACAAGACCATACATGATTCCCCTTTTGCCCTAAGTGAGCCTAGTTAGATAGTCGCTTCGAGGATCAGTTGAATCAGAGATCTCGTCGGGGATCAACGCGGTGGTGTATGATTAGCAATGGCGTCGACACTGGCATACCGGTCTACCTCCGTCGCGCGCTCTAAGGGCTTCAACGCTGATGCCTACCGTTGACGCTCGGATTCCAGGACCTATAGGTCACTATAGGTGATTTCCAGCATGACCTGAAGAGGACATCTACCCGCCCATGGGATGCTTCGGTTGCTGAGCTCCATTCCCTGGACGCCGAAGCCGGCCTAGGGGAGCTTTTACAGGCCAGGAGAAGGTTCTTGATTCTAAGAATGCGCTCGCACAGGCCATGAGGGTGTGTTCTCACGATCGGCGCGACGCGCACTCTGTCACAACAGTTTGTTGTATTATTTACCGAGTTCAGCGACTAATACCGACTTACGGCCTGTTGGTATAGCCGACTCAGGGGTAAGGAACACCCCTTTTCGGGGTGTCACGTGCCGACAACGCACGGGCCACTAATTCATCGTACGTAGGTGGCCGTGGCCCGGCATTTGGAAAGTTAGAATGCGAAAAAACGTGATCGTCGTACGCTTCAGAACGGGATCTATGCGCGGTTGCAGCTGCAGGTAAACGCGACAAGAAACAATTGGGGATTCAAAGCATTTTCATGATGTGACTTGTGAAGATGTGTATTGGTAAACTCGTTGGCCGGTCGATTGGTGCCGCTTGCCTACAGGGCCAAGAGACCCTGCTCTCCCCCGCGAGCCCACTCCCGCGACTAAGTCAACCCCTGCGCGTCGCCTTGCGGAAGCGATTGGTACGGCAAGCTCGGGAAAGCACACGCACCATATTCCCAAAGATGATTTCGCTGTTCCACAGTGTTCCACAGGGAGATTACATAAGGTTTTTATTTCTGTTGGCTGCCAGCTCGATGTCGAACCGAAATAGAACGAACAAAATGGATGTCGAACTGTCTGGAAGGTATGACAAAGCCGAATGTACCGAAGCTGGGGACGCGGGGGTAGTTACTGGTAAGCTAGGGAAATCTCAATGTGCCGAGCACGAGCAGCGGGCACCACAAGGCCCGCCTACACCTGACTGTCAAGACTTCATGATAATACAGTAAGCAACAGTGCCTGCCCAGGCTTTTATCACTAACGGATCCTCGAATATGTGTACGCGTTTAACAAATGCACGGGCATATGTCCGTGGGATAAGGAGGATAAAAACGCAGATATCCCGGTCATCTGGGCCACTAGCTCTAGTGGATATGACGGATAAAAGAGGGGGGGGCAGCGGAAGCTGTTGCTGTCAGATGAATGGCAGTTTGTGGGGATTTCAATCAACAACAACTTTATCTGACCGAGAACAGGCACCTTAGCAGGCACCTTAGCTGACACCCCAGGGACGCCCCCAAAACGCCTTTCCAATCAGTTGCAAGAGGCTCCCAGCCACATAACTACGCATGGACATCTAGCGCATGTATGTTGGGTAGCATCGGGCAGTCGACGGCCACGATGCGAACCTACCATGCTCGGAATCACCCACGCCGAGTCCTCTCGGATGCATTCCCCCAATTTCCAAGAGTCTTGGTAAGAGCCCGACTCTCGGACACACCGGGATACCACCATGTGGGAAGTGGCTACTCACCGGCATGCCAGAACCAACCAGCCTGTCGGATTTCAGGTCCAAGCAGAGGTTGGGTTTCCAGAATGATTTGAACCTTTCTGTTCCACCATGTCTTTTCCCCGAAACATCTGTCTCATCCCGTCTCATTGCTGCAGTCTTTTCTTTTGATATCTTCCAATTCAGCCTTCTGAGCCCATAAGAAACCACAAAGTACGGAATAAACATCGCGCACTAGCCAATTGGTTCAATATGGGAGTTTTGGGTATGCATGCTGCCCCTATTTTGCCATCTTTCGGGATAAATTGTATTTACTGTCTTTAGACGCTGATACGATGACTGTCGCGTCAACTCCACACGAGGAGTCACGGCCCCTGTCCAAGGATGAGACTACCAGATTGAGACGGAAAATTGATTTCCACGTGCTTCCCATGCTGTTTATCATCTACGTCGTCGCTTTTCTTGACCGGTAATCACCTGAGACATTCTTGCCCTCGCCCGCCCCTGGGGCGCATCTTCGCATTGGAGTGCCTGCTGACAGGTTTCAACCCGTACCCCGCGCGCAGCGGCAACATTTCCAACGCCCTCACCATGAGCATGCCCGAGGAGCTGGGCCTGACCTCCCAACAGCCCAACATCGCGCTGGCCATCTTCTTCGTCCCGTACATCGTGTTCGAGATCCCGTCCAACATCCTGATGAAGAGGCTGACGCCCCACCTTTGGCTCTCCCTGTGCACCGTCGGCTTCGGCGTCGTCATGCTGGCCCAGGGCTTCATCCACAACTACGGCGGCCTGGTCACCACCCGCTTTTTCCTGGGCCTGTTCGAAGCCGGCATCTTCCCCGGCAGCTTTTACCTCATCAGCTTCTGGTATCGGCAAGAGGAGTCCCAGAAGCGGTTCACCCTGTACTTCTGCTCCGTCATCCTGGCCTCGGCCTTTAGCGGCCTCCTCGCCTCAGCCATCGCCAAGATGGACGGCGTCCGCGGCCTCAGCAATTGGCGCTGGATCTTCATCCTGGAGGGGATTCTCACTGCCGTCGTCGGCATCGCGTCGTTCTTCTTCGTCAGCGACTTTCCCGACGAGGCGAAGTGGTTGTCGGACCGCGAGAGGCGGCATGTGTTGGAGATGACGGACGCGAATCATACTGCCGCTGCAGGGGCTAGCGTGACGCGGAGGGATCTCGTCGCCTTCTTCAAGGAGCCGAAGAACTATCTGGGTCCCATCATGTACTTTTGTATGCATCGCCTCGGCACCCCCTTCCCCCTTTCCGACTTGATGCCATTCTGGACTAACGCATGATATCAGCCGTGGTCGTCCCGGTCTACTCGTTTGCTTACTTCACCCCCACCATTGTTAAGACTCTCGGGTACTCGGTAGTCCAGACCCAGCTCCACTCCGTCCCTCCATTTGCTGCCGCGTTTGGTCTCTGCCTCGTCCTGGCCTACATTTCGGACCGCACAGGGAACCACCTGTTCTGCCTGCAGTTCTCCTCGGCGATTCTAGTCACCGGCCTCGCCATCTTAATGACCACGTACGGACACTTTTCCGCCCAGTATGCTGGTATTTGCCTGGTCTGCATGGGGGCGTTCAGCGCTGGAGCGACGGTCATCTGCTGGTACATCATGAACCTGGATGGTCATAAGAACCGCATCATCGGCTCGGGATGGATGATCAGCATTGGGAACACTGGGGGATTGTAGCTCCTTTCATATTCTTGCCGTCGTTTGCGCCGCATTACCGGCCGGGCTACGCAACGTGTATGGGTGTCGCCGTGCTGGGAATCTTCGCCACGGTGGGCTACGCTGCGCTCATTCTGATACATAGGCGGAACAAGGTGCACAGCGATGGGACTAAGAGGACTCATACACTTTCTTTGTAGATATATACGAGGGATCGGTGGAGCTCGTATAGCGAAAGCCCGCCCTGGATCGCTTGGCACAAAGGAGAAGACAACAACATCCGATGTACCTAAAGCGGGGTTTATTATGCGTCAGCTTAAAACACCCAATGTGCAGTTGTTACCAACCATCAACACATACCTCTTCTACCAGTTCGAATTGGACGCAAGGGTTTCTGAGAACCAAGTACGCGCAGCCAACTGCCACGCAAGAAGTGAGTTCGAGGCACGCACGCCACTTCTTTTACCACATAGTCATCCGCACTTATAACCAACTTCAACCATCGCTTTCCGCTCAGCAGTTTCCCTACCATGTTTCCTACAAACAACATCGTCCGAGCATGTCGCATCACCGCGATTGGCACCTATTCCGCGGCCAGAAGCTCACACAGATTAAACTCTCTTGGACGTTATTCAAGTCGGCCCAAGGTGAATTCGCGGCCTATCCCTATTACCCCTGCATTTTCGACCAAGCGAGAACCGTTGGTTCCACCTGTAGCTAATAGTGCCGCCAACATGGACTCTACTCAAGGGCCGTAAGTGTCTGACAAGGCTATAGACCACATCCGACACGCGACTTCAACTGATCATTGGATAGATACACGACAGCATATGCTCTTTTGGAGTCCCTTTGGGAGGTACGTCCTCGATCCCGTCGACGCAGCGTCCTCGAGGTTGCTAACTGTACAGGCCGGCATCACCACCTGTTTCGTCAATGTCGGGTCCGACCATCCCTCCCTGCTCGAGGCCATCGTGAAGGGCAAGCGAGAGCGGCCCAACTCCTGGCCCAAGATGGTTACGTGTCCCTCCGAAATCACGGCCATCTCCATGGCCGACGGCTACGCTCGCGTGTCAGGTCGGCCCCAAGCAGTCCTGGTCCACGTCGACGTAGGGACGCAAGCGCTCGGGCAGGGCGTTCACAACGCCAGTGTCGGGCGCGTCCCCGTCTTCATCTTCGCGGGGCTCTGTCCGTACACCGAGGCCGGCGAGCTTCGCGGATCCCGAACCGAGTACATGCACTGGCTCCAAGACGCGCCGGATCAGAAGGCCATCGTGCGGCAGTACTGCAGGTACACCGGCGAGGTCCGCACGGGGCTCAACATCAAGCAGACCGTGGGGAGGGCGCTACAGTTCGCCAACAGTACGCCGAGGGGTCCTGTGTACGTTGCTGCCGCACGCGAGGTCTTGGCCGAGGAGATCCCACCGCAGGAGCCACTCAATCATCAGCAATGGGGGCCGATCGGGCCGAGCGCACTTCCTGCGGATGCCGTACGCGATATTACCACGGCTCTGGTCCACGCGCAGCGTCCGCTCATCATTACTGGTTATTCCGGCCGCGACCGTCGGACCCCTCAGCTTCTCGCGGCCCTTGCGGATCTGGTGCCGGGTATTCGTGTTCACGACACCGGGGGCAGTGACATGTGCTTCCCCGCTTCCCACCCGGCTTCCGAAGGCTTCCGGCTGAGCTTGGATGAGTGCACCAAAGACGCCGATGTGGTATTTCTTTTGGATTGCGACGTGCCGTGGATCCCTAGCCGGAACCCTCCCCCAAGACCGCCAAGATCTACCATGTCGACTGCGACCCCCTGAACCAGTCCATCCCCGTCTCCTTCTTCCCAGCCGACGGACGCTGGAAAGCCGACAGCTACACGGCACTCAAGCAGCTTGTCGCCTACGCCAAAAGTGATACTTCGTTGATGAACTCTCTCCGAGATCCGAAGTACAAGGCCCGCGGCGTCGTTCAAGCAAAGGCACATCAAGATCGCCTGGGTAAGATCGCATCCCGCCCCTCCCTGGGAGGCCAAGACGTTTTGGACTTTGAAAACGTGGGACACCTTCTGAAAGCCTCGTTGCCCGACTCGACGACCTTCGTGGTGGAAGCCGTCACCGCGTCCCACGCCATCGTGGACCAGATCCAGCCGAGTCGGCCCGGGAGCTGGATCAACTGCGGGGGCACCGGGATCGGGTGGAGCAACGGCGCCGCGATGGGTGTCGAGATGGCGCTGGCCGACGGAGAGTCGCATAGCAACCTTGGTCGGACGAACTTGGTTTGCCAGATCGTCGGCGACGGGAGCTTCATGTGTGCCGCTCCCTCCAGTGCGCTGTGGGTGGCGAGCAAGTACAAGATTCCCATCCTCACCATCCTTCTGAATAACGGAGGTAAGTCATGACCACCACCCTGGAGAACATGTCAGTGCTTGATTTGTTTGAGATCGCTGATTAAGCGAGCTTGTGCAGGATGGAAGGCGCCCCGCTACTCGACCATGGCGGTCTACCCCGACGGTCTCAACGCGACCGCCACGGATGACGAGATCAACACCTCGTTCCGACCCACGCCCAACTACGCGGCTTTGGCTGAGGCGGCCGCGGGGTCCGAGGTCGGCTGGAGCAACGCGGCCGAAGGCAGGGAGTCGTGGATGAGAGGTGTTCGGGTCAGGACGGTCCGTGAGTTAAGTGAGGCGCTTGAGCTGGCATGTTTGCGAGTGGGCAAAGAGAGGAAGGGAATGTTGATCGAAGTTCTGATGTAGTGGCTTACGGTAGATAACTTGGGTTTGTTGGAGAGGATTTGCAAGCGTTTCGAGCACTTACCCGGTGATTCTTTAACTCTTCACATGTTCTTCAAACGCTTCGAGACTGTATCGAATCCATTGGGGGCATCTGGACTCCTCCGTATGTGATCCACCCCGTCAGCGAGTTGCTGGCAAGTCAGGACGAAACCCCCCCCCTTCCGTGTCGCACTCAATGCACTGACGTTCGAACTCTGCACTCGTAGTGGCCGTCCCATCGCTCGTCAACAGACAGTCCCAACCATGTGTGTATGCACCTTGCGAGCTTCTACCGACACATTGATCTAGGTTGGCACCGGCGAGCAGCAACGTTCTGATGCCAGGCGCCTCCAAAATACGTTTGACTCCAGTGTCGCCCCGGAAGGCAGATAGACGGTTCTTGTAAACCCATATGTCCTGAGGTTTGGAAGCATCCAGAAGTTGGTGATACTGGCCTGAGTTCCATTGCTTCTTCATTAAGACATGTCCTCCGTTGACCATTTCCCACCTTTTTCGGCCCCTCAAAGTTGGTGTCTGCCGCAAATCACTTGATAATGGTGGGCGGCATCCCATCAATGTGTTCGTCAGTAACACCCCACCCGAGCCAGACAACAGGAATATCAGCTTTCACGCAGGCCGGTATAGCATGTTCCAGTAGTGTATCGACAACTGCGAGGTCCAAGCTGTTGGCTGGACGACCCGGATACGGCGAAAGAAAGTAATTCCGGGGATCGATGATGACAAATGCTGTCTCAGCCGGGTCAAATGATACAGGCTCCGTTGTCGACTGGACACAAATTCGTGGGTAGATTGTCGGAGGACCTGGTGAAATGATGTGGATAATATCATATCCCATCAATTCGGAATGAAGCCAGAAGTTCTTGCCTCCCGTTACCTCAACATCCTCGCAACCTATCTTGAGTCCAGACAAAGTAAGTTAGCTCGAGAACCAACGTCGTTGAAGGTGCAGTGCATGTGTAGGTTCAAGAAGATCGCCTTATAAGAGCGAAAGGTGCCGTGGTCTCATCATGAATAGGTTCGATCGGAATTTCATAATGAATAAATATAAACTAGGGAAAGCGGGTTTGCTTGAGCGATAAGACAACATACATAAGTGTAAAAAGCTCCCCACACTTAGCTTGGAACTGAGCACCGGTGTATTAGGGTACTGCATGTCCTTGTCGATTAGATTGGGTTATCACGGCTGGTATTTATCCCATTTTGCCACGCCTCTCTCCCTTATATTGTCCCCGATTCCATCCATAATCACTAACCATCCATCTCAAGCCTATTATGCCGCATTCTAAACTACCAGGTCTTTCCTCTTCTGAATCGAGACTTCCATCGCCGGCTTGATCCACAAGAACATAACCTTCTGCCCCGTGGCCCAGCTATCCCACTTGCCATCCCCCGCACCCGCGGGGCGAGCGAAGTCGAAGTGCCACAGCAGCTTCGCGAGGATCAGGTGCATCTCCGCCTTGGCCAGGTTCATGCCGATGCAGTTGCGCGGGCCGAAGCTGAAGGGCTGGAACACGCCGTGGCGGTTGTCGTCGGCGAACTCGGCGGGCCGGCCCTGGCCCGGCGGCAGCCAGCGCTCCGGGACGAAGTCGAGCGGCCGCGCGAAGTGGAGCGCGGACCGGCCCGCCACGTACTTGGGGATCTGCACCCGCGTGCCCTCGGGGACGAAGACGCCGCCGACCGTGTCCCCGCCCCGCGGCGCGACGCGCGGCGCGAAGATCGGCACCGGGTCGTGGATGCGGATCGACTCCTGCAGCACGGCGTCCAGGTACGGCAGCGCGGCAGGGGACGTGGACGCCACGGTCATGTCCCCGTCCATCCGGTACGTCGAGCGGACAACCTGCGTCACCTTGGAGAGCACCGCGGGGTTGCGGATCAGGTAGTAGATCGTGCTGGTGAGCAGCGTCGCCGTGGTCTCGGACCCCGCAAACACCATGTCCTGCGCGTTGCTCTCCAGCTCCTCGAACGTGATGCCCTCCTGACCGTCCTTGGTCTCCTTGAAGGCCGACTTGTCCTCGACGATCAGGCCGTGCTTCAGCATGCGGTCGAAGAAGTCGCCGCGGCTCTGGCTGTACGAGAGCCGCCTCCGCAGTTTCTCTCGGAGGTCTTTGCCCGTCGACGCCAGCCCCTTGAAAAGGTCGCGCGGGTACAACAGCGGGGCCAGCACCGTCATGTGCCAGCGGGTGGCGATGCCGATCACGACGGCCGGGGTCAGGATCTTCGACGTCAAGGCCGACCAGGCGTTCTCCTTTTTGGCCTCCAGACCGCCAAAGCTCTCGCCAAATGCCAGGTCGCCGATGATGTCGGTCGTGGTCCAGCTGAGCCACGGAACCATATCAACGGGCCCCGTCCCGCTATATTGGTCCAGGGCCTTGACCAACCGGTCCACGTGGGTTAATATCCGAGGAGCCTGCTCCTGAAGGCCCTGGCTCGAGAAGGCATGCGCCAGGCTGCGACGGTAGCGTCGGTGAGCATCCCTAGGGGCGCTGAGGATGCCCGGCACGCCGTTGAGGTAGTGGATGACGTCGCCTTTGAACCATTCTTCCTTGCCCGAGCGGAAGCCGTAAACGTCCTTCCACACGTGGCCGTCTATGTAGGAAAGCTCCGTCGGGCGCACGCGTACTACGGGCCCGTATTTGTCATGGAGACGAGCCAGCACAGTGATGGCGTCGCCTCTTGTGCAGGCAATGTCGTAAGGGATGCTGGTGGCGGCATACAACAACGGGCCCGGAAATCTCCGTAGCGGCGACAAGAAAATGTTGTGGATTATCTGGTAAACTACGCGTACAACACCCTGTGACGCGTTAGGCCTGCTCATCACGGCTATTCTTGGGGAGAGGGATACCGACCAAAATTGCCGCCGCTTTGAGAAGGAGTAGAATTGGTAGTGCCATGTTGACTGGAAACTTCCTGTCGCAATTTGAGCAGTCTATCTACGGCATTGCAGGTTGGAAAATGTCCATGGAAACTCTCTCGAAGGGCTGCCGTCGCGGCTTAATTATATTGTTGCCGTCACACAGGGGAGGGGGCATTATCTTATCCGGCATATATGCAATGCGTGTCGTTACTCAGCACATTTGCAGTGCGCACCATAGATGATCAGGCTCCAACGCATGTGAGACAACGGCAAGCACCTCTGACTGGCCGACAGTATTGCGGCAACACGTACTTGCTGCGCGATATACTAGCGCTGACGCTGTGCTAGCATAAAAGGAGGGGAGTCCCTCATGGTTGCGTCCGTTGTTGCTTTTTGATAGGGAATCATTTGGTTCGTGCTCGCAAAGTGTGGCTGCACGAGAAGAGAGACATCATTCAGAAGTAGTCTAATCAGCCGAAGACTCAAAGCACCACCGAGCATGCATCCATCTCCAATCATGATGTCACGGCCCCACGCTTTCCTCCCCAGCGCAATGGGTTGGGCTCCATCTCCTTCATCCCCGTCGCCACATGCCCGCTTTCTACATGGCATATCGGGCATATTAAGCCCGTTCATGCCACGTAAACCCGGCTCATCAGCCGACGAACCACTACTGCTGTCAGTCGAGGAGAGACCGGGCTTGACGAGAAACTACCAAAGGTGGCTGACTAAAGCTGAGACATGCATATACTCCTCGGCAAGGAAGCTGTACTATGTATCAGGGCGGAACAAAGGAAATGGATATTACTCGGGCATTTATTCGGGAGCGCACTCAGTGGGTATCCAAGGGTGCTTCGTTACACCACATTGTCCTCGGATGAGCCATATTTCTCGCAATCAGAACGACATACCAAAGCTATCACAATAGATCGCTCGTAGGGTTCCGAAAAAGCCCAACCGTTCACCGGAATGAGTTTTCCTGAATGCTTTGAGGATTTCAGTAGACTCCCAGTATCGACGCACCTCAACCGGCTTGACAGCCCATTCTGGTGGGTTGGCGAGATCAACCACTTTAGTACGATCAGTCAGGCTGTCCAATGCAGCAGGGAGTGAACAGGAGGACGGGGAACTGAGCACCTACTTAGATTGAATCTGCGCTTTTTGAAAGACAAGAACATCAAGGCCATGTTCAACGGTTCGGATAGACTGAAGCAACGCCCCAGACGGAGAGCAGAATGGATCTCCATGCTGCTGGTTACATGCTCCTGTGCCCAGCACATCCGTAGGTCTTTGACCCTCATGGCCCATTGCCTTCTACCTGCAGGACTGCTGAGTTCACGGTACAGATCGAAAAGCCCCGCGTCTTGCAATTGTCCTAAAGTCACTAGGCATGATCGGGTTCCGTGATGCAGTGCTCCCTGAGAGAGGTATTCGCCGTTGTAGCAGTGAAGGGCATTCCGCCACCTCAAAAGGTCCGTGTAGTCCAGGCCAATTTGCGTTGCCGTTCCTCGATACTTTTCCAGTAGCCAAACGTCTTGTACGAATTGACCCGGCGGGAACTTTGTGGTATCGACCGCACAAATCTTGATGTCAAAGGGGTCACTGTAATGTTCCCGCCAAATTGCGTATTGGATGGCAAACAGTAGAGAACTCGTCCAGGACACCAGGTTATCATCTCGGTCTGCCCCGAAAAGCGATTTGGTCAAATGCTTGTGTAGGCGGATTGCTGCCTGCTGTGGCTCTCGAGCGAGGATATCGATCCGACTTTCCTGCTGCGACCAACTGCCGCTCATCATCGAAGCCACTACCCTTGCGTTGTTTGTTCCCGAGCTGTTCGGGTCGAACGTTCGAAATAGGTAGGGCGGGATGTCCCATCTGTTAGGCTCCATAGGCCCAGACCCAAGCCTCAAGGGTGGACAGAAGAGCGTCGGTCCTCCAGGCAATTCATTGACGACTCGGGCCCAAAGATTGACCCAAAAACTCCTGCAGAACGGTAGTCGTTGGCGTGGATCATTAATACCATGGATCTCGAGGTATAGGACATAGTAGTCGTTGAGGTAGAGACAGCCGTTCGGTGTACTAGCTTCCTTATAGCACTCCTCGGCAACCATCCATAAAGCGACTTGGGCGTCGTTGGTAATAGCCACAATGTCCTTGATTTTGGCTTCGATCTTTTCCTCGGATATCCAAAACATAAACCCGAAGCTAGAAATATCCAAAGGCATACTAAGTTCTTCTAGCCAGGCTGATTCAAGATTTGAGAGAATCGCGGATTCTTGCACTTCGTTCGTGTTAGTGGTTGTGGCTTCCCACTGCGAGACAAGGGTGGCTTTCGCTGTTTGGATATTCGCCTGGGCGGAATCGCTACCGGTTCCTAGCTCAGGTTCCTGGAGCTCCTTGATTACATCGTTGCCGATTGCCAAGCTGTCGATTAGGATTTGTAACATCTCGATGCTGTTATCCATTGTTGTTGGACTGGTTTGACACCTTGACATTGAATCGAAAGAGAAAAAAGAATTCTAACTGGACTGCAATTTTTGGAAACCGAATGAAAAAGTGTGCGGACTCATGTCACACAGAAGAACGTCACTAGCCGTCAAATGCGTTTGCACTTCCTGGGGTATGAGGGGCAATCAGCAGGCTATTATTAGATCCGTATGGTCGATACTCTTAAATACACGCAACTATTGTTCCTTCCTTTTTTCTATATCCCGTGCTAAAATGAATGTAGCATTACTGAACATAGACCTGTACTCAGTATAAAAGCACCAGTGCGACTGTATATGGGCTGTATATACGAGGCGTGCTGCCCCTTCCACTTTTTCCGCTCTAATTTCGAGCCTGGTGATTTATGATAGATAAATGTGTTGACAAAAAAGCCATCCTCAGCATTTTTGAACTACTTCGCCATCATCCTGTTGTTAATCACGTCGAGTGCTCCCTAAATGATGTCTCCTCACCGCAACGAAACCTCACAGCCCGATCATATGTTACTTCGCCACAAGAAACTGCGTTTTACATGCATACGCAGGGGTGGAAATCGGTCAGACTCGGTATGCAAGAACATAGTTGCATATCAGTCTCGGGAGCACAGCCATCATAACGCCGAAATGCAGCTTCCGGCGTATCGCCGAAGGCTTTGCAGGCTGGTGTTACAAGGAAGTCGAACAAGCTTTGATAGCTGACCGGTGACTTTCATGACCAAGATTTGCCCAAACAAGCTAGTAGTAGGGCTAAGGTCCGGTTTGGTTCCGAAGAAATGAATTGCAGAAAGCCATGGCGTTGTAGCCCGTCGGGGCGTGCGTCTTCTCGCCTCATGAACTCATGATCGCCGGGTGCTACCCGTGCCGAACCCCCTCCTCAAACCTTCCCGTTGTGTAACCTATCTGATCCATGCCAAGATTTGATCGACCCCAATCAATCTGTCAACACGTATGATAGGGCTCCCAGCCAGAGCTGATGTCAGATTTTACGGCCCCTCCAACCCCGCCATCCCTCATACTCCCCACACTCTGAGTCTCTCCGTCTTACTCATTGTTTGACGAGTCAGTTGATCTACGTCGGGTGAACCAAGGGTTACGTATCTAAGTGGCGGTCTAGTTCATGCCCCCTTCGTATTGCAGCTGTCCCCAGCCCCTGAAAGGACTGGTCCACCAGCCTATGTCCAAAGCTCATTTCCGCTACCAGATAGCTCAGAAATTCAGTTTCTAATCGTTCCATTACGGAATAGATTTTATTTTCTAGTCTTTTCGTTCCGTAATCCCGGGTCTGCTTCTGGTCGCATTGGCCAAGTACTTCAAGTTGTCGACCAAAGCCTTTTCCTGCTCACTGATCGCCTCTATTGCGGCTCGCGCCGCTGTGATCATGGGACTCTCCTTATCCATGTTGGCGCCCATTTCCCCTGAGCCTCGTCGCGGGCTGCCCGGATCCTGTTGCGCGTTCTGGAAGTGATATATGCCTCCTCCACCATGTCCTCCCTGGACCGTACCAGCTAACAAGTTCACTTCGCTCTGAAGCTGCTGAATCAGGCCTAGCACAGTATGTAGCACTATTCGGGTGTTCAATTGGGGCTGTGAAGCTAGACTGAAACGGCCTAAGCTGAAGGCTTCGGTAGCTGGTAGCAGGCTGTTTTTCCTGTCGTGGTTGAGCGAGGATGCTGTCAGTGATTCCGACGATACGGAATCAGATGCTGATGACGGATACACAGTACTGTAGTTTGTATCAATCGTTCCTGAAGTTTGGCCCGAGTCTCCGGAAGTCGATGGCAGCGTTGAAGACGATAAAAGCCCCGGGCTTGGAGAACGAAATATCGACCTGAAGATGCGTAGAATATATGCATAACACATTGAAACTTGCAGGATATTGTGTATTGTTGCATCCCGCACTTGATCGTTCCGATGTGGCCGGTCCACTTTCGATGGTGCCTTTCGAGGAGCTACTGAATCAGCCTGGTTTTTGTTTGCGAGTCCGTCCGAGACAACGTCTTGGATTATCTCAAGCAGAAGCTGCGTAACCTCGAGAGACGTTTCCAGTGAGACATGAACATGTGAAGTCCCCACATCCTCTCCAGCGGTGGAACTATGGCCTGGTAATTTGGTTTGACTTGAGGACATGCGCCTCAGTCTGTCCTGCAGATTGAACAATCTGTCTTCTATCGTTGCTTCGCCCCCAGTAGACTGGAAATCCATATTGAAATCGAAGATTGCCGAGAAGGCTGCTTCGTGTCCATTGGGCTCGGATGCCACTCCGGCCGGCCGTGGGCCGTCGCAGACGGCAGGCATGTTGAACGACGAAGAGTCCCCTTGACCCGAGTCCTGATTCAGCTGCCAAGAGCCAAGGAAATTTGAAGCCTGGTCCCACTCCACGATGTCTCCTCTCTCATCTTAGCGTTTACACAGGTTCCGGGTTAAAGGGGGGTGGGTCGGGTCGGCCCGGGGATGCTTACCCTTGCCAAGCAAATTGCCTGCTGCTACGATGCTGGAAACGTCGATGCTGTCGGTACGTATCTCTCTCACATCCGATTGGTTTCCCGAATCTGTCATGTCCGATGTGTACGAGTCGCTGTCCATATCGGCCGAAGGTTCACCGGGGCTGTGCTCGTCTCTCGGCATAGAGCCAGCATTAGTGCCGGACATTGGTGCGTTTTCATCTTCTCGGGATGACGTCTTTAATGCCTTATCTGGGACTTGTCTCTTTGACTTCGGTCTTCCGATTCGGAAGCGGGCCCGGGAAAGACAACTGATATCGAGTCGTTCGCATCTATCGCAACGGAAATCTGGCCCGTTTGTACGCTCACAACGGTTCTTGAGTTCATGACAGCGGTTACATGCGGCCCGTTGGTTGGATGGACTAATCTTAGTTGCGTTCTGCATGGGACTTGGTGTGAAAGGGCCGAGGAGCTGGTATTGGTTTGTGGGCTTGACAGATAACAATCTTCATTTCAACAGCATGACTTGTTACTCATGTCCAGAGAACAGACGTCCTGGGTCAGCCTTAAATGATGTCAAAGACTTGTATCGCTGACTCTTTCCTGTCGTTGTCGTATAGCTATTCCGGCGTGTCTCATACATAGTCCAACTTGGATGGTGGGGTAGGTCATACCGTCATTGAACCGAAGAGCAAAAAAGAAAAGAAAAGGAATGGTGGGGTAGGGTCAGAGAGGGTAAAAACGCGGCAGTCTACGCACTTAAATCTTACGTACAGCTAAGGTCGGAGTAGGTCGGAGACATGTCCGGGCTTATCAAAGATTAAATTGCCTGAAGTGGCGCACCATGACGGCTTGGTATTGCTTACCTTGGCTTGGCGTTGCTTACCCTGGCTTGGCAGGCGAGACACATGAACCATCCGTATTCTGTCAAGCAATTCCACGTCACTTGGCTAGTGCTGGTATAGGATTATATGCATTGAGCTGCATATACATGGGACAAAATCTGGCTTCCCCACTGCATATCGATATGCAGTAAGCGACCTTAAGTGATGCATGCGATATGTTACACCAAGGGACGGAACAAGTCTCTGTTTTAGGAGAATATGAAGTGGGCACCCCTTACTTAAAGAGGGGGACCGGCGTAGACCGGTGCATCAAGTTCCCGCCGGCTATTATATTCTAGACCGCCGGTCCCCTAAACTTAAAAAGAAGTTATTCATCAGGTTATAACTTTATCTTTTTAAGTTACCTAACCTATAATGTTAAACGAGAATGTCTATTTAAGTATTAAAGTAATTAATATATTATGAATAAACTTTATATGCCGGTGGGCTACATTGGATCGCTATTCTCTAAGAAAGTCCGTAAAAGGTATATAGATGAATCTCCTGAGAATGTATATTTATAATATCGATTTTATCAAGATCCTAATGGCACCCACGTTTCCCGCCTCCCGAATAATCTCGATGAGTCAGCCCGTTGGACCGTTCCCAAGCGGCCAGCACTTCTTTGGCGATCATGGAACCGTCTTTGGGCGAGGTTGGGACCTGATGTGCCCCTCGAAACTGGATCGTGACAGCGAGCTGATCATTGTAGTATTCATCTAGCAGCCGCGCACTCTCTGGTGCCCAAGGATCAAACGTCCCTTGGATATGCACGGACGGTATGTTTATCTGACGAGGCGCACACAATGCGGGCGTGACCGAAGATAACGGGGTAGAGGAAGAGGTGGTGGGCTCATCGGGAACGAAGCTGGACACAGAGCTCGAGTCCGACTCGGAGCTTCCATCGCGCAACGTGCGACCATACACGAGCTTTGTGGCGTCCGGCCGATCTCCAGTAGCCAGTGAAGAATCGCCACGCAGAACCCCGTCAGTGGCGTTGGCTATGACCTCTGATCCAATGGCAGCACTACAAGACGCGGCGGTCGAGCTCAAGTGCAGAGCGGGGAATGTTCCGGCGATAAGAATGGCAAAATGGATGTCCCGTCCAAGCTCGGGGTCCAAACACAGACCTGTGGCGACCCTCGTGCCCTGGCTGAAGGCCATGACACCAACGACCCCAGGGCCACGATTATGACCGTCACTGTGCCCGCCGCCACTTCGCTGAGCCGCGGCCTCCTCCTCTTGTAATTCTTCTTCTTCTTTCTCGACCCCATTTTCGCGCGTCAGGTGCGCCGTGAGCAAGGACCGGACTTGTTCTCGCTCCCGCGCCACATCCGCAAGATCGATATTGAATTCGCCAACAGCATTCTCGTCGCAGTGCCACCGGAAATATGGCCGTAGCTGTTCAAACGTCGGAATGACACCGGGGCCCGGTAGTGCTTCGAAGGGTGCGTCCACGAAGACGAATCGGAACGCGTGCTGCAGCGCCTGGATGATCCGCCGCGACTGGAGCCGAAACACCGTGCCGTTGGTGCCCGCACCATGTAGGCACAGAATCGTGGGGAGGTGGCTATTGTCTTCCTTTCCTCTGGGGCTGTGACCTCTATGCGGAGGATTGGCACTTGTCGGCAGTGTCATGGTCCCACGGTGAATGGCGATCGACCTTGGATATTATGCCAGAGTAGGATTGTTCTGCACAAAACCTTTGGTTCCGATCTTCGGAGCCGGTGCTGGTGTTCCGTGTGAGCCTCTTCGGTGATTGCTTGTTTTCCCTTATATGAGATCCGGAAGAGAATACCTATGGGCACTTCTATTAATCTATAGATGCAATCTGGAACTTTAGCTAATTAGCATCATTGTTCTATGGTGGTCGGTGGCGTGAGACGTAAGACGGCGTTTGACCGGCGGGTTCTAAAATTGTGGCCGGCTAAGCCACCGGCCAGCGTACTATTCCGGACCGCATGGGCATCTGTACTCAGGATCACTTTCATTAAGATAAACAAATACACATTCTTCGAATGGGCCTTGCCCAAATAAACGTTGAGCTATGAGCGCCGGTGCCCCCTCGCCGCGTGTAAGTGTAAATCAAGGAATTCAAATATGTTACTTTAGCAATTAAGAAAAGGAATTGTTTGCATAGAGCGGTTATTAATGATTAGTTTTTCACGCACTCTGTCAAATAAGTTGTCTTGCATATCACAGTTTATATACTATGGCAAATTATTCGATTGGGTCTTCGTGGCCTAAAATGCTATACACTAAACACGCAACCTGTAGCAACGCCGTTCTCTAGAAGTATAGCCAGGCCAGTTGGATAAAACATGAACAAATACTTGATTGTTTGGTTCACCACCCATCTAGCCGCTTCATTATGGCGAAGATTCCCTCCTTGGACTTCTTCGTCTTTCCCAACTTCAAATTCCCCGCCGTCAAGTTGTTAACGAGACGAATCTCGAACACCCCAACCACCGCGGCCACGAGACACGCCAACTCCGTCCTGGTGAACTTCTGGCCTATGCAGCTCTTGGGCCCCGCTGAAAACGTAAGAAACGCGAAGTTGCTGATGGCACCGCCGGAATTGGCCGCCCCAGGCGCCATGAAGCGCTCCGGGTCGAAACGACCGCCGCTGGGACCCCACAGCTTCTCGTCGTGGTTGGTAGCCTCGGCGGCGTAGGCCAGTATCGTCCCTTTGGGAATGTGCTGGCCGAGGACCGTCGTGTCTTTCTCGGCGACCCGGGTGGCGAAAGGGACGAAAGGGTGGAATCGGAGAACCTCGCTGCACACGGCGTTGAGATAGGGTAGAGTCTCGACCAGCAGGGGATTGGCCGTGTCCAGGGACGACGGCATGCGATCGCGGATCTCCCTCCGGAGCCGGCTCTGTATGTCTGGCCGCTGCCCCAGCTCGTACATGGTCCATTCGAACGCCGTGGCGGTGGACTCGTGACCCGCCACGAGGAAAGTCATGACGTGGTCGACCAGCTGGTCGTTGGTAAAAGCCCCGCTGGCTAGCGCGGTAGTGATGATGTCCTTCAGGCCCGAGTCTCCCGACACGTGGAGCTTCTCCTGCCTCTCCCGAATGACCTGCGCCGCGATATTGCGCATGAAGTTGGAACCCTGCGTTAACTCAAGGTTCTTCTTGATGGGAAGCTTCAGGAGGAAGCGGAAATCAATGTAGTTGCCAAGGAGCTCCAACCAGTTGAAGGCGTTCGACGGCTCTATGAACATCTTCTTGTATTGGCGACTGAGCTCGTTGTCTGGGTGGTTCAGGGTGTCAAAGTTGTAGCCTAGTCCTGCCACTCCAATGATATCCAAAGTAGCCCGGGTGCCCCAGTCGTGGAGCGCAACAACGGCCTCGCCCGTCGGGTTGAGCCTCACGGTTTCTTCGATGCCGTGGGTCATCTCCACGGCTTTGGACCAGAATGTCGGAATCAAGTCTTGAATATGCCTTGCGGTGAAGGCAGGCATGAGGCTCTTTCGCTGCAACTGTTGATAGCTGGTAAGTTGAAACGTAGCTAGCAGCGAATTTCACAAGGCTACCTACTTTATGCTCATCGCCATCCAAAAACCCAAGGCCGTTGCCGGTGAAACGTTTGATAGCAAATTTTGAGAGGTTAGATTTGCCGAAATCATAAGACTTGGAACTTAAGATCTCGCTGAGGCCCTGAGGGCTAGTTACTAGTATCCTCTCATTCGACAGAGCTACATAGTAACGAATAAGGCCTTGGTTGGGGACTTTATCGTAGAATCTGCACGCTACATCCCAAGGAAACTCGGTGAAAAGACCGTTTTCGTTTCCCGTAATGATTCCACGGTTCTTCGGGGTAGGGAGGTGTAGAAAGGGTGTGAAGTAAGCGGGGTAGAGTACCATCCAGTAGAAACTCCATAGGAAAAATGACACAGCATCGGCGGTGAGAGTTGTTTGCAAGATGATGGGTATCTGCGAAGTAAAAGGTAACAATATCCAATCGCGACAAGCGTGCAACTCAATGCCAAGGACCACAGCTCTAAAAAAGACACCATGGTAGTTTTGAAAGGGGTGTTGAAAGAGGCCGAATAAAAGATGACAAGATCTTCCGGCTCCTTTAAACTGGGATAGCCAAGGAGGGCGCGGCATAGGAAACCCAGGAGATTCGGAAGACGATTCGAATATAGTGCAACCGAGACGAAGAGCGCTGCAGCATACATGGAGTACCTCGAAGATGGAAAAGAAAAGTCGGAACGGCGCCTTTCTGAAACGGCGCCGGGCGGCGCGTTTCCACGTCGACCGGCCGGACATGGAATTTCCACCACTATCCCCAACTGAGGTACCCTACCCTAGTCTCACAATCGGTGCCGACTTGCATTTCTCAAAAGTCAAGATTGTCGACGACCACCATCGCCGTTTCCCTCTTGCAGCCTACGTGAGACTAGTCAACTCATGACTCTTCCCCTGTTATTTCAGCAACCATCAATCATGATTGAAATACCTTTGAGACAAACTGCGATTTTGGCTCAAGACGATGGTACTCTCTGCGTGTCGCATAATGCCCCAGTGCCTTCGTTAGAAGATGACATGATCCTGGTCAAGAATGCTGCGATCGCATTGAACCCCATCGATACCAAGATGGTGGGGAAATTGGCGAGCCCAGGTGCTATCGCCGGCATGGACTACGCAGGGGAAGTCATTGCAATCGGCTCCAAAGTTCAGACAGCAGCCGAGATCCACGTCGGAGACCGGGTCTGCGGCGCCGTCCAAGGCATGCATTCTTTGAACCCGGCAGTTGGGGCGTTCGCCGAGATCGTTGGAGCCACCGATGTCGTCACTATCAAGGTGCCGAACTATATGACTTCCGAGGAGGCTGCGTCGCTCGGGAGCGGCGTTGGCACTATCGGGCTCGCGCTATTCAAGTCTTTAGACGTGCCTGGCTATCCTAGCCGCCCTGCTCAAAAGCCAGTCAAGGTCCTGGTATATGGTGGCAGCACCGCGACAGGCACGCTTGCTATACAACTTCTCGAACTGTAAGCATCAAGTAATACTCCTCCAAATTATACTAGCACTGACGACTACTAGGTCCGGATTGGCTCCGATTGCGACTTGCTCTCCAAGGAATTTTGAGCTTGTCAAATCCTACGGAGCTGAGGCTGTCTTTGACTATCACCAAACTTCTTGTCCCGACGAGATTAGGGCCTATACCAAGAACTCTCTGAAATATGTACTAGATTGTATATCTGAGCCCGAGACGATGCAATTTTGCTACAAATGCATCGGGCGACTTGGAGGCAAATACACAGCTCTGGAGCCATTCCCACAGTTCCTCCATAACAGGCCCACGGTGCAGCCGGACTGGGTTCTAGGTCCTACGTTGCTGGGCAAGCGAATAGGCTGGGGGGCTCCATTCGAGCGAGAGGGCGATCCAGAGGTCCGAGAATTTGCCGTCAGATGGTACGAGACAGCGCAAAAACTATTAGATGATGGGAAGCTCCGGACGCACCCGCTGCAGCAGATGCCAGACCGACTGAACGGCGTTCTAGACGGAATGGAGATTCTTAGGAAGAAGCAGGTTTCGGGAAAAAAGTTGATCTATAGTCTAGGATAGTCTGGTATTACTGCATTTTCTTAACTACATTCCCGATTTACGAGTCCCCACGAGTTCAACGAAAAGTATTTGCTTCTTGTCTGTTACCAAAATGAAGCTAGAAATACGAAAAAACTCGGGATGATAAGGTGACATTGAACCGAAAACAGAGAGACTAGAATAACACGTTAGATATACGACTGCGTATATAGCATACATATAATATGTAACTATCGATGGTACCCGGTTTAGTGAAACGGGTCGTGCACATGGTCGCGGCAAATGAACTTACCTAAACACGCCTTATGTCAAAAGATATCTATTGAAGTGGTCCTTCGGCTGGTAGATTAAGCGTTAGCCAAGTGTGGATGTGCGTTTTTCCAACCGGTCCAGTGGTCCGGGACTGAGACCGGCGACTTTTAAAGGCGACATACCCCCGCGGCGGTGAAGGGCCGGACGGACATTTTTGCAAAGCGTGCAAGTCTTTGAGTGCAATTATGTATCGTATCGAAGATAAGACTAGCCTCTAGTAGTAGAATACAATTACTTTCATCTATATATGGCTATGTGTAGCGATTCAGGCCCCGTTTCGAAAGTGAAGGTTTTCCAAGGCGAGAGTGAGCGAAGAAAATATTCGTACGAGACCCATCGTTTGCTCCTGTCAAATTCCAGTGACAGCGCAACATAACCAAGAATGCCATCGTACCAGAACGAACCAATCGCCGTCGTGGGCACGGGATGCCGATTCCCTGGCGAGTCGAACACGGCAGCCAAACTATGGGAACTACTGCGAGACCCACGCGACGTGTCGCGAGAGATTCCCTCAGAACGCTTCAACGTGGACCGATTCTACCACAGCGACAGCAGTCACCACGGCACCTCCAATGTTCGACGATCTTACCTTCTATCCGAGGATGTCCGCATGTTCGATACCAAGTTCTTCGCCATCCCGCCTGGCGAGGCAGAGGCCATGGACCCCCAGCATCGGCTTCAGCTTGAAGTAGTGTACGAAGCTATCGAATCTGCTGGATATACCTTGGAGAGTCTGTCCAACTCCAACACCGCCGTCTATGTCGGTCTGATGTGTACCGACTACTATGTGATCCAAGCTGCCGATCTGAACTTTGTTCCCACCTACAATGCGACAGGGGTGGCCAACAGTAACGCTTCAAGTCGTATTTCGTACTTCTTCAACTGGCATGGTTCCTCCATGACCATCGATACGGCATGCTCCTCCAGCTTGGTCGCAGTGAACGAAGCAGTACAAGCACTTCGTCAAGGCACCTCCCGTGCTGCTGTGGCATGTGGTACGAATCTACTCTTGTCTCCCTTGCCGTACATTTCGGAAAGCAACCTCAGCATGTTGTCCCCAACTGGCAGGTCTCGCATGTGGGATGCTGGCGCCGATGGTTGTAAGTTCCAATTCAGTCTTTTTGCCATATCGTCCTCAACTAACTTGGGTCCTCCCAGACGCCCGTGGGGAAGGAGTCGCCGCCGTGGTTCTCAAAACTCTGAGTGCTGCCATTGAGGACGGAGACACCATCGAGTGTGTTATCCGAGAAATTGGGGTCAACCAAGATGGAAAGACCAAAGGCATTACGATGCCAAGTGCCTCAGCCCAGGCGGCCCTGATCCGAGAGACATACTCCAAAGCAGGACTGGATCCTACAACAGAGGAGGGGCGCTGCCAATATTTCGAAGGTGAGCTATTCATATTGTATCTGAAATAGCGACATTATGTTGAAAACTCGAAGCGCATGGCACAGGTACCCCCTGCTGGGGATCCCCAGGAGGCTGAGGCTCTAAGCAGGGCATTCTTCCCGCCATCGCCGGAGCGGCCGGCACAAGAAAGGCTCTTGGTGGGGTCCGCGAAGACCGTCATCGGGCACACCGAAGGAACAGCTGGGCTTGCCGGTTTTCTGAAGGCATGCTTGGCCATCAAGCACAAGGTTGTCCCACCAAACCTGCTCTTTAATCGCTTGAACCCAGCATTGGAGCCATTCACAAAGCACCTTCGCATCCCTACCTCGGCGCAGCCTTGGCCTACCCTTCCAGGCGGCACCCCCGGAGAGCCAGTGTCAACAGCTTTGGGTTTGGAGGTACCAATGCCCACGCGATCCTCGAAAGCTACACGCCAGACCGTCCGGTAGAGAACGGAGCTCTTGCAACCCCGTCTCCGTCCCCCATCCCGTTTGTCTTCTCTGCGGCCACCCGGAAGTCACTGAGGGCCCTGTTAGAGTCGTTCGTGACCTACCTACAGGATCACGAAACTATTGACTATGACGGGCTTGCATATACGCTTTGTAGCAAACGATCAGTACTGCATGAGAGGCTGTCTGTATCTGCATCATCGGCATCACAGCTTCAGGAGAGGATCCAGGCCAAACTCGACTCTGCATCTGATGGTGATGCAGACCTAGGGACTACACTCTCGCCAGCCACACCCTCGATACTCGGTGTATTCACTGGACAGGGAGCTCAATGGGCAACCATGGGAGCCAAACTGATCTCTTCTGCCCCCTTGGCTCGGGCTACCTTTGAGACTCTGGACGCGGCTCTGTCTGGTCTTCCCGAATCACATCGGCCACGGTGGAGCTTAATGCGAGAACTGCTAGCAGAAAGCACATCTCGGGTAGCGGAAGCTGAGCTGTCGCAACCTCTTTGCACCGCCGTTCAGATTGCCCTTGTTGACCTCTTGAAACAGGCTGGCATCAAATTTAAATCCGTCATCGGTCATTCTTCTGGTGAAATCGCTGCTGCTTATGCCGCGGAGTTGATTAGTGCGAAAGATGCCATCCGTATCGCCTATTACCGTGGTTACTTCTCAAAGCTGGCCGTTGGTTCTTCGGGCAAGCAAGGCGGCATGATGGCCGTCGGAACATCCTTTGAAGATGCCAAGGAGTTTTGTGAGTTGGAAGAGTTCAACGGCGCTCTCTCCGTTGCAGCATACAATTCCCCAACAAGTGTCACGATCTCGGGCGATCGAGAAGCTCTCGAAACGGCCCAGGTGGTATTCCAAGAGGAGAAGCGTTTCTACAGAGCCCTCAAGGTGGACACTGCTTATCATTCCGCGCACATGATACCATGCTCGGCGCCGTACTTGGAGGCCCTCCAGGAATGCCAGATAAAGCTTCTACATCCCAAATCGGAGGCACCTCAGTGGTTTTCAAGTGTCCAGGATGGCCGCCTCATGGCCAGGGATGAAAGTCTCAAAGGGCAATACTGGGTTGACAATATGACCAAACCTGTTCTATTCTTCCCCCGCAATCAAGAGCTGTTTCGGCTCTTCAGCCTCCCAGAAGATCAACTTCGGTCTCGAGGTTGGGCCTCATCCCGCTCTGAAGGGTCCAGCCAAAGATTCGATTTTAAACGTAACGGAACAAGAGATTCCTTACTGCGGTACCCTTGCCAGAGGAAAGGAAGATATTGAGACTTTCTCTGACGCACTAGGCTCTGTTTGGTCACTTTTTGGGCCCTCGGCCGTCAATCTTGGCGGTTACCAAAAAGCAGTGCTGGGGGCATCATCAACCGAAAGCCGTCCGTGATCTTCCCACCTATCCCTGGAACCATGACCGGATACTCTGGGCCGAGTCTAGATCCACCAAATTGTTCCGTACGCAGGATGGTCGGTTCCACGACCTCTTGGGTGTTCAGACTGCCGATGGAACCGCCGAGGAATGGAGATGGCGAAATGTGCTCAAGCCTAAGGAACTGACCTGGCTTTCCGGCCATGCTCTCCAAGGCCAGACTGTGTTTCCCGGTACAGGATACATTGCCCTTGCTATGGAAGCGGCTTTGGAGATCGCTAAGGGGAAGCCGGTACGATCCATCGATCTCGTGGACCTGGAGATCCGCAAGGCCATCGCCATCACGGACCATTCGTCGGGGACTGAGCTGCTAGTCTCCATGACCAATGTATCTCCCATCCATGCCGATGTTGATGCGATCACGGCCAACTTCTCTACATTCTCGACTGTCAGCAGGGAATCTGGCTCTATGGCACTCAATTGCTGCGGCAAAGTCTGCATTAACATCGGACATGACTCATCCGAAAGCTTCTCTCCGAGAGAAGCTGCGGCTTTACCCCTATCCGCTGTTGACGTCGAGCGCTTCTATTCAGCCATGCGAAACGACTTGGGCTATATGTACGATGGTCCCTTCAAGGGGCTGACCAAACTCTATCGGAGACTTGGCTGTTCCAGTGGTTCTATTCGTCGCCCCGACTTCAATGAGAAGGAAACGACCTTTGTGTTTCACCCTGGGATGCTGGATAATGCACTTCAAGGTCTATTTGCTGCCTACAGTGCCCCAGGAGACGGCCGGTTGTGGTCCATGCGAGCTCCCACGGCATGCCGGAGAGTGACGCTCATACCCTCACTGTGCGGGAGAAATATTACGGAGGAGATCGACTTCGATTGCACATTGACAGATCCCCGCGATGATTTCATCACTGGGGATGTTGATGTCTATTCCTCTGGGTACGGCAAAAAGATCATTGAAATTGAGGGTCTTAGTTTCTCGCCCTTTGCTGCCGCCACGGCCAACGACGACCGCTCTCTCTTTCAGGAGTCACTCTGGTGCGTGGATAAGCCCGATGGCCCCCTCGTTCTCGGAGACCGAATGCCCTCCGCTGCCGAGAGGCAAAAGGCCCTGGACGCTGAACGGGCTGCATTCTTCTACCTCAAAGAGCTGCATCTATCCGTCAGCCACGACAATCGTGGCGGCCTTCCGTGGTACCGCCAGGCGCTTCTGGACAACGCCGAGAGGCTGTATGATCTGGTTCAAAGCGGTAAACACCCATATGCTCCGAAGTCGTGGATAGACGACCACAGAGAAGACATTGTAGAGATGATGTCGCCTTATGGTGACGAAGATGCAGATTTCAACCTTACAACTGCGGTGGGCGAGCATCTCCCACTACCATCCGTCCTATCCGGAGAGGCCAACATCCTTGAGTATATGACCAAGAACAACTACCTGGACCGATACTACACGAACGCCATTGGGTTTGGGTGGCTAAACTTCCTCATATCAGGGGTCGTCGGACAACTGTCCAACAAACATCCACGCATGAACTTCCTGGAGATCGGCGCGGGGACTGGTGGTGCGACTGGGGCCATCCTGGATAAGATCGGACAGTCATACAAGTCGTACACCTACACTGATATTTCCAGTGGCTTTTTCGAGAAGGCTGCGCAAAAGTTCCAAGGCCATGCCCACAAGATGTTGTTCAAAACTCTGGACATCGAGAAAGACCCAGCAGCCCAGGGCTTCGCGGAAAACACGTACGACGTGGTCGTTGCTGCCAATGTGCTTCATGCCACCAAGTCGCTCAAGGAGACTCTTGCGCACACTCGCCGTCTACTGAAGCCTGGAGGCTACCTTGTGCTTATGGAGATCCTCGGTAACGACGTGATGCGCATCGGCCTGGTCATGGGTGGCCTTCCCGGATGGTGGGTGGGCAAGCAAGATGGACGTCGCTGGGGCCCAACCATCACTCTTGAGGAATGGGACGCTCTGTTCCGGCAGACCGACTTCTCGGGCGTCGACACCCATACCCCCATGCCTGATAAGATCCAGATGCCTGGCTCTGTCTTTGTTACACAAGCTACAGAAGACACAGTAAACGTGCTGAGGGATCCGCTCAACTCAGCGCCACAGCCGTCGGAGAAGCCTCTCGTGCTGATTGGTGGTAATAAATCCGCCATGTGCACCTTGACGGAACAGATCGCGGGCTCGTTGGAGCCACATTTCAACCAAATCATCCGCGTTTCAAGTCTCCAGACCCTCCCAGAAGTGCCAAATGGCAGCCACGTGTTGAGCCTCGCCGAGTGCGACGATAATCTATTTGAGAACATAGACCAAGCTACGTGGGAGAACTTCAAGCGACTCCTATCCTCTCCCTCGAGTGTTTTGTGGGTGGTTCGGGAAAGCCGGAACAAGAACCCGTACGCGGGCATTACGGTGGGCCTATTCCGGTCGCTGTACTATGAACTGCCGGAGGCCTTACTGCAGGTCCTGGATATTGGCGAGGATGCTCGCGGGGTAGAGCCCGGCCTGATTGCGAAGCTCATGCTGCAGCTCAAAACGGGCACCCAGCTGCAGCATGGAGATGCCGCCGCGCTGCTGTGGCCCGTGGAGCCTGAACTGGTACTGGATGACGGCCGCTTTTACGCTATGCGGGTGCGCCCCCACGAGGGCCAGAACGCTCGATACAATTCATTCAGACGGCCTATCACCCAGGTGAAGGCGAGAGACTCGGCATCCCTCAAACTAGAGTGGCACGAGAAGTCTTACCGCCTCCGCGAGGTACAAGAG
Organism: Apiospora kogelbergensis; assembly: GCF_038363985.1. Lineage (NCBI taxonomy): Eukaryota > Fungi > Ascomycota > Sordariomycetes > Amphisphaeriales > Apiosporaceae > Apiospora > Apiospora kogelbergensis. The sequence goes on along the minus strand of NW_027117418.1, from coordinate 8,504,612 downwards.
TTCGCTACCGCGACTCCCAGCGACCAAGTCAGCGTCGAGGTCTCTTGTTCGTTACTCTCGTCGGTCAAGACGCCTGCAGGTTACTGCTTCGCAAGCCTGGGCACAAACACGGAGACCGGGGAGAAGACATTGGTCTTGTCGAACAGCCAGTCCTCGACCATCACTGCGCCAAAGGACTGGACTATACCTATCAAACAAGATGATGTTATCGACGGGCAGTACATGTCTTTTATCGTTGCCGACCTCATCAGTCAGCAGATCTTGAAGATGTTGCCAGCGACTGGGATAATACTTGCCTACGAGCCAGACCCAGGCCTTGCCTCCTTGATCAGCAAACAGCTCGCCGATCGGGGTAGGAAGATCGTCTTCATAGGCTCACAATCTGAGGCGAGGATGCGAAATTGGCGATTTCTCCATCCACACTGCGCAAAACGCGTAGTAGATAACGCTATACCCAACGGTGTTTCTTTTTACCTTGATGCTTCCTCGGGCCCTCAAGGAAATAATGGTCTTGGGTCAAGGATACGTTCCTCATTGCCTGAGCTCTGCGAGAAGTGGACGTTGGCAGATTTGATGGCCAAGACAGCCTCCAGCCTCCCGAGTCAGGCGCCTAACACCATCGCCGCCCTTTTGGAAAAGGTCACCTCCTTCGCCTCCTCGCAGCTCAACTCTATTCCAGATGGTGCACCTCTAAGCGTTTTAACGCTAAGCGAAATTACTGCCGCATCCGCCTCTTCTACTGTCGCTCCCATCTCGCTTGTCAACTGGCACATTGACACCTCCGTGCCTGTCGCGATCGAGCCTGTATCAGATCGCAAGGATCTGTTCATGCCAGGGCACACGTACTGGCTTGCTGGACTCTCTGGCGATCTCGGCCAGTCCCTCGCCGACTTCATAATTTCCCACGGTGCCGACCATGTAGTTCTCAACAGTCGTTCGCCGAGACCAAACGACGACTGGGTGAAGTTTCACAAGATGAATGGAGCAACCGTTGCCTATTTGACAGGGTAAGTTTCGCGACTAGATATCCCCCTGAACTACCCCTTTACTTCTTTTCCCTCTGCTAATACGAAGGCCCTACTACTAAGAGACCTTACGAGTTTTGAGTCCGTGAAGCAAATGTACGATCAAATCATCAGCACGATGCCGCCCCTCGCCGGTGTCGCCAACGGGGCGCTACTCCTGCGCGATGCCTCTCTGGCCACTATGACCCTGGAGCAGTTCCAAAGCGTGCTAGGGCCCAAGGTGCAAGGGTCTCTGAACCTGGAGCGGGCCGTCTCCGCGCAGGAGGAGGGCGGGGAAGGCCGTGACGCGCCGGCGCCGCTGGACTGGTTCATCGCCCTCAGCTCCATCGTGGGCACGACGGGCAACCTCGGCCAGGCGGCCTACTCGGCTGCCAACTGCTTCATGAAGGCGCTGGTGCAGCGGCGGCGGGCCGCGGGCCGCGCGGGGTCCGTCGTCGACATCAGCCGCGTGCTGGGCGTCGGGTACGTGGAGCGCGAGACGCGCAGCGCGGGCCGGCTCAGCAAGGAGCAGACGGAGCGGCTCATGCACCGCACCGGCACGCTGGCCATGAGCGAGCCGGACCTGCACCAGCTGTTCGCCGAGGCCGTGGTCGCGGGCCGCCCGGCTGCGTCATGCTCGGTGACGACAGCAACGAGCCCCGAGATCATCACCGGGTTAGCCCCCATCACGTCGGACCAGGCCAAGAACGTCTTTTGGGCAGCCAACCCCAAGTTCGGCATGTTGATCCGCGATGAGCGGGTGCGGCCCGCGGCTGGCTCGGGGGCTGGTGGACCTGCTGCTATAGAGATTCCCGTCATGAAGCGGCTCGAGGCGGCGAAGAGTACGCGGGACATGAATGTGGTGCTCGTTGGTAAGTGTCTTTCTTCCCAACTTGGGTTATCCATGATTTGTTTCGTCTTGAGTTTTCCCTTGCTACGAAAACACAAGCTGACATGATATATCATATATCTAGACTCCGTTATCGCTAAGCTGCGGACCGCCCTTTTCCTTTCGACTTCAGACGCTGTTTCTGAGACTACCGCCTTGATAGACATGGGGGTCGACAGTCTTGTGGGCGTGGAAATCCGGTCTTGGTGCCTTAAGGAGCTGGCCGTGGACGTTCCCGTACTCAAGATCCTCGGCGGGGCATCGGTGGTGGAACTGGTGGAGGATATGATGCGAAGTTTGCCCGCTGAGCTTTTAAGCCGCTTTCAAAAGCAACAAGATCAGGTCGCCGTGCCGAAGAAGGCTGTTGACGAAGCTCCACAACCTCATACTATGATTCCTGCGGCTGCTTGAATTAATCGGTCTTAGTTTTTGTTTTGTTCTCAATATTAATTTCTGGAGACGTCAGTTTCCCCTCACTGGGCTTTTAAGTCTTACCTTTAGGAGTCAATCATTATATAATATCACACTCGAGTAGTATAGGTAGCTTCTAACCTTAGGAGCAATGCGAAAATACCACGATCATTATCAAAAATCTAACTTGTCATGGGAACCGGTACCTACACCGGCCATCGGAAGTACACGTCAAAGTCTATCTGTTCAAGACCTCTTTCCGCAGCAGGTAAGTGTATTACTTTCTCCTTCCTTTAAGTTCCGTCTCGAACCCAATTGCTAAGCACGCAATACAAAACACTTGTCGTGACTTATGTATGACTACGATATTACAAACTCCTTCGATACACTTATATTAGATCTTACGTCTCAGTGCCATTACGGGTTCTGACGGCGAGAATATACCACAATCACATACGTCTCTTGCGCTTATTAGAACCGAAATTGGTGGCATACCTTCTAAATTATATATCTTACTTATGATCTTCCATCGACGGAGAACCGATATGTCGAAAATGTCGTGTAAAGTCCATCCATTCCCCAAATGGTCTTGTTATACCTTCGCCATTCTGGGTGATTGAGTCCATCCGGCCAATCCTGCATTTCGAGGGAGATGGCACCATGCAAGGGCACTGAGCCCTGACCTTGGGATTTCTTCAGCGCGACTCCTACGAATTGTTAGTCACGATATCGATGCAGGATCGTAGGTAGAAAGAAAGGGATACACCTACTAGTCGCCCCATTCCAGGTGTGGACGTGAAGTGCTTCTTGGTCTGTGTACAGCTCCATGGTGATACCCGAGCGGGGCGATGACAGTATGGCGGCGGGGGAGTCTTCCTTCTTCCATGGCTGGCTGCGGGACACGAGAAACGTTTCGTCGTACCCGCAGCATGTGCCTCCCTCGCTGTGGCAGCAGTGCTGCAACTCCCCGGGTCGCTGTCTGAGCCTTTCGCCGATGGGACTCGCGGCAGACCAGAAGTCGTGCTGGCCGTGCTGCTTGCCCGCGAGGATATCGCCAGTCGGAATCCCCAGCTCGTCCGCCCCAAAGCGCAGCCCCGAAAACGGCAAGTGCAGCGTATGGTCCTGAATCGTCCGCGTGGCGTTCGACTTGAACCCATCGAGATTGAAAAACGCCTGCTGGCTCATGTTGATTGGGCCTGCCTTCTTCGTCGGCGTCACTCCGAAGGCGATGCGCCACTCGTAGGGGGTTACCGTGTGGGTAAGACAAGATGCGGCGGTCCCAGGAAACCCATTCCAGCTGCGATCAAACAACACGAAAGTGATGCTGTTCTCGGTGTGGGAGCCTATATCCAGTATTGTCCGACCCCAGCCGTGGTCTCCGCCATTGTGGATCGAGGTGTTGTTATGGGCATTGGGAGATACTCGGTACCGTTCGCCGTCCATGTCGAATGCCGCACCGCTAATGTAGCCCGCATAACGGCCTTCCATACCCGGGCAAGTAGTTAGCATACCTGGCGATGTTTAAAATGAAGCTTCCCGCCAGAACGGCTTACCAATGGCCCCGTTGAGGTAGGGGTTTCCCGGGTACGCCAGATAGTCTTGGGCTTGATCGAGTCCCATGATAATGTCAATTTCTTCCCCGTATGTGTTATTTATCCATAGGTTGGTGAGAGCACCACCATTATTAGTGAAGGCCATGCGTATGCCTTCTGCGCGGATAATGTATTTGCCTTCTCCATCAGTCGGGAACAAGGCCGTAGCGGCGGCAAACGGGCTTCCACGGGTCCAGGCAGACCTGAGAGCCGCGATAGCACTGGACGTCAATGTGAAAATCCTCAATCCGAATGTAAAGGCCATGCGGAGGTCTAACATGGCCTTCTCCATTACTCCGGACGGTAAAAATAAATGCGACATATTCGCATTGGTCGAGAAGAAAGCTGTGCAAGAGTAAGCCAGGTGATTCGAATCAAATGTCCCACTCCGCACATAAAGATACAATTAGAAATGGCGTTGATATGATAGAAATCTCCCAAGGTAAAGCAACTACCCGACTGGGTGCCCCCCTGCTCAATAAGGTAAGATTGTGTTCAAGTCTTTCCTTAGCTTTGGTGAGCTAATGCAAGGACGGGCGGGGGCGACCGGCGGATTCCAACCGGCGCCTTTCAAGGAAACGGGCCGTTGCTGGAAAATGCTTGTCAGACGCCAGTTGATCATCCCCTGGGCCGGTGCACAGAATACGCAATAAGTCCCTGACGATAATCCTATTTTTTGTTCAAATTCGGTTAGTTCGGGATGCAACGCTCGTTTACACTACTTCAAACCGTGGAGGAAAATGTGCGGTACCTGAGAGGCATTCGGAAGACTGCGACCGAAAATGGGTGACGCGAGGGTTAGTGATGTCGTGGAAGGTTGAAGTTAACATTGAGTCAGTAGTAGCTCGAAATTTGTTTTCTTTGGCTTTTTCATTGTCTAATTGTGATATTACATGTTTATTTTGAGTGCATACCATTCTACGAAGTTATCTTTTATTAGAGCTTCCCCGCCTGATTTTAACCTGCCCTGTCCCTGTGATATATGACTGCTATTGAAATATAAGTTTGGCGTCCTAGAAAGAGTATAAGACTTGCTTCGGGCATTTGGATGCGTAAGTACGGCGTAGTCTTGAATTAGCACAGCCCTGCCTCGCCCATCTCACGTCTTTACCGTGTTTGATCCAGGGTCAGACACTTTCTTGACTGGGATGCGCCTCCACTCGATTCCGAACGCAATTAAAAATGCGAGCGAGGCTCCAGCAACAGGTAGAAACTGTACAAGAATAAGCCTTATTAGTACGCTATTTGCGCATCAAGTAATAGAGCGGAATGAAGGGAGAGCGCACAAAGACTCGTGTAATAGCATGGTTGTATGCTTCCAATACAGGGATAAGCCGTGTGGGGAATTCCTTTGTTGCTACTTCTCGTATTTGACTGTTGCCCGCAGCGAACAGCAGGTTGATCTGTGACTGGGTTAGGCCGACGGCAGGGCTCTGGAGATCTTGAAGCAGTTGTGCATTGAAGACCGCACCACCTATGACCTGAAACAAAGTGCTACCGAAATATTGTGCAAAGAGGACCAGTGAGATGGCAATAGGCACGAATTCTGGAGTCTCGTGCATCACCAACTGGACGGTAAGCAAGGCCATCTGAGCTGAGAAGCCCACGCCAAGTCCTTGACATACTTGAAACCCAATCCAGTGGCTGGCCGGAGTTGAGAATGCAGTAAAGGTGGTGTAAAGACCGGCGGCGATGGCTAGCATGGCAGGACCAACGAAGAACCAGGGATTGTAGTACTTGAAGCGGGCAGCTGGATGAAGTATCTGTTAACCGAGTCTCTTCGTAGGGGATCATGCATACGTACCCAACACCCCGCTGGCCAACGATCCCAAAGTCTGAGATATAACCGATGGTAGCATTCTGACCCCGCTCTGTACCGGGCTGACTCCCAAGACGACCTGAAACCATTCCGGGAGATAGTACACTGGGAGGACGAAGGAGCCGAGGAGAAGAAAAGCAAAGACGACGCTGAGCAAAACAGATCGCTGCCCTAGCACGGCGCCCGGTATCATGGCAGCTTTGCCCTTGTGCATTTCCCACAAGGTAAAACCTATAAGAAGCACACCTGAGCCAACTAGCAGGCCAATAATGGTCGGCGAGCCCCAACCAGCACGAAGACCGCCATATTGCAGTGCAACTAGGCACATGACGATGCCGCCGATGAACATGATACAGCCTTCCAGGTCGAGGGTCTGGAGTCGCTCACGCAGGGTCCATTTTCGCTGCTGGTGCTGCGTGGGCGGCCTGAAGAACAGCAACATGGCGACAAGCGTCACGGAGCCGACGGGAAGATTGACCCAGAAGCACCAGCGCCAGGTGACCTTTTCGGTCAGGGCGCCGCCAAGGATGGGGGCGACGACAGTACCGACAGCGAAGATGCTGGTCACGAGGCCTACGAACAGGGCGCGCTGCTTGATGGGCGTGACGATGCTGACGATGGCCAGGCCGCCGGACGCCACGCCCGCACCGCCGGCCCCGGCGATTGCGCGACCGGCGATGAACATGGTGCTGTTGACGGCGAGGCCGCAGATGAGGCTGCCGAGGAGAAACGTGATGAAGAAGCCGAGGTAGACGTAGCGGATTGAAAACACCATGGACAATTTACCGGCCAAAGGCGTCAATGTGCAGACCGTCAGAGGGTAAGCGGCGGCATACCAGGTAATCTGTGTACTGTCGTGGAAGTCGGAGGTAATTGAAGGAATGGCAGTTGCGACAATGGAGACGTCCAGGGACATGAGAAAGGCGGCCAGGCTTATGCCCATGATGATAGTGTACAGTCTGTAGCCATGAAGCTCTTGCGACACGGGGGTTGCTGTGGGACTGGCATTTTCTACGGGAGGAGAAGAGCGCCCGGGATAGCTTTGGGTATCATCCGGTGAAGTACTCGGAACGGGTGCTCTGGGGGGCTGCCTGTGCGGCGCTGGAGTCGGATTGAACCATGAGAGCGAGCGTCGCAGGACAAGAGACTCGGAAATGGAAATAACATATGGTGAGGAAAAAGAACTAAAAGGAGGGTAGAAACTACATAACCATCAACCGGTGTAAAACAATTCAGAAGATTAGCACACTCAAGCCGGAGTAAGACAGACAGCATTGTGTCCAATGCATTTGTTCCGTTGTTTTGCCCAATCAGCAGAGCATTCGTTGTCTGCACGGCGGGATGTTGTCGCTCATCGCCCAATCCAATCCCGGCTGACTGAGACCAAGTACCTTTTCTACTACCGGCCAGGTACGTGCATAACTATGTACATCGATACATACATGGAGATATGACACATATGGGCAAGCCTAGGCATACACGCAGCTAGGGGTTTGACCCAACATACGAACTAGTACTCTACAGTAAGCCATGGGGTTTGATAGGATGGCTATCTATCAATTTGCTTCCTTCTAAATTAGGCGAATCGGGATGGTGCGCTTTACCCCTAAGCTAAGTGGGCCTCTGGGGTTCTTCTCCCGAATTGCAGGTAAACAAAACCGGCTGAATCACCGTTCTCTACCAATTCTACGATAACGTTCAATGTCCACGCGGAAAGACGGAACTCAACGCCCAGCTTAAGCAGCAAATGATCTCGGTCATCACCAGCCGCTGCTTGTGGACCAACCCCAGGGCGCGCTGTACCTCCTATCCGGAGAAGGGCAGGGAGCTAAAGGATCGGCGCGGTACGCCTTCTCCTCAGACATGGGGCCCGGGCCGACGCGAGCAACCGCAAGGGTGACACGCCCGTCCACGTCGCCGCCATCCTCCATCAGTACGTCAGCTGTGACGAGCTCGGGGATCTACAACAAGGTGTAATTGGGAGGCAGCAGGAAATCATGCGGTGTCTCCTAGGGGCTCTTGGTGATAGAAGTGCCGACATCCTGGGTCAGCCACATCGGGGAGGGAAAACGCCTTGACAGATTGAGCTATCCACGACATGCGAGATCACGCGAATGAATGCAAAGCAGCGAAAGGAAGGGAATGAAGTATTTATTGGATCGAATTGGGGTTGAAATGAATGAAGTCTAGGGTGGTTGGAACACTTGGAAGAAAGCCATGAAACAACACCTTCCCCGACATAAGCAGAGGCTAGCGAGATGTCGATGGAGTGGAAGGCACAACCAGCCCGTCCTAATGGACACTGATATGCCATTACAGACTACGCGCAGTGACATGAGCATGCAGGGTCGACCCTGCTCTGGTGCCGATCCCGAAATTGTCCGTCTCGGCCTCGAAATCCTTGGCTGTAGCGTTTTTGATAGTGAAATCAAACCCCTGAACCAATGCAGCAAGAACCATATACATCTCAGACCAGGCGAGGCTATTATTAAGATCGTGTTAGCTTATATGAGGCAAATCAGAGAGTGGTCAACAAGGGATGACTTACTGCATGCCGAGACACATTCTCGTGCCTCGCGAAAAGGGGGGCATAGAACCTGGGGTCGGCAACTACCCCCGTGGACCCCAACCAGCGATCGGGGTTGAAGCGCATCGGCTCGGGGTATAAAGCCTCATCCGTATGCATGAGATACGCCGTCATCCCTACAGGGGTCCCAGCCGGAATACGCCACTCGTGGCAGAGGAGGTCCTTGTCCGTAATACGCGCGGCTCGGGTGGCGATCCCCGGGCTCAGACGCATCCCCTCGGTCAACACTGCCCTGAGATACGGCAGATTCTGCAGCTGTTTCAAGTCAGCAAGCTCGCCGGTGGACCCTAGTCCGTCGAGCTCGCGTCGAAGACGTCGCAGGATTGCCTCGTTAGAGTAGACGTGGTACAGGACCAGCCGTAGGTTGCTGGCAGTGGTTTCATAGCCCGCGCCTAGCGTGGTACCTACCTCCTGGAGAACGCGACGGGGCCGCTTTTCTGCGGGCGGGAGGTTGGAGTTTGCAATCGCATCGACCATGGTGTTCTGCGTGTTGTCGCCATCAGTACGACCAGACGGGGACGTCGCCTTCTCCAGCGCTTCGCGCGTGTCCTGCCGGGTCTGCTGCAGAAAGCGCAAGAAAGCCTTGGTGCCTCCGCCAGCGAGCCGCATCGTCACCCCGACAGGGATGGCCTTCACGAGCGGGCCGAACCAGCGGATGTGCTTGGTGGCGCGCCAGAACGTGCCCCCTCCGTGGGAGGCGATGGATATGGCGACGCCGAAGTCGTCCAGCTCGAGGTCGTTGTACGTCTTTCCCAGGATGTATTCGTTGGTGACGTCGCGCACGAAGGCGCTGATGGCGGCGCCCAGGTTGAACGTGCTGCCGCGGTGGTCGGAAATGCGACTGCAGAGCTTGTCTACGTAGCGCTGCAGCATGTCCTGCCTGGCCAGCACGTTTGGTTTCGAGAAGAACGGGGCAATGGCACGCCGACGAATCTTGTGGGAATCGTGCTCTATTTTCCATTTCCATTTGGTATATTGCATTAGAATCAACAAACTTATGTAACTAACGGGCATGGCAAGTAAAGGGAAGCATACCTGAGCCAAAGACGGTAGAATCGCTGGCCCCAAATGCGTCATAAGTCCAAGAGTACTTGTCCCAACGCCCATCAAGGCGGTAAAGCGTCTCGAAGAATGCTGGGTCCGCCACATGCAATTCGTACGGACTGATACGGATGATGGGACCTGTTGCGAATGAGTATGACATTTGTGAGTCTCTCTCGGAAGCTTACCGTATTCCTTATGCAGCTGTGCAATCTTGAAGGTGTATTTCCCACCTAGAAACACATCATAATAGGCCTCATACCAGCGGGATACCGCCGCCGCTTTGGGACCGGGGAAACGAGCCAGAGGGTCAAGAAAGAGACGATAGAATGCAAGGGTGGCGTAGTAAGCAGCCACGGCCACAACCAACACATAAAAGCTTGTGGGGGACTCCATTGAGAAGGATCAGTGTAAATTCACCTGCTTCGGTCGATGATTCACGAGACTGGGCTCGAGTGTAAGATCAATCACCCCGCAGTAGATCGGCTAGACAGAGGCAGATAGAGAATGGGTAGGGAATGATGGGGACAAGTCGAGTGATGTTAGTTCCAGCATTTAAAGGACGGCTTTGCCAATCCATGGGGTCGTACAACCGCTCCTCGGTCCCGTGAATGATTCATATTTATGGAGAATATGTCAGCATTCGCACAAGGTATCGACAGGCTTTATTTGAGTAAGAAATACATTCCATAGCCTCCAATACAATCTCAAATAGGCATTGTACAGATATACTGAACGTTAGCAGCTGCTGTTGGTGACTCTTGAAGCACCCATGCTAGGATTGACTTCGGTGTGAATCATTCAAGGGTGCGGATGTAAGTCGGGTTGGATGCTGCCTAAAGCCGTTCTGGCGGGGTTCGGATTACACAACATTCCGGTGACTCAATCTATTCAGTCTTCAGTCGAGAGTAAGCAAGACCTGTCAACAACATCAACATGAGAATGACTGCACCAAAACCCCCATCAGACAAGGAGGCGATTGTACGAATATGCTCATATCATCGAGATGACTTCAGTAGATTGGTCGTCCATTCCAGCCCGGAGGAAATGGAGGCTGTCCAGTATTCTCTCCGCGCGGCGTTCAGCACCCCGCCAATGGCCAGTCTCGGCATCTTGGAACAGCTTCCCGACGAACTCATCGCCATGATCATCCCTCAGCTCGACATTCACTCATACTTCCGATTTCGGCAACTGAACCGACGCGCGCGGCTCGTGTCCGCCGAGTACTTGAAAGAATACACCATCATTGCAGCCCACGGCCTAGAGGGGCCTGCGCGGCCTGTTACGCGGCAATCTCGACCACCGCTTCACCATCATAGACCTGTACCGCACCCTCATCACCCGCGACTGTCTGCTATGCGGAGGATTCGGGGGCTTCCTGTATATCCCGTCCAACACGCGCTGCTGCTTCCGCTGCATCAACCAGGCCGAAGAACTAAGCCTCCTGAGCACCACCATGTTTTACAAGTGCGCGGGGGTCAGGGCGAGCGAGGCGAAGCCGTACCTGTTGGCGTCGACGCTGCGCACCGTCCCCGGCCACTACGCCAGGATGACCAAGCCAGCCAAAAGGAACAAGTACCTCATTTCTGTGGAAGCCGCTCTCGAAGCCTTGGCCGCTCATGAAGTTGTTTGTCGCCCGAACTTCCCGCCCGTCACATACAGCCGAGACGACCCTTCCGTCGAGCGACGCCGCATGGCGTGCACGGCTTTGCCGTGGTATGACCCGCTCACCGCAGAAATCGAGCGCGGCGTCAACTGCAAGGGTTGTCTTCGCCGCGACAACGGCGGTATGATGAGGGCGATCGAGAGGGCTAAGAAAGAGCGCAGCTTCTCTAGGGAGGGATTCTTGGATCACTTCGATAACTGCTGGAGAGCAAAGGACGTTTGGAACGAAAATCTTTCTTTAGACTAGCATGTCAGGGGTTTCAATGGTGCGATTACTACACATACACGAAGACTACATAGAGAAAGTGCCGCTCTGGGTCCTGAAATTGGCAAGAGAGAACTCTAACTTTCTGATAATAGAACACGAAATACGAGGCGACATTAGGGAAATAAGAGAGGGAAGGTCCCATTCTTCGTTATTGCTTCCACCGTTGAAGGCTAAGGGCTTATCCACTTAAACCCAAGCATGGGTCCCACCATTGAGGTTGAATCAATGATACCTGATACTTGGCTTTGTTGCAATGTGACAACACAATCGCAACCGCCTAGCAAAAGAGAGGTCCGAATTCGTTCCTAGTAGCCTCCCACCAAGCCGAGTTGACCGAACCGCCACCACAACCAAGAGGGACGTTGAAGTTCCAGTTCAAGATGTGTGTATCCTCGATACCGCCGCAGTATCCCGAAGTCACAGCACAGCTTGGGAAGCGCGGCTGGAAGTTGGCCCACAGGCCAGCACACCTTCCAGAGATGTCGTAGAAGTTCTCAGACCAGATGTCGAAATGAATGTACCCATTGCTGCAGTGAAAGAATGGTTATTAATCAGTCATGGTCTTAGTTTGGGGCTTGGCCTAAAGGGAACATCCTACAGTGGTAGGAGTACGTTTAGGAGTGAAAGATATAATATCAAACTTACCGCTCGTTCGAACGGCAGGAATTGGGGGCGCGTTTGACAAGATCGTCATCAGCTGAGCCAGTCAGGTTTGAGGCTGGGGCGCTTGCTACGCCAGGGGCAAAGAGAGATAGGGCAGCGGCAGCGGCAGCAATTTTTGGAATCCCGAACATGATGATGGAAGTGATTATGCTTCGGATAACTGAGTGTTTGATCTTTGAAGAGAGTGATGTAGAGAGTGAGGAAGAGAGTGAGAAGAATGTCTTGCTAGTATGTGAGAGAGTTGAAAAGAAAAGTAAGGAAAGTTCAAAGTATTTATAGAGAGATAATATTATCCAAGCAACGAGTGCTAACGATGTATCAGTGAACACACATGACCTCAGCTGAACAGATATATGATACCTGTAATGTAGCGTACTAAGGGATAGAACCCCTTACTTATTAACTACATAAGTCATTAGAAACATAATAATATATGTTATATATAATTAATATTAAATAATCCTTATTAAATAAACTCTAAGATAATAACTAAGGGGATATAAAGAAAATCTAAAGGTATAGAGGTTTAAATAATAAGTGTATTATTAATAGTGGTGAATGTGATAACATTAGTAATATATTATTTATAAAGTGAACCACGATAATTCTAGCACTTCCATATACTCTCACAAGGACGCATTTTAAGTGCCTTTATTAAAGCGGCACTATTTAGGGAGTGGCATGACGGTGACAGCTGGTTACGACCATGGATTCACTATATCCCAGTATCTTTCAGACAGTGATCAGGAATATAGCTGATAGCACCAGGAAACAGGAAGTTCAAGCGCTGAGGAAAGAGGATATGGAAGGCTGTTCTTCTTCGGGCCACTACCGGAGTACGACAGCCTTGTTGACAACAATAGGGGAAATCTCGGATTTGTATCTCTCTTCCGCTTTCAAAGCCTGTGCCCCTTGGTGGACACCCACCTCCCACAATTGGGATCTCTCTTAGAGCCACCCTCAGGCAATCGCTTTACTTTTTGCTTAATTATACTCGCATTACACTTTCTAGGTGCTTACACACGGCCTTCACGAGTGATTCGATGGTAGCCAAGGTGCGGCGAAACAATCCCTGACATCATCTAGAACCAACATGACTACACGGGCCGAAAAGTTACAGTTCGGCAACAACGGATACCACATATCTCATTGGCAATACGACAGGGGTACCAGGATGGTCCATCAATGGGATTGGATTGGCTCTTCTGTATTTATCCGCGCCCTGCCTCTTGGTAGTCGTAGCGAAATGGCATCCAACGGATACATTGCCAATCTTGAACACTCCACTCCACTCCACAATAACAAGTACTTCGTGCTCACATATACTGCTGTGGGAGAGAATTCTTCGTACTACTGTCATGTAGCCCATGCCTTACCATCCCACTTTGTATTGACCATGATGCGGGCGTACCAGGAGCTAGCCCCCTGACTACGGACTACAGGATGTAATATGTTGCTCCGTACAGACCCATATAATGGCAATTGAAAAGTTTTCTACTTACCCGTTATGGACTAGATCAATGGGGCATGGGTATTAAGGTTGGTCCGCATCTAAAAAGCGGGAGAACGCTAAGCCCTATTGCAATCCTCGGTGGTAAAATTTAACAGCTATGTCCTCGTGCTTCACATCGTTAGCCTAGAGGGTTCAAGGCAGTGAATAGGACTCACTAGCACAAATTCATAATGTCAAGATCCTCTCTTAAGCGCCACCTAAAGACCGAAGGCTCCGGATATAGACTCCGCCAAAGTCACCCTGGCGCAATAGTTCTCGATCACGAGGTCGGTAGGAAATCCGGTGCCATGGACATAAGCTTTACGCGTCACCAACAAGCGTACATATGATCCTCATGCATATGGCGAGGCGTCTAAATACTTCGTTGTTGCTCGCTTATAGCTTGCATTACCCCTCTTTGGATTGCCCGGTTAATTTAAATATACATGTTCCTAACCTCGGGGGCCAATGGGCAGCCCTACCCGCCTTGGACTATGAACCCTGGAAACTGCGTTGGGGAGCGTTGGATTTCGTTCCGAAAGGGGAAGTCCTACGTTAATACCTTTTAACTTTTTTTTAAATCATTCTATATTATATAATGATAGCTAGATCACTAGCTTTAGAAGTACTCTTAATAGGAATGTTATAAATTTTGAGAAAGCTATACTACTTGATCTTACGATAACTAGCTACCAACTTCGTCTAACATGGGAAACTTTATTTTCTGTCATCGGCGAAGAAGATTTATCCCATCATGCGTCTTTACTATCATCGTCCTTTATCTGTTGCTTCCCCAAATCTATCAGCTAGGTGACAGGATCCGCCAAACAGGGCCGTGGTCGACACAATACCAACTCGAGCAAACTTTCGAGCCCACAACAGACGAACTGAGCTGCCTGCTTGGCGAATCCCCCCAGCCAGACCACGACGACTTCTCTTCTACGAAACCCATCCCAAACCGCGTCCATTTCATCTATGGATTAAGCAACCCATACAGCAAACCGGGGTCAGGTACTTTTGACTTCCTGTGCTACCTTTCTGTGAGGAGCGCCCTCGTGGGAATGAGGGCTGAGAAGGTCTTCCTACACTACACATACATTGCCGAACCTCCCTCCCCCGATCCCAATGTCGACCCTCGAACGAATCCATGGATCAAGCGTCTCGACGGTGATATTGAACTGGTCCACCATACGCCTGAGGAGTTGGCAAGCCTCAAGAGCCGGCCTAGCGCAGTATGGCAAGCTGCCCATGTTTCGGATATTCTTCGATTGAAGCTGCTTCAAGATCAAGGCGGCATCTATCTTGATATGGATGCATTTGGCCTGAAACCTTGGACCAATATCCTGAAATCCCCCCGCGGCATTGTGCTAGGTCATGAAGGAGGGAATCGTGGCGGACTGTGCAATGCTATCATGGCCGCCCACGCGAATGGCACTTTCATACAGCGTTGGCTGGACACCTACGACGGTGTGGATCTTAGCAAAGAATGGAACTACCACAGTGTACTACTGCCAAAGGAGTTGCAACTCAAGCACCAGTCAGAGGTTTGCGCGCTGCCGCCTAGCTCGTTCTTCTGGCCAACTTGGACCTGGAAACACATTGACTGGATGCACAGCGCACTGGATCCCTACGAGGCGAAACACTGGGCGGCCGAAGTGAGTCGCAACGGGGGCAGCTTGTTTGAAAATCAGTTGGCATATCACGCGTGGAGTCAGATGGCATGGGACCGGTATCTGAAATATCTAACGCCTGAGGTTGTGCGCACCAAGGACACCAGATTCAATCTCATGGTCAGGCGTTTTCTAGAAGATGATGTCTAAGTGCCACGAACCTGAACCCATGCCCGCCCAGTGTTGTCTACAGGAAGAGAAAATGCCAATAACAGCAGGCGGGGCGGGCAGGCGAATCTAGCAAGACCGAGGCCAGGCGTTGGATGACGGCAACTCGGCATCGTGTTGGTCTAGAAGGCAACAGTAAGGGAATAAGTGGACGCAGATCGGAAGGGAATACACTTAATCCATAAGCCGTCATGAATTTAGTAATGAATCATATACTTGCAACCCCGTCATGGCTTTCTCATACTCAATGCCTAGTACCGACTGTCGTATACAGTCTCCTTATGGACTAACAAGCCCTGTCAGCATAGCCCAGCACCACCAACACGATCACGCCCTGACACCTCGTCCAGGGGTAATAGTGTCCACTCCAGCTGCAGAGATGCCAAAGCACGCTTGTTGCTCCACGAATAGGAAGGCGTACCGCAACCATTCTCCGCTTATTTCTCTACGACTCATTTGCGTGCTGTAGCGGCTTGGCGACCGGATGATTCGTGGCTGAGCCGCTTCAAACGGAAGTTACGTACGAACGATAAAAAGGAAAAAAGAAAAAGAAAAAACACAGAGAGGTTGGATGAAAGGAAGAACGCCGTCCTCCAGCAATCGGGCCTCGCTACCGGCCGTTTGCTTCCAAGCTTCTCTCGCGCTCGCCGACGTGCTGCCACGACAGAGAATATGGCACTACCTGCCCGGCAATTTCTGCGCCGCCGCGTACGGCACCTGCGCCCGCTGCTGTGGCTAGTCATCGTCGCCCTTTTACTGGAGGCAAGTTACCATGTGTCGCGATTTCGGGTTCCGGCGCCCGAGTTCGAGCTTGACCCCCCTTCCACACCTCGTGCCAAGAGCCCAATACCAGCGCGCCGCGCGAGAATGCCGTGCTCGTCATGCTGGCGCGCAACGAGGAGTTCCTCCAGGCCCAGCACTCCGTCGCCAGCTTAGAGCGCCGCTTTAATCGCTGGTTCGGGTACCCTTATGTGTTTTTGAACGACCAACCATTCAGCCACGAGTTCATGGACGCGATGCGTGCTGGTACGAACGCGAGCACCAGCTTCGAGGTCGTACCCAGGGAGCAGTGGACGTTTCCCAACTCGCTCGATAAGGACAAGGCGCAGGTAAGCATCGCCGCGCAGGGCAGGCACGGAATCTTGTATGGAGGACTGACAGCATATCATCATATGTGCCGTTTTTTCGCCGGGTAAGTTATATGTTCATCCTTGGGCCCCTGTTGGGTGGAAAGTACTAATAATTGGGCAAGCGCTTTTTATGAACTCGAAGCTTTGAGAAAATACAAATATTACTGGCGCATCGAGCCAGACGTCGATTTCCCCTGTTCCATCACTTACGACCCGTTCGTAGAAATGGCCCGGCATAAGAAGGTATATGGTTACACCATAGCGTTGCCGGAAGAAGGCTCGACGTGCCCCAGCCTTTTCCGACAGGTCTCAGACTGGAAGGAGTTTCATAACATTCAAGACACAGATCTTTGGAAAGCGTCCATATCGCCCTCGCGACTACCGTGGCCGCTCCGCAGCTTCACCAAGCATTTTCCACATCGAGACCGCCACGGGGACAGTTGGAATCTCTGCCATTACTGGAGTAACTTTGAGATTGCGGACTTGGACTGGTTCCGCGCCGCACCCTACCAGAACCTTTACGCGCACTTGGAAAAGACCGGAGGCTTTTATTTCGAACGAGTATGTACCATGTTCATCATTAACCCTCACTCCTCTTCGGAACCCCTATTGGCCACGTTTTACCAATCGTCGCTTACTTTCTTGACGAACAGTGGGGAGATGCTGCCGTGCATGCTCTGGCTATTAATATGCTCGCGGATCCCCGAGCAATCCATCATTTTGCCGACTTTGCATACAGACACGACTACTACTACCAGTGCCCTGCCAACGCACCCGACGGACAGTTGCCTACCTCGAGCACGTTGAATGCAGCAGAGCCCAATTGGGCCTTGGAGCAACAGGGCGGCATTGGATGCCGTTGCGACTGCGACAGTCACACGCCGAGCAACGTCGGGTCGTACTGTCTGAACAAGCTGCGCGAGCCTATTAGCAAGAAAAGGCCATGGAAAACGTGGCTAATGGGCTGGATATTTTGATGTGCGCGATTACAGAGAATAGATTCAGCGTTGTCATTGAAGTAAAGGAGAGAAGCTGTCAATCGCCTACCTGAAACGATTCTGCCGCTCAGCCCCTAACGACGCCGAAACCGCGTGTGCTCGTCCGCCAGTGTAATGTGCCCGTGTTTATCTGGGATTGAAACGACTGCGGTTGGCTCTAGGCAGGCCGAAAAGTCGTATTGGTGCACACCAGAACGGACGTATGCCAGAATGGACGGACCCCGGAACTGGTCCACGAGGAGGGGAGGCCTTGCTGCTTCGCCTCTCCAAGGGTATGGACATCCTCGCGTGCTCTCTCCGGCCCTTGTTCACAATGTCGCCCTTGCAATTTTGCAGTCTGCTAGCGCAGCATGAGCGCTAACACACTATTAGAAATCGCACCACATTCGGTAGGAAGAGGGGTAATCGGCGCGAGCTTCCGTATCAGGATAAGGACTGGGAGCGCGCAGGCCTATGAAAAGCAGGTTAGAAGGGAGGAATGTGTCCCGACAGATTGGGTCACTAAAGAACGGGACGTAAGGGGGCAAGTAGTCTTTATACTATAATGGCGCTAATTCGAGGCTCAGCTAGTGGTCGCAGCTGCTTTGGGCATCGTGCCAGTGCGCGGACCGGACAGCCTTCCGATTGTCATGTCACCCAATAGTCATTAATTAGAGTTTGCCAACGATGCACCTCGATGGCATGTCGACTTTCTTTCTGCTCACTACTTCGTATCCTCTCAGTGTCAATGTCGTCTCCACCTGCCATTCCAGGAATAGCGGGGTTTCCTGGAAGTTAGTGTCTACCATAGCCCGAGGATTGAATCCGCATCCGTTCGACCAGAGAAGCTGGACGGGAGCCGACAATTGCATGGATGATATTCCAGACTTCGTATCTTGAGGCCTAGTCTCCAGAAGTAACCAGTGCAGTGCAGTACAGTACCCAGCCTGCCATTTACAGATTGATCATTTTGCGAAGCTACCGAGTTCTCGAGTAGGAACTGCTTCCTGGCATCCGTTCTAACCATGGTGCATCAACTTCCCTACCGACATACGTGTGGTCCCGTACATCGCATTACAGTATGTGCTGACGGAGTGGCTCTCGAGGCGCTTGTACCGCTTGCCTGCACCCATTGACATGCTGGTCACATTGACGACGACGCCGCCGCGGGGCGATGCCGCGAGCGCCGGCAGCAGCGCCCACGTCAATACCACGCCCGCGTTGTTGATCAGCATGTCGAGGCGGCCCGCGTGCTCGCCGGCGCGCACGGCGCGGCCGCGAGCTCCTTTGCGTGCGCTTCGGTGTCCACGGAGCCAACCACGAGCGTGATCTTCAGTTGCTCCTTGGGACCCGCCGCGGCCTTCTCGCAGAGCCGCTGGGTCTCCTCGAGGCCCGCCAGCGTCCGCGCGGATAGGATTAGGCCGCGAGCGCCGGCGCGCGCGAAGACGGCGGCGGTCGCGCGGCCGAGGCCCTGGCTGTCGCCCGTGATGGCGACGATGAAGCGGTCTGGGAGGGGTTGCGCGCTGGGGGCTAGGGCTGGCGGGACTTCCTGGTGGATCTTCTCGGTGAAGTTTGCGCCGGAGGCAGGGGGGAAGTGGATTTCTCCGGCAGGCTCCACGGTTTCTTTCAGTGATTGTTGGTTCGATGATAAGATTTTGGACAGTGTATCAGGCTTTTACAAAGGATGTTTGGACGGCCAAGTAACACATGTGGATGGCTCATTATATATGTGACGATAGCTCATGGTTGCTCTTTGACAAACAAGCCTATTCATGATGCCCCTGACTGATGTCGTTTTTAACACATTGCGTAGGCTTGGAATGTCAGCTGTGAAAATTCAAGGTGCATGATAGGGTTGGTCTTTTGTCAAATGTCCCTGTGCACAACCGGATTTCGGGCATTTACCTGTCATGCGAGTTGCTCCGACAGTATGTTCTCCGGCAGCACACCACACCACAGACGCGCAGCTAACAATATCGCTACCCAACTTCAAGTTAGTCTATGGGTCTTCTATTCCGGAAAGAAACTGCAAGATTCTTATGTCTGTTCAATGACTACGTGACCGGATGCGAGTGGGCGGAGCTGCAGGACTTAGACAGGGGTAACGGTGGATATACTTCTTAACTTCATGTCCGGCTCCGCGGCATGTTTTCGTCTTTTAACCCCCAAATTCTCCATAGGCGTCTCAAGAGCTATATAAAAAACCTTTCAGCTACTTTATTTGAAGGCCAGTCATTGGCTTTGACTTAGAGTGATTACAATTGATAGGTAGAGCGTGTAGTGCTAATGTCCATTCTTGATGTGCCAATAGCTAGCACATCGAGTAAGCTAATCGTCGCGGCGACTTCTCTGGCGCAATGGGATGAATCATGATAATATTGCAATGCGTTATCTGTAACTTGTTCACCACGTACATGGGTCTCTACCAGCGCCTATCTATCTAAACCAAACGTATCCGGAAAAGCCCCGTTGATAAATCCATGATATCCTCCACACTCCGGTCGGATCGGTACTCAAATCTATCGTGTATCAACATCTTCTCAAATGCCTTCGCGTCTTTAGACCGTATCCCTCTTTCCTTGATGCATATCCCAAAGCATCTAGCAACCCAGTGCCTCACCTTGCTCCAGTCTAGCAGACGATTGAGGTCAGCTGCTGTTGCCCAGAGAAATGACATGAGCATGTCCCTATCCTCTTCCTTATCGCTATCAGGAGGCCTTATCTGCAACGCATTGAGAATAGCGTCCAGCACTGCGTTGCACTCGTCGGGTTCGTTTGCCTCCATAAACGTGAAGGCTAGCTGACTGGCGGCATTGACAAGGTCCCGTGGAGGCAAATCCCGATCTGGGCGTAGAAGGCGAGATGCGGTTTCCCTCGCCGTGGACAGCGTGTTGGTGCAGTTCAGAGGCTCGCCTCGCAAAAGCTGGCACTTTGCCAAGATGCACCGGGCTTGAAGTACCTGAGGGCCGAGCTGGTCGGGTCTTGCCTCGCACAGCTCGATGATTTGTGGAAGAAGATCCGCAAACCCATCTTCGGATATTGAACAAGCTAATTCCAGCAACTTCAGCTGGTGACTAACTGTCGCTGGCCCCTGGAACCCAGGGGGAAACGCATGAGAACCTGTTGAATGGCGTCCTGATTCAGCGATCTCTCCTCACGAGACAAGTCGCCAAGAACAATGCCTTCTCTCATGTTGTTCATGTTGTTGGTGTCATCCATCAATTTGAACAAGGCGATGACGGCCTGTTCAGTCCGACCCCACTGATGAAGTAGCTTAACTAGGCGCGTGTGATGGGTTAGGGTCTTCTCATGTCCCGCTCCCCATTTGTCCACATGCTTGTATGTCATCCAATCCAACACAGCGTCTGCGTCAGCCATTCGTCCCAGATTGGCATAGAAAGAGGCGAGCATATATCCAGCCCGTAAAGTCTCCTCGTGAGTTGGCGTCAGAAGATGACGGAAGCCAACAAGGCTATCCCGAAACTTCGCCTCGGCGTCCTCGGACTTCCCAGCAGACACTGCCTCACAAGCTGATCTTAGTAGGGTGTGAAGATCCGACATGTTCATGAGCCTAATGTTGAACCCTTCTGGCTCCGTATCGTAGTTGACTATCAAGCTAGTGTTGTGATCAGCAGGATCCTTACTTAATGGCAGTAGATCTCTGATTGCCTGTGGTGTGTCTCCAGCCAGCGGAAATGGTGTGTGGTATTCGACGTCGCTTGGGGTAGGTCCAGAAGGGTATGCTTGATCTGTGTCGAGGAGTCATTATCTTGGACTAAACGAGGGGAGATACGATGTGGTGAATGACAGAAATTTCTCACCTCCTTCGTCTTGACTTGGAGCATCCGCCAGCTTCTTGACTCTTTCCTCTGACATTTCCAAATCGCCGCACCAAAATGTGGTCTTTTGAGGCTGGCGTTCGTTCAGCTTGTTTAGCATCCACTTTGCCTTTCTTTGTGGAATATTTTTGGCCCATTTCCACTCCCTGAACCGGTCCTTGTACATCTTGATACTGTGGTAACTTATTATTAGCGTCTATCGTATAGTGTTATGAGGGGAAGGCATACGATGCTTTGAAATCATAGGTCTTGATCATGTCCTCCATCACTTGCGGGAGGGGAAGGTTTTCGTCAATGTATAACCTTTTGATAGCTGGTTTATATTGATCCCAGGCATTTTGGGGAGGTTGGCGCATCCTTGGTTTTCGAGTTGACCGACCACTTCTCTGCGTAACACCCCTCCTCATTGGGGAATCTATTAACTCAGCATGTTCAGGCAGTAATTGGTTGATAGTGTCTGCTGCCTCTGAGTCATGCTGCAGAGACGCGTAATTGTGAGGAATTGCATATTGATTGTTAGATATTCGGTCAGACGCTACTCCGTGTGACGATGAGTTCGTGTCCCGCGGTCCACTCGGATACTGATGAGTTGGGCTGGACTGGTGGTTCCCAAGATTCATTGTGTATGAATGTGATGATGGAGTACCAGAAGTGTTGTAGACCCCCCTGAGAGCTTGATTCTGATATGATGAAGGAATTGGTATTTGCGGGTTGTTCATCCTTGCACACGGAGGAGAATGCTGTGCATCGAGTTGGCCAGCTGCGGCCAACTGGTTGAAAGTGACAAAAGGGAATTGAAAGAAAGAGGCAGGCGCGATGTATTATGTTGAATCCAGGTATTGCTGCTAGGTGGATGTCGGGATATCTGGCGCGAATCTCTAGAGTGAATTGAGTCAAGCAAACTCGCATATATATTGATGAGTTTTGCTTTAGCTAGAAGGCAGCTAATACTCACTCCGATGGTTTAGAAGAACATGCATGCCATTCTTTTGCAGTACAGAGAGACCAGAGAGTAAGGGTCATGCCAAAGACCCTGGAAGTTTTTCAAAGTTCTTCAACAGAGCTGGTTCAAGCCAAGGCTTGTTGCCTACATAGAGTGGTACGTACTTTTCAGTTCGCCTCCCAATCAATCTGAATGCGCCAACGCATACATCAAAAGGTACGTACTTTCGGTGTGATGCAGTGGAAAGACATTTAGGGAACAACCTGTTTCTCACACGAGAAAAGTTCTTCAAAGTTCTTTTCAGAAGTATTAACCTACGTATGCATCCTCCCCGCCCATGCCAACACCAGTGCAGGGGGCGGCTGACCTGAAGCGACGCAGCCAGAGGCTCTCAGCCCCCACACCAACAGATCCTAAAAGTTCTAAATTATTGCCATATCAACCATGGGCGGTTAAGCGAGCGTGGTAGACTCCCACGGCTTGGCGAGCGTGCATCCTGGTCTCCAATCAAGCCTTACTTGAATAGCTTTTGCTACATCGCAAAGTTTTTGAAAGATCTGGACAGGTATCAGCCGACCAGTGTCGTACCATCGGCCATTACTGTATGTTCAAAGCCTTGGATCTATGAAAGATCTTGAAAGATCCAGATTCTATCTTGTGATTGCAATGTGCTTAGCGGTATGCCTCTTATCCCTAGTAGTAGGTACTCGGTTGATTCCATGGTAAAATAACCAATGGATTATAAAATTGAAAGTTCTTCAAAGTTTCTCGAGCAATGTATTATAAGAACAGCGCCATTTGAAGCAATCTTCAATGTCTATCGAGGGCAATTATTCATTTGTCCAGCATCTCGAATACTTTATAAACTGAGAGACGATCATACTTCACCCGCATTGTTACCAGTCAAACATATACACGGTTTCATCTCCTAGGCTTATCGCAATCAAGAGGTGATCGCTATGGTAAGTCAAGGTGCATTCGTGTCTAACTAATCCCATCATTACTAAATACCGTGTTCCCCCCTAGTCTGGATGCTTCACACCGGTACCTCGGCCACGAAGAGATGGTTCTACTCATGTGCTATCGAGTGGAGTCAAGGGTGGGGGTGATGCAATGTCGACGTGGCTCAACGAATCGGTTGACCAACGGCCATTTAACACCATAGGGGCTGTTCAGGCAACTACCGAGCGATTTTTCATCCGTAAGGCAGCAAATGCAGTTTCTGTTGCCACTGCAGGCTCCCAGAAAGAATCCAACACTGAACAAAGCACACAAGTATAATAATGGAATGGAAGGGGTCTCAACCTGTTCTAAACTTTCAGCAGCAAGGGTTCATCTTATTACTCACTTGGACATATCATTAAGCCTTTTACAGTCAATCTATTATCAAGTCTTCCCCTCCAAACAAGCCAGATGGAGCATGACACATCCCACTCTTTACCAGAAGCACTTGATTGGAACATACCGCCCGCGAACTCGTCTGGAAAAACCTACCTCGATATCGCAGATGGACCTGGCCAGTCTCTAGAGACCAAGACCTTCGACCAGTTCTATACCTCAAATGGCGAGACGATTGTATTGCCCGCGGGTGAGACCTTTCATGACAAGAATCGACACACACAGTTATATCAAAGTGCCATTGTTGTTAGGAAAGTATGGGATAAGTATGGAACAGTGAGCAGAAAGCAACTTGAGATCAAATCCCCGCATATGAAAGCTGCTATAAAGGCGGCTATTCCACAATACCAATCTATGGAGGTAAACCTACATCCAATAGTTTTTCCAGGGCCCCCTCGCTCATTGTTCCTTTACCGTCAAGAGCTTCAAGACTACGGCATGGCTATAGAGCCGATGGATCCAGTTGGCGCCCGTCACGTTCACTTCTTGCTCGCATACATGTGGGATGAATTTGTCAACGAAACGAGTGCGTTCTTTACGTCTATCTTCTTGGCCGACGACGGCGTGCCATCGCTCGAGTTTGAGCATCTGTGGATGGTATTCCGTCCAAAAGACCTAGTACTCGTCTGTCAGCGCGATCAATGCCAGAAACAGTTTGAGGAAGTGTTCCAATTTATGAACATGGAGATGGTTAACGATCGTTCCTGGGAGGTACACGGATACCGCATCGACTACGACGGTGACCTTTTTGGATACACAACAAAGACCTACCGAATCAGATACTACTATGGATACCGCATCATCAAAGACTTGGAGTTAGTGCCAATGCAGTACGTCGCAGACTCTAAACGCGTCTGTTCTCGGCTCATTGTAAGAGGCAAGGCATTCACAGAGCTTCATGGGCAGCACCACCGTCTGCACAACGGCATAGGCTCACTCGTGGTGAAGTCAAAGGGACATACGCCAGTCTATGACAATGATAAATTCGGCGACGGGCTTGATTACCGACACCACATGGTATGTAGAAAATTGCCACTGCGACACCCCTCACTGACGACTCCAATTTCTCATAGGCGACGTCTCGTATCATGGTTGATCGAAAGGCTTTCAAGGATGCCAACCCGTCTTTGTGGATGAAATTTACCGCATCTCAGAAGGTCTTCACTGCAGATGATGGTGGAGCGAATAATATGACCTCTGAAGAGCTGATCATTTGCTCTGATGTTGTGTATGGATACTCCCTCCGCGATAATGCGTGGGGACGCTTTCACATCGACAACATGCAGCAAATTGACCTAGACTCGTGCGCTTTCGACGAACTTATACTACAGAGTATATACAAGGATCATGTTCGTTCCCTCGTACAAGTCCATGAGGATACGCGGCTGCAGTTTGACGACTTTATTAAAGGAAAAGGCCGTGGGGTTGTATTCCTCTTCTATGGCGAACCTGGCACTGGCAAAACCCTCACAGCAGGTAAGTTGCCCCTTCACGCTCACCTCATCGACAAGGACTAACAGTGTACAGAGGGCATTGCAGATTATTGCAACAAACCTCTTCTGCGATTGGATGCCGGCACACTAGGCACCACGCCCAAGTCTGTAGAGACACAATTATCGGCAGCCTTCAACATTGCCGAGAGGTGGCACGCTGTGGTTCTAATAGACGAGGCAGATGTTTTCCTTGAACAGAGAGAGCCCAACGGACTACTTCGCAATGCTCTTGTATCAGGTAACCACCCCCTTTACTTAATCTTGTGGCCACATCTCCATGTGTTCATAGTTTTAAGCTTGATATAGTGTCTGTCACCTCTAAATCGTCTCGCTAATTTCGATTTAAAGTTTTTCTCAGGATGTTGGAGTACTATCAAGGTATTCTTATTCTCACAACCAACCGAGTTGGCTGTTTTGATAAGGCCTTCAAGTCCCGTATCCATCTCGCCATTCGCTACCCATCGTTGTCAGAGGCCAGCCGCCGAGTTCTCTGGAAAACGTTCCTTCGCAAGATATCAGAGGAAACTGCCAATCAACTTGATTCTACCGGTGTGCTGGAGAAGCTCGCGACTGAGCCCTTGAACGGCAGACAGATCAAGAACCTCGTCCGCACCGCATCCGCTCTGGCCATCAACGACGAAGAATCTGGCGGGAATATTTCCCAACGCCACCTCAACTTGGCTTTGGAGCCAATGAAGAGCTTTCTGGACGACGTGGAATTGGAATTTGCTGAAGTAAGTGGACCGTCAGGTTCAGGCCCAGGTGATCGCGCATCAAAGAGAAGGCGAACAGAACAGTCAACCATCGGCCCTATGGCCTTCGAGGATCCATTAGGTTAGGCACACAATTATGGATAACGCCCTTTCTTATTTTGTTTGTTTTCAATTCCTCAATAGTATTAATTCTATCGCGCTTCATTCCGTGAGATTAGCAATGTAGCCAATCATTGAGCGCCAGTTTGTCATGAAAAACTATGTACCTACTTGCAACATGGGTTTCGTCACCTGTGAAACAATGCGAAGTGTAACTATCCATCCCTGGCATGAGTGCAAGCTACCATCATTAAATATCACAAGTCATACCTTATTACTCCTACTATACTGTCAGGAAACAGGGCATAACTTGCGAGAATGTTGTGACTCTGCTGTTCCAACCCTTTTATGGCAAACTCATAACATTACTGCGTTTTCAAAGTTAAGAACGTGTCTGCCCAAGGCAGAGGAATATAAATGAATAGCAAATAACGCAAAGTAGATTCAGGGGCATCCTGAGAAGATATCCAGGAAGAAGACATCCCAGTCGCTTTCTCGGCTCTGATGTCTTCGCTGCCAACGCCCGCATCACATACACCCGGGACAGGTTGGACTACCCTCGGATAAAGGAAGGAAGCACTGCGGTGTGTGCCCCTTCAGCTCATGGATGATTTCAAATGGCGTATCAGGGTTCTAGGGAACCTCGCTGACCCTTTACAGGTTGCCATCAAACGGATAGATGGTTACGCCAGCAAGAGATTATTCCTATCGGAGTACAAGACTCTGAAACAAGTGAACCTCATCAACCATTCTAATCTGGTACAGACCCTCGGAGCCTTCATCCAGGAGACCGGTGAAAGGAAACACTACAATCTGGTATTCCCGCTGGCGGTAGGGCATCTGGGGCAGCTATTCCGTGGACAAATTGAGGGAGACCATGCGTTCATTGGCCAACGAAAAAGCCTCGCAAACCAGTTTGTTGGTTTAGCCAGTGGCCTTGCGTATCTCCACGAATCGAGCATTGCGCATAGGGACATCAAGCCATCCAATATCCTCCTATACCAGGAGGAAGATTCTAGAGCCATAAAGATGAGAATTGCGGACTTCGGCCTTTCTGTCGATCTGACTACGTGCAGAGACGAAGTTACCACAGCATCATCGACCACTACCACATCCAAGGTATGGCACACGGAAGCTTACGATGTTACGGCGCCACCAAAGCGAGCGACCATTCTTAGGCCAGAGACACTGTTCTCAGAGGATACTTGGGACCTTGGCTGTGTCTTTACTGAATTGCTGGCCTACATGTGTGATGGCGGCGCCCAAGGTGTAGCAAGGCTGAGAGAAGCTATAACGACTTCAGATTCTCAGATATCGTCAGACGAGTTCTCTGAACCCCTGGCGGGAGATGGTCGGCAGATCAAGTCCCAGGTTTTCGATTGGATTTCCGAAGCAAGCAAGAAGGACCATATGGCTCGGGAACTGCAGCCGATACTGCGAAAGATGTTTGCTGAGCCATCAAGCCGGGTCACATCGAGACAAGTATGCCTCGATATAAGTCAAGTAAGTCAAATCTTCTCGATAATTGTTTCGTTTAAATTTGTGAGATGTACAAGGCTGCACGCAAAGGTTCTTCAGCCGAACTGACATCCTTCAGATGGACTTCACGGAGATTACCTGGAATGACGGCGTACGAGAAGTCGTCCTGAAGCCGGCCTCGAGTATAAGGGGCCTTACTACATCGGAGGGGCTTAGGCGTGGCGTAGAGACATGGCTGGGCAACCGAGTAGACTGGTGGCCGCTCCGCCCGCTACCGCCGATTTGTGCTCCAGGCGATGTTATAGTGAGCTGGAAGGTAGGTATAGTGACTCAGGAGATGTTTTGATCCTTGCATGAGCCATGCAGAAGACTTTACTGATGAACCCCGTTACCGTAGTGGAACTCCCATGATCTGTCGATTGCACTGTCGCCCGATGAAGCGAAACGGTACAAGGCTCTGTGCGTGCCACTCCAGGCTGCCAACTCACCGCCGCTATTACCATTGACGTCCGTTCCAGGTGGAGCGGGCCACAGCAGTAGCGCCTCGATGCCACAGATGTCATCCCAGGTATACAAGACAGACAGTGCTCGAGGTCGGCCAGTAGACCCAGGAGCTCCAGGACAACCAGGAGGCTCAGGATCTCCAGGCCAACGTGGAACTAGACCCCTAGCACAATCTCCTCCCCCGAGGCTGACAACAACCATCTACTGCTGTATGGACACTCCATACAGGGAGTTAGTAGACAAACGCGTTTATTCCGTAACCAGAGTCGAGGAAATACGGAACGACAAGGCCTTCTACACCAAGGTCCGCGAATTGATCCGGAATTCGAAGGGCAGTAATATTCTGTCGCGCTGGATCTTCCGTGGGTTGTACTGGAAAACCTGTACCGAAGTAGAGTTCATAAAGGTAAGTACGCGAGTCCGGGCCACGGTTCCCAGTACTGAGGCAACACGGCGTGTACTATATCGACCAAAAGCAATTCATTACTTTTCACTGACGCTTCATGCCACTTTGCTTCTCTTTAGTTTCATATTATCCGCGATAACAGGGAGTCCGTCCTTCGCGACGGATGCGAGCTCCCGCAGCGCAAGGACGGCTACGAGCACAGCATGCCGAAGCCCGAGAACTTGCAAATGCGGCTGATGGCAGCCCAGATAGTGCAGGGGCTTGCGAACCCGGCCGACGCCGCGGGCGAGCGCAGGGCGGTGCAGGCGCTGCCCAAGAAGCTAATCCCGCCGCCCCGGATACTGCGCATGGGCGAACCCGGCTGGGGAATCGAGTTACGCATGGGCTTTTCGCCCTGGAAGTTCGGCTGCTGGCTCTGCATCTGCGCATTTCTGACGCTGGGGTTTGTTGTCCTGTGGCTCGTTCTCGTCAACAAGACGGACCTGCCGGCTGCATTCGTCCCGGTGAACTTTGTCTTGAACATTGTCACCCTGACATTCGCGGTGATGCAGATGGGCTAGGTAATGGAAAGAGGGCATGTATAGAACTACACTCTTTTGGAAGCGGGGACCTTTCAGTAAGGATATATATCGTTCATTATCTCGGGTGGGAATTGAGTTTCATAGTTAATTTCTATCAATCCTTTCACGTGTAATCTTCGTAAAAGCAAATGGGTTTAATCAAGATTTGCCATCGACCTGATAGGACATGATAGGGGTACGCGGCCGCGTGTCGCGTTGAGAAAGGGGCTATTAAAAACTGGAGGTGGGACAGCGTGTTCTCGACTACATCGTATACAGATTCGCGCACGCACATTCTTGAATACATACATTGTGTAAGGTTTGACTTCCATCTAGGGTGATTGACATCGAATATGAAAAGAAAGGAATAAAATTCTCAACGTGTCCACCGTTCGGAGTCAACTCCTTGTTCCTAGCTTCCATCAGATGCCATTTCACACCACCATACGAGATTTCAGCTTGCCACCTTCTACAATCACGGCCTTTCTCTTTTGCAACTCGCCCAAATCCCACTTCGCCGAGATGTAGCGCCCACTCAGCCAACCGGGTCTATTGCGACCCAGCCGAAGGCAAACAGCACCGCACAGGCCCGCATCGTCCGTGGCCAATTTGTAAAGCTCCTTAGGCGCGCCCTGGGGGGGCTGGTGAAAACGGTACCCGGATGCAGCGAATAGAAGACCGGTCCCTTTTCTTCCGCTCTGTTTTCGGCGCTGCTGTTATAAACCTTCGTCGCCGTCTCGATCAGCCGGTTCGACGCCAGCGCCGAGATGTTGAAACCCAGTGCCCCAAGCCCAGCCGTGGTAAAGTGCGAGCAGATGCTCGTCACATTGACGACGAAACCGCCGCGGGGCGACGCCACGAGCGCCGGTAGTAGCGCCTGCATCGTGAGAATTCGGCTAACGTAGTTAATCTGCATAGGCGCCGCGAGCTGGTCGGGCCGAATACGGTCCAGCGGGCCCCACGCCGATTCGTGCGTCGACACCACGCCCGCGTTATTAATTAAGATATCGAGGCGGCCTATATACTCGTCGCCGCGTATAATACAACCGCGAGCTCCTTTATATACGCTTCAGTATCTATAGAGCTAACTATAATTATAATCTTTAATTACTCTTTAAAACCCGCTATAATTTTTTTATAAAGCCGTTAAGTCTCTTTAAGGCTTATTAATATCTATACGGATAGGATTAAGCTTATTACGCGGTTAAAACCTTAACTAATACTTATAATAACGATAATGAAGTAGTTTAAAAGAGGTTATGCGCTAAGGGCTAAAGCTAGTAGGACTTCTTAATAAATCTTTTTAATAAAGTTTATACCGGAAGTAAGGGGGAAATGGATTTCTTTAATAAGCTTTATAATTTCTTTTAATTATATTTAATTTAATAATAGGATTCTAGATAATTTATTAACCTTTTATAGATATTTAGATAATTAAATGTTCTATATAGATAACTTATTATATAAATAATATATAAAGATAACTTTAGTTACTTTTTATTAAAAATATCTATTTATACTACTACGAACTACTATTATTATTTATATATTATATAATCTCGGAATTTTAGATTTATAAATTTAAAGTATATTATAAGATCGGTCTTTTATTAAATATCCCTATCTATAATTAGATTTCAGGTATTTATTTATTATACGAGTTGCTCCGGTAATGTATTCTCTAGTAATACACCTTACTATATATACGCAGGAAATAATATTGCTATCCAATATCAAGCTGGGCTATATACCTTCAAAATCGGAGAAGTCTATTTCTTTAATAACTGCGTGGTTAGGTGCGAGTGGACGAAGCTGCAGGGCTTGGACAGGGTATCGGCGGAGATACTTCTTAACTCCATGTCCGGCTTTATATCATATTTTCATCTTCCAACTCGTAGATCCTCCTTAGGCACAACAAGAGGTCCTAACAACCCGTTCAGATGTGTGCTTCCAAGGCCATCCAATTTAATCGAGCTGACGTGAATAAGAGTAGAGTGTGTGGTGTGGTGTCCATTCTGATACGTCAATAGCTCGTCTATCACTTCAGCAACCACTTTAATGTCGTAGGTGAGATCATCCAAGGTGTTAATCATCTGTAAACCTAGTTAAAGTAGCATGGTATGGCGAGACGACCGATTACATGGAATGTAAAGGATTCAATATTGCGTTGACTCTAGCCTATGTTCGTTATCAATGTGGACGTCAGAGAATAGGGTAGTAACACTGGGCGAAAATTATGATATCAAGATAGGAGGGCTTTGAATGCTTCCATGTCTACTATATAGGGACTTAAAGCCGACTCGTCGTATCTTGTATTTGAATGCAGTATCAGACCTATTATCCGGGTCGTACGGGAATAATCATTGGCAATTTGCGCTATATAATGATATCTGGACACCAGGGTTGATAGCATAAAGGGATGGCGATACACTGTTGTCTTGCCAGGTGTGTAGGCCTGCAATTGCTAGAACCTAGCCACCCGGTTCTTGATTGCTGCGACACCCACCTAACATGATTCTAATTGCAGGCATAAACACACCCATAAGATGCTACCATTACTGGTACCAACACTGCGACAAACACATCTGATATGGGCCTCTTTCCCCCAACCAGACTTACCGAGAAGAGACTACACGAGGTATGAATGGTATGTGCTTGGCGCAACACGGTATCAATAACTAAATGTGGTATTTGCAGGCTACTTAATATCACGACTTGATCTCCCCTTTGGTCCCCTTGATCGCCACCAAATCCTCCTCGTCGAACACGATGCCAAAATACCGCCGCAGCGCCTCGACCCTCTGCGCGTCCGTCCGGAGCACGACCTCGAGCTTGGTCTCGCCGTTGCGGCGCCACTTCAGCTTGTCGTGGTCCAAGATGATGGCGCCGTCCAGCTCGCCCGCCACGGCCGCCTCGTCGGGCGACCCGGGCCCCTCGTCGTCCCCGCCGCCCGCCTCGAACGCGACCAGCGCCTCGCGGTCCGTCGTGAAGCGCACCGCGAGCACCTTCTGGTGGAAGAAGGAGGACGGGCTCTTCCAGGGGCTCAGGTTCATGCCCGCGATGTCCTCGGGCAGGAACTCGAAGTCGACGAAGCAGTAGGCGGGCGTCCAGGCCGCGTCCGGGCGCGCGCGCTGCTGGTACACCCAGCACTTGGAGTCCTGGTTGAGGTTCTGCGGGATGGCCTCGTACACGAGCCGCATCTGGCCCGGGGCGATCTGGGTGTGGACGGCGTTGGGGGCGAGCGGCAGCGGCATGGCGGCCTCGTTGGCGCCGAAGGCCACGTCGACCATGTACTTCTGCAGGACGCCGTCGTCGCCCAGCAGGGTGACGATGTTGACGCAGTGCGAGAAGCCGCCGTAGCGGCCCGTCTCGGGGTTGCGGACGCGCGCCCCCGCCAGGTAGACGTTGTAGCCCAGGGAGCGCAGGACGGTGTGGAAGAAGGAGTTGGCCTCCATGCAGTAGCCGCCGCGGTGGCACTGCCAGGGGCGGGGCTCGCCCTCGGCGCCGGCGACGTGGGGCTGCTTCTCGACGATCTTGCGGAAGAGGAACTGGGGCCGCACGTTGACGGTGCGGTGCCACGAGTAGTGCAGCGACAGGTTCTCGAACGGCACCTTGACCACCTGGTGCTTGACCAGCAGCGTCAGGTACGCCAGCTGATCCACCGCCGTCGTCGACCCATTGGCCAGTTGCTCCGTCACCGAGTAGATGCGCTGCCGCTGCGGCAGCACGATGCGGTCAAAGTACTGCTCCAGCTGCGCGCGGCTGTAGGTCGGGCGGTCCGCCATGGTGAGGCTGGTATTGGGGCAAAGCTAAAGTAAGGCCAATAATCCTCGAGTGTATAGGCTTATACGAAGTCAAGAAGTTGCCTATTTGGTGTTGTTGTCGAACCTTATCTGTCAATACAAAAAGCATATAAACTCAAAAGTCTAATGTTCCCAAGAAAACCGAGAATGGCGCGTCTCGGCGTGGAGAAAGTGGGACGACGTTGAGCCCCTGTGACGTCATGATTATTGGTATTATCCACTGCTGTCGTTAGCTCGATGTGCTATCTGATTCGCGTAGTTGAAAGACCGAGTCAGGTCTGGATAGCAAATGACAAATTCCTAGGACTGCCGAAGTAGGGAATGAAGCTCCGAAGATGTTGTCGTACGGTTTTAGTTTCTGTGTGCCACTGAGTGGTTGGTTGTGAGTAGGGTGATTTGGGCACCAGCCTAGGAACGCTAATTGAACAAGGAATACGATGCAAGCTCTCTATTGATTCGTCTCAGCCAGTCATCATCATTTGCCAAGAGATTCTGGGTTGCTATCGAATCTGCAGTGTTGCCAAGCTTGCAACAGAGCCGTCGCTCGTCTGTTTATGAGGGCTGTCGTATATTGCCAGTCAATGGGAACATCACTATACTGCTGCCACTTGATGATGGATGAGTTGTATCATTATCAGCAAGTATCCCATATCTATCATCTGCCTTCTGCTGCCAAGGGAACATTTTACTGCCAAGGGGCCAAAGCTACTCTACAAAGTGTGTCATATGCCTGCGAACATTGCAGGATAGCTAGAAATCGGATGAGAACCCCGACGTTGCCTATTCTGCCTCACGAAAGTTGTCCACGAGCTGTTCCTTAGCAGCACCCAGTGCTTGCAAAGTACCATCAGTCTTCTAATCCTCCGATTTCTCACCATCATCCTCCCCCTCCCCCTTAACATTTTCCTCATCCTCTGCTTTCTGGCTTTCTGTTCCTTCGCTCTCCGTCGTTTCATTCTGAGTCGTCTCACTTCCGGGCGTCTCGTTATTCGTCTTCTCACTCTCGAGCGCCTCGAGCTCATTCTTCTTGCGTTGCTTGATTTCATGCTCCATCGTCTTACGCTCACTGGCCTCGCGGTGCTTGATCTCGCGCACTTGGACCCTGCGCTCCATCTCATCTCGCTCCTTCGCCTCGCGGGCCTTCTTCTCACTTTCTTCTTCCTCACTTTTCTTCACTCCAACCTCCTTTGCATTCGGGGCTGAGAGCTTCTCTGATGTCTGTTGATTGATGGTGAGCAGGGCTTTGCGGATGCCCGCAGAAGTCGTAGCCGTTTCAGGAACATGCTCAAACTCGTAAGGATCGTAGAATTCGTTTTTCGACGGGAAGGGTTCGTTAAGCTGCACACCGGGGAAGTCCTTGCTGTAACGCTCAAGGCGTGCCGCAAACTGCTTAAGCGGCCAGGCCCTGCCCTCAATGCTCCACGCCGTCTCAAACATACGTTTCCATCGACGATGATTTGCGACGACATAAAGACCGCATCGGGCACGCGAGAACAAAACATTCAGTCGACGGAAGTCCAAGAAGCCCGGGTTGTCAGTTACGACAGGGTCCATGATGACAATGTCGTACTCCAAGCCTTGAATTTTGTCAACTGTCTCAATGACAATGTTTGCGGCTTGAGGATAGCGATCGCTCATCTTAGTCATCGCATATCTCAGCCGTTTGGCTTCAAGCCGGTAGGGTGTGAGTACCGCAATGATTGCGGAGTGTGGGGCGTCGCAGAAGCCTGCGTTGACAAGACCTTCAAGAATATTGGTGACTGCCACGATATACTCGCTGCAGAACTTGGGCAAGCACCTCTTGCTTTTCTGCTCGGTGGCTCCTGGGACATTGAAGAAGACGACTGAATGGGGCGCATCATATATCTCCGTGTTGTGCTTGACAATAGCCTGAGCAAGTGGCCGATTCTCGACCTTAGTCACCTCGTCGGACCCGAGTCGACCTTGATACCGAGTATAGTTGTAGATGTTAGCTATCTCGGGAACCGCTCGGTATTGCGTATCAAAGAATCCGGCTGGAAACTTTTGGTTTTGGAGGCGTGTTTGAAGCGAAAGCTGCATTTGGTCTTTGAGTGGACTCTTTCCATCAAGATTTCCTGAAGGCGGTTGCATTTGGAAAGGGTCGCCGACCATGATCTTGCCAATAGCCCGAGGGTAGAAGCCTAACAAGGGCCACCACTGATACTCTGGCACCCGAGCTGCTTCGTCGACGATGATAAGTTCGCAGGCCTTGTAACTTTGTGTGACCATATCATCAGCTACTCCAGCGACAGTTGCACAGACAGCAGCAGCTCCTTCAATGACTGTCTTCATGAAGCTATGGATGCTGGCAATGAAAGACTCGACATCTTTATCTCTGTAGATTTCGCCTTTGCTATATCGATCGTAGCTGGATTGCAAAAAGGAACCCTTTGATGATAGAAGTTGCTTCATTCGCATTCCAACGGATAAGGAAATGTTCTGGACGCGCTCATCGTCGACTCCCTCGTATCTACCACATGCGTAAGTCCGGTAGTGGTCAAAGGTGGCACTGCCAGTCTCTTGGGATCCTTCGTTCTGCTGTAGAGAATGGGCAGGCTTCTTCGCGGCCTGGGCCAGGACCTTTCGTTTCGCGTCTTCCGCATCCTTGAGAAAAATGTTCGTTTCGGTCTTGATGCTATGGAGCCGCACAATGTACGAGTCTCCTCGGAGCGTGGGATCCAAGTCCTGAAGCCAGTTGTTTAGCCCCAGTGCAATGCTGTCGACCCCACGATTTCCAGCGGAGGTAATGAGGACTTTATGATGTTTCTCATCGAGGAAGAAAGGCTTCACGGCCTGGATGATGAAGCTTCCAGAAAGGCAGTGTCAGTAAACCATTAGATACAGTCAGAGGCAAAGTCCATCACTTACTGGGTTTTGCCAGTACCTGGGCCACCATGGGCGATAACGAAGCCTGCCGGCGCAGATCGACCCTTCGCAAGTGCCGATCTCTGACTTTGATTGAGCTGTAAGTGCTCGGAGTCGACAAGAGTTGTGTCAGCCAGCGATGAATAAATATCCACAGGTTTCATGTTCATCTTGCCACCAGATGCAAGGAACCCGAGCAATGATCCACGGTTTCCATCCAGCATCCCCTGAATAGCTTGATACACGTAGACAAATTCTGAATGTCGAACGACAGTGTCGACCCCACCCACGATACATGGCTGCTTCATGATGTGCTTCATGATGTCTGGACCCATCGACTTCGAAGGTACGTGGACATGCGGGATGGTATTCCAAACAAACGCCCAGGCGTCTTTGTTGGTCAAACTGTTAGGCAGACTCGGGATTACTGGCGATAATTGCAAATCGGGTCTTCCCTCGTCCTTGCCCAAACTCCTATCGTGCTCACTTCTCCTGGGTCTCTTTTGCCGGGGTTTCAACTTTGCCAGCAGGACGCCCGGGGCTGAAGATGGAAGGGGCTCGATGAACTCCATGTGATATCGGACTAGGACAGAGAAGTCTCCCTTATCAGTGCTCGTATGGTACTGGAGGCATAAGAAACCTCTGTCGCCCGGTGAGATGGTTGGTTTACCTTTCTCAACCTTCTCACGATGCCACAGGGGAAGGGTGACTACGGCCATCATTGAGTGGTTCTTCTGCTTCAGAATTCGAACCTTGCATTTATTGAAGTCGAAGTCTTGTTCATACTCAGTGATTGATTGGACAATTTTTGCGCCCATGGTGATGGTCGCCACATACTCCCCCACAGAAGAGAAGGAGTTCTTGGCAGGTTCGCTTTTCCTGTCCAATACCTCCTTCCATGAGAGGTTCTGCGCATCCGATTTGTTGTATCTGATACTTTCAATCACAACGGCGTGACGGCCGGCCTCGAAGTGATTGTACAAATCCATGGTTGAAGATCGATGAGTGTGGCAGTAATGCAAGAATATACTGCAGTATATCCCAAAGGCTTGCCCGGTGGCCTCAATGACAGGTGACAAGTTGATGATGACCTTGCAAATAGACTGGAATTGATTGTAGATGCGGGTTATTTCCTGCACCATGCACCTGTCAGTACTTGGAAGATCAAATCGTTCAATCATGGACGGGAAGGAGACGGCGGGAGAAGGACCTCGAAGATAAAGAAAGGGAAGGCGGCTTCCAAGAGCCAACTCACCTGATGCCGATAACCAATGCAATTTTGACACAAGTTCAAATGATGTAAGCGTTGGAATCCTCAAATGACTGCAGGGGAGACGTAAGTAATTGCACGGTTCCCAAGCCGTTGAGATCTGATAGTCTGCCAGTGAAGGGTGCATGGGGAATGTTCTTGGGAACTATGAGAGGAAGTGTTGAAAAAAATGAAGCGTACCAAGAGTTTCATGTGTTTGAGGGCCCAGTTTGTTTTGGGAAGTGAGCGGCAAACACAATATTGGACTTGCGAGCTGCGAGCCTCACATCCAATATTTGTTGGCGGAGTTGAAATGCTCGACGAGATGAAATGCCAAACGGTCAGAAGATTGGGGAGTTGCAGGAGATATGTTTGAAGGAAGAAATAGTTCCAGACTTGAAGGTGAATGAAGTTTGGACTTGAAAAGAAAAAGAAATGCCAAAATGAATGAAGAGGCAACTCAACCTTCCAGGCCTGGTGTTGAAGTTTGGGGAAAGGACCTGAGGCTCGAGTCTCGTGGAGTTGCAGAGTCTGTTGGTAACAACGTTTTAGAGAAAAACAAGTGTCCCTGCTGCCAGTGATGATTACGAGCGAACAATCCTTATACTGTTGATTGTGCAATTGTCCAAGTCGAGTTCTCCCCCAGTCCGACGTGGCACCAATATGCACCATGTTCTGCTGTACCAACACATCAGTTACCAGCCCAACAGGCAGTCCATTCTAAATCTATGCTACAACCGCATCCTAATGTGAAGTAGGAAGGTGTTGTACCTTGCAGTATCTAATCATTATCTTCAC
Organism: Apiospora kogelbergensis; assembly: GCF_038363985.1. Lineage (NCBI taxonomy): Eukaryota > Fungi > Ascomycota > Sordariomycetes > Amphisphaeriales > Apiosporaceae > Apiospora > Apiospora kogelbergensis. Next base: position 8,467,066 of record NW_027117418.1, on the reverse strand, counting down.
ACCAGGATATGTTGTCACAGTAGATATCATAGTGTTAAGTCTACAATAATTTAATATGGCCGAATCAGTCTTGCTGGCCCGGAGAGGCGGCACGCCAAGTCGGCCCCGTCGAGGGAAATGTGCGCTGTTGTTGACCGAGCCCCGAATTGGTATATCGACGGACCGACGCCTCTGCACCAGCGCCGGGGATTGCGGGGTCAATATGGAGCCAAAGTCCAGTAGATCATCGTCAATTGGCAAGAATATTGCTCTGTCGTACTGCATTCTGGTGTGGCCAGACCCTCGTTATGCAGGTGCATGCAGAAGCCAACATGTTCTAGACTCGGGTTTGTGCGTCGTAAACCCCCGCTTTCAATCATCCAAGACCAATTTATATCTCATCAAGTCGGTCTGCTTCTGGTAAAGCGCATGGAAGTTATCTACTCCATTGTTTGTGTGTATTCAACCTCACTCACTCGCCACCTCCTGCAGCAGCTACCAATGGACCCCCGTGTATTTTTACCCACCCCTTTGCCTCTTTACATATTCCATGCGGTTTTATTTCATAATTGCGTGACGTTTTCCTTCCCTGAGCATCGAAGCCGTTATCCGTGGGCTTGGCGAAGGCCGATAATACAATCAGAAGGTAATAGCTGTGGTCGTCCTTGGCAAGCTTGGCGAGCCCCAACAAATCCACCGCCGTGGGACTCGACCTTCCTGATCGGTACCTGGAGTCCGCATCGATTGCCGTCAATCGGCACGCTATCCTCGTCGCCCAGCCCCTCGGCGGCGTGCGCAGCATCAACTCGTCCACTCATATCGCCTGCAGATTGATATCGAACATTCCAGGACCTGGGATCATGGCAGCCGAGTTCATCACGCTGTATAAAGTACGGGCAATTGCCCTTGGACTAAACCCCGCTCTTTCCCCGTGAACTCACCTTCTCTCTTGAAGCAGTCTCATAATCATTTCACTCAAGGACTATCACAATGAGGAACTCCATGGTTGTGGCAGCGATGCTGCCTCTGGCGGCTCGCGTCATGGGCGCTTGCAAGGCCAAGGTGGAATCAGAGAAGCTCCAGGCCGACATAAAAACTGAAGGGTATGAATTATAATCAATTGGTCCCTAACAACACGTGCATTTCACGCCGATACTAACAGCCTCCAAAGTCTGATGTCGCATCTGCAAGCTCTGCAAGATATCGCGACCGCCAACGGTGGGAACCGCGCCTTCGGGCTGCCGGGCTACGCCGCCTCGGTCGACTACGTGTACGGGTTGGTGTCGCAGTACCCGGGCGCCAAAGCGTGGAAGCAGGACCTGCCGGGCCTGTACAACTCGGTGGAGAGCATCGACTTCCGGGAGGCGGGGGCCAACAGCTCGCTGTACGTGTACGGCCTGACGTACTCGCCGTCGACGAGCAAGGAGGGCCTGACGGCGCCGCTGGTGCTGGGCCCCGAGGGCGCGGCGGGCTGCGACGCGGCCAACTACGCGGGCCTCGACGTCCGGGACAAGATCGTGCTCGTCCAGCGCTTCCGCTGCCCCACCGGCGGCACCCTGGCCGGCCGCGTGAAGCCGGCCAAGAAGGCGGGCGCCGCCGCCGTCATCGTCTACAACGACACCCCCGCCAAGGTCACGGGCGGCACCCTCAGCGAGCCGAGCGACGACCTGGCGCCCTGCGGGTACATCAACGAGGCCGATGGCTTGGCCTTGAAGGAGCGCATTGCTGGCGGGGAGTCGGTCACGGCTTACTTCCAGCAGACCCAGACGATCGAGACGAGGACCACGCAGAATGTGATTCTGGAACTCGAAGGAGGTGACGAAGAGAACGTCATCATGGTAAGTGCATCTTCACGGCTCGTTCGTTTCATGAATGTTGGCTAACACTAGACATAGCTGGGTGCCCATCTCGACAGTGTTCAAGCCGGCCCCGGCATCAACGACGACGGTAAGTCCCATCTGTCAATTGTCCTTCCACTTGGGGGCCAGTGTAGCTAACCAACTACGCAACAGGTTCCGGAACTACCGTCCTTCTCGAGCTTTCGAAGGCCATCGCCCAGTACAAGACCAAGAACAAGGTGCGGTTCGCGTGGTGGGCGGCCGAAGAGAACGGGCTGGTGGGGTCCAAGCACTACTGCGCGAACCTGGCGACGGCGGACGTGGACCGGCTGGTGGCGTACCTGAACTTCGACATGGTGTCCAAGGGCTACTTCGGCGTGGCCGACGCCGACGGCAGCACGCACGGGTCCGTGGCGCCGCCGGGGTCCGAGGTCATCGAGAAGCTGTGGGTCGAGCACTTCGAGGCGCAGGGCCACGCCGTCACGCCCGCCGTCCTGTCCAACGGCAGCGACTACGCCGCCTTCTGGCAGGTCCTCAACAAGCCCTTCGGCTTCCTCCACACCGGCACGGGGCAGGCCCAGGATCCCTGCTACCACCAGGAGTGCGACACCGTCGAGAACCCCGACCCGGAGACCCTCACGGTCAACGCCAAGGTAAGTACTGCTTTCCATCTTCCACAGAAACTTCGGTGGGCGTCACGCCCTGGAATGAATGAAAGCTAATGAGGACATCAGGCCGCTGCGCATATGCTGGCGATTCTCTCGATGGACGGGGCTGAACTCATTCCTAAGACACCCGTCAATGCTTCCATGTTTGAAAGTGTCAGAACGAGGTCAGTTGGACCGGATGTGATCATGATCGAGGAGTTGGAGGCGCTGGGTGAGAGGCATCTGGGTTGTGGCCACGAGGTTTAGGATGTACACTTTAGCCCCTAATGCTTATATGTGATACCTTGTTAGTGGAAATAGCAGCCCAATCCCAAAGGAATTGAAGAGCTGAGACGTGTCGCTTGGAAAACATATGCATCTAAGTTGAGAGAAGTTCACATGGAATAAATGCGACACGTGGTTAGTCGTTTAAGAGCACCCTAGCTGCCGCTTTCGTTAACATCAGTGCTCCGGCATCTTGACAAATTCGCCACACCGTGATATGTTGTGTGTAGAGGTTGCGGCGCTGCAGAGTCCCCCCTTTAGCTTGATGATGAGGGATCATCTAATATTAGCAAGAATACAATGCATGCCGACATGCGTACTCGAACACAGAACCGGGACATTACAAACACAACAGACCATACATACCAACGAGCCATCGGCCCGTTGGCGAGGGAAACCAGACCAACTAGGCGTTACAAGGACACACCATCTGATATTTTACGTTCAGCATATGTGAATGCAGTGATATGAATTCGAATAACCAAAAGCCCGCAGCCGCTACCCTGTAAAAGAGGTCGACCAGACAAAACAGTATTGGGGAAAGGGAAATCGACATCTGGGGAAGTAGTCTTAAATATCCTTACCCACTATCTCATCGATGAGTCGAGACTGGTCGAGCCCTGGCTAGGGCATGATATCAAGAGGCTAGAATATACAAGTGGGTGTCTGTCTTTAGATTAAACAGGCGCGGTCTCTCCACTACTGAGCCGTGCCACTTTTCAATAACTCATGAGGCATCTAGTATACTAATAAGAACCTCGGAGCTCAACTCTATCTCGAAAGCAGGCAAACTATTACGTCAGTTGAGGCTGAAGAGTCGATTCAGGAGGGATCGGACGGATCAGTCTCGCGGCAGAGCTTTGCCGGCCCCGGTCACCGGCAGTGTCATTATATGGAGAGAAATCCCCAATTGGCAAAGTGTAGTGGAGGAGCCTTAAACGGGTCGCTCCGTCGACGTGTTCCAGAAGGAGATGAAGAGTGGGCGTCAGCACACGGAACCTTCCTCTGACTTGACAACACGCGACGGAGGCGACAAACCTCCAAGCCTCTTTCCTCTCGTATGAAGACATTTCCTTCCGTCACTCTGTCTCCGTTCTACATTGCGCCACAGCTGCATGCTCACCAAAAGACCACAGCCTGACTCGATGACCTTCCTTCACCGCCATGGACGATAATCCTATCGCGCGCCCGCAACGTGTTGTTGTGGGTTTCGCAGAGTGGATTGATTCTGGATTGACACGATAATTGGGATCAAATGCAGCGAGCCAACGGCCGGCATCACCGGGGTCCGATGATCGTAATTTGGAGGCCGCACGCGCCAAGGTCCACCATGGTTCGCCCCATAGAGACGCCAAACCCAACTTCGCGATCAAAGACAGGTTCTCGGTTTTGCAACCTAATTGCTACCTGTTGCTCCCAAATCCTGGCTGACCTGAGCAAAGCGAGCCTCGGACTTAGGATTCAGCTTTCCTCCCCCACCACCGCCGCCCGCTGTCACCTCCGCGTTTCAGAGCGTGAAGCGAGGGCGAGGATTTCGTCGTGATGCATATCGACGTCCCATCCCCTGACGTAAGTTGTCTCTCTCTGGCCAGGAAAGAAAAACACTGCTTCACGTATCCAAATCCGCACGTCGGCTCAAGGAGATAGATACCCGATCAGTACTGACTTCAGAAGCAGCCCAACGGTCGCTCACCCATGGCCAGTCCCGGGCAGCAGCCGCCCTTTAGCCCCTATGGGCCCCCGCAAACCAAGGGGATGGGCCACGAGTACGTCGAGCTGGGCGATATGAAAGGGGAGGGCGCCGGCCGCCCCCGGGACGCGGACCAGGAAAGCCTGCCGCCACGCCCGACCAAGACGGCCGAAGAGAGCGGCTGGTGGGTGGTCGAGATCATCGCCTGTGTCATCAGCAGCCTGGCCCTGGCCGCCATCATCGTCACCCTGGGCCTGATGGACGGCCGGCCGCTCCGCACGTGGCCCATGTCCATCACGCTGAACTCGTTCGTCTCCTTCATGTCGACCATCGCCAAGGCGGCCCTCGTCATGCCCGTGGCCGAGGGCATCAGCCAGCTCAAGTGGCTCTGGTTCCGGTCCAAGGGCTCGCTCGAGGACATCCAGAAGTTCGACGAGGCGAGCCGCGGCTCGTGGGGCAGCCTCAAGCTGCTCTTCCACACGCAGCAGGTGCACCTGGCCAAGCTGGGCGCCTTCATCATGATCACGGCGCTGGTCATGGAGCCCTTCGTGCAGCAGGTCATCATCTACCCGACGCAGATGATCGCGACGACGGACCACGCCGCCACCGTCCCCGTGGCGCGGGGGTACAGCGCCTACGCGCCGGGCGCCATCATGGCGCTGCGGTCGCCGACCATGGACATGAAGGCGGCCATCAACAACGCCATCTACAACACGAGCCCGCGCCCGCAGGACGAGTTCGCCATGAAGCCGCGCTGCGCCACCGGCAACTGCACCTGGCCCGAACCCTACTACTCGCTCGCCGTCTGCTCCAAGTGCGCCAACACGACGGCCCTGATGACCGAGAGCAACTGCTTCCACGGCAAGTGCGTCTACACCATGCCCAACGGCCTGGCCTTCGACGCCATCTATCAGGGCCGCCTGTACATGAACTCCACGAGCGACGGCCCGACGGCCAACTTCAACGGCACCCAGCCCACCGTCGCGTCGATCAGTACCATGCGCGGATTGCACGACTTGTCGTCACAGTATCTTTACGGCATCATCGCGAACGAGTGCGTGCTGTACTAGTATGTTCTCCTTTCCCAGAGTCGTGAAGACAACCTTTCAATGTCAAATGCGGAAGAGGGAGCCCAAACTAACAGACCGGAACTTAAGTTGCGTGAATGAATACAAAGCCGAGGTGAAGAACGGCGTCTTCAACGAGACGGTGATAAAGTCCCACACCCTGGACAGGGACCCTGGGATTGGGGAGAACGGGATGCTAGAAAACATCACCATAACCATTCCGCCATCAGGCAACAGGACAGAACCGACCGACTACACGATGTTAAATGTGGCAGCGGCCGCGATAAGTTTCCATTTAAATGTAAGTTGATAATTATCCCCGCCTCACCTCCCCAAGAGGCACCGTCCGTACTGACGCGATGGGACGACAGCACTTCTGGACCGGCAACGTGACGGGCAGCACGGGCGAGGAGATGGCCAGCAGCGACGTGGTGCGGGCGCTGTACGACCTGGGCGACGACGGGTCGGGCTCGGGGGCGCCGAAGCCCGGCGGGGGCGAGAACGTGACCATCGCGGCCGTGGCGGCGGCCATGACGAAGGTGATGCGGTCGAACCTGGACGTGAAGGCGGCGGCGGCCAAGGCGACGGACAAGAGCCAGGCGGCCGCCCTCGCCGAGAAGGCGAGCGAGAACGAGGTCGTCGGCGTCACCTGGGTCGAGGAGACGTACGTCACCGTGCGCTGGCCCTGGATGATCCTGCCCATCGCGCTCGAGGCCCTCGCCTTCTCCTTCCTGCTCGTCGTCATCATCCAGTGCAAGACGAGCGGCGTCGCCATCTGGAAGAGCTCTACCCTGCCCATGCTCAACGGCAAGGTCTCGGACCTGATGCAGCGTCCGGGTGGCGGCGGCACCGCGCCTCGATAATACAAGTAAAAGCGATCTTAATATATAATCAGACTTTCTGTTTCCATCAATTACCCCAGGGCCGTTCTTTTTGCGACATGATTCTGCGATTTCGTCTACTGGTCTCATACTTTCCGTTATGGCATCGGATATTCAACGCCTTCTGGCATCCACAAGACGAAGTTCATCCCCGGAAGACACACCGGTGTGCATGAAGCAGACAACTGATCCAGCCCCTGAATAGCTTGTGCAAACTCTAAGCCGCCGTTTATATTAGACCCTAACGCTGTCAACCTAAGGAATGCATTATCTCTGTATCACCTTTGACTCGGTTAGTTTTCTGTAAAGAATCATCGCACGCAGGACACCACAGCTCTTTGCGGCTGGACAACCCTGCCATGCAGGCATGCAGTGACATGACTTGAAGACTAAAACTATAGCTTCGCATCGTCGCTGTGGGTGCTGCAAAAGACCTGCTACACGAGAAAGGTTGCAGGAGAATGGTAAAGTAGGGAGGCCGACATACTCTAGTATAACGGGACTGCAATGTTTGGTAAAGGGGTGGCGTCGCTTGAAGTCAAGATAGAGTGCGACTAGTGAAACCACCATCCGAACTTTGAGACCCTCGCACTCTAATAACATTTCGAAACATTTGAGGGGCTTCCGACTAGTTGTAAAGACTACTTATTTTCTTCGCTTCCCAGCCATCCAGTTTTTATCACCTCAAACCTCGTTTATGCATTGCAAATACGGGCAAGAAACTCAATGAACCTCTCCCTGCCAATGTTTGGTCATATTACCCCAAAATCAGATTGCCGAGATGTTTCCGAAACATCCGTGCCGCCACAGGCGTGTTTCCGCCCGGCAGCTTGAAGCATGACCACATCGACGGCGCACCACTGTGGTTTTGGATTGCGAGATATGGTTGGAGCTAAACCGACAAGCTCACAGCCCCTGCCACGCTGCCGAAGCCGATTACGTTAGGCTCAACATGCTACCGCGACAATGCAGTATCGGACTTAAAGCGACCCCTTTGTCAAAACCCAACCCCCGGCCTCGTTCGCGTTTTGTCACACCACTAGCCGTCTAATACCACCCTCCACCACAACACCGGCACAAAAGAAAGCCCTTCAGCCATGGCGGTCCCTCGGATTCTACCGCGCCGCTCTCTTCGTACAACCCCTCCCACCGACCAAAATGAAGGACTACACACTGTTCGATTGGCTGACCGTCTCCGCCTACCTGGCCGTCGGCTTGCTGTTCGCTTACCTAGTCCGCATAAACTCACTGCTGAAGGGGACGCCCGAGGAGATCCGGAAGCTCGCGGATTCGCCATGGCAGCCAGCGCATCTCAAGGAAACCTACGAGAGGCTTCGCGCATGTCCTGTCGACTACACTGCCAACCTACCGCCTAAACAAGACCGTCGCTATGTCGTAACCGGAGGCTCCGGTAGGACTTCCGTTCCAACCACTTCCCTTCTCGTTCCCCCAATCAGCTCTTACTAACTCCCGGCCCCAGGTCTCGTCGGAGGCTTCATCGTGCTGCAGCTCTTGGCGCGCGGCACCCCTCCCGAGAACATCCGGATCCTCGACATCCGCAAGACAGAACGCAGCGACATGCAGACGGGCCCCCGCCGCGGCGGTGGACTTCGCGCAGGCCGACATCACGTCGCCATCCTCGGTGGCGGCCGCCTTCGCGCGGCCATGGCCCCCCGCCGCCGGCCGCCTGCCGCTGACCGTGTTCCACACGGCGGCCGTCATCATCCCGTCGGACCGGTCGCCGCACGTGTACGCCTTCCCCGAGCGCGTCAACGTGGCGGGCACGCGGCACGTGCTCGAGGCCGCCGCGTGCGCCGGCGCCGACGTCTTCAGCTGCACGTCCTCGGCGTCCGTCGCCATCCGGCCCATCGAGCCGTTCGTGGCGCCCTGGCGCCTCGGCGCCTGGCCCCGCCACGTCTGGCAGGTCCTCGACTGCCGCGACTTCTTCGGGCGCCCGCTCCGTCCCCACGCCGAGTTCTTCGGCAACTACCCGGCGTCCAAGGCCGTGGCGGAGCGGCTGGTCTGCGCCGCGAACCGGAGGGGGTTCCGCACGGGCTGCATTCGGCCCGCGAACGGCGTCTATGGGAGCCCTTCGGATAATATCTTGGGCGACCCTCTCTCTAGGGCAGTGATGCCAACGTGAGTATATTTCTATCATATCCGACGTATCCTTTGTTTATCCGCGAGCATTACATGGAGTGCAGTCATTCTAACTTACAGATGATGCTTCTATAGCTGGGCGACCCACATCGTGCAGAGCTTCGTCCACGGCGCCAACGTCGCCGTCGCGCACTTGCACCACGAGGCCGCCCTGCTGCGACCGGACAGCCCCCAAGCCGGGCGGCCATACGTCGTCACCGACCCCAACCCGCCCATCTCGTACAACCACATGTACACGGCGATCCGGACGCTGTCGATCCACCCCTTCATGGTGCTCTCGCTGCCGCCGGCGCTGATGCTGCTGCTCGCGCACGCCAACGAGTGGTGGTCCGTCCTCCCCTACAAGTTCCCCGCGCTCAAGGGCGTCATCCCCGCCGTCGGCGGCGACGCCCGCTACCTGAAACCGGGTTTGTTCTCCATCTGCACGCACCTGGTCGCGACCAATGAGGAATCGTCGCGGCCCGTGAGCGAGGGCGGGCTGGGGTACAAGGGCGTCGTCACGACCGTCGAGGGCATGGTGCAGCAGATCCTCGAGTGGAACGTGGAGCATGCGGGCGAGAACGGACAGGGGTACATCGCCCGAAAGGCGTACACGACTTCGGTGTCGCTGGCGGACCAGATCCAGAAGCTGGGGGCGCTGAGCAATACGATTACGATTTCGGGGCGGTACACTTCGGAGGAGTAGTATGGGGGAAAGGAAAAAAGCACTTGACTGTTTCGAGGCGGGAGTGGGGGAAGGGAGCAGCGGAAGGGAGTTCTGATGTAAAACTCATGATAATGATTTGATACCTCACGTACTAATGTAATAACTGTCTTGGCCTGGCTATCTCTACGCGGTGGTTATTTGACACCACTTTCAATATTGAGAATATCAGGCTCCAGATTTGATAGGCGAGGCGCGTGTAAGCACTTGTAGACAGACCCTGGTTCATTGTGCTGGGTGCCGGCAAATGACAAGTTGCCTAAAGCCGAAGCCGAGTCTACTAAACTACGAGGGATTCAGTTGCCTAATCGAAAATAGCGCTCCATCCACGTAGAATTTCTGGACCATGTTATCGGAAGCCATTGGATGGCCGCGACTCGAAGCTTTGCTCCGAGATTCGGATCGACGCACCCATGTAATAGGCATCAGCGCCACGCCCCTCGGACTTCAAGACAGACTGCAACACTGTCTGACATTCTCCTATTTGACACGCTACAACCTGGAATTTTGCCATTACTGTAGCAATAAAATCTTGTAACCCCTCTCATCATCCACCAACAAAAGATGGCCGAAACAACGAGCACGTCACCAGCCACGGCCGTCATCCCCGACAATGCCGCCCCCACCACGAACAAAAGGACGACCTGGAAGATTGAGGCCCCGATCCCTGCTGACGTCCCCCCGCATCGTCGACGTGCAGTGGAACGCGCAGAGCTCGGCGCGCATGCATTCGCTGTTCCCGCACACCGAGTCGGGCCGCCGCTACTCGGAGCGGGACTACCTGCGGAACGTGACACAGCCGAAGCGGCCCGCGGCGGACAGCGGGCGTCCCCCGCCGCCCGAGACGCTGATGCGCGTCGTCCGCGACCGCCAGGACGGGCCCGTGGTGGCGTTCGGCATGTGGCGCCACCTGCGCGTCGGCGACGACTGGGGCTGGCGCGCCGCGTGGTCCCCCTTCGACGACATCCCGGACATGAGCTACGAGGTGGCGGAGGGCATCTTCAGGCCGGCGCGGAGGGCGCACATGTGGCTCATGGAGGGGAGGGAGCATCTGAGTAAGTAACGGTCGCATCTGCCCAGTTCCGCTGCTGCAGTCATCCTCCTCGTTCGCCGTTTCCTTATCAAGGTGATACTACTCACATCACTCACCATGGCCCCCCGCTCTTAGTGCTCGAGATCTTGGCGACCATGGACACCTACCAAGGCCGCGGCATTGGCACCGCTTTGGTGGAGTGGGGTAATGCCTATGCTGACGCGCGGGGCCTGCCGACGTTCCTCCTGGCCAGTGACCAGGGCAAGAGCGTGTACGAGAAGGTCGGGTTCGCTGTGCAAGACATCTCGGCTTTAACGGACGAGAAGCCAGTGTCAGTGCCCATGGTTCGACCCGAGAAGGAGACGGAGAAGATGGAGGCGGCATGAGATATGGCGACGAATATATTTATATTACCATCGGAAGAAATTGAGTCAGCGTGGCAATTATGTGTGCTTGCTCAAGTGATATAAGTCATAGATACGTAAATGAGATAAGTTTATAATTAATATTATATATAGGCGTAGAGGCCGGCTTCGCTAGCTGCATTATTATTAATAAGTATAGGGGAAAACCTCGGTATATAAGATGCTCGAATGTAGGAGGAAAACCCGGGTAGTTAAGGCGGGCAGGAGATGACTTGAACTGCAGACGTTAGAGCTAGCCCGATACCACTCCGCAGGAGATGACTCGACCGCGTGAGGGAGACCGAGCAAAAAGACTATCAACCAGCCCGACAGGAGTCAGTTCAAGCTCTTGGACAACACGAGCGGAGTCAGTTCAAGCCCCTGATCGACGCGAGCTGAGCACTTCATTGAGCTCGGCAGTCGCGTCAAGAATTTGTAAACGGAGACTGTGCAAGTCGGTGGGGAACGACTGAGGACTGTCTTCACCAAAGGTTGGAGACGGCATTCCTTGGTCCGACAGACGTTTCTGCATCTCGTTGACAGAAACGCTGATCTGAGCAGCCAGCTCGACGATTCTGGGAGTATCGTTAGATGACGCCATGATTGCTGAGAGCTATAATGCTGGAGCCAGAGGGTGGTAGAGAAACGGAGAGGGAGCAGGAATTGTAGTTCGTGGAATTGAACAACGAACGATGGCGTAGAATAGAGACAGATGATCAGAACAAGATCCTCCACTTCAGAGGGCCTGCTGTGCGATACGCCATTTCATTCGGGGTGCTGATGCTCTGAACAAACCCCCTTACTTCCACTGCACACCCCAAAACCTGCCAACTGCGCCGCACTGGGCAGGAGGCGGATGCATCGGATTCACCCATTTGAATAGGGCTGCATTCAAATGCAGGCGAAGTGTCTCCGCAAGGGCTCGGGTTACTTTGCCCCGAGCCTCCCGTTTGGCAATCACCAGCTCTCATTTCTCCAAACGATAACGGCACCACCCCTGAGTCTGTTGGTTCACATCCATGCATCCTATCCCGTAGAAGCCGTAATGCAGATCATAATTATACCTTAAAGCTGTAATAATATATCTCATTCACTAGCTAAACCTTCCTTAATTTTTAAAAAAATTACTAGCCCATTAAGTAAATAGTTATAAAAATAACCCTATAATTGCTTATAGCATATCTCAAGTACTAGTGTACAATGACACCTTCCAGATCACCCTTCTGAATGTATTCATGGCCTACCTCGTCGTAACCAACAGGGCCGAGCGGGAAGAGAAGCTTCCTCTTAGCCATGGCCGATTCCTTTTCGTCCTGCGCCCCGGTCTTGTAGCCCGTGAAGTACGTCGGAGGGCATGTAGTAAGCAAAGGGGTAAACCAGGTCACGTTGCCCAGCAATCTGTCAAGCCAGGCCAGCTCCGCCTCCTTGCTAACTTCGACGACCGTCTTGTCGGGATCGGCGCTGCGTGCCGTCGCCGCCGCAATAATGTGAGCCGTCATCCGAGCTTGCGAGCCGTAGACGCCCGTCATGTTGGCGCTGCCGGCGCTGTTGGCCCCGGCCGACATGAACATGTTGGGGAAGCCGTTGGTGCTCACGCCGTAGAACGTGGCGAAGTCCGGGCTGTTCCACTTGTCGTTCAGGTCCCGGCCATTGCGGCCACGGCAGGATGCCTGCGAGGACGCGAGAGCGCAGGAGCCCGTCCCGGATATCTCGAAGCCTGTGGCGAGAACCAGCGCATCAAGCTCGTACTCCCGAGCGGCCCCGTCTTCTCCGACAACGACTCCGTTTCGGGTGTACCTCTGCACGCCCCGACCGTCCGTGTCAACGAGGGTGACGTTGGGGAGGTTGAACGCTTGTAGGTAGTCGTTGTTGAATGCCGGCCGCTTACACCACCCGGGATACCATGGAGTGAGTTTCTCAGCCGTCTCTGGGTCTTTAACCTCCTGCTTGATGAACTTCCGGAGCCGGGCAGCATGAGGAGCTTCGCGTCGTAGCATCCATTCGGTGTGTTCTGCAGCCTTCTCGGGTCCCAAGCCAACCGCACGCCTGCTCCCCCAAACCGCGGCAAGTGGGGGGTATCTGCTCCGTTCGTCTTGGACTAGGTTCGTATCCGGTGTGACTTCGGCGTCGTCGGTGAAACAAAGCTCCAGATTCACCATCCTTTCAGCCTGCCAGCCGGGCTTGCCACCCTTGGTGACCTTGTCCCAGAGCTCGGGGGTAGTTTGGTTATCTTCGTGCGGGCCGATGTACGTGGGGGTCCTTTGGAAGACGTACAAATGCTTGGCCCACTTGGCGAGTTCCGGGACAGCCTGCACCGCGGTCGCAGCGGTGCCTACGATCCCGACCAACTTGTCTCGTAAGTTAGACATGTGCGGCTCCGTAGGCGATCCGCCTGTGTAATCATAATCCCAACGAGCGGCATGGAAGAGCTTCTTCTCCCGCCTAAAGTCTTCGATTCCAGGAAGGGAGGGGATCGACATGCTCGACAGGAGCCCAGTGGCAGTGATGAGGAACTGGGTGGAAATGGCGAAGTCGACCTCCTCGTGGGCTGGCCCAAGCTGGCGCCGGAGCATGATATCCCATCGACCTTCTGGTTCGTTCCAGTCGGCAGCAACGAAACGTGTGCAAAACATTCCCTGGAGCCCGTACTTTGCGGCGATGTGCTCCGCATTCCGTCGGATCTCATCGCCGTGCGAGTAGCGGTCCTGTGGAATGAAGCCAGATTCTTCGAGCAAGGGGAGGTAACAATAACCCTCGACATCGCATTTCAGCCCAGGGTATCGGTTCCAGTACCAAGTACCGCCCCATCCGCCGGCGGTGTCCACGACGACAAGGTCCTTTGGATCGAATCCTGCCTTGACAATATGATAGGCATGGATCAAGCCAGAATGCCCAGCTCCAACAATCAGGAACTTGATCCTGGAGCCGTTCTTCAGGTATGGCACTTCTTTTGCCAGGGCATCGTAGTCTACCCAAGGGTCTTGGAGGAGGTCGCGCACGGAGGAGTCCTTCGAGACCTCGAGTCGCTTGACGTAATTGGGAGCAGCAGCCAGTCTTTTGGTCCTTTCCGCCGCGTATCTGTCCCGTGTGGAAATGTCAACCTCAATGGAGCCCATTTTTTTGATTTGATAGAACGTAGTATTGAGTGAGGCGTGTTGAATGGAGCGAACTAAAGTGTCCTTGACGATGTGTTATGGGAATAAGTTTGGAGTCTGAACTCGACGAGAAAGGATTGCTATATATTGTCAGAAAACCCACTAAGCGTGCGTAGCAAATCCCTAAGACGATTCGGCGACTTACAAAGATGCCGACGGTGATTTGCGAAGCTGCCGACGGTGTTTTGTTGCAGCCAAAGCCATATATCAGGCTTTGCATCGTGAGTACCTTGCTCCCCGGGACAAGTCCCGGAAGCACCACTTGTGCATTATCCCTTGAAGAATGAAAGGTTATCAGTTAGCCCAGGCTGTTTTATCCCCTCTTTCCTCTCTTTAAGGATAAGGCAGCCAGCCAGGGGTCATATAAGATATAAGGTTTCCTCTTCACGCGTGTATCCAATGACCTTGGACTTTTACCATGGTCTAGGCCCGCGGCTCCATACCACGTCCCTGGCATCTACCCATGGCTGTATTCATAAACCCCGCAGCGGGATCGATCTTTGCCGGTACTAGCCAGGATTACAATGGATAAATGAACAATTCAAGGTCCCAATCGCATGGCACAGTGGGGGCCGCGATATTCGCATCTAGGCCATCGAGATGGGGCGAAAAGAGCCCGAAGATTCCGATGTCCGCTGCTCTTGTTACATTGCTTTATCCTGTAGCTATGCCACAATTCGGCGTCTTGTATGATCGGCGACCATGTGGTGCGGGTGTCGCGTGCGGCTAAGCAGTGATTGTCTAGGACCGGCGTCGGTAGGCGCGGAATATTTCTGTAATTTCTTACCTGATGCTTGAACTACCTACATAGTGCTTCTCTCGCATCAGCTTAAAGAAGCTCAAGGAAGCCTCGGTTGAGCCTATTTAGACTTCAACGGCGGCAGATGATGGCGACACCTGATATTATCACCCCCAAACTGCTCGGGGCCGGGCGGCTCGCAGGCGTCGTAGGCCAGGAAGACGCGTGCGCTCAACGGGGAGCCGAGCGCCGCCTTCTTTTCGCGCTCGAGTTCCATTTTCCATTCGTCTTCCAGCGGCCAAGAAGTCGTGACGACGATGGTGGCGTACGTCGCGGTCACCTCGGCCATCTCCTCCTTCAAGAGCCCGACCTAGCCTTGGAGCGCGGGGTCTGCAACCAGAAACGCCTCGTCTGCCGCCGCCGCGGGTATCTCCAGGGGGAATCCAGCCGTCGTAGTTGCAGAAGAAATTACTACTGACGAACTTGACGCTCATGATGGTGTGGCCCCTGCCGCAGCCGTCCAGCTGCTGGCGCGCCGCAACGGCGTCGGCCCGATGCGCAAAGTTGACAAAGGCCGCGCCGCACCCGGGTCCGAATACATTGATACGCGTGATCTGGCCGAATGCTTCAAACAGAGTGCGAAGGTCGCTTTCCGAGGCATCCTTGGGAATATCAACGACACGCAGCGTGGTTTCGTCGAAAGGGGCCCTCTTGCTGCCGTCTGGGTCAAACTGCTCAAGATGAGCGATCTCGATCAGGTATTCGCACAGGGACTCTTGTAGCTCCTCCGTAAAGCAGTTGCGGATTTGCTCCCGCTGGTCTTCGGTGAAAATGGGGAGCCTGCTTGGAGCTTGGGCGACACTCTTATCCCAGTACTCGGGCATGGTTCCCTATTTGCCTCGTTCACCTTGCTGTTGTTGTACTTACGTGATTAGCTATTTAAAACTGGGGTAAACATGTACTAGTTATCTAATTAGACTAAGGGAAAAAACTGGAGAACTGGTAGGAGTTATATAGTAGGTCTAGTAGGCGGACCGAGTCTTAAAAAATAGGTTTATTTCTTTCTAGTAACTATATTTTAAATAAAGAGAATAACTAAAGATTATTCTTATTAAGATATATACCTTTATATAGGAATTCTTATTATTTTATAATTAATTTTATTTCATAGAAATAGCATTTTTAAGTATTTTATTTAATTTTATATTTTAAATCGGACTTAAGCGATTTAGGTGAGAAAATAGACTTTCCTAATGTTACTAAGGGTGGGGGGTCTGATCTTAACCGAACTATATCCAGGACGACTCTCATAGCGGGTCTTATGGCACGGGGCACATGTCTTTTCAACTGCCCGGTAATACAGATTCCTTTCTCGCCACTCCCCCGCCGTCATGCCGGCACGTTTCTAACGTGACAGGATAGCTGGAAAGGAATGACCTTCAGAGGTATCTCACGGTCACCGGGCGTTTCTGTCTTCTCTAACAGGAGCTTGACGCAGTGGCCCACATGCTTCTCCATGGTGAGCCCAGGGTCGACGTACTTCCAACCCTCGAACAGGGCACGGAACTGCCGCTTCCACAGGGCCAAGCAGTGAACCACGTGGTCCCGCTGTGACGTGTAGTACTCGACATAGTCACCCAGCTCCGCCAGCGGGATGGGGATGGTGCGGTTCGTATCCGCATAGCCGACCCAGGAGCCGTCCTTTTGGTAGTCGGCGACGGAGACGGCGTCGAGACACGGCGGCGACAGCCAGGCGTTCATGAGGATGTCGTAGCCGCACCCCAACGCCTTGGCTTCCTCGAGCGAGCTGCCGCAGCTCAGGGTCTCGACGACCGAGGAGAGGAAGTTTGGCGAGCCCGATTCGGGCATCAGGGACTTGCTGTTGTGGGCTACGAGGGCGGCGTCGCCATTGCAAGGTTGAAGCGAAGGGACGCGGGCCATTAAGAGGAGCGCTGCGGCCCAGACGCACGAAGTAGCAGAAGCGGTCAATAAATGCGGTACCAGCTGTCGGTATCTATGTAAGATAGACTGTCGATTGGACGGGAACCATTTCATGTTTCCGGCGTGATCCTCAGGACCAGTGTCACTGCTGTCAAGAAACTCATCGGTGGGTCTCATCGTGGTCTGTCATAGGCCTTAGGCCAGATTAGATTCTGGGATGCCTACAGGGAGGGACTTGTATTGAAGGGAGATGAAGAATGATCTCAGTAGGAGAATGAACAAAAAGTGTACGGGGTGGATGTTTCGAAACAAAACGACCACTGGTAGCTGAGAATGAGTGAACCATACGCTTGATGAACTAGAGCTCTTCAAAATCACATCTCCACGGAACGACAGCTCACACCCTTCTACGAGGAGTAAATACTCCGACTGAGTTGAATGAGCAGGGGTGTAAGGTGAGATGAGGTGAGGTGAGGTGAGATAAGGTAAGATGACATGACATATTAACCGAAGTGGATATGATCACGCAATGGGGTACCATCATGACTTGCAAGGCATCTGGGCCTTCGAAGGCCAGGTTAGCCATTATCAGCTAGTATTTACTGCCTGCGGTCTCTAAAGATATCAAATATAGACATGTATATATTATGTCCTCATCCGCCTCCTGAAAAGCTTGAAGACATAAGTCCTGACACCAGCAACTTCAATCCAAGCTTCCTACAAAATATCAAACCAGTATCCTTCCACGTATAATACCTTCCAACCCCCATCCATTGTCTTTGAGCCAAAATGCGTGTCACTATTACCCTCGTCGCCTTTTCCGCCGCTGTCGGTCTTGCTATCCCTCAGCCTCCCGCAGAAGACTACACCCGCGGGCCCGGAGGACGCTCAGTTGAGGACGCCGACGCCATTCGCGGCCCTTACTGCGGCGGACGTGGATGCTGATATCGCTAAGCATCCCATCAGCGCCCGAACTCAAATCTTCGAAACTTGTTCTAGACAAATCGCGATATGAGTGCTACAGTGTCTTGCGCTACTACACCTCAGGGCAATATATTTTTGTACATGCCACGCTTGTAGTCACTTATCTAGTGATGTGGTGGAGTTAGTGAACGTGGATAGCAGACGGTGGACAACATGGAATTCAGTTCGATACACCATGAGCAACATGGGTACTTTGTGCAGCATCGAAATGCGGCCGTTTATCGATTATCTAGGAGGATCTGACAAGCGAAGGGCTCGGATCGTGTCCTTGGCCATTCACTCATTCGTCCAATCAAGTACATAAGCTAGGTAGTTACCAACTTGATCGTCTCCTCCAACGTAACTCTGTTCTTCCACCTTTTCTCTGAAGTAATGTCACTTACTATGCCCTCCTTCTACCATTGGAAAATAGCACAGATATCATATCCACTTAATTCAGCAGTGAATAATGTTCATAAAACAATACGGTGTTAAAGAAGTTGCTGTGAAAATGACGGACAAAAAAGCCACTTAAGATACTGAGACAGAAAAAGTCAGTAGAGTGATGGATTGTACTGTTTCAGTCGACACATTCACGCTGCGTAACCCATTTAATGCCCAAGATGTTATCTGCTGCCAGGTGGCGCCGTAACTCTTTGCTGAAGCATTCCTTGCCGAGCCACGAAGCTCGCCGCTAGCAGCTCGACCAGTCTCTCGCTGTTCGCTTGCACTGCCACGGACATGACGCTCTTGCCCACGTCATCACTGCTCGTGCAATCCGCCCCGGCGGCAAGTAGCGTTTCAGCCGCGCCCGCATGACCTTGCTCCACGCAGATGCGCAGCGGCGTCCGGCCCTGGCCGTCCCGGGCCTCGACACTCCCTCCACGGCCCAGAAGTATCGCGATGATGGCGCTGTGTCCCTCCTGGGCGGCGAGCAGAACCGCCGCGTCCAGCTGTTGTTGCAGTTTTGACGCATCGGGGTCTGAAACGTCCGGGCTGCAAGAGGTCGGACAAATGCTGGCGTCTTCTGGACCTTGAAAATCGTAGTGGGCAGGGGTGCTGTTGCCAGTCAAGCCGGGCCTCTCTGCAGTGAAATAGGCCAATGGATCTGGGTGAAGGACTGCGATCTCTGCCTTGGGGCCAGACCTACTAGCAGTTTGCGCGCTCGTTTCCCTGCAGTACTTTGCACACGTCAAATCCAAGGCGGATTCGGAACACATTGTTGTGCTCTCATCAATCTCGTGTTGGAAAGGATGCATGTGGTCCGCGTCTAAGAATGTTGAAGTTGGAAATGCATCATCCAGACTTGGATGATCGGTGACGGGGGAAGTCGGGATTGCGACAAAGGATACGGGTATGTTGAAGTCTGGTGTAAGTGGAAAGCTCGAAGCTTGGCAATGATCACATCTTGAGCAGTACGATTGCTGTTGTCTACCAGCAGCCAAGGACTCGGTCTGCTTGGCTTGCTGGTAGATCTTCCGACCTGCATGGAAATTATCAGTTCTGAATCCAGGAGTTGATCCGTCCGAAACTCACGATATTTTCGTTGAGCGATTTTATTCTGATTCCGCCTCTTCTCCAAGAGATCCAGGGCGTCTGACATGGGGCTGAGATCTGAAGAAGACTTGTTCATGATGAGTAGCGAGGTATGGTCGATACTATAAGTCTGCCATTCAAAGTGCGGACTACAAGTTACAAAGCTGTAATAAATATCTCAGTTTAAAAGCTTTTGCCATGCGCCATACAGCCAGTGCGAAGATGTTCGTTACATCTTCTAGATTCTCCCCCGGGCCGTTATCTGTAATCATGAAGCTTGTGATGGCCTAGGGCATCCGATTCGCGCCCGCTTCTGCGTATTCCGTATAAAGCTCTGTGGGGTTTTATCTGTGCTTACACGGTCGGGGTGGTGACCAAAGTCTCCTGTAATTGTGTGATGAGCCGTCTACAGTCAGCAAGTCACTGACGAAGTGGGAAGGTGAGATGGGGTGGCTGTTATGGTCGTATTTCACAGCCATTCGGAATTGTGATCACACTACAGGGGCTCCTCCCCGGAATCCATTGACATGGCTCAAATAAGATGCCAGCTCCTGGGCCTTAGTAGTCTTCGGAGGCAATGCGCCCATACTCACCTCAACACAGGCTTATGTCAGGAGACCCACGGGCCGCCATTCCACCAAATAGCGGACCTACTGAAGGATGTACCCATGGAAACCCTCAAAAACATTACCTAGCACAATGGTTGGCGCCGTAAGATAGGCTGGTAAAGGCGATTACGGAAGGGAACCATGACGCCGAAAAGCATGAATTGTGCGGTGCGCATCGCCGTAAGCAGACAAGCAAGCAACGGTCCCGTAGGATTTAGAGTGGCCGTGGAGACACAGACATCCACTCAAGGGAGTCCTCTGGTCGTATCCTGGACGAAGATGCGGGTGGCACATGGAGAAGAGAGAAGGGGGAGTGCGGCTTATCTTTTCCCCAAGGCCTTGCAAACACTGCCAGACTCTCGAAAGCTCCAGTTTAGGTCGGACGTAGTGAATTAAAGCCGGCGAACACTATATTTTGCTGGTCGATGAATTCTGACGAAGGAATGAGGCGCGCCGGGCAATATTTGCTTCGGTGGGTAGTGACTGGACCCTTTCAGTAATGCTTTGGGGGTCTACCAATTTTGAGGGCAACGATGTTATTTCGAATTGCGTCTTATAATTTTCCGACTCTGGATAAGTCAAACTTCATCACGTTATCATCATTGCTTACTAACTTGAACTCTACATGTAACTTTTATACTGCCAAGCCGCGCCGGTAGACGCCGCCGCTCGTCATATCTACCGCATCGCCTGCTGCAGCTACTCCACTCTCCTTGCCTTTTCTTTCTTTTTCGGTTCCATGTCCAGCTATCTACCTAACAGCAACGAAATCTCACACTCCTCTGTAACATCACAGTATGGCAGCAGAAGTAAGTCAACAAATGAAGCAGTATAAGGCGCTAGTCTAGCTAAGCATCAAAAGAAAGTGAGCGTGCTACGTTCTATATATACTAGTAAAGGCGTAGCCCAGGTACTAAGCCATAGTACTAAACTTCATCCTAGTGACAGGGGCCTGCCCCTGTCCCCCTAATGCGACATCCTCGCCTTATCGTCACTCTTGCCTCCTTCGCCCGTTTGGTGCAACTCTGATCCTCCACCACGAATAGATAGACTACAACAATGTGGAAACTCCATCGACGACGACGACAACTCCTCATCATATGGCATCCTCTAACGGGGCATTTTATGGCTTGATGATGGTTATAGACAATTTAAGATGTAGCAGATGCAAATCTTCATGTTAAGATGTATTATGACGGGAGAAGTTAGTCACTAAGTATCCTTCGGTTCTGACACGTTGCCTTGGATGCCATTGGTATTAAAATCGCTGAAATATGCCTCCTACATTGGGACGCTCCCAGCTTCTTCATTTTATACCTATTCTATTTTGCACCTTTCTCTCACCTTGGGAAAGGGACATCGATGCCAACAGCCCGGCAGAAGAAATCAAAACGAACAACCCGGCCTATTCAGGGCCCCAATTACCAGCCACAATGAATGCTGACCAACCCGGCGAACACGTCCGGCTTCCCTGGGAGGCCCGCGACCATAGCAAGTTACACAGCCACACGTCGGGCTCGCTGGATGGCGGGGAAAGCAACGCGCCTATGATGCGACGGCGAAGCATCCCCATCCTCAGCAGCTGTTCCAAGGAGGTGAAGAACCACCTCGTCGCGATGCTGTCTGAGTTCGTCGGTACCTTCCTCTTCCTCCTCTTCGCCTTTGGTGGTACCAACGCTGTGAATGACCCGACTGTGGTCGACTCCCCGGCAATCCGGCTAAGCTGCTATATATCTCGCTTTGCTTCGGTATGAGTCTGATGGTCAATGGGGTATGTAAATCTTCATTCTCTCTCAGTCATCTATTCATGCGGTCTAATGATCATGCTAGTGGGTGTTCTTCCGTATCAGCGGCGGCTTGTTCAATCCTGCAGTCACGTTGGGTAAGCTTCACCGTCCCCTCTTCTACCCATTCTGGCGTTCCAACCAAAAGCTTCTCTTCGTACTTACACATAGCTCTACCTGTAGGAATGACGATGGTAGGAGCCTTGACATACGTTCGCGGTGCTCTCGTTTTTCTTGGCCAAATCTTAGGGGGCATCGCCGCTGCGGCTGTTACCTACGCCATACTCCCGGGCCCCCTAAATGTGCGCACGAGCCTTGGCGGCGGTACTTCTGTGGTGCAGGGCCTCTTTATCGAGATGTTCCTGACCACGGAGCTGGTCTTGACGATCTTCATGCTGGCGGCTGAGAAGCATAGGGCTACTTATATGGCCCCCGTGGGTATCGGTATCAGCCTCTTCATTACTGAGCTGCTGTGAGTCTCCCATTCCCTTTCATGTCTCTCCTGTCATACACTATCGCGGCCTAGATGAACGTCATTGACAAGACAATCGAATAGCGGTGTCTATTATACAGGGGGCAGCGTGAATCCTGCCCGGAGCTTTGGACCTTCTGTTGTCCTTGGCTCGTTTTATTATTAGTACGTTTCTTTCCCGCTAGCCCTGTTCTACTTGGCTGTTGACTGACATATTCTCGCCGCAGCGATTGGATCTATTGGGTTGGTCCTATCCTTGGTAGCTTGCTGGCTTCAGGGTTTTATCTTCTAGTGAAGGCCCTAGAGTATGAGACGGTGAACCCTGGTCAAGACAGTGTAGAAAAGTGAAGCCCGGAGACTATAGGATCCGGAGGTGAGTTTCCGGAGCCTTAATTTCCAGCATCGACTATACGTCTGCCACGGGGGTTCTTGGTGGTGGGACAGGATTGAAGCTGTAGTTGCTGCATAGAGCTGGCAGGTTGTGTGGTCCAAAGGAAAAGGCTTTCTTGAGAGGTTGGTTGTTTGGTAGCCTAGTCAATCGAAGTGTATACTTAGTAGGAAACATTCACATGCCTGCACTTTGATGGGAGCAGTGCGGCCTCCAACTCCAGTGCCCTTGTCAGTGATTTGGGAAAGCTCCCGTAATTCTAATCAGTGGTCGGTTCCAGAGCTTTTAGGACTGTGGAATTGTTCCCACAGGATTTGGTGGCACCCAGTGGTCCCTGAGGTCCTCTCTGATCCTCACGCTATACCAACGTGCATCCAAGTCATATAATTATTTTTATTAATCACTCTCGTGATGCGAATCAAAAGAACCTCTCTTCCTCTGCCCTGATTCTGATCCGGTTGAACTAATAATCATCGTCCTCAGCAGCCATCATTCCTTCCTCGAAAGCCTCCTCGTTGCTGCTGGAGATGGCACTGGAGATCAAAGCCCCACCCAGAAGCCCGGCACCTACACCGAGCGCCGCACCCCCCATTGTGCCCATTCCCTTCTTCTTCTCGGGAGCCTGCTGGTATTGCGGGGCGCCGTAGTATCCTCCCTGCTGGGGCGGTTGGGCGTAGTATTGCGGCTGCTGCTGTGGCGGGGGCGCGCCATAGTATCCCTGTTGCTGTGGCGGGGGAGAGCTATAGTACTGCTGTTGTGGTGGCTGCTGCTGGTATTGTGGGGCTGGAGCTCCGTATGAATCGGATCGCTCCTGGGAATATTGCTGCTGCTGCTGCTGGGGGAAAGCACCCTTCGTCTTCTCCTGGAAAGACCCTACGATCTTGTTGAAGAAACCACCCTTGACGGGACCCTGCGACTCAGCTGCACCTGCCCCCTTTTCGGCGGATGCCGCCGGCGATGGGGGAGCGGCGCCCGGACGGCTGGCTAGATTGACCGTGGGCGCTTGCTCCGCGAACGCCCGTTCCGCAGATGGTTTCTCCGCGGCGTCGTTCTTCTCGGCCTTCTCGGCGGGAGCTGGAGGTGGACCGGCCGGCGGCTTCTCTGCGTTGGGGTCCTCCGCCGGGGCTGTCGGCTTGTCCCACTGCGATTTCTTGGTGAATAGGTTGACGTAGAACCTGGCGTTGGTCATGTAAGCCGATTTGCTTCGAGCAAAACTTGAATCAGTCAACTTACCATGCTTGATACTGTTCGTTCCAGCGAGACGCCCAGCCTTCGGGGACAGTTGGAGGGGGTGGGCCGGCAGGAGGTGCGTACTCAGTCATGATGAGAGGTCAACGGGATAGTGTAAGATTGAATAATAAAAGTGATGGTTTGGGATGGAATGTAGTGTGTTGTTCTTAGCAAGTATTAAGATGATGAGAACTGAGATGATGAATGAAGCCCCGGACTAGACATGGTAAATATACCCAAGACCATGAGTGCAAGACACCACCGTTAACTTGCAACTCTCCTTGCATGTCAGTATTGACGAACCACATATTCATTCATGAGGTGCGAGAGTAGTTTGGTTGCGCGTGGCTGTGCGGCATTAGTTGACGCTATTCGCGAGTGTCGGGTGTTCTGGACGGCTGGACGCCGACCCCTGAACGAGTGGCCGGCCAATCACATTAACGCAGTGCTTTACTGGCTGAAGCGACACTGTCAATGGCTGATTATCGAGCCGTCCAAATAAAGTGTTACGTCGCAAACTCTATTCGGCGCCGCGGGCCCGATAAACCTGGCTAACCTCGGATTGAAACTGGCCCGGTCCCCGGTGCCCAAACAAGACAGGGATTCATCCAATCTCCAGTCGGCGGCGACAACTCTTCAAAGTCACCCCCGACAGACGAGCAAGAACGCCAGTTTAATATTGATAGTCGCATATGAGCGTTTCTCGTTGATAGTTGGTTGAACAGAGTTGGGCACGATGCTATACGCGTAGAGTTTGCGAAAGCCCCTACCCGCTCTTCGGGTCCGAAGTTTCCGCAGCGCCGGCCCCTTCTGTATCACGTGCTTGTTTGACAGTCTTTCGGCGCTCACTTCACCACCCTAGTCTGGTAGGTGCAATCCGCTGAGTTTTAACCACGAACTCTCTTAAGTACAGGTTGAGCTTGTGCAATGTTCCTTCTTCTTCCCCCTATCATACTTGCTCCTCCTATATTCCTTTCGTGTCACCCCATAGACACTTGAAATGTGGCGCAGTGTGCAATCGCAACCACGAAATCCGTACCGGCGCTCACCAACTCCAGGAGGCACAGAAGCGACGACGGTATGCACCTGCGGCGTAGTTCATGAGCCGCGGTTGAAAATTAAAGGCTTTGGCTGCCAGAGACCCAGGGTAGCGCTCCATCGACAATAATATCAACCTGAGTGAACCCCTGTCGGAGGAATTATTCAGTCATTCGGGCATCTCTATTAGTTCAGCGGACGAGGTGCTGGATAATGACCATCAGTCAGCAAGACAGGCTGTGGCAAATCCGAGCCCCTGTATTACGGCAATTAGTCCTGTCTAATAGCTCTCCAGGACTTCTGTTGGATCGACAGTTCGACATGTCTTCAAGAAGAAAAATCAAAGAGGGGATACTCCTCTGGAAAAGGTGTCAACTTCACAACTGAAGGGTATGTTCCCCAATCCCCGAGGGCTTGTATCGTATCCTATCAAAGGCTATTACAGTCAACTACCATGTATGTTACTTCTCTCTATAGACCTCTTATATGTATATTCGGATCTCCCTTGGCTCCTTCGCCTCAAGCGCATAGGGCCAGTCAGCACTAATGAGACGCTGACATCACGTGCCTCCTATTAAGTGGAATCTGCGGGGCTGTGCTGTCTGACAGGCAGAAACAGGCCACTTTCAACACATTCTTCACTTGACCGGGCTTTCCCTCGACACGTTGTACTCCGCCGCCTATCTCATCCGTGTTACACGACGTCAGTGGCAGTTGTAGTAAGTCTTCAACTAGCCGAATCGCGACTGGACTTCTCTGACTCCTAACAGCAGTCGGTGGGATATAGCTCTGTAATTCTCAACACTTGTGATAATGGAAGCTGAAGAGAATCAATGTCCGGCCTGCTATGGCACCCGAATCAGAAGGTTTTTTATCGAGAATGCCGAACCTGGCTGCAGTAGCTGTCAGATTTTGGCCGGAAGCCTTCGCCATTTTTATCCCCCGGAAGGCCCCCGAGGGAAAATCAACCTTATCCCCAACTACTTTCAAGATGGGTCACCCTACGTTCAGATCTCTCACAAGGACGAGGACCTGCCGCCGACTGGAATCGTTTTTTATGTCTCGCATAGAGAGGATGCCCAGTCTGTCGCATTGAAAGTAGGGGGTTTTTTCGACAACTTGGCCGTGCGCCGAGACATCGAGGAAGTGCCCTCCGGCCAGTCCAGTGTTGACCAGATAACAACCTGGACCCGCCGGTGTCGCGAATCTCACGCCAAATGTCAACGTGAGACGCCGACCTTGCCCTCCCGAGTGATCGAAGTCAACACGGAAGACGGAAACTGTCGCCTGTATGAGTCGAATGGCGAACGCGCGGAGTACATTGCGCTCTCTCATTGTTGGGGGAAAATCACCATCCTTACCACGTTGAAGAAAAGTGTCAAGGCACACAGCAACTGTATCAAGCTCGAAACATTACCCAAAACGTTCCAAGAGGCTATCCAAACCACCCGCAACCTAGGAATTCGGTACATATGGATCGACTCGCTTTGCATCGTTCAGGACGATGCCGACGACTGGGCGAAGGAGTCGGCCATGATGGCCTCGATCTATCGAAACGCGTATCTGACGCTCGCGGCAACGGCCGCCAAAGATGGCTCGGAAGGCTTGTTCAAGAGTCGCCAGGTCGACACGTACTCGCACACGCTGAGCGGCACCCAAGGGGGATCGGATGACGTGACTATCCGTGCCACGTTGCACCGGAAACACGACTGTCTCCGCGCCGTCGACGACTTGTCGGAGTCTGGCCTGGCATCTCTGCCGCTGATGACGCGCGCATGGTGCTTCCAGGAGCGCCTATTGTCGTCCAGAGTCCTCCAATTTGCGGCCGACGAGATGGTCTGGGAGTGCGAAGAAGCCACGAGCTGCGAGTGCGACCTGGTCGAGGACTACATGCAGTACGACTGGAGCCAGCTGACGGGCGGGGACGTGAGCGCCCAGGAGGTGCCCGACCGGACGCTCTTCCGGCTCCCGGACATGGAGAAGCACTGGTTCCGGCTGGTCCGTACCTACACCGTCCTCAACATCACGAAGGACTTTGATCGCCTGCCGGCGCTGTCGGGAATAGCGAGCACTCTGGTCGCGGCCGACGACTACATGGCGGGCATCCGGCGAAGCAGCGCGCTGCAGGATCTGGCCTGGCTGTCGACCACATCACCGCCGCCGCGCAGGCCCGACACGTATGTGGCGCCGTCGTGGTCCTGGGCCTCGGTCATAGGCCGAATCCAGCACATCCAGGCATGGAATCTAGAAGGGGCCAACAAGCCGGAGGTGTCGGCCGGGCTGGCGCAGGTCAAGAGCGTATCCACCGTCAAGTCCACGGTGGATCGGTTCGGGCGCGTCAAGGCGGGCGAATTGAGGATATGCGGGACGTATTTCAACGCGCTGGTGAAGCAGAAGGACAAGAGCGAGATCATTGGGTCGACGTTCGGACAGCACTGGCTGACCCTGGAGATACCGGATCTGCCACAATCTGTAGGGTGGCCGAAGGGAAGCGTCGTTCGACACCGTCGAGGACGCCCGTGAAGCGGTCGGCCGGTCTGTACGGATTCTGGCACTGTGGTCACAGTATGGGGATATTGCCTTTCTCATGCTAGCTCGCCAGTCACACATCCCATCGAGATTCCGAAGAATTGGGCTGTTCAAGACAGTTCCCATTGCGTCAATTGAAGGGAAGGTGAAGAAATTCACCGTCGACGAGGTTTTGGAGAAGGGGCGTAAGTTAGACATTACCATTGTGTGAGCTGGCTCATATTTGAGATTTTATGTCCTTTGACCCGCTATAACGGGGTTGAAATAGACTCATCTGTGTATACTGTCTGTGCCACATGATGACAGCCGCACCCCACGTGCCCCAAACCGTTGGAGAGAACCGGAATACTGGCTCTCAAGTGTCACATTGGTATGTATGGTTAGATCCCAAATATTACTAAAGAGAAGACGGTTGCACATTCTTCCAAGGGTGGCACACGAGCTGCCTGTCCTATCTTCATCCAACCAGGTATATCCCTGCTCGGATGCTATCCCTTCCGCAGTCAAATGTCGAATTGAGCGCATGTCATTTCCGCAGATACGCAGAGCGCACGTGCTAGCGTCACGCTTAGCATCCCTGCTTCTCGATTGGGTAAAAGGAGGTCCCGACTGCTAAAGCCAATTACTGTTTTTGGCGGACCCAGTAGACCAACGGGGAAAAGGAAGTTCGCTTGACTCGCGTGGGCTACCAGAGCACTGGAAACGGTGAGAGGGAATTGACCCAATACTATTGAGTGACAGATAAAACGTATGATCGTTAACGAGGGGAAACGCAAGGGGGAAAGCAAGGGGGCCAGGTCTAGACTATGGTGTTATATGTGGCTTCCTGCCAAGCCAGGAGCAAACCGACGAACCCTTGCCCCACAGTATATAGTCCAGCCGACTGTCGTGGCTTTGTGTGATTTGGCGGCGACCATATATTATAGTTTGCTCAGTATTCATCCTGCATACCGGTTTGCCGAGCTGAGCTGCATCGAGGAGGGATCTCTGTCGCCGCACGCAGACGTGGCCAAGGCCGCACCCCTCGCGCTACGCTCAACTAGTCGGGGAGAGCCACGGAGTCAGTGGGGTGTTGCCTGTTAGTGCACGGCGATAAGGTGTGGGAGCCATTCACAGCGACGACATGCCCCTGACCTACTATTGTATAGCCTACACCTAGCCGTCCGACGTTCCACCGGGGCTAACAGGCCCACGACTATTCGTGGGGGCTCGCCTCGATTGGGACTACTTACTGTATCCAGCGGCAAGGTCGTCACCGAGCTGTGCGAGCATTTTCCAGATAGCGTTGTTGTCGGCTGACCTTGCGTTACGTTTCGTCCCGAAAGCAGGGAAACATGTACGTACGTCAAGGCAAGACATTAACCGTAGCCGCTCCTGGCGACGCACATAATTCCCTTTACATGCTTAGAAAACAGCGACCATGTGGAGATCGTACAATTTCTTCACGTATATTGCGGCAACCTAAGCGAGATAGACACCGGGCGTTGTGTTACATTTCACCGGCATGATCGGCGACGTAAGGGATTCGGTGTCGAATGCGACTTATAACTAGTAGCGGCCGATCCCCCAAGGAGGACTTGACGAGAAACGCAGCTCGAGCACTTAAACCTTGGAGACGCTCGGGGCCAATGATTTTACAGTATGGCTGCTGAGAACCCCATGTCTCCCGTGAAGGGAGAGAAGGGTTTCACCCCTCGACCTCAACTAGTTCGTATGTGGAGGTCAACGAAGACAATTCCCTTCAATGTGACCCTACCAGAGACGTTGCCATAGTTGGCATGTCATGCCGCACGGCGGGTGGCCTCAACTCCCCGGAGAAGCTCTGGGAGTTCCTGATGGACAAGAAGGACGCCTCGGGCGAGGTACCGCAGCACCGGTGGGAGCCGTGGCTGCGCCGAGACGTGCGGAACAAGAAAGAGCTGCAGCAGACCATCTCGCGGGGCTACTTCATCGAGGACCTGGAGAACTTCGACGCCGCCTTCTTCGGCATCTCGCCCAAGGAGGCCAACCAGATGGACCCGCACCAGCGGCTCGGGCTGGAGCTGGCCTGGGAGGCGCTCGAGGACGCGGGCATCGACCCGCACGCCCTGGCCGAGTCGGACACGGCCGTGTACATGGGCTGCGACTCGGACGACTACTCGCGCCTGCTGATGGAGGACCTGCCCAACATCGAGCCCTGGATGGGCATCGGCACCGCCGCCCACGGCATCCCCAACCGCATCTCCTACCACCTCAACCTCATGGGCCCCAGCGCCGCCGTCGACGCCGCCTGCGCCTCGGGCCTCGTCGCCATCCACCTCGGCATGCGCGCCATCCTCGACGGCGAGTCCACCGTCGCCCTCGCCGGCGGCGTCAACGTCCTGCTGAGCCCGGCGCTGACGCGCATGCTGGGCAAGGCGGGCGCCCTGTCGCCCGGGGGCGTGTGCCGGTCCTTCGACGACGACGCCGACGGCTACGCGCGCGGCGAGGGCGGCGCTGTCATCGTGCTCAAGAACCTGGCGGCTGCCGTCGCCGACGGCGACCGCATCCTCGCCGTCGCCAAGGGCAGCGCCGTCGCCCAGGACGGCAAGACCAACGGCATCATGGCGCCCAACGCCGGGGCGCAGGAGCTCGTGGGCCGCCAGGCGCTGGCGCGGCGCGGCTGCCGCCCTCGGCCGTCGACTATGTCGAGGCGCACGCCACGTCGACCAAGCTCGGCGACCCCACCGAGGTCTCGGCGCTGGCGGCGCTGTACGGCGCCGGCGCCGGGCGGAACCAGACGTCGCCCGTCTACCTCGGCTCCATCAAGCCCAACGTGGGCCATCTGGAGGCCGCCGCGGGCGCCATCGGCTTCGTCAAGGCCGTCCTCGCCGTCAACAAGGGCCGGCTCGCGCCCCAGGCCCGGCTCAACAAGCTGAACAGCCGTATCCACTGGCCCAGCTCTGGACTGCAGGTAGTGCGAGATGCTATGGCGTGGCCGGGCACTAAAGATAACAACAATACTCAGATCAGCCCCAGGACTGCAGCAGTTTGCTGTTATGGCTATGGCGGTACGGTTGCGCATGCAGTGATCCAACAGACGCCATCTTTAAGTACCACTACCCCCTCTTCGCCTTTGACAGGAGCCCAGGACCGAGGACCAATCATCCTACCGGTGTCGGCATCGCAACAAAAGAGACTGGCTCCGCGGTGCAAACAGATGGCTCAATGGTTCAGTCATCCTAGCAATAAATATTATAGCTTAGGTGACATCGCGCATACTCTGGCTCGGCGTCGCGCCCACCAGGCCCACCGAGCCGCCGTTGTTGTCGAGACGCACCGCGAGGCAATAGAGGCAATGAATGCTGTCGCAGAGGACGATTGCGACGGAAAGGATCACATTGCCGTCGGGGGGCGGGTTCTGGGATCTCCTACAGATCGTGCAACCGACGTAGTCTGGGTATTCTCCGGCCACGGGGCGCAGTGGAAAGAAATGGGCACATCGTTGCTGAAGAGCAGTGTGTTCACGGAGTTCCTTCGGAGCTTGGACGCGTTGGTGCAGTTGGAGGCTGGCTTCTCCGCGCTCAAGGCGCTGCAGACCGGCGACTTTGAGAGTAACACCGCACAAATACAGGTGTTGACATACGTCGTACAGGTTGGCCTGCACCGGCTGCTGGTTTCGGAAGGCGTAGAGCCCCAGGCCGTGATCGGGCATTCGGTTGGAGAAGTGGCGGCTACCGTGGTCGCAGGCTGTCTCGACGTCGAGGAAGGGTTACTACTAGTCGCCCGACGCGCCAAGTTGTATGCCGCCTTGCGCGCCAAGGTCGCTGGCGCCATGGCTCTCGTACAATTGCCCTATGCGCAAGTCACCAAAGAGCTTGCAGGCAGAAAGGATGTCGTTGCGGCCATCGACTCTTCCCCTTCCAGCTGCGTCGTCAGCGGAACGGCGTCAAGTGTGGAGGAGTTCGTGTCCAAGCTCAAAGCTCGCGGAGTCAAGACGTTCCGCGTCAACACCGACGTCGCCTTCCACAGTCCCATGTTGGAAGACTACTTGACGCCTCTTGCCAATGTGCTAAAAGGGTCATTGCATCCTCGCTTGCCCGCTATACGAGCATACTCGACCTCGGCCGCTGACCCGCGCGCCGAAACCTTGAGAGGGGTCGAGTACTGGCAGAATAATATGGTAGGCCCCGTCATGCTCCAATCGGCCGTCAATGCGGCCTTGGACGACGGCTACCGAATCTTCCTGGAAATCTCGTCACATCCCATCCTGCTCCATTCGCTAGCGGAAATAATGTCGGAGCGAGGCTTGAACGAAGACGAGTTCCTGGTCGCCGCCACAATGAAGCGGGGCAAGCCGGTCCTGAGCAGTGTTCGCAGCGCGGTGGCGCGCCTATACACCGCCGGCGCGAACGTGGACTGGAAGAAGCAGTTTGGAACTGGAAATAAGTGGTGTCAGGAAGTGCCCCTCGCCCCGTGGCTTCACAAACCCTACTACCAGCAGGTTGAGGCCTCCCCTCCCGCCAGCAACCAGACGCACGACGTCGAAACCCACACCATCCTAGGGCAACGCACCGATGTAGCCGGCACTGATCTGACGATTTTCACGACGAAGTTGAGCGACGCGGCGAAGCCGTATCCCGGCCTTCACCCGCTCGAGGGCACCGAGATCATCCCCGCGGGTGTGTATATCAACACCTTCCACCGCGCCACGGGGGCCACCGTCCTGACGGATTTGGAGCTTCGTATTCCCGTTTCTATGGGCCCCGACACCCGCGACGTGCAAGTCATCGTCCAAGGGGACCAGATCCGCGTCGCATCCAGCGCGGAGAGGACGGAAGCGAATAACCTGGAGCAGTCATGGGTCACGCACAGTGCTGCGAAATGGACCCTGACGAGAGGAAATGACAATGTAGAACAAGGACCCGTCGATATTCAGTCCGTGCAAAAGCGCATTGGCACTATCCTGCCGAACGACTTTGTTTTTGACTTCCTTAAAAAGATTGGTGTTGAAGGCATCGCATTCCCGTGGCAGGTCGTTGAACACTACGGCAATTCCAAGGAGATGATGGTCAAGGTCGACATGGACCCATCGGTGGAGCCATCGAGCTGGGAGC
This sequence comes from Apiospora kogelbergensis, assembly GCF_038363985.1. NCBI lineage: Eukaryota > Fungi > Ascomycota > Sordariomycetes > Amphisphaeriales > Apiosporaceae > Apiospora > Apiospora kogelbergensis. The sequence continues at coordinate 8,434,921 of NW_027117418.1, read as the reverse complement.
AGACCGGCTCGTTGGCTCCCATGTTCGACGCGGCGACTTCAGTCGGCTCCGCCATTTTCTTCGACGACATCAAACTCAAGATCGTTTCCGGGATCCAGCGCGTCGACATCTTCACCGACAAGGGCTTACCCAAGATCGGCTATCTGTACATCGAGCGTGCCTCCGACGCCAAGGGCCCCAAGGCCAACATCGATATACTAGGTGTGGACGGATCGAGGCTAGCCCGGATCTCGTCGATGATATTCTCCGAAGTCGAGGGCGCGCGGGGCGTCAGCGGCACCGTCGACGGCCTCGTCCACCGCATGGCCTGGATCCCGCCCAAGTTCTCCGAGACGCCGCGCGAGCTCGGCAGCGTGCTGCTCGTGGCGGCCGGCTCGGACCGGTACGTCAGCCAGCTGCGGTCGGAAGCGACGGAGCTGCTGCACCTCAGCTCCGCGACGCAGCTCGAGGGCCGCCGGGCCGACGAGGCGGCGGCCCTGCTCGCCCGGTGCGGCAGCACCGTCATCTTCGTCCCCGCCGTCGACGACGTCGCGAGCGTCGACCAGGTGCCCGCCGCCGCGCAGGCGCTCGTCTGCGAAGCGACGGCCGTCGTGCGGTTCATGGCGGCCGCGCGGGCGCGCGCCAAGGACTGCCGGCTCTTCGTCGTGACGCGCGGCGTCCGCGCCGGCTTGACGCGACGGGGCTGGCGCATGGCCCGCTGCACGGGCTGGCGCGCATCATCGGCTCCGAGCATCCGGACCTCTGGGGCGGGCTTACCGACACCGATCCGCGTGACGAGGGCCGGTTCCCGCTCCTGGCGCTCAAGTACGTCAAGGGGCAGGACGTGCTGCACATGACGGATGGGCTGCCCAGACGGCCTATGTTGCGGCCGTTCACGCGCGACTTCTTGCACAAGCCCGATGCATTCGTCAAGAAGACCCTGCTGCCCAAGCCGGAAGGTACGTATGTCGTTACAGGCGGCCTCGGCGATCTGGCTCTCGAGACTTGCGACTTCTTGGCCAAGAAAGGGGCTCGTCGTTTCGTCCTGGTATCTCGCCGCCGTCTACCCCTGCGCAGGCACTGGGACACGCTGGTAGCGGCCGACGATTACAAGTGGGCGACCATCATCAAGAAGATTCGACTCCTGGAATCGCTTGGCGTGGCTGTGCTTACCGTGCCGCTGGATGTATCAGATCCGGCTGCTTCCGATATCCTCCTGACTGCCCTTGATAATCTAGGGCTTCCACCAGTCCTTGGAGTCATCCACGCAGCTGGTGTGGCAGGCGGTAGCATGCTCATGGACACAACAAGGGAAGACTACAACGAGGTCTTCTCCCCAAGGTGGACGGCGCCGTGGCCCTGCACAAGGCGTTCCCGCCCGGGACGCTGGACTTCTTCGTGTCGTTCTCGAGCATCGGGCAGCTCGTGGGCATGGAGGGCCAGGCGGCGTACGCGTCGGCCAACGCGTTCCTGGACGGGCTGACGACGTTCCGGCGCAACGCGGGCGACAACGCCGTCGCGTTCCAGTACACGGTGTGGGAGGGCCTGGGCATGGTCAAGGACCTGGCGGCGCTCGAGCAGCAGTTCCGGGCGCTGGGCGTCACGACCATCTCGCCGGCCGAGGCGTACCGCGCCTGGGAGCACGTCAACAAGTACGACGTAGAGGGCGCCGTCGTGAGCCGGCTGCACCCCATCGAGGAGGGCGAGGCGGTACCCGTCCCGCTGTTTGAGGACGTCATCATCCGAAAGCCTTCCGCTGCGGCCGCTGCGTATCACAATAGTGGCAACAAGGAGGCCGAGCCGCTCGACAGGTCGATGCTCTTCTCGCCGCCGCCGACGCCCCCTAGCGGCACCGGCGGCTTGGACCTCCGCGTGAACCTGGCGCTGAAGCTGCGTGAGTGCATCGCTTCCGTGCTGATGATGCCCGACATCGAGGATATCGAGGTCAACAAGCCGCTCTCGGACTTTGGTGTGGACAGTGTTATGACCGTAGTGTTGCGCCAGAAGCTGCAAAAGGCTTTCGGTATCAAGTTGCCGGCTACTCTGACTTGGAACTATCCTACCGTCAACCACCTGGTGGGCTGGTTCTCGGAGAATCTTGCTCCAGCCTCGTTTTGAGCCTAACATTTGGATTAGGAGTAGCTATATTAGAGGTTTTATAAGTCCCAGATTATTAATGAGTTATATCAGCGGTAGCCTTGCATTTACATATTGAGTCTTTATCAATCAGCCAGTCGACTTAGGCGATAAGAATTTGATATGCATTACCCTTCACGATATCGTGATCGTGGAGCCTTGGCCGCCGCCCCGAAACGTCTGCCAGCAATGCCCTTATTGCTCGGCGGCTGGTCGCTTTCAAATCACATTCCCCCTCGAAGCCCGGACAGCTCGTACGCGATGATAAATTTGCAAGAAACCGCGCTAGCGACGAAGTACAGGAGGACGTGAACGGCGTCCACGACGCTGATGAAGATTAGCCCGTTCAATGCCCAGGTGCCGATCGCCCCTTGAACTACGATCCCAAGGTGCGGGAACCAGGCTTGGCCATGGACAAAATGGGCTGACTTTGGGGCGTTTTGGCAATGGTGAGAACGGACGGCTGGCAAATGCTGTTGTTTCAGCGCGAAAACAAATCAGAGGTAAATCCGGTCGATCCTTCAGTTCACACCGTGATGCGTGTTTTCTGACTAAAGTCGCCGTCTTAATGCGTGACGGCTGACTAACTCGTGGTACTGAACGGTACATAAACATAATTTATTAACGCCAGACGGTAATGTAAAATCCATGTTCAGTGTCCGTCACTTAGATACATATGAAAAACTCAGAAGGGGCTGCATTCGGCGGAGTCCAAGCCGCTATTTTCAGTGCCTCAGAGACCTGTTGCATAAGCCTGTTGTACTGCGCACCTTACATTGGCTATCAATCGATTTGTTTATGACAGGTAGAAGCAGAGGCTGAACAGTGGTGCTTGAGTGAGAGCGGGCTATGTGACAAAGCATGGCGACCCTACCCACTGGCGGTGGTCTTACCAGATTCACTCCTCAGCCCTAGCGCGCCACCTTGAACTTGCTAATTATAGAGTAGGTTTTGCGAAGGCTAACCAGCCACTCTCGTTCCTCCGTCCTCCGACAACTTCGCCCTACTCCTCCCATATAACACGACCGATTCAGTGTCGACTCCTGCTCAGAACCGTCACCTTTGCTGTCGACACTTATTGCTGCACTCGGGTCGAGGATAAGCGTTCCGCCCGTCTTCAGACCGACAATCTCCCCGAACAACTCCTTACGGTCCGAAAGCGTCTGGTCAAGAGATGGTCTGTCGCGACAGCGACTTGATGCTTGGCTCTGAACCAGAGATACCACGTGCGCTTGGATGACCCGCAACCACGCTGACGAAAATTGAAGAATAACAGTGACAGATCCAGCATAATTAACACTACTTCCTGGAGCAGTCCTTCCTTCAATGATTTTTCTTGGGGTTGGGCTTCTCGTTGGGCTCCGGCAGTCCGAGTAATCTTCTGCCGGATAATCCAACGGGCTCTGCCACTCATCCAGTCGAGCATCTTCTGCTGAGTGGTATCGAGCCCAGCTCTGGCGTTTACGGTTCGAGTCGTCTCCCGCCGCTTTTGCCACTCAGGCTTTCCTCCTACATTCGAGCATCTCATGTACCGAGGTTCTTCCTTGAATCTACTGCGGCAGTGCGGTCAGGGCCCGTACGTGGTACCGGCTACGATCCTGTTAGCGCGGATCGAGCAGTCCCGACCCCATAAGCAGAGCCAATTCAGAGACGCGAATAGACTAGCTGAATGGAATATATTTGCGAATACATATGTACATACATAGCGCTCTTCCCCGTTACCGTGCTTCTTTAATGGCAAATAGTTGCCGTCGCCCGTAGCCTTCCAGGACCTATGGCAGTCAGTTTTCCATAGTGCAGTACTCTCTCCGATGATCTTCACCGCAAGTGAAGTTCAAAAGGTAAAGAGGGAGAGGCGAGATGCACATGAGCTTCCACATGATCCTGAGAAACCCTTCCCTGACTGTTCCTTGGGGACTTGAACCTAATAGTCAATATCATCAAAGATAATTACAGAATTTTTCATCGCCAACGTAAAGATTTATCCGAAACATAATAACTAAGAAACCTTGGTGTGTGTGTGTGGCTGCCGACGCGTACTTGTTCGAGGGGGCGGTTTCAGTGTGAATCATATGTGTTATGTCAGCTCGATACTACCTAGAGTGTATATGTAAAGGCAGCTATATTTCCATGTACTTAAGGCCACGTAATATGCTTTATTGGATATTCAACTGATGCATCTCTGGGGTTACACTACACATCACTGGATGAGTTAAGTTTAGGTAATATCGTACAATGCAACTGTTGTTCTAAACTTTATATCAGCCTTTTCATCAAGCTGACGAATCAGATGGCTATTGACTGCATTCAAGAGTCTACTAAGTCCGGAGGCCGTTCAAATGTTTTAGCATAGCCTTAAAGACGGGAAAGAAATTCGAAGGTTACACAATGGAGGGGCTCACGGCACCAACATTACATGGGCATTGCTTTGACTGCGCCACAAGATTTCTTTACATAAAGCATCTCTGCTGGATCGACATTGTACGTTGTTTTGATACAAGCAAATAATGATGTTTCCATCATACAGCATACATACACAAGCTCTATAGATCTACATCGGATATGATGTCAATCTCTAGGTGACCATCGCGATCAAATCGTTTAGGCACGCTGCATGTTTCTCGGGCGGTCAGCGGGGTTGTTGAGAAACAGAAAGAAAGTACCGGCTTTCTTGAGAAGCTCTAGCTTAGCAATTACTACATTCGTTTATCATAATAACGTATCCGCCTATCGAATGTTGGTCTGTTGCCATACTAGCAAATTAACCATATAAAAAACGATCGGGCTTTGATCGAGTTCCCTGCTGCAGATCATGTCTTCCAGATGATGTATCAATTCTGGCGAGTGAATTAAGAACGACATCAATGATGCATTGTAATTCGTGAAGCCCAGTCTTCTCGTTGGACGACCGCTAAAACTAAATAATAGAGCATCACTCTGACATACATGAACTATGCCACAGGTGAAGATGAACCATATTACCTGGTCTGTGTGCAGAATTACGGTATACCACTGACAAATCTGCAGAGGTGGGCACTATTCACACCGGTCTTCAGGCCTTAGGCTCAAAGAAAGACCATTAGCGTTGCGGACTGCATTTGAACTCACCATGACATTGAACATCATTAAATTCGGTAACTGACACTACGGGATAGATGCAGTGAATCCAACATCCTTGCGATAGCCGACACTTCCAGGGACGTGAATGACACTCCACCAGAAGACACTCTTCAGGGATCGTTGCTGCCAGTAAGACTGGTCTGATAAGTGCGGAGGAGATTGTATCACGAAGGTTGTGACTTGAAAAGGTTGAGAGCAAACTCCAAGACAGTGGCATAAGGAGCCTGTCAAGGATCATTCTTCATAACATTGTAAGATGACATTTCATAGCTATAATAGTGAGTCAAGGAAATTGACAAACAATGGATATAAATACCTAGCTCGGTCTGACCTCTGAAAGCTCAAAGAATACCCGACAAAGACCAATTTATTCCACAGACCCACGATACTGCATTTATACAATGTCTTCTGTAATCTTTACCGATAATTACATCAAATCACTGGTGTCCGCTGCCGTTGCGTACATCGACCTGGGATTTGAGCACGCTAGGGAAATTCCTTATGGGCCCTACAAAACTCCACTCACCGGAAAATCCACCAAGATTGTTGTCCATTACAAAGATGGTAAACAGGCACCAAGAACCTTCAAGGCTTCTCAGGAAGTAGCTTTCCCGGATAGTATTGGGTTGACTATCACTGGTACGTTTCCTAGGATCTTCATTTGCTGAAGTGACCTAACAAACATATAGGAGGAGGGGTCTCCGAGTCAACTATTGAGGCAATTGACGAGACCGGCAACAAAGGTAGCTGGACTTTGGGCTAGCATAAGTTGTACCATGCAATGAGTTGCACTGCTTGATTGGTAATCTGGTTTTCAAACCCCCGCCCTAGACCAATTCAACATTGAGTCTTAGCTGTGGAGGTTTTAGTTCGTTAAAATCTAATACACTCTTTACTCCAATGTCGTTCCTATTCTATATAGCACCGTGAATGTGGTTTGGTAGAGTGATTGATAGAACTACGTGACAATAAAATAGACTATCATGATTCGCAGCAATGACGCCTTGTGCTGTTGGTGGGCTAAGTCAAACTCGGCCCGCCTTTAGTTCTGTTTCGGATGATACACATTTGCTGGTCAAGGTAGTTTGATTCATTTTCCCACTCATAGCTTCGTTATATCTCGTGTTCAGAATTCCACAGACGCCTACCTCTTCGGTACGTCAACAATTTCCGCGCAAGTCTTCTTCCCTGCCCAATCGGGCCTCGTGTACGTGAATCCAATCTTGTTCTCACAGAAGCATTTCATCGTATCAGGTGCCACTTTGTTCCTGCGAAGTTGTTAGTCCCTGGGGTTTATTTTGTTTTTCGGTTTTCGGCTCAGGGAGTTTCGTTGCCTTGAAGACTTACGGGTTGTCTTTGCATTTATACTTGGTTGGCCAGAACTTGGTTGGGTTGGGATCTTTAGGCTTGTCTTGCGTCTTGGTGCGCTTCGGGCCGTTCGCTGTGGTGGGTGGAGGGGGTGGCGGTTGATCGGTCTCAGGGTGATCATCAGATTTCTTCTTGGTTGATATGGGCCTCGTTTGGGTTCGCATGGTGGTAGGCTTGGTCGGTTGAGCAGGCTGCTGCGTGTTCTTGTTGTTGTTGGGGCCTTTGTTATCTCCAGGCTTGTTCCCGCCACCCGTGCCCCGGTGAATGTCCGTTTTACCCTTGGGGTCGGGCTTGGGATCGCGCTTCTTGCACTTGGACTTGGACTTGCGGACACAGCCGATGCTGAAGTCGGACCCCATCATGGAGTCGGGGGCGTTGACGGCGTCCATGAACATGCCCTCAAGCGAGAAGTCCCACTGCGGGTTCCCGCAGACGTCGCCCACCCAGCCGTCGAAGAAGTTCAGAGCGCTCATGCCGTTCTCGAAGGCCGACTTGGCGTACTTCAGCGTCGTGGAGACCCCCTTCACTGCTGCCCCGCCCGGCACGAACATGAGGCCGACGTCGGCAATGGTCTTGAAGGTCTCGATCAGCATGTGGCAGAGGAGCGAGTCCAGCTGGGACAGGCCCTTGGCGACGATGTCGGTTATGATCTCGGCTAGTTCGAAGTCGCATTGGCATTTGCCAGGACGGAAGTCGTTGCCGTCGTCGTCGTGCAGTATACCGGCCGCGTCACCCGGACCGAGACACTGAGTAGCAGACGGAAGTGTCAGAAGTACGGCTCATCTCACAAAAAGGGGCAGATGGAGGACCTACACCGTATCCAGTTGCATCGTTACCCTTCGTCTTCGCACAATATACCTTGCAAGGCGCAAGCTCTTTATCTCTGTTGGCGGTCCCTTCGTAGCTGAAGCAGTTGCCAGACTTCTCGTACGCCTTGAGAGTTACACTATCGGGCTGGTGATTTGGTGCTACGGCACGAGCCCCAAGTAGACTGAGACCCGAGCCTATTTGTGAGTCGCCAAAAGCCATAGGAACCATGGCGCCGAGAGGCAGGAGGACTGAGATCATTGAAAATCTCATCTTTCCATCTGAAAGGGGGTGAAACGGCACTTCTTGGCCAAAAGGATTTCAATCAAAAGCTCACTAGAATATCAAACAAACGAATAGTAATTGAAAGGAGAGACGCATGCAAAGAACATGATGCCAGTATGGGAATCTCATCCTCAATTGACACAATGTTTCTTATAGTATGTCAACCGCCCAAAGCTAGATCAGCGTTTTACTCTTTGTTGGACGTAGCTATTTCGACCTCAAGAGAGCGGAAGAACTGCGATCCTTTTGCCACCCGCCAACTCCTGCTCGGGTCATCTACGAAGCACTGGAAATACAACATAACAAGTATGTCTTCTATCCATTGACCTGTTGGGTTTCAACCTCATGACACCGCCCCTTATTCAATGTGGTTGGATGTTGGTTGTCACATTCGCGAGGGGGCTCATTCGAGATGTCATATGTCCACACTCGGCCCGGTCGCAATCGACGGCAGCTTCGGGAGAAAAGGAAGAAGCATATCGCCCCAGACGTGCAATGGAATCCGCATAGTACATATCCTAATGTCGAGTCTTCATCTCGGTGGTTCTGGAATGATGAGCAGCTATTTTGGGAGTGCCAAGCAGGATGAGCCCGATTACACTTGACCTCTTTAAGCAATTCGGCCCTCTATTTCTGCATTCGCTGATTGCCAAGGCCAATGCAACGTGACCCACTCACGATTATTCCGAGCAGGAATCGTGGCTTTGCTGCGCGACAATGAACCAACATCGAGTGAGCGCCGCAACAGCCCCCGACTAAGGAGCAGGTTTTCTCCATAATTAGGATCGCCTCCTGCAGTTAGATATCTCGGTTCCTGATGACATAATACCTCACCTGTTGCCACCTTAAAACCTCGGATCCCTGCCCGGAACGAACGACTTCTGAACGAGGATCTCTCGTGAGCTGAAAATAGTACGGAGCGTCTTCTGGAAATTGCTCCGGTGGAACTCAAGTAAATGGGAAACAAAGCCCCGACCCTGATATATGAACAAAGATGGCCCCAGTCCCTAATTTCCATCCTTCACTGGAGTAAGTTGATGGTAAGCATCCTTACACGATGCAAATGGCATGGGTGATGGACTGGTGATCTCCATCGTGTAATGAAACTTGGATGGGAGCTTGAAAACTAGGTTCTTATTTGAGTCGCAGTACTCCTAACAATGGTTAAATGGGATTTGCTCCAGTCAACTACGTTAGACGTTTTCCACGAGTATAGCGACATTCTTTTGTATCGCAGGCGAAGAGACTTTCCAAACTTTCACCACACTCATTAGTTCGTATTGTCTGCCACACATAATGCATCTCCCTTACACGATGAAGGGCGTATTCGCCCTCCCCTGGCTGCCATGCTGTACGGTGCGACCGCAACACCTCTGTATAAAGACCAGTTCCACAGGGGGCCGGCTCCCACTCCTCACTTGATGGCTTTGAGACAAGTTGCAGCTGAGGGCGAGTCAGCCCAGCCCTCTATGACCACCATGACCCGCGATGGCGTGGTAGGCGTATTCAAGGCGACGCAGAACCCCGCGTTTGCGACGCTCCAGGGCCCCCTCGCCACCAACACCGTCATGAGCCTCACTGTCGACGGCAAGCCCACCTCGACATCCCTCCCCCTGATCGTCGGACCCGGCGGCTGGGTCTGGGAGCCGCAGCTGAGGACGCCTGAGAACGTCTACCCTAGCTGGCCCGTGGAGACCCCCCTGCAAGGTGAGCAAAGCTAATGAGATATTTCTCTGTTCTATCGGATGGTGATCACTGACACGATCAATAACTACAGTGGTGACGAGGCTCAACTTTCCATTCAAACCGGCATGCCGTCTGCAACCCAAAGCTCAAGCGCTAGTATGTCGTCTGCGACACAGAGCTTCAGCCAATCCATGTCATTTTCTGCAACCGCGAGTGCGTCCGCAACGTCTTCTGCAGCTCCTGAGTCCACAGGCCAAGCCGATCCCGAGAATGGCCAAACCGAGGAGGGCCAAACCGAGGAAGGCGAGACCGGAGAGGGCGAGACAGGAGAGGGAGAGACCGGAGGCGGTGAGACTGGAGAGGGCGAGACTGGAGAAGGTCAAACCGGAGGAGGCCAGCCTAATCCAAATCTTCCCAACGTCAACATGCCAACCATCAACCTGCCTGACGTCAACTTTCCCGACATCAACTTTCCCGATATCAACCTTCCGGGCTCTAGCCAGCCTGAGAACGACGACCCCGAGGTAGAAACGCCAGAGCCAGGGAAGCCTGAGCCCACCAAGCCGGAGACGAACCAACCAGGGACAAACCAGCCCGACCCCAACAAGCCGGAAACGAACCAACCGGGGACGAACCAACCGGAACCCAACAAGCCGGAGCAAGAAACACCGCCTGCAGGCAGCGATGGGGAAACCGAAGGCGCAGGCGGTGGCGACGACGGCGGAGACGGCCCCGAGCCTGTGAATACGATACCGAACTCTACTACAGGATAATACTCCGGCGGTGCACTTTTATATAATTTCCCATGTATACATATAAATTGCTTTACGTTAACAAGACCAAGGCGAGTAGCTAGTCCTGGCTTGAGTTCGATTAAGCAACTATAAGATTGTAAGGAGCTAGAGGTTTCATTCCATTTTTGGGATTCGTATCTAGGGAATATAGATAAACTTATTATAATACAATATTAAGCTACGTCCTAGTCGAAGTTATCCCGCCATCTAGTAAAGAGCTTATAAACCCAAGCTAGAGGCAGCCCATAATTATCGCCGGCGTTAGATACAACGGCCGTCTCGGGCAGACGCGTGTCTTTTAATTTACGCCATAGCCGTTCGACCTCTTCTTTAGGGATTGTCGGGTTAAAGTTGGAGATCTCTATGGACACCATGCTAGCTGCTCAAGGAGTGCGACAAATGAATTATGTTAATGAAGATCCCGAAAGCAGAGAAGATCAGCTCTCTATCTTAAACTAATGAGTGATCTTCTAGTTTAAATGGCGTCGTCATAGTTACGTTTACAATATCATATTACCTGCAGCCCCCCACTATGCATCACCACATCAGCGCGCTCCTGCAGCAGTTTCGGACCGGGCGGCCATGCAAGCACTTGGAATGAACGACCAAGCCAAGTGATAGTCACGGTAGCATTCCTACAATTCTGCGTCCAGCTCATTTGGCCATTCGGTAAATAAGGGCCCGTAGAGTATCCCTAGTGGGAGTGATTGCCCAACATACAATGGTATAATAGTGCAGTCCCCCGTTACGCTAATAGCTAAGAACGCTTAGCAAGAATAACTACTGGTTACATCAATGTATACCCAGCCATGGACACGTAATAGTCTCCCATACGTACTCCTTAGAATACCATCCCTTTGACCTGTGGCACCTTGGTGAGATCGATATTGCGTATTAACAACATCCAGATCAAAGCCAATCCTATAACCCCCGTGCCCGCTGCGAGCATCCGGGTCTGGGTATATCCGTACGCCTCCTGAATTGCGACACGCGTGTCGCTCCCAAGGGCGTAGCTCAGCTGGGTCGGAAGGTCCTCATAAATTGCATCAAGACTCGCCAGATCCGCGGGCGGCAAGAACCGGGCCAGCGCGCCGGGGAAGATGTTAGTCCAAATAGCTCCTGAGATAGTCGCGCCCATAGCGCCGCCTACGGTACCGACGACGTTGAGCAAAGCCAGGACAGCGGCGACGTGCTGGTGGTCCACAGTGGCTAGGATAGCCAGCTGCTCGATAATGATAAAGACGCTGCCGCCGATAGAGATGAAGATCTGGCACATAACCAGGAACCCGACCGACTGGTTAGGTCGCCGGAAGTAAATCATTAGGCCCTGCGCTAAGATGTATAACGGCACAGCGATGTAAAGAAGCCACTTAAAGCGGCCGGTCCGGCGGATCAGGTATCCAACAATCAGCAGCAGCACGCCTGATACAACGTCAAAGGTGTGGCTGATGTACCCGGCTTCGGCGATGCTCAAGCCGTTAACCACCTGCAGGAATGACGGGTAGTAATTGGACCAGCAGTAGTACGAAATCTGGTACGTGGCGTCCAGCAGGCAGGCGCCGATAACCGTGCGGTTCTTAATCAGGCCGATATTCAGTATAGGCGCGGGCGCCAGGAAGGTCTCCCACAGGACGAAGACGAACAGCATCGAGAAGCCCACCACGAGCATGGCGATGATGTAGCCGGACCTCCAACCCTGGGGCGCAGCGTCGGCGATGTTAAAGGGTAGGAGAAAGACGACGAGCCCAACGGAGAAGAGTACCACGCCAAGGGCTGAGTGTCTCGAGTTAGCCAACCGTTTTGCCCTTGTGCTTTCCTTCTATAATCTCAAGAAACTTACCGTCAAATTCAACAGTATAGTGCCAAATCGCCTGTACAAGAGTCCGTTGGCTAGAGGCCTTAACGACATTTCCCTGAGCCCTAGCCTTACGCAGGTTGGTTTTGAGGATGAAGAATAGCGGAGCAGCGACGACGGGAAAGACGATAGCGAAGCAGCCAAAGCCCCATCGCCACGAGACATCGTTGTAGAAGGCCTCGGAAGCCTTGGAGCCCGCAAAGGCCGTGATGATGTAGGGGGACGAGGTAAAGGCGTACGCAAGACCCCGGTTCCTCAGCTTGGACGCGTCGGCGGTGATGACGTCGACGCAGTATGTCATACCACCGAATCCGAGGGTGTAGAAGACCTGGGCAGCCAGAGCCAGTCAGTTTTCAGTTCGCTGTATAGCCCAAAGATGTACCTTGGTGTCAGGATCGGGGTAATCGTACATATGCAGCGCAGAATGTGGGCAGATCGTGGCTTACGGCCATGAGGACCAGACCCAGAGTCGCGAAGACGGCCATGATGGCGAAGCCTGTTTATGGCTGGTCAGCAGATGATTCATAGCCTGGTATAGATGTACCTGTCTCGAAGGGCTGTCCTCCTTACCCTCGGCGCGTCCCCCATATGTCTAGAATCTTGGCGAGCGGGACGTAGACAGCCGCCGTCATGGCAGAAGCGACGACTTGAATGACGTTGATAAGAGAATGGGACTCGAAGTCGCTCGTCGCATACGCCACGAGGTTGGACAGGATGGAGCTTTGGAATGCGTTGGTCAAGTAGAGACACCAGATGCTGCAATATACAAGGAGCGATACATTAGCTTGCTGTCCCTGGCATGACGCTGCCAGCTTGGAGCCGCGGCGGAAGAAACGTACTTTAAAAACACGGCAATGAGGGTGCCTCGTGACCAACTCAAAGTCACGGCTTCCACATCGTGAACACCCTGCTGAGCATCCTCAGATGGCAGTTCCGGTTCGGGCTTTTCGTCGTCGGCGGTAGAAACAGGACCTTGCGAGCCGTTAGGCGACGGCCTGGTTTCCTCGATCTTGTCCATGGCAAATGTTACAAGATGGCTCAAGCAGGGTGGAATCAAAGGATGAGCTGCAGCAAAGAAACAGAAAGGACACACAACTGGAACCTTTGCCGGAGAGCCGCTGCGCTTAATAACTTGGGCCTCGACTATGATGCCAACTTACGATATCAAACGACACTAGATGAGAATGAAAACCTCCAGTGGGAAGAACCGCCGAGTAATGGGCGGCTAGCCCCCAATAGTGCTGACGGGACCGACCCGCTGGATCCCCATGAGGTTCAGCTGGGACATGTTTGAGGCCGGGAACCGAAAAATATCTTATCAGATCCGCCGTGCTACCCATTCCATTACGTGATCCCCGAAGCTAGATGAACGGGCGCCGTATTTCACGCCGTATCGTGTATAGTGTGGTGGAGCAGGTATGGGGCTGATCATCTGATAAGATCATGAGTGGATACATCAATCTGATTAGGAGGTCTGGCCATCTCTGGGACCCAAGTGGGAGTGCCAGATGGTCCCGGATTTCTCTTCCATAGTGAATAGTGAAAGAATATGCCTTTCCCATGAGATGTTCAGTATTAGATAACATGCACGACCCGTCAAGTACGGAAGTTTCCTTAAGACCAGATGACAACCTTCGAATACGCCTCTCATACCTCTCTACTATGAACCCGATGAGCTGGGCCAAAAGGGGGCTACCCGGCATTTTGCATCACTATGTAAGTCACCCTAATGTAACAAGCGATTGGGGATGTTCTTCGCCACTGAACTGACAACCCTTGACTTGTCGATCTTCAGACAGAAACTCTTGTCACATTCGAGTACACCTCCCAAGCGGCCTCTCAACCGCATAGTGTTCTCTTCGTCGGCGGTCTGAGTGACGGCCTAGCCACGACGTCCTACACCGCCGACATCATAAGCGCCCTGCAGCCCACCGCATGGTCCTTCTTCACCCTTGTCCTCACCTCTTCCTACCAAGGCTGGGGCCTCTCAGACCTAGACCGGGACACGGAGGAGATCGCGCAATGCCTGCGCTACATACAGAACTACAAGGCAAGTCGGTTCGGGGAGGGCGGTAAGCTTGTCCTCATGGGTCACTCGACCGGAAGCCAATGCATCTTGCACTACCTGCACCGGCCCAACCCTCATCCGGGTCCCCTGCGAGGGTTTGACTCGGGGCTTTGCCATGAAAACCGCTGCGTGCTGGACGGCGCCATCATGCAAGCGCCCGTCTCTGACCGAGAAGCCATTCAGTCTGTACTAGAAGACGGCCTCGGAGACCACACCGCAGGCGAGTGCCGCGAAGCCTACGACACACTGGTCAAGCTGGCCACCGAAGCCCTCGCGTCTCCCGGCAGCGAGACGCAGTTCGCCGTGCTTCCGATCGCTCTGACGTCTCGGCTCGGCCTCGGCAACCAGACGCCTGTCGGCGCCCGGCGGTTCCTGAGCCTTGCAAGTCCAAACAGCCCGCAGCAGCCGGGGCCGGATGACCTCTTCAGTTCCGACCTATCTGACGAGCAGCTCGCGGCCACCTTTGGTGCGGTTGCAGGGCGCGGACTGCTGCGGTACAAGCTGATGGTGGCACCTTCGGGGGAGGGACCAGTCGGTGCCTGCTTGGGTGGACCAGGAGCGTAATCTCCGGCGATGGAGGGACGCCTTGGAACACAAAGGCAAGTATCCTATCTGGGATGTTGAACACAGCGGGGTCGTGCCGGGTGCGTCGCATGCGTTGAGTGACGATGATCAAGAAGGACCTAGGCAGATACTTGCTAGGAGGATCTTGGCATATCTCCGGGATGTCGAGAAGAGAAGAGGACTTTGAGCTTAGATATAATCCGAAGAACTATCGCGCGTGGATCAAGTACGAGCCTAACATTTTGAAGTTATTATATTTTGACACGAGAAAAATAATACCACGACTAACAACCCGAACACTAATTTAAGTGTTATCACATTCTCCTTAGTAACAAACGGGTGCAGTACCTTATTTTTTCAGTCCTCCATTTGCTTTATGTCTGGAAATATGATTTTCACTATCCCTACTCCTTTATAACACTCGTTCATTGCTACTAATGAGTCTGGCGCTAGATGCTTAAGCACTATAAAGTATATTGTCTGAACAGTACTTGTCATCTTTCTTTTAACTACCAGGTCGTAAATATACATAAGCTAGACGGAGCCCAACTTATAAACCTCCTGGTCGTCTATATTAATTCCTGGGATCTCAAGAGTTTCGTTATAAAATATAATATCTGAGAAGAATTTAAGGATAGCACCGTGCGGTATAACGAGTAGCTCCTAACCCGGGAAGCGGTATATCAGCTTATTAAATAAATACTAGCGTTTATAGAAGAGGTTTATCTTTAATAAATAGGTATATCCCTTTTTTATGTTTTAAAAATATATAATATAGGTATTCCGGATCTTTACTAATATAAGACTAGTATATAGTTAGATATATTTATAGATTACCTTTTTAAACTTATTTAAGCTATTAAGTATAAAGTATACTTCTATACTTCTATAATTTAATTTTAAAAATCCTAAAGACTATAATTAATACTTATAAAGTTAGTAAGCTTACCTTTAAAGTAGATATTATTTCTAGTCTCTATACTTACTTATAACTAGGAAAGCACTCTCTAAGTAAGATAATTAAATAAATTATCTTTATTATAATTAAAAATATTTTATAAAGTTACTAATATATATAGAAAGGGCCGGTAGCTTATTAGGATCTTTTATAACTATTAAGCTTAAATAAGTAATTATAATATTATATAATTATAATTTATCTTTATTTTAAGCTATTACTCTTAAAAAAGCTTTAAAAGTAATATTATTATATTAATAAATTAAATATATATAATAAAAATAATAAATTTTAACTTTTATTTAATAAATAGTATTTTCTTATTAAATATAATATAGTTTATTATTAAATCAATTATATTACTTTATTAATTATTAATTTAATTAACTTTCTTTATTAAACTTTAATTTATTTTATCTTTATAATTATAATATTTAATCTTTTATTAAAAAGTAAGTTTAAATTAATAATTTTGATAATATCATTTATTATTAAATAAACTATATTATTTAATAGATTACTTTTTTAATTTTCTAACTTATTTAAACTTTAATATATAATAGCTCTATAATTATAATACTTAATAAATTTAAAGAAAATCGATTTATTTTAATAATTTAAACAATATAAAATTTAATAATTCTATTAAATAAAAGAGTTATTATAAAGGTATATAATATCTTATATATTACTTTATATTATTAAATTTATAACTAAACTTTATAATGTGAATTTCGATATCTATAATACAAATTAATATTAATTTCAAAGGAGGTATTATATAAATATATAATTAACTTAAATATTTAAAGAATACCTCTTAAAATCGTTAATATAGAAAAGATAATTAATTTTTTATAAGATTACGTAATAATAAATATATTAATAAATATTAAATTAAGTACTTTAATAATTATAATCTAGATTTAAAAATTAAAATAAATTAGAAATATAATTATTAAAGGGCTTTCTATAAAAATTTAAAAGTTATTTCTAATTTTTTAAATTAATTATAAATATAAAGGTTAAATATAATATTATAAATAAAGATAAATAGAATTTTAATAAAACTAGCTTTATAATAGGCATTATTAATTTAATATTTATTATAATATATATTAATTGATTTAAAAAGGTAAAGATAATTTAATTTATTAATTAAGAATAATTAATAATAATAAAATATATTAATTTATAAAATTAATATATTTTATTATTTATAATCCTTTAAAGTTAATATTATTTTATAAACTAATTATATAAAACTAACTTATTAAATAACTAAGTAATTAAACCGATTTCTAATAATTAAACTAATAATTAAACTAATAATAAAACGGGCTTAAACTAAATTAAATATTTTAATAAATATATTAAAATATAAATATAAAGTTATTATTACCTCTTAGTTTTAAATAATTATAAAAGCTATATTTCAGTTAAATTTAAGTTACATTATAAAGATAATAATATAATTATATTTAATATACCTCTTTATTTATTTTACCTACTCTAAATATTAGATATTATACTTTATTTATTATTAAAGTATATATATTTAGAAGAAATTAAGCTATTTATAAAAGCTTTAATAAATTATATTATAAAGCTCGAGTTTTTAATTACCTTTAAAGTTATATATTTTATTATTTTTAAAGAAAATAATACTAAATTTAGATTTAATACATTTAATTTAATACTTTATAATTTAAATAAAATAATTAATAAACTAGATATATATCTTTAGATACTTATACTTAATCTATTATATCCGAGGTTATTTAATAATTATAACTTTAAGATATTATTTAACCTTTAATAAATAATAAAGTATTTTACTTTTATTAAAAGTAAGATTATTAGTTATTAAAGAAATTCTTTAATATTAATTTTAAATATTATAAATAAATTATTTAAGTATATTAAGATAGTAATGTATAAGGTTATAAATTTATATAAATAGGTATATATATTAGAAATAATTAATTTAATTCTTTTAAAGTATTAAGAGATTAAGAAAAGGTAAATTTAACTTAAAGGAACCTTTATTATTAGGGAATTTTAATAATTATAAAATAAAAAAGTAAAAAGGAAGTATTTAATATTTATTAAAAATAAAAATAGGAATTTATTAAAGTAATATATAATAAGTAGTAAGTGTTATAATAGATATAACGAGATAAGTTATAATATATAAATATATAAAAAGGATATAGAATTAAGTAATAAAATAGATAATAAGTAATTTTAATTAATTTAAAGCATTATAATTAAATTAATTTATATAAAAGTATAAAGAAGTAAAACGAATAGTTTATTAAATAATATAATCCATTTAATAATAAATTATATTATTTATATTATTAAATTAACTTTTTCTATAATTAATTTATTACAACTTTCTTTTTTAGTGCTTAAACTAAGATATTTAAAAGGATATCCTTTAATATATTATAATTAAATATATATTAATTATTTTAAAATAATAATATATTATATTAATATTTCTTACTTTCCTTTTATAAGAAATAAAGGATAAATTAAGAAAGGGATTAATAATAATATTTATTTAAATTAAAGGAATTTATATATTTAGTTATTTAATACTTATAATTATAGCCCTTCCTCTTTCTTATTAATATATTAAATGAATATAATAAGTCTAAGGTCTATAATATAATTAAAATTCTAAAATTATTAAATATTAATATTTCTTAAAATCGCTATTTAATATAAATATATCTTTTAACCTATTATTATTTAAATATTTAAATAAAGAAAATCCTTAAATTAATAATAAAAACGTACCTAAGTTATTAAAATAATCGTATTAATTATTTTAGAGAGAAACTTAAAATATAAAATATTAAAATAAGAACTAAGATTAAAAATAAAGCTAATAAAGGTTTCTTATAAATTATTATTATTATATCCCTTCTTAATAAAGTATATAACGAAAAGTATATTAAAATAATATAAAACATATTAAAAAGCATACTTAATAACCTTAAGAAGATATTTAATAAAATCCTAAATAATGAAATTATTAATATAATCGAGATTATTCTTATACTTTAATAGGTTCTACTTAATTAATAATTATTTAAACTTTAAAAACCTTTTATTATTATAATTAAAATAATTCCTTTTATTATTAATTTAATATAATATTAAAGTACTATTATATTTAAAGGCTTAATTAAAATATAAATAAATAAAGCTAAGTTTATATAATTTATCTATTTATTAATTAATAACTTTTTATTTTAATAAAAGAGGTTATAAATATTAGATTTAATATTAAGACTCGAGCTGCTTATAACTAGTTATAATTAACTTTAAACTTATTATTAATTTAATCTATAACAAATAAATACTATATTAATAAATATATAATATATAAAAAGCTTAATAAAAAATAACTCCTTTTTAAGTTATATATTAAATTATATTTTTATTTATATAAAAAGAGTTTTATTTTAAAATATAATACTTAATAAGAATAAAGAATTAAAGGATAAAGAAAATTCCCTTTATTCTTTAAATATTTTATTAATAACTAGTATTAAATAATAATTATAAAAGTTAAATAACTAATTTTAAAGATAGAAATAATTTATTATTATTATTAATTTAATGGAGGGATTAATATTAAAAGATAAAGTAGATATAAAACTTATTTATAATTTAATATTAAATACGTTTCTAAACTTCTTAAGAATTATTATAAAAATATATATTATTAATATATAAAATAATAACTATAATAATATATTATAAATTACTTTATAAAAAAGAATTTAAAAGGTTATTTAATTACTTTTAAAAAAGGATATTAAAATTAATATAAAACGTAATTAATATAATAATATATTATAAATTACTTTATAAAAGAAAAGTTAAAAAGTTATTTAATTATTTTTAAAGAAAAGTATTGATATTTATATATAAAGTAATTATTTTAATAATATATTATAAATTATTTAATTATTATTTAAGAAAGGTATTAATATTAATATATAAAGTAGCTACTTAAATAATATATTATAACTTTCTTTAATTTTATTTTAAAGAAATTAAGAAATTATTTATTTATTTTTAAAGAAAGGTATTAATATTTATATATAAAGCGATTACGTTAATAATATATTATAAATTATTTTAACTTTATTTTAAAAAAGTTAAAAATTTATTTAATTATTCTTTAAAAAAAGGTATTAATATTAATATATAAAATAACTAATTTAATAATATATTATAAATTACTTTATATTAAAAATTTTAATAAGTTATTTAATTATTTCTTAATAAAAGTACCGATATTTATATAAAAGGTAATAAATATAATAATATATTTAAAATCGTTTTATAAAAAAGAACTTAAGAGGTTATTTAATTATTTTTTAATAAAGTTACTAATATATATATATAAAGTAGTTATTATAATAATATATTATAAATTATTTTATTTTTTAATAACGGTATTAATATATATATATAAAACAATTATTTTAATAATATATTATAAACTACTTTATTTAAAGGAAATTAAGAAATAATAAAGTTACTTTTTAAAACAAAATATTAATATTAACATATAAAGTAGAAAGTATAATAATATATTATAAGCTATTTTATTAAAAAGAAATTAAAAAAGTATTTAATTATTTTATTAAAATAGAATGGTTCTATTTATAAAAAAAGAAATAAATATTATATTTAATTTAAATTAAAGGATAGTGCTTTAAGTTATTAAAGTATTTACCTTTATATATTAAATATCGCTTTAATAAGGTTTATTTTTTTAATTAATTAATTAAATTATATTATACTTTCTTAAATTAAATAAGTAATCTTTTATAAAGTAGTTATTTATTATTAATATATATTAAGCCTTTATATATTATTTAATTACTAATAAATATATTAATAACTATCCTTATTAAACCCGAGCTTATCTTTATTTATATTATTATAATCTTTAACTAACTTAAAATCTTATTTTATAATAATATATATTATATAGAATTCCTAATAATATTACTAATTCTATATTAATAATAATATAAAGTAATTTATATAATTAATTATAACCTTTTATTAATTAACTTATTATTATTATTAATAAATTATTTAAAATAAGTAGCATTAATAGAATATATATTAACATTTAATACTTTATTATTATAACATTTAATATATATATTAAATATATATACTAGTTAAATCTTATAATTTCCTAACCTTTACCTTATTATTTTTAATAAAGCTTTATAAAAGTTTTATTTTATAATAATTAATATTTAAATAATATTATTTATATATATTATAAATACCCTATAATACTTTAGACTTTTATAATTAAGAAGCTTCTAAGAATATTAAATAAATTTTATTTAAGTTATAATTTATACATTCTAATTCCTAGATCCTAATTCCTAGATTATAATTCTTAAATTATAATTTTTTAAATTAAGAATAGGATAATAATAATTTATTTATAAATCTCTACTATCTAATATAAATAATAATATATAACTATAATAAATACTTTAATATAAAGTTAATATAACGTTATAGATACCTTTACTACCCTTTATATTTATAAATAAAGGTATTTAACTAAGTATTAAGAGGAATAGATTATATATATATATTAATTAATATAATATATATATAATAAAAGTAATAATAAACTAAATAATAATTAAGAATATAAGCTATATTATTAATTTAGGTAATATTTAATAGATAATTAATAGAAGTATTAGTGATACTTAAATAAAGCTATTATTAATAAGAATATTATATTAAATTATACCCTTTATTAAAAGTATATAAAGTAAGTAATAAATTAAAAAGGTAAAGGAATTATTATATTAAGAATAAAATAATAGAAATATAATTATATACATTTATAGATAAGGAAAGAGTTTAGATATTATATATTAAGTAATTATTATCTAAGTTATAAATCCTTTATTATTTTAAATTATATCTCCTTTTATAATAGTTATTTATTAATTAATTTCTTATATACCTAACTATCTTCTTTAATAAAATAACCTTCTTAATATAGTTTATATTACTTTATTACCCCTTTTATATAGGTATTTAAAACCTTTATACCTTTATAGATATCGTTATAACTTATTTTAAAGTTATAAATTATATTTTTATTAATATCCTTTTAAGGGATCTAATTATAAGTCTTATTTATTTACTTAAAGAGGAATATAATATAATAACTTAAGCTTTAATATATTATTAAATAATTAACCTCTTTAATAATAATGGATTTAATTTCTTAAAATTAATTAATATTCTTAAAGAAATATTTTATAAAATTAATATATACTTTTATTATTCTTATTGGATAAGTATTATAGCTTTTATAACTTTCTAATTTAATTATATTACTTAATTAAAGCTTTAGGATTAGAAATATATTAGAGGTAATATATTATACTTTAAGATTTATCTAAAGTAAATTAAAGTTAATATATTTATTATCTATTTATTATTATATATTTTAAAATATTATTAAAAATAATATTTCTTTATAAAATATAATATTAAAAAGAGAGATAATATTTAAAGATATTAGATAAAGTATTAATAATGTTTTAATTAATTATTTAATAGGGTTATTATAATAAAGGGGTTAGCTTATTAATAAACTTAATTATTAAAATTAATTAATCCATTAATACTTATAAGTAAGTAGTATTTCCGCTATTATTATATAGTTTTAAGAATTTATATAATTATTACTTACCTTATTATAAGGATTAAAAAGGTTATTATTATTTAATATAGATAGTTCTTTTTAAGTTTTATATTTTATATTAATAATTATTAAGTTTTATAAATTAGTATTATTAATAGAATTTAACTAGGTTTTTAATATAGGATTAATTATACTTTTATTAAGGACTTTAAAGGAACTCGATATCTTTCTATTTATTAATTAAGCACTGTTAATAATAATAATAAAACCCTTTAAGAATTAATTATCTTTATTTTAAAATAAATAAAGAATACTCTATATTAATACTTCTTATACCTTTTAGTATTATATAACTACCTTTATATAAAGTAAATTTTTAAAGTTTTCTTTTAAAATCTTATAGAATAAAGAATTTATAGAAGTAAAGCTTTTAATAATAAAAAGGGTTTTTAATTCTACTTTTAATAATTATACTTTAGAAATAATCAAGTAATATAATTTAATTAAAGGTATATTAATAAAAGAAATACTTTCCGGACTTTATAATTAAGTAATAAATTAACCTAAAGTAAAAAGGGTAAGTAAAAGATTTAAACTTATATTTTATTTAAAATTAATAAGTACTTTTATTTAATAATTACTACTACTTCTCTAAAGCGGAATTACTATAGAATTTCGAAATTTATTATCTTTAATAAATAAAATCGAGTTTTAAGAATAGGCTTCTTTTCTATTATTAAATAATACTTTTAACTTTATTAAAAACCTAATAATTAATGTTAATATGAGATTTACTTTATAATTACTAGTTATATATATATTATTATTATTTAACTTTCCTTTATAAAAAGTTTTATTAAGTTTAAGAAATAATATATTAAAGGTTAGAAAATATAATATAATTACTTATAAAAAGAATATAATATAATTATAGCTTTTTAAATAAAGTATATAAAGGATTTTAAACTTAAAGTTTAATATACTTAAGATATTATAAAGAAAAGGGGATTTAACTTAAATAATAGATATTTATATATAGAATAATTAATAAGTTCTTATATTATATATTTTTATTAATAATCTTTTATTATAGCTCTAAACTTATAATCTACTAAGATTTTATATTAATCTAAATATACTTTAATATTAACTTTAATAATTAAGAGTATAGTATAATAATTAATAAGCTAATAAAGTATATACTAGAGATATTAGTTATATATATTATTCCTAGTTTTAGCTAATTACTTTTAATAAATATATATAAAGAAATAAATAGAATTAAATTAATTATAAATTAGTTATAATACTATATATAACTTATTAATATTTAATAATTAATTAGTTAAGAGTAAAATGGAATGCCCTTTATCCGAAATTAAAGTAATTAATTTATCTTTTAAAAATAAAATAAGAATATAACCTTCTTTATTTAGAATAAAGATTAATAATATAATTATAGTATTAATATAGTTTCGTTATTATATATAAATAATTAGAAGAATTAAATCTTAGAATATTTTATATTTAAAATTAATGTAGTTATATAACTATTATAATATAATAATAATAATTTTTATTTAGAAATAAAATAATAATAAAATATCCTCTTATTTAAAGCTATATAATTAAATATAATTTTAACGTAGTATCGTTAAATAAAGGGAAATAAATAAAAGAAATAAGTTATAAAATATTTTATATTTAAAGCTAAAGTAATTATATTAACCTTTAAATATAAGATAAGAATAAAACCTTTTATATTTAAAATAAAAATTAATAATATAGTTATAATATTAATATAGTTTCGTTATTATATATAAATAATTAAAAGAGATAAATCCTAGAACGTTATATATTTAAAAAGAAAGTAATAATGTAATAACGATATTAATATAACTTTAAATAATTAAATGTTATTAAAATAGAAATAACCTTTAAAAAATAAAGGAAGCTTTTATAATTATAAATAATTTATTAATAATAAATCTCTAAAATAAATTAAAAATAATAATAAAGAGAATATTATTTTTAATATAATTTATATAAAGATTAATATATAATATAGAAAGTAAATAATAATAATAATAGTATTTATTTAAATTAAAATATAAATAAAATTAAAAAAGATAAGTTAGATTTATAATTATAAATAAGTATAATAAATATCATAATAAATTTTATAATAAAGGAAAAAAAGAAAGAAGTTAAATATATATAAAGGGGACTTTATAGGATAATAGTTTTATATATATATTTAGATAGAAATAGGGGTATATAACCGCGCTATACCCAATCGGGAAGGGGGGCTAAACCCGGGAGGTGCGATAGCGCTTTCTCGATTACAGTACATAGGTTATACACTCTCACTGTTGCTAAATGTAAGAGGGGTAGGCCCTGCTGCCTAATACCACTGGCGTGCTAAGCCAACTCTCCCCCCTGTCTGTATTATATACATGGCACGACCAGCGCTGGTTTCCTGGGTTTCATTCCGCTGATTCATCAAGACAATTCCTTTTGGCAAAAGACAGGGTGCATCATGTCTATCACCTCCAATAACCTTCAGATCGACATTTTGATTACAATGTCTCCATCCGAGCCCGAAATCCTCGCCGCTCTCGCATCATATCGAGAGCATATTGGCAGTCTCACCTATCATGCCCTTTCCGACCTGATTCCAAAGATTGAGGCAGCAGAGCCCGACGACCCAGACGATTTCACTGAAGACGAGATTCGGGAATGTCTCCTGGAAGCCGTCTTGTGTGTCGTCGGCGAGAATGATGTCATCCCGCCTATCACCTGTCCGACCGACGTGCTGACGCACTGGAAGTCCCTGGCGCCGCAGCTGGCCCTAGACGGCGCCGCTGCATGCCATGATACCGCCTGGCGTGACGAGATGCGGGCCGCTTACACGCGGGGCGTGCTGCGGGGCCTGAACGAGCGCTGCCAGTCGGAGCTGGTGGCTGCGTGGGAGTTCCCCGCCGACCTGGCCGTCGTGCTCCAGCATGTGGACAGCCTGGAGGGCAACGGGTGGTATAGGTACCGCGAGCACAACGAGACCGTCGTGTTCCTGGAGGGTTGGCGTTCCGATGCCGGACTGACGAGTGACGGGATGGAAGAGATTGCCGCAGGTCGGGTCAGGACGCCTGCTGAGATTGCCGAGGTGGCGTTCATATTCGAGGAGGAGTATGAGATTGCTGGTGGGTGGGCATGTGGCGAGAAGGGGAACGAGGCATCTTGCTACGTTGCGTACAGCCGGCCGCGAGACGGTGGGGAGGAGCGGAAGTGGTCGTGGCGTTACGTTGCTAGTCTCGGGCAATACGGCGAGGAATTCTTTGAGGACGTGGTCGGGTTGCTTAACTGGTACAAGTCTTACGATGAACCCCGAGAAAGCGACTGGGATGTCTTCTTCCTGGATATCTTCTCGGGATGCCCCTGAAAATATTCTGCCTCATTTGGTCGTTATCCAGACTTCTCTTTCTAGAAACTCAACGACAATATTAATTTGGTCTGCATCAGGCGAGAAAGAAAAGTTCCTGCATCCTGGCAAGTTATTCCCTGTTCGCTGTCGACGGAAAAACTGAAATTATGCATGGTTTGTGATATATAATGACATTAGCATTCGTTTTTGTGTTCAGTCGGTGATGGCTTGCTGGAGGCTTGTTCATGTCTGAATAGGAGGCCATGCCTCCTCCCTGCAATTTGGAGTCATATTTTTCCATGACAAAGATGGCGGCATTGTAGATGTGCTTTGTAACGCCTCGACTCCTTGTTGGAAGGCCATACAAAGACAGAGATTGCCATTGATGTATCGACATGGCATATTGTATTGTCAGTATGTATGTCTACATGATTCCGTATGGCAGCATTGTCTCTTCCACCCTTTGCATCTTAAACCACCTTAGGATGCGTATGCTGTGAGGATATGGTGTACAGTGAGAACATGAGTGTCATGTTTCTGTAAGTAGTGGCTGTATTCACCTGTGCATAAGCATGGTTCTTGGCTTAGGGGGCCTCTGTATTCACCTATTGTGACAACAATTGACTGCGTCAAACAGCCTGTTACTGCTGTATTCACAGCATCCTGTTGCATTCATCTCTTCCTAGATGATATAAATTCGGCCTTTCTTCCAGCCCCAGTTTCTGTTTCCTCCTTTCCGCCAACCACCAACTCTCAACCCTCTCACACCCAACCAACCAACAATCTCTGCTTCAAGCAATCAACCAATCCCTTCTTTCCATACATCACCAACCGCCAAGATGCAGTTCTCCACCATCCTCTCCACCGCCGCCGTCGGCCTCCTCTCCCTGGCCCTCGGCGCCACCGCCTCGCCCGTCGGCCAGCCCGCCGCCGCCGCCCCCGTCGAGGCCCGCTCCGCCTGGATGTTCGAGTACTGCGACGGCACCGGCCTGAGCGGCTCGTGCCACCAGAAGTCCGACGACGGCAACGTCCAAGTCTGCCGTACGTGGACAAACCCTCCCTATCTCTTGACCTTTGACAGACACGGAACTGACTCGAACCTTCTTCTTCTTATTCTGTAGAGGACATCGCTGCCGCCGGTGGCGCTCAGATCAAGTCCGTCAAGACCTTTTCTGGCTTCGACTGCTGGACCTACAAGTAAGTTTTTTTCACCCTTCCTCTCCTACTCGATGACTTTATGTCTTGTTTGGTGGGCTTGCTGACCATGGTGCCACGCAACTCTAGGGACTCTGGCTGCACCGGCCTGGCCACCCGCTACGTCAAAGGCACCTACGACAACCCCGCCGCCTTCAAGACCTGGCGCTGCTACACCGCCTAGAGCGTTTGTTGCTCTAGGTATACTGCCGATACTTTCTCTTATTGAGGTACTCGCGGGAGTAAAAAGCTAGCTCTGAAAATGGAAAAGGCTGACTCTTGGGGGCTATGGTGGTGGTGGTCATGGATGGATGGTGTCCAGGTTGGCATGGAACACTTCCTGCTGCTGTGGGGAGAAGGAACCGAGACCCGAACATTCATACGTAGATACGCACACATACACTGATATGGAGGAGTGCAAAGATCTCGCACATATTCGGCGACTGACCTGGTAGCCTGATGGAATGAAAAAATCCGCTGCCTTCCTACAACATGGCCTAACCGCCCCTATTCTTTCTTCTGTGGCTGCGCTGAATGATTGGTGATTTGACCTCGGTAATCCAAAAACTTACTTTACATTGACCCTTCCCAATTCCCTGAAATAGAGTAAACCACGACATCAGTAATCTGAACACCACGATATGTTGGTAGCAACTTTGCATCTCGATCCGTTAGGCGGGTGACTGAGTATTGATGGCACTGCTAAACCAACGTTACTAAACCCATCACCCGAAGCAGCGACCTGTCAGGCATCGAGCACGCACATAAGGGGTTCTCGTGATGTATAATAACCGACAAAATCATGTACTCCAACCGCTACACCAAGTCCAGCCTAGTAAAATTCGTCCATTCGTTTTATAGGCTACGGCATCATCACCTCCCAGTAAGGGGCAAAATGTGAATCTAGCACAGCCAACATGGAAGCCCGGAAACCACATTCAAAACAAGGTGATGGGCAGACAATGGCAAATCAGATTCTCTAATAGTCGATTAAGAAGTATTTGATGTACGCACTTGGGTACTATGCTTCATTGGTATGGGTCTACATAACAGCCAGCAGCAGTTGGCATGGTCAAAACACCTGGGCGTCATGGCAGTGGGCCCAAAAATCTCAGATTTCAATACATTTTCCAGACCGACGCCGAACATCTATATCCGTGTCCTGTGAGAAACGATCTATACATTGTACTGAGCCCCGTGAAGACACCGGATATGGGTGGGTGATGTGTCGTTTGGTTGACCATGTCTCCTATGAACCCCTTTAAGCAGCTCGATCCAAAGCCTTTTAACATCTTAGCGACGGGGCATGCCACGTCCGCGTCCGCGGAGAGCCCCTTTGCGCAGCTCCCGGCGGCAGAGGCTTGCCGGGCTGCTGTGGTTGTTGGCTCTCCTCGTTCCGGATGGTCTCGTCCACGCCCAGGATCAGACAGCTGGCCTCCGTCGCGGCCTGGAGGGCGTTGATCTTGACCAGCGCCGGCTCCCACACAAAGCGCTCCATCGTGTCCGTCACACCCTCGTTCTGGAAGTCCACACCCGCCCACGTCGAGCCCTTGCGGTGTTCCACGCGCAGCTTGTTCAAGATATCGGTGGCGTCGAAACCGGCGTTGTCGCACAGCTGTCGCGGGATGACCTCGAGCGCCTTGGCGAACGACTTGATGATGGCTTGTTGCTTGTGCGACACCTTCTGGTCGGCGAAACCGTGCAGGTAGGCCGATACCTCCATCTCCACAGCGCCACCGCCACCAACGATCATGTGGTTCTTGATGGCACGCTTCACAATCATGATAGCGTCGTGAAGCGAACGCTCGACCTCGGCAATGAACTGCTCGGCACCTCCACGCAGGACCAGCGTGCAGGTCTTGGCCTCGGGGCAGTCCTCGAAGAAGTTGAAGCGCTCACCACCAATTTGGCGCTCCTCGAACTTGCCGCAAGTTCCGAGGTGGTGCGCTTGGATGTCGGAGCACGTAGACTGAACAGTGGCACCGGCCGCTTGCACAACACGCTCCATATCTCCGGCAGCAACACGGCCGGCGCAGAAGACGTCGCGATCGGCAAAGTACTGCGTAGCCAAATCACCAATGGGCAATTTGGACAGCACCACCTTGGCGCCGGTCTTGTAGATGGCCTCGAGCTTCTTGTAGATGATCTGCCACTCAGCATCCACAATGGCTTGGTATTCCGACACCTGCTCGACCCGGACCTCGGCATTGTCCTTCTCGGCCTTCAGCTCCAGCTCGACGTTCAGACAGCAGATCTTGGGCTTCTCGAAGGACTTGGGCTGTTGCTCGAAACCGGCGTAGGAGAAGGTCTTCTTGAAGGCGACGCCGTTGATGAAGAGGGAGTCGGTCAGGGAGCCACCGGGGATCTTCTTGATGCCGATGAGCTTCTCGTCGAGGTCATCTTGGTCGAGGGACAGGACGGCGTCGACGACCATCTGAGTGAAGAAGTCGGTGTTGCGCTTGATCAGCTTGCTGGTCATGGCGGTGCCGGCGAGCTTGACGAGGGTGTCCCGCTTGTTGGCCTCGTCGGTCCGGACGGCAATCTCCTTGATCTTGTTGACGGCCATGGTAGAGGCCCTCCGCAGGCCCTTGATGATGATCTGAGAGCTGACTCCTTGCTCAACGTGCTCCTTGATCTCCTTGAGCATCTCGCCGGCCAGGACGACGACTGATGTGGTTCCGTCGCCAACTTCGGCATCTTGTGAGCGGGCAATGTCGACGAGGATACGGGCGGCGGGGTGGACGATGTCGAGGAGCTTCATGACGGTCGCGCCATCGTTGGTGATAGTTTGGCGGCCATTCTCGTCGACCATCAACAGATCACCTCCATAGGGACCCAGGGTGGACTTGATGGTAGACTGGACCGCTAAGCAAGCATTGATGTTGGAAACGATCTGGCCTTTACCCTGCGACGAGTCGGTGCCTAGTCAAGAGAGAGTGTCAGACATGTTGCATATTGTGGCTTGCCCGGAAGGGAGCAAGTGATGCACAGCCTCGTAGTAGGGGGAGGAGGGGTTCTCTCTTACCTTCTCTCAGGACGACGATGGTCGGGGTTTGCCCGCCGAACGACATGATTAAGTATCAGTTTGGGTGTTGAGGGGAAAGAGAAGAGTCGTGCAGTTGGACAAGAACAACGAATCGGGGGAGGGCAGTCGGGGTCGTGATGTTGGGACCGAACCAGGCTGAAGTTGGTTGGGATATGGAGGTGAAGGACAGCTTCTGGAGGGGCACGTATCGGGTCACTAATCGTAGCTTCCCTGGGTTGAAAAATTGTTGTTTGCCTGCCTATGGGCCATTGACATTGACAGGCGCCGATAGTCCGTGCACCTCGCCAAATCCACTAATTTATTAGTTCTGAAGAAGACCCTGGCGAACAAGACAGACGGACCGGCGCTGTGGCGGCCCGACCGTTCAATCCATTCAGAAATATGCCCCGCTACCATCAACTCGCTTATCGATAAGTAACGTCTTCATAAAGCTAACATCAGTTTGAACATGGCCAATCAGACATAAAAACCCATAGCCTCAATTCAATGCTACTCCCCCATTAACAGCAGACCCTTTTTCGGCTACTAGCACTTGTCGCACAGGACCTTGACCTTGGCCACCCGCAGCCTGGCGCCCTTGTCGCCGCACTTGTCGCAGGTCTTGCTGAGCATGAGCTGGCGCAGGCCCTGGAACGTCTTGCTGCGCATCAGCGTGGCCCAGGTCATGAGGTAAGGCCCACAGGCGCGCGCCTTGTTGCCCCGGATGGTGTCGGCCACCGAGTCGAGGTCGCGCAGGCAGTGCACCATGGCGTTCGCCCTGCGGTTGATCCGTAGCACCCGGAGCAGCGTCCGCAGGGTGCATTGCTCCAGCACCATCATGAGAACCTCGATGGGTAAGAAGTCCAGGTCGCCCAGCCCGGGTAGTACGGCGTTCTCGGGGCCGCCGCCGCCCTCGGTGTTGGTGCTCGTCGTAGTGGGGCTCCCAGGCACGGCGATGGTGGTATTGTTGCTGTTGCTGGCGGCCTCGAATGGACTGTGGATGGCGGCAGCGTAGATGCGGGCTTCGAGCATGGAAACGCGATGATCCCAGGCATTGGGTGCTTGACCGTACGGAGTAGCATCTCTCGAAGGGCCCTCATTACCAATCCACCTTCTCGTGGGAAATGGGCGCATAATGTCAACCGGTTGGATATTGTCTTATTCCATGTAGCTACTCTTGGTCAAATGGAGTGGAAATAGTGCTTTTGTATTTTCATGATACCTGGGGCTGTGGTGAGGGGACGTTGTGTGAGTAAAGTGCAACATGGTGTTGTGTTGGTAACCAGTTACAGCCGCGAATGGGCTGGCTGCCTTAGCTGATGCTGCCTTCCAAGCAATCAACCACCCAGTCAGTACACCACCCGCTCAATACACCACCCGCTCAATACACCACCCGCTCAATACACCACCCGCTCAATACACCACCCGCTCAATACACCAGCTAAAACCCCTGAAAACTATACTTTTTTATACCTTTATAAATTTGAATTCAAGTATCAAAAATGGATATCTTGTAATTAAATATAGGGTTTTAAAGTTATTAAATAAATACAATAAAGGAAGCTGCGACTGCTCCCCCTTTTCCGCCTCTATGGGACTCTTCCCGCACGGTTTAGAAGTTTTCTAGGCTCTTGACAATCGATTTCCAGCTCCTCGCCCTCGCCTCGGTAAAATCCTCCCAAGAAGATTCCCCTATCTTCAACCCTCGCGAATCCCTGCGTCAGTATACACAGCGGGCTAGCTCGCGCCATGTCCACGCCTCGGCGAGACGCTATACTGTCTTCGCGTCGCCAGAGCATGTGGAGATAATTGCCCCCAGCTGCACAGTAAATGGGTTTTGGCAGTTGGCGCACGATGTTGCGGACGAGGATGGCAGGTCCCAGGTAGAACTAAACGATGTTTGGCGGCCTCCTATTATGTGCCGCTATGCCTGCGGCTCTTTGGCCCAAATACTTGCCTATAGGTCGCCCGACCAAAATGCAGTGCATATACTGAAGTAAACTACCTGTTCTCTGCTTCTGGGCACGCTTAGGTACCCGAAACTTACAAGAGCTGACCGCGGTACCAATACATGTATCAATGAGAAAAGGATAATTAGCCATGCTTAAAACACCGCCTTCGTCGATTCCCTGCTGTTCTTTACAGGACCTGGCCAACTAGTTGGAACCGACGAAAAATATGAGAAACGTAACAAGATCCATGAAAGGATTCATGGTTTCATGAGATTCCAAGCATAAACTCCGAGCTTTGATATCATCCATATCGTTGGCCATTGACCCGAGATAGGAGTATGAGACCAGGATGGAGCGGGATGGCTTGTCAATAACACTGGATTGCAGATAGTAACATGGAACAACATTCATATTTCTATACCTCGCGACCTACATAGAAGTTCAAACGCTGGTAGAAGTTCAAGCAGCGGTGCTACCTCCATAAAGTTTCACTATGTTTAATAATCTCGAAGACATGATTCAGTCGTTTCTTTTGGGCCAACAGCTCCATCTAAACTGAGAGGGTAAAGTCAAGTCTGCCACTTGAGATCTGACAACAGATAAGTCAACAAGGAAAGACGGAAAGTGATAACCGGCAGATCCAATGCTAGAGAATTCTTCATTGTCGAACGAATGTATGTATGAGTAGAAAGTGAAGTGATCCCTGGAACTGTGAGGGTTAGCTATATATTCCCCGAATTTATATAGAGAGTGTTATACTTCCATATTGCCTGACCAGTCACGCCATAATAATTATGGAAAGGGGTGTACCATGGTAATCTTGACAAAGGCTGACGCTATGTACTATAATGCACCGTGATCTGACCTAACTAGTCAGAGACAGGGACGAGCAAAAAGATGGAAAGATCCGGCCAGGTCCTAGGGCAGACTGGATGGCTAAACGTACTGGCAAATGCGGCTCTGTATCCCGAATCTAGTGCGGAAGCACCCTAGACTGCCTACAACATGGGGGGCATCGGTAGAGCCCATCGGGAGCGACTGGTGGGGGGCGGCCTAGCCCCTGAAATACGTACTACGATATTCCGCCAATCACAGCCCACGGCACCTGCCCTTCCAGGCCAACGGAGCAGACGTCGCATGCAGTAGGTCGGAATAAGCTCATTCGCGCCCACGATTCACGAACGTTTGGTGCCGAGAAACGACTAGCGTCGCGGAACCGTCTGCCGCACGATGCGAGAGCATGGTCACGCAGGCGGATGTTTCCCCTTCCGGCTTGCTGGTATTGTGCCGCCAACATGATTCATCAAATAAGCCTCGTATAAGAAGGAACGGAGATCGCCTTTCCAGATCAAGCTCCATACGAAGGTTATTCAAGCATTACCTGGACACAATCATTGGCTCGTCTTATTGACGTCAAGAAGCTCCCAAGTCTTTTCAACATGGGTATCAACGCAGGTCTGGGTGCCTTCCTGGCAGCCGGCCTAGTGGGCCAAGCATTCGCCCAGCAAGCTGCCTATGGTCAATGTAAGCTCGAGCCGGATCGACGCCTCTCGCATCAAGTATTAATGTGTATCTAATAGGTGGCGGCATCAACTGGTCGGGCGCGACAACCTGTGTGTCGGGGTACACATGTTCCAAGGTGAACGAATACTACTCGCAGTGCGTCCCAGGTGGCTCGGGTGGTGGTGGATGTCCGTATTATCCCCGCCCTATAACCACTAATAAACCTAGCGAACTCTGACTTACCATCAATAGCTCCGACCACAACTGCGCCCGGCGGCAACCCGACCTCGGCGCCCGGCGGCAAGGTCAAGTACGCCGGCGTCAACATCGCGGGCTTCGACTTCGGCATGGTGACGTCGGGCACGCAGGACCTCAGCGCCATCGCGGACCAGTCGTCGAGCGGGGTGCAGCAGATGCGGCACTTCGTCAACGACGACAAGTTCAACATCTTCCGGCTGCCCGTGGGCTGGCAGTACCTGACCAACGGCAGCCCGAGCGGCAACCTCAACGCCAACAACCTGGCGCGCTACGACGCCTTCGTCCAGGGCTGTCTGGGCCTCGGCACGTACTGCATCATCGACATCCACAACTACGCGCGCTTCAACGGCGCCGTCATCGGGCAGGGCGGCCCCGCCGACGACCAGTTCGTGGCGCTGTGGACGGCCCTCGCCACCAAGTACAAGTCCCAGGGCAAGATCGTCTTCGGCGTCATGAACGAGCCGCACGACCTGACCATCGGCACCTGGGCGCAGACGGTGCAGAAGGTGGTGACGGCGATCCGGGCGGCGGGGGCGACGTCGCAGATGATCCTGCTGCCGGGGACCGACTACACGTCGGCGGCCAACTTCATCAGCAACGGGTCCGGGCCGGAGCTGCTCAAGGTCAAGAACCCGGACGGGTCGACGACGGGCTTGGTTTTCGACGTGCACAAGTACTCGGACTCGGACAACAGCGGCACCCACGTCGAGTGCACCACCAACAACATCGACGGCGCCTTCGCGCCCTTGGCCACGTGGCTGCGCTCGAATCGGCGCCAGGCCTTCCTCAGCGAGACGGGCGGCGGCAACGTGGCGAGCTGCGGGACCGTCATCTGCCAGCAGCTGGACTACATCAAGTAAGCTTCCTTCATCCTATACCTACTTCACTATGTGTGCGCGAGATGCCTTTGCAGTACGTATTGACTGACCACCTTCAACAACAGTGCCAACAGCGACGTGTACCTCGGCTGGACATCGTGGGCCGCCGGCGGTTTCGGGTCCTCTTACGAGCTGGTCGAGACGCCCAACGGGAACTCGGATACGTACATCGTGTCTCAGTGCTTCGCCGCCAAGTGGAAGAACTGAGCGGACGTCGCGGGCTGCTTAGACATGGGGGGGTCTCGTTCTGGGCATGCCGTTGTCGGAGACTAGAGAGTACAGGGTGGATGTCGGTTACTACCGGTTCTTACTATAGACGAATGCCAAGGACATTCGATAGATACTGTGCGGCCCATCAATTGATCAATTATACCTAGTAAGGTGTGGACGATAAGCAGCTCAGTAGCAATGCATCCGAGGTATGAATGGCCATTGAAGTGGAAGTTGGGGAAACAAGAAACGACCTCCACCAATTGGCCCGCAACCATCCGACAGTGCTCCGATGGTTCAGCGCTTATCAACTGTAAACTGCAAATGCCAGGGGACTTTGGGCGACCTTTAGCCACGTCTCATGCAGATGCAAAATCTCATCAAGGAGTTTTCAGTCAATTGGCTCACATATAGCTTTGGAATACTCACCGAACACTTTGCATGTCGACCAACATGACGGAGGGAAAAGCGCGAGTTCTGATTGTCGGGGTTGGTGGGGTGGGAGCCATGGCAGCCTATGCCCTGGAGATCGGGGGCAAAGCCGAAGTGACAGCCGTTCTGCGCTCCAATTACGATGCCGTGGCCGACAAAGGATTCAAAATCGACTCGATCGAACACGGCCACGATATCAAAGGATGGCGTCCATCGTACAGTAAGTGAAGTCCAGCTACGAAGGTAGACACGAAGGTAGACAGACATGCTCATGCTCACCCATCCCACAGTTCGCAAAACGATACCAGATCTCGCTCAGGAGGAGCTGCAGACCCCATTTGACTTCGTCCTCGTCACCACCAAAAACATCCCCGACGTCCCTCCCACCGTGGCCGATCTCATCGCCCCCGCCGTGACGCCGGGCCACACGGCCATCGTGCTGTCGCAAAACGGCCTGAACATCGAGAAGCCGCTGCTCGCGCGCTTCCCCGACAACGCCATCCTGAGCAGCATCTCGCTGATCGCGGCGACGGAGACGGCGCACGGGGAGATCCTGCACGACGACGAGGACGTGCAGTACATCAGCCCCTTCGCCGCGGCCCCGGGGGCGCCGCCGTCCGAGGCGGCCGTGGCCGCGGCGCGGCGGTACATGGCCGCGTACGGCGCGTGCGGGCGGCTCGACGTGCGGTACGAGCCCGACGCGCAGCGCGCGCGGTGGCGCAAGCTCGTGTACAACGCGAGCTTCAACACGGTGGCGGCGGTGCTGCGGACGGACACGGCGCGGATGCGGGCGAGCGTGCACGTCATCGACGAGCTGGTGAAGCCCATCATGCGCGAGATCATCGCCGCGGCCGCGGCCGCGGGCTACCCCCTGGGCGAGGACCTGCCCGACAAGGTCGTGCGCGTCGACCCCACCGACACGGCCTTCAAGCCCAGCATGTGCCAGGACGTCGAGAAGGGCAACCTCATGGAGATCGAGAACATCGTCGGCGAGCCCCTGCGCGAGGGCGCGGCGCGCGGCGTGCCCATGCCCACGCTGCGCACCATGTACGGCCTCCTCCGCGGGCTGCAGCTGCAGATCCGGGAGGCGCGGGGGATGTGGGAGCCCACGTTCGCGGAGGATAACCCGTACAAATAGCGATCCGTAATCAGAACCTCGATTGGAGGGTGAGTGGTGCGATGCCGTGAGCGTTGCCTGTTTCTCGGCCAAACCTCGCAAATCCGTGTGACGTAGGCTGCCCGCTTGTTGTGTCCTCGTGACTTGGTGACTGCCCGCCAAGCAGGCTACTGCATGTACACCGACGGCACAGATCCGGCATTGGATTTGGGAGCGCCCGGGGCAAGATCTGGAAGCCTCAGTTGATCCCGACGAAACTGTCCGTCCGAATAGTATTACTCCGTAGCCTGCACATCCTTTCACAGCCATGGCATCCATACATAGTAACTAGTTCGTAGGTTAGTTGTTTGGCCATTGTTCACGCCAGAGATTAGTGAAATGCCGTGCCGACCGCAGAGTGGCCCCGACCGAATGGTTTTTGATGGAGAGAGAGTACGGGGAGTCGGATTCTTGGCCCGAGTCCCCCGCTGCAGCAAAATGTTGTGACGAACATTTCCCCTAGGGCCATCCATCCCCGGCAGACGATCCCATTTGATCATCCATCGGGTCTGTTTCCATGGGTCCCCAGGCGGTCAAGGTGGCCTGTTTTCCCCGGCTTCTTCGATTGATGTTCTTATACGTTATACGGGCAAACCCAGCGAATCCCCTCCCTCCCCCCCGCACGTCAGCTTCCGCGTGCAGGGCTGCCGAGAAAACATAAATACAGACCGGGCTGCACGGCTGGCTGGCTGAGGCTTTTCGGCGATCACCCACACCTCATATTCAACACTTGTCTTTGGGGAAAAGGGGGCGTTCCACAGGCCAATTAGCCTCTCTCAATCGGATAATGTGGTTTCTTCCTGGCAACAATCTCCTCGTCGCGGCGGCGGTGGCTGTTCTCTGCAGCCAGCCAACCGTCGTCGCTGCTGCTAGTACTGCACAATCCCCACTAGTGCATCCTTCCCGTGAGTGAGCTCTTATTATTTTCTGTACTTCTACTCAACCCATATCCGCTGGAACTCCGACGGACGCTAATACATTCACGAAATGCAGCGTCTGGGAAAGGATCCGGGCTATGGGCTGGCGCCTATGAAAAGGCCCGCGAGCTCGTGGGTTCCATGACCCTAGAGGAAAAAGTCAACATCACCCGTGGTTTCGCCACCAAAGACAATGTCTGCGCCGGCAACACCGGCACCGTGCCCCGACTCGGTTGGCCGGGCATGTGCCTCCACGACGCCGGCAACGGCGTTCGCGCCACCGACTTCGTCAGCTCCTTTCCGTCCGCCATACATGCAGGCGCCAGCTGGGACAAGAACCTGACGCACCAGAGGGCGTACTACATGGGCAAGGAGTTCAAAGCCAAAGGAGGTACGTATACACACCATTAGTGGAAACCATGCCTAGATAGCCGGGGCTTGCTGACTGACCGACTTCGACGCGACAGTGAACGTGCTTCTGGGACCCAACGCAGGCCCCCTGGGCCGGTCCCCGCTTGGGGGCCGGAACTGGGAAGGCTTCTCGGTGGACCCGTACCTCTCAGGCCAGCTGAACGCGGAGACCATCGTGGGCCATCAGGAAGCCGGGGTCATCGCGAACCTCAAGCACCTGATCGGCAACGAGCAGGAGACGAACCGGCGGCCGTACTTCGGGGCCGAGGCCGTGTCGGCCAACATCGACGACAAGACGCTGCATGAGTTCTACCTGTGGCCGTTCGTCGACGGCGTGCGCGCGGGCGCCGCCTCGGTCATGTGCTCGTACCAGCGCGTCAACAACACGTACTCGTGCGACAACAGCAAGCTGCTCAACGGCCTTCTCAAGACCGAGCTGGGCTTCGAGGGGTTTGTGTTGCTCGACTGGTCCGCCCAGCACTCCCTGACTTCGGCCAACAACGGCCTCGACATGGTCATGCCCGCCGGCGGCTCGTTTGGCCAGAACCTCACGGACGCGGTGAACAACGGGACTGTGCCCGAGGAGCGGGTTACCGACATGGCGACCAGGTACGACGACGAGAGAGATTCCCAGTGGCGCTGTGCATGTCGTACGATGAGAGCTGACTCCCCACACCAGAATCCTCGCCGCGTGGTACCTCGTCCACCAAGACGGCGACAACTTCCCCAAGCCCGGGTTCGGCATGCAGAACCTGAGCCTGCCGCACGAGCAGGTCGACGCGCGAGACCTTAAGTCGCGCCCCGTCATCCTGGAGGGGCCGTGGCCGGGCACGTGCTGCTCAAGAACGAAAAGAAGACGCTGCCCTTCGCCGAGAACCCCGCCATGCTGTCCGTCTTCGGCTACGACGCGACGGTCCCGCGCACCAAGAACACTGACACCCTCTTCAACCTCGGCTACACCTCCTCGCCCGAGATGGCGCAAGCCGTACTCGGCACCCCGGCGCACTTCGACCAGGCGGCCAGAGGGGGGACCATCGTGACGGGTGGCCGGGCTGGGGCTAACGGGCCTGCGTATATGCTTGATGTAAGTTCCTTGCCATGACATACCTATGGGGACGTCTTTTAACCTGGATGTTTACATTTTCTTTCTTTCTCTTTTTACACCTGCTGACCTGGACTCTTCCCATCCAGCCCCTAAGCGCCATCCAACACCGCGCCTCCGTGGACGGCACCTGGGTGAACTGGGACCTGGACTCGGGCGAGCCCGACGTGAACCCGGCCTCGGACGCGTGCCTGGTCTTCATCAACGCGATCGCGACCGAGGGCTGGGACCGCGACGGCGTGCACGACGACTTCAGCGACGGCCTGGTGCTGCACGTCGCGGCGCGCTGCCCCCGCACCGTCGTCGTCGTGCACGCGGCCGGCGTGCGCCTCGTCGACCGCTGGATCGAGCACCCCAACGTCACGGCCGCCGTCGTTGCCCACCTGCCCGGCCAGGACAGCGGCCTCGCGCTCGTGCAGCTGCTCTACGGCGCCGCCGCCTTCTCGGGCAAGCTGCCCTACACGCTGGCGCGCAACGAGAGCGACTACGGCGCCGCCTACGCGCCGTGCCGCCCCGCGACCGACGCGGACCGCGACCTGCAGTGCGACTTCTCCGAGGGCGTCTACGTCGACTACCGCCACTTCGACCGCGCCGGCATCGCGCCGCGCTTCGAGTTCGGCTTCGGGCTGAGCTACACGCGCTTCGACTACTCGGACCTGGTCGTCAAGACGGACCCGAAGGCGCTGCGCACGGGGCCGTCGGCCACCACGGCCGCCGGGTTCTGGGACGTCGTCGCCGCGGTGCAGTTCACCGTCGCCAACGTCGGCGACGCGGACGGCGCCGAGGCCGCGCAGCTGTACCTGGGCATCCCCGGCGGCCCGCCCCGGCAGCTGCGCGGGTTCGAGAAGGTGCCGCTGGCGCCCGGGGAGGAGGGGATCGTCACCTTGGAACTTACGCGACGCGACCTCAGCGTCTGGGACGTCGTGGGACAGCAGTGGGATCTCCAGCCGGGGGAGTACGGCGTCTACGTGGGGGCTAGCAGTCGGGATATTCGGTTGACGGGGAGCATCAAGATCTAGGGGGGGCTTGGTGCGCCACCGCCGTCCAGTGATGGAGTTGCAGAGAATCACGGCCTCTAATGCTATTACGATGATAGAGTATATAGTAAATACCTAATAGATGGAAGAAACTTACCAAGGGGACAAAAGCGAGTAGGCCACCAGTGTATGTACTCCAGAACGATGTATGAGTTCTAAGATTAGGATACAATTATTCTATCTAATTATTATCCTCAGTCCCGGCCTTCCCTTCCAACGGCTTGCGCCCGTATATCACGTACACCGGCGTGTAAGCATGCATCTCCTGGTTCCGGACATCCTGCTCGACGCGCAACACCAGCGCCTGGATCTCCTCGGCCGACATGCCCGCGCGCGGCAGGACCTTGGCGCTCATGCCCTCGAGGGACTCGACGATGTCGGTCTCGAAGTAGAGCCCGATCTCCTGGTCCTTGGGATCGCGGGGCCAGGGGTTGAGGGGACAAAGCAACAGTCTAGGGTTCATTGCGTCAATAACGGTCGTGAGAGTACAATCACTATTGGTATACGTGACATACCTTTGCTCGACGTCGACGAATCCCGCGTCGCTCAACCTGGTTTCCATCAAGCCGCCTGTTGTAAGCCGAGACCTTCGACGGGAATCTCGCGCGTCTCGTCTCGTCTTTTATTCGGAAAAGCAAGAGAGAGAGAGAGAGAGATGGCGGGCTTGGGAAAGACTGATAATACTTACCATTGCGCGTAGTGCCTAGCAACGCGTAGGTCTCGCCCCAACGTTCTCATGCCCTCGAACATGCGCTGCTGCCACAGCCGGATCGAGGAGCCAGCCAGCACCGCCTCGGTCGCGGCGTCGGCGGCGACGAGGTCGAAGGAGAAGTCTTGGGACTCGAACCAGCCGCCGGGGCGGAGGTTGTCGTAGATCTTGTTGATGACAGACCTATGGTCCGTGAAGCAGCTGAGCCTGAAGGTAAGGGTTGGTTGGTGGTTCAACAACATCAGGCCAGAAGACGGGCAATGAATGAGAAGAAGCAGAAAATGGTGGCCCTAGAAACGAAATGATGTTCAAATGGGTATTGTTTCTTACATGGCTCGCATGTGGATGTAGTCGAACTCGACTTCGTGCACCCACTCGTCCTCCTCGCTGTCCTCGCGCACGAAGCTGCAATTGGGCGGCACCGCGTCGGGCGGCGGCTGGATCAGGCTCAGGTCGGTCCCGACGACGCGCGCGCCCGGGTTCGCCTCGGAGAACTCGATGGGCCAGATGCCCGTCCCCGTGCCGATGTCCAATACGTTTCTGGCATCATCGCCGGCCGCCCCCCAATCGAGCGGCGCCAGATGCAGCGCGTCGTCCAGCAGCAGGCGCCACACCTGGTGCTGCAGGTCCAGCCGGTCCTGCTCGGCGCCGTCGTTGGGCAGCAGGTACCGCCCCTCGCGGTAGTAGCCCGTGTACGTCCGGCCGTTCTCCTCGACCGAGGCCGGGTCGGGGATGGAGTGGCCAGTCATTGGGAAAAGACGAATTGGATGACTGTGAGATGGGCTTCTTCTCCCATCATGATGGCCGCATAATTCGAGAATGAGGGGTAATTGACATCTTGCGTGTGTCGGATCGACCCCCTGGATGAACGTCAGCAGATGGGCTGTATGTGTCATTGGTTACCGAAGCGAAATGCCGTGATATCATAGCTGCAGCAGCCATGTTTTCACAACGGCAGGCACTCATTTCGGTTAGTTCCTATCATTTTCCAAAACCCATTGCCTTATACGACTCTCTCATGGCCATATCCAGAGTGGTTACTCATAATATGCATGGGCGTTGCAAATTTGAATGTTCAGTAGAAGCTTCACGGCAGGCCTCGCCAGTATCTCCGAGCGAGGTAGTCCGGTCTGTATCATTGGCCCAGAATACAGGTGC
Organism: Apiospora kogelbergensis; assembly: GCF_038363985.1. Taxonomy (NCBI): domain Eukaryota; kingdom Fungi; phylum Ascomycota; class Sordariomycetes; order Amphisphaeriales; family Apiosporaceae; genus Apiospora; species Apiospora kogelbergensis. The sequence continues at coordinate 8,393,208 of NW_027117418.1, read as the reverse complement.
CTTAAACGAGGCAAAGAAAAGCATATGATATGTGATTGCGTGGAAATCCTTCCCTCGCGCCTTCGCCAATTATGGCGTCATGGCCAGTAACTAGTGGCCAGCATGCAGTGCTGCTTACTTACACACAGCCACCGGCCGCCCAATATTGCGCCGCCCACGCCGCCCACGCCGCACGCCGCAGCCATTTAGCGCTACGCTACGTCTCCAACGTCCCCCTAGCTCCCCGCACAAAAGGTCGCCGGCGCTGTCAGCTCTTGCTGCATTGGCGACGATCGTTGTTGGGCTGGAGATGGTGTATTGAGAAGTGTAAGATTTAGGTCCGAAGTTGTTTATATATACCTAAAGCGATCCCTCACGTCAGAATACCTTCTTGATTTCTCGTCATTCCAATCACAACTCACACACTCCAACCGCAAATCCTTCGAGAATCACCACGAAAGCCAACACACACAAACTACACCCACCATGGCCCAACAACTACCCCCCGTTTCCCCGGCCCCTCGGCCTCTTCCAAGCCGTACTACGCGACGCAGTCCGAGACGCTGGTATTGAAAGAGAAGATCATGTCGCTATCGGGCGACAGCTTCGACATCAAGACGCTCGACGGCCGCCCCATCTTCAAGGTCCAGGGCAACGCCTTTTCGCTGTCCGGGAGGAAGATGGTCATGGACATGGCCGGCAACGCCCTGTTCACCATCCGGAAGCGCCACCTCCGGCTGCACGCGACGTACTACGCCGAGGACCCGAGCGAGCGCGAGATTTTGCAGGTCGAGGGCAAGTTCAGCTGTAAGTCTTTCCTCTTGTGTAATGTAATAGAGAACGAGTTAAATAGCTAACGTGAACCCCCCACAGTCGGATCCTCCAAGTCCGTAGCCACCTTCACGGGCGAAAGCGGCCGCGGCGAGAGCCTCTACATGAAGGGCGACTTCTTCGACCGCAAGGCCTCCATCACCGACGAGGCGACGGGCCAGGTGGTGGCCGTCATCGACCGCCAGTTCCTCAACGCGCGCGAGCTGCTGGGCGGCCAACAGACGTACCACGTCACCGTCGCGCCCAACGTGGACCTGGCCATCATCGTCGCCATGTGCATCTGCCTCGATGAGCGCAGAAACGAGAAGTAGCAAGCTACTCGCACATCAAGCAATTATGCTTCGAATGCGACGATGTTGTAGCTGGTGGTCCTCAGGGGTTCGGGAAGGGTATTCGACCTGGGAGGGAACGAATGGAAGGAGGGTTTGGCTTTTGGCGTTTTCCGGGATGGAATTGATGATACCTTTGTTGCGGGGGTTGCTGTCTGTGTTTTACACCACAACCTTTTCGCTTCGTCCTACATACAATGTCCTTGGAGCATTATACCCCCTTATTACGTTTGAATCAAAACAATACAATCTCAAGATGAAAAAGCAAAAACCATTCAACATCGTGATGTTTCACATCTCGGTGTCGGGAGCTACTGAGGGGTCGCTGCAATCGTGCGGTCTGATTGGCTGTGAAGCCTCTTAGTGCATGCAGGATGGCCTGAAGAGGAAATCGACTGGTTTTCAGGCCTTCTTTGTCGATGCAAGGGTCCATCCAGGGGTCAGTCTGGCAGTGACCCAAGTCATCCATGCCTCTCTTTTGACCAACCTGCAAACAAGTGCTTTTTGGCGAAGAAAGAGAAAACACCAACCAAGCAAACAAGTCCCATTATGACTCGATCTGCCCCTGTAGTTCAGCGATAGATAAGGTTTCAGTAATAGCAATATATTTGTGCCCATAGAAGAGAAGGGAGAAGACGTGGCGCCTGTGCAACGATCTTTCGTCGCAAATGACTCAACTTACCAAACTACCTATACAACCATAATGTTGCTGCCCACCGTCTACGTATTATCATATGTCATGCTGTCAGTTCTAGCAAGACGGGCGACGGACCATTTCGGTCCCGAAGTCACGCAAAAAGCCACGTCGACCACGACGCACGTTTCCGTCATCTCATCTACATCACCATCTGAAGTAAGTCCCGAACCCTATAACACCAGTCATGACGCAGCAGCCGCCGCTAACGATGCCTCGCCCCCGTCCAGAGCCCAACCCCGACGCCGCACCCCGGCTTCACCGAGCCGAGCTCGTGCACCGACGCGCAGCACGGCGCGGTGCCCATGGCGCTGGGCCACTCGGCCAACGCGCCGCTGTTCCCCTCGGACTGGCCGCGGGGGTGCCGGGAGATCCAGGCCAGCCTGCGCAAGGTGGCGGACGCGTTCCTGCCGACGGCGTACCTGCCGAAGGACAGGTTCAACGAGGTGGCGCGCCGCGACAACTGCAGGCTCGACGTCCGCGTCCGCGGCGGGCCCGTCGTGCTCGGCCAGACCCACCTCGAGGCCCTCGTCGCGACGGGGCTCGGCACCTGCCTCGGCGGCCGCGTCGCCGTGCAGGGCCGCATGGTCTGCGCCCGACTCAACGGGACCGACGAGCGCGTCGACGTCGAGTGGATGATGGTGCCCATTCTCAAGGACGGGGATGAGGTGTGATTGATCAAGGGTTGATGATGAAACGGGAGAAAAAGAAAATGGGCCGGGCAGCAGAGCAGGACTTGCGGCTCATGTCATCTTACTATGATGAAGTTATGGATTTACGAGCGTGTAGATAGATTAATGAGTGACGGTTTAGCTAGCTGCCTCTACTGGGGAGACAGAAACAGCCCAACGCCGTTGTACATAACCGCTGAGGCGGATCCCAGGCGGCCAGGCGGGGGCCGGATCGATCTGCAGCTTTTCCACTGCTGAAACCCATTCAGCTGTTCAACCCAGCTGCATCATTGGCTGTGTTTGTGTACTCTCGCCTCTCGACCGTCTTTTTTCCTTGGCTGGGCTGCTTAGGCTTACTGTGCCGCAAGGCGTAGCGGCGCTGGCTTTGCTGGCTGCCGCCTTCCGCTGGGCTTCTTGTGTCCTTCACCCATGGGAATACGACGAATCCAACGTCGTTCCTGGGCAAGATCGACAGAGCGACATTGCGGCGCAGCGCAGCGGCCGGCGAAACCACACCACACCACCCAGCGATTGGCAATGATGTCTGTAGTATGTGCCTTAAACAAAAGCGATTCCCCCGAATCTCGCTCTTTTGGCAAAATCGCTGTTGGTTCCTCTCCTTTCCCAGTACCTTTACTCAATCTCACCCTGCGTCTTTCCGAATGCGTACGTCGTGCACCAAACTTGCATCATCAATCTCCTGCGTACGGTTTTCGGCGCAGCAACTTCTACTACATACTCGTGTATTTTGGACAGTCACGTAAGATCCACGTATTCAATACAAACCTACACGCACATACACAATGGCATTCAAAGACAACGTCGAGAAGACGGCGGGGACCATCGCCACGGTCTGGATCGTCGTCATCGTCGTGCTGGTCGTCCTGAGCGTCGTGGGATGCGTCGTCGCCGTCTGGTTGTGGAGGCGCCACGTGCAACGGCGCCGGAAAAGGATGGAGGCTTTCTACGCCACGCCAATTCAGAACGGTCCACAGCAGCAGCAGCAACAACGACATTCACAATATCCCAATTACAACTACCAGCATCTGCAGCCCAAACAAGAACACCAACAACAGCCGTCGGAGCTGTACACACCCAGCGCGTCACCACAGCCGCCGCCAGCCATCGCTCAATTGGACGGGCAGCAGGCGGGGATTGGCAGCCATAACCATAACAACAACCACAACAACATCAACAACAGCAACAATAACAATAGTAACAACACCAATCAGACGCCGAGTGAGCTGCCATAAGCGACAGATCTCAGAAAAAGAGGCGTTGTGTATGAATATTCCAGACACGATTGGGGAACGCATGAGACGAACACGACGACATGGGGTGTGCATTATGACGGAGACAGAACACATGAGTCCAGATAAGACGATGGCCACCTGAAGTAGGGGCTCGATACGATGCAGTGCGGTGCGGTGCGGTGCGACGAAATAGCTTTGGCTGCTGAGTCGAAGAGGAAGAAGAAGAAGATAATACCCATTTCTGGACAAGGAGGTGTCAGTCAGTCACACTGAACATATCATGTTTATACAAGTATATACCCAAAGCCCATGTTTTCATAGCGAGAAAAAAAAAATACAATAAATATCAAAATCGTCAATCAGACCATATGCCGTATCCGCAGCTCGCAAACACGAATTCAAACTCGAGCCGAACCTTGTCCGTGACGGGCCCGCCAACCGTCCTCCCCGCAAACTCCCGCGACGTCGTGAAGAGCGCAAGCGACAGCTTCTCCGTCCCGTCCCCGTCGCGGCCCCTCTCGCCCAAGCGCACCTCCCCCGGCTCGTGGCGAGCCTCGAACACCTCGACGGCCCAGCGACCCCCCTCCTCGTCCATCTTTCCGTCGAACAGGACGTCGTAGACCTTGCGCAGATCAGACTCGTCGCCGCCGCCGCGGCCAGTCGGAGTCTCCAGCGCGCTCGGCGGCGTGACTTGCAGCACCGCCACGCCCACGGCGCCCGACGCGTGCTCCCACCCCGTCCGCTTGCCGTGGCCCCAGCGCGGCACCCGCCGCCCCCGCGGCGTCGCGTCCAGACACCAGAACGGCAGCACGCCGGGCTCCACCGGCTGCAGCTGCCCGGTGGCCGTCTTCCGCGCCGCGGCCGAGGTGGCCCACCTCAGCACCGCGCCGTCGGGCCTGTGGCGGCCGCCCGGCAGCAGGTCGCGGTACTCGAGGGCGCCGCGGCTGGTGTCCCGGACGCCTTGCTGGATCGCGCGGAACCCTGCGCGCGCCGACTCCGGGACGTCCTCGTTCTCGTCCTCCTGCTGGTCGGGGTTGTCGGGAGCGGGAGGCGCACGCAGTGTCAGGGCCCAGTCGATCACGGCCCCCTCCGTCTGCGCGCCCCAGCGGTGCCCCGGCCGCCCCGCGCGGCCGCGCTCGTCGTCCGCGAAGGCGAGGAGCTCGAGGTAGGAGCCGTCGGCGAAGTAGACCAGGGCGTTCTCGGTCACGCCGTCGCTGTGCTTGCCGCCGGGGACCAGGACGAAGGCGGCGGCAAGCCAGGGGGCGGGGAGACTAGGAAGGCGTGGGGCACGAGGATGACGACGTGGTCGAGCAGGGGCGTTGGGGTCATGGTGGTGCTGTCGAGGGGAAAGAAAGAAAGATGCCAGAATCTGTACTGTCTACATGCGACAGCAGGGCAATCCAGGGATCTAGAGAGGTTGGTGCGAACAGCAAGTAGTCATGTAGTTAGTTAGCTGGTTTGTCAATGTGAGTCAGGGTGAGGAATCGCAGCACCGCCGCACGTTGGAATGTTTGGACGCAAGTGTTGGGAAGGCGGGTGCGGGGCTCCGGCAGACAGGCGGATGGCAAGCAATCACGCAATATGTGTGAAGAGCATGCTACATAGCACTCTTCGGGTTCTGGATACTACATTCCATAAACCAAGCTAAAGAAAGCACCGATGAGGTCACAAGGCGATTTCTATTAATAAATGCTGTAGTGGGCAAGGGATCGATCAACATCTTCTGATAGATACTCCTTTTCTTTTTTCTCAGCATGCCATCGGATGGCAAAAAGACATATGCATCAGATGACCTCCTCCAATGTATTCGGAAACACCAACCACCTGACATTGTGATGTGTAGTAGCAGAGTGATGTAATACTAGAGTGATCAAGACAGTTTCTCTTCGAGGTGGTGAAATGTAAAGTCCATATAAGCCAGGGACATCGCAATGACTCAAGCTGCCAAATCATCCAGAAATCACATCACCAGCATTGACAACCAATCTCAATAACATATCGCCCGTAACACCCAAACCGACAACCATAAAACCCTCAAGTTCAAAATGTTGAGCCCCTTGGTCCTGATCCCAGCCTTCCTCGGCACCGCGATCTAGTGAGTCCGCCTGCCTGATCTAGCCCCTTTCCTGCTTGACTTGACAAGATGCCAATACTTCAAACAGCGCCATCGCCACCACCGGCCCCGCCCCTTCCACCCTCAAAACCTCCGTAACTCCTTCTTCTACTCCCTCGGTCCCAGCACCCACCGAAGCGCCGCCCCTAGCCGACAGGGCTCTGGCCGACACTTTCGACCCCTTGTTGGACCCCGTGTCCATCCCGGCCATCCCGAACTGCCAGCGGTACGCGTGTTACGTCGAGTGCCGCGTCGCCGGGGTCGTGACGCCCAACTGCAGGGGTTGCTGCGCGTAGAGCAAGGCGCCGCAGCCCGAGGACGAATAGCAGCTGTAATAGATGCGATGGATGGTATAGCTGTTGGCAGCAACCTCAGAAGGATTAAGCGCTGGTGATGGGGAAAGCTATTGGGATCGGGAGGGACACAGGGACGCGGAAAATGGACTCAGGATGACAAGTAGTGATCTTTTGAATTTTCTTTCGAAATGCTTCTTTTCGAGTTTTCTTTAGGGGTCTTGATTTAGAATACAACACAGTTTCCCAAGCCGCAGACTCATGCCCGTTTCAAACCCGGCACGTACTTCTCCTCCAGCAGCCTGCGCATAACGCTCTCCGCATTCTTGGGATCGATGCGCTCCTCGGCACCGAGCCGGATCATGCGTCCCACCAAAAACATTAGCTTGCCCTCGGGGTACTTTTTGTAGCCGGCAAACTGGGCCACGATTCCCTCCTGGCCCTCGACCGCCTGGTCGGCGAGCGCGGCGTACTCGTGCTCGGCCAGCTCGCGGAACCACATGCTCTCCGTCTCGACGGCGTCGGCCACGCTCGCGTACTGCGCCGGCACGGTGCCGCGGTAGACGACCCAGAGCAGCTCCTTGGCCACCTTGGCCGTGATGCGGCGCTGGTACAAAAACGCGAGGATGTCGGCGAGGGATTCCACGGGTACTCTCTGGCACTGTCCGTCCGCCGTGAGCCCGAGGTCCTGCGCCGACTCGTCGTGCGGGTTCGACGTCAGCCGGCCCAGCTCGTGCAGGATCCAGTTGGCGGCCAGCTGGAAGCAGCCCGGGTGCTCCGCGATGGTGCCGGCGCCCCCGCCCAGCTTCGCCTGCAGCGCCTCCACGACGCGCCAGAAGTACTCGACGCGGGCCCCGCCGTCGAGACCGACGAGGGACAGGGCGTCCTTGGCCGTCAGCCCAAAGACGTCGACGAGCTCGTCGACCTCGGCGTCGGGGAGCTGGCCCATGGTGTCGCGGAGGTGCGAGACGAGGTCGTCGCCGATGACGACGGGCAGCAGGTCCGGGTCGGGCATGTAGCGGTAGTCGACCTCGCCCTCCTTGCCGCGCAGGCGCCGCGTCTCGGTCGAGCCGATAGCCCAGCCGCGCGTCTCGCCCTCGACGGCGCCGCCGGCCTCCAGCACGGCGATCTGCCGGTCGCGCTCCGCGATGATGGCGTCCTCGACCGCCTTGAAGCTGCTCAGGTTCTTGATCTCGGTGCGCGTGCCCAGCGGGGCGTCCGGGCCGTCGGCGGTTCGCCGCACCGAGACGTTGACGTCGGCGCGCAGGCCGCCCGCTTCCATGCCCGAGACGCAGGCGTCGACGGCGCTCAGCAGGATCTGGACCTTGCGCACGAGGGCGGCCGCGGTGGCGGGGTGGTGGATGTCGGGGCGTGTGATGATCTCGATCAGCGGGACGCCGGTGCGGTTGAAGTCGATCCAGTGTGTCTCGCCGGGCTGGGCCATGGTCTTGGCCGTGTCTTGCTCCATCTGCACCTGCTGGATGCGGACGGCGATGCCGTCGCCGTCCTCGGCCGCAATGCCATCGCGGGGCTGCAGGACAACCCTCCCTTCCCGCGCAAAGGGCTCGTAGTACTGGGTGATCTGGTAGCCCGCCGGCTGGTCCCAGTAGAAGTAGTGTTTGCGGTCGAAGCGGCTGACGGGCTGGACGTCGCAGTTGAGGGCGAGGGCAGCGCGGAGGGCGGGGATGAGGGTCTCCTTCTGGAAATGGGGCTGGCTGCCCGGGGTGGCGAGGTCGAAGTAGGCGACGTGGCTGTTGGACTCGTCGTTGAAGGAGGTCGTGGCTTCGGAGAAGAGCTTCTTGGCCGTGTTGAGCTGGGCGTGGATCTCGATGCCGACCGTCAGCTCCCAGCCGGGCACGACCTGGTTGCTGGCATTCTTCTTCTTTTTGCCGCCGGCGGCGGCCTTTGCTTTCTTGGCCTCGTCCTTCAGCTGCTTCCGCAACGGCACGTGGCTGGGAGGAGGGGCAGGGCTCGACGGCAAAGAGGCTTCGGGGGCTGCTTGTTGGGTGTGCAGACTTCGGCAGTGGGAGACAATGGCTGGTCGCAGCGCCAGAGCTCGGGCGGATAGGTGGGAGCGGGTGAGGCGCAAGCAGCCTTGTCGCGAGACCTGGCCCTGCAGCAGATACTTGCTGAGGGCAGCAGTCGGCACACGGGACATGGTGGGAGGCCGAAGACTCGAGTCGAAATCAATTGCCGCTCAAATCAAGGCCAGCGCCGGCGAGGTGACGTGACATGGGATCGGGTTGGATTGGATTGGATTGGATTGGAGGAGCCTCGGAGTTCCAGGTGTTTAGTTCCGGAAAATTGCAGCTATCGCACCCCCCACTAATGGGACTCTGCCAGGGAGGGGCTTCTAAGAGGCACCTGCTAATTTTAGGCGCATGGCCCACTGAACAAGGTGCTGAACCAAGTGGCCGGGTGAAAGCGATTTGGACGTGGTGGCCGTGGAGGATCATATACACACTCAACATCCAACTTCTCACCAACCAGGATGCATGCTTGTGGACAGATATCAATTGCAAGGCCTCGTGACAGAGCGAAGAGGGATTGTCCAAAGTTTCCCTAGCCTGGGCGCATCTGAAACACCACCAACCCGCGCTGACACATGGCCCATTACTTAGTCGAGGTGTGTGTGTCTGTGGGTGTGTGGGTGTGTGCAAGCAAGGTTGCTGGTTGCTGGTTGCCTCTCTCCAACATATGTCATCCCATCCTGCCAGGCGGCATGCGACACTCGTATTGGCATACCCGCGCAGCATTCCAGATTCCAATACTTTTCCCCCAACATCCGTCTTCAAGGCTCACCCATGACCTTCGTCGTCGGTAGTCGAAACTCAACCATGGGGATCTCTCAGTGTTACCGGTCTGCGTCACATGGCATCGCTGCTATCCGCCGATGAGCGTCGTAGTCCTGGATCAACTTGACATACTTATCTTGCATTTGTGTCGCAAGGATCTCGTGCGATCGAGTCGTTCGTCTCATTCGTAATTCGTCTTTTCAGTGTCTTCTCCCAGAGTCGTTTCTACTCATCTTCCATCATCTTAATTCACGAGATTACCTTTTTGTTTACAAACATTGAAGGGGAGCAGATTCGAACACAGCAGGTACGCTCCAATTTACCTCTTGAATATCTTACAAACACCCCAACTCAATGTCTCTACCAGCCTTACACGGACACAGACTTGTCTCAACCGATCTGGGGGTCCAAGGACTAAAAGGAGGATCCCTCCCACCACCGCCCACGCCCGAGAAAGATACCCTCCCGTCGTCTGGAAAGGTTCGGATGCCGGCTCCGAGACACAAGGCTTCCGCCACCTTAGTTTCTAACCACCTCGACGAGACTGTGCGCAGGCGCCTCGGTTCTCTTTTGGCGACGACACGTCGCTACACTACTTCCACCGCAGCTACTGATGGCTGTGAACCATCTAATACGCGACGCATCAAATCGGCAGACTGGAACTCTTCGTCAGCACGCAAATCTACTACTACTAATACACAAAGATTATCCGACAGTGATCCCAACAAAAAGGGGTCTGTGCAAGCAGGCAAAGTCTGCGTTTTAAACGCCTTCATCATGGATTCAAGCGACTTCAGCTCGGCGAGGGAGGAGGCTCGCGCCTGGGACCGGCGCCTGGAACTCGCTTTGCCCATGCCGCTGGAGAACAGCGTAGCCCAAACCAAGGCTCGGAAGAGCCTGTCGGACCTGAGCAACGCCACCGACGAGAGCAGCGACTCGAGCGGGAGCAACTCCACCGTCACCCAGGCTTCCTTCGCGCGAAGAGACAGTCCCACCATCCCGTCGCCCAATGAGCGGCCCAGCAAGAAAGCGCCCGCATCCCGGCCGGAGGCGTTGCGGTTCCTCGTAGAGGACACGGACGCGCTGCCTTTCAGCAGCCACCACCACCTCAACGCCGAGGACGACCCGCCACGAGGGCGGCGCTCGACGGTGTCGTCGGTGGGCAGCAGCACGTCGAGCATCCGGAGCAGTGCCAGTGGCGGCAACGGGGACGACAACGACACGGACCACCACACGAGCCCGGAGGTCAGTCCCAAGACGCCCAAGCAGGGCCGGACCGTGGGGGCGCCGTCCTCGTCGTCCCGACCGAGGCGGCAGATGAGCTACGGCACGCCCGAGATGCCGCGCGGCAACGCGAACCTGCCGCACGTGTCGCCGAGCCTGCTGACGCCGCGGGCGTCCAAGTTCGGGCACCACCACCACGCCAAGCACCTGCCGCGGGCGGAGAAGCTGCCCCTGAGCGGCTACGAGCTGCTGGCGTCGCGCCTCAGCGCCGCGCCATCTACGTCGTCGGGCGCGGCCGCCGAGCCGGCGGACCTGCCGCTCAAGCCCATCTATCGGCGCTTCGAGCCGCTGAACCACCGGCTCCTGCTGCACCTGCAGGACGAGCTCTGCGAGCTCGAGGAGCAGCTGCACCGCCTCGACGCGGCCGACACGCAGAACCGCCGGCTGCAGAACGGCATCCTGCCCGCGTCGCGACGCGCCGACTCGCAGACGGCGGGGGAGCTGCAGTGGCACAAGACCGACATACTCGGGAAGATCGGGTTCAAGCTGGAGCAGTACAGTACGTATAGCGACCCACAGCCTTTTGTTCTATCTAACTAAACAATGCAGATCACGTGCTAGGCTCCTTCCAGACGACACGGAAGATGCCCAAGCCCGCCCTGGCCGACGTCCGCGAGTACCAGGGCTACCTCGCGGCGCACGCCCCGATTGACGAGCACGAGACGCGCTTCCTGGACGCGACGGACGACCTCGTCTGCTTGGCCGACGAGGACGAGGCGGCTAACGGCGGGTATCTGCAGCACCATGTGGACGGAGCACGACGACTGCACGTCCCGCGGCGCCAGTACTCACCTGTGTCGCGCTCATCTCTGCGGGAAGATTCCTACGAGGGGTCCACTTATGATGAAGAAGGTGACGAGGGCGGGGAGGACGACGATGCGCCCGTCATATCGCTCAGCCTCGCCATGGCGGTGGCTGTTATTGCGCCCATTATGGCGTTTGGTATCGTTCCCGGTAAGCCTAGCTCCTTGAGTTTTACCCTCAGCCTTACCCCTTCTTCTTGCGGGGTCTTTCTGCGTATCCGCGCTTTGAGATGATAAATCATTAGGCGGTATTCTTTTCGGCGGGGCTAGCCTGGTGAGAGAGTTTTGAGAGACCAGACACTGCTTTCCGTCAGATGAACGCAGGAGAGCTAACATTGAGACGCATGTTCTAGGTTACTTTGGTCGCATGACGGTAGTTCTACTGGTGTCCGTGGGAGTGTTATGGGGATTGATACACGAGAGGGTCATAGGGGTGCACGCAACACGGGACTTCTACATATGCGCTGGGCTCTACGGAATGGCCATGGCGGTTGTGGCTGGTATATACCGGTGAAGGGAAAGAATGCATTCACTGGGATAAAGGCTCAGCGATATTAGGCGCATGAGCCCCGAGGGATCGTTATAAAACGTTTAGCAGATCAGTTAAGATTTCCATACGAGAAGTTGACACAATCGAAGCGTGGAGGTTGGAGACGAGCAAACCAAGAAGGAGAGGAAGATGGGGAATAAAGAAGGCGGCATCCTGCCGAGCGTGTCAGTAGAGACAGATCTCCGAACAGGACGATGGATCGGTGATTGGAAGATATTGGTGGAGATCGCTTGGTGATTCTGGCAATTCTCGTGTAAATGAATAAAGAAAGCATTCAGAACATGCTTATCTCAATAAAAGGATAAGGAAGAAAACAATTCAGAATATATGTAATACTTAGCAAATTATAACAACCAACATTTCCCTCGTTGCCACCACCACTATAGCCACTACACACCATGGATGCCACACCTACGGCAGCTCTTCAGGCTTGCTGTCCTCGATTGCTCTTCGAACCGCTGTAGAGCTTGGGCTGGAGTTAATGGATTCCTCTCCGGTGCTAATGAATTGGATTGTGTAGTTCCTATTTGGTTGTTTTCTGCAAGTCCGGACCGCCACCACTTGGCTCCTTTTAATAGGTGAATTGGCACGCCCTCGTCCTTACCTGTGACTCCGATACATCTACCAGGCTCTAATTCCCGGAGATGAGGCAGGAGTCTTGTTATGTTCCTGTAGTGGTCCCTCTCCTGACTTGACTGGTCGGGGTGGGCTTCCTGAGGAATTGGATGACGGCGACGATGGGGGCTGTGATTTTGTTTCTGGGGTTCCGTCCATCTACGGAATCTGAAGGATAGGTTGTATTCGTTATACAGAAGAATAACGATTCACTCTAGTTTTAGGTTCACGGAAGATGTAGTCAATGGTTTTCTATAGATTAGGTTCGCAACTTGTGGTAACAGGTTCACTTAGGATTCGATGGCGGTGTGGCATCTCAGTAGAGACATGTCGTTTAAGCTTGAAGGGGTTCAGCTAAGCTACAGATATCCCATCCTGCGATTGAAGATAACCTAAGAAATCGCTGAGCAGATAAGACGACCACAGTGGCTTTTTAATAAATTATGAAATATGCGATATACTATCTATTCCAGTTCACCTAATTGGTACAGAGCCGATGTAATAAAGACGCGGGATAATAGGTGGCATACCATGCGCCATACACTCAACCGCTACAAGGTAGACGGGATGAGCGAGGATAAGAAATGAGAGGAATGGGCATAGTCTAAGATGACCAAAATCAACCAGCAGACGGCCTGATGGGGACGAGGTCATCCCCTCAAGTACGCAAAGGATAAAATGCGCATTCGACGATAGCCGAGAGAGAGCTCCTGGCGGTTCTTCTATGATTTAGAATGACGGTGATTTAGTCATCGCTTGTGGATCTCTTTGGTATCAGCCCAAGTCCGGACCTGGACAACGAGGCGATCCTGTAAAGTCGAGCCGGACGCAGGCAGATGACAATGATGTCAGCGGGTACATATCACCAATTTATATGCTCGAGATTCTACTAAGTTCTGACTACAGGTGCTCTTGGCTGAGGCCATGGAAGCCATCAAGAACCTCTACGAGTAGATCGTCTTGTAAGGTTTCAGGAGCATGAACCTTTCGAAGTCGTCTGTTGAGCCAGGTGCCAATGGCGAGAATGATTCATATAGCTCTCGAAATGCGACTTCAATATCACGAATATTGGAAGGCCTAGTGCTATCGTGCGATCGAGGAAGTCGTGGAATGGAGGGTAGATGGAAACGTCGAGGGCGTGCTGCATAAATGCACCATTATACGGTCCCATGCGCTTGGCCTTCGTTAATGACCCGGGCTAATTGACCATAATGGGAAATCTTCTGTGCAGTAGAATGGTTACCTTTGCTATACTATGCGACGGGGGGGTTCATGAGTGCTGTCAAAAGGGGAAGGTAGTGCGTACTTGTCGGAGGTCTGTCAGATCTGACTCCCTTTAGGGGCCAGTACGTCAGGATCTTGAAAACGGTAAGGTGGAATACACTATGCATTCATCCCTACAGTCCCAACTTGGGCAGCACTCGAATCATACAATAGGGTACATAGGTTCACTTGGCTGAGTATTGCTCGACACTCTACCCGATCCTGGCAACAGCGTTTTTACGAGTGCAAAGTAACAATGACATTGTAATCAGTGGTCACAAAGGACATAAAACAATAGCTGGCCTCTCGAGAGGTTACAATTGTTAGGGAGAGTGCCGTCCCGCGAAAGTGAAAGACATTGATTCTCAACAATGGGTAACAACCGCTGAGATTTCCTTTGTGGTCATCAGAGGACTTGGCACATCAGCTTGAATGTTCAAGGTGAACCAACGGATATAAAAATCCTTAGGGGACCGTCGTCTAGGGTCTGGACAATCTTCTGGCCACGCAGCTTCAAGTTAGCATTTGACCGCATACCTATCCTTCCAGCAGATACCCAAAAGAAGAGATAAAAGAGTCTGTAAGTCGCAGCTTTTACCCAAATTCTAGCCATTCTTACTTCACGATGGCGCCAACCTGTAGCTTCCCAGGTGACGAACAGACCAGAGCGAGATTCCGCAACAACTTCGGCACAGTGGTCGCGCTCCCAGCATGGCGGACCAGTGAGTATCGCGTCAACAAGCCGACCTGGAGGAAGATGCTACGAGAGAACCCGATGCGCGCCCCCTACCACGAGGCAGCGAGGCTCCAGCACTTCCAGAGGTACTTCACCAACGCCAACGGGTACACGCGACCCCAAGTCCTCAACGCCGTCCTCGACTACGGCACGGAGCAGATGGAGTGCATCGTATGCGGGCGGAACCCGGAGGGCCCCATCTGCGGCCAGGCGTGCCTGAACCGGTGGTACGAGGCCGACGGCGCCATGGGGCGGCTCCAGAACCTGTGCGAGGTGCGCACCATGCCGCCCGAGAGCCGGATCCCGGGCCAGGGCCTGTTCCTGCGGGAGCACCTGCCCGAGGGCCTGTCGGCGGGCCAGCACGTCGGCGAGTACGTCGGCGAGCTCGTGCCGCTCGAGGGGCCCGACGACGCCCTCAACGACGCCGCCGACAGCAACTACGTCTACAACTGCAACGACCACTTCAACATCGACGCCGAGAAGTGGGGCAACGAGACGCGCTTCATCAACCACCATTGCCGCGCCAACCTCGTCGCCGAGTCCATCGTCGTCGGCGGCCGCCGCATCGTCGCCTTCCGGGCGCTGCGCGACATCGCCGCCGGCGAGGAGCTCACCGTGGACTACGGCCAGGATTTCTTCCAAAAGACTGGCGAACTGTGCTTTTGTGACGTCTCGCCGGTGCCCCACGTGCCAACTCCTCCGGCGGAAACCCCTCCCCGGACCCCTCCGAAGGGGATGACGGGGATGACGAGGCGGACGGTTCGGACGGTTCGTACAGTTCGTGGACCGACCAGGGATTTTCCGGTGATGAAGCCGGACAGTTATAAAGAGTGTTGATAAAACCATACTAGTTCTAGGAGTTGGTTTAGTGTTTCTTTGTTTCCAGCCATAAGCGTATCTAGCTGGCACCTGTTTCGAAGAAAAAGATGTAAAAAATGATGAAAGTTTTATGAGCCTGAGAAGCTGCATAAGTAAATAAGTGAATGAATACAAAAAAAAAAAGCTGTTGTTGCTGTGTTATCGGATCCTGCTGCCGGCCGGCCTCTTCCAAGAGGATCACCGTCGGTCCTATGTATGGAATGTAGACGCTGCTCGAGGGAAAACGGTAGTGACTCCTAATACTGGCTTAAGACGGATCAGGGTCGACCGGGTAAGGGAAGAGCTTGCGAACTTCCGCCTTGATCATACAAACGGCGCGGAAGGGGCTCTCGTCCCCTTAACTGCAAACTGCGATCTGTAAGGCGAAGTATCTATTTTGCCAAGGTTGTAGTGAGCTCGAAAGCACACTGCCTTCCCCAAGTCACTGATCGTACCTGTTAGTAAGGTGGTAGACCTAGAAAGTGGCATACATCATCAGGCAAAGATTGATGGCCGAGATCCATCCCGTACATGCCGAAAACACCCGCTCGCTCGGAACGAATACTCGCCCCGGAAAAGGAAACGAAGCAACAATGGTTGAGAGACAAAGACTACGCATCTCTTTACGATCATCAATGAGGTCTACAGCGCAAGCAAAGACAAGCATGGTTCAAGTCATCGACGTGCGCTCTCGGCCCGGCCGAAGGCATTCCTGACTCGAGCCGGTTTGCCACTCTCTATTCTACACCTACCTGGTGCCTGGCTTGGCAGGGCTCTACCAAATGACACATGCATGTGATTGTCCAGGAAAGTCTGCAAGGCTCGACATCCGATCTCTTGTAGATGGGCTAAGCCGCACCGTCCCGATCCGTGTATTCGAATGCCCTCGGTATCGTTTTCAGGGCGAAGCGCACATGTTGGTCGTCTCGAGTTGTCTTTTGTCCGGGTGTGCCAAAGCAATTGGCACCGCGGTGGTAGATGGTATGTAGGTCACGACGGGTCGGAAAGGGTTGGGCCTGGCATGGTCGACTCGTTGCACGTCGAAATGCGGCGCATCGTTGTTCGAGAGCAGAAATGCCTGGTCACGCTTGGATGAGCGGACCGTTGTCGGAAGCTGTTCGAATCTGCGGCAGAGGCAGGTTTGGCTTTGAGTCGACAGTGATGGCTATTTCGTTTCTGTCGTGCCCAGCAGTCAGCCAGCCTTAAGAGCCTAGCTAGCTCCAGGGCAGCTTCCCGCATTTCGAGAAGCCCAACTTGCAGGGGTAGCTCCCGATCCAAGCTTACTTCAACACAGTGTATCGAGACAGGAAATCCAAAGGCGGTACTTGCTTGCTCTGCTATGCATTAGGATTGAGAAGATAAGGCGATTCAAGATAGATTGCTGACATGTAGCCAAGCAAAGGAGCCGGTCATTTTTCGTACAACTTTCTCATCACAAGAACCAAGACGGCGGAACGATGCAAACCAAATCTCGGGTAAGCAAGCCTTGCAACCACCGACCCGATTTCAGCCGCGACTGGCAAGAAAGCAGTAGTGCACGTACCACCTCAGGTCTCGAAATACAGAGCGACCTCACAAAAAGTTTGTCCAAATTTTCGCCGTCAGCCACCCAGCAATCCCCGGCCAGAAAAGCAATGCAGCATTAGATTACCATGTCTCGTACTGGCAATGCTGAGCATGCCAAGGAAAAGTTTACGCCCAAAATGTCATATGTGATATCGCATGTCGTGGAATCCGCATTCGCGCTCGCCAAGTTTGCGGTGAAAATCCCGTCACGACTGCAAATGCGCATACTTCACCTTGACCAAATCTTCACTTCACCCGGCTACCCGAAAGAGCGGCTGTTTTGAGGCTCTGACCGCCTGCACGCTGCATGGCATGCAGGTTGCCCCCTTGGCGTTGTGCCAGCACAGATTGGGATGCTCCAACCCTGCATGGCAGCAGTGCCGTCATGATTCATGGGGTTTGACTGGCCGAAAACTCTTCGGCATCGGGTGCGCCCCCCATGTCAGCAGAGCGAGCTCATTTGCTGGGTTCAGTTCCTGGTCCTTATCTCGACGAAAAATGAATCGATGGCATCGCTCTCGACCGTCCCGACGTTGCAGTCCTTCAGCGGTATCTCTCTCTTATTCCCTCATGGCTGGTATGCAACGGCTTTCGCACTTTCGCGGGCATGGTCTATCCCGCAAAGTTTCGAAACCGGGTGGAAACGGTCGACGTAGGTAGGAATTCGATGTGAGGTCGACGACATCTCGGGTCCCCTTCCATTGTGGTGTACGGTAGTGAGTGAATGGCATCTCGCAATCGTCCGTACGGACTGGGAGTTTTCAAGCGAAAGCCCAGCGTCTCGTCATCGCCTTCCTGCTTCGCCCGGCAGAGCGAAACCTCTGGCGAAATGGCAGGCCACGTCCCCTACTTATATAGCAATTCGGCTCGTCACCGACTTTGCTGGGAAATCTCCACCACGTGCCCGAAATGTTGACGCTCGTCGACCCGAGTGGGTACCGCCCAGTGGGGGTCACTGGCTTGCCCCCCTGTCTCACCTCTTTCTCCCTCGGGCCTTATGCCCTCTTGCATCATCCAGGAAACCCAGGAAATCGCTCATTCTGGCGAGCCCAGCAACTCAAGTCAAGTCGAGATGGGCGTGTAGAAGTCTCTCGCATCAATTGATATTTATCTCTAGCTTGTTGACTTCTTCTCGTCCTTGTTTCGCTTTTCTCTCGGCTGGGCGATGGCAGATGAGGTAATCATCATGTCATGCACGAAGGCCGTGACATTGTTGTGTACACTCGGGGTATCCGGGGTTGGAAACAGATCATGTATTTGCACGACAGCCAAGGCAAGGCCTTACTGCTCTGCTCTGCTCTGAATAAGTGTGACCCGGGTTGTCCCGAGGACCTTGGCCTGCCTCGTGTGTAACGACTCAAGCGAAATTTCTGTCAGCCTTGTCTTGTTTGGGCAGCTTCAAGCAAATTTTCTGCTTGTTGGAAGCTTGGATCGAGGCCCGGTCCACCCGTTACTGAGTTGATTGTGGAGGCCGAGATGATAATGTCTCTTTTTGGGGCCGGTTTAGCCTCTGCTTCTGCGTTTTTGCCAGCCAGCCCGATCATCGCCCTTCGCCCAGCCGGCACCCAGTCAAGCAGCAGCCCAGTGCGAGATCCCCGATTTTCCCACTACCCGCTACCGCTACAGCAGAAGCCCGCCCATTGAATGCAAGCAAAAGCAGTAGTACCTCTCTGATTGTCTCTCTCTCCCACACACACACCTAACACACTCACTCAACTCACCAGCTGCTAACTGGGTCCCCCCTTCGGCTCAGCTGTTCCTCCGTCCACCTGTTCTTTCTGGAGCTCCCCTTCCTTTCCTTTCTTCCCACACCAGTCAAGAAGCTCTTTGTCTCCAGATCCAATCTTCCCTTCCTATCCATCTCCAAGCTACCCATCCCGCATCACCACCACCACCATCTCCTCTCAACCCAAATCCATCACAATGGCCTCCGTTCGTGTTGCTGCTTCCCGCCTCGCCTCCTCCATGGGCTCCAAGGTCGCCCGGCCTGCCATGCGAGTCCAGGTCCCTGCCGCTGCCGCCAAGCGCACCATGACCAGTACGTGAAAATTTTTATTCCCGCCGCGAAGCTCGATGCCATTGAACTGCCATTGCCAACTCGGCTCCCAAGCTTCGAGCAATGGGAAAAGAGCTCTGCTTCCATCGGCAATGGCCTCAATGGCCCCCGTGCCGTCCGCCGTCGACCAATTGGCTAACCATCTGATTGTTTTCCCGACCGAACAGGCAACGCTTTCCAGACCGTCAAGCGCCAGCAGGCTTCTAAGATCGTCAACGCCACCACCCGCCAGGCTTTCCAGACCCGCCGCGCCTACTCTTCGGAGATCGCCCAGGCCATGGTCGAGGTCTCCAAGAACTTGGGTATGGGTTCCGCCGCCATCGGTCTGACCGGTGCTGGTATCGGTATCGGTCTCGTCTTCGCTGCCCTCCTTAACTCCGTCGCCCGCAACCCTGCTCTCCGTGGCCAGCTCTTCTCTTACGCCATTCTGGGTTTCGCCTTCGTCGAGGCCATCGGTCTTTTCGATCTCATGGTTGCCCTCATGGCCAAGTTCGTACGTACTCACCTGTCGTCCATTGACTGACCCCGCCGATTCGGGATATCCCAATCTCGAACGAATTCTCTCAAATCCATTGCTAACCCAACATCCCCCCAACAGACCTAAACGCATTCTCCAATCTTGGAGGCTGGACCCACACAACGAGTCTGATAAGCGTCGTGTGAAGAGCGATCTTGAGGCAATGCTGCTACTACTGCCCCATGTAGACGACATGATGTCGCCTTCCCATGGCCGCATACGTGCTTGCTTGCCGTGTGTCAACTGAAGGGAACACCAACCAGCATAGACTAATAGTGGTAGATATGTCCTGGGGAATAGACAAAGGGCATTTTTCGGCGGGTAGACTTGCATAGCATTGAGATCATTTGTAGACAAGTGGCTGGAGATGGGGATATTCTGTCAAAAAGTCATCTGCGGGACCTGTAAAATACAACCAATCTTTCCCTGAATCACCCACCCTCCTCGACTTCTTGGATGCGGATCAAGCAATTTCACCACTTTTCTTTGTTCGAATCTGACGCGACGCGATGGCCGTGAACGTGCAATTGTGATGACTTCGACCACTGCTGATAAGAAAATGATAATCATGAGGTCACAGGCCAATTGACTCGAATTGAGCTTGGGACTGATTCAATTGACTTCAATTGGCAAACAACACCATCGCAGGAACACTTGCATATGCCAATTGGAGCTCCAGACCAATCCATGACATGCAATTGACATTTCGACTGACATGTCAACGGCCCTTACGTCTTCACGATGGCTTCCTCACCGTGTCTCACACTGGCGGAACAGACGGGGGGACCCGATTTGGTGAGGGCTTTTTGATTTTTTCCCGACGAGCCCCACCCAAGTGTCTCGTTATCCTCGGTCTTCTGGCTTCTGGAGAAGTCCCAAGCCCAGAAAATCCAAGGCACGCACCACCAGCGACACCTTGGATTTCCGCTAGGATGCACTGGGTTCTGGCACTGGGTTTGTGGATGGTCTCTTCGGGTGATGTCTTCGATGCACACACACACACACACACACGCTTGTGTGTGGATGGCCGCCATGTCCATGTCCACTTTCCCCGGCTTTGGGGCCTTGTCTCTGCCATCTTGGCTCGTTTGGTGCTCTGAGCTTTTCTCACTCACTCTTCCCCCTTGCCGCCCTTCCCATCGTCTCTCGTTTTTGCTTTTGCCCTCTCCGCAAAGTCTCACTGGCGCAAGGTCGCTGGCTCTCAGTCGATGGATGGTCCACTTAACTCCGCTCCGCCGGCTGCGTTCATCCATCCAAACCCAATCACGTATCGGGGGATCGCAACGTGTGGATATCGGTTCTCGTCTGCTGTAACTTGTCCATCGCCGTGGACTGACGATCTTATGATAGCGAGAACCTTCGTCCTTCCTTCCTTCTTTCTCCTTGCTTGTTGTGAGACAGACCTAAAAAGAATGGCCGAGGGAGTCCAATCGTACGGTATGTAACGTATGTAAGTCAGATGTAAGTAGCGTAGGCCCGCTTTCTGGTAGGAATCTGGGTGGGTTGGTCTCGTGCGGGAGATCAGGTCACGATGACTCTTGCTGATCCACACGGCAATCGGGACTATTAAGTTCGCTGGATTTCCCTGCCCCTGGCACTCACTCTCTTCGTGTGTGTTTCTGTGCATGCTGTTTTCCAACTGCGACTGCAAAATCGGACACGAATCTCGACCTCCCGTCCCCTAGGTCAACTTGGACGGTTCCAGGAAACCACAACGCCTTTTGGACTCGGCTGATGGACTATGAGCCCCAACTTCCCTTGACAAAATGTCAAACCTTGGATGAGCGAATTGCAAGGAAATAGCAACGGGCATTCGACAATTCGGGTGGCGGCCCCACCCACGCTCGCGGACATCGAGAACGAATAACGAAGCCCAGCAAGCAGCAACATGACGAAGAACAAAGACACAAAGGCAATCGACATGAAAGAGATGCTTTCGGTCAGACCTCACTGGCTTCCCTTCAACACCATCACCACCACTATGACATCGTGAAACGATTCTAGCCATTTCGCACCCTTGGCACGAACGGCAGATTGCAAGTGCGCGCCGTTGACCTTCGAGTGAGAGTGAACAAGTTTACTCGGAAAAGGGTTTCAAGTGAAACGAAAACCCAAGTGAGAAACAGTCAACCCATCCATACATCCACTTGGATCAGTGCATATACACCACGCATAGCAAAACCGTTGTATCCAGGATACACCTTCGAGCCAGGGCAGCAACGAACAACTGCCTAGCAGCAGCGACGAGAAATGGCAAATGAGTGATATGGAAGACGGTGGTAACGATGAGTGGTTCGAGACGCCGACACGCGCATGACAAACGGAATCTAGGAAATCCGATCCTACTTCTGGTTGACGAGGGTTGAGAGACACCATCCCTCACGTCCACTGTGTGCCCCGTGCCCGAAAGGCCGAATGAGTCGCTCTTGGTGCCAATTGCCAGGGAGCAGACGGGCGTCTGTCTGTCAACTGTTCCCCTCATTTGGGGGCCGTGGAAACTCGCTGCCTGTCATTCTCAAACGACGCTCTCAAGTGGTCCTCGAAGCCTGGGGACGAGAGTATGGAATTGATGCCTGTTGTGCATGCACCATGCACAACGATCGAGAGTGCGAGGGGAAACAGAAATGCTGTCTGTCTCTCACGCAGATGTCCGGTCGAAAAGGTTCCTCGGAGTTTAGATTGATGCTTGCTGGGCGTTCCATAGGCTCGATCCATCCATAAAGTTGGGAAGGCGTCAACAAGCGGCGTCGCTAACTTCAAGCCTCCTCCCAATTTGCTTGGTCGCAGAGGGACTCTCTTTTCCGAGAACAATTGATGCACAATTGGCGATATTCAAAAAGACGAACAAGCAGAGCGAGAGAAAGAGAAAGAGAAGAGAGGAAGAGAGAGAGGGGAAACAGAGTCAGGATTTGGAGGTCGGAACACGTTGGGATTATTAAACGGGCGAACCGTGGTGGCCATGTTACCATCCATTATGCACGCAGGCGCGCCCTGCTACGTATTACTGCGACTCACTGGTTACTCCTCCCACCGTCCTGCCTGCCTGTGTGCCTTGGCTTCTTGCTCTCTCGCTCCTTTCGTCTGTACAATCCATGCTGCACCTGAGCCGAAGGGGGTGTGTGTGGCCCCCTTGCCTTGCTCTACCGTACATATTGTGTCGCTGCTACATGCCTTATGCTGCTTTGCCAACTTCCCCTCACGCATCATCTGACAAACCATGCCATCTCATCTCACCCAATCTGCAAGAGGGCGAATGCGTGCGATCTGAGTGGCCCAGGCCTGGGCTCCTCCCCCGGACCCCAGATTCCACTAAGTCTGCGATCCGGGCGCCCCGTCCACTAAAAACCCAGTAGGGCCCCATAGTTACCCCTACATGCCCGCCCATGTACACGGCAATTCAACTCGCCCTTCGCCCATAGCCACAGCGGTGGTCGTGTGCTCAAGGCTCTCCAGCAACGCAACACACCACCGTGTGCGGCAGACCTGAAACCACTCAATGCGAATCAACGCACGACAGGAGGGGATTGAACTGGAGGGCTGTTCCAAAATCGAAATGGGAAATTGTTCCCCGAGAGCAAAGAAGGCGGTAGGTACATATCTATTACGCTTCCTTCGTCCGGGCATTCGTCTGCTCGCTTGGATGGTACGGACTTGGCTGGCTAGTCTTCGGGCCCGCGGGGTAGCGCGATCCTTTGTGGCACGACAGGGACGAGTCTGCCTACACGGATCAGCCGACATCCAATTAAGATGGTTCTTTGTTGGCCACCTACATATGCCACGTTGTGGAGGATAAACACCATACCGCATATTGACGGCATTACCGTTCACGTGTCCAATTCGAACTCTGGGGAAACGTTTAGATATTGCCTCAAAAGTTCTCGAAACCAAATGCCCTTCGCCCAACCATTACTACAACTCTCAGCAATGGTCTCGTTGGTACTGCGTCCAGCCAGAGTGGGAATCCAGATAATGGTCGATATATCTTGTGAGCGATTGGGAAGACCAAGGTAACAGAAGCCCGCTGTTTTGCTGCCATTGATTACTTGAATACGCATGGTGCAGATGTCTTGCCAACCTAGCAGTAAACATCACATTGGAAAACTGCCTCCTTGTGAGGACTGGGCCTGAGCATACTTTCCTGGGGGATGCTACTGTACCTAAGGAGGATCCAGGGTCGATAGTGTTGCGGGGATGGCGGTGAGGTTTTTTTCCTTTGCAGAGATCGACTACAGACCGCGCCGGGAGATCGGCAGTTCCAGCAAGTGCATGCGAACACTTCGCGAGGCTATGCCCATGTTTCTCGTCATCGACGCCCGATTCTTTGTCATGTTGTCAGCTCAACACGAAGCTGTCACGTTTGGCCAGCTTGCTCGTGGCGGAAAGACCCAGGCGACGTAGAATAATCTCGTCTGCTGTCATGGCCCCGCCCCCTTTCCCCATCAAAAGGGCAAAAGCCTTCTGGTTCACTGTCGTTATAGATAGCCACTCGGGCTTTATTTACTCCTCGGTTTGGTCTCTGCGAAAGCAGGATTACTTGTTGTACTATTTTCGAGCAAGATGCAGAGTGGTCCAAACCCTGACAATGCAGCATCTTCCCGCGGACACGATGTCCTCGTCGATGCTCACCGGAGCGATGGTCTTGAGAAAAGGAGACCCCAAAAGTTGTTGACCAGAGCTTAGGGACTACGTGGGATGGAGGGTTGAGAAGGCCGCCAATTTTGACGAAGTCCGACGGTTGCGAGATCAACCACGATACCAGCTCCGAGAGATCAGAGGCCAGCAATTCCCCGATAATGGGTTGGCCATATGTGCGGCTTAAGGCGAACAGGGTCTCACACCTATGGAAGCCGACGGATCCCCGAGGCATTGAAGATGTAACTTCCTCATTAACCATGCCTGTCATATTCATCAAATCTATCCACGATTCGTGGTCTATCGCTGTACAAATCAACGGGATGGGGGGCATCAACCCGATCATCATTGCCCCAGCATCAGCCTCAGCACCTTGACCGCCTGCTCATTCGTCGTGAACAGGATGCCGCCGGCCATGACGGTCCGCCCCAGGCGCATGACGGTGCCGCGCCAGAACCCCCTGAACACGCCGTCCTCGGCGACGATGGCGCGCGCCGCGTCGAGGGTGCCGCCCACGGCGCGGGCCTGCTGGACCTTGGTCTTGACCGTGTCAAAGGGCTGCGTGGCGAGGGTCGTGACGGTGCCCGCGAGGGCGCCGTTGGCGAAACTCATGACCGGGCCGTCGACGTCCACCACGTGTCGGCGTCGGCGACCCTCGCCGGGGTCCCGGAACCAGGGCGACCGCCGCTCCCAGTCCTTGAGGATGCTGTAGGACCCCAGCCGGAAGCCCGTGGTGCCGATCTGCTTGAGGGTGGTGGTGACGTAGCCGGCGTAGAGGGCGCGGCGGACGCCGTGCTCGCGGGCGAGCGACGCCACGCAGTGCCAGGGCGAGCGGAAGCGGCGCGCCGTCCGGGCGTCGTCGATGAGGGCCGTCTTGAGGCGCTCCGTCGGCGTCACGACGGCCGTCGACGCCACCACGCCCGTCGCCATGCCCGCCGCGATGGACTGCGCGGGGCCCAGCGTGTGCGTTTCGGGATCCTCGAACACCTTGCGGATGCCGTCGAAGGCCACGAAGCGGACGGCGTCTTTGCCTATGGAACCCTGCCGGGCGTGTCAGTCGGTGTACCGCATGGGCATCTCCCAAAAGAAAAAAGGAGTGTGCACGGGGTTGCTTCTAGGCGATAACGGCTCGTGACGCCTCCGGTGAGGGGCTCCGAAGTGCGTGTCGATGGGTGTAAGTGCAGGTACGTACCACGATCATGGTCGAGCAGCCTTTGTAGAGTGCCGGCAAGCCTTCCTGCTTGATCACGTTGCCCACGACGCGAAACGGGTTCCTCACACCGCCATGACCGTACAATTGCACGCGCGTCTTGGCGAATTCGAACGGATACGTGCAGAAGGCCTCCACGCCCCCTGCGGTGCCGCCGGCCAGGAGCGAGATCAGCGGGGACGTCCTGTTGCTCGCGTCGGCCACCATGGTGGTAGACGTACGCAGCAAAGCGCGAAGTAGATGAGCCGGCTACAAAAATAAAGATGATAAACGTCAGACCCTGTATCAAGTTAGGTAAATACGAAGCTCTCGCAAGATGTGGTGACTTTGAGTGCATGCAATGTACAGTGTTGCTAAAATGCCGGGGCGGGTATTTGGGCCGAGGCCCAGCAATGACGTTCGTCGGCCAGGGGTCTTCCTCTAGTCATTTTAGTGCTATTGCGGAGTCCCTGCAGATGGCAAGGTCTGCCAAACAAGAACACTCTCAGTGTGATGGACTTGGTCTTCACCATTTCGACAGGTGATTCAATTTGGGTTCTGCATAACACGGTTTTCCAGCATATTGCGCACCAGCAGGCAACGTGCTCTATACTACTCAAGAGGTGAATGGGTCCTGCAGAACTTTGACTGTTGCTGACGATTGTTGCAATCCCTAACCATCTCCGTGATCATATCGCGCCCACCAAGCTCAATATTCCTCGGTCTCGCTAAACGTCTTGTAGGGGACGGGAAGAGGCACGTCAAGTTTGCGGACTCGGTTCGGGCCGTAAATGTCGGCTTTCTAGTTTTCGGGTTTCTGTGTTAGTCAAGCCCCTTGCATCTGCCGTGTGTAAATGAGATCACAACAGTAGAACATTAACTAACCTTGGTGGCTGGCTTGTCGGGCGTCGGCATAAAGACAGCTTTGCCGTCGTCGCCAAAGTACGCAAGATCCTAAAGAAATATACGTCAGCCAATTGTCATCATGTTCAGGGAACTCTCAAAGCTCTAGAAGTACCTTTTCAAACGCGACTTGATTCTTGTCGGCAAAGGTGATCCAGTTCTCGCTGAAAGGGGCACGCGAGACCTCGAGACATCGGAAATGCCAGATCTTCCACTCGCCGTCCTGCTTGAGAAAGTCGAGCGCGTATTGGCACCACACCCAGTGAGCCCATCTAGTCCCTCCCTTCGAAGTCAGCGTCGAGATTCCGACGAGTAGTAAGCGCTTCAAGAAAGACCGAAAGAGTGTGGGACTTACACCCGCTTCCCCTGCACATTCTTCTCCGGCGGCTCGTACAAGTCCTCGGGCATGGCGCCGCCGACCTTCCCCAGGTCCGCCAGGCCCGACTCGAGCCCGGCCATGAGCCAGAAGCCCTTGGCCGTGGCGCCGTCGGCGGCGACCTCGACGGCCGGCGTCGTCGTCTGGTGCAGGATGAGCTTGCCCGCGGGCCGCGGCCGCCCCGTGTGGTACGCCATGACCGAGTCGTAGTCGGTGTAGACGCCCACGTTGGTGTACTGGGCGCGGATCCCGGGCGTGCCGCGCGCCACCCACAGCGGCTTGATCTGCTCGTCCTCGAACACGTTGTGCAGGTGCATGTACCGGCTGAAGACGTTCTCGACCGCGCCTCGGTCGTAGGCCTGGGGGGAGGG
The DNA here is from genome assembly GCF_038363985.1 of Apiospora kogelbergensis. NCBI lineage: Eukaryota > Fungi > Ascomycota > Sordariomycetes > Amphisphaeriales > Apiosporaceae > Apiospora > Apiospora kogelbergensis. The sequence continues at coordinate 8,366,531 of NW_027117418.1, read as the reverse complement.
GCCCGAAATATTCTTAGACAAAAAAACCAATAATCATAAGGTGGGAAGGACATCTCGATGATGACGACGTTGATGGCTTGTACTTCAGGCATGCGATAGTCAAGCCATCGTCGGCGGGTTGGGGATGGAAACACTCACCCTCTGGGCCAGTCGCTCGGCGGCTACTACCCGCGCTTCGAGCTCGGCGATCTTGTCGGACATGGCTGCCAATGTCTGGAAGCTGGTGTGGATATGTGCTGGCTAGTCTGACCGTGCCTTGATCTAGTGACCAGCTCCACTAGGCTATGTCGTTCCACCAAGCTTCTCATGCCTATTATATTCGCCCGTAGACCGGATTGTGGGGGAGGGACCTAGAGACCGCTCAGGGGGATCTTCGCTTACCCCACGGGGCTGTAAGGCTTTCCGGCATCCCGGTCCCCGCGGTGGGCGGGTGAATGACCAGGATGCGCATTCCCGTTTGGAGAAGCTGCCGCATTAGGCATGCAGTCCATGAAGAGGACTGTTGGTGTTTACTTCTCTTGAGCGAATACTGATTTTAATTTCACGTCGACGGTTTGAAAGGCGGTGGCGTTCATGTATTCCATTGTACATTTGATTGACGCCAAGTGGTATGACACTGTTCGTCATTTTCAACTGACTTGATGCAGAAGCTGTGAGCTTATCACAGCCTCTGTCGTCAACACTTCCGCTGGCGCACCAAGCGGCGCTGCCATCCAGGCAGACTTGCAGAGTAGGGGGATGGGATAGGCCGCGTCCAAGAGGGAAGCTGCCAGAAACCAGGGCCTTTACGGTATCGTTTGGCCAATTTCTCCCCATTACACATTATTATATCGCATCACAACACACTCTCCCGGCTTCCTGGATATAAGACATCCGGAGCTCTCCCTGATCCTTCGTGAGCCGTACTTGATTGGGTTTCCTTGCTTTTCACGCACCGGCCTGGGTGATTTCCTCTCTTTCTCTCAACTTTCCTCGCTTCATTCTTTTCATTCTGATTCTTCCGCCTCCTCCGGGGTATCTGCCACCCTGTACTCGTCGAGGCCGTGCGGGTTGTTCGTGATGATGAACCGCCAGCGGAGGACCTGCTGCTCGCGCCCGTCGCGCTGGTCGAGCTCCTCGAAGAAGCCCTCGGCGTAGACGGCGTCGGTGCGGCGGCCCAGCACCTCGGGGAAGAAGGCGGCGGCCGGCTCGTTGGTATCCTCCCAGCCGAAGCCGACGCCGTCTACGAGCTCCTCCCCGGGCTCGATCCAGCCCGTCGACAGCGGGAACAGCTGGTGCCGGCGGATCTCGCGCGGCAGCGCCCACCACGAGTCGAGCCAGCCCCGCACGATCTCGGCCCCGTACCCCCTGCCGCCAGTGCTCGGGCTTCAGCAGCACCTCGGCCTCGGGCCAGCCCGACCGCGCCAGCGTCACGCAGTCGGGCAGCCCGGCCTCGCCGACCAGCTCGCCCGTCGCCGCGAGGAAGGCGCCGACGTACCAGTGGCGCTGGCCGTCGTCGGCGAGCAGCGCGTCGAGGCGCGCCCGCGACTCCTCCCGGTCGCGCGACGCCCGCCCCCGCGTCAGCGAGTGCCGCTGCGTCTCGGGGCGCGACCGCAGCTCGTGGAAGGCGTCCAGGTCCGCCGCGACGAACGGCCGCAGCACCAGCCGCGGCGTCTGCGCGCGGCGCGCCTCGTCCGCCAGCCCCGGCATCGGCCGCCGCGGCATGCTGACGCGGTAGCTGAACCACGGCACCATGCTCTTGCCCTGGAACTCATCGACGTCCAGGGCGACTGCGATGGGCGGCATGTTGGGCGGGAGGGAAAAAGAAAAAAAGAAGGTTTTGCTTTTACCCGGGGTTGATGTGGTGGATGGGCGGGACGAAGGCCTTAGTGGGGGTTGTAAGTAGATCAGTCGCGAATAGCTGAGTGTGCGGTCGCCGTTGTTGTCGTCGTCGTTTTCCGTCTAAATGACGAAATCATGAGATAATCAGGAAGTTAATATGTACGTGAAAAGAAGCGATACCCAGCAGCGGAATCCTACGAGGAACCGATGTAAATGTAGATATATGTGAGAGATGAAATGGATAGCATCGTGGGTGGCGAACAGACAGACAAGACGACGGCCCAGGGTTACTAGCAGTAATGAGGATCCCCAAGGTGAAACCAAAAGTGACATTGAAGCGTACCGGTATTTGCCGGGTCCGCCCTTCCCTCTTTCACACACTTGTCCGAGCCGAGCCGTCACCCATGCTCGATGATGTACATAAGGAAGCATCCTCTCCAACGTAACGCCGTCTTTTTTTGGAGACCCTGCACGCGCGTAGGGACCCTAACCACTTGGTCGGGCGACGACCGGCCCAGGACTTCGCAGACTGGATAAGGCAGAGATGAAGAAGGGGAGAAGGGGAGAAGGGAATGCAGCAACCCCAAGTGACGACGGTCATTGCTGAGGCCTAGGCCATCGTATTGTCGGCAATTTGCACCTGATGGGGGAATATGCTGCGCAGATCGATACCCATCAACTGCACATCCACGTACGATTATGTCGCCAAACCCGCGTTTTACTGGAAATCTTTTACTGCTCTGTATGGATGCCTACGGGGGCATCATGTCCTTAGTAACGCTGATGTGATGGTGATGGATCATTCACATTCGTACGAGACAGCCAGTGGGGAACGTCGACCGTTACGAGCCCACTACTAAGTACCTGCAACTGGGGTAGACGGCGCAACGCCGGGCCAATCAGCCGCATTAAATCTCCTGTTGACGGCATATCCTACGAGCCCTATTTCCTCCTTATCAAAGCCCCTTCTCTGCTCTGACATAGGACACCTCTATCGAGCCGGCTTCTGTCGTATCAGATTCCTGTGTTTTCACTATGTAGAAGCAGTCCTGCGAGGTGTTCGTTTCGTGACTTTCCCAGTGGTGCAGTGGTGGTGGACCGCGGTAGGGAAAGGAAAATCCGCTAATCTTCTGTTCTCTCCCAGTGCTGTGGTTCAGACGGGGGTGGCAGGGCTTCTGGCAAGGGGGTGACTTCTCCCGGTCGTGCAGATTACCAGCATTTCTATTCCCATGCAATCCGTTACCAACGAATGAAGCACCCGCCAGCCCGCGAGGACAGGCCGCCCTGTCTCCTCTCCTCTTCTTGTTTTCGTCTCCCGTTCCACGACTAATGAAACTGGCAATGTAGTATTCTCCATCCAGTTCCAGAAAGGCGACCCCCGTTCGGATCCGGGATCCCCAGCCGGTGCCAGCTCTGTCGCAAACCTTGGTTAATAAATTTGACCGTTGCACCCCCAACCGGCCCCAACGCCGCTCCTAGCGTCAACGTTGTGCGCAAGGGTCAAGGATCACCAAAAGGCCACAAGCAAGCGGTGAAAGGGGCCCATGCTCTTGTTCTTGATGATCATCTTGCGATAGGTAATCAGCACCTTGAATTCGCTGTTCGAGTAATGTTCAAATGCTACCCAGTCTGCCGAGAACAGATAGCTGCGCAGCAGTTTCCTCTTTCTGCCCTGTAGTAGCGCAGTAAGCAGTGGCCGAATCCCATCCCATCCCGTCCCATTGCCATGGGATGATGATGACTCTCATTTAGTAGTAATTGTAAACCCGCCCGCCCACACATTAAAGTTTGTTTATCCCCTCCCCAGTAATACTTTTCCGAAAAAAAAACACTCGAAATCAAATCATCTAAGTTCTACTGTATTCTATCTACCCGAGCCTGTTAGCTACCAACAACCCACCTAGTAGGTGTAACGGTAGTGCGGGCTCTCGTCCCCGAGTTCGGCCAGCTCCTGCTCCGAGAGGTTCTGGTGCTCGGGCGCGACCAGCCCGGCCTCGCGCCGCTTGTTCTGCCGCCGGAGCCAGAACCAGAGAAAGGCATAGATGCAGACGGCCATGCCCACCATGCTGAGCGACACGGCGTTGCCGCGGACATACCGCGGGCCTTCGGCGGTGAGGCTGCGGGAGAGGGAAGAGAGAAACGTCAGCCGAAGAAAACAAACAGCAACAAGCGTTGATCTTGGTGGAGTAGAAGAAGAATACGTACTAGATGAAGGGCGCCATGATGCCAGACATGTTGCCTACCGTGAGGTTCAACCCGCACGCCGTGGTGCGTTTGCCGTAGCGGGGCAAGTTGTTGGGCAGCTAATCAATCGATTCCTCGCCATTAGCATTATACGGGCAATCACATTGGGGCGCATGCATGCATGCATGCAATGCATTCGGCACTACTTACCCAAGCCAGGGGCAAGCCCACGACGACATAGAGGCCCATGGCGACCACAAAACAGCTGGCTGGAGCGTTAGCTAGACCTGCAATAAAAGGGGAAGGTTGTGGTCGCATACCCAAAGTAGTGCACCCCCGACGTCGAATTGGACACCAGGATGCCGTAGCCGATGACACTGATGCAGCCGAATATAACAATGAACACGGCGCGGCGCTGCACGCGGTCCGAGTACCACGCCACCGCCATGTAGGCGACGGCGCCGAGGGCGTAGCACGGGACGGTGAGCAGCTGGACCTCGGCGGCGGACCAGGCCCCGAGCCCCTTGACGATGGTGGGCAGGAAGGTCGAGAAGCCGTAGAGCATGGTGTCGACGCCGAACTGCGCGAGGCAGAACAGCCAGACCTTCCAGTCGCGGAACGCGGCCACCATGTCGCGCGTGCTGTACCGCTGCGCCGACGCCGTGTTGCCGTAGCCGCGCGTCAGCCGCGCCGCCATGAGCTTCTTCTCGTCGGCCGTCAGGAACGACGCGCTCTCGGCGTCGTTGGGCAGGAACCACAGGATCACCACGCCCAGCAGCACGCTGGGGATGCCCTCGAGGATCATGATCCAGCGCCAGCCGCCGAGCCCCGCGACGCCCTGCATGTGGCCGATGCCGTAGGCGAGGAGCCCGCCGAAGGCGCCCGCGATGGCGGCCGACACGAACAGGTAGCCGACGCGCAGGGCCAGCTCGTGCTTGGTGTAGAAGAAGGTCAGGTACACGTTGAGCCCCGGGAACAGCCCCGCCTCGAGCGCGCCCAGGATCAGCCGGCACGCCACCAGCGACCCGAAGCCGCGCACCAGCCCCGTCAGCGTCGCCACCACGCCCCACGCCGTGATGATGAAGGCCAGCCAGCGCGACGGCGAGAAGGGCTTGAGCACCAGGTTGCTCGGCACCTCGAACAGCAGGTACGTCACGAACAGGATCGACACGGCGATCTGGTACTGGTTGCCCGTCAGGCCGATGTCCTCCTCCAGCCCGTAGAGGCGGGCGTTGCCGATGTTGACTCTGCCAGGGAAAATGCAGGTTAGTCATCTTGGTAGTCGCGGACACTAATGCAAGAGTTGCGCGCGGCGTGGCGCGATTCCCGGTGAAAGCCTACCTGTCTAAGAAGCTGAGGGTGTAGGACAGCATGACCAGGGGCACGATGCGCCGGTCCAGCTTCGCGACGAGCCTCTTCTCGTCGGCGGTGCTGTAGCTGGGCGTTTCCTCGTAGGCGGGCGGGACGACGGAGGTGGCGACATCGGCGCCGTCGCGTTGCGCCTCAATTTTCGAGTCGGACGTGATTGGAGACGCCATGGCCAAAAACCAGGATGAAATCCAACTCGGGACTTTTGGGATAACGGATTTGGAAATTAATATAGAGCAACAGTATGCCCCAACTCGATTGGAAAAAGAAGGAAGAAAAATCAATCCTCGATCTCTTAAGGGTCCTCGAACTCCTGAAGGGGCCCGTATGGGTTTTCCTGAGTAGTTTCACCTAATGCCGTAGCCCCCGGATTCCACGTCCAAAGCGCCGGTGGAGGAGGGAAACGTGGAGATGGTGCTCCAGAAATCCGCGATAAGAGCGTATCACTGGGGGCGAAAAGACGGCAGAGAAGGGTTCTGTCCCAGCAGGGCTGAACAGATCTTGACGCGGGAAGTAGGGGGTCCTTTTGCTTGCTAAGCGGCGGCGTTCATGTCCGGCATGGATGCGCGAATAAAGAAGGGGGGGTGTGCGTGTGTCTCAGTTCGACCTTCCTGACCTCCGACGATACGGCTGACAGTCGCGAACATGCTGGACATGGCGAAAGATTTATTTGCATATACGGTACCCGCTTCACTATCGCGATAACAATTCTTTCGGGGAGGAAAGAGGCTAGGGGAATTAGATAGGCGTTAAGGGACTGACTACACTACGATTATTAACGTCTAAGATGCAAAGGTGAGGTGGTGGTCGTTTACGGTCAACGGGTCGGGCCAATGGTCTGGGCGACTTTTCCCTCCCCTGTAGGGTTGGAGGGGCAGAGGGGTTTAGCTCCAGGCTGGTCGTAACGACGGGCAGAAAATAACGTCAACAGCAGCGAAGTCGGGTTCACTAGCCGGCCGTTCACTGCCAATGTGAAACAGTATTTTGGCGGGGCAGCGGGCTTCCATTGCCGCAACCAACAGTCATCGGTGGCGGCAGGCTGAGGAGCTGAAGTTGGAGATAATCATACGTAGTACTCCAACTACAATTGATTTGGAGTAGGCGTCAAAACAGCTGTCGGCGCGACGATCGTCTGCGAAGTCGCAGCTCCGAAATGTAATAAATATCTATCCACGACCAATTGACCAAACCCAAGAACACATGACCATCAGACGTTGCCGTGACAGGGTTTTCCGCTGCTCCGAGTGAACCTCCGAGATTCTTACGTCGTGAGTAATACTACTATTGGACATGTACTACGGCTCGTTCCGACTTTACTGCCTGTGAGCACTTCCACAATCTGCCAGATTCTCCTCCGATTGCGCAAGCCGGTGGGCGTCACCAAGTCACAGTAGTAGCGGCAACCCTCCTTTTGTCGCTTCCCGAGCAGCATGTCGCACCAAGTTTCTAACGGCAGCAGTCGTGTGCAATCCGGGCGCAAGTCGCCGTCGGAGCCCAAGAGCAAGACAATTTGATCTTGAAGTCCCACGGGTAGGTTGAAAAACCGTCTACGAAAAGCCTCCGTCGCAGGGCTGGCCACCTCGCGCTCAAGACGTCCCAAAGCGCGCCGATCGACCGCACGTAGCAGCGGTGGCGTCTGGACGTCCGCATCACCGTCTCGACGATGTCGAGACAGGCCGCGTGCAGCGCGATGTGGTATGGCGGCTTGCCCCAGTCCTCGTCGTCGCCTTGTCCTTCTGGATCTCCCCGGCGGCCTCGCTGAGCACCACGGCCTGCGCGAGCCAATTCAGCTGTTTGGGATCCCCTTCCTCACAAGCCCTTGCATCTGCACCAGTCGCGACGCTGTCACTGCAGCGGGCCCCGTGGCCCCCGGATACCAACTCCGACGGTGCAGGGACTGGATACCCGCAAATACGGCAAAACATTAGGCGGGGCTTGTGGATGATGTATGCTTATTGATCACTCCGGGCTCAGTCCGGAAGCGGAGCGAAATGGGTGCCGTTTGTGAAGTTGTCAACATTGAGAAACTCACGAGTTAGGAGCAGCTCTTTGTTGACATGTCATTGGACATCAAGGATCCAATTGAACCCGAATGCTGAACTTGTATGTACCTCTGTACCGTATCAAGCAGTGATGCACCCAAACACTCGGCAGACATGGACCAGCTACGAGCGACCAGCTTTCTCATGTCCTTCCAATGATGGAATGGCTGCCCCATCGATACCAAAACAATCTTTCCTGTACATGATCGTATCTATGACGCGAGACGGGATCGATATGTATTTTGTTATTCGTCAAGAAGTCCAGAATCAAAGACAAACTGATCAAATCAGCACAGGGATAGCTCCCCATGTAGGCCGGGATCCAACCCGCATAGACTGGCTATCATCAGTGGCTAGAGTTTCGCTATCACGCACTGGAATCTGTGTGTTGGCACATTCACACTCAATCACGGCATCTATGGACATCATCCGGCTGCCATACTTGACGTCGGATTTGGCACCAGGCCGGGAGCGGGGTTTTTACATTTCCCCAAGCCGTTATCTGGTAGGCCTCCCGCATGCAGCTATTCAATTGGTCGACCGCTGTAAGTCGATGGCTCCTATTTGCGTATTCGCATACATAAGTAGGGGCTATGAAGGTGTTAGAAATCCGATTATGACCATGACAAAGCTGAGTTATCTCTATTCCATCCAACATCTCCACGAATCTCTCCCAGAAAAACTGTGATACAACTTCCAAGAAGTGAGTAGTCATCGACGATAGAAAACATATACAGTGCATTCATGCCTACAATACTGACGAGGTTACCGTCTTCAAGTGGCGAACACAATGGAAGAGCCCATTCGCGATGACCCGGCTGTCTTGGAGCTTCTCTACCAGCCTCTTGTACTCGAAGATGCTATGAACAGAGTCATGAGGGGACATCGTGACGGCGCGGGCGAGTCGCTCGGCATTCCCACCGACTCGATGCTCGCCTCGTTCGAGGCCCACAAGTGCTTCACGAACAAGCTTGCCCAGATCCTCGACAAGGAGCGGGGCGGCCGGACCGTCACCGCCCTCACCATCTTGCAGAGCAACCGGCGTCCCATCTACGTGATCGCCTCCAACCTCCGGACGAAGGAGGAGCTCGGCGAAGCCCAGACCTTCTTGAAGAGGCTCTTGGGTTTCGTGCACGATAACCCGCTCGAGCTGAACCCCAAGCCCTTGTTCAAGAAGGTGCTGGGTCGCATCATCCTCTTCAACCTCCCTCGCATCCAGGCGTATTTGATCAACTTGAGACGATATTTGGGTACCTGCATTGATGATTGTGGCAAGCGGGAAGAGACCCAGTCTAGTATGTGCCGAATCACAACCCAAGCGTCGCGAGCGGTGGCTAACTGCAGGATAGTACTAGAGCTGGAACATGAGTTGAAGACGCTTCAGAACAAAGCTTCTTTCCCGATGGAACTGGGGACCGACAATGAAAAAGACAAATGTAAGTTTATATCGATGCCGCTTCATACCTAGCTACGGTGAATGAAGGCTGAAACGAAGAGATAAATAAAGTCCTCAGTGATTGCGACACCCTCCTCAGGGCCATCGGCACCAATAAGGGCACTAGGATCGACGAATCCTTATTGGAGCATTCCGATGATACCATGACAAGCTTGGAAGCATGGCAAGAACTGCGTCACTACCTCCGGGCGCCTGCTTTCCTACCGTCAAGCGGCCGAAGTCATCATAGCGGCCAACGAGCGCTGGCCGCAATTGTTCCAGGGGTTCCATGTCGTCGCCATCCCATGCAGCGAGAAGGCGCGGAACCCCATGATACATCGTGAACTGAGCGCCGCCGCTATCGTACGCGGCATGTTGTGGGATGACGAAGACCCCGAGCCGTACCTGGAGCAAGTGGCCAAATTGAGTGGCATTGGCCTGGACGACGAGGTCAAGGGGCAGGTCAAGAAGAAGAAGTTCAAGCCGTTTGTGCACGCCGAGGTCCAGGTCCACGCGGCCTTGATCCGCGACGACTACTCCCGGTCCAGCCAGTTCTGGAGCAGGTACAAGTACATCGGCAGCAGCAAGCCGACGTGCCGGCTGTGCGCGTACTACTTCTTCGAGCGCGGGGACGGCATGCAGGTGCGCCCCACGCACCAGAACCTCTACCTGCACTGGCGCCTGCCCGACGTCTACCCCAGCCAGGGGCGCCGCCGAGGCGCGCACGCACCGCCAGCTGCTGGAGCGCATCACCGAGCACGTCCGCAAGGACGCCAAGCGCACGCTGGACGAGCGCATGCCCTCGCGCCGGCGGCACGACTCCAACGACCGCTCTAGCATCCCCAGCCTCCTAAGGCCCGGCGACTTGCTGGATGCGGGGTCCACGGTGAGCGACCTGGCGTCGGAGACGTCGCGGCTCTACGTCGACTCGTCCACTAACGGCAGCATTGTGCCGCCTTTATTCAACCGTGAGAGCCTTAGTCGTCTGATGGAGGAAGAAGCGGAAGACTTCGATAGTAGTGACGAAGAGGGAGAAGATGGCTTCGAGAGTGGCAGTGAGGAGGAAGAAGTTGATTTGGAGAGCGATCCTGAAGAGGGGGAGCATCAATGAGCGATTGAGTGCTGACTTGAAACCGTTGGATGACTCGTATTCACATTCTGAAGGTATATGGAGTATATGTTGCTATAGAAAATGAACACGCCCAAAGAAAAAGAATGCTAGCCAGAGCGTCTTCGTGAGCCAGCCTTTTGCTGGCATAGGATGTTGGTGTTATTACCGAGGCCGATGCGGGTGAAGAGAACTATGTTGAGGTAGCAGCTGATCGGGCTGACGAGGGTGCGTGTGCATAGCGCTTCCGTCGCCCCAATTGCCCTTCTTGCTGCAAAGCAGGCAGTTTACAACGCCTAGCATTCACATGGCTTCCGAAGTCGCAGCTAACGACATCGATCGTAGCAAAAGCTTAAACGCAAGCGCTGCCATTCTGCTGTCGACTGACCCCTCCAGCATCTACTACGGCCCGGGCCGATGATTGTCTAGTGAAAGACATTGATCTACTAGCTGTGCGAGGTGAGACAAAAAGAAACCACCTGACCAATACTGGTGTATGCTGGGACTGGTGTTAGGAGAAGTATAAAATACTCCGAACATGCGTGCCAAGAAGGAGTTGTCGGAGTCGAGCCCGCCCGTCCCGTCCGCCAAAAGGACCATCTCACATCAGCTCGCTGACGTGACACTCCTTTGAGACAGAGTTGCTTACCTGCCTCCTCACGACTTGTAGTCGCTGCATCCGCATGGGGGTCGGCCAATCCTTCCCAGCTCCTCCCCTTCCAATTGGGCTCGGGCTGGAAAGCCACCGAAACCCCCGAACACGTGCCCAAGTGGTGAAGTCCGGCAAGTCCCATGTCTTTGCCCGCCTGCAACTGTCACTGACTCGGGTTTCCTCACTTCGCCAACTACGACCAAAGGCCATTCATTGAATTGTTCTTCAGCTCGCCCTGGAGGAAGCTTCGGAACTCTGGTGACTTTTCTTGTTGCTTTTGCACCTTAAAATATATCTTGCTTTTTCCTATTGCGTATTTGCTCCCTTTGTTACACACGCATAGAAGAGAACGATAAGGGAGCAAGAGAGTTTCCTGGCCTGTCGGTGTCACCACCCCTTCTATAAATACTCGTCATCCACGCACACCACGATGGAGACCCCCGAGTACCTCGCCAAGACGCGCCACCTGCCGCGCATCCTCTGCCTGCACGGCGGCGGCACCAACGCCGTCATCTTCCGGGCGCAGTGCCGGCAGGTGTCGCTGAAGCTGGAGCCCTACTTCCGGCTCGTGTACGCCGAGGCGCCCTACGCGTCCAAGCCGGGCCCGGACGTCGTCTCCGTCTACGCCGACTACGGGCCCTTCAAGCGCTGGCTGCGCTGGCTGCCCGAGCACCCCGAGGTCGAGGAGCCCGCGGCGCGCGCCGCCCTCGACGCCGCCGTCCGCAAGGCCATGGACGACGACGACGACGTCGCCTCGGGCCCCTGGGTCGGCCTGCTCGGCTTCAGCCAGGGCGCCAAGCTGGCCGCGAGCCTGCTGTACCGCCAGCAGATCCGCCGCGCCAAGCTGGGGACGAAAGACGATCACGCGAACACGACCGACTTCCGGTTCGCCGTGCTGATGGCCGGGCGCGCGCCCATCGTGTCGCTGGACCCGGACGTCTTTCACTCGTCGATGCTGGGCGACTGCGCCGAGATCGCGCTCAAGGGCCCGCCGGACCTCATGGACCTGGTCAACGAGGACCACGTCCTGCGCCTGCCCACCATCCACGTCCACGGCACCCTCGACCCGGGCCTGCCCCCTGCACCGCGAGCTTCTCGACAAGTACTGCAGCGCCGACTCGGCCCGCGTCCTCGAGTGGCCCGGCGGCCACCGCGTGCCCCTCAAGTCCACCGACGTCAACCCCCTTGTCGACCAGATGCTCGATGTGGCGCGCCAGACGGGGGCGTTGGCTTCCTGAGGGTGCACGTTATAAGTGCCTATTAGCATGCAGTATTTGCTTGGGAGTTTCCTTCATGATGGAACTAGCATGTAGTTGTTTCTAGACTTTTATGGCGTTTCGGTAGACGGAGTTCATGTACCTTGGTTCATATCCATAGAGGCGAATCAACCATCTCGATTATTCCCACGTCCTGCGTTTAGACACGGCTGGAGAAACCCGTTCTATAGTTCTGTCGCTTCAGCCTCTGCGGTCAGTAATGTGATGCAAGCCGCCAATAGCCCTTCAGCTGCGGCTTCGGTCCATGCGCCGCCCTTCTAACTAGTTGGGCAGCTTGAGCGCCTTCTATCAACTAAAGCACGACGGCCGCAGTAATGGAACTATTGTCGCCAGAAAGGCCATTGTTACTTATGCGACGCTCTAGGCGAGTTTACAAGCCACGTGCTGGTGTTCGCTAGACTAGTTATTCGGCTCCTCTGCAAACACATCAGCAGCCAAAGCTCAGCACAACCACATTTCTGGAGCAAGAGGTATTCGGTATGGCTTCCGTGTGTAGCGACTAATTTTAATACAGATAACCAATCATGCGTTTATAGCCCCAAGCCTATGGCTTGCTTGGGCTAATTGGCTGTAGCTGAGGTGGCTTAACAATAGAAAAGACCCCGACAAATGTGTTGCCCAGCCTGCACTGAAGCCTAGGTATATAAACTCTCTACACGATACAATGTCTACAGATATGAGCGTCAACGCACCTCGTTGAACCGCTCGCGAAAACCGTTTCATTGTCCCTGTGTACACAATATGAAGTCGACTCTCGGTCTTAGCACAGCATGCCGCCGGGGGCTGATCCTCGCCTGCTCCATCGGCGCACTGGGAGTAGCTGAAGCAGCCTGCAACGCGGATAAGTGAGTGCAGCACGCATCGCCCCGAACCCTCCCCCCAAAGCTGTGCATGAATGTTCCTGTACCTAGTTCTCCCACACAGCTGCTACCGCGCACTGTTCCCGTGCGCCAGCCCAGCCGCCCTCTCCACAGCCTCGGCCTACTGCCAGACCATCATCACATCGGGCATCACCGCGACCAACCACCCCACGCGTGCCGTCTCCGCCTGCGGCACGACGCCAGCCCACTACCTGTCCGCCTGCGCCAGCGCGCCCCGACCCCCACGTCGACGCTTTGCCCAGGTCCGAGCCCGACGTCAGGCAACGTGCTGCCCAACGGCGACTTCGAGTGCGGGCTGGCGCCCTGGACGGCGGAGGCGCCCGACCCGTCGTCGGTCGCGTATTGCGTGACGGATAGCGCGGCCGGACCGGGGCGTCGACGGCCGTCGCCGTGATGCGGAATGTGCCGTACCGGCTGACGTTTTGGCTGCGGTTCAGCGACCCGCGCTGCGGGTTCGTGGGGGTCATAGTTAACGACGAGCCTCTCCGGACGGTGGATGCGACGGACCACGGTGCGGACAGCGCCGGGAGCTGGACGGCGAATCAGGTGGATTACACGCCGGCTGCCGACTCGGTGCGGGTCACGTTCGAGTACATCCTGGAGCCGTCGTTGTGCAGTGTGCGCTTGGATACAGTTTCTCTGACGCCTCTGCACTAAGGGCGGGAGATCCGTTAGTTGGTTATGCGTAGTTGGCTGATTGGAGGGATGTTTGGGGAAGGACATGTGCGGCTTATAAATTTACTGTTGGGACGCTGGCTCCTTTATTCGTTTCTCTTGGCCGGTGAAACTTATCATTCGATGCTTCGATTACAATAAGTTGGCAATTCATAAACATGAAAACATCACGAACCCGTCGCTCATCTCCTTCTCTTTTGCATTTGAGCTATGGTATCAATCAACCCAGCAGCGACTTTATCACAAAATCCACCTCTTCCGCCGTGCCGCACACGAGCCCCGCCCGCTCGTCCGTGTCCTTGGACGGGTGCGCCAGGATGTCGGCGCCCGTCGCCGGGTCCACGGCCCTGCCGCCCGCGCACTCGACGACGAGGGCGAGCGGGAACAGCTCGTACAGCCGGCGCAGCTTGGCCTTGCTGGCCGCCGTGACGGGCGAGACGTAGACGCCGTGGCCCTTGACCAGCGCGTGCACCACGTCGGGCACCAGCCCGCCGCTGTAGCGCAGCGTGTACTTGTTCTGGATGCAGTGCGTCACCAGCGCCATGTAGCGCGCGTCCTCGGCCGCGGCCCGCAGGTTCGCCGGCGCGAAGTACCGCGTCTTGAAGGGCGCGGCGGCGAGCTTCACGTCGGGTCGGACCACAACCGAGTCCGCGGCGCCCGCCTCGCCCACGGCGACCTCGAAGCACAGCGGCGGCGTGCCCGGGATGCGCAGCGCGACCACGGCGGTCGTGCGCGGGCCGTAGACGCCCAGGACGGCGGCGACCTGGCGCGTCTGGGGGTCCTGGTGGAGGGCCGAGGGGCCGCGCCAGACGCCGAGGATGGTGCCGACGGACCAGTTGGGGGCGATGATGGAGCTGCCGTCGAGGGGGTCGAAGGCGACCGAGTAGAGCTCCTCCTGGGAGTCCGGCGCGGGCGGCCACTCCGGACGGCACCCCGTGGGCTTCTCGACGGGGTCCTCCTCGCTGCTGGCGGTGACGACGGCGGCGCAGCCGTCGAGGGCGCGGCGCACGGCCTCCTCGCTCGACACGTCGACGTTGAGCTGGTCGTCGCCGAAGGCGTTGGCGGTGCCGACTTGCGACACGGCCGACGAGGCCCGCAGGACCCGCGAGATGTCGGCGACGGCGTCGACCAGGGCCGGCAGGACCGCGGTGCACAGCTGCTTGTGGGGGGCGTCGTCCGCGGGGATCCTCTGCTGGAGGAAGTCGAGCAGCTTGGTCGTCTCGCTCATTTTCTTTGCGGTGCTGTGCTGCTCGTAGTGGGGGGTGAGGGGTTCAAAAGAACTGATGTGCGGGTGATGTTTCTGTGGAAATAACAACCTGCGGGATGTTTTGATAATGAAATTTTGAGTTTCGAGATTAAGAGAAAATGAGTCGACGTCAGGAGATGGGCGCGAAGGTTTTGGGAAGGGCCGGTTGCTTTCAAGTCTCAAGTCTCAGAAGACAAACACCCCACCGGCGACGTCAACCTTCCTCAGCGTGGGTCTACGTCTGCACGGCTGTTTCCGATGAGAGAGAAGAAAGCCACCAGCCACACTCGCGAACCACTTTTTGCTCGCTAAGACACTAAGTAGGCAGTGAGGTTATTATTCGCAGTGTGATGAGAAAAACTCCAAGCCGGAAGATGATTGTTCATCAGAGTAACTGACGTGGCAGTTTGACCAGTTTTTGGTGAGGGTAGCGCCAAAGTGTTGCTTGTTACCCCTCATTCAATCATTTTGCGTGTCAATTTGGGTGGTCCAGCTGGTAATTCAGGGGTAAGCAACCAAGATGAGGGGAACAATGGCAAAGCCAGTACCGTCACTCATATTCCAGGACATTTGTCCGGGATAATCAAAATCCAAAACTCATGATTGACTACTGCTCCCACTCAAAGAAAAACGCGGGAAAGAGCAAAGCACTACCGATTGTCACAGGCCGTTCAGGGGTAAGCTGGAAAACAACACTACCCGGCCCCAAATCGCAATACCGTCTCTCTCACCAAGCCAACTCTTTCCCCTTGTACGTGACAAACCTCCCGGACACGTTCTCCCGCGTCGCCCCGTCAATCACCTCCAACATCCCCTTGACGCACCCCTCCACCGTCTCCGGCAGCTCCCCCTGGTACCCCCACGCCTCCGCCGCGTGCGCCCCGGCGCGCGTCTGCACCCAGCCCGGGTGCAGCGCGACGGCGACGAGCCCGGCGGCCGCGTTCTCGACGTGCAGGGCCCGCGTGATCCAGTTGAGCGCTGCCTTGCTGGCCCCATACGCGCCGCCGGGCGCCTCCTGGTCCGCGATGCCGCCGACGGTGGAGCTGACCATGACGACCTTGGGCGGCTGCTTTCGGGGTTGTTCGAAGCCATGCGCGGCTGCAGCGCCTGGAACACGGCCAGGGGCGCGATGGCGTTGGTCTCGAACGCGGCGCGCAGGTCCGCCGCCGCCGCCGCGGCGATCGGGACCATGGGCGCCATGCGCCCCGCGTTGTTGACGAGCACGTCGACGCGGGGGACGGCGGCGGCCGGCGGCAGGGCGGCGAGGACTTGGGCGGCCGTCGGCGCCGTCGACAGGTCGAGCACGGCGACGTGGGCCCGCGTCGCTTCGCCGGCCGCGACGGTCGAGAGGGGGGCCAGTTCGTCGCGCAGCGCGGCGGCGGTCGCGGCGTCGCGGACGGTGGCGATGACGGTGGTGTCGGGGCGCGCTAGGAGGGCTTTGACGAGGCCGAGGCCGATGCCCCTATTCGCGCCGGTCACCAAGTAGACAGTGTCGTTGGGAGAAGTCATCTTGGAACAAGAGGTTGGTCAAAGTAGTAAAAGGGGAGGGTATCTAAGAATCGCAATACGGAATTGAACTAGTGAGCCGTTTGGTAAGATTAACCAGGAGAGAAGAATCCCTCTGGAAAAGGGGGTATTTATACCCAGGAAATGTTGGTGTGGGCCGGAAAATTGGTTTGGTCGCGACACCGGCTGCGCTTGTGAAAGAGAGAGCTGAGCTGACGGGATCGTTCGTGAGCCCTGATGCGGGGAACCCTGAACCTTCCGGCCATTCAGCCCCTGAATCTGTTTCTCTCTCGGCCCCTGACCTCGCAAATTGTGGCGATAAGTACCAGGCCGTTGTTGTTTAATTTCCAATTTGTAGGTTAATTTGTAATGATCCTCTTCTGCCACATCATTGCTTTGCTTTGGTGAATCGTGCAGCCAACTTGATCACGTAGGGGAAAGGGGTTGTGCAAAGCGACTTCCTTGGCAACACAGAATCTGTGGCCCACGGAAAATTGAAATGTACCGGAGATCAATATTATTTATGAACATAATTTTGACTGCTCCGGTGGTGTCGCATGCTGGGACCCGGTCGTGGATTAGTACAATGCTTACTTGTGTTGTTCTCCTTAAACCGCAGAGCCACTCGTGTCGGTTTTAACACACGGTGTCCCCAGCCACTGCCAGCCCCCCTACATGTCTTGAAAGTCCAGAAACTGCCCTTCTATATCCATCTGCGCATCGTAGAGCGGCAGCTGCAAGTCATCTGGGGAGGCTGCCGAACCCATCGTCGGCGAGGCTCACGCCCGGGAGTATGGGGTACTCGAACGGGTCGTCCAGCAGGAAGTCCATCGGGTTGGTCGAGGGCTGGTAGTGGCCCGAGAGCGCCGGCTCGCAACCCGCCGCCGTCTGCTGCAGCGGGTGCGATGGCGGCTGCGCAGGGGGTCCACGTCGGCTCGAGACGCCGAGGGCATGGTTTCTTCGTCGACGGACCACGGCCTTCGAGGAGACATGGTGGCGACGGCGGCGGCGGCGGCGGTCATTGGTCGCGGCACATAGCCGTGGACGAACCGGTTGTGCGGGCTTTCGCCGCTCGATGCCCCTTCGTACGGATTCGCTCGGGCGGTGGAGAACTCTGCTGGCCGGAAACGGACGGGCAGATGGTCGAATATCGACTATGGAAAAGGTCAGTCTATCTAGCCTTGCGTTTCGCCGCCAACAACAAGGCTCACTCACGTTCAGAGCCACCGTGACCCGATCCGCCGCGAGGCTCCTCTGGGTCAGACTCGAGATGCAGTCCTTGCCCAGCTTGGCGTCGGCGAACAGGTCAAAGGCGCCCGGCTGGTTCGGGTTGTTGACGACGTACAGGAGCAGGCTCAGGACGGCGAAGAACTGCGTGTACGTGATGAACCAGTAGGGCCCGATCAGGACGGCCTGCTTCCGGATCTCCAGGCCGATGTGGATGATGTTGCGGCACACGTTGATGCCCGCCGTCGCCAGCGCCAGGTACCGCTCGTCGGCGGGCTCGGCGGGTGGCGCGGCCCGGCGGGAGTAGTATTGGAGGAACGGACGGTAGAGCATCATCTGCACGTGGGCGTAGGCAAAGCGCAGGAGCACCCTCACTCTGGATATTGCGCGCTGTCAGCCACTGCATTATCCCTCTGTTTTGTTTACAAAGATCCCCTTGCACCCGAGTACGCTTGCTTTCGCTGAACGTACCGTTAAGCACAAGCATCTTTCACGGAGTGTACCCTACTTGCTGCTCCGGCCCCATGTGGTATACTTATCATACAACCAAAGTACTACGAGCTTGCAGAACAGTAGCATTCAACGGCACAGCAAACACGGCAGGTTCGGGGGATCTCATTAGAAAAAGGGGCGTGGGGGTTACGTACCGAGTGATCTGCAGCACCTCCTGCGGCCCCGCGCGCCAGGTCGGCGAAAGCTGTCCCTGCCAGTCGTGCAGCTCCTGCTCGATCTCCTTGATCTTGGCGACGCTGATCAGGTACATGACGTCGCGCGGCCCCTTGTCGGTGCCGGTGGGGGGTAGACGTACTCGACGACCTTGGCGAGGATCTGCATCAGGCGGGCGTGGGCGTTGAAGGCCTCGAGGTACGAGGGCGTGCCGGGGAGCAGCAGGCGGATGCCGCCCGCCGTGATGTGCTCGTCGTCGACCTCGGTCGGCCAGCGCTGGTCGATGTCCTTGTCCTGCAGCAGCAGCGGCAGCCCCAGCGTCGTCGACAGGTAGATGTCCATGGAGCGGATCGTGTGGAAGAGCCGCCGCCGCGTCTCATCCTCGATGGGCGTTAGCGACGTGTGCGGCAGGTGCCGGTGCAGCCCCATGCGCAGCGCCGAGCGCAGCGCGATGCCGACGAAGGTGTGGCAGCCGTTCAGGTTGCCCGTGGCTTGCAGGAACTGGATGGTGAAGCCCAGCGCTTGCAGCGTCGTCATGTCGCAGCACTCGGTGATGTCTTGGAGAGAGTGCCGCGCCGACGAGTAATAATGGTATCTGGTGGTAGTCTCAGGTGTTAGGTGTTTTTGGATGAATGGACAAGAGCACATATTGACCTACCCTCGTTCAATCGCAACGGCATAATGGTCAGGGTTCGTGGGATCATTTTCGTCGACGTCATACATAGACCCTAAAGCCATGGCCGAGAACAGCAGACCAACAAACCTTTGCTGCTCCAGCGTGTATCTCTGCGGGCGCTCCTCGTACAGCTTGTCGAAGGCCTCCCAGAAAGACGGGACATGGACGACCCTCAGGAGACAGGACGCCCGGCTGAACGCGTACTCGCAGAGGTCGTGCGCGAGCTGTCGAAGAGGCAGTCGCGAGATCCCCCTGACTAACCAGCGGCGACCAGGGGCTCCTCATGTGCGCCGGACGCTCCGTTTGGTCGAAGGACAAAGGCCTCGGGGGTTGGGGCAGGAAAGGCATCCTGGAATCGTAGCGCGGAAGCCCCGGCAAGTATTGGGTGATGCGGTTCAAGAAGGCGGCGCCCGACGACATGCCATGGAAGTTGTACTCGCCGGTGTCGGTGCGGTCCAATTGGTTGGCGTGCTCCAAGAGGGGGATGAAGCGCCCTCGATTCTCCTGCGACGCATCGGACGCGGCGGGCGTGGCGACGGCCACGGACGAGGCGCCAGAGTCCGGCGCGGTGCCGGGCTGTGCGGGCGACCTTCCCTCTTGGGAACCTGGTGTGGTAGCGGCTAGACTGCTGAGATCTACGTCCGGCAGGAATCTACGGAGGAGGGTCTCGGCTACCTGGAGTCTTTCCTTCAGCTCGTCCACACTTGGAGACGGGCCGGGCTCCCCCTTCTCGCTGCGACACACGGGTGTACAGGCATTCTGGCAGAGGTGCAAGGGTCAGCGGGGTGGTGGCTAGTTGGGAGGGTCGAAAGCCCAATTACCGGAGTTGAAGTCGGCACAGCTGGAACACGGCCGCTTGCCGTCGCATTTGATCTTTTTCCGGCGGCAGTCGTCACAGGCCTTGGTGGTTCGTCGGCGTTTGCGGGCGACGCCTCTGTGCGGCAGCGCACCGCTTGCACCACCGCCGCCGCCCAGCCTTGCGCCTGCGACAGAGATGTTCTGCGCTGCCATGACTATGCGGATGCTGCTGAGCCAGCATCGAGAATGGGAGGGATGGAATCAGACAGACAGATTAGCAGCTGCTGGGTCACGTACCCTTGCGGCTGGCAGAACAGAATCATCACATTGCATCAGTAACAGAAGGGAGAGGTTGCCATCGGTAGTAGCGGCTTGGCCACCCCACCTGCCGCCGCCTAAGCCCATAGCGCCCGGGGGCGTGAGTCGCTCCCATGATGAGGTCAGACGTCGGAAATCATGTATGCAGTATCAGTCACCAGTGTTTTTTCTCTACGATGTCATATTTTCTATTGACTGGGAAAGAGAGAGAGGGAGAGATCTAGGGATGGCGTCTTGCTGGATATATATGTATGTTCAGTTGCGTTATTTTCTTACCGTGATCATTGTCGCTACTGGTTAGGCGACTTTGCTGTCAGGCCAGGCTGCCAGGCATCGGGAAACTCAAACTCGGTCTTAGTAGATCAGTGAACGAGCATCTGGTGCTTGCTTTCCGCGTTACCGGCTGCGTGTCATTTGATTGGCTCTCTCCGGATGACCGGACTTACGAGATTTCTGGGCAAATGTGTGGCGCTCGCTCTGATCCTTACGGCCGAACATCCGGCTTAACGCTCAGTGATTGGCTAACGAAGCTGTACTCCATATATGTACATATGCAAGACAATGTACATCCATTTGTGGGGGGTTGTATCAACTCTTAGGGGGAGAGCAGTAGAGAGACTTGTCACACCTAATACGTCCACGGGCCATGATGGCATCCAATTTGCCAGCCCTCCCGAGGCATCAACACTTGACTGTCAAGGGAAGCAAGTAATGTACAACATTGTGAGAGGGATTTAAATATTGAAAGTTTGAGGGTATTGGTTTCCATGTGTAATACTAATTCATATATGTGATCTTCGTACGTGGTTGATTCCTTTTCAACTTCACCCTGACCTGGTACTTAGTAGCCGGCCGTTTATATCCAGTACCGCCGTATCATCATATTCTCTATTGCTTGCTGGGTGCCCAACCACAGTTGTGACCTCTCCGCTATGCTTCTCTCTATACCACTTTATTATTGGCCGTTGGCAGGAGGGCTTTGAGCCTTTTCCACATCGGCACCCGGTGTGTTGCTGCCGCTGCTAGTGTTCGTAAGATACTCGCCAAAGACGCGCTCCTCGATGTCCATGTCCTTCCAGTCGGCGCCCTGGGACTTCTTGGCCGCGCGGCGGAAGTAGACACGCTTGGCCCACTTCCAGCCCTCGACGCCGGCGAAGAAGAGGATGGCGGCGATGAAGACGATGCCCCACTCCCAGGTGATGCCCGTGTGCTTGAAGACGGCGTGGTTCAGCACGGGGATGTACAGCGCGGGGAACATGGTGACGAAGCCGAGCATGATGGCCCAGAACAGGAACTTGTTGCGCCAGATGTCGACCGCCCACTGCGTGAAGTACTTGGTGCTGCCCGGCTGCATGCGGAAGAAGGACCGCCGCATGTCGATCATCTCCCACGCCAGGAACAGCGCGAACCACGTCAGCGTCGCGAACGTCGTGGCGCGCGCCCGGAACACCGTGTCGCACGCCGCCGTGTAGCTGTCGTTGCAGTTCTCGCCCAGGTCGCCCGCCCCGAACCCGAACACGACCAGCGAGAAGGTCGCCAGGCAGAGCGCCGCGATCCACAGCCCGTACACCACCATGTCGACGAGGAACTCGAGCGTGAAGATGCCCACCTTGAGGCTCTGTGGGGGCCGCTGCATGATGCCCGGCACCGCCCGCTCGAACCCCAGGCCCATGTCGGGCATGCCCGACGTCACCATGATGACCCAGATGATCTGCACGGGCGCCAGCGGGAACACCGAGATGCCCGTCGAGTCCTTGAAGACCAGACCGACCAGCAGCGTGCCGGCCTGCGCGATATTCTCCGCCAGGACGTGCAGCACGAACTTTTGGATGTTGTCGAAGATGCGGCGGCCCTCCTCGATGGCCGAGACGATCGAGGCGAAGTTGTCGTCCATGAGCACAATGTCGGATGCGTCCTTGGCCACGTCAGACCCCGCCTGGCCCATGGCAATGCCCACGTCGGCACGTCGGAGGGAGGGGGAGTCGTTGACACCATCGCCGGTCTGGAGATGTATTAGTCATGTGCATCCATGAAGGGAGGCAAAGAAATAAATGCGGGAGGGAGAAGAGAAGCAGGCGACTTACCATAGCACAGAACCGCCCGCGTCGATGCAGCGCCTCGATCATCCGGACCTTGGTGCTCGGCGCACAGCGCGCAATGACGAGCGGCAGCACCGGCAGCTCGTCGATCTCGTCGTCGGAGAGGGCGTCGAACTGCCCGGCCGTCATGACCATGGCGGCGGCGACGTCGGCGCTCAGCTGCCCGGTGCGGGACGGCAGGATCCCCACCTCGATGGCGATGGCCTTGGCCGTCTCCGGGTGGTCGCCCGTCAGCATGTGCACGGCGATGCCGGCCTCGTGGCAGCTGCGCACCGCCGGCGCCGACTCGGCGCGCGGCGGGTCGTACAGCCCCACCAGGCCGCGGAACACCAGGTTCTTCTCGACCGCCGCGCGCTCGACCTCGTTGTTGTCGCCGCTGGGGCGCAGCAGGCCGTCCTCGCCGTCGGCCACCTCGCGGCTGGCCAGCGCCAGGACGCGCAGGCCCATGCTCGCGAACACCTCCATGTTGCGCAGGATCTCCTCGCGGAACGCGGCCGTCATCTCGCAGGAAGAGGCGGCAGCGGCGCCGCTGTCGTTGTTGTTGTTGCCCGAGTAGCTGACGCAGGCCTCGATGACGCGCTCCACGGCGCCCTTGGTGAAGACCCAGTGCTTGCCGGTGCCGTTCTCCTTCATGATGACGCTCATGCGCTTCACGTCGCTGTCGAACGGCAGCTCCACGACGTCGGTCCACGCTTTCTTCGCGGCGTCGTCGGCGTCGCTGTCCCCGACGAGGTCCCGCCGGTTCTGCGAGAAGCGGTTGGCGAAGACCTGGATGGCGATCTCGGTGGGGTCGCCGCGCGCGTGCCAGGTGCCCTCGCTTTCGTGGACCGTGGCGAGGTTGGCCAGCGCGGCGACCGACAGGAAGTCTTGCAGAAGGTGTTGCTGGGCGGCGCTGTCTTGCAGGAGCTGCGCCGGGTCACTGGCCGAGGCGGAGGAGCCCTCCCTGGAGTTCTTGAGGTCCATCTCGGTGGGCTTGTGCGAGTCAAAGGAGATGGTGCCGACGGTCGGGTTGAACGGATCGTCCGAGGTGTCGACCGTGTACGTTCCCATGCTCGGCACCCAAGCCGCGCGCGCGACCATCTTGCCCTGGGTCAGCGTGCCCGTCTTGTCGCTGCAGATGTCGGTCACGGCGCCGAGGGCCTCGAGCGACTTGAGGTTGCGCACCACGACGTGGCGCTGCACCATGCGCTTGGTCCCGGCGGCCATGGTGATGGTGAGCACGACGACCAAGCTGGCGGGGATCATGGACAAGCCGGTGGCGACGGCGTAGATGATGACCTCCTGGCGGGCGACGAAGCGGTTGGCGGCGAGCACGATGATGGCGCAGACGACGGCGATGGCGAACAGCAGCATGGCGAGCTTGCTGAGCTTGCGCTGCAGCGGCGTGCCGACGTTGACGCCCAGGAAGCGGCCGACCACGTCGCCCAGCGTCAGCGTGTAGGCCTCGAGGTAGCGCCCCGGGTGCGCGTGCCCGCCCTTGTCGGCGCGCCGGTTCTTGACCGGCCGCACCTTGGACTCCTTCTGGTTCAGCGCCGACGCGATGGCCCCGATCTCGGTGCACGTGCCCGTCGCGAACACGACGCCCCGCGCCCGGCCTTTGGTCACGGCCGAGCTGCTGTACGCGATGTTCAGCCGGTCGCCCGGGCCCGTCGTGTCGTCGAAGACCTGGTTCTGAGACTTCCGTACGGGCAGCGACTCGCCCGTAAGGAGGGCCTCGTCGGTCTCGAAGTTCTTGGCTTCCACAAGTCTATCCCAATTCATGTTAGTGGATTATTTCGTGTGAATCCTTACGAGTTATTATTGTGGAATGGAGACGATCAGGTAACTGGTGTAGTGTAGCTGTGTGTGTGTGCTTACCGGATGTCAGCCGGAAGGGTATCCCCCATCTTGACCTCGACAATATCGCCGGGCACGATCTGTGCCGAAGGGACGACCTGGGCGGTGCCGGCGCGGACGACGGTGGCGGTGGGGGAGCTGAGGGAGCGCAGCGAGTCCATGGTCTTCTCGGCCGAGTACTCCTGGAAGAAGCCGACGACGACGTTGAGCAGGACGACGGCGGCGATGACGCCGCCCTCGATCCAGGACCCGATGCCGAAGCTGACGGCCATGGCCAGGATGAGCACCAGCGTCATGGCGTTGGCGATCTGCGCGATGACGATCTTCATCGGCTGCACGCCCTCGGCGTCGCCCAGCTCATTGGGGGCCGATCCGCGTCTGCCGCGACTCGGCCTCGGCCGCCGAGAGTCCGTCGAGCACATTGGTTCCGAGCTCCTCGGCCACCTTTTGCCAGCTTAGCGCGTGCGCCGGCCGCGAAAGGGGCTCGTTGGATTGGCCCGACACATGTTCAGGCGAACCGCCTTGGTCCTTGCCCATGCTTATCTCTGTCTAGCAAGGTCGTGGTGTCGAGTTGGTCTACGCAAGGTCGAGCGAAGATGAGAGCAACATGTGGCTAATATTCCTGGGCGCAGCAATTCGATTTCTACTGGACAGGGGTGCCTTTGAACGTCTAAGGTAAGAGCCGCAACATGAATAATTGCAGACTCGTGTCTCTTTATAAGTCCGTCACGATCCCTTTCATCGCTGCTGCTTGCCGGATAACCGGCGACGTCAGGGAGGCTCCGTCGAAGCACCCACAGGCAGTCTCGCCCCGACCATATGTGCCAAGTCCGGCTACGCGCAACACCATGAAAAAATGATAAGGCTGAGGTCGGAAGACGCCCAAGATATGGCCTTGAAAAGAGGTGTGGTGGTATGGACGAAGATATGCCAAGATGAGCGGCATCAATAGACGCTAAAAGAATGGGCCAAGAATTCGCCGAGAAATGTGCCAAGCTGGATACACGGGGTTAAGCCTTTGGTATGCACACCAAGACGCACGCCCATCCTGGCTCTCCACCTTATTGGCTTATTGCTGGAGCCATCGATGATGTAGGAACTGAATAGATCGAACGTCATTCTTGTGAAGCTTGTTAAGGGGGCCGAAGATCGGCTAAAGCTTGACATACGTCCAACATCCCATGTCCGAGAATCTAGGAATCGATATAAGACGGCCATCTATTCATCGCCAACTAGGATCGGACAGACAAGACAGGGTTAATATCAAGAAGACACTCCTTGACTGCCAACTGCACCGTTGCAGAGCCTTTTCGTTTCATCCTGTTGCCTTGCTTTCGATCCATGCTGCGTCAAGCCAGTAGAAACGATGAAAACCCACAAGGATCTAGTTTCCCTCTGCGTAAGAGCAAGGAAATGACAACTCACATTGTCGCAGACGTAGTAGGTATACAGTCGTAAGAGCAGCTAATCCTCTTGTAGGGCCACTTGCCATCAGTGATCCAGGACTTCTTCTCCTTGGGGTACCATGGGGTTCACATCGAGTTGTTGCAGAAATGGGTCGCGGCGACTTCGGGGAGACATTCGTCTCCGCAGTGAGATATACGAAGACGACGAAACCAATGCCAGCGACGACTTGAACCGACTTGAAATCATTCGAGGCTTATGGGCTTGCTGGGCCAGCTCCTACCTCGAGCAGACCAGCATCCGCATCCAGATTGTCCGCTGCTGCGTTTCCTCTCTCCGCGTCGTTGTCTGCCCGCATCAAGTCTTGCTGGCTGATACAAGCTTAGCAGTTGCATGACCAAGTTAGCCAGCGGGTTGCAAGCCAGACACAACAGGAGGATATGGTCATGCTGGCGCTGGCCTCACGACGGCCCTGTCCCAATATCCTGAGATCAAGATACTGAAAAGTGGCGAGGGTATTGTTGGGTTTAGCCAGAGGGAATGACCCATTGCGCTCAAGCCTGTCTAACTGTGACGAGGCTTGCATTGCTTCTCATGCTGAACAGGTGTCGATCATGTCGTCCGTGACAGACGCGAGGCTTCTATGCTGAGATAGAACCAAAAGAAGAAAAGGAGATGAGTCCATTCTGACCACCGTGTTTTTCAGCGAGACTTCTTTCATGGTCTCCCGGATACCATTGCACCGGTTCTGATTCCGTCGCTTATTGACGCGACATTGCTGATCCTGCTGTCGTGGTTTGATTGGTACCGATGGAGGCTGTACAGACTCAACAAGAGGACCGCTCGGCACGCCGGCGTTCGATGAATAATTCACCGTGGGAAAGGATACGTGTACGAAGCCTTTCGAATGACAACCACGGTGGTGCTTGTCAGCGTCGTTCGACGTGTTGTTGCTTGGTAATCCAGATGAATCCAGGCGGGCTCTGCTAGTGGCCCGCTAATGGCGGGGGGTTCTTACAAGCGGCACGGGTCGGACGCGCCCTTACGATGTCAAACATAGTGCTTTCAATTACATATCAAACAATTCATCCAACCAATAATCCAAGGGCCACGCGGAACGTCTGCCGAGAGAGAGAAAATAGGTGCTTGATGATATTGGCTCTGCTGGCTCTGTTGGATTTGATACATCACGCAACTTATGGCAGTGGCAGGTCCCGCCGTGATGTTGCCATTTCCTATACAAATGTTGTCACTTTGCATGCTTTCCATTAGATTGCTCCTAACATACACACTTGAGCAACAAGAGATGCCATCGTGCTTTCATGTCGTGTTCCGCGTTTTCCTTGTGCTCCTAGCACCGCACCTGGCATTTGTCAGCTAGTCTCACCATGTGAAATTGCGGCTGCTTAGAAATCCAACAGCGATGAAACGACGCGCGCAACGGCAAGATGCCTCCCCGTATAGCCTACGTGTTAAGTGGAGGCGGTGAAAGCTAGTTCAACCGATTGTTGCTCAACGATTGTTGCTGATTGAACTGATTGAACCCCTAGCCGCTACAGATCTTGGTGGGGATTGGCGGGGTTGACAATGTCAATGTACGGAAAAGCAACTACAGCCGCTACGGATATGACGTTCTTCTATGGGATTCTGAGAGATGGGTGGAAGAAGGAGCAGACGTGTCGCTATTGCAGAGATAGAGATACTTAAAGGAAGACACATCCCGCCTCAACATTCCTGACCTCTAGACCACATCACCAAGCAACAACCATCCATTCCAATCCCCCCATCATCTTCACTCTTCCACCAAGACACCACCACCACCACACAACAGACATCATCAACCACCGCCCACCATGTCTTCCCTCTACGACATCAGCATCCCCGTCTACACGGACATCACCAAGACGGCCGTGTCCATCCTCAAGAAGGGCGAGGAGCACTTCAAGTCGCAGGGCAAGGACACGGCCGAGCTGCTGAAGCTCAAGATCGCCGACGACATGCTGCCGCTTAACATGCAGATCCTGATCATCGTCATGACGGGCCGCAAGCTGGTGGAGCGCGTGGCCAACGCCGCCCCCGTCGACACCCCGATCAACCAGGAGTACACGCTGGCGGAGCTGCAGGGCCTGCTGGACGCGCAGCTGGCGGAGCTCGCCAAGGTCGACCGCGCCCAGGTCGACGGCCGCGAGCAGACCGAGGTGCCCTGCAAGTTCGGCCCCGAGGAGTACAAGTCGTCCGCCCTCGACTACGTCAGCGGCTACCCCATCCCCACCGGCTACTTCCACCTCAACATGCTCTACGCCCTGCTCCGCGGCGCCGGCGTCCCCCTCGGCAAGCGGGACTACATGGCCGAGTTCATGAAGAAGATGACCAAGGCTTAGGAGCTTAAGCCTAAAAGCTTTTTGGACGAGTCGTTGAACTTGTAGTAGCAGCAACGACTGCGGCGACGGGACAAGAACAACTAGTATCGTCGTCGTCTTCAGAGGAAGAGGGTGGGGAAAACAACAAGAACAAAAAGACACTCTTCTGGTTCACTCCTGACGCGGTAATCATAGAAGACTAGGAAATGGTGCAAGATGGAAACTCGGGTCAATGAGAACATTTAAAACAGTTTACTTCAGCCCACTCGATCAATTGAAAAACATTCACAATCCCAATATCTGATTTGCTTGCTCTGTGACGTTCTGGGCTCCGATTGGATCGTGGGGATGGGATGTAAGCTTCTCCAACCCCATGGCCCGTAGCCCTTCGACGCCCGAGTACCGGCGGAGGAAGTCGACGGTCGGCCTGTTAACATGTTTGCTCTCGCCCGCACCACCAGGGAAGTCGGGCCCGGGTGTGCCGTCGAGGAAGGCTTGGCGCTGTCGGGCAAGGTACTTGGCGTTTTGTTCGGTGACTGGGCAAATCGGGATGTAGAGCACGCTGGAGTCGGAAGTGCCGGTGTGCACCTTGTCCACGGCATGGATGGCTGCAGTTTTCCACAAGTTAGTCACTCCAAATCTTGCACATGTGGAACGTCTGGGGAAGAGAAGAGAAAAACTTACTGTCGCAGTGCCAGACCACGAAGTCGCCGGGCTCCACCGGCGGCATGTGCACCATGGTCCGGTCCAGGTCGAGATGCGGATGCAGCGCGGCACTCAGCTCCTGCCCGAACCCCGGCTCGGCCCCCTGCAGGACGCTAGTCATAGAATCGCCTGCGCAGAAACGCCAATTGTCCCCCTCGAGGAACGCGCGGCTGTCCGATTTCTCGCCGACGGGCTCGAAGAACGGGCGGAGCAGCAGGTAGGCCGTCGCCAGCCGCAGCAGCGGGCTGACCATGAGGGTGCCCTCGCGGGGCGCCGTGCGGCTCATGCTGAGCCAGCCCTGGAACATGCGGAACATGGAGCAGGCGCCGAGGCCGCCGTAGTTGTCGCAGACGGCGCCGACGCGCGCGCCCGCGTCCCAGGGGTCGTAGTCCTCCCACCGCCCCGCGAAGACGGGCTCGTACACGCCACCGCCGCCGCCGCGCCCGTACCCGTGCCGCTCCCACCGCTCCACGCTGCCGCCGTCCATGTGCGGGCCCAGCGCGAACCGCGCGTCGCCCGGCTGCCGGATGCGCAGCCGGTCCGCGTACGCCAGCGGCTGCGACGTCGAGACGAGCGCGTCGGGGGTGGAGTCGGCGTGCCACAGGTGCTGCATCAGCAGCGTCTGGGCGCGCAGGAAGTTGGGGTGCGAACGCACTTTGACTTGCGGGCTGGACCAGTACAGCTCGTATACCTGGGGGTCTTCCGGCGGGAATGCTTTTTGGTTTCCGTATGTCAGCAAGCAATGGCGAAAAGGAAGCTGAGCATATTACACGAGACGAATGACTCAAGGTGGCGATGAATAGGGATAGATACGTACCTCTGGTAGATGGGTTTTGCCTTACATACTCCTCAATCTCGCTCTTATACGCGCGCGCCTCGTCGCGGGGAATCACCCCCTTTACAACAGCCACGCCACGCTTCTTGAGCTCATCCTGAAAAACAGGGAGCTGGTCCTCGAGATGGTCAAACTGCAGCACGGGGACGATGCCCGGCCCCTTGGCCGCTACCAAGTCGTTTTCGGTCCGCAGCCGTCGCAACAACCGGTCCCAGCTGGCGATGACGGCGTCCTCGCGGCCTTGGACCAGAGACCGCTTCAAATCAAGAAAACGTGCGGGCAAGGGAGGTCTTTGGGTATTGGACAGAGAGACGAACGAGTCGGATATGTCACCTTCGCGTTTACTGGGAGGAGGGGATGGCGTGGGGGTCTGGGTCTGGGTCTGCGTGGCCGACATGGCTATCGTCCGCGCCCGAGGGGCGACGACAGTCGGTAGCTTGCGAAGTGCTCGCTGCATCTTGTAGTCATATATATGTATGCGAGAGTGTGTATGGACTTGGTCTCACAAGTGAGCGAACAGAAATCAGAGGTGCCAATACCCGGGTTTCTTATCTACGCCTTTTTACTAAGTAAGCGCGGCTGTCTCCCTCGTGTAAGTCGCACACACACACACAAGCTTCGGCCGGAGTCTCAGAACATGGAAACGCCGCCATATAGTTCGCGCCCGCTGATCAGGAATTTCTTCCTCGCGCTGCAACACGACATCTCGGTAGCTTGATCTGCCCAGGACCCATTGGCGGGGTAAATGTCGCGCGCGCGGGATCGCATCGCTATGATGTCGTCACTACGATGGCCATGTTACACTTGTGTGCTACATTCAGGCGGGAAAGGCTAATGAAAAAGAGCGAGAGAGATGCAAAGAGGGCGGGGTTGCTGCTTTGGGCTACTCCGGCCGACCCCCCAGAACGCGCCCCGAAAAATAATCACGAAAGCGAGATGAAAAAGTCCCCATTCCATTCTTCGCCAGTGAGTGGGCTCGGCAAAGCGTCCCGCCACCAGGTAAAGAAGGTACTGAGAACCCGGTATTGGTTCCGAGACATCGCGAATGATTACCGAGTACTTTGGACTCTTGTTGACTTACTAGCACTGCAAGCCACTTGGCACCTACACAGAAACCAGGGTCCAGATCGCGCCAAGGATTGTCATATGTTTGCTTCTTTTTTCCCACCCAATCCCGCAATCCGAACGATTACACGGTCTTGAATGGGTAGTACAAACTCGGGCCAAGGCTACCCGGGGGCTGATCGCCCCGTCGGTGTGGTCAAATTCGTCGACTCCGACCCGAGCGGCCTCCCACTGAAGCGGAAGCAGGTCGCCCAGGCCTGCGTGGCATGTCGGAGGCGCAAGGTTGGTTCCCACCCGTATACTTCGGCAGAGCGCAGGCACTGAGTCGTTTCCCGTCCGCCCTACAGAAGCGCTGCACCCATGAGCCGCAGAGCGAGGATCCGAAAACAGCTACTCCGCGGCAGCAGCAGCACGCGGCGGCCGCCTCGCCGCCAGTGCTGCCAAGGGCCGCCACGACCGCCGCCACCGCCGCCATCGCCAGGTCGTCGTCGGGGCGGTCCTCCCTGCCGTCGCCGCCGGACCTGGAGCGCCGCCCTTCCCGCTTCGTCGGCGACCTGAACCCCGAGCATTTCCTGATCGAGGCCACCAGCCCCCACTCCAACCGCGACCTCTCGGTCCGCGGTGGGGTCGGCGTCTGGCACGCCAAGCAGTCGTCTCTCCACGGCGAGGGCGCGAGGCCGACCACGGGTTTCTCTTCCTCCTCCTCCTCCTTCTCCTCTCCGTCCGTCGCCAGCGCGCTGCGGTCCGGGACCGGCCGGACGCTCCACGACCTGGTCGTCGCCCACGTGCGGACGCACTGCCTGTCGTGCGTGCCGCCGGCGCCCGAGTGGTCCGTCCTGAAGCGGGTGTATCTGCAGCGGCTCGACCCGCTGTTCCCCGCCATCAGCTCGCTGCTGCAGCGCGACGCGGCGCCCGCCGACGCCACCGCGGCGATCCTGGTGCGGCAGGTGGCCAGCCTCGCGGCGGCGGCGGACCCGGAGGCGCGGGCGCACCTGCGGCTGGGCGCGGGCGCGGGCGGCCCCCTGCTGGGCCCGCACGAGTTCCGGGCGCACCTGACGTCGGCGGTGCACGCGGCGCTGGACGCGGGCCTGGTGACGGACCGCATGCTGCTGGTGCGGCTGCTGCTGGTGCTGTCGCTGTACGTGCGGCCGTGCAGCCCGGACGAGGCGGACCTGCCGGCGCTGCTGTTCACGCGCGCGTCGCACCACCTGCAGACGCTGGGCCACCACATCGGCGCCGTCTCCGACGACGACGCGGCCGAGGGCCAGGGCCCGGGCCAGGCGGCCCACTACGTCGACGAGGTCCGCACCGTCTACTGCTGCGTCTGGGCCCTCGACCGTTTGACGGCGGCCTTCTACGGCCGCGCTTGTATCTTGCACGAGCGCGACATCGGCTGGGACATGGACAAGGTCGGCCAGCAGCTGCCGCCCGCGTTCCGGCTGTTCATGGCCATCGCCCGCCTGCTCGACCGCGTCATCGACATCTACCGCCCCGTCAAGACGGCCGGCGCCGACGAGGAGCTGGAGCAGGAGCCCGTCATGCTCGACCTGCCCATCCTCGAGACCATGATCATCGACGCGGGCGCCACCGAGGTGCCGAGTGGCTTGTTGGGTAAGTTCACCCGATCAAATTATAGTGCGGTACTTCTTTAGACTACTCATTATGCGGGCTAATTTTCCATGTGCACATTGGTGCACCACGCACACACAGCTACACTGGAAGTATTCTACCACTCCGTCGCCATCCTGTCCTGCAAGCCCTCCTCGGCCGAGGGCCACGGCCTCTTCCCGCACAGCGCCATCAACGGGCGACGTTCGCACTCGGCCGACCGCATCACCGACATCGTCGGGGGCAGCGAGTTCCGCCACCCCCAGGGTAGCAGTGGTAGCGTCCACCAGCAGCAGCAGCCGCCGCCGCCGCCGGCTCTGAAGTTGTCGTGCACGCCGCTCCTCCCTTATGCCGTGTCGCTGGCCCTGGGGGTGGCGTACCTCAAGATGCGACACAGCCAGGTCCCCCTCTTCCGGGCGCGGGGCCGTCGGGCCTTCGTGGCGGCGGCGGCGCTGCTCCGCGACGACCCGCGGCTCGGGGCGGGGGGCACGTCCTGGACGGCGCGCACCATGGCGGGCATGGCGGAGCAGGTGTTGCAGGAGATGGACAAGGCTGCGGCTACTGCCACGGCTTCTGCCAGTGCTACGGCGGACGCCGCTGTGGCCAATCACGATGACGTTGGAGATAATGGCAGGAAAGATGGTGGTGATGTCAATGAAGTAGCTAACGAGAACCTAACAGCAACAACAGGGCCGACGGTGTTGTCGTCGGCGGCGACAGCAGCAGTGGCGCCACCGTCGGCGGGGATGCTGTATGATGATAACGTCTTCGAGCACCTGGACCCATCCTTCGATCTGGACGCTGTCGATGCCGCCATCGAGGGGAGCCTGGATTTCGGGGCCTCGTCCAATTGGTTCGATTGGCAGCAGCACACTTGGTCCTTTACTGCACCGCAGCAATGACAGGACTGCAGCTGCGTCGGGCGCATGTATATAGTGATTGATGTGTGATATGATTTGATACGATTAGATGGAAAGTAAATCGAGTACATAGATACGCTACATACACATTTCATACCGGTCTAAGTGATAGATTACCTATGGTTTGTTTGAATCCCTGTCTATGAAAAGTACAACATTTTGAGTGCAGCAATAGAGTGGCCTAGTCATTAGGACTTTAGGGAGCAAATATTTAGGGGGAGAGAGAGCTGTGGCGGCGGCAGGCCAGGCGACAGCAGGTGCCCCGCGTCATGGATTCGTTCTTCATTCGATTGGGGCAATTCCAATTCAATCATTCTCCCACGCCAGCATAACACCTCAGTGCCTGATATTTTCGAGTCTTTCCCTTCTTCCCAGACCCTTCGAGTCAATGTAAAGTCGCCAAACACACAAA
This sequence comes from Apiospora kogelbergensis, assembly GCF_038363985.1. Lineage (NCBI taxonomy): Eukaryota > Fungi > Ascomycota > Sordariomycetes > Amphisphaeriales > Apiosporaceae > Apiospora > Apiospora kogelbergensis. Next base: position 8,333,407 of record NW_027117418.1, on the reverse strand, counting down.
CACACCCCGGGCGATCCGATCAGCCAAGATGGCAGGGCGTTGGAATTAGCTCGCTGCAGCATTCACGGTACCAGTGGTAAGTCCCCCCGTATCCACCGAGTCTTCAGGCGACACAGCGCTAACCTGACAAACAATCGGGAACACAGGACGGAATGGTCGAGCGCGTCAGTCCATCCCGCCTCTTTCAATCTCCCGAAATGTCTGCGACCGAACAGAACGACTAACCAAATGCGCCACAGCTCCTGCGATCCCCCTCCTTCCACGCCGGCGTCCGCCGCGTCCACCGCGTCCTCGACGAGCGCCAGAACGGCCCGCACCCGGGCGGCGAGGAGCCCCTGCGGCCGGGCGAGGCCACCGAGGAGCAGGGCGTGCAGCCGAGGCGCGCCGGCTTCGTCAAGTACTTCGTCGAGGAGATCGGCAACCAGGCGCGCGGGCGCCCGACCGACGAAGCGGCCATCGACGACCCGCCGCCGCCGCCACCGACTTCAAGACAGCAGCAGCAGCAACAAAGTACGTGGACGAGAAAGAGGAGCTGAAGAGATGGGTTGGTTCACTGTTACTGGAACGTACAAGGGGGAATAACTACATACGCACACGAAGACACAGCCCGGCACGCATACGGCTCTTGCGCAAACCTGATGCCCGGCTGCTGGGCATGTATAACAGACGATGGTTCAAAGGCAGGGGGGTCTTGTCGCGCATAGTGTTGCTGCTGGTCTCTCTGCCCACTCCGCCATTACACCCGTAGCTTGTTGTCTTGCGCCTTTCTCTATGGTATACGGAGATGAGACAGAGTTAAGCAAAGCGCAGGTATATTGGCTGGCAAGAAGGCTCTGGACTGGAACATGAGGCTGCACACATGCATGGTAAGAGGAAACACATCCAGCCAAGCATGCATGCTGTTGTGGCGATATTGGGAACCTAAGCATTATAGATGGATGCCTTGCACAGCACAGCTGTAGCGTAAGAAGAACTCGGCTCAATAGTACCTTTCTCTCAACAGCACTCACTGGTCTTCCCAGTATTCTCTGCTGACTCAAAGCGAATCTCCAGAACGCTTTATATAATCACAAACCATGCTTACTTCAAAGTTCATTTGGGTATTCCTCTTCACTGGTCATAAATGGTACTTTTGCTACGTTGCAAGTATGGGAAGCCCTGCGAATATTAGTACTGACTTGCACAGCGTTGGTGTAATCTCGAATATGAATGTGAGAATCATCTGGGCATTTAGCAATATACGGGAGATCATTTACAAAGGAACCGAATATATTATTCAAACATCCCTATAGAACTGAATTATCCTTCCAGGATCCCATCCCAAAACTGAGAGACCTGGCCCATTTTCCTTTCCGAAACCATGACATTACCATTATCAATTTAGGTAGGTAGAGTGTGCAGCAAGCCACCCCTTTCAAACAAAAGGGTCCAAAGTGGCCGCGTAGGTGGGGTACTTGTACAAAAGAAAAAGAAAAGCAAATTCATACATATATCTCTCACGTCATTCCTTCTCATTTCGCTGTCTCTGCAAGCCTCATCATACTGTAACGATGCTTGAGACTCCGATTAGCTAGTTTGTTCATTCGTAGGAAAGTGGCTCATCTCCGAGGAAAGCCTCCGCTTAAGAAGTCGTGATGAACAGCCCCATGGGGCAGGGGTTTGTAGTCCTCGAAGAAAGTCAGGCTGGTGCTGCCGCTGCCCGACATCTTGATGGCCACGGCGTCGCCCGCGGGGCACGGGAACGACCCGACGGTGTAGGCGTTGCCGGGCTTGACGGTCTGGGAGCCGAGCGAAGACCCGGAGGGCAGGCTGGCGAACGAGGTCGACTGGTCCACGCCCTTGCTCAGCTTGCTGAAGTCCAGGCCGCCCGACCCGCTGAAGCTGAAGCTGGACGTCTCGAGCGTGTCCTTGGTGGGGAACAGGAACTTGACCGTGCACATCTTGCCCTTGAGGGAGGCCGGGATGTCGAAGTTGAACACGGACGAGATGCTCGACGAGACTTGCCCGTTGAAGCTGGTGCCCGCCTTCTTCGACGGCTGCGTGCTGTCGACCGGGATGATCAGGTTGGGCGTCGTCAGCTCGCCGGCGTTGCGCACGCCGCCGGGGCACGAGCTGGGGATGTTGACTGAGCCCTTGGGGGGACCGCCGCTGCCGCCGTTGCCGCCACCATTGCCTCCCTGGCCAGGTGTGTTACCGCCGTTACCATTGCCAGGTGTCTTGCCACCGTTGCCGTTACCGGGGGTGTTTCCGCCGTTGCCGTTGCCGCCAGTGGGCTGAGTAGGGTAGCCGCCAGCAGGAGTCGATGGGACGGGCTTCAACGTGGTAGGCTGAGCGGGAGGAGACTGGGCAGGAGGAGAGCCAGCGGGCGGGGAGCCACCAGGGGGCCTGTAGGGGGGTGCCGGCAGGGGGACCGGTAGGAGGAGTGCCAGCAGGGGGCCGGTAGGGGGAGTACCAGCAGGAGGCCCAGTGGGAGCAGGAGGGGCACCAGTGCCGGGAGTCTCAGCGGGGCAGTCGCTCTCAGGGACAGCAGGGGCAGTCGGGGAAGGTCCCTGGGGGCCAGGGCCGGTAGGGTAGCCACCGCCCGGGCCGCCGGGCGAGGTGTTTCCGCCGTTGCCACCGCCAGGGGTGGTGGTCGGTCCACCGTTGCCGCCTCCAGGGGCGCAGCTGGTGACGGTGACGGTCTGAGCAGGCGGGGGGCGTGGGGCACTGGCCGGTCACGGTGGCCGGGGAGGCGCGGCGCCGGGAACCGTGACGGTGTTACCGGGGGGGCAGGAGCCGGGCGCTGTCACGGTCTGGGCCGGAGGGGCCGGGGGCGCGGAGCCGGGGACCGTCATGTAGACGGTCTGGGCTGGCGGCGCGGGAGGGGCGGAGCCGGGGACGGTGACTGTCTGGGCGGGAGGGGCTGGGCCGGGGACAGTCACGGTCTTGGGCGGGGGGCACTGGCCAGGGGCTGTGACGGTCGGAGCCGGAGGGCAGGAACCGGGGGGGCTGTGACAGTCTGAGCAGGAGGAGCAGGAGGAGCCGAGCCAGGAACTGTGACAGTCATGGCCGGTGGTGCTGGGGGAGCCGGAGGGCAGGATCCAGGAACCGTGACAGTCTGAGCTGGGGGTGCAGGTGGTGCCGGAGGTGCAGAGCCAGGGACCGTCTTGTAGACAGTCTGACCAGGAGGCGCGGGAGGCGCAGAACCGGGCACGGTCACTGTCTGAGCAGGGGTGCTGGAGGTGCCGGCGGCGCGGAGCCAGGGACCGTCTTGTAGACAGTCTGGGGAGGCGGCGCGGGAGGTGCGGAACCGGGGACGGTGACCGTCTGGCCTGGGGGTGCAGGGGTGCGGAGCCTGGAACAGTCACAGTGCTACCTGGAGGAGCAGAGCCGGGGACCGTGACAGTGTTGGGAGGGGGTGCTGAACCAGGGACAGTGACAGTGTTGGGGGAGGTGCCGAACCAGGAACAGTGACAGTGTTGGGGGAGGTGCCGAACCAGGAACAGTCACAGTCGTGCCCGGAGGCGCAGAACCAGGAGGAGACTGAGGGTATCCCGGGGGCTTGGAGGCCGGAGGCGTCTGGACGGGGTAGCTCGGAGGCGGCGCAGAGCCGGTGTTGCCGCAGCTGGCGGGCTTGCAGCCGGCGCCGCTGGCGCTCAGCTTGATCTCCTTGCAGTCCTGGCCCTGGCCGGGCTTGCTGTAGATGTTGACGGCGTTGCCCTTGTCGCCGGGGATGACGCACTGGTAGAAGGTGCCGGCGCCCTGGTAGGTGACGCTGCCGTCGCAGCCGACCTTGAAGCCGCCCTGCGGCGGCTGGCCCACGTCGCACTGCAGCACGTTGGTGGGCGGCGTCCACCAGCAGCCGCGGCCCTGCGCGTCGGTCAGGGCGCCGTTGCCGTCCATCTTGAAGCTGGCCGGCGACATGTTGGGGCCCGCCTTGGTCTGGCCGCTGCCGTGCTGGCCGACGGGGTAGCCGCCGCCGCCGCCGCCGGAGGTGCTCATGGTCAGCTCGCAGCCCCCGCCGTCGGTGGCGGGCCGCATGGCGAGGGCGTTGGCGCCGCCCGCCAGCGCGGCGAGTCTCAGGAAGTTGCCCGGCATTACTGCGAAGGGGAGTGGCGAAGGAAGGCGTTCTTGACCAAACTAGACGGAGGAAGAGAAAAAAGTGGTGATTGTTGTAACGAAAGATGAGTGGGGGAAGACACAAGCGAGTGTGATTTCTTCTTCGTCTTCTACTTTGGTTCAAACACCCTGTTGATGATTGAGGATGATACGAGAAGAGTTATGCGATTTAGGGGCGGCGAGAGGCTGCCTGATATACTCGTCGTCTCGCGACTGTCATCGTATGGGCAGCGCGTGCCAGTGGGTGTACGTACGGCCCATCACCTGCCTGCTTCGATCTCGAGCATTGTGTCATCGAAAACGTCACATCTCATCCCCGGGTGTCGGCGGGAGGAGGAGCTTCTCAGCCGCATAGGGGCGGTTGACGTGGTGTAGATAGTGCCATGAGAAAAGACCTAGGTCACTCGGGGTTGAGGCATCAGGAACTCGAGTTTACAGAACGTAACAGCAACGCTATGTTTCCCCTGGTGCCTTGGGGCCTCGACCAATGAGAGGCAATCCACGCCGCGGCGCCGTTGATGGGAGAAGACTGGCAACTGGGCCCGTCGACATAGTCGTCCGAGTAGCGTGCGGGTTTCCACTATTCTGATGGAATCGAGGGGTTTCTTTCGCAGCTCGACCTGGTGGAGAGATTCTGACAGTGTTCTGACTCGCAGTCTGAGCTCATTGTAGAATCACCATGGCTGGGAGCTGCATGGCAGACGTGAGGTTTATGGTTTGGGCATGGCAGGCTGTGACTGGCTGCTGGCCAGACCCGAGAAGAACGTCTCGCGACCATCAAGGTTAGCGGGTGCAGAAACACAAGTCAACGTCACCAACGACGAACGGCGCCCGTTGGGATCGAATCGGAAAATACTGTTGCTTGTAAGCTGTTAGCACGGCCACTCGAACCTGATTGTCCCAATGGCGGTATGCCAAAAATAACGACGCGTAAACCCTCCGATTGCTGGAACGGAAATCAAAGTACCCGTAGACTGAGCCCAGCACTCCGGGCCCGAACTAAACAGCAAAAACCGGATTCGAGCCAGGTCGTGCCAACTTGCATTCGGCATTCCAATCCCGCACATTGCGATGTTCGCATATTGTGGGTGCCCGCCTGTCGGGTTGATCCTCGGCTCCATGTGATGACAACTGTCAAGGTTTCCTTCTGCAGAACACTTGGAAGAATGATGACAGTGACAGAGGCGAAGAGCAAGCTCATGACTGTCCATGAACCTCTCTCCTCTCTGCTTCAAAGTTTTCCCGTGCATCCCATATCTGCACCTGCCATCTGATTTCCCCAGCGACGAGAAGAATGTAAATGCGACATCATGCATCCGTCCTGCCCATGCACCTGCAGAGCTAGATGCACCGCTGAACCAGGTGGTCGGTTACGTGCAAGCAGCATCAGCAGTGGCAGTGCAAGAAGTAGCATGGCCGATGGTTGTTGAGAGAAGGAAACCCGTTGCAGGGTTGCGCGGGGTTGATTCGCGTCTAGTCCCTCTTGCCCCTCGATTCCGATTCACCGGCTGCGCATCCCGCCCGCCGTTGCTAGCTTTCGACAACTACCGCTTAGCTCGGAAACGGTTTCCTTTTCGAGGCCATTCTCTTCTGCTAGGGATTCGGTCATTGGAGAGGAGCTTTTGGCAGTTGTCATCATTCATCATGATTGTGGTGTTTCTCGTATTGAAACTAGCCTCTCTTAACTCGCGAGACTTAGCTAGGCAGGCAGGCAGCAGGTATGAAGTTCTGACTTCGAACAGCGCTCCGACATTCCCGGCCAGGAACAGGAACAGATTCAAGCCCGTGCCTGGTGCCTGTGACCCCCAGAGGACCAGAGTACCCGTCTTTCAGCCACGGCGGTGGAGAAAGAGGGCTCTTCTTACGTCGCCACCGCGCCGTCGTGGAGAGGGAGATCGACAAGCCGAAGCGGAAGAAATCTTTAGAAGCATCGTCTCTTAACTCATATTCTCCACCATAAGCTAGGAAGAAAGAAAACGCGAAGCTGCATTCCCAGATTCCCTTCCTCTTTCTTCTTCTTCGCCAAGCGATATACCGATCGGCCGATCTCCCCATCTGGTGGGTGCCTCCATGACATCAAATCTGCGTGGGCCATTCGCAAGCGATTACATACAAACGCACATCATCAAGGAACCTGTTCAGCTGTTCCTGGATCCAACTGGGTCTCGGAGCCGATGAACCACCGAGACTCATCTAGGCTTTGGTGTTTGCACCACGAAAATCAAGCTTGGTCTATTCATCTATCAAATCTAGGGCCATGGTCCCGGCATCATCGCTTCATGATTGCTATGCAACGCTCAAACAAAGCCCCCTGCGCATCTCAGTCAAATCAGAAAGCAGCAGCCCACCCATCATCTACTTCTTCTTCTTCAAAGCCGGCTGGGCCAAAGCCTGCTGGGCTATATCCTGTATAGCTGGCTGGCCCATTGCCGGCTGAGCCATTGCCGGGCGAGCTATTCCGTCTTGAGCTATTATTTGCTGGGGCATTACCTGCTGAGGCATAGCGGGCTGAGGCATTACCGACTGAGCCCAATAATCTTGCGCCCAGAAGCGCGTTTCAACCAGCCGTAACAGATCGAGGCCCGTCACCTTCGTCTGGAGCCCGGTCTTGCTCATAAGGGCCCTCTTGACTATGTTCTTGATCTCACGGATGCTCATGTTCACGGCCGCAATCTCCTCCAGGTAATTGGCCACATCCACATCGAACCGGTCCCGATCCCCATTGGCCGTGATCGTGCTGCGCCAGACCCTACACCGTGGCTCGAGGCCTAGTGATGGGAACTGCAGTATGATGTCGACGCGTGACTGGATGGCCTCGTCGATGCTGTACTTTCGGTTCGTAGTTAGGAACACGATGCCCTGGTGGTCGTCCAGCTTGCGCAGGAGGACTGTTCGCGCATTGGTTTTTGGTTAGCAGATGCTTTCTTTTTCGGTGGTTTCTTTCATTTCGTGAGTAGCCAATGACTCACTTGATACCAGCTCGTTTCGTTGCAGCTCCCGAGGCTTCTGGTCTGCCAGGAACACGTCGGCTCGGTCCAAGACCATGACCGCGTTCCATAGGGCGCAACACTTGCATGCCATATCCAGCGCCTTCTGTACCGTACCTGGATCCGAGCCCAGCTCGCCGGCGGTCAGGGTGTAGAGTGGCACACGGCGCTCCTCGGCGAAGGCCTCGATGTACATAGTCTTGCCGAAGCCGGGTGGACCAAACGCAAAGAGGAGCAGGCTGTGGTCTTTGCTGGGAACCTCGTCGATGTCGACGTCAGGTATGTTCTCGCTTCGGATGGCGCTCGTGATCAGCTCTTTGTAGGCGTTCGGGATAACCATTAGATCAGCGACATTGGACCGCCACTCGATGTCGGTCAAGTCTTCCACGTAGAATACCCCTACAGTATGGGAAGCCTGAAGGTAAGCAAGTCTTCTATGAAGGGAGGGAGTTGATCATCGTATAGGAAAAGGGATACTCGCCCCACTCTCGTGTGGTCAGATCCATGCCCTTGACATGAGTATGGGTCACCATGCATTGTTCCTTGGTCATCGGGGGTTGATCCAGTTCATGGTGCTGCATCTTGACATCCGGGAAAGAATGTTGAGGTTTGCCTCTATCAGCACCATCGGCATAGCTTCCTGCGTTTCTTAGATAGTGTCCGAATGTTGAGCCAGATTGCCCTTGGTCGATTCGTCTTCCGTCTGGTTTGCTCAACCCCTGGAACTCGTAAAATGCATGAGCATCCACCACAACTCTTCCACGAACCTGCACATGATAATTAGTAAAATCTGAAGAATAGGGAATGAAAATAAAGAGCAGCAGACACCCAAGAATTTACGACTTACTGGCTTGCCACCACCTATTGGAGCCAGTCCCGCGCTGTGATCTGGAGTCATAAGTCCATCGCAGCGCCTCAAATTTGCGACCGCGGGCAACAAGGCGGTCCTCGAGAGATCCGCGGTCTTTGCAGCATTTGATGGGACATATGGGAAGGGAAGTGATCGGTTCCTGTCCCTTGTAGAAGGGGACCTCCACCCGCGACGATCTGAAGCCAAAGAAGCTCCCGTTCCAGTCGATGCATTCGATAACAGCAATCCACTCAACTTTGTTGGGTGCCCGATAGAATTCTCTCAAGTAGTGTGCAGACGTGACACCGGCAGAGACCATGACTACGATATCGCCTGGTTTGAAGGCGTCTTTCAATTCATCATAAGGGACAAGGGAGTCGAACTCGCTCATGGGGCTGGCAGATATGGCGGTATTAAAGAAGGTGGTGAGCAGTGTGGCGATCTCGCAGCGCTTTGGATCCTTGACGGTGGCGCGATAGTTCTCGAGGTCCTCCCGTCGATCACGAATCGGCTGGTAAGGACTATCAAGGTCGAGTACACCCCAAGTTGTGTCGATGTCCGGATGATCACCCATAACTTCGTCCAGTATCTTGAGAGGTTCGCCGCGGATGGTGACGGACCAAGATGACCAATCAGGCTTCTGATACCAGCGATGCACAATGTCGTACTTGGCCATGCGTTCTTCCAGGTCCTCTGAGTCCTGATGAAAAGACTTGAACTCTGACCAGCGGTCATAATGTTTATATAGAAATTTTCCAGCCAGTAGTTTCCCCTGGTTACCGTTGTCTCTGAGGATTTCCTAGACTTTACTTATATCCATAATCTTTGACTCTGAGTTATTAATTGGCTGGTCAAAGAGATGACCGGGCAACTTGGTACCGGGACTGCAGTATGGCTAAACAACAATGGTATTATGAGTAGGTGACTGTATTTTTACAGCTTTGATCTTAGCCATAGGAGATCAGGCCATGATTCAGACGCTCTTTCAGCCTTGCATTTCAGACAACATAGGCTGAAGAAACACCATTAGGTTGGATCAAAGAAGGCTGAGGCCGCGATGCATCAAGGCTGCACTGGGTATAACGAATCCGACATGGCATTCCGAGTTGATATGCAATTAACTTGTAATTTGGGTATTTTGAAAGCAATACGCTATATGTATACATGGCATCCAAACATCCAGTCAATATACACAGATGCTTAGTTCAAATGTGCCGCTTTTCGTTGCCGCCTCTCTTTCTCATCCTCGATTAAATTCATCATTCTCCCTCTTGCCCGAATCATCAATAATCAGTCGATGGGCAAGTACCCCAGATCCTTCCAATTCGACCCATCAAACTGCACCTCGCGCACACGCCCGTTGCCGGCCTGGAAGTAGCACCGAGCCATGTCGTACGTGCTCTCAATGCGGACGCCGGTGCCGTCCCAGGCCGCGGGCGTCAGGCAGGTGAGGTCGGTGCCCGCGTCGGCCCCGTCAAAGGCCCCCGGGAACGTGCGCGGCCCCTGCCACCCGGCGTTGTCGTCCTGCCACAGCATGTTGATGGCGCCCTTGGGCCCCACGTACAGGATGTACGTGTTGACGAGGTTCTGCGGGTCCATGCCGGCGGCGCCCGAACGCGCCACCGTGAAGGCGGCGAGGGGCGAGTTTGCTGGGATCTCGTTGCTGGAGAGGTCGCCTGATGGGGGAGAGAGAAAGCAAAACGTCAGTAAAGCTGGAGGAATACAACACATGTACAGCAGCGAAAGAAGCAGCGAGAAGGATGGAGGACATACCATTAGCCCAGGCGAACCCCGTGGTGTTGCCCTTGCGGTCGGCGAGGTAGTTGTTCACCTTGCCGTCGGCGCGGCGATAGACGATGCCGCCCGCGTCGAGGTAGCGGGACGCCGCGGGGAGCACGACGAGCCCCGTGCCGGAGGCGCCGTTGATGCCGATGGCGTCGGTGCCGCTCTCCCAGAAGGGGTGCCCCGCGGCCCCGCCCCAGTACCGCGACCACCGCAGCTTGCCGCCGACGTCCTGCGACAGCACAAACGGCCAGTACGCGCCCAGCCGCGACCCCGGCGCCGCCAGCTGCGGGTAGTCGTTGAGGGCGCCGCGCTTGCCCGCGGGCTTGCCGCCCTGCGGGAAGATCTGCATGCGGATGGCCGTCGAGTCGTCGACGTAGATGAGCTTGATCTCGCCGGTCTGCCGTGGCACCACCGTTAGTCATCATCATCATCATCATCTCGTAATCGCAAGTAGTAGTCGGCGCGAGAACCCAAAAGAAAAAGAAGATTTTGAAGAAGAAGAAAAAACCTACGATGTCCTTGGACTCCACCGACGTCGCCGCCGCCAACGACGCGTTGACCCCCGGCTTGTGCTCCATCTGGTCCAGCAGCGTGGGCTGCCCGTTCCACGCCGGGTCGGTGCTCGAGTAGGTCGAGTAGCGCAGCTGCTGGTCGGGGCCCTGGTAGAAGAGGCGGACGTGGTAGCCGGCGCCCTCGCGCCAGCCCGTCACGGCAAGCCGCGACCCGGGCCGGATGTTCTTCAGCGGCGCCGTCGCCGGCGTCGTGTCGTTGCTGCCGCCATTACCCGTATTCGCCCCCTCCTTATCCGCCGAGCTGCCGCTGCTGCTGGGAGACTGGGCGGCGCGGCTGCCGACTACGCCGCCCACCACGGCGCCGACGACGACGATGACGGCCGCGAGGGCGCCCAGGATGATCCATAAGCGCCGCCGGCTCGTCTTGGCTGGCGTGGCGACCGCCTCGGGGTCGGTCGAGTACTGCGCACCGCCAGCGTCAGGCGATCCTCCGACTTCTCGTACTTCTCCTCCGCCTCCGCCTGCTCCTCCTCCCTCGTATTTGTGGTCTGCTGCTAATACGGGCGCCGCCTGCAAGCCTGGCGACGCGTGCCGCTCGTCCGGGTGGTAGTAGCCGCCGTCGGCCACGACCTGCTTCGCCGTGTCGTCGGCGCGCGAGTCCACCTCCAAGCCCGGCTGCTCATGGTAATTGTAGTTGTTGTGGTACGCGGTCGGCGGCGCTGCGTCGTATGGGTGGGTGTGGCCGTTGCTCATGATGACGCACTTTCGGCTCCGCGGCAGCAAGAGCACCACGAGAAAGACTTATTCATTGGAGATCGACGAGAGGGTAAATGAGAAGAGAAGAGCGTGCACAAGAAGGAGGAGTAAGCTAGGAGGGAAAAAAGCAATCAGAGGCTTCCAACCTGCCGTCCACCCCCGGTCGAGAAACCCCCGTCCATAGGTGCTTTAGTGCTTGAGTGTCCATCCATTGGTGGTGGTGGCAGTACCACAAGAAGCAACACCAATTATCTAGTGCTTACGATCGGCCAGGACAATCTCACTAGACTCTCCATAGGTCCCCGCCCCCAAATCGGATATGGGTCGTCAATGGAGACGAGAAGTCCGGCCACGATGATTTGGCAGGGCTGAAAGGGCGCCAAGCCCTGGGCGGAGGAGCGCGAGATTCGATTCATGACTCGGACGCCACATGGGGTTTGGACTTGCTGCCGAAGGCTTTGGTGGCCCTGGCCTGAAACACAGCTTGCTGACAGACGTTCGATGAGATGCATGCAGGCCTTCGTCTCCTCCGGAAGCGAACGTTAGAAAGATTTGTTTTCATCCAATAGCAGACTGGTAGGAGGACATGGCCTGTTAAGTACGTATATTTAGACCAGCACTAATACGCGCAAAATACGGCCGACCCCTGGCTGTTGCCCTGGCCCCTTGCTCTTAGTCTAAGCTACTTTCTTCTAAGCCCCATGCCATGTGCCGCATGCGCCCCAATTGCTGGCATCACGACAGCTCCCTTGCACGTGGAGGATTCATGGCGAAATCTATTTCCATAGCATACGTCAAATGTTGCATACCATGTCAACCCACTCATCGTCAAGGACTCATGACTGTGTAGAAAGAAGTAGCAAGTCATTGAAGTCGGGAATGGACTTCCCATTGATTGGTTAGAGACAAACAGACCCTAGACACTACTCAATAACAAAAGGAAGATAGGCAAAAGCAGAAGAAACCCCCAAGTTAGTTATTCATGGTATAACCATTCTCCCTGATTCGCCAGCGCAACGCCGAATTGCCTTTGAATTTCCGTAAGCCTCCCTGACGAGACACGGAAATAAAAAAGTGATGCTATGCTGATGGATAGATAACCATCAATCCCTTCCCTCCCGCCCACCAAAACGCCCCCTTCCCCCCTCCCGCAAAGTAGCATACAGTAAAGACGTATTAGGTAAAAACACCTATCCCCCCCACCTACTACGGGCTCGAAGTAAGCAGCAGTTACAAATACAAATCCATTCATTCTCCCTCTCTTGCCGTCGCCGTCGCAGCCTCCTCCACGACCTTGTGGCCCTGGCCGGCTGCCGACGAAGCAGAGGCAACACCCTGCGCGTCGCGGACCGGACGAGACGAAGCACCTACTACTCGCCCCCTTCCTCCTGACCTTGATCAGCTCCGCCATTAGATCGTCCTTCTGCCGCTCGCCCTCGGCGATGCGCTGCCGCGCCGCCGCGCGGTCCAGGTTACGGGCCTCGCGCTCCTGCTTCAGCTTGTGCTCCAGCTCCCGCAGCCGGAACATCCACTTGTTGTCCTGCTGCGGCGCCGCCTCGCCCCCGAGCATCCCGCGGCTGATGCTGCCGGGCGTCGCTATGTCGCCTTGGTTGGACAGCCTGGACCCGGACCGCGGCGGCTGCTGTTGCTGCTGCTGCTCGAACTCGGGCGCCGCCAGGTTGTTGGAGACGCTGCGCGTCATGGTGCTGTTCCGCGACTTGCTGCTGCTGGCCGAGCTCGCCGTCTCGAGGTGCGTAGTGGTCTTGCTCCTAGGAATACCACTGGTCTTGCGGATAGGCCCGGTGGGTACGTTGGGGCTGGGGCTTCCAGCCTCGTCGTCCAGGCCGACTCCGCTGCCGCGACGGCCGTTGGTGGGCTGGTCGAAGTAGCCACTCACGGCACGCGTCTTGGCGTCGTTGGCTCGCTGCAACGTGGCGTTCTCGATCTTAAGGGCCCGGTAGGCTGCTTCGAGTTGGCTGTATTTGGCCGCATTGTTGAAGTCCCCATTGATCACGCCATTGCGCACTATCGTCTCCAGGCGATCCAGCTTCTTGATACGGATATCCAGATTGTTCTCTAGCGATTGGTACTCCTTCCAGAGGTCATTCTGGACGACCTTGATGCGACTGTGGCAGTTGCCCAGGAGGCTCTCAATCATCTTGACCGCAGCAAGAAGGTTTTTGCTAAAACCGGGCAGCATAGTAGAAACGGCCTCGAGGCTAGGTAGGGCCCGCCCGTTGATGAGACTGTTGTTGTGTGCCCAGTCAGAACCGCAAAGGCTCGAGAGCCTCGTCCACAGGATGAGCAGTAGGTTGTTGCGCTCCGTAAGCTGGTCCCGGAACGACGTCTCGAGCTGGGCAATCTTCTTCTTGTCGTTGGCGTGGGCGCTCTCCAGCTCCTGGATGCGACCATCCTGGTTGTTGACGGTGCGCGAAACGTGCGAGTTTGTCCGCTGGAACGTCTCAAAGGCGTTTTTGGTGTTGCGGTGGGCCTGTCGCTCCTTTTCGAGCATATCCGCCAGCTTCCGGCTTTCAAGCCCGTGTGACTCCAAGAGGCCGTCGCGCTGCTTGATGAGACGGTCCTTCTCCAGCATAGCGGCCTTGGCGCTGTCCAACTCGTGAACCGTGTTCTCCAGTTCGCGCTGCAGCGTCCCAATAGATTTGAGCAGGCTGGACCGAGTTCCGTTGAGATCGCCAAGAGCCTCACGCAGGTTGTTCTCGAGCTCCATGAGCCTCTCTTTCCATTCGGTAGCCTCAACTTCTCGGCTGTGCAGGTTCTTGCGTAGTTTCCGGGACTCATCCTTGGATGCCGTCAACTCCTTGTTAAGCTCGTTGACAAAGTGTTGCACCTCTTCCTTTTCGCGCGAAGAGATGAGCTCGTGCTGTCGACGCTCCTTGGTCAGTCTCTGATCCAGCTCCTTGACTCGTTCGCGTTCATCGCGTAGGTTTTGCTCGACGCCCGCCAGCGCAGCCTCTAGATCGCCAATGCGGATCTTGTCGGCTTCTTGCTCCTCGCGCAGGAATGCAATTTCGCCTTGGCTAGATTCCTGCTGAACTCCGAGCCGGTTGGCTTTCTCGTTGGACTCCAAAAGTTTGGTCTCCAGTTCTTCGCCCTCGCGATTGGCTTCAGCCAGTTCGGCTTCGAGTTGTTCTATGCGACGGATCTTCTTTTCTTGCTCGTCCTCCAACCGAATGATGGCCTCGCTCATCTTGCGCATCTCTTCCTGGAGAGCCTCGAAGTTCTCTGTGCGATCCTGCACCTCCACCTGTAGTCGATTGATTTCCTGGTCTTTCAGGTCTGCTTCGCCCTCGAGCGCATTGATCTCTTCCTGGGCTTCGTTCTGGAGCGCGTTGAACTCCCCTTCTAGGTCGGATTGATCTTGGAGGGCTTGGTCACGCTCCGTCTGTATCGCCATTAAGTCGTTGAGGGTATTGTCGAGCTCTTGTTGGAGACCCAGAGCAGATTCTTCCGCCTGTTGCTTGGCTTCGACAGCCGTCTCAAAATCCTGCATGCAAGTATCCAGCTCGCGCTGGAGTTCTTGGTTTTGCATCTTGATCTCGTTGAGCTTGTCCCGTTGCTCGGCAAGCTTGTTCTCCAACTCTTCCCGCTCCGGATCTTCCACGGCCATCGTAAGTCTCGTCCGGGCGCTACCTCGCGACTGGGACCTCTCATGGGCGCCGGCACGAGATGCTGATCGATCCAGCAGTGTGTCGATGGTAGATGGCGCAGGGCCCCCACGTCGCGACGCAAGCTTGAGGTCTTCGATTTCCTGATAAAGTCTCTCCTTCTCCCGGTTTCGAGATGTCAACATCGAAGTCTGGGCACCCACTTCGCGACGTAACTCGGCGTTCTCGTGGCGCAGTTGGTCAGTCTCCCGTCGCAGCTCATCAACGAGCGTCGTAGCCTGAGAGCTGGTCTGATCCAGTTCTCCAGACAGGCCAGATACAGGCCGAGACCGCGACGGAGATTGAGGCCGCCCCTTTCGTGTGATGTTGTAGATGTTCGTAGTGTGATGCATACCACCTGGGGTGGTACTGGACACGCCATTGGCGACGTTGACTTCCTGCTTGAGGCGGAAGATTTCGTCCCGCAGCCTCCTGTTGTCGTCGTCTGTCTGTTCCCGTCTTGCCGTTTCCTGTTCGAGCAAGTCTTTGTAGACATCAGCCTCTTCCTGGCGGCCCAGGCTGTCGCCAACTCTTTCGCCAGCCTTGTCGCCCATGGCCTTGACTACCTCGGCCAGCTTCCTCTTCTCCGCTTGTGAAGCCATGTTCTCGCTCTTCAGATGCTCTATCTCGGTGACGTATTCCTCGACGCGCTCCCGTAGGTAAAGGAGCTCTTCCTCCCTCTCCTGGGCCTCCTGATCAAATCCAGGTGTAGTGCGGCCATCCGAGGAGTAGCCGCTTCGGGCGGTGCTGGGCCGGTCCGCTTCGTCATCTCGATCGCGCAACCGCTTGTCGAGGTCCTTATTCTTCTTCCGAAGGACTTTGTTGTCGCGTTGAATGACGGCCAGGGACGTCTTGAGCTCGACGTTTTCCGAAATCATCTCCTTAACGCCTGACTCGGAAAGCTTATCCAGCCGATCAGACAGGAACATGACTTTCAGCTTGAGGTCAAAATTTTCTTTAGACAGCCGCTCAATAGTGCTCGATTGCTCCTTCAACGTCAGGTTCCTCCCATTCTTGGCAGTAGTGCCCGGGGCTGGGGTGTAGTCGGAAACCTTGCGGAAGGGTTTGTTGACTTTGGGGGTCTCGAGGCCCCCTTGTGTCTTGTACTCGCGAGCTAGTGACTCGGGAACTTCGACGTTGCGCACATGCCGAGCAATGACCGTGTCTGTAGGTGCCAATAATGGGCCCTTCTTTTTAGCCTTGGGGGTGCTGAGTGCATCGTCGTTTTCCCTCGGGAACGGAGACTTGGGCGGTTCTCCGCTGGGGGCCTTTCGACTTCTTCCAAAGGCTCCAGAGGTTCGAGCCCTCTGACCGGGTCCAGGTCCTCGATGCCGGAAGCCATGCTGCCCATACTAATGGAGCGCGCAAGCATGTTACTCATGCTTCGCTGCATGCCGTAGGACGGTATGGCGCCACCAGACTGGATGGCGTAGTCTACACCAAGCCCGACCGTCACGTCGCTTTCGTTGCTCTCGTTATCGATGGTGTCGAGATTGGAAGAGGTGGAGGACCGCTGGCTGGCATTCCTACTGACCAGAAACCGCGGCCGAGTGCCGAAGCGAAGAGAACCTTGGTTCGAAGCGCTCCCTGTCGAATCTATAGAATTGTCGGCGGACTTGGACTGATCAACCCCCGAGGTAGAGGTGGACTGGCGTAGAAGCGCCGCGCCGCCCGCGCTCGACTCGTCCGGGCGAGGAATGCCCAGGTGCGAGCTGTCCCTTGAAGAAAAGTCTGGATCGTCTTGTGGGGTCGGCTGTCTTTCCCCGGCAAGCCTCGACGTGGAGCGAGATGCGGAGCGAGCAGCGGCGTTGGCGGCGGGGGAGGACATGGTCTCGAGTGCCGCGGTGGAGTTATCGGGGTCAGCATCGTGAGCGGTGAAGGTGTCATTGGCTGGATTCGTCGAGCCGGTGATGGAGATATCGGGTTGGGCAGAGGATTGGGCGTGGTTGGGGGGTGACGTGGGCGTAGTGCTGGTGGGTAGCTGCGAGTCGTCACGGTGCTGGCTCTCATTGGCCGCCGCCGATGTATCTGCATGTGACCGCGACACTCTCGAGTCTCGGTGGCCGTTTCCTTCGTTCTTTATTGGTGTTGTGGACTCTGCAGTCTCGGTCGGCAACGCGGACGTGGGGTCATTGTAGTCTTGTTGAGCTTGGTAGCCCCTGCGCGAGCTGGTGGATTTGACGGCGTCGAAAACGAAGGTGTCGTCAATGCCGGGTTCGGGGCCGGTGACCTGGATGGGGGATATCGGAGGAATGAAACTCTCTTCGACATCTTGAAGCTGCGCGCGGACCTGTTCCTCCTCGGCCATGGAATCCAGATGGTGATCGTCGGCCATGCTGCGCTCGACGTAGCTGTAGCTGCTGTCGGGCTGGAGGTGGTGTTGCGACGGCGGATGCAGCAGCGGTATGTTCTCCTTGGTGAAGGCATGTGCCGGTTGCGCGGTCACGGGGGTGGCAGCAGGGGGTAGTTCAGTCGCAGTGTCATGGTCGTCGTCGTCTGGGTGGTCGAAGTCGTTTTGGCTGGGGGACATTTGTCGGCCATCCGAGCTACCAGGGGCGGCAACTTGGCGCGTGGAAGAACGCGCCTCCGAAGGCCTCTTCTCGTCGGCTTCCATTCGGGAAGGGTGAATATGCTGGTATGCGCTGTTGCCAAGGTCACAAATTCATGCTCGATTCGGACTGAATTGAAGATTGAGATGATCGGATCAATATGGAGCAAAAGTAGCAGCAATTCAGTGGTTGGAATTGGAAGTGCAGTACAGGTGCAGGTGCAGGTGCAGGTACATGCAAATCACTTCTCACCCTCCTAACCTAGCCTCTCCCTACGAGCCTGCCGGGTGTGCTAAAACAAAACCCACCAGCCCAGACCTCCCGCGGCTGCACTTGCCAGCAATCATCAATTGACGCCCTGGAGCTTGCTGGCCAACGATAACCATAATAACAATAACACTTTGATTTTCAGTATTTCCACCTGGCTTCCTTGGCTATGTGACATCCATGACCATAATAATTTGAAGTACAGAGTACTGCCTGTGATCTATTATGAAGCCTGGCTACCTGTTCAGCTGCTCGGGTCCATCAGATTGGATTGCGGCAAAATTTCTACAACCTGATACGCGACTGACCCCCCAACTACGAAAATGATCAGATGAACGCATTCGGCTGCCATTTTGATTTGCTCGGAATCGCGCCCGGCGAGTTGCCACCTTTGTACTTGTTCGAGGCCCAGTATCTACCTGTTTCTACAAGCAAGTTCCTTCCTTACACCAATCGAATACAACAAAAGCGCATAACAACAAAGGGGAGGGACGAAAACACACACGATACGATGGATGCACTTGATGGCGTTTAATTCGCCAGCGCAATGACGCACCGCTCGGTCCTCTTTTCCGGTTGGCTCAGGTCTGCTGTTCCCTGCTAGCAGCACCTAATTCGGGCATCAAGGTCCCCTACAGATACCCGTCCAGGTGGGCCGCCAGTTGTTGCCAGGGACACCTGATTGACCCCACTGCGCTTGAAAAGAAAAGGGAAAGGGGCTTCAATGAACAAGACCATAAGTTCTATGCAAGTCAAAATCGATGCCCAATAATCCGATATCAGCCTTCACTTCTCCATATTCTAGACTACACTCCTCAGGCATAAGTGGGCATTCAATAGTCGACAGCAGTCTTGGTGTCTGATGTGTTGTTCCTGCCTACCATCGCGAAAATGCCATCCATATCCCAGGCTGTTTTGGTTGTCAATCAACCGGGTTTTCAGCGTCACAGTCGGGACGCAGCGGCAATCCGAGTCTGGTTCCGAGCTCCAGTGTTGCATTCGAACAGCACGCGTCAATGTGTATCTGCATCATGCCCATACACTTGCTTCTCCTGATGGCCAGCCCGCAGATATTCTCCGAGATCTATTTGTGCCGACATGCATGCATTTTCTCTTTTCTGGGATGAGTTTAGTCAGCAATCCCAAATAGGGACTTATAATGCTGGATGCTGACCAGTGAGTCAAAAGGGAGGTCAAAGCAGTCGTTTGGACACCAACGAGGCCCATGTGGTGCATTTCCTTGTTCTTTTTCGGCTCGATGTCAAGCTGTCAAACCAACAGAAACGAAACCTTATAAATATGACAGTTGGTCTCACATGCGTTCAGCCTCCATATCTTGCTGTTGATATTTCTCAAGGCATGCTTGTAGACTCGTCATTGTTTAGAAGATACCGTGTATGCAATGATACTTGCAAGATGTATTATTTCCTACCAAGGTAGACGACTATCACGAATTAGATCTCCACAGAATTTGGCACCT
The DNA here is from genome assembly GCF_038363985.1 of Apiospora kogelbergensis. Taxonomy (NCBI): domain Eukaryota; kingdom Fungi; phylum Ascomycota; class Sordariomycetes; order Amphisphaeriales; family Apiosporaceae; genus Apiospora; species Apiospora kogelbergensis. The sequence continues at coordinate 8,314,458 of NW_027117418.1, read as the reverse complement.
GCTAAAGGAGATTAATGTTCAATGAGCGAGGGAATATGGAACAGTTGCCTGGTTCTAGCTGCTAAGGTATTTGTGATTGACAAGGCTCATGATATCTATATTTAATTTGACGCTGAGAACATTTTGATTATTTAGACGTAGCCCCTGCAACGGCCTGTGCAGACACTTGAAGTAAATATGCTGCCATTGTGGCATCACAGGGAGCAGCAGAAGGTAGATACAAAGCTGGGATCGAGCAAGTGAATAGTAACAAATTGCCAAAAGAGGCGAAGGAATCTACCATGGGAACAGCACTCCGGTGCTCAGATATATCCTGCCGCTGACTTGGTTGTTAGGGATTTCTCGCAACACTCATGCTTGTCCCGAGCCCTTCTGCAGCTTGTCTGCAATCGTGCTCGCAACTTCCATGTTATCAAGTGCAGCATCATCCTTGACAGTGGCCCATATAGCCTCAATTCCCTCGACGGCTCCATCGCTCAAAGGCCCCTTTTTGATTGCTGCCATAGCGTCCCTTAGCTGCTGCTGCTTGCGCGCACCCACAATGACGGCATCACCAAGTTCTGCCTGCAACTTAGAGTGGTATACAATCCACCGGTACGCAAGCTCTGCGCGCGAAATGCCCTCACTTTCAGAGATCTTCCCCCAGACGGTGAGGGCGCTGATATAACTAGGCTTGTTATACATGCCATTGTACAAAGCGCCAGTGAAGTCTGTCTGGGCAAACCGGCTGTTAGGGGCAAACAACGAGCCCTCGGATTTAGCGAGGAAGCTACCAGCAAGGGGGCTGTATGCGTAGAATGCCATGTTGTGTTTGCGTAGGACAGGGAAGAGTTCCTCTTCGGTGCGGCGGGCAATAGCCGAGTAGTTGCCCTGGTATACAGAGGGCACAACGAACCCGTTGTCCTTGGCGACTTGGACGATCTCATCGACCTCTCGACCAAGGAAGTTGGACAAACCTAGACGCTTGAAGGCACCTTGCTTGTAGAGCTCGTCGAGGCCACTGAGGGTCTCCCGCCATGAGACTCTTCGATCGGGGGAATGAATATAATAGACATCAACCTGCCCGATTAGCTTAGGGAGCGAAATTGCCCAAGTCTTGTGATATATCACTTACGCTTTCCGTCTTAAGTTTCCTAAGACTCTCCTTGCCAGACTTGATGACGAGATCCTTGGTGGCTGGGCTCGGGTTCATACCCGACAATATCTTGGTGTCCAAGATGAACCCCCTGGAAGCGGCACCTGCGAGGCCCAGCTGCTCCTCCCAGGTGTCGTATGCCTCGGCAGTGTCAATGTTCTTGATGCTGAGCTCGTCGAGAATGTCCAGCCAACCTGGAACATCATCGAAGACGTGGGAGTCGGATCCGGTGCCGAATACGATCTTGACTCCGTTGACGGCCATCGTTGGTGTACTGGTTCCTGGGGTGCCGTATCGAGACGTTGCTGATTATGGAAACAGTGTGGTGCGGTATGATGGTGATTAGATGAACAATAATAAACAAAGGCGAGAACACGAGTTTATAGCCGGGGCTACTGTGCGATGTGACAAGATCAACACTCAGTGGATGCCTTTCCATTCGCTGACAATCGACCTCTATCAAGCAGGCCCGTCTTGCTTAATGCCGAGGACGACCTCAACTGCCGCGTTTAGCATTCGGAACGGGCCTCTCCTTTAACCCTACTTCCCGAGCCCCCCGAGTCCCGCCCCCACTCCTAGTCGGCCGATAAAACTTCGGGGATGTCTATGTCCGAGATCGGGTTTTCTTTTGTGGAATACATTGGTTTTGAGATAGGTCATCTTGGATATATTAGGTTCGGCCGACCCGGGCTCACGGAACCCGGCCCAACAAGACATATTCATTATTTTCTTCTTTTCGGTGCAATGTGGAGGCTTCAACCCAACAGAAATGAAACCTTATAAAATATGACTCTTTGACGTATTCATGGGAACGAAGATTGCGTGCTCCGCATGGGAACACGGGCGAATTCAGGTTTCCGAGTCAAGCGGCAACCCGACACTAAAGCGCGTAGCAGTCTGGAAGCTTGTCACGGTCCTCCGCGCCGAAAGATGAATTTATAACTATAGCCAGCGGCTACCCAGCTGGCTAAATATCTTCTCGTACAAGTTCCTATCTATAGATACATTTTCTTAACGTTACCGAAACTACCTCCGCCGAAACCCAAACCAAGCTCCACTACGTCTTTTTTCTTTTTTATACGAAATGTCGAGCATGAAGGTCCTGATCAGTGGCTGCGGCGTAGGCGGAGCATCACTGGCCTTCTGGCTCGCACGCATGGGAGCGGGTGTCACAGTGACCGAACGCTTCCCCGGTTTGCGGGCGAGTGGTCAACAGATCGACCTTCGAGGCCCAGCTGTTTCGCTTTTAGAAAATATGGGCATCAAAGAGGCCGTGAAATCGGTCGTCACTAAAGAGCCTGGAACGCAGCTCGTCAACGCAAAGGGCCAGACGATAGCCTATTTTCCTTCCGATCCTCAATCCAGCTCGAGACAGGGCTTCTCATCCGAGTATGAGATCATGAGAGGCGACCTGGTACAAGTGCTTTACAACTCCACTAAAGAGAACGAAAATGTGCGGTGCTGGTTCAACAAGTCGATCAAGAGCTTCACCCAAGATGACGTGGCAGACCCAGCCGGAAAGGTCCACGTCAGCTTCTCAGACGGTCATCAAGAAGACTTTGACCTCGTCGTCGGTGCCGATGGCGTGTATTCTCAGACCCGCAAAATCATGATGGGTCCCAAGTTTGCCGAGTCGCTGGTATCGCAACACACACACTTCGCCTACTTCAGCATCCCGGCGCAGCCAGACGACACCAGTCGATGGACTGCCTGCTTCTTACCGGAACGCGTCCTTTTGATGAGTCGAAAGGACCACCCGGACTTTCTCCGGGCATACATGATGATCTACGGGGACCACCCGTCCTTAGAGGCAGCCTATGAGTCTCGCGACAAGGTTGCCCTCAGGAAAGCGTGGGATGGCATTTTACGCGGCCGCGGTTGGAAAGCGGACAGGTTCTGCGACGGCCTGTTGCACAGTCCCGAATCCGAAGATCTGTACGCAGGGCCTGTCAACTTCGTCAAGCTACCCGAAGGAGGCTGGTCCCAGGGCAGGGTAGCGCTGCTGGGTGACGCCGCTTACGCGTCCACGCTAAACGGCATGGGCACTTCGGTGGCGATGGCGGCAGCCTACGTAATGGCGGGCGAGATCGCCACGTTGCTATCGAAGGGGAGACGGTGCACCGGGCAATTCTCCAGGGCACGGCAAACTACGAGACGACGCTCCGTCCGCTCATCACGATCGCGCAGAAAGCGAACGAAGCTGGCCTTGGCGCATCGTTTCCACAGACGAGTTGGGGAATTCGTCTGCTGCAGCTAGCTGCCCGGGCAGCGGCCTTCTTGCACCTCGACAGGCTAGGTTGGTTCACAGGTGACAATCTCCACGAATGGCAGATGCCGGCTTATTCTAGCTTGGAAGCAAGTAGCCAGCAGCTACTGAGAACTATGGCAAAATGATAGGTTGGTCTGCACCTGGAGTAGTGTATGTAGTGAGGGTGTGTCGATCTATAACAGCCATAGCAATGGACTTGAACAGATCCTGGACACTGCGCCACACCACATCAAGCGCTTGAGCTATACATTCAAATATTATCGCGCTGGTGACAGTTTTGTATAAATGGAGAGGCAGAAGGCCATTTTCTTTTGCTATCAACTTCCCTTTTCTAGAGCTAGTACGCCATCACTTCCTATCTGCGAAGTAACATAGAACTACATGCAGAGCCCGGTAATCGATATGGCTTATTTTAGCCTTCGGTTCGTTCTTCTGTAGTGTATGTGTGCGTCGGAGATAGTGTAAATTTCCACTTGAGCTGCATTCCGAGCTATAACCAAGTGAGGGAAACCGATACAGGCAAGGGAACCCGGCTCAGAGGAAGGAAGCCGATTCGGTCAACTACCCGAAGAATTAAGGGTTAAGCAGTGGGATCCAGTCATGTACCACAGACCTAGTGTGATACTACTCACTCTTGGGCCCTACTGGCCTATCCTGAGATCATGATTCGCACTCCTAAGTTACAAGCCCCTAATTCGGATATAATAAGACAGCTCACGGCGATTCTCAGCATATTGCTAAAGAGATGTCTCCTTAGATGAAAAGGGAGTTTTGGTATTTATTCAATCTACTGCCCACCTCCGGGTCCTGGCCTATTTGTTTCGAACACAAATGGTACATTATGGTAAATACACCCTTCCAGACGCGAAGTCGTTGGTGGACACAGCGCTGGGATAGCGTCGCCCGCCCCCTATACGCTGTCCATGGTCCCGCTTCCGCCGCCGGTGACCCCGACATCCACCTGGGCCCGTACAAATTACCGACTACCATCTCCACGATGCCACCGACCGGATCATGCGCCAGGTGGAGCTCGCCTTGGGGAAGCGGTCCTACCCCGTAGTCACAGCAGCCAATTCAGGGGTTAGAGGAACATCAACCCCTCTGGTCTCCTGCGGCGGCGGCTCATTTTACCGGCTGCCCCCAAGTGCTGAAAGAACAACCCGGGCCACTGCCACGTCGCTGGACACCTCAGACTCGGTGGTTCAAGCTTGGAGCTCTTCGAACTGAAGGATGAGAACACTAAACTAGAAGTGACGATCATCTCAACTGCAATTTCCCATTCCATTTAGCGGACGCTATCACACAGCAGAACTTCCAAAATCCCATGTTCTGCTACAATATGGGATAACAAAAAGAGGGTGTTGTGACTCCTGAAGTTAAACTAGACAGAAGTAGAAGCAATAGGTGGGATGTTTAAACATTTCACATTGATGATAGACAAGCGAAGGAATTCAAATATTAGGGAGGGGATATCACGAGATTCTCATTAATATGCATGGTTCGAGAAACCGTTGTCCCCGGTGATCAGGCTAAGTACCCAGCAGAAAGTGTGTATATACATGTTGTCGGGTATGAAATTATACAAAAGCTATAATCGATTAAATGCTATGATGCCGGAAAATACGCCACAAGATGCAATGCAAATGCAGTCCGAAAGTCGTTCATGATGTTGTCTCATCATGCTGTTTGTTTTTTGTTTGGGGTTTTCCCTCTCCCTAAGGTTTTTTTTCTTTCACTTTGTTGTTCATCAGGGGTTTTTGGTCGTGCCAGCTGCTTTATTTACTCCTTGGCCAGCTTGCTTCTCTTGCGGAGCTGGTGGCCGTACTTGAACATGACGAAGGGGATCGTGCTCAGGACGGTGCCGAAGAGGGCGAGGATGAGGCCGGCGTACTGGGAGCCGACGTTGTGGAAGAAGGCGCTGGCGAACAGCGGGGTGACGGCGCCCAGCGTGTTACGCAGGAAGCCCTGCGCGGCGATGGCCGACGACGAAGACTCGCCGTAGCAGTCGGCCGTGTAGCTGTAGGTCGACTCGAAGACGAAGAAGATGCCGAAGGCGATGGGGGCCAGGCCGATGGCGGGGCCGACCCACGACAGCTGCGCGTACTGGGTGAAGGAGTAGATGAACAGGCCGATGGGCAGGAAGATGGCGCCGTACATGGCGCCGTACAGGCGCGCCTCGGGCGTCACCTTGATGCTGGGGTCGTCGGTGAGGCGGTTGTACTTGCGCATCTGCAGGTGGTGGGCGGCCCAGCCCAGCGTGGTGCCGATGGCGAGCGAGATGTAGGGCAGGCCGGCGACGCCCTCGTTCCAGCCGCGCTTCTCCTGGAACGTGATGGGGATGACGGACAGGAACATGAAGGCGACGGCCCAGCAGAAGGCGATCCAGAAGCCGAAGGCGAAGACGACGGGCTCGGTGACCAGCATGTGGATGGCCTTGACCGACGAGGCCTTGAGCATGGACTGCAGCGAGGGCGTGAGGATGTCGCCCTCGGAGACGTAGCGCTCGTCGCCGGTGGCCTTGCGGAGGACCTTGGCGCGTCTGTGCAGCTCGACGCCGCCGCGGGTCTCGGGGAAGTAGAAGAAGATGAGGATCAGCAGGGGGATGTTGGCGATGCCCTGGATGCCCTCGATCCAGCGCCAGCCGATGGCCTGGTCGATGAAGCCGGCGTAGATGGGGGCCGAGACGGTGCCGAAGATGGCGACGAAGCTGAACATGGCCATGGGGCGGCCGCGGTGGCGGGGCTCGTACATGTCGTCGAAGGTGCCGCCGACGAGGATGGTGCCGACGCAGCCGAAGAGACCGAGCAGCAGACGCAGGCCGATGATGGTGGCGATGTTCTTGGCGAGCGCCAATCCGATGAAGAGGAGCGAGAAGCACAGGAAGGCGCCGGCGTAGACGACCTTGCGGCCCGTCAGCTCGCAGAAGGGCGCGAGCACCATGGGCGCGATGGCGCAGGCGATGTTGAAGGTGAAGAGACCCAGCTGGCCCATGAATTCAGAGACGCCGAACTCCTTGCACATGCTGCCGATACCGGACGAGTAGGCGGTGGTGGCCAAACCGATAAAGAGGGTCATGAGGTTGAGGATGGTCGAGATGCTGCGCTTGTACCAGGGGTTCCAGTTGAAGGGGTTCTGCTTGTCGCCGGTGGCGAAGTTGAGCACGATGTACTCCTTGCCGTTCTCGTTGACGACCTCGGTCAGGGTGAGGGGCATGTCGCAGTCGACCTTCTTGACGGGGCCGAAGTCGTCGTCGACCTGCTCGGCCTCGGGCGTGTCGAACTTGCCGCCGACGACGCGGCCGACCAGGAGCTCGCCCTTTTCGTTCTTGGGCAGCTCGAGCGCCGGCGTCTGGCCCTCGAGGTCCGTGTCCTCGTCCTTCTCGGTCGTCGTGTCGCCGCGGAGGGACGCGGGCCGCGAGGCCGAGTTCCTCCTCGACGCCACCAGGGTATGGGGGCGCGAGCCGTTGGGGGAGCCCGGGCGCGAGCGGACGTACGAGTTGGCGCGCGACGCGGCGAAGGAATTCCTCCGCGACGCCGGCTGCGAGAACGAAGGCAGGTAGGACGACATGATATGGGTGGTGTGTCTGTGTGTGTGTGTGTGTGTGTTTTTGTCTTGTCTTGTGGTGGGTGTGGGTGTGATGGTTAAAGACGAGACCAGGAGAAGGGACGACGCTGGTGGCACAAACAACAACAACAACACCAGTGAACTTGCTATAAGCCGTCAACTGTACTATCGCAAGTATCGAGTTCCGGGACAGGAGAATCGAGAAGGCGATAAGCCAGTTCTTATTTCTCGGATTTTCCTGCCCAAATGTCGACAGCTAGTCAGACACGGCGTCTCTCGATGACATCGCTCGCCCCATCCAGCGAACATCTGGAAGCTCACTTGATTTTTGTTGTTGTTACTGGGTGGGGCCGGCTCAGTTCCACCATATCGCCGTGAAGCCGCCGCGATGTCTCCCTATCCACTGATAGACCTGCATGCCACCACCACCTCGACCGCTGCATCGCCGCGCCCAGCCCGTCGCAGCAGGCCATTGTCGTGTCGAAAAGGCCAATTCTGGCGTCGACAACTGCGCATTTCGAGCGTGAAGCCGTCGACACTTTCGCGCCCGCAGCCAAATGCCTCGGTGGCGGCCATCCAGCCCAGAAAAGGTGGGCGGCGTTATTCTCGGCATGAAAAGTCGAAATTCGGCCGGCGATCCACAGCCAACCATGACGTCCCTCTTAGGCGGACACTTGCACCTCTCGGCCAATTTTGCAAGGTACGCCCGGTGCTTCCGGGCGACGCCTAGAATAGCACCTAATCAATAGAATGCATACTGTACCAGCACTACCACTATGCACGCCCGCACGCCTCAGCTTTCTGTTACTGCCGGCGTCCTTGGCTGCCGTGTTGTTGCTAGTTTCAACCTGACTCGAGCGGCCATGTCGTCATTGCGTTTCTTGTCACTTTCTGGCTTTCCCATCGGAGCCCCTATGCCAAACTCCGATTTGCCGTTATGGACTTGTGTATTAGTCCGTGTATCAGTAGTAGGGATTAGATCCAGGAACGGCCGCCAGCGATTGCCGCTTTGGGCACCTGCACAGTCCTGACTCTTGTGCATACTGAATACAACAACACCCAGATCTCCATCCTTTCTACTGGGTAACACAACTGTGCATTTGGCATTCCAGCTTATGCCAAGCCCATAAACTGCGGATTCCATACCGACCCTTCTAATAGGAACATTCGAGAATTCAGGTGGCATTGTTTCCAATCCGGAAATTGTGCTGCAAGGCCGCAACTCGCTCGTCCGATCAGGCAGGAGTGGGATGTGTGCGGATGGTTGGATGGGGGATGCGCGCTGGCTACACGGCACTCGACCAGAGCCGTCCGAGTCGCGGGCTTCCCCTTTTTTTCGTCTCCCTCGAAGGGACCCCACGATATGTGCTATTGACTTCTCCTGGAATTCCCCAACCTACTCCATGCAGCCAGCCCGAAAGTGAGGCGTGGGAAGCGCTGGCCTTTTGCGGAGTCACCACACGACGACCCAGAATCCCCCATGGACAGTGCATTTTGCGTCAATTTACTTGTTGCAGCCCGTCCACCGTGCCGCGCAGATGCATTGACTCCTCGTGCTTCTCCTCGTTTTTCCCGCCCTCGTGACTGCCCTGCGTGCATGCAGCAAACTGGCGGCCGGCATTCCGAAACGAACCATCATCAGTCGGTGCGAGAGGTGGTCGGCGACCTATACGTGCCGTCGCATAGGACAGAACTGAGGCTCTGCCCCATCCGGGATGCAGCAGACGGGCATCCAGACCGATCTTTCCCTACACGATCACTACGCAGATCGAACGACCGCGGCGGCGCGGTGCCGCGGTGTAGCACGATACAGGCCGTCACGAGGCGCACAGATTCTTCTTCTCCGCGTGCGGCGTGCATACTCCAGAGGGGGGATCGTGTGTTGGGCGAGTTGGTTAAGTAGATTAAGGATAGATCATCTGACCGATATTTGCTGCGCTGGCGCACTCTCGCGCGAATGGATCGGATGCAACCTGCGACGGAACCACCAACTTCGCTTGCTTGCTGCTGCTGCTCTCCGCAAAAGGAGCCTGGACACACTGTATACATTTCACCCACAATATCGACGAATTCTAGGCAATTCCAACCTGCGAGATGAGAAACCCCATAGATCGTGGCACCACTCCGCATTTTCGCGCGTTCGCGAACAAATACGACCATCTCCACGCAGGGCGCGAATGAAACAAAGAAATCAAACTCCAAGCGAGTTTGACCAGGCTCAATCAGAATCGCTCGACGAGCTCGAAGAGCTGCTGCTGCCGCTGCCCTTCTTCTTGTGACTCTTCTTGGACTTCTTGTCCTTCTTGTCTTTTTGTCCTTCTTGTCCTTTTTGTCCTTCTTCTTCTTCTTCTTGTCCTTCCCGCCGCCAAAGTGATCCTCGAGCTTGGAGCCGGCGACGGCGCCCCCACTGCACCCAGGAAACCGTGGCCAGCCTGGTGGCCGGCAAAAGCGCCGAGGGCCCCACCACCCACAGCACCCATCAGACCCTTATCGCTGGCCCCCGTGGGAGGATAGGGGCCTGGGTGGCCAGGGGGCGGTGCGGAATTGGGGTCCCAACGCTGCTGCGCGCCCGCCTGGCCGTAGTAGGCACCGCCTTGCTGCGGTGGCTGCTGCTGCTGCTGTTGGTAATATCCCCCGCCCTGATTGTGATGAGGGGGTTGTTGCTGCTGCTGCTGCTGGCCGCCGTAATACCCCGAGGAATGGCTCGGGGGATATGCATCAGGTCGGCCACCGCTGCTGGGTGGATACTGCTGCTGCTGCTGATGATGAGGGGGCTGCTGCCCACCACCCCAACCGCCCTGCTGATGCTGCTGCTGCGCGGGGGTGAGGCTGCTGTGCATACGGCGGTTGCTGCTGCTGCTGGTGGGCGCCGCCGCCGCCCGGGTAGCCGTGAGGGGCCCCGTACTGTGGCGGCGGAGATGCACCGTACTGCCCAGCCGGAGGCGGTGGTGCAGCGTATTGATTCTGCGGTGGGTAAGGCGGTGAAGGACCTTGGCCCTGGCCTGGGTACTGCTGCTGCTGGCCGTAGCCGCCGCTGCCGGCGCCGCCGCCGTAGGGCTGACCACCACCTCCACCGCCCCCGCCATAGTATTCGGAATTAGACATTAGCTAGTAGGCTATCTCTGCTCCTTGTTCCGCGTCTCTTTTCGCTCAGGGGGTGGGGTCGCCTCGTTTTCAGCTTTTCTTTTTTCCAAGGCCGACCGATGATGTAATGTCCTTGGCGGTAAGTAGGGAAATATTGACTCGCTATCTCGGAAAGTCTCAGGTGTGTCGAATGAGAGTGGGGAAAACCAAAAGAAAAATCAGATGAAACGGGCTTGGCTACGATCGCTTTTTATGTTACCACAAAGACCAGCTCAGCGCCGCGCGGACTAGCTGTTCCGGCAGGATGGAAAGTTGGCTCGCTTTCGCTATCGGATCCTTTCGTCTATTCTTGTGGCAGTGCGGGCAGTATTCGTGGCGTCAGCTCTTGTCAGCCACTACTGACGTCACAATTGTCGCTGAAGATTTCTCAATCTGCCATCATGTCCTGTTCGGGGCCCCAATTGACAAGTTACAGATTCCGAACCCTGGTAAAATATCTTGAGCCTTCGATATGACTCGAGTCAAGAGTTGCACCGGGGTACCTAGCGGCTCTGAATTATCCGGAGTTCGCGGCGTGCCGTTGCCGCCGCAGCCGCCGCCGGAAAGGGTCTCCGGCAGGATCTACAGGTGCAGCACCCTTGACGCAGATCCTGTCGGCATATATACCTTGGCCGCTATGTGCAACCGTCGTGATGACTCATTGCGCTTAAATCCCATTGAGAATATGCCTGATCGATAACGGCTTAAACCTGTTTATCGCGATTCTGGATCTGGAAGAAGTGTCCGACACCCACTTCAACTCAAACGCAGCCATGCGACGATACACTGCGGACCAATGCTATGTTTTGCGACGAAGGCCACGCTTCGTTCATGCCAAAGTTTCTTTTCAAGGTAGAATTCGTGGCAGAACTGGCTGATGTCGAGATGACACAAGAATGCCGTGTTCCCCTTCTCCAATGCCGCCTCGATGCCAAGCCTTCCACGCCGCATGAACTAAGACTCACCACTAATCGACAGACACTTCACGCGAGACAGCATAAGGCACGATGAATGGGATTGATTTATACCAGGGTATCAAATCTACTGTGGTCTATTCCAAAATATCTACTATACAAGACCTAGCAAAAGGCTTTTTTTTTCTAAGCATTCTATAATCAATCATTACCTTATGTGGGCTGGTCTTCTTTATTTCTTGGCCAATTTCGACATTCCTCGTATCCGGGCGCCAAAGAAGTAGAGAACGTAGACCAAAGCGACGAGGCCGAAAGAGACGAAGCCGAGGATGGCCATGGCCCACTTGGGGCCGAGGTTGGCGAACATGATGATACCTAGAAGTAATTTAGGACATGCGCCAGGGGGCTGGGGGGGTGGAAAGGGGGAGGTGGGAATAGCGTCTTGGTCTCTCTCGAAGACTTACCGATATGGCAGCAGCCGGCCGCGAGGGCGAAGGACGGGATCAGGAAGGCCGCGATGGCCGAGGCGGCGAGGTTGGTGTAGGTGTCGGCGATGTAGTTGAGCATGCTGAGCCAGAGCAGGGGGTCGAAGAAGCCGAGGACGCCGCCGGCGATGACGGGCGACCAGTAGGACGTCTCGCCGTCACACGTGAAGGCGAACCAGAGCAGCGATATGGGGAAGCCCCAGACGCCCACGAGCGACGTCAGGAAGCGCGCCTCGGGGCGGCCGACGCCGCCGTTGCGCTGCCGGTCGCGCCGGTAGAACCAGGTCTGCACGGGCACGAAGCAGAACATGAGGGTGACGGCGACGACGAAGTTGAGGTAGGTCAGGTCGGCGTGGAGGATGGACAAGCCGTTGTTGACGACGAAGACGTCGAAGACGCCGTCCAAATACAGAAACAGCAGCCCGTACGCGAAGCCGTTGTAGATGCCCAAAAACACGACGATGGGCTCCGTCAGCATGATGCGGAACGCCATGGACGTGACGAAGCGCATCTCGCGGAACACGTTGACCTTCTCCTCGACGATGGCCACCTCGGAGGGCGGGAGGGTCAGCTCGTGTTTCTTGAGGGCCTTGGCGATGACGACCCGCGGTAGGGTCTCCGGGACGAAGCACATGATGAGGGAGAAGGCGCCGCCAATAATGACGCTTCGTGGTTATTAGTACTGGCTGCCATACCACGCCTGCTGCTAGCCCGACTCAGGGGCTCGACGGCGGGGGCGGGGCAGGTGGTTCGATGCGGGAGAACTTACTTGATCCAGAAGATCCAGGGCAGCCCCATGTTGGGGTTGGAGGCAATCAGCTCTCCGATCGGGGAGCCGATACTCGGGCCGTAGTTGGCGCTCATAACGAACAGCGCCATCGGCTGGCCCGCGCCGTCCATGTCGCCGAAGAGATCGGCGATGGTACCGGCCACGTTGGAGAGGCCGGTACTGCCGGCGGCGCCGGCGAGGAATTGGAAGATGATCAGCATGGGCAGGTTGAGGGCCATGGCCGTGCCGATGTTCAGGAGGGCGTAGACGGCGATGGACGCCACGTAGACCCATTTGCGACCGCCAATGTCACTGCAAGCAGAAGAATTTGTTAAGGGAGCTGCGTTCCCGGCAGAGATAGGGGGTTTGCACATAGACAGTAAGCATGCACACACACATGTTGCACGGCGGCTGCCGACCTATCCCATGATGGTGCCCCTAGATGTGCTCGCGTGCATGTGCATTACCTATGCTTGTGCAATCAATGGCAGGTGAAGACATACGAGAGAGGGCCCAGGAAGGCAGGCCCGACGGCCGTTCCCACGATGAACATGGACTGGCCCAGGGCGACGACCTGCGTGGAGCCGCCGTACTTCTCCTGGACGAGGAACTCGGCGGCCACGAAGGTGGTGGTGGTCATGGCGATGAAGGTCTGCAGGGCGCAGTACACGGCAATGATGCACCACTTCTTCCAGCGGCTCCAGTGGATGGGATGCGTGGCATCGCGCGTCTCGACCTTGGCGAGCGCCGACAAGGTGGCGTCGTCGTGGCTGCCGCTGCCGCTGTCGGGCGCCTCAGACATCGGCTGCTGCATCTTTTCCTGCTTTCCCAGCATTTTGTTGGTATGCAATGCAGATCTCTAGTGGTAGTTCAAATCAAATCAAAACGAAAAACTCCGGAAGTAGCAATGCTAGGCGAAGATAAACTTGGACACGCACGACACGGTCAAGTGTCGAAAACTTGGAGTGGCTAGGCCATTGACGGAGGAAAGGCTTGCAAGAGAGGCGACATTATGGATATATGTAGCGTGGGAATGAAAACCCGGACTCGGCATCTTCGCTGACACAGTGGCTGTGGTGTGATAAACAGTGGGATGGGGTGTGGAGGACTGCAGGGTCTCTCTGTGTTTTTTCTTCTTATCGCCGTCTTCATCTTCCTATCAGCTTGCCAGCATCTGCGTCTGAGAGCTGGCTGCTGCCCGTTGCTGCGCTGCGGACGTTGCAATGCGACAGTGCTCGAGGGGGAAAACTCTGCACGCGACCAATAATGGCGCATCCATCGTGGGATGGGTATCGCCCACATATAACGTAGATCGGCCGGGATGCAAAGGGCCTCGGAATCACGAACTTGGGCTAAGATAAGCGCAGGAAATGAGACGTCAAAGACTGGAGCGATTGGAGGCTCTGACGCACTACCTGGCACAAGCTGGCAAGCCTAGTCCCTACCTGTTTAGCCCCTCGTCGGCACCCGTTTTGACAGCGACTTCCACTGACCCTTCGCTGACCACCCCCACTAGATGGCGTTGAGACAAGCATCGCTGACGGGGGCTTGGCAACCGACAGCCGAGGATAGCGGCATTGCTTATTTGCAGCAATTCATTCATGGTGATTAGGCACAGGCATCATCGTGCAGACCGAAAATGCATCATGACGACTGGTATTGGGTGTTGCCCAACAGCTGACCTTGACCACCAATGCGGAGGCGGCCGCAGAAGCACCAATACCCCAGGCCAACACCCAACGATGAGATCCCACCCGCACGGGAAGCGGGCCAGGCTGCGTCCCTTGTGGGACATTGTCTTGCGCAACATCATTTACCACCGCATTTCATCCTACAAGTTATCCACTCTGCGTCCAACAGTCCACGGTACGTAAGCGCAGCAGCTTAGCTACACTGATGTCGGTTTTAAGCTGTTCGGCGAGTTTCAATGCATTAGCTGCGATGGAATAGCACCCCGACAGACCACTTACGAGTTGACAGAGCAGTGTCGTCCACAGTCGTATGCTTCGTGGCAAGCTTCAGCACGACCCCGGCAGCTGGAAGGTAGCACCTTATTGTAATCTATCTGCTCAACCTATCCCCCTACTTGCCTTCTGCTGCTAGCTGCCAATGCGACATCATCACCTTCCCCCCTAATACCCCCTTTCCATTAGCAGAACCCCAGCCAAGGCAATTATGCAGTGTGTTCAAAGCTGTTATCCCACGGGACATCGAGATGCAAGAGGGTTCACCTCTAGCGGCAATAACAGCAATGGCAGTAGTGGCAGCAACGGCAGCAACAGCAGCAGCAACAAGGACCGGACCAGGTTTTTTTTTTAATTATATCAACATGGCCACCGACTCCGCAACCGCTGTATACTAACGGTGCTGCGGTGGAATTCATCATTGCTATTGAAGTTGCGTAGCAGAAGAGAGCACGGAGATCCTGCTCAACACGAAGTTCATCAGTGTTCATTCGATTATGCGTCACCCGGCTTCCTGTCAACTTGGAAAAAGCATTGTACATGAAGTTTTACACAGAAACCTATGTATTACGTATTTGTTAGATATACAACAATCCAGGACTAACAGCCAGGCGGATATCGTCGTACTGCTGGGCATGTGCCGCAACGATGCTTTAGTAAGCAACCGATGTTAGCCAAGCCAAGCCAAGCTCTTGGAACTCCCAAAAGATCCAAGTGCAGACAACATGTCAGCCAGGTGCATTAGTGCCATTGCCGCCGCCATGAGTCTTACATCAATCCTCTTTGTCTGCATTACCTCTATCCCTGCTACATCACCCTCACCATCACAGCCATCATGATCATGGCGCCTGCTCAGAGTCTCGCTAACGCCCAGTGCGGCCAGCATGTCGAGCTGCAACGCATGCCGCATGAACTGCATATTCGACACCGCGGAGAAGACTGGGCGGGCATCACCAATCAGAAAGAGCGGAAGAAACTCCAAAACAGGCTGAACAAGCGAGTTTGTAAGCGAAACCCGAAATATAACTGGAATCAACACAGATGGCTAACCAATAGTAGCAAGGCAGAGGAAAAGACGGAGTGACTATCCTAGCGACTGCTCGGATGCCGCCTCCACACCAAGTCCGAGGTCAGATGCTTTGATGGGGTCCACCATTGACAGTCTGATAACGACATTCAGCTACTGCACCAAGGAGGACGTAGGGCAGAAGCGAGCAATGCTCGAACGCTTCGCAGAACAGGCTTTGCTGAGCTTCATGGCAGGCGACCCGTGTGCCGACCACCGCCTGAGGCTCATACAACTCAACACCATCAACGGCTTCACCCGGAACGCCAGGGCGCTGGGCTTCGGCTTCGACTGGCTCATCTGCGAAGTCCTCTCCCCGTTCGGGACCAACGAGCAGACGCCGAGTTCCGCCACGCCCAGTAGTCTGATACCCACGAGCATGCAGCTGAGCACGAGGCACCACCCGTGGCTGGACCTGTTCCCCTTCCCCAAGCTGCGGGACAACTTGTTGTTAGCCAACGCTATCATGCCGCCAGAGGACGAGCAGCGGCTGTACGACGACATCATGGAGTCGGGTGGGAGCAGGAGTGAATGGGCCGGGCTGGTGGTCTGGGGAGAGCCGTGGGACCCTCAAAGTTGGGAGATAA
This sequence comes from Apiospora kogelbergensis, assembly GCF_038363985.1. Lineage (NCBI taxonomy): Eukaryota > Fungi > Ascomycota > Sordariomycetes > Amphisphaeriales > Apiosporaceae > Apiospora > Apiospora kogelbergensis. The sequence goes on along the minus strand of NW_027117418.1, from coordinate 8,298,582 downwards.
GCCTCCCCTTCCTGCAAAGGTGGGGATGGCTGATCAGCGACTGCCCCGAGATCATTACTTCTACCAACTACTGGCGGAACCAAAGAGGCGAGAGACCGATTGCAAACCCGAATTGGATTGAAGAACTGTCTGATTAGATAAGCAGAATAAACATTGAATATGACTCGATAGTATCGTTATGTTATAACAGTCAAACAGACGCCTCCTAGATCTCGCCTTTCAACACTGCACTCCAATCCTCACCCTTGAAGAACTCCTCCAAAGTAGTCGTCTTGATCCCCAGCTCCTCCGGAGTCTTGACCTTGGGGTTTCCGCCCGCGTATCCGTACTCTGCGAAGAACCTAAGATCATCGAGTAGGGTGGTCTCCATGCCTTCGGGGATGTACTTCACATACTCCTCTTCCGAGACGTCTCTCACCGCCGCCTGCACCCCCATCGTACGGCCCCAGAGCGCGGCGTAATCTGGCTTTGTGATGATCTCGCTGGCGCCCAGGACACCTGTGCCGGCCGGATGGTGGAGAATCAAAGCCTCGACAAAGGCGCCCGTGTCCTTCGAAGCCACCACCTCGGGGTTGGCTTCATGGGAGCCAGCAACTGCCAGGCGCACGTACTCGAACGTGCCGTCCGGCTTTCGGTGTGGCCGGAATGCCGGGATGTCCTTCCAAGTTTCCTGGAAGATGCCCATAGTGACTGTGCTCAGTCGGTCGCTGATCGCAGGGAGCTCTTCGCGCATGTATTCCTCAGCGGTAGCCTTGGAGTCGAATTCGTATGCATGTTTGTACTTGCCGCCGCTGATCTTCTGCACCGCGGCCAGCGTCGAAAAGACGAACCTCTCGAGGGTCAGCAGGACGCTGGGATCAGAAGCCGCCTTGGTTATGTTGATGCCCTGCGCCGTCTCCAGGTCGCCTGCGTACTCCTCGAGGGACCTCCCCTTGTCTCGCGCTTCATCCTGCAGCGCCTTGTCCTCGCTGACTCGAGCGTAGTTGGCGGCCCAATCGGTAACGGCGAAGATGGCGTGGGCGCCCTGGAACGCGGCCTTGAGCGAGTCTATGTCGTCGTGGTCGCCCTTGACGATCTCGACCCCTCGCGACGCCCAGGACTTTGCTTTGGCTGAGGCTGGGTTGCGGGTCAGTCCGCGGACTCGCCAGTCGGCGTGGGCGAGGAAGCGGTTGGCAACGGAGCCTCCCTAGATCGGATGTTAGGTATAGGGGCCTGGACATGACGCAAAGCTTTGGGGTGGGTGAAACATACCTGCGTTCCAGTAACCCCAAGAACGGTGATGAGTTTCTTCGCCATATTTGCAGTTTGCCTCTTGTGATTTGTTTTCTATGTTGGATTCGTTTCTCTGGCCTGGACACCATCACCCTATATATATAAATTACCCCCATTCGGAGACCTGTGGTACCCCTGATTTGTAATTTGACACTGAAAACGGCGTAATGTGATGTAGCCGAGGGCCATGCACTGGGGGAACATGCACATGGAGGACATTGTCTCCAGTGCGCACCGCCAAGGACGCAATGTATATGCAACTCCAAGCCAAAGAACTCAGCCAATCGCTTGGAAAGAAACTGGTGGAGGATTTTTTCTTAGCCAACAGTCTTGGGCGATTGGGAGAAGGCCTTGCTACAGGACCAGGGAATGTGAGCAGCAACTGCAGTTGCCATATTGCCCCTGATCTTGGCGCGAAGGCGCGCTTGCGCAACTAGCTGACCGATCTAGATCTTGGCACGCTAATGCGACTGGCTGACCATCCCTGCCGTATGGAATCCAGGGGTCATGATGCCCAAGATCCATTTGTGGGAGAATGAATCTCATGGAATTAGCCATTGACGCCAGCAGCAGCAGGGGATCATCCTGTCTAGTGTTGTAGCAGCAGATCTGTCGAGACCATTTGGCATGAAGTAGCCGTGGAAAAAAATAGTAGCCTGTTCTGATATTGAAAGTGTTTTCGTTGGTATAATGCTAGCTACTTCGCCGTATCCGATGCAAGCCTATGGTTGAAGAACCTTGTTATGTTGGTGAAAGGATAGATACACCACAGCCAGAAACGCCACAACACCCCAGCCCAAGTTGAAGCACATCACACGAAGAAAGTGAATATCAGTCAGAAATCAACGATAACCCAAAAGCCTCTCGGAAGGTGGCCCCTCGAGTAAAGGACGTATAGGCTCCCTCGGCTCCCTCAGATACCAAGGGGGTATGCATCTCCGCTCCGCGCACTCGCGACAGTACCCCCCATGCGACGCCCGTCGACGCACACAGATGCGGCAGATCTCCGTATAGCTGCACGTCGTTATTCTCGTCGTAGTGCAGTAACAGCCGCTGCCGCCGCGGCCGGGGGGACGGTGGCCACCTCGACCCCCGCCACCTCTGCAGCACCCGCGGCCGCGACAGCCGCAGCGACACGACGGCGACCCGTCGCAGCAGCAGCTGTCGGGCCGCACCCACATGCTCGACCCGCGCCGGTTGTAGATGAGCGTGTTGCTGTCGTGCAGCAGGCTCTCGTTGATCACCAGGCTGCCGTCGTTGACGATGTAGCGGGTGGGCTGGGTGGAGCAGCGGGCTTCGCGGTTGAAGCGGCGCACCAGGTCGTCCTCGCGCCGGTCGCGGTAGTAGGCCTCGGCGGCGGGGGGTGGCGGTGTCGCATGCCCCGTTGTTGGATGAGCTGCGGCTGGAATGGCTGCTGCTGTGACTCGAGTGGCGGCCCATGATGTGTTTTGTGACGATCTGAGATGGCGAAATGTATATTCAAGAGAACGCTGTTTTTCAACTCAGGTCTTAAAAGTGCCTTGTTGGCTGAGACAATTACGATCTTTGATCTCGAATCGGCTCGCTTAGTCAGGATGTGATGGCGTCTTGAAACTTTGTTTAAGAAAGAGTGGTGAACATGGGACGATCTAGAAAACGACGGACAGCCAAGTCTAGCGAGGCATTAACTATATAGAGAACCACGAATGTCCATCGGAATATTTTACTGAATTCAAGCAAGGCAATCCAAGGCGGCACATCAAGGCACAGACTTGACGGCCTGTCAGCTGTGTGCGTTATCAAAGTTCTTCGGCTACAGTAGTACGCAGGTGGCCACATACAATGATGGGATGATTGCGAGTTTTTGACTCTGCCTCTGCACGAGGAACTGTCGTCACGATGCATGTCGACCGAAGTAATGGCTGCACCTGGGTTCGTTACTGCGTGGTCGCCAGTGCGGTGAAGTGCAAGTCAACTAATGGACTTCGTCAGGTATCGCACTGACGAGTACGCTCGACTGAGGCTCTGCGGTCGCATCCGAGCGACATTAGAGTTCACGCGGTCTGAATGAGTAATGGAATGCCCGAGAGGCTAATTCTTGATAAGAAAACGTTATTACCTTAAATTGGACATCACCTTGTCACTACGAAAAGAATCCTCCATCATCAGTCCGCAACGTCTGTACTCACCGATGGAGTTTTTGATGTATACAAAGTTGAAAAGGATGCTAGTTTCTGACTCTGGCTTCCAGTCAGTTGGCAGTTCCCAGTTGGCCGGCCCCAATTGACCCCTATAAATGAACTTTCCACAGCTCAGCATCAGAAGCAAACAGCAACAACGCAAATCTAGGAAGCCTAATAACGAGCATACACAAGTTTCTTCCAGATATTGAACTTCCTAAGAACCCCTTTAAGGTTTCCTTTAGCAGAAAGGCCCTTCTCGAAATATGCAATGAGCGCGAAGTCCTATTTGTAGACCCCTAAAGGTCCTCAATCGAGTTGAGTCCAAGAAACCACGCTTCAGGCGTAACCCGATTTGTGTTGCCACAGCCTCGAAAATATGCCATTGAACCCAAGTGTGACAGCAGCTGTGCGCCACCGAAAGAGGGGCTAGGATCACTTCCGGTTGAGCGATAATTACCATCGCGTATTTCGGCTATCGCACATGGAGTGAGCTGCATGCAGCTGTGCGAACCAAGCCGCCTGTTAAAAAATGACGTGTGAGGGTAAGGCAGACAGTTTATGTTTAGGCAACTGGAGGCAACTAGACAGCCAGGTAGATTCCGGTCCAGAGATATGTATCGAGGTGGGTTGCATAAACCACGACCACCGGTAAACGGGTTGGAAAATGAGGCTTACATCTGATCGAATGTATTTGGGGGGTGGTGTTAGAGTACCGGGCTTAGTTCTGCATGGTACATAAGCCATGACAAAACCCGGCCACTCATGTTGAGGCCCAAGTATGACAAGCTGCCTATTGGCATTTTCAGGATTTGGACAGGGCGATTTCATCTTGGGCAGTGCCAAAGCCCGGCTGCATAGCTCCTATCCCGCCTCTGGATTAGGACACTATATTTTCCCCTTTTCGTTTCTTTCTATAAACCTTTCCGTAGATGGTACTCAACGCATCGAATACTCGACAAACAAAACTTGTGTACGCACCCTTTGCCCAGTCTTGTCGCGAACACATCCGCCACCTGTTGTTTCTTAGGATAGCGTGTTTATAAACCTATTCGTTGTGACAATGCCTTCTCCGACGGAATGGCGCAATCACAAAACCCAGATCTTGGCTTTGAATGCCGAGAACTCGCTGGCCACTGTGGTAAAGGAAATGAAGCGCCGAGGCTTCACTGCTTCGTGAGTGATATCATATAGCGACCCATTCACCATGACGCGCCTGTCGATTGTCTCTGTTACTTTCAAGTAGCATTGAACCACTGCCCACAGCATGTCAATACGTCGCTAACCCGATACATTCCAATAGTAAGGCACAGTACGAGCAACACTTAATAGAATGGGACGTTCGCAAGAATTTGAAGCAGGGCGAATGGAGAACAACCGTAGCGTCATATGATAGACTTGTTTCCCGACACGGAGAACGAAGGGTCAGACTTCTCATTTCCGACATCCTGGTTTCCAAGAGACGGATCACAAAGAACCGTTATCGATATTGTCGACAAGGTTGCACAGAGTCTGGTACAATAATCGAACCCCTTTTGTGAGCAAACAAATCTGACTGATATGAAAGGCATACCTGGCCAACTACCACGTGCAGTCTCCTTTCAAATACTCGGTGCTAATGGAGGTTGGGTTACGCCGCCGGCCGATGAGTTGCGGAACGGCCATGTTTCCTCGGCGGAGAATTCCACTGCAACGAATTGTCTTATCCTTCCTGCTCCATTGAGTGAACCTGCTGCCCTGGAAAACGTTTTTGACGATAACATACCTGGCCTGGACCAGTTAGACTTCGATGCACTAGCATTCCTTTTGCCAAGCCCCAAGGGAACACCCATACCGCCAGCAGCGAGCTTTGACCTTGTGGCTTCATCTTCGCTTATTACACAAATGACTTTCTCACCAAAGCTATCCGAATTGACGTCGAATGGTTATCCGATATTTACCGCCGCTGACGGCGCCCCAAAGACGCCGACTCAGTTACTCGACAATCTAGGCTTCCGTCAATTTGAGAAACGATTACTAGAAACTATTGGTATGTCCCCTGTTCGTCCATACACTGCACTACATACTTAACTCTTTTAGGCATTAACCTGCAGAACTTACATCTTGGGCAGAATCACTTGCTCCAGAGCCCTACAATACAGTTCCTCTCTTGTATTGCAGCATCGCAATATTCCCCATTCAACCTGAGTAACATAAACCTCGCAAACCATCATTATCTCCAAGGCCTTCTGCAGCCATTCATGTCTCTGCTTCCAGGCGAAGATCTGAACACCACGGGAGCCCTCGCAAGTTTCGATGTCAAGATACATCGACTGTTACTATTCTCCTTATCAAACGGATTTGCCGGCTTGGAAATGATTGACTTTACTCGCGTGCTAGGGTTCCTCAGTCAGTATAAGAACATTGGCGCGTTGGTAATGCAATTAAAGTGGATCCCAGGTAACTACGTCAAAGCGATAGCTGTGGGGCTCTTCAAGTTGTGCGTCGAGTCTGGAGACGCAGAAGTCGCCCAACAGCTGTTGGATTTGAAGAGTTTTGACGTCGACACCATGATCTGTTACAACGGAGATCGCTTCACTCCATTAGAGAGAGCCAGCCTACGAGAAGACGCGAATATGGTCCGGGTTCTTTTGGCAAACAGTGCCGACGCAAATAAGACCCTTCAGCAGGGTTCGGGAGATGGACCGCTCTCCCTTCTGGCTTACAATATCATGGCAGATACCATAATGACACCGGAGGCCAGAAGTGTCATTTCCCAGCTTCTCGATGCCGGCGCTCGGATTACACACAATGCTATGATATATGTTATAAAACATGTACATGCTGGTGATATAGTCCTTGAGCTCGTGCTCAGCGTGTTGGACCAAGACCATGAGAATTTCATACGCAGGGATCTGTGCACCATCTCGTCGAGGCTAGACGAAAAGCAAATGTCCAAAGCTCTCTTCAAGGCCCAGCAGAAATGCAACGAGATACATCAAGGAAGATGCCGCGTCCAATTTGCTCAATGTTTTCACGAAGCATTGGTTGCATGTGCGGTCAAAGGCCACTCTCGACTTGTTCAAACGCTTTTGCACCATCACGCTCACCCCGTGATTGACGTATTATGTGGCGCAATCCGAGGCCGCCACAAAGAGTTGGCTGAACTGATACTCTCCGAGCACAGTCCATCATTCGATTGCGAAGCGAAAGTCTACGGGGAAACGACCACTCTACTAGCTGAAGCCATCCGATCTAAAGATGCCAATCTTATTCAAATCTGCGAGGAAGGAGGCTCACTGGGCTGCCTTCATCAAGGCTATCACTTCGAATTAGCCATTGACGCTGCGGTGCTGACGGGTAATTCTCAATACGTTAGCAGGCTCCTGGGACTCAATCGGCACCCCCAGCCTCACGCGCTAACTAAACCACTCACTCACGCGATTGAGGGTGGCTATGAGGATATTTCTTACATGCTGTTAAAAGCAGGTGCGGAAGTCAGCACCTCTTTCAGCGCCGTAAAGTCGCCTATCAAGGCTGCTATCCGTCAACGCAATCACAGTTTGGTCAATACCATTTTGGACTTTGGTACTACCGATATCGGTAGATTCTTTCGATTTTCAACTGGGCATCCGACTTTGTGTGAATTGATCCGTTTGGGCGACCGGTCTCTTATGAATAAAGCGTTTGAAATGTTCCCCACCGCCTTGTACATGTCGATGGACGAACTCAAAGATGTTGCAGAAAACTGCGATACTGGGACTATCCGATATCTACTGAAACAAAAGCCATTGCGCTACTCTCTTTCCACAGCACGCCTAAATTTTGCAGTACGAAGAAATGATTGGGCGATGGTTCGAGAGATGCTCAACTGCGGAGCAAATCCGGGAAGCCTTGAGGTTTTGTTTACAGCAGCTGACACAAGTCAGGGATTGTTTGAGTTTTTATTTCGAAAGGTTTCACAATCAGCGATCCCAATCCTTGACCAGTTATCAAACGAGAGCTACGGCTCTGGCGCATGGGGAGCCACTCTACTGCAACATATAATAAAAAAGGCGCCAGCGGTCTACCATTACTCGACTTTCTCATCGAGACAGAGAGACTCGATCTCAATTATTTACCATCCCTTAAATGGGCCACCGCCTTAGGAACCGCGATTCTAGAGTGCACCGAAGGGCACAGCCATGGTTTTGCGGCTTCAAGAAAGCTACTCGAAGCTGGGTGTGACCCGAACGCCATTTCTCGACAACTAGATGTGCCTAGACATAGGGATGGCAGCGTAACACCTCTCCTGTGGGCCATTGAAGTGAGGAGTATCGATATGGTCGAACTTCTCCTCGAACATCACGCCGATGCCAACAGGCAAGCAATACTCGGAGTCCAAAGGACACCGCTGCAACTGGCGTCCGAACTAGGCTGTCTCGATATCGTCAAGCTACTGCTCTCCTATAACGTAGACATCAACGCTGACCCCGCCCGTCGAGGTGGGGGAACTGCCCTGCAGCTGGCTGCTATCAGTGGAAACTGTAATATCGCGAGCGAGCTTCTCGAGCACGGGGCCGACCTCCACCAGCCGCCGCCTGTTCTGGGGAGATGGCCACTGGAGGGTGCTGCTGAGCATGGCCGACTGGAGATGATTCAGTATCTGTGGAGGGTCAGCGGCGTCGGGTTCAGCGACGAGATCTGCGACAGAGCCATGGATCTCGCTGGAGAGAATGGGCATGTGGCGTGTCAGGACTGCATTAAAGAGTTGAACATGTCTAAGCCAGCAAATGGTCCCAACACGGGGTTGGAGTTCTTTGGAGGTCTTGACGGCTTTGCTGCCTAAGTCGGAGAAGGCGACGATAGAGGATGCCAGCCTGACGGCAGAAAAGGGGTTCAATATACGCCACGGCGTAGTGATCCTGGGGTGTCAGAACTGGTGGAAGAATAGACAGTAAATTCAGGCTTATGGTCCTGATTTGCACTGAATTTGGAAGCTTCTCATGACAGCTGGATACGGATAGCTCACTTGCGTTTTCTTGATGTATCTGAATCTTTAGACTGTTACCGCAAGCTCCCCTTCTCTATGCCAAAAGCATAATTAGGCTTTTCGTGGCCTTCTTACTGATGTACCGCTAATTTCGAAACGGTAGCCATGAGGATGAGTATTCCTGTTGGTCTTATTCTGTGAAGTTTTCATTTCTTTACTTTCTTTTTTACTCTTCGGTTCAATGTCAAGGATTCTGTGATCTATTGCGAATACAACTTACATGTAGCCATAGCTTCAAAGCTACAACAGAATCCTACCATCACTTGATGAGGGATGTGCGTGCGTCGGAAAAACGGCATAACCATCCATCCCTTGCATCACTGCCTGGAAACCTACCTCGGCAGAAAGAGGGCTAGAGGGCGGGGATCTCAGTCTATTTCAATTGCAAATATACATTCGTTTCACGTTCTCCAAACACTCAACCATTCGCCACACACCTTGAAGTACTTTTGCTCGAAATACACAATGACGAGCATCCTCAGAAAGCAAATCAATCTCCAACCTTTAGGGGGTAACACTTACACTGCTTCATGGAATGCTGAATGGTCTGTTGGCAACACCCTCCACGGCGGATGCGTTGTCGCCATCATCCACCATGCCGCCGAGAGCCACCTTCAAGCCCAACCTGCACGTCGAGTTCCTTCGAGCTTGCGAGCAGTGTGACAGCACAATCACTGTCAAAGCATTGAAAACCGGTGCCGTCGCCAGCACGTTCCAGGTTGAACTAAGGCAAAAGGCCGAGATCAAGGCAGTCGCGTTGGTCACCTCGACCAACTTCGACCGCCACCTAGGCCCCACGGTGCCAACAGGTTGGACTCTGCTGCCGCCGCCACCGCCCAAGCCCGACTTTGAGCGCGTGCTCCAACATCAGCCTGACCCGAATTGGGTGCCTGCCACCTACTCAGGCGAGGTGATTCCCTTCACGGGGCGCATACTGGTCCTGGACCCGCGCGAGGGCTTCCCCGTCGACGGCATCTGCGACGCCTGGAACGGCTTCGAGGGCGACGAGCGCATCGACAGCACGACGCTGGCCTTCATGACCGATCTCATCCCCAGCATGTCCGACACGCTCCTGCGCAACGGCGAACTCTACGATGCGCATGCCTTTCAAGACAAGGCACGCCGGTGGGCTGAAGAGAACCCGGGCGTGCCGGCTCCGCTGACGAACACGCTCGCCGACGCCATGAAAGCAACCACGTTCAACCAGACGGTTACCTTGGACGTAGAGTTCAAGAGCAGGCTTCCAGCAGTGGGTTTGCAGTTCGTCTTCATGCGTACCACGGCCAAGATGCTGCTCGGTGGGAGAATGGATATTGATCTTACGGTCCACAACAAGAACATGGAGATTCTGTGCACATCGCGCCAGGTCATACTGGTTCTCGAGGCCGGCAGAAAGTTCAAAGAGGGAAGGAATAGTAGCCAGACCAAACTGTAGCGTATTATGTGGCGAAATGCAACTGTATTGTGAACGACCTTTGCAAAATCCATTTCATCTGACAAGAAAGAAAGATGCCTTAGATAAGCTGCAACCAAATACGCCGGATTCCCAAACTACCAAGAAGTTTCGAACGAAGATGATATCTTTTCGATTCAGACCATTTCACCTTGCTCATTACGTCCGGGTGTAGATTGTACATCAACCGTCTCTTCGAGTCGGATGAATCCGGCTCGGGAGCTTTCAACACCAGAACTACCATTTGCTTTAGGCGTGGATACAAACACCGTGTGATTGCCCACAGGGTTTCCTAAAGCGAAGCTCTGTGAGTTGTCACTTCTTGATGCAGAACTTCTCTTGTCCGACTTCCAAGAGAAGATAGTAGCAGAACTGTAGCTTCTGTAGATGTGTCGAACCAAGGGGCGGGTACCTGGTAGGCAAGAGCAGATAAAGTAGGCGCTGGGTTCGACGATAGTGTAGATCATGGTTTCCACGCCATAATAAGTCAAGTCTGTCATCAAAGGGATCTCGTAAAATTCAGCAAACCTGACTAGTGCAGCGATAAGACCCCTGTGGCGACGACGATCAGCCACCTCTGCCATCAGATCAATGAGGGTGTGGATAATTGACATACAGACTTCCTGCCATGAACGTGACGAACAGACCAAACTTGCGCTTTTTGTTCATTTGCAGTTTCCAGAGGGTGGATAAGGGCAGGATAGCAATCGCCACGTCGGTAACGATGTTGGGAACGCCAATGTACGTGTACAACGCCATGATGTCTGCGCAATGGCCGCCGGGGATGGTTTTGTCCCACTTGAAAGCGAAGGGCTGACAGACTACAAAGGTGGTGATCATGCCTGTGAACACGAAGTTGCTCACTACTATGGCCATGACAGCCCACGTGGCGATTCGGACCTTGCGATCGGCGAAGATACGCAGGTACAGTAGCAGGATGCAGACTTTGGGAAACGTTACGCCCGTCATGTACAGCAGCTCCATCGCCGTCTGCAACTGGAAACTCGGGACGATCTTGGCCGGTTCTTTGGAGAGCAGATAGGACATATGACGGCCAACCCCCCGATCTTGACCATAACTATGCGTCAGGCAGTCACAAAGACTGACGGTTAGCCGGTGCACGTCAGTGTATATAAGTCTTTTCTCACGGCTAATGCTGCTTCCTGCAAGCAATGGCGCGAGGAGAGGAACTTTGTTGGTTGACAGCCTGGCATTGAACCGAAAGAAGAAAGGACAAGAGAACAGAAAGCGGAAAACATAACTCACGGACACCTGTGATAGACAAGCCCACGACCGACAGATATGATAGTGGATACAATGTCCATATTTCCCAGTGGTTGCGCTCGGCGCATGCCGCTCTCGATACGATGTGGGAGATGTATATCACGTGAACCAGCACTAGAAAGGCGATGGCGGTGTTTGTAAGCCGGTAACCGATATCCTCGGCCATATAGCCTGGTGGTAGCGCTTTTAGCTGTTCTGAAGTGGGAACCTGGGATGCCATGGTGATCAAGTAGATGATGACTACTGTTGAGGGTTGAGGAAAGCGATGAGATGCGTGTCCAAGAGGACTGAGGAGAGAGCATTGGAGTCGAACAGGTGCAAATCGAGACTTCGTACGGAAAACCCGGAGGCGGCACTGGAGGATTTATCCTCTTATCTACCTATGTTTGAAATATATCAATACTACAGCCAAAGTAGTGAGATTGGGGCTGTCAAGCTCAATTGTGTCATCTAGTTAGGCTCTTTCTTGAGCAACACAGAAGTCCATAATTCCACTACAAATGCCAAACAGCTAGAAAGGCTAACTGAGTCTTAGGACTGAGTAGTGACACCAAGACGCGCTGAAGGGTTACAATTAACCCCCTGGTGCTACACACCCAATGGATTCTTTTTGATACTTATTGGTTTTTCTGGGGGTGGAGCAGTATATGGTATGCCGGTACTTCAAGTGAGAATACTTAATTCGTACATGCGGTGGTGACCCTCGCGCGGTGCTGTCTCCTAGAGATCTGCATGCATTCCGGCTAATACTGCAGTTGCTGACTGCGTCTCTGTGGGATTTGGGGGCTGCCACTGATTGATCCTGCTTACGTGTAAGGCTATTGCAAATGTACAACGTCCTATTTTGGCCATATACTTGCAGATCGTGCTTACGAATGCGGCCTGTAAGGCAAGATCTGTGGGGTCCAGTCAGCCTGCTCATGGTGGTAAGAATCATGGTCATATATCGAGATGCACAGCATTTGTGACACAAACGGACTGTCCGGCTTAAACCCCCTTGATTTCTCTTCACTGTCGACTTGCAAGCCTTCACACTTCTCTAGTGATATTAGCCCCTTTTCTCTATAATGACTAAAGAATTCCCCCTGAACTTCAGATCGTACTGTGTTTGTGAAACCCAACTTAGTCGGGAAAGTCGCTCCAGATATAAAATTAAGAAAGGAGCAGGAGGATGTCACCAAACATTAAGCAACCGAGATCATCTGGGCTGCAGGTGGGATAATTGCTAAAGAGGGACTGGCTGGAGTAATGTATAGATCTTGAACGCTTTCACCTGCCCATGCCGTATTGGACGGACCAGGAATCGTTTAGTGCCCCTCTGTATATACACAACGGAGTGGATATACCGGATTGCCCGTGCCGCAAAGTTTGGACCCACGTTGCTCACGATATCTGCTTGCTGAACCAGTCCGTAGTCAGGTGATATTTACCTGCAAAATTTGCCGTCACAACAACATCGGTGGCCGGAATGTCGTTGCCTACCATACCACACCACTGGTTAAGCCTTCCAAACGAGATTCTGAACGACATCTGCAGTCAGCTTACTGACCGCGACATCAAAAACCTTCGACTGACATGCTCCCACTTCAAAGAAGTGGTGCCGCTACGTCTCGATCGCGTCTTCATCTCGGCCAATCCCCGCGACGTGGACGTGTTCAGCGCCATCGCGGCCCACGACGTCCTTCGCCGGCAGGTCGTCGAGATCATCTGGGATGACGCGCTTCTCCAGGAAACAGGTTGGTTTGTCGGAGATGAGGACGACGCAGCGGATTACAAGGACGCTCCCAAGTGGTTCAGCCGCGATTGCGGAGAAAGCCTATGGGAAATCACGTCGAGTTCCGAAACACTGCGTATGGAGGCCGCGGAGTGGACGAAGATCCCGCTTCTCCCCATTTCCGAGTGCTGGGTCTACTACCAACAGCTGTTTCAACAACAGCGCGAGGTGCTCCAGTCAGACGCGCACAAACGCGCGTTGGAAGACGCCTGGAGGCTGCGCCGGTTCCCTAACGTTCGCTCCGTCACCGTCACGCCCGCCGCACACGGCCGCTTGTTCTTCCCGCTCTTCAAGACGCCCACGATCCGCGCCTTTCCGCCGGGCTTCGTCTACCCCATCCCGCGAGGCTGGCCTACGTCCAAGGATATGGTGCTTGAGCTCGATGAGTGGGAGGACGCTGGTGATAATTTCTCGTATCCGAATGGCAACGATTGGCAGGGATTCCGTGCCGTGACTTCCATCCTCGCCCGCTATCCGTACGACCTGACCGAGCTGCGAGTTGATGCCTTCAAGGTTTCGAGCGGGCTGAATGTCCGGATGTTCGAAAAGCCGTGCTGCGCCCTGGCCGATTTCATCACCATCATCACCCGCCCCTCCTTCCAGAGGCTCCACCTCGACCTTATGACCGGTGGCCAGAATCAGATTGGCTGGCCGGCGTTCACCAGTGGCCATCTCGCGCGTGCGCTCTCGGCTGCCCAGCTGAAGTCCCTCAGTATCCGAACCGACGTGGCTACCGCCGCGGGCTACGTAGAAGTAGAAGCGGTGTCCCCTCCTTCTTTGAGCACCATTTTCACGCGAGCCAACATGTCTTGCTTACGCCACTTCGGCCTATCGGGGTTCTTTGTCCGCGAAGACGATCTGATGAGGACTTTGGCCGATCTGCCACACGCGCTGCTCCAGACCGTCGAGTTGAGCTTCCTCAGATTCGACCAGGAACTCTGGGCAACCTACAGTTATGACTGTCGATACATCGTGGAGGAGACCTTTGGGCATTTGCTCGAGCGGATTCGTGACGAGCTGCCTTGGCAAGATGTGAGCTTGACAGTCGGCGACAACCTGCCCTATTACATGGAGGGCCGAGCTATATGGGTCAACGTGGATAATTTCCTTCACAGCGACGGCGCGAACCCATTCTCGGCGGACAAGCGGGGGATGTACATGGAGGATGGATTTGGGGTCGTGAAGGACCTCTTCGATGAAGCGTATGAACGACCAGACGTGAGTGACGAACGGCTGGAATACATGGGGTATCGTTGTTGGGGTACTTACCCGTGCAATGAGCAATGCCGTTGGTAAGTTCTGGATATACGAATCCTTAGCTACTGCTGGCTGGAGGCGATACCCCTGAAGCTTGTGACATACCATATTGACAGTTGCCTATCGTCCCTGGCCTATATGTGAGGGCTGCAATTCTAATAAGCCTGGTTGGCAAATGGGCAAGGTTAGCCAGAGGAGTGATGCTACTAACCGGCAAGTACCTAAGTTATGAATACATTTTACATAGCCATTCACACTTTCCTTTAACAAGTGGAATAATCCAGAGAAGCCAACTCCATGTGAGTGTTTAACATTTTGAAAGTCATAATCACAAGGTTTCATTTCTGTTTGGTTGACAGCTTGACATCGAACCGGAAAAGGACAAGGGATGTAAATGTTTAAATCTGCAGTGTTGAAATCTAGTTACATAACGAATGTCTACCCAATTTTATGCCATCATAAGTATCCAGAGCCAGTTTGACATCAATGAATACAGTAAAGATGGACTGGATCAAAAAGAAATCTCTCCTGAGGCTGCTCGACAACTTCATCAGTTGACAGCCTCCCACGGAGCCTTTGGTTCCATCCTACTCGTCGACCTGTCGCTCTCCCCACAACTTGATGTGTTCCATACGGGCCTCTAGATCCTCAAGCTCCTCGTAGGCATGGCCCTCAGAAGTATTGCGCTTGAGCAGGTAGGTGACGCCGTCCTCCTCGAGGAAGGCGGTGTCGGCCTCGACCATGTGTGGCTCGGGGGGCTGGTTCGTCGCGCTTGCTGCCCTTGCCCCCCTTGCCGCCCTTGCCTCCTTTGCCGCTCTTGCCGCTGCCGCTGCCGCTGCCGCTGGGCGGGTTGACGACGACGAACGGCTTGGCGCACTGGACTACCTTCTTGTCGACGCTGGGGCAGTCGGCACTCTGGGCCACCGGCGCACCCTCGCAGTCTTTGTCCTCGTAGAGCTTGAGGGTGTCGCCGGAATCGTTCTTGTCGATCTTGGCCGACTTCCACTTCTCGCCCGACTTGTAGCACTTCCCGCCCTCGTTGAGGCCGGTGCAGGTGTAGCCCGAGCCGAGGCGGCACTTTTGGTGCGAGTACAGCTTCACGTTCCAGGCTCCCTCGACCGCGGTGGAGGCAAGCAGGAGCGAGGCAGCGGAGATGACGACGTTGTTGAAATGCATTTTGAATTTGATGGTTGATGGAGTTTAATATGGGATGATTGTGTTTTGTGTTTGATAATTGAAGTTGTTGGTCTTCTGAATTCGATATCAATGTTCATCGAGCGACCCTTCTTATACTCATAGACTGAGGCACTACCCTCGGCGGGGAGTGTTTGTTGCCTGATCCCAATGAGGTTTTGTTGATCTCGATCTTACTCTCTCAATCCCCAAGTTCATCCCAAGCAGGCATCACAGCTTGAAGTGATGCAATATGCTAAATCAAGCGACAGTATCTTTTCCTGGAGACACCCAACGTGCCGTTCTGTGCCGCCGTCCTCTCCTTCGCCGTATAACTTATGACGCAACACTCCTTGAAGACTAGCACTGATAATACGCAGGATCCGGCATCGGGAAGTTCGGGAGAGCACATTTGGGGTTTTCTGGGGGACAGGATTAGAGCATCCCATGATAAGGCAGGATGAGCCACGACACGTAGGTTGATAACTGTCGATGATTGACATAAAAGGGAAATTACATAAGATAGTGTTCTGGTCAGCTTACAGTCATGTCATTCTAATCCTTCCTGTGCTGTTTGAGAAATGGAGTGCCCTGGCGCTTACGCTCTGCGCCACAGTTGTTTGAACATCTTCACCTGTTTCAGTCTGGGCTCACCGAGCGCTTATTGGCAGTGCTATTTTCGGTTACCTACTTACATCACCAAGTGTGACGTAATGTCACCTGACATGGCATTCATGGCATTTGAACCTCTGCCCTCAGCTGTCCATGGCTGCCCTCTCGTATTGACCTTCTCGTCTTGACTTGACCAATCCTTAGAAATCCGACTTCGAATCTCAAACCCACCTACAATTGTCTTCCCACACCCTCACCCGACCAATGGCAGCAAACATGAGTGAAAGTACCAGACAGCTGCTGGCGCAGCAAATGAAGGCTGCCAATGCAGACGACCCTACTGAGCTGCCGCACTACTCCTATATCGATAGGGACCACCCAGACGAGAACGGCGACTACAAGACATACGCTATCGTAAAGGACACGGACGAAGGGCGCGCTTACGGAGAACTCACCACCGACGACGAGCGCCGCTCATATATGCTGGAGCACGCCCACCACAGAGGGCTCCTCGTCGAAGCTAACGGCATCTTCGTCGAGGATAAGGTCGAAGGAACCTCCTGGATGATCGACCGTCGAGTAGCACCTGAAGCTTACAAGGGAGCAGAGGAGTTGCGTGACCGGCTTAAACTCAGGAAGGAGGATTTCAAGTCCAGGTCTCCGAGATGGCTAGAGTACGTGCAATACTTCAAAGACCATGCCACTACTACTGAGGACTGTTCACCTGGGCCGGAGCCTAGCTCCCCATCTGTGGCATCAGATGACAGTGAATGAATGTTTCTCGAGTGCCGTTTCGATCGATCGAAGTTCTGTCGATCGTTCACAACTTGTTGAGAGATAGGGTACTGCAGGGAAGAACTAGGTACCTAGCAGACATTATTTCACTCTCCATTGAGTACCTGAATGAGACTCTTGTAGCTCTACTTGTCTATTACAACCCGATGAAACTAGTTATGTCAGCGTACATAGGTGTTCGAACCAACTTCAAACTTCCCGCCCAATTATGCAAGATAATACGAGAAGAACGTATCCTCCGGATTACCAGTGGATCATGCAATAGTCGCTAAGATGCCTAAATCTATCATTATGCTATTTCGTCCTCATCAAGCTCATCTTCGGGCGGACCCTTTGCCTTTGCCTTCTCCTCCTCCAGCCTCTGCTTCTCCCTTTCCGCCTCTATGGCCCTGTTCTCCGCCTCCGTAAACGCCGTGTCTTCAAAGTCGTACTCAAACTCCAGATAGTCAAAGTCGGCGTCGAATATGAGGTTCTGAACCAGGCGCTGGATGGAAGCGTCCGAGTCGATGGGATTCGTCGACTTGTTGATGTTTTTGATCCCGTAGCGACACAGCTCGAGGGCGTCTTCTAAGGGAGGTAATTGCCTGGCACCGCTGGCGCGGAAGAACGCGAGCGTATCTCGGAGACGCCGGTCGATCAGTTCGTCTTCCAACACCGCCCTGTCTGCATCCGTCCTGATGTTACGGTCTTCATAGACATCGTTATCTTTGATCCGCCATACACTCCGCTCGCCCTGGTATACCTTGGCATCACACAACAGGTCGCTTATTATCTATAGAGGTGTGAAGCCGAGCAATCACGGCCTCTCTCGTCAGCTATCCCGTTCTTGCGAGACTCTCAAGCGAGTTTTTTCACGGGTTCGATCGGACTTACGAAGGCCACTCCGTCAAGATTGGAGGAAACCCCTATCTGATCGCCATAGGACGGGTCTTCTTTGGGGTCGATCTCCTCGCCGCGTCCGAAGTCGATGAGCTTGAGGATAGGGAGCAGGCCGTGCTCTGGGTCGCCGGGCGTCAGTCCGCCGATAAGCACGTTGAGCCCCTTCATCGAATGCTGCGAGAGCGTACTCGGCGGCCTCGGCTTTGTCTCGCCTTCGGCTGGCCGCGGGATTTTCTCTCTTTTGGTTTTTTCCACGACGGCGAATTGTTCCCGGTAGCCCATAGCTACGCAAGCGCGGACCACTGTTTGTTCAGGGGGAAAGGAAGAGATCCCCGTCCGTCAGCTTTCATGTTCGAGGCGGGGTGCATTGTCCCCTTTCGCGCAGGTATTGTGGGCACTATAACAAGGAGAAATCACTTACAACACAGCATAAAATACCATGCCATCCGGTCAGGGACCCGAATACCGCTGTTCCTGAATCGCTTTTTCAGTGTGTACAATGTGCCGTGCTGCATGTACTCCATCACGATTACGGGCCGCCTCAGCAGCTTGCCGGGTCCAGTCTGCCCATCGTCCCATAGGGATGAATACTCCGGGTCGATCTGGATGATATGTTCCGCATACTGCAGTCGCTCGAGCCAATACATCTCGTTCGACAAGTCCTCGTCGTTGTTGCTCATCGCGTCGTCGTCGGTCTCGAGCGCGTACTTGACCACGAGGCTCTTCATCTCGCCGTCCGCCATGGGCTTGTCGAAGAGCATGGTGCCGCCGTGGTTTCCGTCGGCGATCATCTTGCGGAACTCCATGCCGGAGTTGGTGAAGTAGTTCTTGACGTCTGCCACGCGGTCCTCCACCTCGCTGATGTCCATCGGACTCCCCGCAGAGGCAGATGCCACGGTATTATCACCGCCGGACGCAGTAGGGGTCTTGGGGGGGTCGTTCATGCCCGAGCTGTTGTAAGGGGAAAGTTCTCCCTTATCGGACACCGCACCGGCCACCTGGTCGTCATCTGGGTCATCGACGTCCATCCCATCATCGGTCTTCTTCGTCAGAGGGTCGGGATCCTCACCCCCAAGTGACATCTTTAAGAGTCTCGAAGGGATCCTGTATAAGTTGCTAAATGTAACGGTATCATCGCCCTGTACCACCGGAGAGGGTGGATTGTGGCCTCCAGGAGGGAGGGGATCTTGGCCTCCAGACATTTTTTCCAATTACTTCGTAGGGACCCTGAATCGATTGCGATATGCTGGCACTCTAGGGGGGCGGATATGTGACTCCGTACGACGCGACATACGATGCGTGCCGCGAGTATGGTGAGAGACAAATGACTATCACATCAACGAGCAGCACACTGGAAGATAAACTGCACCATGCGAATCCCACAGTAATTCGCGGTTGCTGGCAACCCCATTTGGGCTGCGCTGCTGTGGAATGGGGGAACAATAGAATGCTCTTTCTTTGTGGTGAACTGGTTGTAGCGGCTGGCTCGGTCGCCCTTTGTCTGTGTTCTGCTTGCAGAACGATTTGACAATAGCAAAGTGAATTCAGACAAAGACAGATATTCTCCCCTGAATCTTGTCCATCCCTGTAATACCATTTGTGCAGTGTCTAGTATGCTCAAGGCACTCCCAAATGTCGGTACGCAGGCACTACTGTAACATTCTCAAGAGTCTTGCTTAACCGATACTTTTAGTTTGGCGACAGACGAAACCTACATGGTACATAGTACCCTGCCCATAATTAATATCAAGACTGAAATTAATTATTCGTTGTAAATGAGTGGGTGTTTATTTCTTTCAACGTGAAAATGTCGTCATGTATCATAAGCGTCCGTTTAGACGGTGATGGCTTCTCTAGGAAGCCCACGGCCTGTACCAATCATCCATCTGAACCAAAAAGCCGAAGACCATCAGCTCTTTTCTGGTTGAAACAATTTGTCACGATGTCCATCCACGCGCTTGGTCCTTCCTGACAGCCCTCGAGCGAGAGCATGTCCAACAAAGCTCAGGAGCATACCCAAGCAAAGAGCCCAGGGAACCAGGCTCAGTGCCACCATATTGGCGCTGGTTCCCAATCTCTTCCCCAATATAACAGCCCATGTTATCACGACTAGAAACACTAGACTCTGGTATCGGTCCTTCTCTTGCCGCTGCTGCATGAACAGTGACAGACTACATCCCATCAACAAGCACGCCCCGAGCACGGTACCGGGGTCGGGATGAGTGATGAACAATGTCGTTCGCTGTATCAGGTCGTCGTTTCCGATCCGGACGGGCGGCTGGTGGTGAGTGCATTCCATCATCAGTTGACCTAACAACAAGAAGGGTGGCTTCAAGAGTTTGGAAGAGACTTGACGAACATCAATGCCACCGTTTTGCTCCTTGTGTATGGTGTAGCAAGTGGTGACCACGCAGCAAATCCCCCCGGTGATGATCTCCGCAACTTCCACAACCCCCCAGCTCGCGATTCGCCGTACTGGGGCCGCCGCCCCTCGGTCCTCTGGCTGGAACGGCATCGATATGCGTACATTGGAAGACGGGAAGCAGACTAACGACGCGAACATTGGCACGTGTATTGGAAAAGCAGACGGTGAAGGTGAACATGTTAACATAAACTTGAGCCGAGTCTTCTTGTTTATACCCACCAACTTCGGAAATCACATGAGTAGTCGACACACAGAGGTGATCAAATTCAGCCCCCACAACAAACTGACGTGATGGTAAAGCCACCTTGCGTCTGATATCCATAAAGGGGGCTGGCTACAGGGCAGACCTCGTCGGGCGCCCACTCGGAGACTGATAGTACCAGCCAACGCGTCAGACATCTGATAAACCCACCGGTGAAGGTACAACAGGACGTCGGGCGTCGTGTGATCACAACCATGCCCACGTCAACAGCGGAAAGCCTTGCGATCCATGACCGAGTGACGCATTTCACACCACAGCTGGGCGTTCTGACCCCGCGTCTAGGCAGACTACGAGGCTGTGTGGCTTACAGGGGTGTGTGGCCAATCAGCAGCGGTATCCTACCGATGCTGACGGTTCGCGTGGTCCGCATGAGGCTCAAGGACAAGCAGGCAAAAGTCAGGCAAAAACACATATGCGAAGTACAACAACTCGTGGCATGCTTCATATCCATACGAGGGACCAGCCCCGTTCGTATGGACGGCCGGGTTGGGCAGCGACGCATAAAGTTCACGACCTCCCGCTGAGGTGAAGGAGTCACCGCGCTTCCCCAGAGCCATCCATCGAGAGCGACTGGACCGTACGTAGCTTGAGTGCCTTGGGCAGCATGCATGTCTGCAGCAAGTCATGTGGGGTAGAAGCCCCCCTGAAACTCGCCTTCTCCCCCGATTAGCTCCCTCGGGGGATGTAAGCCTTTCCCAATATCTTATGTTACCCCGACATGTTCTCCCTTCGTCTGGAATCTAGCATATGTCTTAACCTTATTACATACTACACTGCCTTGCTTTCTTATTTATACTATATACAAGGTCGCGAGACGCGGTCGGCCAAAACACGGAAACACTGAAGTCAAATTATGTCGATACCTGATCCCTTCGAAGTGCGTGGCGAACTGCAACAGCCTCAGCAAGATGCAATAAGAGATATGTGCAAGGTTCTTTGTTGGAGTGGGATGGGCGTCTCAGCTCTCGCTCCTGTTTTCTTGGAGGAAGGGCGAGTGTACTTCTGGGCGTATGTGAGGCCTCATTTTTCGGACTGAGAACATTGGCTAACTGGGTGAAGGGTGTTGGTCATCTTCTCAATATCATATTCTGCTTACTTGGCACTGTTTGGAAAGCAAATCATCAGGTAAGACAGTACTACTATCCCCGCTGATCTCCATGATGTTGGTGAACTGAACCTGGCCACAGAAATCTGTTTGTTCCGGTGATAATTGTGCTCTTCGCTGTCATGATGTGCTATCCATTCACGGGAGCGACGTTGGACTTCGTACTCCTCCGGATCCCATGGTTCCTGGCCCTGGTCAGCATCTCTGCCGTGGAGTATGACGGGTTTCGTATCGGAGTCCTAGCGCACCGTGAGCCTCCGCTGCCCAATGGCTTCGGATCCCTCTCAGTCCACCCCTCAGGAAGTTCCCAACTGTCCATAGCAGACAGCAACGTGCTTGCGGGGATGGGCAGTGGCCTGGAGTGGTCGTCATCGGTCGGCTCCCAATCGGACATTTCATTGCCATCTGACGAGATGTCGGATGGAGAGCTGTCGCTGGTCTTCAACACCGACCTCGAAGCGGCGGACCGTGGAGGCGAACAACGGCGATTATAGCCGTAAAAATGGTGTTCCAGACACTATCGAGACTCAGATGTCACTTGAGTGGAGTCTCGTTGGCGCGCATGCCGTGTATTGTCTCTTTCCTTCTCTCCACCGCCATTGCTGGCTTTGTGTGTCCTCGCCAGCGACCGTGGAACTTCTCCGGACTCTCCCAGCGGGCAGGGAAAATGTACAATAAGGACCCCGGGATGCCGGTTTCTTCAATCGGCCCAGAAAGAGCCGGATTGCCTGGCACAACTTTGGGTGGGCGGTGTTCAGCGCCTACTGTTATATATGGCGTTTGTCAAGATAGACGGTTTACACGATGCGCGGCCACTCTACGTTATGCGACGACATGCAGCGTTCAGTCACTGGACGAAGCTCATGGATTCCCATGTGGAATGCCATGATATATATGTCGCACCAGATTGTTACAGAAGGGATAAGAATGCTTTTATGGGATTAAGGATAGAGGGGCGGATTTTGCTTGGGTGGTGGTTGGCGGTTTGTTTTTTCAGGGGTCCAATGGCGTTCAGGGTTTCCATGGCATCAGAGGGGTGGCCGCCGTTCTTGGGTGGGGACAGCGCTACAACAGTTGAAGAAACGGAAGCGGCCGCCCCCCGAATCAACAGAGAGAAGATAGAATTATACCCCTACGATAGAAGCGTTCACGCGCAACAGTGCTGTTACATATTACGATCAAATGCAATTACAATTCAAATCCGAACTCGAATAGTGTCGCTTCCGTGCCATACGCTTAAGCCAATGAATGCTGTGTGTGATTGAATGGCGATTGTTGTGCAAGCAGTGTTGGGTGATTGATTGTCACATGGTAGAGTGCAGATCAATCAGCTCAAGCTGATCTCAGCGCATTCCAGCCCAGAGGCATCTTGTGGCTTGCGTGCCGCCATCAGCCACATCAGCAACGGATAGCAGATAAGAGGGGGCTGGGGATGCCGAGCAATGTGGGGCTGGCCTAACGAAGAATCATGTTCCAACACGTTCAGCCTGCCTTCTCTGCTTCTGGCCGGCCTTAGCTTCCTTCGGCCGCTTTCCCTCGCCTGGACCGCATTCCTACCCACAGTCGCCCTTTGACCTTTTGGATTTTCCCGGCTGTCCATCCATCATCGATCGCGTCTCATCATCCGAACCCCCAGAACGAGCAACACCTGCATGCTACGTGCCACTTTGCACCCTGTACCAAAATATCTCGCGCCATTTTCTATTTGGACCTGGACTTGGACTTTTCTGCCATGCCGCAAATCCTGCCCGCCTGCCTTGAATTCTTCGATTGACTTCGCCCTTTGGGAGCCAACCAGGACCTCATTGTTCTCTCGATTGCTTACCCAACAACGACATTACCACATCAACACACGATCCGACGTCACTCCAATTACTCGATTGCCCTCTCTCGCGACCAGCCACCTCTTTCCACCGGCTTTCAATCCCCGTCTCAATCTTGCTAGTGCTGCGCTTTCTGCGACTCGACTGTTGACACCCCGGATTCTTTGCGCCAGGTCATCTACGACCAAACACAATCAGCGTCGAATGAACCAGTCCACCACCGCCAAACCACAATCGCAAGTCCTTGGTCAACAACAATCCTAATCTCGGCTGGCGTCTTCCTGGCCAAGACGCCTTGCGGCGGTAGGGGGAATAGAGACATAGTTGATGCCTGGTGTTCTTCACCATGGAGAACGGTTTACAGAATGGCATCTCAAAAAATCACGATAAAAACCCCGGCGCCACTTTGAATGGCGACATTGCACGCATGGATCGATCGAATAGCGCGGCGACCGCACCGGCTGCTGCAACCAACTTGGCAAACGGCGCTTCGTCGTCATGGCGCATGAACGACCTCCCCGATGAGATTCGACACATTACTGAGGGCTTTGTCCCCTTGGGACTTCTCCTGTCGCGACTGGCCCAGATGACGCATAACCAGCTCCAGGCCCATATCTTGCAGCTATCCAAGATGAATATGCCTCCCGCCGCTGTTCTAAATGGGAATTCCGGTGCTTTAGTCGACGACACTGTCGAGGAGAGTAGAATCAAGAAAAAAGGCCTAATCGAATTCATCCAGGAGACCCATGGAAAATGGGTGAAGGCTCTTGTCATCACATCATGGAGCAGGAAAGTTGGCGACGTTAGCAAGCTGATTGATCTGATGGCCCATCTCAGGGAATACAGCAATTGCTACAATGTCACACTGGAAACATTAATCGACCTCAAGCGCGACCTGGTGGGCGCCCGACTTCCGAATCCCGATCTCCAAACCGCCCTGCAGGTACTTGCCACCGGAGAAGCGCCGTGGCTGCCCGACTTCAACTACGTCCCTCCTCCGGCCATGACCGCCGAGGAGCAGATGCAATGGATCGAGGAACTGAACACCCTGCTGTCCATCCGCCTAAACGTTGAGGACCACGACAGAATTCCGTACCACTTCCGCGACTACAGCATCGATTCGGGCCGTGTGACGTTCAAAGTACCGGGGAGTTCGAGGTGGATCTCACCATTGCCGACGAAGATTTCGACAAGCAGTTCTGGTTCCTGGACTTCCGCTTCAGCTGTAGCCCAGCTCCCGTGAAGCTAACCGACACGTTGTACATGTTCATGGAAGCTAGGGTCAACGAAGTTCTCGAGAAGGATGGCCTGCAAGGATGCTACGACTTCTTGCACGAGTTCGTGTTGACACACAAGGTCACCGAGTTCACCAGACAAGCATTCGAGATGCAAAGAGGTCTCTGGGTCGACACTCTCAAGGTGGAACGACTCAACCGAGCCATGTCCATCCAGTACTGGACCAACCGTTTAGCGCCCAACGCACCGAAGAGCTGGATTATTTTGGGAGTTCACAGCGGCAAGCGCACAGGAGTGGTCGCCCACCCGAGCCAGACCAGCTACATCAGCTTACGGTGGTTCAAGGATGGCAAAGAGATCAAGGATGTCCCGCTCGACTTGAACGACGCCGAGATTTCAGCCGAGTCACTACTGAAGCAGGTGATTGCGAGGCATACAGAGCATATTCTTTCGAGCATGTATAAAAAGCTGCAGACCAAGGGCCGTTACATGCGGAAGGAGGCGGCGTTGTCCTTGCACATATCAACTCCCGAGCCCGCCCAAATGGCACTCAAGATGCAGCTCGTCTCACGCGATTCCGTCTCTCTTCATATTGTCCCGACGACCGGCTTGTTCTGCCTGTCCCCGCCGCTGCCTAGCATTATCAACTCGGAAGGACGCCTGAACGCAGCTAAAGACCCATCCGAAGACGGGCTTGCGGCCCTCGAGGCTCTCAGGTGCACTTACGTTATGAAGGAGATCGGCCGACGTGGAAAGAGTTTGAATTGGAACTTGTGCCGGGGGCCGCTGCGGCCGGAAGAAGTCAAACCTATTCTGCAAACCCCGGGAATTCCAGACTTTGTGGCTCACCAGGCGCGGTTGGCCCGCGGATTGGTTCGTCATGTTAAGCCTGAGCCCGAGTGGCGATAGATGGTGGTTGATTGAAACGTAAGTTGTTGACAAGGGATGGTATTGCACTCCAGATTACCCACTAACAGGACACAGGACGCAAAGTGCGACTCTCAATTCGGGGGCCAAACTATCGACCTACACCCAATTGCCGCTCACTCCTGGCCTGCCAGACTTCTCCGACAACTTCTTCCACAACCTGACCCTCTTCAGCGCGGCGCTGATATCCCATGTTATTGACCTAAAAACTTTACACGGCCGCAGGGTTAAGCATCTTGTTGGCAACCTGGGGACTCGTTCTTTGCCGCCGAATGTCCGGATACCGGCTGTAGTAGTCAAGTTATCCGAGATAATTAAGTTGGGACGGTCTACGGGGAGCAGCCGGATCTCATCATGGGCCGAGGACTTCGTTTACATCGAATTCAAGGGCGCCGGGAATAGGAGCCGCCGGCGCCGCACGAGGCCGACTGTGACAGGAGGCACCCCCGGCCAATCAGGACAGCAACCTGGTGACGACAACTCGGAACAGCCGCAGCACCTAGATACCATGGTAGAGGCTCGTTTTAAGGTGTCGGACCGCGCCAAATTCAGTCTACTCAAAGGCCATGTGGAACGCGACGTGGCGTTTAACCCACGTCTCGGCGTATTCGCCCTTCGACTCGGTGCCCATGTCGGCACCACCATTTTTGAAAGCTTAGCGCATCGACTCCAGGCCATCGAGAGACTTGTCGATTGCATCGATGCGATCCGTAAGAGCGACAAGGACATCAAGTGCGAGAGCATCACGCTTTCCCAGGTTGTGTTCAGCTACAGCGATGCTATTGGTCGCAAGGCCGGCGTGCAGGCCCAAGCCAGCTTGCACCGTTGGAAGGCGACGCTGGATCTTCGAAAGGATAAGATCGCCCTGGTGTTGGAGAAGGGCAACCCCCATCTACGGGCGTTGGATAGTTTCACCCAGGTGCTCAACTCCAATCTGGGATTCGCCAAGATACCCCTGTATCTTGCCCTTACCTTGCCGATCGTCAAGGCACTCGACGACATTGTGGACGCGTGGATACCCCTGGAAGCGAAACACCAAGGTCGTGCAGAGGTGTTCACTTCAGCAGTCGACTGTTTCAATGTCCGCTACACGTTCCCTGGTGGGCCGGATAAGAGGCTACCATCCCGGCAAGTCGGGATCCGGGCTAAACTCCAGACCAAACAAAGTCGGAGTAACGAACCGCGTTGGTGGATAACACGGGTCCCCGAGCCCCTGGCGGCGTCACCGGCTCAAGATGACGAGTTCGGGAAGGCGTTGCGGAAGGTGTGGGAGCCCAGCAGCGAGAAGTGCTGGCAAGGATTCACGACGAGCGCCTCGTGCTTGACGGACGACACGATCGCGTCCCTGCTCCAGGCTATAGACCAGGCCATCCGCGAGGCGTCCAAGAAGATGCCGTCGCCCAAGGCTGTTAGGCAGCAGCCTCCTAACCCCGCGGCCCATGTTGCGAAGGGCGCGGCGATGAAAAACCAGCACCCGAACCAGCAGACACCCATGATGATGAAAAATGGCAACAACGGGCCGCCGATGAACCTGAAGATGCCGCCGCAAGTCATGAATCGAGCTCGCAGTCAGCAGCAGGTCCATCGCCCAGGGCCGCCGCAGCAACAGCCGCAGCACCACGATAATCTTGTGGTGATTGATCCGTAGGACCGGTCGGTTGCCTCGGTCCAGGATAAACTTTGTCTTATTTGTATGAAAGCCGCCGACCTTTCCCCTGGACACCTTTTCATGGGTGTTGGCATTTAGGGAGAGAGAGAGGAAGCGAAGGAGAGAAATCGTTGGATTTTGGTTTTTTTGCTATGCGTAGACGAAGAAAGAAAGAAGAGGCCCCAAAGGTTGGCAAAATTTGCATTTGAGATACCCAGGAATAGGCGGTAACTGCATCCAACAAACATCGTCACCAATCAACAATCCACCTTGGCGGCGGCTCACGTTTTATCAAATAGATAAATATTAATGACAAAAAAATACGTTGAATAGTAACATGTGTTCTGACTAACATGGTTGACTGTGGGTGATGACAATAGAAATCATTCCGACTTGTTGAGTTATATTTGTATTCACTTAGATGTATATACGTACATAGCATAAATCTACGCCGCGACCGTAGCCGTAGGCGCAGCCACTGCCGCCGCCGCCGCGCCGCCACCCGCCGTCTTGCCGTCCTTGTCGCCACCAGAGCCGTCGCCCAGCATGCCCTGGATCAGCTTCTGGTGCACCTCGCGCCAGCCCTTCTCGATCTGGCCCTTGCATATCGAGGCCAGCAGACGGTTGCAGCGACACTCGCAGGTCTGCACGAGCTCCAGTGTCGCTTCTTCTTCTTCTTCTTCTGCTGTGCCGTTCTTGTTCCTGGGGGATCGATCTCGCAGATGAACCAGGTCGTCTCGAGCACGATGCCCAGCGGGCTGCGCACGCGGACCCAGACGCCGTCGGCGCAGTCGACGAACTCCTCGACGCTGGTGACGTCGCTGGACCAGACGGGGTTGGGGACGTGGTCGTGGACCTCGTAGACCTTGACCTGGTCCCCGTCGGCGGCGGCGATGGGCACGATGGAGGCCGGGACTTGGTACGAGGCGTAGTCCCCCGACACCTCGCCGGGCGCGGAGAGGCGCTTGTAGGACGTCAGGTGCGGGTCCGCCGACAGGAACTGGTCGTGGTTGTGCAGGGCGGCGAGGGCGGCGGGTTTCGTCAGGCGCGGGGGGAGGGGGTTTTGTTGAGGATGGTGAAGCCGCCTTGGAGGACTGGGTTATGGTATACGGGTCAGTATTTTTTGAAGGGTCTCTTTCTCTTTTTCTCTTTTCCATCTTGCGTCCAGGTATGTCGTTCCTGACGACGATATCCGAGCTGGAGATGCGGGGTGGCAGGGCGCATGGCAGGGGGGTTTAGTGGGATGAGCTCCAGTGGCCGGGATGGCGGGGTGCAGCAACGGGAACGGGAGACGGGAAACGGGGACGGGAGCTTGCTTGGGGTTGCTTACACGACATGATGATGTTCTTTTTGGGGTCTCGCAAGCTTGTCCGTTATTTTGCTCTTCTTCTTCTTCTTCGACTGGGAGGTGTGTAAAGCAGAAGCGAGAGAGTGGTGCTATCGATTGTCAAAATGGGGCAGCCATCGTTTGATATATGTCGTTTATCGGTTGTTTATGCATGCGGAAACCTGCACAGTCGCGTCTGCTTAGGCGGGCAAGGCAGGCAACGCCAATCACCCGGAAAGTCTCGCGATTCAACACCCGTGTTTCACAGGGCCTCGATCTGCTATTGTTTCAGCACGACCCCCCCTTCCTTCTTCTTCATGCATGCAGGAAGACTTCATAGGTAGTATGTACCTGTAGTCATCGTCACGTGGGCAATGTACTTGGGCTGGTGATATATCAAAGTTGAATAGGCAATTTCTCGCCTATTGAGTTTATCAGTTCCTCGGTTCGCAATGTGCAAAACAAACTATTCTAAACGTAACCAGACGTCATGACACGGGGTCGAATCGATAGCAGCCCGACCAGACTTTGCGCCGGCCGTAACACCATATGACAGGAGAGCGGGAGAGCTGGTGAAAGGATGCATGAAATGTCCATTCAATCAATCGGCCTCTCTCCCCCATCCCTAAACTTACGCCACTTCCTATCCGGCTGGAACACAACCCTGACGCACGCCCGCCCGAAGAGCTCCTCAATGTCCGCCTTGGTCGCCGCCGGGAGCCGAGGGTGCGGGGGACATGCCGACTCCCAGCGACGCCGGGAGATGCCATCCGGTCTGGCCTCCTCGGCGGGGTCCTCCTCGTCCTCGCCCGCGACGCCGACGCACACGACGCGGAGCCGGGAGAACCGCGCCTCGACGCCCACGGCCCGCGCCAGCCGCCGCAGGTCCGCCGCCAGCGCCGGGTGGAACCTCCGCAGCCGCAGCACCTCGAGCGTCGGCTCCGGTGGCAGGTTGATGCGTCGTTCCACTGTCAGGGTAGTGAGTGCGGGCAAGGGCGGGAGACACCCACACTCGTGCAACCGACGGACCGCACGGAACGTCGCGTCATACATTGATCGGTAGAATGTGATCTCTCGCAGATTCGGCAGCAGGAAAGGGAGCAGTCCCACCAG
Source organism: Apiospora kogelbergensis (assembly GCF_038363985.1). Taxonomy (NCBI): domain Eukaryota; kingdom Fungi; phylum Ascomycota; class Sordariomycetes; order Amphisphaeriales; family Apiosporaceae; genus Apiospora; species Apiospora kogelbergensis. The sequence continues at coordinate 8,269,047 of NW_027117418.1, read as the reverse complement.
CGGCAACGGCCCCCATTCCCTGTTCATCACAAGGCTAACGTCGTAGGGATAGCGAAAGCGGTCCACGACCGTCTGCCGGACAAGTCTTGCAATTTCCCCGGCTTCCTTCTCCGATTCTCTGGCAATTTGTCTGAGTTCACCATCCGCGTCGCTGCCGACTATATCGTGGCAAAGATTCGTCCCAAAGACCTTCAACAGCGCGGCCAGGCGCGGCGACTCCAGCATGGTGCGGTAAAAGCAAATGGAACCTATGACCCCGTTCTCGTTTGACGGACGCAAAAATGAACCACACTCGTTATACAAGGCAGGCCCAGCAAAGACTCGTAGGGCCTTGCAAGCTCGACAAAGATGAGCTAGAGTGTGGCGGTCTCTCCATGGTATCATGAGAATGTCACGTATGAGGAACCAGATCTCTGCCGGAAACGAAGGCATTGTTGGAGACATGGTGCGCCCGTAATCAATCAATCACAACAAGAAGCCAAGATGTGTATGCGATGAGCCTGAGGATGGAGATGCGGTCTCGTATGCGCGTATGAGTAAGCAACAGCGAAACCGCACCCCTCACGATATTGCTCTCATCATTAGCTGCACTGACCCAATGATGGGACGGCACACGAATGTCACCCGAAAGAAGTTTAGGCAACACAGCATGTGTCGATCTTGGGCGTCCAACCCGATAGTCCATATCTTGATTTAGAGTTACGCTGGTTATCAATGGTCTGTCTGTGCACATCCGCTATAGACCAGCTCGCCCATAGGCAAGCAAAGCCGATCATGCAGCAATTAGGCCTTGTGATATGCCTCATAGCTTATTGATGCGCTTCCGCGCCACATCCAGCACGCGCCCCAGCTCGAACGAGATATCCGAGACTGCGAGCTTGGCATTGTCCTCGTCCGGCACCCCCTGAGCGTCCATGGCGTGGATCCGGGTCCGCATGGCCGTGCGGAGCTTCGCCATCTCGAAGTACATCGCGTCGAGAAACGTGCCGTCATCCAGTCTGGCTAACGAGCCCGGGTCGAGACAGTTGCTAAACGAAGAAGCAGCCGGAGGTACTGGCGGAGGCGGCGCTTGTAGCACTTGCGGCGTAATCGTCTCACGGGCTCGTAGCTCCTCTTGCACTTGGCCGAGCTGCCTCTGCAGATCTGCCAGCCGCTTCTCGGTAGCCTCATCGGCCTTCACGCGTTCGCCAAGCTGCTTTTGCAGTTCGACCACCTCGTCCTTGATGACAGTCTCCTCCGTAGACCTGTCCACCTTTGCGCGTTCACCAAGCTGTCTCCATAGATCCGCCAGCCGCGCCTCCGTAGTCTCGTCCGTCTTTGCGCGTTCGCCAAGCTGTTTCTGCAGTTCGGCGACCTGGACTTTCATAGCAGTGTCCTCCGTAGACGACTTGTCAGTCTCCGCGCGCTGCGCCTTGCAGTCGTTGGAGTGCTGCTCCAACTGGTTCTGCAAGCGCTTCTCCGCATCGCGGATTTCCTGGTGTATTCCGTCACATCGTTTGTTCAATGATAGATACCGATTCCCGCTGTTAGCTTTCTCATCGTTGAGCCGTTTCTTGGTCTCCTCGATATGGCCATGTGTAATTCGGAAGAACTCTTCGTCGGCGGTATACTTGGTCTTCAGCTCCGCCTGCAACGTCCGGGTAAGTTTGGTCGTGGCGGCTCGCGCAATCTCCTCGTCCTTTTTGTGCATGTCCATGGCCACCTGGGCCTCGGTTAGTTTCTCTACCAATTTATCTTCGAGGCGGCGGCTGTTCGACGATTGATGCTTCAGAATATCTCCATGCGCCTCGGTCACTTTCTGGAGGCTCCGTATCCGACTCGTATCGTTGGCGCGGTCTTGCATTTGCGCTTCCAGCTCAGCGAGGCGCTTCCGATCGAGTGCCCACTGTTCCAACTGCTCCTTCTGCGAGTCTACGGAGGCTTCGAGCTTCTCGAGCTGGACTTGACGCTGCTCCAGACTATAAAGAAGCTCCTTCATGGCGACCACTGACTGAGAAGCTCCTGCTTCCTCTTCCTCTTGGAATTCTGACTTCTCGACGAATAGTGACTCTGATCCCGCGGCGGGGCTTATGGTCCTATCAGGGGTTCCAGCCATAGCAGCCTCACTGGTATCATCATGTTCCAATTGATCGGCAGGGGCTTCCGCCTCTACCTGTGGCTTCTCGCGTGATTCCACTACTTCAGTGATATCCATGGTCACGTCCTCGTTCGCCTGTAGATCAGCCGGTTTCTCATTCGCCTGCTGAGGCGTCAGGGGCTGGGGAGAGGTCACTGCGATTCCGGAGTCGATGTCTTCGCAAGGGGTCCCTAGTCCAGTCACGATCGGGGCCAGGACAGTCGTGCGAGCAAGTCGCGGGGATTCGCCAGTTGGGCCGGTAGCTATCCGTTTGTTGGCCGTATCTGCTTCTTCCGGGAGTTCGTCTCGAGATCGTTTACGTGAGTTTTCGGTGGAGGCAGGACTGCCTTTATATGTTAAGACCAATTCGTCTAGAGACTGAACGTGGTTAGGTGGTTTCGCAGGTGTCGAATTGGGTAGCTTTTCGCAGCTGCCGTTTGTAGTTGTATCATCTCCTGGTGCATATGCCTGCTCTGTCGAACGCAGTGGACGCTGTGGTAGCTTGGGAGGCGACTGAGGCGCTGGCGGCTTGGGAGGGACATTCCTGGCCGCCTGGGCCTGGGGTACTTCGTCATCTCTCGGCCGCCTGGGCTCTTCGAGGGACGGGCGTCGCGGGGGGCTGAACGGTTGTCGGAGGTCGAAGCGCACTCGTCTCTGTGTGTCGGCGCGCGGGGAGGTGGGGATGAAGTTGGGCGAAGTATGCTCGAGAAGCTCCGGGGCACAAGTGCCATTGTTGAACTGCTGGTTGTGCACGCCCTGATCGTTCAGGATCCAGCCCAGCTTGGACCTCCATTTGTTGAGCCGTCGATCCCATTCGGTCTGCGTGATGGGAGCGTGCTCGCCCTGGCGTAGGCCGTTGACTATGTCGGCCAACTCGGCAATCCGGCAGAGGGGCTTCCCTCCGCCGACACTGGAAAGTTTCTTCCTGCAATCCCGTCGACCTTCGCAGTAGAGCTTGACGGTTTCCTCGAGGGTATCGGAGCTGACGGAGGCGAGCCTGAGAAGGTCGCGGATCTTGTACCAGAAGCCGCGCAGGCCCCAGAAGTCATCGAAGAAGACGACGGCCTCGAAGAGTATGCGCAAGTTGGTCTCGAAGCGTAGGTAGCTGTCGACATCGCCGCGCGACTTGTGATGGGGCAAGAAGCTGGGTTTCTGGAGGAATTTGAAGACATCGCGGTTGGACAGCATGGGGTCCCCATTGTAGAAGGTGAAGCCAGTGAGATGCCAGTTGCTGTACTTCCCCCGTGTCGAGGGGCGCCGGTCGGCGGCGCAGTTGGGGAATGATCCGGGTGGGCCATGTATTGGGCCATGGCCAATTGATGACGTCGCGTAGGGCTGCTGCTGCTGCTGCTGGCCAGATGTCTCACACTGAATCAGACATCGATTGGGGAAGGCATGCGGTGTGCACCTGTTCCGGAATTTGGTTCGCGAACTGTCTAGCTGTCTGTCTGGCTGGGTAAGGAGGCCAAACGCGGGAAGTTGACGCGAAAGAAGTTGCTTGCTTGGTCGGGCGGGCAGAAAAACGATTTGCAGACAAAGCGAACCTGGCAAGGCAACCTGCAGCAGACGCAACCTGCTGGGACGGTCCCCTGCACAGACCACTAGACCTGTCACAGGGAAGGCCAGCCGATTTGCCGAAATGAGGACTTTGGTATTTTCTCAATAATTCTCAATGAAGCCATGCTCATACATATTTCTACGGTATCTTCAAGTAAGCACTTCGTCTTCTAAAAAGGCTTGTTTAACGCCGAACCCACCCCCATCCCCAGCGCAAGCGGGCAGCGGGGCCAGTGACCTCATCTTAGCACTAATCTCACAAGGGAAGCCTAAAGCTTCGGTGCAGGCTTCTGTGCAGTGGGTGGATTGGTCTGGCGCCGGCTTAGCTTCGCCTTCCCGTTAGTGGACATGGACAACTCGCAGCAACACTCACCGCCAGGCGGCACGACCAGAACACGACCAGAACACGACAAGCCACGCTGCAGGCTAACCAGACTCCACTGTAGCAGATGCTGCAAGGGGCCGTTCTCCCCAGGTATCATTTTGGTAAGCCGACTGGTAACAATCTCAACCCTTGCCAGTAACCCCAAGTTGGTTGTGTAAGCCCGATAAGAGCACCAACTGCCACATGCATAAGGATCCAGGCAGCGAGATTCTAGCGAGATATAATTTCGGTTCTACAGTGTTTCCTGTGCCTTTCCAACTTCGCAATCCTCCCCCTCCCTAACCATAGTCTGAGTGGTATGATCCCACGTTGCAAAATGACCTTCGACCCCCTGACTACGACAGCCACAACTCTACAGCAGCTCCTGCAAGAGGGAGCTATAACGAGCGTCCAGATTGTTGAAAGATACCTGCTGCAGATTGAGCGACACAATCATGTACTCAATGCATTCATATCCGTCGCACCACGAGACAGGTTATTGGACCAAGCAGCGGCCCTTGACGAGGAACGTCGGGCCCATCGCTGCAGGGGTCCTTTGCATGGGATTCCCATAGTGTTGAAGGTGAGCCTTTAGTCTTCGTGGAGTCTATCAACACAGGAGGGAGCTGACTGCACATGGTAGGACTGCTTTGTAACGTCGCACGAGCTGGGCATGTCGACCACAGCCGGGGCGTGGGCTTTTCAGGGGCCAAGGCCACCAAGAACTCGGGCCTTGCGCAGAAGTTGATGGATGCCGGTTTGATCATACTAGGGAAGACGAACATGACGGTAAATCATGCCTAGGGCTGGAAACTTGTTTTCGCTGAAGTGTTGTTGACGGCATTGCCCAGGAGTTCTGTGGCATGAAGATGATGACCTCGCCTGGACGTTCTGCCGTGGCCGGACAAACACTGTCTCCATATGTAGGCGCCATCAAAGACGGGGGAGACCATTCTTGGTCACTCGGTAGGCATTGAGGATATCGTACCGATATGACTCTGAGTAACGAAACATCATCCAGTCTCCAGGCGGCTCCTCTACCGGCTCGGCCGTCGCCGTCGCCGCCGGCTTCAGTCCCCTAGCGGTAGGCACGGAAACCATCGGATCGATCATGACGCCGTCATCGCGAGCAGCACTCTATGCCATCAAGCCCACCACGGGCCGGCAGGACACGTCTAGGATGTACCGGATGACGGAGTTTTTCGACAGGTATGGCCCCATGGCGAAATCTCCCGCGGACCTGATCAGCATCCTAGAGATCATACTTGATCGCTCGCTTCAGACCGGTGCTCTTATGTCTAGGGGCAAGTGGGAAAGTCTCGCCGTGAGCTTCGTAGATCCTAAGATCTGGAAGCTGGCTCCCGAGATATGCAAGCAGGAAGAAGGGACCTTAGAACAGATGGTAAACTTAGAAGCTCCCCTGAGCCTTCCAGTGGTTCGACGATACTGACCAAAAGTAGGTGGATGACTACGAGGCTATGGTTTCAGTCCTGCAAGAAGACGGGTGTACAATCAAGTATCCCATCGAGCTTCAAGACTGCTCTGTGCTTGCAGTTGATGGACAAGACGCCATCATGCCGATCGCTTGTAGGTTTCACTTTCCCAATTTATTACGGACCCCAAAAATTGACTTGTACACTCAGACTGGGAATTCAAGCACATTGGCCTTCCCAACTTCATCGATGCATTCGACGAATGTCTTGTCACGTCTCTTGAAGACCTGATTCAGCTGAACAAAGACCACGCCGAAACGGCAATGCCACCACGTGAGTTCCGTCAGACGTGAAGCATATATAGTCAGAGCAGGTCTCACATTCTTTCCCAATCTATATAGCCCATACGGAGCAGAACGATCTCATAAAAGCTCTAGAGATGAACGAGCCGGCCAGGGAAATCAAGATTCTCGGGGACAAACTCCGAGCCAAAACGAGACGAATCCTCGACGAAATCTACGAGGAGCAAAACATCAACCTCATTGCCGCCCCCGTCGACTCTGCCTTTTGCATATACGCTGCCGCAGCCGGTGAGCCGCCATGATTTTCTCAACGATCACCCAAAAGTATATATAGCTGACCTACCAGGATACCCCCTGGGTCACGTTCCTCTAGGCCAGCTCCGATATAACGGGCGGCCGTTTGGGCTTTGCTTGATGGCCAGGGCGGACGGCGAAGAGGTGCTGCTGCGGTTCATGTCGTCGTATGAGGCCACTGTCTCACCACGGCCGGTTCCAAGTCTATTACAGTAAACAGTACATATAGCCGAAAATATGCAATGGGATACCAAGAATTTCAAAAGCTTAATTCTATGTACATTACTTTATATGCTCGTCGAGAGAGTTTCAGCTGTGGTCGCTCTAGACAGTGCCTTGGTGCCTCAGCTCTTCTAGCACTTTGAATATTTCTCGTCCCGGGTTGCAAACGGCCACATTCAAAAGGCTGCTGCGAAGGACACGCACGCGGCGGCGGTGAGTCGCCGACTCTATGACTTCCATGAAGCGCCGCTCGAGTTGTTGCATAAATTCCTCCTCTGGTACAACATAATCTTCCTCTTCAGGGGCATGCCGTTCCTGTTCATGACTTTGAATGAACCATTCTGGGGTAGCAATGCGAAACCATTCCCCCAACAGGTCTACCTTTGTAAAAATGAGGATTAAGTTAGAGCTGCTGAGTTCAGGGCTTTCGAGAAAAGACTCCCATGCTTTTAATCCTTCTTGCAACTGGTTGCTGACTCCGTCTTCGACCAAAGTCTTAGCGTAACAGGTAACGTCTACTGTGAATATCACTGTATCGGGGTGCTTCATGACATGTATCCATTTCTTCCTCTCGGAACGAGCTCCCCCCAGTGTCAATCACAGCGTATGTGATATCTTTATATCTGAATCTCGTTTCTTGCGTACCGATGGTCCTGACGCTGGCATGAATCAAGTCTTGGTCGGAAGGTAAGTACCCTGAATCCATTATCCGTTTTACGTGATGGACGAAGTAGGCATAGCCTTCGTTCAGATGGTACGCGGATCTCTGACGATACGCCTCCAGGAATCCAGCGTTCTCCCAAAGAGATTGGATGAGCCACACATCCTCCACTGTAATAACATTGAATGCGTATGACTCGAGGAAATCGTTATTGAACGGTATGTCCGAGCGTTGCATGTGTCCCAATATTTTTCGTGTGCCCTCTATAAGGTTATCCCGAATGACGTCGGTAAGTAACGCTCGAAATCTATCCGAAAACTCCTCTCGATCGAGAAGCATAGATCTATGCAGTGCGGACTTCCCACTTTCCGAGATTCCAGCAATTACCACTCGTTGGACGCCAGGAACTGGTTCCAATGGAGTAAGGTTTCCGGTGTCCATTCTCGGTATTTGCGTGCCCTTCCTCCGCTGACTTGTAAACGTTGATCGAAGTTGCCAGTAAACGGTTTTTGGCACTGGCAGGACAGAGTATTGAGACTCGTTATCGTTGTCTTTGGTTGACAAGATATTGGAAACAGAATCGGGAGAGGAGGGTCCGCGCTTTGTGAAGGCAGTCTTCAGTGGCCCGATTTTAAGTCCTCTGATAGCTTGTCTTAGATGGGATCTCTCGGCCAGTTGGTATACCCTGGATCCAAGAACAACAGCATCAAAATCGAAGTTGATGCTAATAAGCTCAGTGCCCTCGGAGATTATGCTTAGCGAGTCGCTGTCAAGGCCAACAATGGAAGATGAGCAGTCCTTAGCGAATCTCAGCACCTCTTGGTTATCGGGCTGGGACACCAATGCATCTTGCTGCGACCAGGATGAGCTAGGGCACCAGTCAGCGATCATATCTTCTAAAAACAACAAATTGCGTGAGCTTACCATTCTAAAGCTTGTAATAAGAGATTGAGTGCGTTAACCTGCCGATCCAATAGGATTGAGTACTCCGACATGTCTTTCTCATTCCAGAGAAACTTGAGCTTCTGTTTAGTATTCAAATCCTCCGATCTTTTGGCCTCGAAGCGGCCCAGCTGTTGGTGAAGCGCCCAGACTAGCGTGCTGAAGCTGTCAAGCGAATTGCCGATCTGCATGCCTAGCTGCTGATATCGTGGACCCTGAGCCGGTTCTGGACTGTTCCAGGCAGATAACTGATCTAGAGCCGACTGCACAGTGTATAATTGACCGATCATGGTTGAGAGTAGCAAAGGGCATTTGTGATACCTGGTTCTGATCGAGTTCAGCTTCATGAGGCTCTTGACGACAACTTCGCTCAAAGAGACAGCAGCGCCCACCACCTGGAAAACGGAAATCGGGTCCATGACGGCTGTAAGAGATGAACAAAGCAAGAGAGTTATCAGAATGTTTCTTCGTAAAAGTACGCAATCAGAGGGTGAAGTAATGAGGCAAGGAAATTATTCAGAAGTCATGAAATGGTTGTGTAAATGAAAGCATACGTTCTGAGGAGGTTAGATTGGAAATTCTCAGTAAAATCAACCTTAATCACGAAGGAAGAAGCCTTGAGGCTCAGCCACTTGTTCTCAAGCAGTCAGCCCAAAGTGGTGGGTTGCTCAACAGCTCGTAATGTATCAACTGGGCGCCAAAATGCCTTTCATAGGCGAGGATGGTGGGACAGATTACCTCGAAAACGGTCCAAGTGGGCGTTAAAGAATTCCGCCCTATGCACGAGCCTTGGCTAGACACACAATCTCCGAAGGCTTATTCGAAGCTGGTTGGTGGCCTGCTATTGCTGACCACCCTTTTTTTGCTGGGGAGAGGTGTTCAGCCCGCCCCCAAGTGCCAAGGACGGCTGGTTTCCCCAGGATTGCGACTATAAACTGCACTTGTAAACTGCGCCTGCTTAGCCAATGTCGTGCCAGCCTTGTAGTGTTAGACAACAAAGATCGCCGTGGCCAGTTTTTTAGTCTTTCACGGTAAATAGCAGGTTTTGCCGAGGATGTATAAGAAGATGTTAAGGACATCAAGGGTGGGTAAAACAGATTCGCCGACGCTATGTAACTAATAAAACGGGGTATCTAACCATGTATATACATATATATTTCTGCCCATTAATGGCAAACATCCTGGATTCCTCCCCCTGAAGTCACGCTGTCCATTGCGTACGGCAAGTCCCTGGATGATTCAAAAATCGCATTGCCACTCCATGCGAGACGGGAGTAAGCGTTTACTTAGTCGATCGTCATCCTGTGCGGCAAAAACGGACGAACACCATAAGCGGTGTGTTGCAGCAGGATGGGGTTCTCGCTCGGGTTCCGCGAGTGGAGGTCCTTGTTCTTGGCCTGGCCGTACGTCTTGAGGCCCTTGTCGTAGTTGAAGAAGCAGAGGATGGTAGTAAAGATGGTGCAGGTCAGCATGAAGAGCGTGATGCAGTCGAAGATGGTGAGCATGTAGGCGTCGGGCTCCTTCAGTAGCTTGATCAGCTTGTACACGAGGTACAGAACGCCTCCAAAGTCGATAAACTTGAACGGAGTTAGCTGCCTTTGGCCCGAGGAGAAGTTTGGTAATGCGGGGGAGGGTCAACCCCAGAGGAAAACTTACGAGGACCACTGCTGTGCCGATCTTGTTTTCGCTCCTCGCGAACAAGACGCCGGCCACCGCCACGAATTGGACGAAAGCAGTGCCGCCGATGGTCATGCCAAACTCCGGATCACTCGGGTCGGACATCTTGACGATGTTCTGGATGAGGAAGCCGAGCATGAAGAAGAAGTTGAACTTGATGAGGGCCACGTTGATCTGTAAAACCTCGATGAGCACATACGCACAGAAACAGGACAAAATCGACAGCGTGCACTTACTTCGAGGGTAAATACACGACGCCTCATGCCGATGTCGGCATGGATGACCTTGTACACCAACCAGGCAAACTCGGCGTGGAGCCGGTAGGCGATGAAGCACATGGCGGCGGTGCAGACGGCGAGCACACCGATGAGGGCGATGAGGGCGGGCTTGATGTCCTGCCAGACGTGGCTGTCCGGGTCCAGGATGGGGCGCTCGCCCATGGCGAATGAGACCTCGAGGCGGCCCAGGGCGTCGTGGATCTGACGGGGCTGGAAGATGGCGTAGACGGTGAGCAGTAGGTTGTAGATGCACAGGCCGACGACCTGGATCATGCTGGTCAGGCGCAGCGAGTCCCAGAACAGCAGCAGCTCGTAGACGAAGCCGAAGAGGAACAGCGACGCGTACATGGGCACCGTGTGGCCCGCCGTCACCTGGTAGGCCTCGGGGGCCAGGTTGTCCTCCACGGTGAGCAGGACATAGCTGCCGATCTTGGTGTTAGTCACGGATAGAGCGGGATTGGGAATGGAGGAAGGTCGGCGAGGTATGACGATGTGGAAAGGAGAGTCACGTGATGCACGCGGATGAAGACGTACGTTTCGAGAAGGACTGCCGAGACACATTGCACGACGGCAACCGCTAAAAACAGGCGCGTCCACGTCGTTTTAGGAAAGTACATGATTAAAAAAGGGCTAGTGCTGAAAGACTAAAAAGACTAAAGGGACAAAGAAAGACAAAAAAAACGGTCGAGAAGGTGGAGGATGGACCTTGTTAATCGTTGTGATAGGGAATGACGTAGGGAATGAGTGAGCGAATGACTATAGAAAAAGCATGAATACCAATCAAGTAATGAGCGAATCAATCCTGTCCCGGTTCGGACCTGGCAGCCAGAAGGAAGAGAGATGCGACTCCCTCGCAGCCAGCATTGGCAGTCGGCTTTTTGACGCAAGAGGAAACGATGGCTCGGTGGATAATGCACAATGTGGAAGGGGTCCTTTTGGTCGGCGTCGGCATCCCCTTGGACGGGCGGGTGGGCTTCGACATGGTTTCAGCATCTGCTCGGGCACTTCCATTGGCCTTCCCGGGTAGTTCGTGACTAGTGCCGGCAGGGGGTCCCAGCAGCTGGAGCCTCATTCCTCGCCTCAACCCCTTAAATCCTCCGTGTCGCTTTGCCTACAAGCCTAAAGCCTACGCCCACAATATGTGCTGTCATGGCTAGCGGCTGTGCAGGCTAGCAGGCAAGCAATTTTTACTTGCATTGCATTGATCATCAGCTTCGACTACTGTGAATTGACGCATTCCCACCCAACTCGCTACACCTCCCTTTCTGTCCCCCTTCTTTTTTACTCCCTCCCCCAGCGGGTTCCCATTTCGTCTCAGCCTGGCCCTGCCATGCATGGGATCTCGCAGTCCGATCTCCAATCGATAATCCGTGTCGAATCGAGCCTCTGCATGGTCCACATCGCGGAATAATCCGCCTTACGGCACACCGATCATCAGAGAGAATCTCCCTACTTGCTCCATATTCAACAATATCTTTATATACATACCCATCCGGTCCCCAACAAACCCAACCACGACCACCACCACCATGGCCGCCGCCATGACGACGACCACCGACCCCGGCGACGCCCCCACGACGACGGAGCGCGGCGCCGGCCCGCTCACGACCGTCTTCCACACGCCCGAGTTCTGCGAGCCGGGCCGCTGGACGGACCTGGCCACGCCGCCGCTGTCGTCGTCCATCTGCATGCCGCCCAACTTCATGCAGTACTTCGGCAACCGCGCGGGCATGTACTCGCCCGGCATCTGCCCCATGGGCTACACGGCGGGCTGCGCGTACCCGACGTCGCTGCCGTCGACGGACAACGGCAAGCAGCTCTTCGGGGGCCCCCTGCTCGCGGGCGAGACGGGGCAGATCTGCTGCCCGACCAGCTACACCTGCTACACCGGCCCGCAAACGTTTCCCGACATGCCCTACCGCAAGTGCATCTCGGCCGGCGCCAGCTCGCGCACCTTCGTCGAGGACCGCGTCACCCACACCTCGCGCAACATGGTCTACGCCATCCAGGTGCGCTGGCAGAGCTCGGATCTGAGCAAGTTCGAAACGGACCCGACGGTGCCGGGCTCGACCTTCAACGGGCCCACGGCCACGTCGACGCCGGATCCCGGAGACGACGGGCCGCCGCGGCTGCCGCTCAACATCGTCATCGCCATCTGCATCGCCGTGTTCCTGATCGCGCTGCTGCTGGGTGTAGTCGCCTGGCTCTTCTGGCGCCGGCACTTCTGGAAGCAGCAAACGATCCACCGCCAGCTGGCCTCGACGCCCGACCTGTCCGAGTCGCATTTCCGGGACCAGCAGCACTCCGAGTCCTCGCCCACGGAGCCGACCGCCATATTTACGCGTCAGCCCAGGGCGCCCTTCTCGCGGCCCGGGACGGAAATGATCGTGTCCCCGCTGACGCCGGGCGGTAACGAAATGGACGATCGCCTGGGATCGACGATACACGAGGTCGACGCCAACACGCGGCCGTGGCTGGAGCTCGAGACGCGGGAAGAGGTGCAGGAACTGCCGTCGACTTCATTCGCGGCGGAGCTCGAGGGCAGCACGCCAGCGTCGGCCCGAATACTACAGCAACAGCGACAGCAGCGACTAGAAAAGGAAACCGAGGCGTATACTACGAGCACTACAAGTCAAGGCGAGGAGGCTGCTACGGACGAGAAATCAGCATTCGGTGGTGGGACCGACGGCAGCGTGACGAGGAGGAGGAAGTCACTGGGTGCGAACCGATTGACGCAGCAGAACCCGCCGCCCCCGTACGGCGACGCGCCATAATCAACACGGGATGCCATAATTTAATAGGGTTAATTACTACGAACATGACGAAACATCATGAAAAGCAATTGTTTCGATCAACAAGATACCTAATGAGAACGCAACTTGCGACAAGCAAGCAATCTTCTACTCATTCTCCATTCGTTCGTTCAGCTGAAGACTTTTGTCAGGCCTAGCTGCAGGGCTAGCGGGTGGAATTAAGGAATTAAGGCCTGCTATGGGGCCAAGACTGGGGTCCCCCTGGCGAAACCTGACAGTGTCCGGATGGATCGGCTGCTTGGGCTGCTAGCGCATTTCCAGCCTAGCCGTTCCCCTTTTCTTGACTTGACTGGGCTGCATCACGTGACCATTCTGGACGACGATGCAATCATCGAATGAGATGGGGAAGGTTGATACATATATATAATGCAAAAGTTGGATGAAGTTCACCATATCAGATGGCGGGGACCCCGGTGTCAAGTGGATATCCCGATTGCACGCCGGGTCACACAAATTGGTATCGCCCGGGCGATGCCAATCACGCCGGCTGTTGGAACGTGTAAGTAACGGTCAAGTAAGACTCCTTGTCCGTTCTCTGCACAAGTCAGCATTGCCGGCTACAAGTCTCTGCTCAATTTATAAACTCTGCATTTGTTCTTGTTCGTCTTTGTCGTTGACCAAAGTTCACGTAACAATGTCCGAACAACACCATTGTTAAACAAACACACCGCTGTTGAAAGCCTATTTCTCGTCAGTACATAATGAACCGGGTTGGCCTTTTCCAGATTCTAATACTCCCAAGACAAGCACACCCACTCGACAGCTTGATATCGAACAGAAAAAGAGAGAAAAAAACGACAACAAGCACAACCCCCTTCTGCCTACCTTTCCAACAAATACACAAACCCATCTCGTTTCACACAAGTTAATAAGTCAATATGTCCGGCACAAATGGTAACGGCAATGGCAGTGGCAACGGCAAGCAGCCAACCCCAACCACATTCTTTCAGTTCATGGACCTTCCCCGGAGCTAGTACGAGCGATTTTCAGTTTTTCCACCCCACTGAACGAGGCCGCGTTGTCAGCGACGTGCAGGGACCTGGTAAGCCTCAGCGGCATAAGCTGGGACAAGATCTGGGCCGATCCCGACCTCGCCTGGGCCTTCCTGAAGCGCGTGGAGCAGGACGCCAACCCGCGGCTGGTGCCGTGCCGCGACTGTCTCACCCTGCACCTGCCCCAAGCCTGCCTCCGTTCCTACGCGGAGCCCGGCGCGGACGAGACGTACAAGTGCCGCACCGCCGGCGCCCTGGCGCCCTTCACGGGCGACGTGTTCCTCAGCCTCAGCGCCAAGGAGCGGCGGACGCTGTACTTCGTGCGGCTGGTGCCGGCGCTGTACGGCCTGGCCAAGTACCGGCGGCTGGGCCTGGACACGTCGTTCATGACCGAGGCCGACCAGGAGGAGGAGTACGACCACGCCATCACGATCCGCACCAAGGGCGTCGCGCGGCCCGCGCGGCCGCTGACGGTCCGCGTGCGCAACAAGGTCAACCTGAACAAGTACGGCGTCTGGTTCCGGCAGACGCACGTGGTGCCCCTGAAGGACTGGATGGGCGCGAGCGGCGCCACCTTCGACGCAGCCACGCCGCGGCACGAGTGGATGTACAAGTGGCTGACGTGCAAGTGCGGCGACATGGGCCCGCGCTTCACCATTGTCTTGCAGGACTTCCCGGCCGACGACGGCACCACCCTGATTGGCCCGGTGTTCCTCATCCGCCTCGACGATTGGGACGCGTGGAACGACCCGTATGCGAGGGCGAACAACTTCACGGGGGGAGCGTATGCTCTGGACCAGCCACTTCCTCCAGGCGAAAGGCCCCTTGAAACCGGTCCAGGGCCCCTCCATTTGCTGCCCGTATTGCAGTACCGACTATGAGACCACTATAAGGTTTCTGGAAGACGGGCCCGAGTTGGTCATGAGCAGCTGGATGCACCTCGGCCGAGGCGATAGCCCGGACTGGATACAGGATGCGCTGTCCAACCTTATCTACCCTTTTGATTCTGATCAAGGTCGGATGAATGTCCGTATCGGCGGGCTTCGTGCGATGTCCGGCATGACAGCGTAAGTTCTCGAAACTCAAACGGGACTAGCCTCTAGTAGGACAGCCAACGGTGTAGTATTGTAGGGGATGCTTTGAAGGACGGATATGTAGGCTAAGGTAAGTAAACAGGTTAAGGTAGAGTAAAAACGTACCATGCTGACTTCGATAGAGCTCTGATCCCGTGATTGGTATACGTTTATAACTTTTCAAGTTGTTCAGACTCTGAACTTGTATTCAGTAAGAACGGCGTCACATAACGTCATTTTGCACGTACAACGAGAGCGACGAGAGCTCCGAGGCTCTAGGAGGAAAGGAGGAGGAGGGAGGGAGGTTGAGACGAACAACAATGAAGAAGCGGGAATGTAGGTGTCGAATCACCAAACAAGAGTTACCGCCATGACATGTCTCAATCAGATGGAGGGATGGGAGCCGGCCGGGGCAACCACACCAAGATCCGGTCAACGGCCACAGAGTGGTTAATAGCAGACGCGTCTTCGTCTCCTTGATGAGGCCTATCCATAGCATAGACACAGACGCAAAACATGATAATCAACCAACCAATCAATCAATAATCAACTCGTATTTAGAAGGGGTCTGGTAGGTGTCACAGGTGAACTCTTTATCATGTATTCAACAGCTCCTGCCTGGCCGCCGTTGACACTGCTTGGCTATCTGGAAAACCACAGTATTTCTGATTAGCAACTCTAGTTGCTGCTCGCTTGCTCAGCCTTTGACGGTGATTGTGTTTGCATACATAGCCCGATATGCGTCTCGAGGTGTATTTACGTTGGGCAACGTTACTCAGATGCGCTTTGTGAGGATGGGGGTGCATCGTACGTGATTCTTGTATTATTGGTGGAGTAGAACGGAGACATTGTGAAAACTGGTGAGGTCGAGGCGTAGTTGTGGCAGCTGGAAGATTGCAGGAAGGTTGCCGGGGGTGACTCCGTTGGTGGTTAGAATAGGTATTGGTTTTGCATACGAGCCTAGAACATGGTATGCCTTGACATGCCTAGTAAAAAATGAGCTTGAATGGCGTCGGACCATGTTGGTTATCATCTCACCAGTCACCAACAGAATTCCCCGTCCCATTTGGCGCTTGTATTGGCTAAATATCTCTTATGTTCGGATCTTGATTCCGTCTTCATTCTCAATGTCTCGCGTGATGACTCGGGGTAAGGGCGGATTAATCTCTATACGTCGAAATTTATTACTGACGCCTTCCCACAACAGGCGGTCATCTTCGTCGGCGTGTTCACCCTCTTCGGTTGCCTTTTGATGAAGGCGTCGGAAATCTTAGCTTCGAATTGGGTCCATGGCGATGGTTTCGGGTCAAGTGTGACCTCTTCCTTGGGCGTACCTCTGGGGTATGAAGTCGCATTAGAACACACCATCTCAACAAATACCATCCCTTTATTTAGTAACAATCACGGGTTTTTGCCAATTTCAAAGCTACCTATGGCACTAGAAACCAGTAAGCCGATACTTACCCCTGAGTAGAGCAAAACAGACTTACCAGGCCGGCAATGTAGACCTGCTGTCAGGGGAACGCAGGAGGGACTGATAATCAATATTAAATGAACCAATTCGCCCCTTAGGAGTATCCTTATCAGTGGTTTGATGTCAGTATCTTCGTCGCATTGTCGTCCTCTAACTCTTTGTGCGAACCGGACCTGTAAGTAAATGAATAGTGAATCTAAACAGAGAAGAAAGGATTCAACAGTCTTAAAGGCTCCTCATGTTTATTGAGTAATCTTTTGTTCATTAAGAGAGTAACTGTTATTACACAAACTTGTCGGTTTTAAACAATTCCATTATATAATTCCTATCGTCACAGTATAAAAGGGACGTCTTACACCTGCTCCCAGTTTATACCATACTCTCCATCTTCTCAGCATATCCAGACTCACCCTTGCTTATTAATACTCACCAATTACCCAAGCAAACAGACCTTACAGACTTATCTCGCCTTATTTTTTTCATCATGGCATCTTCCGGAAACCCCCCTCCGGCTTCGATCTCGAACAGCTGCCCACCGAGCTCATCCAGCTCGTCTTCCACCACGCCGGCCCCGTCGACCGCGCCGTTCTGGCCTCGGCCAGCGAGCGGATGCGTTTCATCGGCGGCGCCCGGATGGTCGACGACGTGTGGAAGGACCCCGAGGCCGCGTGGGAGTTCCTGCAGCGGCTGGAGCGGGACGCGGACCCCCTCCTCGTGCCCTGTTTCGAGTGCCAGAGCCTGCACGCGCCGCAGGCCTCCCTCCCGTCCCGCGACGGCCCCGAGCTCAAATGCCGGCCTGCGCCGAACGCCGCCGTCCACGACGGCAAGATGCAGCCCGCCCTGTACGGCCTGGCCAAGTACGAACGGCTGGGCATGGGCACGTCCTGGTTCCCGGAAGCGGACAAGGTGGTGACGCGCGTGGATTCGGTCAACCTCTTTCTTGACCCCCTGTCGTGTGGCATTGAATGTAAGGTCAACGCCAACAAGCAGGGCGTGTTTTACCGGAAACGATGGGTCATCGACCTGCACGACTGGTCCAAGGAGGACGGGGTCGACGTTAAATACCTCGAAATGTCCGACCACTGCCGCTGGGCCCGGTGTCCCTGCGGCCTGTGCTACCCCCGATTTCAACCTGGACAAGGCCGAGGAGGACCGGGAGCCCAAGGGCTCGCTCGAGCTTCCCAATTACGCCCTAGAAAAGCCTCACGAGCCTTACGAGCCTTTCTACCTGCATCCGGGCTTTCCTTTCGTGGTAGGCCCCCGGGCGCCCGTCGTGGGCCCCATGGTGGCCTGCACACGTTGCAGCACCGACATGCAGGCCGAAGCCCGCTACCGCGCCGACGATGCGCCGCAGTTGGTCATTACGACCTGGAGCTACCATGGGCCGGCCGATGCCGCCACCGATGCTCGCCTGGCTGTGTCGGAAATTGTGCAGGGATTCCCTGATGAGCCGCGTCACCCACGGCTTTCGCTAGTCGCCGGTCAAATTGCCGAGGCGTCAGGCATGTTGTGAGACTCCTAGTATTTGATCATCGACATGGTTACTCAGATAGTGGGTAAACGGGCCAAGCTAGGTATTTCCAGGTAAATGACGTCCCAGTTAAGTGATGTCTGATACTGGCGTAGCAAGACCTATAGTCTCATAGTTAGTAGGAAAGAGTAGTAAAAATATAGCAATGGATGGAAAGTCCACACTAACAATGCGAGATTGTATCTTATAAGTGTTAGGCCTTGACTGTTTTACGTGTCGGTGTTTTTCGAGTGGTCAGCAGAGTGAGCGTAGCCAGCACGAACCAAAGCAATGTTGGGTCTGCAGGTAAAATGCGACCGCCGACAACAGCATTGACAAAATAGACATACTTGCTGTCTCTTATGTGATTGAATGTCATGTAACATCACCATTCACACGCTTTGACAACAAATTTGGGCACCATAGAGTAGTAGGGGAAGAACGAAGTAGTTTCCTATGCTATACTGTAGTTTACAGAATTACCAATTTCAATGACGCAATAAACAACAAGTTGTTGGGCTCGTATCCACATACAGTAAACCTCGAGCACAGCAGTGCTTATTACCAGCGCAGGTGCTCATTACTTCCTTGCCCCCCTTCTCCCATGATAATAGGCACACAGTGATCAGTGTGCTTATTTAGCCTTGGCCAGGCCAACAGTGCCCTTTCCAAGGTCGTAGATGGAGTACCACTTTCGGAGGAAGGCATCACCAAGGATGGCCAGGGGACCGACAGGAGCAGGGAAATCCATTCCCATGAATGTCGAGATACAGCTGCCCTGCACCTCCAGGATGTAGTCGTTGGCGCTGATGGCGAAATCGTGGCCGCTGAGAGTGAAAGTGATGTCGGGCAGAGAATCACGGGCAGAGCAGTCAACGGTGTATTGGCCGTTGAAGCCCTTCTTGGCGCCGATCTCCTTGTTGAGCAGATCAGCCATATCGGTGGGGAGGGCAATCAGAGAAGTACCGGTGTCCAGAATGACGCCAGTGTTCTCGAGCTCGGCGGTCTCCTTGCCGAAAGAGATGGAGTCAAGGTCAACCTCCCAGTAAGCCTTGCGGCGGAGGGGGATCTCGGTGATCTTGCCAGTGTAGTGGTCCTCGTCAACACCACCGAAAACGACCTCGGAGTCGTCCTCGCCGTTGTTGCTGGAGAGGTAGAAGGCGAAAACGGGCTCGTCAATCAAACCCTGGTTGATCATCTGGTAGAAGGGAGGGACGATGCCGTTGACAGACAGCCTGTCAAAGCCCATACCCAGGATACCGTCGAAACGGCCGAAGGCAAAGGCAAGACCGGGCTCGCTGGTGGCCTCGGCGAAATCTTGGTGCTTGATGGCCAAGTCGCCGATGGTCATGGTGTCCTGGGAGACAAAGCCGCTCAGGCTGCCGGAACCGTATCTAATCTCGAACTCGGTGCCGTTCTTCTTGTACGTGGACGAAGAGGACGAGTCGTATTTGGAGTGGAGGTAGCAGGCGATGCTGCCGCACTGCTGGGAAGGAACCCAGAGGTTGGAGCTGCCGGTGTCGAGGATGACCTTGAACTCTTGAGGGGGAGTGCCGATGGTGATGTCGGAGAAGTCTGGATGGCCGAGGGATTAAGAGTCAGCGCGCGAGTCATGGCGTGTCAGAGAGTAGATGTTGGATACGTACACTGAGCGTTCATGAAGTTGCTGATGGGGACGGGGTGGTTCTTGTCCATGGTGTGCATGGTGCTGTCCTTGAACATGGCCTCGGCGTGGCTCTCAGGCCGGCCGCCCATGTACTTCTGGCCGAGTCCTCGGACCTGCATGTCGATGGGGATGGACTCCTGTTCATCGTGAATCAATTAGCGTGTGTTCGCGACGCGTTTTGGCGATGGCTGCCACTTACCAGCTGGTCCGCGAGAGGGATCTTCTGGAGCTTCATCTTGTGGACTGCGGCGTCAGCCGAGCCGAGCAGCGCAGCTGCCGTCAGCAGAGCTCCCTTCATGATGGGTGGCTCGGGTTTGATGATGGACTCGAAAAAAGACGGATGCTAATGCTGATTTCCCAAATGAGGATGGATGTTGATGGGAGAAGGATGGAGTGGTTTGTAGGAGGGAGGGAAGAGAGGGAGCTTTAGGTATGACGACTTGGAGGAAGGTGCTACCACTGGCAAACTGGGGGGCGTTTCATGCGAGCTACGCCGATCCGAAAGATAAGCCTAGCCTCGAAGGCAGCTGCGACGCTACGCCACCACAGCAACCAGCGACCAACAGTGGGGAACCCGGGGTAATTGCCTGCCTGCGGGCTGCACCTGCTTGTGAAGAACATCACAGCATTCGCATTACTCTATTGACAGACAGCGTAACTTGAGGTCTATCGCATTCATCAACTCCTCTGCCACATTTGAAGCATCCTGCTTGCACTCCAGATCCCTTTTGGATGCCCGATTGCACTCTGCGATAGCTTGCCTGTTGCTGGGACGGATTGCGCGGCCTCCACTGGCCCTTGCCGTGTTTGGCTCCTTGGTGCTACCCGATTCGGACAAATGACCAAATCACTAGCCACACCTTGCCCTGGCTACCAAAAGCTACTCGCTGGTCGGTCTGGCTTGTCTGGCTGGCAACTGGTTGCTTAGGGGCCATCAGCCAATCATGATGCCACAACCTGCTCAAGTGACGCATGCGCCAAGACCAATAAAGTCCCGCTTCTTTAAGCAAGGTACCCGGCGCCTTCCAGTGGTTCGCTTAGGTAATCCGGAGAACGGATGTCATAAACGTCCAATAAATGGCAGTGACAGCAGGATCGAAGGGGCATCTACCTACGTAATCAATACTGGGATGATTGCCTGTACCAAAGATGGAAAAGGGGGCATATTGAACGTGACTACATCCAACACGCACTGACAAAAGTGGTCGGTCGCTGGGAATAACTTTGTGTACATTGGATAATTATCTCTGTTGGTTTGCTGCAACTGCTCTGCCGGCTCTCACTGACTCCCATGCGATGCGCTGTGCGAAGATACGTTGTTCCGATGAGAACTTCTGGCGAGGTTTACACTAAGCCGTCGCGCCTGGGAAGCGAAACGTAGTGATGTCCTGTGCCGCGGAAGATCCGGACTTAGCATCACCTTCACCCTCCACACCGTCCTTT
The DNA here is from genome assembly GCF_038363985.1 of Apiospora kogelbergensis. Classification (NCBI taxonomy): domain Eukaryota; kingdom Fungi; phylum Ascomycota; class Sordariomycetes; order Amphisphaeriales; family Apiosporaceae; genus Apiospora; species Apiospora kogelbergensis. The sequence goes on along the minus strand of NW_027117418.1, from coordinate 8,248,230 downwards.
GCCTCCGCCCTGGTCTCAACCTTCCTCGTCGTCGCCATCTGCTCCGCATCGCCATCCGCAAGAACAGTAGCGCGTTGCGTGACCTCTCCCGTATCATCATCGGACGACATCGCCGACGAGGAAGAAGACGACGAGGACGAAGTGTCTTCCTCCCACACGCTCTGCGCGTAACTCGGCTGCCGCGGTCGGCGCTGTCGCGTCAGCTCGTCTGTCCAAGGCACCGGATCCGGCAGCCCTGCCGAAGCACCGCTGTCACTGCCATCGAACCTACCTGCCGGCAGCGACGGGTGGAAGAAGCTCGGGAACGGCTCCTCGTCGTCTTCATCGACGAACCCGGCCCGGCGGGGGCGGAGCAGGATCCGGGGCGACGTGGCTTCGGACGTCGGGGCCAGGAGGCGGATGACGGGCGTCGCGTCCACGGGGACGGATTTCTTGCTCAGCTCGTCGGTGTAGCTCCTGGAGGGCGGGGGCGGGATGGGCAGTGGCGGCGAGAGGGGGGACGTAAGGACGATCTCCGGGTCGCTGAGGTCGTGGAGGGAGAATGGTTGGGGGCGAGTGCTCGGTGGGGCGCCGGCTGGAGACGCGGGGCGGGACATATTGTCTTGGGGTTGGGCGGTTTCTCAAGCACAGGGGGTCGTTGCGGTGCTCGTCTCTAGGGAATGGGTGTCGATTCCGAGACATGCATGCAATCTGCAAGCCCAGGTTGCAGGGACGCGGTCCTTACAGTATGTAGAAGTCTTTGTCAGTTGACAGGTTGGCAGCGATTGTCTAATAGTGGTATAATGTTGGCCATTGTCCGTAAGTTGGATGGTTGCAGCCGGTGGGTTAGAGGACAAAGGCCAAAAAGCGTTCTCGTGTACATGATTCAAATCAACCGCGAAAACGAGTTCCATCAGATAGCCTATTTAGACAACAATGAAAGTGTAAACAATGCTGATTCATCGATATGATCGTTCGTGATAGTGTTGTGAATAACGGGCCAAGATACCATTCCTAGGGGTCGAGTTGGGTTCACAGCTCGACATCGAAAATGACAAGATTTCCGGGGGTTGAGCGACATAGATAATCCAATGCCAAACCAGATTTTTAACAACTATGTCTTATTCATTTAATCATAACTATGGTATCACGAAGCATGAGAAATCTGCCCCAAAACATCCTTCCGCAAAATCTCATTCAGCCCCTCGCGCTGCTTACAATTCCGCAGCGCAAAGCTCTCGGCGAGCTCCTCCAGCTGATCCCGGGTCTTGCCACGGAAGAGCTCCGCGAGCTCCCAGCCGAGGTACTCGCTCAGCAGACACTCGCGCACGACGCGCTCGACCTGGCGCTCGAGGGTCCAGATCTTGGGGTACTTCTTGTCGTGGAAGCGGGGATCGACCATGTCCTTGAAGGCCTTGACGAACGGGTCGTAGACGGAGCCGACGCCGCTCTTGTCGACGATGCCCCAGAAGTCGACGCCCAGCCTCTCCTTCTTGGCCACGAACGGCGCGATCAGCCGCATGTACGCCGACGCCGGGTCCGCGTACACCATGCCCTGGTAGCCGATGTCCTTGTACAGCCAGATGGACCAGCTGATGCCCGTCTCGGCGTAGATGGCGAGCTGCTCGCGCAGCAGCTCGAGGCGCTTCGTGTTGACCTCGTCGGCCTCCGCGGCGCCCCCGGCCATGGTGCGCGCGTCCGCGTACACGGGCCCGAACTCGCCGTTCCAGATGGGCACGCCGTGGCCGCGCATGAACTGCACCTTGCGCTCGAAGCTGGCGCGCAGCTTGGCCTTCTGCTCGGCGGTGCCCTCGTACTGCTGCGTCGCCGTGGGGAAGCCCATGGGGCTGTAGTCGTGCATGGCGTAGACGGCGTTGGGCAGGGGCTTGTCCGGGAAGGCGCGGAAGTCCATGGCGTACGTGTTGCCGTCGATGAACAGGATGTGGTCCGGGTCGATGGCGCGGATCGCCTGCTCGGCGCGCGCGTACCACGCCACCAGCCGCGCGCCGTGGTGGCCCTGCGCGTCCGGCGTCGGGTCCGCCGGCTCGTTGAGCGGGTTGTAGCCCGCGATGACCGGGTTGCCCTTGTAGTGGGCCGCGATCTTCTCCCACAGCGCCACGGCGCGGTCCTGGTGGTCCTTAAACTCCCAGAACATGGCCCGGCTGATGCCCGAGTCGCTGTGCCAGTCCTGGTTCTGGCCGCCCGGCGCCGCGTGCAGGTCCAGCGCCACGTAGATGTTGTGGCGCGCGCAGATCTCGACGCAGCGGTCGAGGAGCGCGAAGCCTTCGGGCTTCAGCACGTCGGGCTGCAGGTCGTCGATGAAGTGCCGGTAGTTGAAGGGGATGCGGATGCAGTTGAGCCCCAGCGAGGCGTAGAAGGCGGCGTCCTCATCGGTGAAGAAGTGGTGGATCAGCCGGTCAAAGTAGAACTGGGCGTCTTCTTTGCCCAGCACCTCGGCCAGTTGGGCGCGGTGCTCGAACTCGTGGCCGGAGTAGCCTGTGATGAAGTTCTCCATGTTCAGGAACCCGCCGAGGCCGGCGCCCTTCAGGATGATCTTGTTGCCCTCAGCATCAACGATGTCGCTGCCGCTCACCCGCAGCATTGAGCACGAGGGGTTCTGTGGTTTGCTCATTTTGGGGGGTTGATGTGTGATCCGTGTGAAGGGGGCCTTGGTCGATGTAGAGCCGTACTATCTCCTACCAGTTCACCAGAATAGAAGACTCCTTAAGTAGGTCAAGGGCCTATTCCAGAGAGCCAATGGGGGGTACTGAAAACTGGGGTTGCCGAATCTCATGGTGTTTGGTATGTTGCCGATCTTGGCGACGGAGCATGTGTCAATTGACAATAGGAAAGTCATGTTCTTACGAGCGACACTCCCCGACGACTTCCCCACCCTAGTTCGGGGCTCTCGCAGGCTAGCCAAAGTATGGAGAGCAACTAAACCTTGGCGCCTGAGCTCTAGTACGAGCATCGACACCCCCAGTAGTTTACTGCTGAGTGGGGGTGGAGAAGACGGACCTGAGGCAACGCATGAACAGATACAATTAATGCTTTGCTCTGTATAGTCGTGAAATAATGTCATGAAGTTCATTCCATTCATTAATTACCACGCCTATCAATGGCTAACTGCAACTCTCGCAAGCTGTCTCTCAACTGCTGCTGCCCACCCTCCAACGTCGGGTACCTCAGCGGACCAGTAGTCCAGCATCTCCAGTGTATTTTTCACAGCCTCCAACCACCCCGCCGGCATGTGCGCCCCGTGCCTCGCCGCCGTGGCAAGAACAAAGGCGCTGCGAGTGCAGCACCGCATCATGAACCACGTGCCGTGGTGTCGGTGCAGGAACACCGGCTGGTTGATGTGCAGCCGGCGGACGTGGGCTTCGAGCCCGCGCTGGCAGATGTCCCTGACAAAGGACGGGTGGGCGTGCTGGGGCTTCCCCATGGCCAGTAGTTCGACAGCAGCCATGACGAAGGGCCAGTAAATTAGCTCCCATAGATTATACAAGTGACCCCTGAGGATTGTGCGGCATATGTGTTCCGCGTGGTCCTCCCTCTGGGTGGCTTCGTGTCTGATTGACAGTTCACTGGGAAGACTATCGGCCCATTGCTGTGCTTGGCTCTCGTACTCGGGGATCATGCCTGCCAGCACCTGCAGAAAATGACCCGTGCCAGCGTCAGGGGTAGCAGTAGTAGTACTGCTTGCCGGCGAATGAGCGGTATACTGCTGATGTAGGGTGGAAATCTCGCTGCAGAGCCGGCTGTTCAACCGCCGTAATGATATCTCGGAGAGGTAGAACAGCCAAGACCCTCGGGCGCGTAGGTCAACCGGATCAGTAAATCCATCGGGTGTGCCCACTGACGGCGGAGGTGGGGTGGGGAAGAAGGTGGGATAATGCGTGCCGGAGCTGGTAGGGAAGTCAGGCAGAGACAGCTCCTGCCGCACCTCTCGCTCCGACTTCCAGGCAGACCAGTACACAGCCTGCTCCAGCACATCGTCGGCTGATACCTCGGCGACCCCTGCCGCCGTATCCTGATTTATCAACCGTGCATTCTTGGCCAGGAAGGAGAAGTCCTGACACGCCGCCAAAGCCTGGCAGAAGTAACGCCAGGCCTGGCGCGGGCGGAATATGGACATGAGGTAGACGCCCGACAAGAACAGGCACTGGGTGCCCATGATGGAGGGTTGCAGCATCAAGGGGCCCATGCGCTTCTGGGCCGCTTGGAAGAAAGCGCCCGAGTCGCGGTAGGCCTGGGACCCCGGCGCCGTCTCGTGACTGGGCCCCATGGGCGTGGAGATGCAGCCGAGCGCGCAGATGAGCATGGCGAGGCAAGACGCGGGCGACCAATCCAGACCCTCCAGGAACGCCCGCCTCGCCAATCGCCGCGTCTCGGTCTCGTCGAGGATCGGGTTCTTGCAGTGGACGTGCATGAAGAAGCGGTCCAGCAGCTCGTTCACGCCGTGCGGCTCCAACTCTGCTAACCCTGACAGTGATCCGAGGGTGGTGCCAGTGCCCGGCGACGACTGGCAGGGGTTGGAGGGTGAAGCCGTGCTGGTGAAAGGAGTCCCGGGAATCTCCGAGGTTGAAGTCCACTCGAGAATTTGCTCCAGACGCTCTGGGAGCACACTTCTCAGGGGGAGGAACACGGATGCCAGGCGTCGATGAGTTTGCTTCATAGTCTTGCATGGCATGATTGATGTGCACCCGCTCATCACGGCCAGCATCAGGCAGGACATGGTGGGTTGGCGACGTGTGGTGGTCCAATTCAGCATGCTCTGTGGGCGTGCCAGACCTATTGCATTTGGCGACTTCGTCCTTCTCCCTGAGCAGATGTTCCAGCTCATCCAAGCGCTCCAGGATCCTCAGACTAGCCGGGTCGAAGCTGGACAGGTCAAATGGAGACTGTATGCAGCTTGCGCCGACGCTGAGACAATAGGAGCAGCTTGGCTTCGCATTGTCGCACTTGGTCTTGCGGGCGCGACAGACCTGGCAACTATCTTGGCCATTCTTGGTAAGCGAGCGTAAATCGCGGCGGCATCTGGCACCACATCCAAGATACACGAGCCTTGTCCCGGATTCTCATGGGGGGTCTACGTACGCTGTGTTGGCCCGTTTGCGGGGATAGAATGCGTTTCCCCTAGCAGCGGGACGTTTTCGTGGCCTTTCATTGGTGTCGGCCATGTGGTCTGGTCTACAAGGTGGATTCGAAAGTAACCAGGGGTTTCTTTAGAGTGAAAAAGCAATTGCATCGACAACCTGGGGTATGTGAAGCGAAGTGGAAATCGGGATGGTTGCGGCCTTGGGGGTCGTGGAAAGTTGTCGGGGAGTGTCGCTCGTAAGAGTTTACGCTGCGCCTCCCCAGTTTCCCCAGCTTCTCAGAAACCTGGGGTGATCAACAGGTGATAATATCCAATTTGAATAGTGGGAGTGCTAAGGGGCGTCCGTGAAGAATCCCGCCTCCCCGTTGGATGCGCTGTGGTTGACGAGATCCACTGCGGAGTATCGGTCATGAGTTTCATGCCCTATTGGCCTGGAGAGACTTGGCAGCATGGGATCTAGAGGTCTCATTCTAGAACTCGTTGTTCGATGTCTCACCATAAACGCAGCGGGTTCAACCCGACGCCCGGTTAATGACACCAGATCCTGATCTGTATATCGGTTGATATGCCGGCAAGTCCATATCTCGGCTGAGCGTGACGTTTCTATAAAGTCCTGACATCCCCGTGGGGAGAGAGACGACATGCGTGCGACTCCACTCACCCAGCATTGAAAGCTGTGATACCCCAGACCCCAATTACTTCATACTTGCTAATGACAATCCACTGAAATCTGCACATCGGCATTGAAAACAATGGAGAAGGTCAAGAGCGATAGCCAGATACCCTACGTGGCCGGAGTAGAGCAAGTCGACAGCAAGAAAGACCAGATCGCCGCCGACCACGAACTCGAACACGACTTGACTGTCCGCGATGTCATCCGTAACCACCCAAGGCTGGTGTGGTGGTGTTTCTTCTGGGCCATGGCATCCGTTGGCTGGTAAGCGATAGTAGCCCCTTAAACCCCTAACCCAACCCCTTGCCGTCGTATGTCGAAAGTCCTTCGGAACACATGCAAGCACAAGAGAGCTAACACACAACAGGGGGTTCGACGCTCAGATCAACGGTGCCGCGCTCTCGGTAGAGTCTTTCCGACGCGACTTCGGCTACATATTCGAGGGCAAGGCCGTGCTGCCCGCCAACTGGCAGATCGCCTTCAACACCGTCAGCAGCGTGGGGCAGTTCTTCGGCTGCTTCCTGTGCTCGTGGCTGGCGGACCGCGTCGGGCGGAAGCGCGCGCTGCTCGCGGGCCTGGTCCTGGCGACGGGCGGCATCTTCGGCGAGATGTTCTCGTCGGCCAACGCGGCCTTCGTGGTCTCCAAGCTGATCCTGGGCTTCGGCCTGGGCTTCTACCTGACCCTGGCGCCCATGGTGACATCCGAGATCTCGCCCGTCGTGCTGCGCGGCATCACCACCGCCGGCGTCAACCTCGGCATCGCCGTCGGCCAGCTGCTGTCCAACGCCGTCATCAAGGCCTTCGGCGAGCGGCCCGACCGCTGGGCCTACCGCGGACCCTTCGCCTGCCAGCTCTTCTTCTGCGTCTTCCTGCTGTGTGGCCTGCCCTTCGCCCCTGACACCCCCTGGTTCCTACTCCGCCAGGGCCGCCGCGACGATGCGCGCAAGGCCGTCGCCGCCCTCTACGGCACCGGGAACGGCGTCGACATCGACGCCAAGCTCGCCGTGCTCGAGCGCACCATCGCCGAGGAGTCGGCCTCGCAGTCTGAGCAGGGCGGCATCCGTCAGTGCTTCAAGGGGACTGACCGCCTGCGCACTTTCATCAGCATGGGCGTCTTCGTGTGCCAGCACCTCGTCGGCATCGTTTTCATCCTGGGGTTCTCGACCTACTTCTTCCAGCTCGCGGGACTCGAGACATCGCGCAGCTTCGACCTGGGAGTCGGCGTCACCGCGTGCGGTGTCTTTGGCAACTTCCTCAGCTGGTTCGTGGTGAACCGCTTCGGCCGGCGCAGCATCTTCCTCCTGGGCATGGTATCGCTCGTCACCATCCTGCTCCTCATTGGCATCCTGGACGTGGTCCCCACCGCCGCCGCCAAGTGGGTGCAGTCGGGCCTGACCGTGGTGTGGGCTTTCGTCTACTTTGCGACGCTGGGGGCTATGGCCTTCGCCGTGCTGGGCGAGACGAGCAGCACGCGGCTGCGGGCGCCGACCATGGCGCTCGCGACGGCCACGCAGGCCATCATGGGTATCATCATGAACTTCGCTATTCCCTACATGGTCAACCCGGACGAGGGCAACCTCAAGGGGAAAGTCGGCTTCATATTTGGGGGACTGGGCGCCCTGGCCACGGTGTGGAGCTGGTTCTATGTCCCGGAGCTCAAGGGGCGGACCTTTGATGAGATTGATCGCATGTTCCAGGATAGGGTTCCGCCTAGGAAGATGGGAAGTCATATACTGAGAACCGGAATTTGATGGTATGCAATAGTATCATGAATTACTAGTGATTGAAATACTACAGATGAAATCCAAACCGACTGCAATAAGCTAATTGTTATGATTCACACATCGCCTTCCGATGAACATGATTAACCGTATTCTATTAACCCCTGGAATCAGATGCTTAACTCAACACGCTCAAACAGCCATTCCAGTGTTTCATTCTTGTTCTCGGCCTCCATCTCCATCGATCGAACAATATGTCTCCGAACCTGCTGTAGTACATTCTCCAAACTGTCTGTCAGGATTGGTGCGTGATAGGATTCGACTAACCGGACTCTATCCCATGGGTAGGCCAGACCCTCAGGGACAAACCCCTCGATCACCTTCCACCACACCTCCCAAAACTCTTCGTGGTTGTTGATATAGTTCGTTGCGAGGTCCTGGTAAAGGGACATGATACCCTCTAATTTCGTCGCAAGAACTCTATCTTCCGGTCGAGCACTTGGCTTTTCGAATGAACTACCTTTAGGGTCTTGGAATGGTTCACCTTTATGGTTTAGTTTGGGACGGTGTGTACAACACGTATGTTGTAACCCAAGGCGTCCAAATATCTCTGCCTTACAAAAGTCAGTGAAATTGGCCGCCCCTCCGAGGACCTCTGGACAGCGTCGATGCCACTTGTCAAATAAATCCCTTCTTCCCTCAAAATGCATCCTTAAAAGTTTGTGTAAACTTAAACGGGCTTTGTATACGTGCAAGTACGAATGGTCATCATAGGAGTTTCCATACGTGACAAGCCAGTTAATAGGCGAGCAGCCTTCGGGTGAGCAGGAACAACGACAATGGTCCCTGGGCCGGGTGTTAAGGATCGAGCCAGCCTTTTCCAAGATTGATGGAAGCTCAGGAAAATGTCGTTGGGTTGATATTTGCCGTAATGCGCCAATTTGATCGGCAAGTGCGTGGACGAATGTACATCCCTTGAAACTGGTGAAGACCATGGTATTAGCACCATGGTCAAGATACCAGAGGATCAATGGGAAGTAACCGATAATCGTTGTTTTAAGCAGCGGCGTCATATTGTGGTCGTCCAGCTCGTCTGTTTCACGGAACCCTGACGCCCAAAAGAATTCTGCGGCCTCCACTGACGAATAATCTCGATGGTAGACGGTTCGTAAGGTTCCCGGCCAAAGACTCATGTCAAGTACCATCCCTTTAGCTCTGAGCTTCGAGTAGGTCGCAAGTGCAACTGAGTCAATAAGGTCGTCACGGAAGTGACTGTCCTTCCATCCGAGGTCTTCCAATTGGGATTTGGAGAAGTGCATTCTGGCTGCCTCCATAAGCTTCGCCCTTGCTGCCACGACCCTTTTGCAGACCAAAGAAACAAAACCTTCGTATGTAATAACGTGATCCTCTAGAATCGACCTCATCTTCTCCCATGGCCTGCGGATGGTCATCGGCCAAAGCTCGTTTAGTGTTTTCTTTCCTCTAGAGTATGATAGCTCGTTGGGTTCGAAAAGAAATTGATCGGTGGCGAGAAGTCGCTCAAAGCAACCAATCATGCCAAAGTCAAGGGCAGCCCTGGTAGCTTGAGAAGTATTTGCCCCTGCCTCCACCAGCATGTTCAGTCCATCTGTCCAATGGAGAGCAAAGGTCAAGGGCGATATTGTACCAGTTGGGGTGTCAATGTTATCGCCAGAATCGATCAGGCGTTTAACCTCATCTTTGTCTCTAGCAATGATAGCCACGCAAATTCGGGAACAACCATACTCTGCAATCGATGTTAATTATAATCTTGTAAGTGGGTTGAGGCGCATCATTTACCGACTGCAAATTCCGGAATATTTTGGAGAAGTTTGGTAGCTTTCCTTGGATGTAGTGCGTCATCATAACCCTTCTTCCATGTGGAAGTCGGAAGCAGTGGGACATGATACTTTGACAAAAGCTTTATAGTCTGACAATATACTTGGCTGCGATCAGAAGCAAGTATGTCATCTGTGAGCATAGAGATGGCTGTATGGTATACTCCCTCGTCCCTAATTATGCAATGTGTATGTTAGAACTTTTACCTATTTAAAGGTGAATCGGCTGCTTGACCTACCCATACATTCCGTCTACTGGTGTACCGCCCTCAATGAGAAGTTGTAAAATAGAGTCAAACAAGTCGACGAACTCGTTCTGTACATTTTCTGGTAGGAATATTATGATGGAAACCAAAGCCTGTATCACTCACTTAGTCCAAAGCGTTTGAAGAAATTAGCTGTAAACTTACGTGCAGTAATGTCTCGCCATCCCGAGTCTGAACCCCTTCCCAGTCACGAGTAGAATTGAAATCCTCCCTTAGGTCCGTACGCAGCTTCGAAAGAACCTTTCGCAAAGGTGGTATGCCGGATGACATCAGGGCTGGTTTTTGGTAAATAGCTTGTTTGCCTTCGTGTCTGACTCGGTGGTCATTCAGGATAATCTTAATTCTGTTGTCTGCCTCGTGTAATCGTGCAAACCCAGGTCCCTCCCATTTGCCATCGCTTACAACTCTTCTACAAGTAAGATATTACAGGAATGAACTGGCGCCAGTGCAAACCAGTCGAATGAGAGCCGATGTCCAGGTCCGACCGTAAGCATCGTCCAAGGCAAAAGTAAACCATTCCCGTGTTCTAGCTTTCGTACCCTTGTTGAAATATTCACATCCCGGCCGATGGGAGCCTAGGATACGTTTGAAAATGACGACTGAGCCCACGACCATGTATATCTGGGTAACAGGAATGCGGTGGCAGGGGCAGAGTCTTGAGGCGAATGGCGTGAAAGAGGCGCGCGCGATGATTGGCTGCGTAGTGTTTGACGGATCGAGTTGAACTAGCTGAGGCTGCGATAATCCATTGATTAGCTAAAACCCATTCAAACTCAGTCTCGGGCTGTACCAATCTGGAGGAGCGAAACTTGGAACGGGGAATGCATACTGGATTTCCAGGGTGCTCATTAGTCTCAAGCCTATCAAATCTTGAGTCGATGAGTGTCGTCAGTTTATCAAAGCGATCTTGAACCATGCCTCCAATGGTACCCATTGAGGATTGGGTATCGGCGAATCCATCATTGATGTTGCTGCTGATGTTGGAATTCCCTTCAATCACCTGCGTAAGTGAGAGGTTGATCGCACCAACAACAGAAATCTGCTCTTGATTGGCTCTATCCTGCCGTTGCTTCAACAACGAAAGCTCGTTCTGGATTAGGTTGAGGCTGTTATTAAGCCCAGTGAAGCCATCTTGCGTCTTGCTGCTGTTGGACAGTTTTCATGTAAGTTATACCAAATTGCCAACTAGAAATAGATTAAACGGGTGCGAACCTGTGGTTGATAGCTATCATCCAGCCAAGCTGGCCGAAGAAGGCCTGGATCAGGTTCGTTATCCGGCCCAGCTCGTTAAGGTGTTCTGAGATATCGCCATTTCTCACTCTCGTCTTGGCGGCTTTCACCCAACGCTTAGCTCGTGTGTCTGACCCCTGAGTCCCGAGCTTTGAGAGGATTGTCTCGAGCGACCTGAGAGTGGCTCCAGCTCTATCGAGGAGTTCACTTATGCGAGCAATATCTTCGACCCGGGCGTTGGTGGCCTGTATTTGTTGGTAGGCTTTCAATATGCCGTCTCGACAGGAGTTGCACAGGCTGCGGAAGTCTTCGAGGCACTGTGTTTTGCGACGAATCTCCTCTGGTGCGTCTTGAAGTTGCTTGATCAACTTGTAGCCCCGGATGGCAGCTTTGGCGAACAGCTCCGCGATCTGGAGGCTCGCTGCAGTAATTCCTAGGGCCTCGGCCATTGGTCCCGCATTGCAAAACTGGGTTTGCGTTTGGTAGTCAGGCAAGGCAACTTAGGGGTTGGGTGAGAGGGGGACTAGATTTCGGGGATAGATGCCCAGCTTGATTGATCCGTCCTCTGTCGCCCTTTTTGTCCTATCTCTGACGTTGCCTCACCAGTGGCCAGGGCACGCGGGGTAAAGTGTTGGGCTTCCATGTTTGCCCAACTAGCCGCTGGTGCGGTATCACAAGAAGCCACCATCGCTTCCGATAGGTGATTGTGGTTCGCCCGGCTTATATGACAGGGAGAGTACCGCCCATGGAAGCTGCAGCTAGCGGCTCAGCCGCATGCTGAGAATGAGACACCATCCAGAGTTATCCAATGAACTACCATGGAGGCTTGATGACAATGCATAAGGCAGACAGGACAAACATTATGTGACCAATTCTATTGGCTGAAATTCATTCTTAAATAGTGTGTTCTGGAAGCGACGTCATAGCCTCCGCAAGCATCTCCGTGGCACTACACCGCCAGCCCTGCGTCCTGGCCGGGTCCGCGCCGTGCGCCAGCAGGACCCGCACAAACTCGACGTCCATGCCGTCTTCGCAGGCCTGGCGCAGCGCCGTATAGCCCCCCTCTCGACGCTGTTTTCGTTGCTGCTGCCGCCGGCGTTGATGTCGGCCCCCGCCTCCAGGAGCGCCGCGACATTGTCTGCAAAGCCGTCGCTGGCCGCGCGCCGCTCCCGGTGGTACGCCCGGACGCAGTGCGCGACGAGCGGTTTCCGGCGGTCCGCGTCGGCGGCGTCGGCGCCGAAGTCGTCGACGAGGCGGCGGAACGTGGCGCCCCGGGCGTCGGCCACGCAGCCCAGCAGGCCCGCGGAGACGAGACTGGTGTCTAGGGCCGTGGCGCCGCGCGCGCGGAGGAAGTCGACGACGGCCCAATTCTCGGCCTGAATAGCGTAGTTGAGCACAGTGGGTTTGGCGTTGGAAACTCCTTCAAAGTTGTATGATTCGCAGCTCCTAGATAGGATTTCAGGCCCCGAAAGCTCGAGGATGTGCTCGATGAGTTCCAGGGTGTCGTCGCGGGTCTCCGGGTCGGTTGGGCTTCTGCTGCAGGCCATGTGGAGGGGGTGCCGCTCCAGGTTGTCGTACGTGTTGACATGAGCGCCGCTTGCGGTCAGAAACCGGACGATCTCTGCAGATGCATTCTTGCACGCCTCAAGCAGGGGCGACCTATGCCAGCGGTTGCAGGCATTGACGTCGACGCCGCTCTGTACTAGAGTCCGCACTACTTCGAGCGAGACGGTGCCGGTGTCGCACGCCAAGTACAGGCAGCTTCCCCCATACTCTCCAGTAATTCCGACATCGGCACCGTTTTCGAGGAGGAACGAGACCACTTTGGGCTTGGAAAGCATACAGGCGTAGTGCAGCGCTGTTTGCTTTTTGTCTTGCTCGACGCAATTTACGTCGCAGCCATGATCAAGGAGGGCCTGCAGGACTTCAATAATAGCCCCTTCCTGTTCGCACTCGCTATCGCAGTCGTTGGTTTGTGGATTATCTGCCAAGGTGTTTTGAATCAAGGTCCTTGAGGCTTCCAACATGTACTGAGAATCTGGCCGCACATGTGGGTTCAGTTGATCTCGCACCGTGGCATCCGAGTTTCTACGGCGGTAGCTTCGACGTTTGATTTTCGAATACCATCCAAAAGCGAATACGGCCGGCGCACTACCCATTTCTATCAGACGCGATATTTCCTTGGAACCGGAGTCGAGGCACTCGAGAAACAGTTTGATGCACGGAATGGCCGCCACTGAGATGGCCAGATCCAGCGGCGTGTTCCCATCTTTGTCTTGTAACGATGCGTCGGCCCCCTTGGAGAGGAGGTACTCGCAAATCCTCGTCTTTCCACAGCAGGCAGCTATATGAAGGGCACTGCGGTTTTTCTGCTCGCCTTCTACCGCACCAAGCGTGGAACCGAGCTCGACCAGCATCTTCACAATGGCTGGCTGGTCGGACCGAATAGCCGATTCGAACAGCCGGATGGCGAATTTCTTAGTCAACAACACCGAGGGCATCGACACGTAAGTGTATACGTCACAATGTTTGTAAAAACGCTCGGCTTTGCTTATAACGTTGTACATTGACCGAGCAGCTTCCCCCGAGCCCTCTTGGGCGCTATTTCCGTGCTGCAAGAGCGTCTCGACCGTTTGATCATCTCCAGCTGCAGCCGCTAGGAAAATGGGCGAAAATTCCCGAGGGCGATACACGCCCGAACGAGAATAGAAGCTTCGAGGGGTCTTCTCTCGGGGTAGAGAGGTGTATTGCAAGAGGAGCGTGACGAGCGACCGGTCAGCACGGAAAGATGCCCAGTCAATGGGCGTCCAGTTACTCTTGTCTTTCAAACTGGCGCAGGCACCTGCAGCCAGCAGCTGTTCGGCCACATGCTCGTGGCCTTTCACGATAGCCCAGAAAAGAGGGGTCCAACCAGCATTGTCGGCTTTATCGAGACCTACTACGTCAGGGCTTTTCATGCCACCTTCCTCCCTAGCTTGCGCAGTATCTTCACCTGAGATACCGACGGCAGCTGTATGGGCAAGTAGAAGATCAACTATCTTTCCGTGCCCATAGGAAGAAGCACTGATCAAGGGCGTCCACCCTTGGTTATCGGCTTGTGCCACGCTCTGTGCATTCTGGTCTTCGGTGAGTAGCCGCTTTGCCGTAATAGGCAGGCCTCGACCACAGGCGGTCTGAAGAGCCGTAGAGCCTGTTGGCAATGAGTCAAACATCATCTGCTTTAACTCCCAGTCGTCTCTCTTGCGGTGGTAAAAAGCCTGGCCCAAGCACTCACGAAGCACGTTATCAGTGATGAAAGCCACAACTGAGTCGACGACGTCGCCCTCGACCTGTCGCGCGTGGTCGGACCAGTGCTTGGCGGCATAGTCGAGCAGACTGAGACGTTCCCTCCGCTCCTCAAGGGCCTTGAGATCTTGGCAGGGGCCTTGCTCCCGCATGGTGGCGAACGATAGGTAGCATAGACACGTTTGGGAAATAAGCAAGTGCGCCGCGGCAGGGCCTAGCTCGGGGCTGCTGCGGAAGAAGTCGTACGCTGTCTGGTGGAACAGACTGTAGATGCCTTCGGCGTCGCAGATGACGATGCCCATGCAGCTAGCCTGTAGCAGCTCACCAGGCGTTATTCCATCGGGGTCGAAGTCTTCGTCCCCCATCTCCGTCGCCAGCGCATGCTGGATCTCCGCTTCACGTAGAGGACGCTGTGCGTAGCATAGCCACAGAAGCGCCTTTTGTGCCAGTTCAGCACTTATCGCATTATTGGACATGATACGATCCAATGTTTCTCGATACATTTTGTTCAGGTCACAGGAGCCTTCGCCGAGAAACTTCTTGATCTGGCGGACATTGTTGATGCTAGACGGGGCGAGAATGTCCATCATAAGGCGGGCCAGTAGGAATCTAGATAGTAAAGTCAGTAAACCAGGAGGCGCTTCTACAAGCCCGAACCCTCGGCCGAACTCACATCCCATCTGCATCCCTTATAACCTTATCAACAATGGCGTCCTTAAACCTTTTGGCCTGGGGGACGCGCTTCTCGATTCCGTAGAGTCGGCTCGTAACATAGGCCCTCAAATCTGCGTCTGGCGCCCGAACCTTCAGCTCGGAGCAGCAGTCACTAAGCTCTGCACGGATATCGGCAATGTCGCGACTCGCCGTGAGAACTCGTATACCAAGAGATGCAGCCTTAGTGATAAGCTGAAGGACCTCATGCCTGGCTTCTAAGCCATCGAGGTCCTCGGCGCACTCGTCGAGCCCGTCCAGCACGATCAAGAAGCGTGGGTCGGCTGAGAGACAGTTGTCCACGAAGATGCGCGAGAGTTCCGCGAGACGTAGACTGCGACCGCTTCTCTTTGCGTCTTGATATTCTGCGCATGTTTGGAGGTTGTCCAGTACCGCGTCGCTCTGAAGAGCGGCTTGTCGCATGAGATGGCGGATGATGACGTCGGGGGACTGCGTGCGGGAGTCCCGGTGATCGCAGAAGTGGGAAAGTACAATTGCCGCTGGCGAACCCGAAGTCTGCGGTAGTTGGTTCTGGATATGCGATATTGCCTGCGACATCAGGACGCTCTTCCCACTGCCAGGCGCTCCTTTACACCATAGAACCCCTCTTTTAGTACCTCCAGACTCAATCCAGTCTAGGTGTTCAGTCGAGTCAAAGAACCAGCTCCCGGTTCCTTGGTGTGGCTCCTTGTCGCCCCCAAGCCGCCAGGTCTCCATGTTGTCGGGAAAGATCCAGTCGATAAGAGCGCGGGTGGCGAGGTCACGTTTGCCGCTTATCATATCGTCCTTGATGTCCCGCACGGCGCTCCTGGTGTCGACGGCTACCTGATGCGACTTGACGGACACGTCGAGCGAGTCGGCGACAGCGACGGCGGCGAACATGTCCCGGAACTCTTGCAGCTGCTTGATCAGATCGGTGGACTCGGTGTTTTTAAACGGCCACGTAAGTGCATGCCGCTTTTTGATTTTGCCATCTTCGTGAAACAGGGCGGCAAGTCGCCCTCGCACCTTTTCGATGCTCTGCTCGCATCGCTTCACGTCTTCATACGGGATCGGGACCCACCGTGATTTTCTCATGAGGATTGACGCGAGCTCCCCATCTGCCGAGCTCTCCTCAATCCTTGCCAAGACGTCGCGCAGGAGCGACAGCGAGCGTAAGCACTGTAGAACCACCTCTCCGGCATGGCTGACTTCAGCGACGTACTTGCAGGTAAGCTGGGTGGCCTGAACCGTCAGACTAACGAGCCCAGCTACCCCGGAGGCAATCGACAACGGGTCTGCCATGCCGTGATGATTCTCAAATGCCTTCTAGCTAGCATAAAATGCCCTCTAGGCTTGAAATTGGAAACGTATGGGATTCGTGCACTTCTACCTCACGCTGACTACCCCGCACACATAAAGTAGGCGGCCCCGGTTTATATAATCGGACAAGCACCGCCGATAAAAGCTGCAGCTAGTCAATGAATTACCATGGAGGCCTGATGACAATGCTTTAGGCGGACAAGACAATCCGAACAACAATTCCAAGCCAATTGACTTATGCTGCCGCTCTGGAACAGCCTGACTCAAAAGGTAACATATCATGTCGATATTTCACGTCACAGAAATGCCCGACGCTCGTCGCAGAGGACAGCGAGAAGCTTGGTGGGAGATCCCTGCACAAATGATCTACATGGTTGCTATCAACGTGTTGGCTGCATGCGTAGCTATCCACTGGGATGTGCGGCCTACATTGCTCCGTGTTCGCCAACCTGGTTGCGTATATACATAGACAAGATGTCTGATCCTACCATTAGCTTGCAAAATTATGTACACACCAACGTCAAAGTATCAATGGAAAAAAGAAAATGGAAGGTCCGTCAGCAGAAACGAAGGCGCAGCTGCAGCGCGTAGCTGACCTGATGCTGGAGATCTACCAGACCCGGGCTGAGATGCGCTGCATCAACGTGGCCGCCATCAAGCCGGGCCCGCACGACCTCACCCGCCTGACGCTACATCATCAGTCCCTGAGGCTAGACCCGGCCGTCATCTACCAGTACAGCATCCTCCCGTGAATCGATGAGGCCGAGGCGGGGCGGACGGACTCCTTCGTGGGTGGGTACTGGTTCTACTACCTCGACAAGACCGAAGTGCAAGGGAGCCGTGATCCCTTCGGCCTCCAAACAACGTTCGACGACGACCCCTCTATGTATCGCGACGGTCATAAATACATGCGGCCCTGGTACACGCCGCTCACGACCGTGGGCGGGCCCCAGAAGGTGGCGATGATTTATGATGCCTGAGAGGATCGCATATGGATGATCCCAGAGAAACTGCATTGCGAAACCCATGGCGCCGTGATGGGCTGTCGGGGCCTCAAGTCATCAGCCACCTACCGGCCCGCGGCGCCGCCGACGTGCTGCAAGACATCAACCAGGGGTTCCGCCCAAACCTGGCAGAGTATCTGGGCGTCGACCCCTACGAGGACGAGGGCGACCAGACCGCAACTTCTGCCGCGGAGCTGTACGACCGTCACGGCTGGCCCGACCAGTTCGACGGCGACGCCTTCGATATCGATCTGCTGCGGCGTCGTGCGGCGGAACAGGTCAAGGAAGAGGGCGACCCACTCCAGCGGTCGCTCGAGGAGGCCCAGATCGTCGACAGGGCGCTCGAAGCCGCCAGGGCCAATGTGGAACGCGAGTTTCCGGGCAAGGATGTCGGCGAACTGGCTGCTGCACCTTCTGCACACCGCCAGCCGAGTGACGAAGACAGCGGGAGCCGGGCGTGGGCAAAGATGGAAATTCCGAGACTGGGGGCAAACATCAAAACCTACAACGAATGGAAGGAAACGGTTCCCGAGAATTTGGGAGACGTCAGGGCGGTTATGGATCTAGCGATTTCGCTGGCTGAGGGCGACCTCGAAGAATACCGGGCACGTGTTTAGATTGACCCTGTCTCAAATGGCACTGTTACTTCCGTACGATGGCAATAAATTCGCCGAGTTCTTTTACGCTTTTGTCCCGAAGTGTCCTCCGTGCCACGAACGCCAAACACGCGGCCTCAAAGACTCTGCTTCTGCTTCTTCACGTAACACGGTGGGATGTGTGCAGTCAATCCGAAATAGGCCTCGTACCGCATGTGCTGCTCCGGGTTGACCTGGAAGAAGTCGTAGTTGCGCAGTAGCGTCGCGCAGATCTTGGACAGCTCGATCCGCCCCAGGTTTTGGCCGGGACAGGACCCGTACCCCAGGCTGAACGGGATGAAATGCTTCTCGAGCCGGACCGCGTCGTCGCCCAGCCAGCGGTCGGGGACGAACTCTCGGGCATCTTCGCCCCTGTTGGACGAATTATTAGTCCGTCGACTCGCAGTTGCACAATGGGAGGGGTTCACTTGCCAGATCTCCTTTGACAGGTGTATGACCCACGGGTGCACCGAGAGCGTCGTGCCCTCGGGAAACGTTTGCTCGCCGATCGTGATGCCTCCTGCCGGTGCCACTCGGGGAAATCCCACTGTCCCGTTGTTAGCACAAAGCTCACGCACCACAGATACCAGAAACTCAATCTCCACACGTACTAGTAACCGGCCCAAACAAGCGCAGCGACTCCTTGATGCACGCCTGCAAGAACCGCAACCCCTGCGCGTCCGCGTACGAAACGACGCGATCCCCGCCCTCGCTGCACAGCCCGGCCTCGACCATCTCGGCCAGCAAGCGGGCCCGCACCCCGGGCGTTCGCATCACGTAGTACACGAACGCTTGCACAGTCGCGGCCACGGTGTCGGTGGCGGCCGAGATGGCGTTGAAGGCCGCCGAGTCGATCTCGTGGCGCTGCATGGGCGGGTGGCGCCCGCCCGCCTTCTCGCTCTCGGCCAGCGCGCGGAACCAGTGCGCCGACACGTCGTAGCGGCCGTCCGGGTTCTTCTGGCGGTCCTCGAGGGCTCTCTTGGCCGTGTTGAGGATGTGGCCCCACGGGACACTGAGTAATACGTGGGCTCTTGCGTCAGCAACGCGGAGTTGGATCTGATGGGGACGACGTTTGTCACCGGGGGGTGACGGTGTGTGGTTAACAACTTACATGCCGAGCCATGTCATGATCGGGTTGGCCAAGAGCAGCACGTGCGCCCAGCGAAAGAAGCCCATGACGGAGACGTAGGCAATCTGTACCTCGGCATTGGCTAGGGTGCCGGCTATGTCGGTACCCTTCTTGAGGAAGCCGAACGGGCGGGAGAAGAGCACGTCTCCGACGATGTCGTTCGTGGCGTAGCGCACGTAGTCGCCCAGCAAGATGGGGTCCTCGCTCTCGGCAAAGCGGTCCAGCCAGTCCAGCAGAAGGCCGATGTTGGAATCAATAGCCTGCTCCGACTGCAGAAGGTTGCTCAGGGTGAACCCCGGCGCCATGCGTCTTGTCATCTCCGTCTTGGTCTTGGGGTTGGTCTCGGCGAAAGTGTTGTTGAACCTCGCATCCTGCGCGACCAGGCCTATATCAACAGCTGGATAGATATCGCGTCATTTGGGGAACAGCACCTACGGGAAATGTAGCAATCTTGTACCACTCGGCCTTGTGGAGGGGCGCAAGCAGTATCTTCTTGGGGCCGTCTGGGTGGCCGACGCTTACTTCGTTCGGGGCGATGCGAACGAAATGGCCTGATGACTCGACAATGAGCGATTAGTGAACCATGGAAAATGCGATTGTGAAGCATGAGCGGGCCTGCGTACCGTATCGATCATGGGCAGCCAGTATGTCGAGATTGATTTTCCCCTTGAGCAAGCGCCCGACATACCAAAAGCGGGTGACGGCGGCGGGACCTGGGCCGGGTACGTGGCGTAGAGGGGAGAGATAGATTCGATACGAGACGATGAAGGCGCACCAGGCAAGGACGCCACCAAGCGCCGTGATTAGTAGCGCATGCATGATTGCGACGTTTGGTAAGACGACGTTTTCATGATGATAAAGAGGGAAGCTGGTTTTGTTGCAATTTTGTACTGCAATGCTCGGCATTGTGGGGACGGTACATCTCGGCTCATGTTATACGAAACGAGCAGGCGTAACGGGCAATCCGCCAATCGCTGAGCCGCATCTGCCCTGTCAGATGTGCCAAGCATGCAGGGTTATCATATGAAGCGCACGATTCTAACGACAGCTTTCTGAGAATCCGTTCAAGGACTGTATATTTTCTTCGACGTAACATGTACTTCCTTCCTGGGGCAACCCACAGTCGTAGCGGATCGTGCATCATGAACCCCCCAACCGCGTTGTGTGCCTAGCCATGGGGGATGACCGTGAACATCAACCCGTCCAAATCATCCAGGTCGGGCTTTCGGTAGTCGGACCAGAGCATCTGCTCCTCTTCGAACTCGGTGCACGCGTCCAGAGGCGTTGTGCCCTGCTTATCCTGCACGGTGGGGTCCGCGCCTGCGGCCAGCAGAAGTTCCACTGTCTCCCTTCGGCCGGAGCGGCATGCGTGGTGCAGCGGCGTACGCCCATGCTCATCTCTTGCATCGACTTGACGCGAGACTGTCCCAGCATGAGAAAGGGCCTCTAGCAGGTTGCCAATGATGTTGCTTTGTCATGCGCGGGCGGCTAGATGCAGTGGCCTTACACCCTCGAACGTAGCCCCCGCCGGATCGGCCCCCGGGCAAGAAGCGCCTGGACCATAGACTCGGACACCATGGAGGCTAGATGCAGCGGGCGGATGCCATCTTCATCACACGCATCGATATTGTTGGTTCGCTCCAGAATCCATTTTTGTTGCTTTCTGAGGCTGGTCTCCAGCTCCGCTCCGGGTCGTAGCATCCGCGGCAGCAAATAGTGTGTAGAGGAAGCAGCCGGCCAACTGAGTTGGGCTGGTTTGCATGTACGCCCACATACATGCGCTACTTGAGGTCTGCGACAGAGAGGCCCCGAGCGGCACTTCGTCGAAGACTGTGCTATCTGTCTTGCCAGTTTGGGGAGGGGTGACTATTGCCGAGTTGGGCGAGTTGCAATAACGAGTGGATGAATCAGGGAAGAGCAGAGAGAAAAAAGAAGAAAAAAAAACTGTTTGTAGTTGAGAGTAACTGGAAAGATTACAGCACGCGACATCTGGTGACAAAGCACCCAGAGAACAGTAGCATTGAGCTAGATGGCAGGCAACCTTGTAACAACATGTTGATAGGCACCCATCTCATACTCAACTTCTTCGGTGCTTGTAGCCTGGTATGAAGGCATGCGCACGCAATATCAAGAGCCAACTTTTGGAGAGGAATTAATCTCGAGGCCACTGAAGCGCACCAACCCACGATACCATATTCAACTATCTGCTGACGTATTACTGCTTTGGCCAATTCTTGTTGAAGGTAATCGAGCTGCCATTGACGCCAGCAGCGATCTTCCTATCGGAAAGGAAGACGCAGTACTTGGCCACATCCGCCGTATCGATCATATCGTCGGCCCCCGAATTGGCCGCCGATGACCTGGCGTACGCCTCCTGATTGAATCCCCCAACGCCGCGACGCCCTCCGCAATGTTGGTGTGCATGCCGCCCAGCAACAGCGCCACGGCGTAGATGCCCTGATCGCCGTAGAACCCCGCCGTGTTCTTGACGAGCGCCGCGACGCCGTGCTTGGACACGGTGTACGCGGCGCCGCTCTGCAGGCCCATGGTCGACGCGTTGCTGCCGATCTGGAGTACCAGGCCGCGGAAGGGCTCCGACTCGGACGCCTTGGGCTGGGCCTGGAACGCGCGCACGGCGGCCCGCATGCACAGGAACGAGCCCGTCAGGTTGACGTCCAGCACCCTGTCCCAGTTGGCCTTGCTGAGGTCGCCGACGGGGTCGAATCCGTCCATCATGCCCGCGTTGTTGACGAGGATGTCGAGGCGCCCGAACCTCGCCACCGTCTCGGAGACGAGGCGCTCCACGGCTTCTTCCGAGGTGACGTCGGTCTTCAGGGCGAGGAAGCGGCCCGTCGCCTTGAAATCGAACTGCGCCCGGGTCTGCTCAAGGCGGGCCTCGTTAATGTCGCAGATGGCGACGTTGGCGCCGGCGTCGAAGTATGCAGTTGCGATGGCCTTGCCCAAACCACCGGCGGCGCCGGTGACGAGCACGGTGGTGTTCTTTAGAGATTGCGAGGTCATTACCACGATGCTGATACGAGCTGGAAAGACGTAATGTAGAGGGAAACGGTTGCACCGATGTAAACGGTGTCTCCGTTTACGTAAACGACATGTCGCTCCACCTTCCCCGGAATGTGCAGAGCAGCAATTCCCGCGTACCCAACTAGACAAGGGTGGAAATGGCCGGGTTGGAGAAGAGGAGATTTTAGCCCAACATTGACTTTATGTTATCCTGACTTGACACAACCTTAAACACGATAAGTTCTCGAACAAGAAAGATGGCCATCGCATTTAGTGCCGTTCAGGACACTTTGCAAGGCCATCCCGGCACCCTCGGCACAACCAATCTCACGGTGGAGAAACCCAAATCCGTCGTGTACATGCTAATATACGAGACGGCGGGGCCAAATGATACGTGGTACCCTGTCAGGCGGTCAAACAGTAAGCTGTCTGATTACATTAAAGAAGCGAGGCTTTCCTCTCGCGTACGTCAAGTCTTCCATCGGTACTCACGATATCTTCAAATAACCATGTCAGCAGAGAAAGTACCCCTGTCCGAGGTCGCCCCAGTATGCGCCTGGCGCCGCCAATCCAAGGCGAAACTGGCACCTCCCGCGGCAACAGACTTCGAGAAAAAGACCGTGCTCCTCATTGGCGCTACGGGCGCGATACTGGGCGAGGCCGCGCGCATCCTCGCCGACCTTCAACCCGCGACCCTCATCTTCGGCGTGCGCAACGTCAAGAAAGGGGAGGCGCTGGCGGATCGCCTGCGAAAGACCCGGCCCCAGCTCGACATCAAGGTGTGGGAAGTCGACTTCCTGTCATTTGACAGTGTGAAGCGGTTGGCGACGACTATTAACGAGCATGGCCGTATCGACGCCATCGTCATGGGAACGGCCGCGGTTCAAACCGAAACCAAGATAACCAAAGACGGCTGGGAAGAAAGTAAATAAAAGCGCCATCCCTTAACCCCTGATCCCAATTGGCTAACCAATGTCACTCGCCCTCTCCGCCTATCAGCCCTACAGCTCCAGCACCTCTCCACTGCGCTACTCTTCGTCCTAATCCTGCCCCGGATCCTCGCCGACGCCGATAGCGGCCGGCCGCCCGTCGTGCTGAGCAGCATCAGCAGCCTGTCGATTCGGTCGAGCGCGCGCGCCGTAAAGCTGCCGTCGTCGCCCGAGGAGTCCTATCTAGGCCGGTTCAGCCGGTCCGATCTGGTGGATGAGATGCAAGGCTTCCGGTATGGCCTCACTAAGATCATTAACCTGTGCTGGGTCCGGGAGCTCTGTGCCCGTATACCCCAGGGCAGCGGCGACGCCAAGGTCCAGATCCACGCACCGGACCCGGGCGCCTGCCTCTCGCCGCTCACCGATTCCAACCTACCTTCCAGGATCTTCCTCTGGTGCTTTGGCCGGCCCCTCGAGATGAGCGCTCGCGTCATTGTGAACTCTTGTTTGCCCATTGAGGGGTCGCATGGGAAGCTTTTGATTGACTATGACGTCGCACCGTAAGCCCCTTTTTCTGTTTCACATCATCTTGCTTTGTGGCTTCCCCCCCGCCCTCCGAAGAGGAGGCTGCGACTTCACCAGTTTGAGCTGCTTGTATGAAACAAAAGGATACTTACTGACCGAGCATGTGATAATACAGATATCCTGGATACATGGACCGGTAAGTTTGACAACTTCGCTCTCCCCTTCTCCACCTCACATATTGGTTCCTCGTGATATGAAATGTCAGCTAACCTATTTATTGATAGGGAGCTTGGATTGGAGCTAAGAAGACGTGTTTGGACTGAAACCAGGCAAGCCTTAATTGAAGCAGCCCCGGAGACGGAATCCTTTTTCGGAACCCTACCAGCAGAGACTGCTGTCCCGGCAGAATAGGGCCTGGTCTTTTTCCCGCACATGACGAAGATCACGAGCTTACATCAAGTCTGTATTTCTAGTCGTATGATTGTATACCCCGACAGACTTGAGAGACGCATTATAGGGCGCAGATATATCGTTTTTGAAGCCATTGTGTATAATAGTTTATATACGTGCACAAATTTAAAAGTTATAGTCCCTCAAGGTTGGTAGGGGACAGGCGGACGGATGCCAAACCAAGGTCTGGGCCTGACTGTCCTCGGCTTTCAAATCCCTGTACTCAGGTATTCTCTCAATATGGATTGCCGTGCAAACCATCCGTTCGAATCCCGTTCTGTGGGTCGCCGCTGTGCCCGCCCCCTTATAAGCTGACTACCCCCCTTTCAGTAACATAGGGAAAGGCTATTTTCCGACCTAAATTACTTAAGTCCGACTTATAGTATTATATTAAACTAATTACAAAATTAAAGAAACTCTTATATTAAATATATTTTATTATTTTTATTAATTTCATTTCTTAAAATATAAATTATTTTAATTTTATACTTAATTTTATTTAATAGAAATAATGTTTATAGCTATTTTATTTAATTTTAATTTTAAGTTATATTTTAAAATATTTAGGTAAGATTATACCAAAAATGGCCTGTTAGCGAGGAGGGGGTGTCAGTGAGGGGGGTGGTCAGCTTACTGGGTCCAAACCTGGTAATGAGCATCGCCGATTGTAACGTAACGTTTGAGGGGTAAGTGGCCTGAGTTGCTGAATAAGGGGTTGTGACCAAATAAAAATCAATAAAGTGCCTTGCAAGATACTAGCATGCTGTGGGGATTATCAACAGATTACAAGATGTCGCTAGTTCAAATCAACAAAGAAGATTTCTTGAAACTTGGGAGTAAGGTGGTGGTAATCACTGGTATGACCCCCGTGCCACACCACTCGCATTGAAAGCCACTTCATAATGGCCAACTGACTCCTGTTATCCTGACTGTAGGTGCCACGACTGGTATTGGTGCGGCCGTAGTCACGAAGCTAGCCGGTAAGTCTTGACAGTCGAGGAGCGAGTAGATGGATGCAGACTCCCCATCTATGGCTGATCACAAATAGTAGACCTCGGCGCCAAAGTTGTCTTTGGCGACATCAAGGAGCCGGAAGAAGCACCCGCTTCGAAACATGTCACCTTTGTCCGCACCGACGTCACCAGCTACGCCGAAGTCTTAAACCTCTTCAAGGAGGCCTGGCGGCTCTATGGTCGCATTGACTACGCCATTTCGAACGCCGGGCTGGTGGAGATTGGCCAGCTGTTCGCCACAGGCGGCGGCGACACCGATGACGATGATGCTGTCATCGAGGAGGCCCCGCCCACCTTGGTCATGGACGTCAATCTCAAGGGGAGCGTGTTCTTCACGCGCGTCGCTGTGCATTACCTCCGCAAGAGCCTGGCCCGCCACCGTGACCATGGTGGCAGCGGCTCCCAGACGGATGCGTGTATCGTACTTGTGGGGTCCGTCGCCAGTCTCGGCGAGTTCCCCGGCCTATTTCAGTACAGCGCCACCAAGCAAGGCATCATGGGCCTGTTCCGGAGTACCAAGGAGTACCTCCTCGAAACCGAGGGCATCCGCGTTAACGTAGTGTTACCCAACTCGACTCGTGAGTGACTTCCCGCAACAGTCCAACGTGGATTTCTCTTAACTCACGTGGACTAATATGGCCAAGGAACGACAATGGTTGAAGGAATCATTGGCTTGTATGAAGCCATGGGGCTTCCCACCAACGAACCCGGAGACGTTGCGGACACCTTCCTACATGCCCTCTCAAGCGAAATCAACGGAGAGGCGCTCTACGTCACGGGAGCCAAGACGTATGAGGTGGAAAAGTCGCTGACCAAAGTCAAGGGGGACTGGCTAGGTCAAACCCTGTACGACGAGCTTTTGGCTTGTCAACGTGCCCTCGGTTCTGTAAGTTGGCCCCCTGAGTTTGGCTTTGTAGTACATACACGTCCTGGATGATTATGACTGACCATTGGGTGGTGCTTATCCAGGGCGGAGATTGGACGAACCGGAAGGGTGGAAAGGTAGCTGATTTCGACGACCACGGAGTGCTTAATTCTTAACGAATTCCATCTTCGTATTCGAGCGGGCTCTGGCACGTTCCCGTGGTGTGGTCGCACGAGTATACGGGTATCTGAGGATAGTTACACACTCGGTTATCTGATTTGCTGACGACCGGCAAGACATGACTATCACTTGCGTTACGATGCTGTGGCGCATCATATACAGGACTGCCTACTCGAGTTCCTCAGCTGAAATGGAATGTGTCAGATCCAGCCAAGCATAGGAAGTCGCCAGATACTTGTGCCCTGCGCTTTCAACCGATGCTGACGAGGGCATGGAAGGGGTAGAGATGATATGTTTCACCAACAAATTGCCAATGCATATATGCCTTGCTCAGCCTGTGCTACAGCAGCTATGATGATAGTGGGAAGGATGTTCCTCTTGTGTTTACATATAGCCGTGTCTGTGTATGCCCCGTGTGCTCATTCTTTTCATCTCATTCCCACAGCAGAACTTACTATTTGTTATGGCCTTGTGGCAACCTAGTAACTATGGAACATAACAAAGCGGCCATAACAAATCCAGAGGCCGAAAGGCTGTTTACGGAGGAGGAGCCGGTCGAACAGATTTCAACGAGATCCACGACCCCGCGAGCATCAACGTCGCAACATCAAGATGGAGCTTCCATGACAGCGGGTTCGCAGACAACCGATATTGGACCCCAAGACGGCGTCGTCAAGTCCAAAGATTCGCCGCCACTTCCCGCTATGTGGATTCAGTGGTGGGGGAAATCCTCAGCTGCGTTCTAATGATAGGAATGCTCGGCGCCATGGTTGGTGTTCTTTATCCCAACCGAGACATGCCACTGCCCAATTTGCCGTTCCATGTATCTATCAACACAGTCGTCTCGATTCTGAGCACAATTCTGAAGGCTTGTGCCGCCTTTATTCTAGCAGAAGGCATCAGCGACTCGAAGTGGAAGTGGTTCCGGAACGACAAACCTCTGCACGATCTCGTTGTGTTCGATAACGCCAGCCGTGGGCCTTGGGGCTGTCTCAAACTTCTCATCGCCCTAAGAAGGATGCACCCGGTTGCTTCGCTCGGAGCGGCTCTGGCTATCTTAGTCTTGGCGCTGGACCCCTTTACGCAGCAGCTCCTCCACTATTACGACTGCAAGCAAGCTAGCACCGAGGCGAACGCCACACTGCCGCGCTCGACAATGTACAGCGAAGTCGGCAGTTACACAGTCGCGTTCTCATTGCCCCCTGCGGCCCCCGTACTGAGCTTTATCGATCAGGGCCTTTATAACCCTACTGATGTCAAGACACCGTTCGTCTGTGCTACGGGCAATTGCACTTTCGATCAATTATTCTCAACACTCGGCTTCTGTGCTACATGCGAAGATATGAGTAGCAAACTCACTTTCACCAACGTGACGGTTACAATACAGACTGATCAGACTTTTTGGGTCAACACAACGCTTCCATCTGGCGTGTACGCTACGGCCCAACCTTCATTTCCCATGTTTGACTCTTGGTTCGTGATGAATCTGACAGATGAATGGATCGAAGTCATCCAGGCATCCCAGGCGGTCCCTGGCGCTGTGGCGAATTGGCGGGAGGACCACCACTATGTAATGACGATGCGCCCACACAACCAATCTGGATACCCCGACATCACTGGCTGCACTGATTGGGGGTGTGTTGGTTTCGGCGGTGCTGGGGCGGCTCGCTGCAAGATTGATCCATGTGTCAAGACCTACAGGGCGGATATTGAGAATGGTCACTTACAGGAAGAGTCGGTCCACTCGCAGGAAATGTTCAGGGGGTACTCCCAAGATGGTAATATAACGTTTCTGGCTGCTGATATAACATGCGCTGGGCTCGAAGCAGTTTCTCGGTTGCAAGGGGCGGGCTTTCGCGTAGGGAAGGATGATGTAGTCATTCCTTGGAATGTGAGGGTGAACGCGAGGTGAGACGCTCCGGCATTGATCCTTTGCACTAAATTAACCGGGCTCAGCGACGGCAAAGCCTCTATACCAACCCATGTAGGCGATCCAGGCCCTAACATCGAAATTCCGGGTCCTCTCCTTAACGAAACCGACCTACCACTAGACATTATTCCCGCAGATTGTATCTATTCTATGGGATCGGACGCCGTGGATTCCATTCAGGAATATCTTGAAATATACCTCAACGGCGACATTGGTCCTTCCAATGGGCCACCTCAAATCCGCGCCATATTCAATGACTCATATGCCAGCTTCAGCAGCATTAATCGTACCTTCAACAGTATAGCCGAGGGCATTACCCAGAGAATTCGCAGGTACGGGGAGCCCGGGTCCTTACCTGCTGCACAGCCTGTGGTTGGAAAAGTGTTCGAGCAGAAGACGTGCATCAAGGTAAGGTGGTCGTGGTTAGCCTTTCCAAGTGCGGTGGTGACTTTGACGACGGTGTTCTTCTTTGCGGTCATTATACTGGCGACAGAGGGGCCAAAGGGGCCAAAGGGGACGGCTGGGGCAGGTTGGAAATCTTCGCCTTTGCCTATGGTGCTCGACGGGTTGAAGGCGGACTTGTCTGCACTAGGAGATGCTAATGGCAATTCTAGTTTGAAAAGCTTGAAGGAGATGGAGCGAGTCGCAAAGGCCACAACGGCTAGGTTGTACATGTAGTCATAGAAGGAGGTACAGTTGGTTGATCCACCATCCTGATTTGCTCAGTTTATCCTTCTTTCTTTCTTGTTCCGCCGCGGCCCGCCTCTTCTCCTCCACTTTCGCGACATCCTCCGGCCCAAGGACACTTAACCAAGCACAGTGGTACTTGAAAGTAGCGTACTCGCAATGATCACGCGAGTGAGGAAACCAGCCAGCCACATCCTTTCGAAGCACCAGAAGCCGAAATCTAGGCGCTCGTACGACGCGAAGTCGCCGAGCGCGAGCGCGTTCGACTTGCGGTAGATGCCCCTCGCCACACCGATGGCCCGGTCGCGCATTGCAGGCGCGGGGCCCTCTCGCTGCCGCGTCTGCAGCCTCTCCCAAGGTATCCGCACGGACGCGGGTGATGACTGCCCATGCGTTTCCTGCAGGTAGTTCAGCACTTGTGACCGAGAGTCGTGTCTGCGCCACGGCAAGCCGTTCCGACCATCGGAGTTGAGGGCTTCGACGTCCTCGGCAGGCCAGCCGAGCCCTGAATGGGTGGCGGCGGTCTTGACATCATCGTATAAATGGGGCAGCCAGAGCTCATAGCTGACACTGTTCACCTCGTCTCGTGTCGGCGGGCCGAGATCACGCACTTTCGGCCATAGAAGCGGAGGGTTGGCGTTCCAGGCTCCAGCATGTAGTTCTTCCTTTTGGCCTCGGGCCGCTTCTGGAACGCCTTCTTGGTCTCGACAGGGTGAGCCGGTTGGACCTGCCGGAAGCGGGCCAAGTGGAGCTGGAGGCAGTCCAAAGCGAGCCAAGTCATGCGCCGGGCGGTCGCTATGACGCTACGGATGACGACTGACGGAGTGTCGATCGGGATAGGGACTGGATCGAAGCCGTGCTTTTTGCCGCCTGGGGGTTCCGGCTTGCCGCGGTAAATCGGATGGTCCTGAAATATCTGACTGCCGGAGTGAATATAGAAGAGGTTTCATACTATCTCATGAAGGTCGGCTAGGTTTGTGGCAGGTAGCCGAGACGAGTGCAGCAAGATAATGAACAAGATGAAGCACCGGATACGCGGGGTCGTGTCGCCACACTTGTACAAGCGGCGACATTTCCCCCATCTCTTGTATACGTAACCGGACTCCAAGATAGCCTGCGTGATCTCAATGGCGTAGGTGTCGAAGATGCGATAGACGGTTGGGGAGGCATGGAGGACACTTCCTAGGTCTGTCAGGTTCGTCAGACGCGGTAAAATCTGGATGAGTATCTCGTTTGGCAAATCCTGAAAAAAACCGCGACCCTGTCTCGTGGTGGCGGTCATAACGGCGACTCGGCCGGTGACCGACAGGTTGTTAACAGGACGTATCGTGTTGTCATTCAACAGGCCGTCATCGTCCATTGAAGAGTATGTGGTTCGAGGAGTGGGTGATCGAATGGGTCGAAGTGGAGATGCCTACGCCTACTGTGGGCAATATACAGGGACCAACATCTCTGAGTTATTGGTTGGCTTCGAAATTGCCCCGAAGGTGAAGCTCCATATAGCTCGGTCTCGCTTTCACACCACACCTCGTCACCCGAAGTATCATGATATGTCTGGTTTGAGTCACTGCCGTCTCATCTTAGACCAAGATCACAAGTACGTATTAAAGGCAACACTTGTCTGTCATCTTACCCTGACTTTGAGTATAATCATGAGTCACGGTAGCTGTACCTAGGTGTTTCAAGACATCTCGAACTCCGGCGCTGTCAGCGGTGGTGTCACTGGCTGTACCAAGGTAACCAATGTTATGATAATGTCGCCACTGAAACCAGATGGGAAGCTCCAGTACCTCAGCCCCCATCAAGATACTATAACATATCAGAACAGGTCTCCTATGGTAAATCAAAGGCACGAACACCCTGCCAGCCAAACGACATAGCCATCCATCATCAAGACGGCGCCAAACTTCTATGAACTTGGTGCTATCCAAACCGACGTCCACGTATATCATGCTGACGCTCAGTAGTACAAGACGTCTTTTAACATCGCAAAAAAGAACCGCCTCGACACCCACCAAAATGAGAACAAAATCAGAGATCAGCAAAAAGACAAAAACATACAACACCGAGGATTCCCAGGTCGTCACCGACCCTAGTACTAATTCGGCTCTCTGCTGCTTATATATGGGAGAGCGGACGGGATCCCTAGTATTCAGCAGGATGTGGTAGTATGTGTTCATTAGATTCAATATGACAGTATATATACCAATTGGAATCTCGTGTGCGGTGCCTGTTAGCTGAACCACCGAGTCGAAAGGGGGCGAGGACGATCATGTGGACTAATTCTACATCTCCATGCTAACACAACAGGGATAACCATCTGCAGGATGAGCCCCTCCTTCCTCAAGCCTCGCCCTCTGCCCCTTCCGTTTTTGGATACCAATATCGTGTACTGCTTCTGTGGCAAGACAACAAGCACCGGAACCCTGGGAGATGTGGTGAGAACGGTCATGATGTTAAGAGACAATGATGATCATGAACAGCCGACTTACGATAGGGTAGAGTAAGTACTGTCAGGGTATTACCCGTATTTGACCCTTGATTACTCGCAAATGCGACGTGCCAACTTCCCGCCTAGATATCTCCCACGATTGATTTCAGTTCGTAATCAAACCAGTCCACCGTACCCTCAGGATGTGGGTTGCCCAGGATCTCTTCTGAGTCCCCAGGAACTTCATCGCTTTCACTCTGACTTTCCCACACCACACCGATCTGCTCCGCACTTAGCCTTTCGCTCGCTGTGAGTTGACCGCCTTCGAGCTCGCCCAAAATTTGTGGCATACGGCAGGTCCAGAAATCCTTCCAACATGCTTCTAATGCTTCCAAGTCATGCGAAATATGTGCGATTCTGGCCTGGAACTCGTCCACCATATCATCAAGAACCTCGATGAGTCTTGACTCTTCCTCCTGGATTTCGTCAATCTCATCTCTATCTATCATCGGATAGGCCTGTAGTGCATTACTGATTCCATGCTCCTTGCAGCAGGTGTGAGTGATACCAAGGGCAATGAAAGCTTCGGCCCTCATGGCTGCGAGATACAACGAGGCAAGGTTGTCCGTGGATATGCCTTCGAAGGCCCTCCTGAAATCCAAGCGCACAGACTCCTCTATAAATCTGTGTCCATCACGGGCCATCTTATGCATCATGTATAGAAACGGCGTGCAGCCATCTGTGGAGCATGCACACACGCAGGAGTCAGCCAAGCTGACAGGAAGCGCCTTGATTAGAACTTCAACGAAGCCATGGTAATGGTTTGATGGAACCATGTCCCCCTCAATCATCTGGTCGAACGAATCCTGGAACAAGTTGTAAAGCACGTAATGTGCAGTAGAGATACCACGTGCTTGCGATTGCTCATCTCCGCAGGACTGGATTCTTCGCTTCAAGTCGGCGCCCCGGTCTAAAAGCCAGTTGATGTAATCCGGGTTGGTGGCGTTACACAATGGCGGAGAGCCATGCTGCGTGTCATTATCAACATCCTGAAAGCCTAGATTGAAAAGCAGCTCACAAAGCCGAACCTGAGGATTGTGCAGGATTTGGTAAACAGTTCTGCAGTCGCCAGCGCTGTACCCGTCGACTGGTATGGCTTCCACAGGCACCTCGATCCCGTGGCTGATGAGACCCTTGTACACTGCTTGGGCGTGCAAGTCCAGGGTTTGGTCTGAACATAGATAGTCCGAGTATTCCTGCACCGCCCAAATGTGGCGAGAAGCTAGTTCCTTGAGTCTTTGTCGCGAAGCTCTCAACTCACTGATGAAAAGCCTCCACCCCCGTGTAGAAATTGTACAACGATCTACATCATGACTCAGGTCTTTAATGGTTACGACTTGGACAGCCCCCAGAAGCATGGCCAAAGTATCGGAACAGCTGCATTGGGTGCATTCGGGGAATCGATTCGACATGGAACAGTGCTCCCCTGTCATCCGCAGAGCGGTGATAAGTGCGGTTTCATGCCGGCTGTCTCTTCGTTGTAAAAGACCACCTGATTTCATAGCTTGAAGAACGAAAGGGAAGCGTGGCAACACGTTTTGTAATGCTGCCAAGTGTAGAGGGGTATGGCCAAATGCGTTACGTTCGTTTATTATGCCTGGAAACTTCCTTATAAGTTTCTGGGCAAGCTGTGTGTCGTTCGCAAGGATCGCCAGACTGAGTGGTCCACAACCGCATGCTATAGAGCGTTAGCTGGAATACAAACCTGGCTAATAAACAATACATACCCTCGGCTAGAGGTGGTGAAAGCGCTATATCCTTGCAACAGAGCAAGTATTCCTCCGGTGTAAACGTTTTTATACCTCTTTCAACGTCTAATGTTAATGGCATAACTCCATCTTGGCTTTTAGCGATTATCGCGAGACTGTCCAGTCCGCCATATCGGCGATAAATGCTATGTTGGCGATATGTTCCGAGTTGCGAATTCTCTGGGGATACCAAATGAACTCCAGGTGCCCTATTCATTAATGAGCCGAAGGATTTATCATCAAACAGTAACTAAGACTGCTTACCCTCCTAAATTGTCGTATGACATGAGTGGTACACCATAGAAGGTCATAATCTGCACAGCCTCTTTCAGCAGTGAAGGCCTTAGAGGTATTGGGATACAACTTTCTAGTTAGCTTGGACTAATTCATAAAGGGAGTTGTATCGAGTGAAATCTTACTTGTATGCAAAGAACAATGCGTGCATTAGGGATTCATTGGAAACATTCACTACAAGGGGTGATGTAGTTCCGCTGGCCAATATTCGTGCGATGGCTCCTATTGCTTTCTGATGGCAGAGTTTGATCACGTTCTCAGTGATGTTCAGACCGTCAATGCGCTTGCAATTGAACAAGAATAGCAAATCGATGACCCGGAAAGCCGGGTCTTTTTCCCTGTTAACAGTCGGATAGTATGTA
This sequence comes from Apiospora kogelbergensis, assembly GCF_038363985.1. Lineage (NCBI taxonomy): Eukaryota > Fungi > Ascomycota > Sordariomycetes > Amphisphaeriales > Apiosporaceae > Apiospora > Apiospora kogelbergensis. The sequence goes on along the minus strand of NW_027117418.1, from coordinate 8,214,846 downwards.
AAATTTGGACCGATGCTCGACTTTCCAGCCCCGTAGTACTTATAGAAAGAGACGCCGATTGTAGCTTTGACAGCTTGTGCCAAGCCAGTGTATCTCAATCCATGTTCTTTCTTCGAGCTGGGAAACGTCTTCTTCGCCAAAGGACAGTGCGGCGAATGGTAGCTTGTCAGCTGGCTATACAGATATAGCGAGCCAAATTGCCAATGCTTCCTGTGTATAGTCTTTCGCTTCTTACATATGCATGGGCTACCACAATTGATGGCTGACCACATAACTTCCATCGAGGTTGATGAATGCGAAACTTCTGTTCGCATTGTTGGTCCACCGGTCAAAGAGGCGGATGGGCTCGCCTGAGACGTCTGAAACACGCAAATATTAGTCACCATAATTTTGGATCGATAGTTAACGTACCATAGTTTCCGTTAGGTTGTTTAGCCGATTGGCTATGAGAAGTGCCTTCAGTGATTGGAATTCTTTCTCCGTGATAGCTGCTTTGTCCAAGAGATTCGAATTTTGTTCCTCTATGCGTTCAAGGTATCCTTGCTGGACGTCAAATGATGACTGCGATGTGTTTCCAACTTTACCAAGTTGCTCGGACAGGCTTCCTGTGCTCGTAAATACCTGGGTAATCGTCGCTTGGGAATGGTTGTCGATCCTATTCTGCAACTGAAGGATCCGGTCTGCAACCTCCATTGCTGAGCCATGAGTAGCCGCTACTGTAAATAATCCCAATCCATCAATGGCCAACTGGAGTCCTGACTGTGTTCGGCTCACTCGGTTACACAGCTGCTGGAGCTTTGGGCGATCGAATGCATAGTGCAGTTTGCCTAGTTGAGACCTCCAGGTGCCAACATCGACGCCTGCCAGATTCTGAGCGACGAAACTTTCCAGTGCATTGAGGCTATCCTTGTTGGCCTCTACACTCTGTTTCACGACGCTTGTTATTTCCGGAGACCATCTTTCTAGTCTACTAGAAGTCGTCTCGATGATGACAAGTGTTTGTTTCAGGAGGTCATTTTGTTGCCTGACATCGCGTAGCTCCTGGTCCCGGCAGTTGACAGCATCAATGTAGTTCGAGATACCGCTCGTGACTTGCAAACCGAGCGAAATAAGCCCAGCAATAGAGGCAGCCAGAGAGACCGGGTCGGCCATGGCAGGAATGATGGTTGTGATGAATCTATTCTTGGATTGAGTCCAATGCGAAAGGGAGATTGGAAGTGTGTTGAGCACTGAATCCCGAGAAATGGGGAAACCTGAGCCCCTCACCTTTGCTCATTGTGGATCGTGCATTTGTCACTGCGGATCAGGCAGAAACGCCGCATAGCAGCAACTGCAGAAGCTAACTGCCAGTGGTCGAAAAGACAGCGTCAACGAATCGGGCGGGATCTCCCTCTTCGAGTACCACAAATCAATGCACAATATGTCGTTAGAATAGTCACTCACTGGCCAGCGCCCTCAACCCTAACATGCAGGGTAGGACTCCATATGCAAATTCAATCGGAAGTTCTTTTGATCCTCGTCATTCTTCCCTTTTCGTGTGTGTTCTATATAGACTGAGGCAGAGCCATGGCCACATACGTACGATGGGCCAGTGGCCTGTACGATGCTGTCACGTGACACAACGAAAGGGGTATTCTATACCCCTGGACCGATTTTACTAATAGTATCAACCACATGCCATGAAGATAAGTCTGTAGACAGCGTGCCTTTTATATATATATCTCTATCCGCTGCCCCTGGGGGGGGAGAGGCGGAACGAGGCCGATTATTTGGACTGAATTCCGACACACTCACTTGATTGAGAGAAGACTGGACGGTCTCTACAACGATCTCCAGAGCTCCAGGCTAGGCGGCTCTCAAGATGGAGGGCACCAATTAAGGGCATAAGAGGGGCATCAAGTACGGGATGCCATGCAAGAGGACTACCGTAGTTAAGCGACTTCGCTCGTTTCCCCTTTCCAGGTACGAATTGTCTGTGTCTATATCCAATTCCCGGCGACTCTGGGATGATTCCGGGGTTTCATCGAACCTGCATGGGCTACACATGATAGCTGCGACAATATCCAATCGTTGGACGCGGTGGCGTGCATAAATGTGATATCATGCAGTGAACCCAGCATGCAGTCCAGTAGATACAACGACAGCACCACCCTGGATTCAATACAGAACGGCAGGCTCCCCCGGAAGGAGCCTCACTTGCATCCCACCGAACCAACAGACATCATCTCAATTCAGCAAGTCCGCACAAGAGAAGTACAGATCAAGGCAAGTGTGGATGGGTGGGATGTCGCCGAGGCTGGCCCGTCCATGCAGAAGCGAGCGGGACGGAACGCTTGTTTTGCAGATCTGGGAAGGGAATGGAGCCTCGCGTGTGGCATCCGTTACCCATTCGGATTGTGACCCGTGCAGATATTGGGATGAATGAGTGGGGGGGTAGTGGCATGTTCACCATGTTGGGCACCGTGCAGCGCGCGTCTCGCGTCCATGTTCGGCATTCTGCCTATATTGAGGGCCCGAATCATCTCCGCCCTCGCATGACGAGCGGGAATGGGGGAATGAATGGGCGGGCATATATAGATCTTTGCGCCCTCCGCTAGGTGGGGAGCCACCGGTTCCTGCTGGATTCCTGAACTTGTTTGTGTGTCGGTGGCTTGTGCTTCTCTCCAAAGAAGGAACACTGGTTCGATATGAAGAGATGAAGCGCCCATCAAAGTAAGTCTTAATCCATATTTATTCGTTATATCACACTATAGAAACCGCATACCCTTTATCCATAATGAACCAAAGTCCGCACACTGACACGTCTTTATACTTATCTCTAGAAACGAATGGAGAGAACATGAATCATATCAAACATCAACGCGCCAAACGATCGCGAGCATACCCGGCTCATTCAACCGACCGCGACCCCGATCAGTGGTGGGGGTGCTTCAACTCAAGTGCCCCATAGCCTTGCGGTTGCGCTCGATGAGGTCCTGGGGCCAGGTCCAGTTGCTGAGGAAGTCCGGGTCGACGCCGAACTTGAAGGCCTCGGTGGCGGCCGAGATCTGGGCCGAGTGCAGGCGCTCTCGGGCCGTGGAGCCGCGGTTTCCGAGGTGCGGCATGCGGTCGATGGCGTCCATGGCGAGGCTGAACCGGTCCGTCTTATTGCGGATCGCCAGCTCCAGCGGCGTGTCGATGTTGCCCTTCTCCTGGTACCCCCGCACGTGGATGTTGGCGTTGCCGGGCCGCTTGTATGTCAGGCGGTGTACCAGCCACGGGTAGCTGTGGAAGTTGAAGATGATGGGCTTGTCCGCCGTGAACATGGACACCCACTCGGCGTCCGTCATGCCGTGCGGGTGGTCCACGTGGCTGATGAGCTTGAACAGGTCCACGCAGTTGACGCAGCGGATCTTGAGGTCGGGGAAGTTCTGCAGCAGCAGGTCGATGGCCGCCAGCGACTCGTTGGTCGAGATGTCACCGCAGCTTGCCATGACTAGGTCGGGCTCCTGGCCCAGGTCCGTGCTGTACTGCGACCAAATGCTGATGCCCTTGGTGCAGTGGATGACGGCCTCGTCCATGGTCAGGAACTGGATGTGGTTCTGCTTGTCGGCCACGATGACGTTGACGTAGTTGGTTGAGCGCAGGCAGTGGTCCATGGCTTGAGAAACAGGTCAGTATGAAGAAGAATCAGGTCAAGGGGAATAAACTTACTTGACAAGAGACAGTTTCCATCGGGAGGCAGGTAGATGCGAACTACCTCGGGACTCTTGTTAGCAACGACATCCAGGAAACCGGGATCCTGGTGTGTGAAGCCATTGTGATCTTGGCGCCAGACGACGGCCGTCAACAAGATGTTGAGTGATGCCACCTTGACACGCCACTCGACTTCGAGACACTTCTCGATCCATTTGCAGTGCTGTGGAATTTCTTTGTCAGTTATGTCCCTCAATTGCTAGTGTAGTCATGAGTGGCAGTGATGCTTACCTGGTTGACCATAGAGTCAATGATGTGGATGAACGGCTCATAGCTGTTGAGCAGGCCATGGCGGCCACTGAGAACGTAGCCCTCCATCCATCCCTCGACGGTGTGTTCCGAGAGCATCTCCATGACACGACCGGTGGGCGACAAGTTGCCGCCGTCATTGTCCTCTTCGAAGTACTCGCCCAGCCAGACCTTCTTGCCGGCCTGGTAGACGTCGCCGAGCTTGTTGGACTCGGTCTCGTCGGGCCCGTACAGTCGGAAGTTGGTGGGGTTCTTCTTGACGATGTCCCTCAGGAAGACGCCAAAGTTGGACATGCTGGCCGCGTTGGTGGCACCCGGCTCGGGCACGTCGATCGCGTAGTCGCGGAAGTTGGGCATCTTCAGCGGCTTCTTGAGCGCGCCGCCGTTGCCGACGGGGTTGGCGCTCATGCGGCGGTTGCCCTTGGGGCAGAGGCTCAGGAGCTCGTCCGAGATCTTGGCGTCTTTGCCGAAGATGCGTTCGGGCTCGTAGGACCGCATCCAGTCCTCCAGCGTCTTCAGGTCCTTGGGGCTGGTCTTGACGCCCGTGATGGGGACCTGGTGGGCGCGCCAGTAGCCCTCGAGGAACTTGTCGTTGACCTTGCGCGGGCCAGTCCAGCCCTTGGGCGTTCGCAGGATGATCATGGGCCATCGTGGACGGAAGGGCTTTCCGGAGTCGCGGGCCTTCTTCTGGTAGCCCCTGATCTCCTCGACGCAGCGCTCCATTGTCGCCGCCATGGCTTGGTGCATCGACTCGAGGTCGGAACCCTCGACGAAGTAAGGGGTCCAGCCGTAGCCCAAGAAAAGCTGCTCGATTTCCTCATGGGGGATACGTGCCAGTAAGGTGGGGTTGTTGATCTTGTACCCGTTCAGGTGCAGCACAGGGAGGACAGCGCCGTCGGTGATAGGGTTCAGGAACTTGTTGCTGTGCCAGCTGGTGGCCAGTGGTCCGGTCTCGGACTCACCATCGCCCACCATGGTCAAGGCGATCAGATCTGGGTTGTCAAAGACAGCACCAAAGGCGTGCGAAACAGCATAGCCCAACTCGCCACCCTCGTGAATGGAACCGGGGGTCTCTGGGGTGGCGTGAGAACCAATGCCGCCGGGGAAGGAGAATTGCTTGAAGAATCGCTGCATGCCCTCAATGTCCTCAGACATGTCGGGGTATACTTCCGAGTACACTCCCTCCAGGTATGACTGGCTGAGCACAGCAGGGGCGCCGTGGCCGGGGCCTGACACGAAGAAGGCATCGAGATCGTACTTCTTGATCAAGCGGTTCATGTGCATCCAGGTGAAGATCTGGCCGGGGGCCGAACCGAAGTGGCCGAGCTGACGGCTCTTGATGTGTTCTTTCTTCAGAGGTTCATTGAGCATGGGGTTGTCGATGAGGTAGATCATGCCCAGGCAGAGATACAAGCTGGCCTTGAAGAAGTCATCGTACTGCTTGATCTCCTCCTTGGACAGGGGCTTCCCCTCAACGGTCGATCGGGCCACGCCATAGGGCTGGATCTTCTCGACGGTCGCCTTGTCGCACTCCATTGCGGGCTCTGGGTTGAAGAGTTGGGGCAAATCAGACTCAAGAGAGGGGTGTGATGACTGGAGGGAACGTGCTGTCACACTTCGCCAGGAGGCTCCGTGTGTATATATGGGTGTCTAGGTTGTGAGACAGAGGTGAGTTTGGTAATGATGTGGTGTTGAACAACTAGGTAATGTGTCGCTGATTCAATGTTGACGTATGTGCGCATATAAGATACCAAGGCGTATTTATACAGGTGGGTAGCAATGCATGGCGTTGGCGCACGTTAACCTTTGGCAGGACAGCGCAATGTTGCAGCAGCAGTTGATCACCTGTTAGACATGCCTATCCAGGAAACTTCATGCCTGTTTCTTTCGTATCCCAACGCAACGTTCTCACGTAGCCGTACGCGCAACCGAGGCGGCCCAAGCCGGCGGGCCAAGAAGATGCGGTGCGGCGTAGCCATAGCCATAGAGAGTCTTGCCCGTCGACACGGGCTTGGTCTGCAAGCCAAGTTTCTCCCTCGCCTCTGCTGCAGGCAAAGCTGTCAAGATGGCATGTTAGTCAGCGTCCAATGAGCGTCGCATCACCCTGCCTTTACCCGGCATTGGAGGAGGCACATCTTGGCCATGACCAATGTGGTCCCGACTGCATGTTGGCCTGGAAGCCGATGTGGTCTGATGCGACGGCCGGGATGGGACGACGTCAAAAAAGGTTTGACAGGTCTAAAGGGGGGACGTCATGGGCTGTTCAGCTTTTGCCCCGCCAGAAATCCCAATCCGCCCCGAGCATCCGGTAGCTCTGCGTTGCATTGGCGGTTGATCCAGACTCCCCCGGGCTAGCCCCCCTTCCCCCTCCCCCCACGCTTCTCCATGCCACTCCACACACATCTCCATCTCTCCGGGCTCTTTCGACGTCTGGTTTTCTTGAAATACAACCCACGATGGTGCATCAGTCTGGCAGCTGCATATGCTCTGCGCCGGCCTTCTGTGCTCCGGCCTGCTATCCGTTCGAAGGGATTCAGCTCGCCCGCGAGACATGCAGATGATTTGCTTGTTTGTCGCTCAATCCGTCTTGACAGCCCAGCTGCGTCGCATGCCGGCCCACTGAAAGTGGTCTGATTCTTATCCTCCCAAGCCTCTCTACCAAGACCACCAGAACCTGGTCCCCTCGTAGAACAACTGTAATGACCTGTCATTAAGTGTCCGAGGTAGCGTTGACCGGAAGAAAACACATGCCACATGGGCAGCCCAACATCTGAGAATCTATCTTTTAATCTCGCAGTGGAATCAATGAATCTCATGGAATTCACCAAGACCTCGGGTCATGCAGGCCGTGAGCGTTGAGAGTCATAGGCAGTGGCAATACACCAAATCTGGCAGGTAGAGGTGGCATTGTTTTGACCGCCGGCAGCTGATCGCGCTGTTGGATTGGACTGCCCTAATCCGTCCGCAACCCAGCCGGCGCAATCCGCGCATCCCATGACCTTCTTGTTCTCGGTCGACCGACAACAGATTCCAGAAAAAGCGATCTTCCCCGCGACCTCCCGCACAACATTATTTACTCCACAGTCCTCATTTGATGATACAGGCACTATGGGGTCCCCGGACCTTCGATCTTATCAAACTCGTTGGCAACATTGAATATGTATGGCTGTCCCGTTCGAGAAACGATATGTCGGGATGCGAATTGCCTGCGGACAGAATGTTTCCGTGAATGCAGCAAGGGAATGCGACGCACCAGAGAGTTGATGGTAAGCTATGGTACACAGAGGTCGAGTCCAGTCCAGTCGTGGGCGTCCGGGTTTCCGAGACTTCTTTAGAAAATAGCGTGTCTCTCCCGCGGTTTTCGCGCTGTCAAAATGCATCTTCCCGACAATTGACGGCTTATCCTCCCAAGTGAGCGGAACTGGCCCATTTGCCCCGTCCTACACTCCACGGATGCTGTCGCCTAAAGGTCTCTCGCTTGGGGCTGCCATCGGAAGCTGCCGGCGAGGAAACTGGGCTCCGCTTTGGGACTCCGCTGACGACCGACGAACTTCTGCGATGAGAAATGGAAAATGGAGGAGGGGCATGTCAACCTCGGCTTGCACGTTCGTCGAATGCTGCTGGTCCAGCGTAAATATCGGGGAATGCGTCGCTGCTGACCATGACGGCCATTCAAACCGTCACTTAGAGCCTGCTTTGCCATTGAATTACCGTCAGGTGAACTGGCGCAACGCCAGATGGGAGAGCCACAGCATCCCACAGCAGTCACCCAACTTCAAGAATACCGCCGAAGCTCCGCCGAGATGACAGCTAACGGCAGGGCTAACCCGCAGCGAATTCCACCACCACCTGGGGAGTGTGGATGGTTTTCTGGACCCAGAATCCGGGGGTTAGCCTCTCTCCGGCGTCATCTGACAGAGTTCAGGTACGACTTCGCCGATCGCAAAGGGCCGACTCCAGGGCAGTTCATTCCATGCGCATTCTTCACTCACATCTAGAATCGCGGGGCGATTGAGCCTGTGCGTTTTCTCCATGCTGGGGAGAATGGCACGGTGACTGCGGGGGTTCGAGATTCCTTTCCGGGCGGAGGTACTGCCGCTTAAGCGGTTTTCAGAAGCACGCAACGTTCGGGTATTGCGGCGAAACATTCGGGCCTGAACACAGGAAAATCGCGGCGTTCTTCGCCGGGTGTTTCATGTTTCACGTTTCACAGGCTCCCCAGAGCCAACGACGTCCGTCGGTGCCCCGGAGACCCTAGAGACAACAACTGGTCAACGCAGCAACACGCTTCTTTCCCATTGGTGTGTGATTGGCCGAGGGCTCCTTTGAGACGGCACATACCTGTGGGAAGAGACTTATCTCTCCAAACACACAAAACGTGTGCTGGTGAAATCGAAATCCCATTCCTTCCCCGAACTGAGGTTCCACGCAGCCTCTGGCGATATCGAGACTGCGACAGCTTGCGGCGAGTTCTTCAGCATTCTTGTTCCTGTCCGTTACCGAGCATCGAGTTCATTGGAAGGGAAAAGGACTTCCCAGCCCAATGCCCTTTTCCCACGCTCCTACGATTTGGTTTCAGCAGGAAGGTTCGACAGCCGCCCGGGCACAGCCGAACCCTGATTGCCTCTGGCACTTGACGCGCAGCTGGGCCAGCCAGCAATGGACTCATCGACCAAACGAAGTAGGAAATGGAACGGTGCTTATATATCCTAATGAAACAAGAGTCCCTAACAAACAGGTCAACTGGTCAGTTGGTCATACTCAATTGAACTCCTGGCAACAGTTGAGGTCTTGGGTTCGAGCGGGTGCTGGGCCAAGGTCTTTCTGATTTCACGCATTGCACACCGCGTGATTTCGGATAGCACCAACTACCCGGGTAATTCTTCCAAGCTCACCACATCTCAAACTCACGCGTCTCGCCAAGGCTCCTATGATGTTGTATGGCCAACACCACCAACAGACCTGTTATTTTTTGTTCTTTTTTTTTTTGCTATCTCTCTCTTTTTTATTTAGATTCATCAGGAGAGAAGCCATCATTCATTCAAGGAACATCTAGGGTCAATTCAATTGGGCCAGCTAACAATTCAGTCGCCAACAACCATGTAGGAAAGGAGGAGTTGTAGTCAAGTGCCCAAATTGAGACACTTTCCCCCGACATCAAACTGGTCACTTGGTCGTACTCAAGAATAAGGGGTGCTTCAATCTTCAATTTAGATGCTGATACAATTCTTTCTTTTCGGTTCAATGTCAAGGCATCAATCCAATAGAAACATGTTGATTTAATTAACTCCTGGGGTTCCCTTGTGGGCTTGGGTACAGAACAGTTCTGGGCCAAGGTCTTCGCAGTTTCATGCAGAACCAACCAAGGGCCTGACCGGCTCGACCACATAGAACATAATACAGCCACCAATGTCTCTATCGCTAACCTCGTCGCCTTCCCCATCGCCGACCCCCTCCCTCTGTTGAACAAGCGACAAGTGACAATTTATGTGTCACTTTTTCAGGATCAATTTCGACATACATAATATGTGGTACATAGTCGAGCTGAACAGGCTCTAGCTGTTGGAAATGGCAGTCACGTGCCTCGCCTGTTCATATACATATATATTCACATCTCATAGCTTTTTTTCTTTCCCTCTTCAACCAACGCGTTGCTCATAATCCATAAGTCCCATATCAACACTAGCTACCTAAGTAATAATAAAGCTACATTAAGAGTTCTCTGAGATGTTGTATGATAAACACCCCAGCGGTAAACACCTGATATTTGATTTTCTTCTTCTTTCTGTGTTCGTGCTCACCAGGACAAAAAATAGTAACCTGCGGTTTATTCGTTTCAAGGGCCGTTGAAGAAAGATACACCCTGTCCAGCCCAATCAATGCCACTTTCCCACGCTTCCACGATTTGAACCCTTGAGGCAGGCCGCGAAAGTGAATCCCTCAGGTGTGGCAGCTGCCTGGGCACACACAGCCCAAAAAGTGAAACCCTTAGATGTGGCAGCTGCCAGGCACACACAGCTGAAGACTAATTGCCTCTCGGACAAGCCAACAATCGAGCCACCACCCATAGTGGCATTCATATATCCTAATGATAAAAGGGTCCCCTAACAACGGACTGGTCAAGCGGTCATACACAAACGTTTCGAAAAACCTTATAGTGCGCTGCGGTCCTGTGTTCGAGCCAGTTCTGGGCTAAGGTCTTTCTGATTTCATGTATTGTACTCCGCGTGATCTCGAATAGCACCAACCACTTGGGTAAAAACTCTGAAGCTTCTTAACAATCTCACCACTCCCAAGGTTTTTCTACGAAATTGTATGATCGTGTCAAGCTAACACCTGCTCCTTTTTTTGCTCCCTCTCCTTTTTTGCTTCATGCTTCATGTCCGTCCATCAGGAGAAACGATGACACCCAAAAAAACCAAGTTGATATCATCATTTCTCCCAACAGCTTAGCTGGTCTGTCTTTCTGTGCATGGTCAGACAGATTCTTATGTAGAGGTTTCTCTACTCATCCAACTTGAGAGTCTTGACGGCACCCAGTTTAAGTACGACACTCATTTTTCAGTCCATGTTTATACCATCCTCTTCTGTGACCTCACATCTCAAGTCTTCACACGCATAAGCCGACAACAACTCACTCGAACGGTTGACGATGTCTTGAACAAGCTGGATTTAAAGCCCAATCGTCTCAACCGCATAGCACATACAGTAACTAAATCTATACATCCAATCTAGTCCTTCAAAGGGGCCGAGAACCTTATCTTCAACCTCATCACCGCTCCCCTTCCGCCGTTGCTAACCTCATCACCGTCTCCCTTTTTCTTTTCTTTTTTGCTCTTCAGTTCAATGTCAAGTTATGATCCCAACAGAAACGAAACCATATAAATTTGACTCTTTAAATTAACGCACACAACCAAGTGGCTAATATACCCAATGGCCTGAAAACTCTTTTTGAACAGATCGCCGTCTCCCTTATCACTAACCTTATCATTAATTATATGACCTCCCTAGCCACTTCCCCCTCCCTCTCTTGAATAGTAAGAAAATAACGGTTAAGAGGGAAGCAAGATGTACTATATGGCCGAGTAGATCAGTCTCTTATAGGACCATATCACACACCTAGTGATAGAGAGAACTTGTACGCCGTGTTGCTTCTACCCAAACTCACATTGATGACATCTAACCGGGGTGGCGGATTATGTATCTGATTCTCTAGTATACAAGACCCAGGTCTAGGAGTGAGCTGCTTTTGATCTATTCTACACGAGAGTGAAACTGTAGTTCATCCCTCAACTTATGTACACGATGTGACACCACTCATTTTGCCCCTTCCGGATATGCTGCCTACAACTCCTAGAGAACACCACGTAATGCATGCTAGTTCTCCCTGCGGAGCAGGATCTTCTGAACAGCGGCCTCACCCGCGGCCTCGTCCTTCGCCGTCGTCTCCCAATCCACTTGGCGAGCTTCTTCCTCAGCGACTTGAGGTCATGCGCCGCAACATCCATAGCCCGGTCCTCACAAGCCATGACGACCTCCTCGTCCACAAGGCCCCCCACGCCCCCACCATCCCGTATCCGGAAATCGTCCGCCACGATCCGGCGCACCGCGCGCTGCACCCGCGTCTGGACGAACGGCAGGTCGACGCCCATCTTGTCCCACAGCGCCAGTCCCAGGTTCAGCGAGCGCGCCACGTGCCCGGGGGCGACGCGCGCAATGCCAGCCGCGTCGTCGGCCGCGACGTGCCGCAGGTTCCACAGCGAGGCCTCGCGGCGACGCTGGGCCTTCTCGCGCAACTTGGCGGTCTGCTTGGGGATGCGGCACGTGAGCGGCGTCAGCGTCGGGAACAGCAGCACGAGGAGCGGCGTGAACTCGCCCGCCACCAGCACCAGGACGCCGAAGACGGGCAGGCGCGCCAGGTCGTGCGACGTGCGCTCGCGCAGCAGCACGGCGGCGCGCGTGGGCGCGATGGGGGACGAGCCGGCGGGCTGCTTGGCGAGGCCGGGCGGGCCCTGGAACACGTGGTTCACCTCGGACAGCAGCTTTCGGTTCGTGTAGATGGCCTTCAGGCCCGTCTTGTAGAAGGCCATGTACGCCTTGCCCAGCTTGTAGTAGTAGCTGAACATCGAGGCGTCCGGCTCGCGCGTGGGCAGGTCGAGGGGCGGCGGCCGCGTGCTGGCGGGCGGGTTGAGGGTCGCGGAGATGTCGACGTCCGGGTCGAAGGTCTTGGCTTTCGGGGTCGAGACGGTTGAGGCGTCGAGTGGCGTGATGACGGCTTCGGTCTCGGGTTTGGAGGTCTTGGCAGCTGCGGCCGCCGAGGCGGCGGTGCTATTCGAGGCATGGCGCCGTGACGACAGGATGGCGGCAGTAACCGCTTGGTGGGTTTGCTTGGGTCCGCATTGCGACGATCGGCAGTTCCTAAGGAGCGAATGCTGGGCGCGCATCAAGCGCAGTCCCGTTTGTTGGTTCATGTTGGTGAAAGGGCGGTTGCTATGAGACGAGCATGGGTGTGGTCTCTGTTCCGGAGGTGACAATGTTGTGCAATGGCAAGAAGATGCGATGATCTCGGAAAGTTTGCAGGGTTGTCAAGTCGGGCGAAGAATTGTGATTATGGACTGGTCATCGACGTCAGGACATAAAAATGGTCCAAGCTTCCAGCGCCCACATGGCCTTTTTTTCTCCAGGGGATTCTGGTCCGGGGAAAATGTCTTAGGCGGCCCGACCCCGCTACTGAAAGTCTGGGCATAGCGCTGTGAAACCACAAGTGACAGAGTTACAATCACAAGGAATGCTGTCGGGTACTCAATAGACGGTGCATAATATCCACAAAGTTCATGCTGTTTATTGAGAAGGTGTCCTAGTCTATCTACAGTTTAGGAACCGTGTTTAAAAACGCAGTGCACTCAATCTCAACCGAGGCCTGGAAAGGCAGCTGGTACACAGCAACGCAGGTGCGGCACTTTGGACGAGAATCGGAATGTCAGTAAACCCTCATGCATCTAAATGCGCAACTTGTCCGATTAGGGCATGACTCACAGGCTTCACGTTCTGCTGGAAGAACTCGTCGTATACCTCGTTCATGGCCGCAAAGTTTTCCATGGTCGTCAGGAAGATGTTGACCTTGAGCACGTTCTCGAAGCTACTGCCCGCGGCTTCCAGAACGGCAGCGAGGTTTTGCAGTGCTCGTCTCTATACATGTTGCAGCACATACGGTCAGATCAGTTTATCGGGGGTTTTCCGGTCGACTTGTCATGGAGAATGTCTTACAGTTTCGTTCTTTACGCCTCCCTCAACCAGAGTAAACGTAGCCGGGTCGAAGCCAATGCTGCCGGAGCAGTAGACCATGCCATTGTACTTGACGGCCTGCGAGAATTGGGGCAGAGGCTTCGGCGCCTTGTCCGTGGAAACCTTTTCAGTGGGAGACATCTTTCAGGCCGGGAAATTAAGGTTGAGGAGTATTTGAGATAATGGCAGTAACAATTATACTATACTTTATATATGTAAAGTCGTCAAAGTAAGGAGCTGAGCAAGTCACACATCGTTGCTAGCGGCCGATCAACGTCCAAGACAGACCCCAATTGCCGTTCGTGGGCGAGTGAGGGGCAGGAACTGTCCGTGAGTAATCAATCAGTCGTCGGCAGCGCTCTCTGTCCGCCCCGCTCTTCCATCGTCGCTTATCACCGACGGACTTTCGTCTGACATTCACCACAACTCACCCTCACAAACGTTCATTCGGCGCCCGGTATCGTCGCGAGGAAAGGGAATAAGCCAGCACGGACTTACGAACCTGGATCAGTCTCGATCGCATTAGTTTTTCGTGCTGAGAATAGTGCTGTTCAGTTTGTATTCCAGACAGACAGTGTGATCCCAATTGTCAGTGGGGGGAATCTGCACGGCTCATCATTCGAAGAACTGTATGAAAAGTAGGCCGCGAAATATCCTTCATCATTCGGGTTTGTCTCACTCAACTAGAAGAAAAAGTAGATATAATAAAATGGCATTTCAACGACTCACCAGCAAACACGGGGGTAGTGAATGTTTGGGGTTAGTCTCTCTCACTGCCCAGCCCATCCAAAATGCCGAAGCCAGCCACACGAGCGCCCCATCTCAATGTCAGCTTGGCCCTTCGTCACCGCAATGTCGATCACCTCGTGTAGTGAGAGCCGCGGGCCCCTCATACAGCGAGACACAACACCGCTCATAGAATGGGCAAAAGGGGATGGAAAAAAGAGAGGGAAAGCCCAATATTTATCTAATTCTCATCGTCGCCAGTTTTTCCAGCAAATGGTTTCGGATTTTGCGTTTTTCCTATTGCTGTGCCTCTCTGCCTCTCCTCCTTTCACCTCCAGAAATTCGGTCCGTTCACCAGTTTTTCGCACGTCATAACCCAACCTGCCCATCTCCACCAACACTGCGACCTTCAATGTGTGCGAAACAGCCCGATTGCGCGTCGACAATACGCTGGTTGGGCATGCCGGGACACCCGAGAATTGCGACTATTCTTAGGTAATCTGAGTTGGTCGAGGTTGCTGGGAGGTTGGTGGTTGGTTGGTTGGTGACTGAGCAGGTAGGTTTGCTGCTTACTGGATGGACCTTACGCTCCGTCATTAGGCTTTCGCTATGGATTGTCCGATTGGGTAGTCGTCGGTCATGTTTCATGCGTGCTTTCATCTGAAGAATCAATACCAGATCAGTGCCATGATCGTCGATCACCATCATATTTTTGCGATGACACTTCCTCTTCGGCGCATTTCACGAGTGTCAGGAACCATGTTGCTGTATGAATCAAGTATGATTGTTTCTGTGTCATGCCATGTCGCTTAGCTAGTATTACAAGATTTGGTATATACAGTGAAGAGGGATGCTTTCCTAGCATCGAATAAGGTATCATAAGTCATAAGTGAAAAACTTCTGCAAGCCAATCAACCCCTTAAGCTCACTAACACCGCGCAGATAAGGTGAAGAGAGGTGTGTCGTGACTCGCGTTCAGGTCCATGTAATTATTCTTTCCGAGGACCAAGCAACTCGTGGTTGTCCACAAAAGACTGGGGGCCGAGGCCGTTGATCGAATCGGCATCGGCCTAACATTATAGGCCAGGGGCACACGGGAGTGCTTGTGTTGGTTTATGATTGTGTAAGTGGTGGTGTAGTAAAGTTGTTTAAGCACCATCACTGTCTACGTAGTTAGTACCAATGGTCAACTTGTTTGATTCAAGGATAGGAAATAAGATCCATGTTGGGGGATGGAGATGGGGATTACTGACAGTAGTGCGAGGGTAAGATCACCGTGGATGCGGGCCTTGAGGGTGACCTCGACCTCGAGGTTAAGGTCCAGGCGAAGCTTCAGGGTGTCGCTCTTGCCGCCACCACCGCCGCCCTGTTGCTGCTGCATCTGTTGTTGTTGCTGCATCTGTTGCTGCATCATCTGCTGCTGCTGGAATTGCTGCATCTGGTTGTCGTCGTCGTCGTCGTCTTCCTCGGACTCCTCCTGGACAGGCGCCTTGCGGCGAGGCTGGCGGCGGCCGCGGCGCTTGCGGGGGGCGGCGACTTGCTTTTCCTGCTCTTCCTGCTGCGACTGTTCCTGTTCCTGCTCAGACTCGTCGGAGGCGGTGGCCACCTGAGGGGCCTTCTTCTGCTCGGCTTCGGAGGAAGACATGTTGATGTGGTGTGTGATAGAAGATGTCGTTTAAGTGTGTTGTGTGTGTATATGTTGACTCTCGACGATGGTGATAGAGAGGAGTTGATGTCTTCGAAGTGTGAGATACTGAACTGTTCTTCTGGACTTACAAACAGCGAGCACCCGGACCTTTCTTATAAGCCTCCTTCGTCGTCTGAAAAAAACCGGTTAATGCCAAAGCAAGCCACGGGCGGTCCAGAGCTGAGAGTGGTGGGGGAGCTTACACCCGTGGCGTCACGTAGCGTCACGGAGCAGATGGAGACGTCACAGCCCATTATCGGATAGGTCTGTGGGATCGCTATTGTTGACGGCCTGCCGGGATCAAAATCTTGATTTTGGCACACTCGACTGCATGCTTGGGTCGAGTCTTAGGAGCGCCAAGGGCATGCAAGGGAGATGAGGGGAGCAGGGGAGGGAGTGGTTGTTCCCGTAGCGGGCGATCGAGATGGTCGGGTGGGACCAGGTTACATCATTTTCCAGTGACATGTTCTGGAGTTCTGCTGGAGGTGGTGCCAAAAACAGTGCTAGTGCCGTGTCGGCCGTTGGTCCTTCAGGCCCCCGGTGTGGCCCCGGAAAGAAGCAGCGTGCGCTACGCCAGCACGACACGCAAGAAGCCCACTGTAAGAGGGCAGCTATTGGTCCTAGCGGTCTGTGACTGTAGGCTTTTCTCAGGGGTGGACTGGCACTTTCTCACCTGTTGCGTCATCCCCATCTTAAGCCCGTTCAGCCACATGTCATCGCTCCGGATGGTTGTTTCTGCTTTTGTCCTCGATGCAGTCTCGATCAGTAGCTTCGTGTTTCATTTGAGTCGCTTGGTCGTTAGAGCGAGCCCGTTTTCTGCCCGTTGAGCGTGGGTGGATTGCGAAATTTTTCGGGGCTGGACGCTGGGCCCCATCAGAATCCATCTGCCCCGTGTGGCTCGTCATCCCCTTCATCATTGAGCATTCTCGAACCGGATTCTCTTGCTTCCTCAGCTCGTATTGTGGGCGACGGGCTGGGGGCCGGCTCGTCTCTGGCTCGTCTAGCAGCGTTGAGTTTTTGGTATTTTGAGTCGCGCTTGCGCTGGCCCTTACTCATTGACTTTGCACTACGGATTACATGCACCTTAGCTGAGCGTCTTCAGCAACGTCTCCAACGACGCTTCTAGTCGGCATGTCAGCATGTCGGGGTTAGAAGGTTGGCAGTTGAAATGTTCGGTTTCGTAGCCGTATGCTAAGCTCACACTCCCCAGACAGCCAGCCACAACTTTAACCTTATAAAGTTGTGGTGGTGCTCTCCAACCTTTTCCAACCAGCCTAACCCAGTCACCAGGCTCGTCGCTTGAACGCCAGCAATATGACATTGGCGATGCCCGCTTTGAGCCGCTTCGGTTGCAACTCAATCGCGAATTGGCCAATCCACTTCCAACTGTCTGAACGGTCCACGTTGTATTCCGCTGTTTCTTGTAACGTGAAACTATTTTAGGGCCTTTTAGTTCCCCTTAGCGCACTTCGCCATACCTGGAAAATCAGCATCACTGACGACTTGCAATTTCGGGTGCAATCATGCGGCGCTTCATTTGCGCGAGTGCAAAAATGCCCCTCGGCATAATGCTGTGGCACTACACATCGGTTCGAGGCACAAGATTAGATTTATGTTATTATGTTACATATCGAGCCTTTCTTTCTTTCTTTCTTGCTCCAAGCATTATTCACATACTGCTTTAATCTGTGCTCAACTGAGTGCTGGAGCAATGCTAGTGGCACTCGTAAAAACCCATTGCGAGCCGCATCAAGGCATGCATCCAGCTGCGCCTCCAACAACGAATCTTTCCATCTTGCGGTGACTTGTTACGCTCCGAACTCATTGGTTTTGATACGCGACACAGGTTCTACAGTACGTATCTGGTCTAACAAGATGGAGTGTAGCGCGTTTCTGTCCCATCACTAGTTTCCCAACAGACGCCTAGACGCCTAGACGCTGGGGCCTAACCAAGTTGACGGTAAGGAGTAACGCGCTTCCGTATGATCCAATGCTTCACCAAACGATCGATAGGGTCAGTCTACCCAACAAACGCGACTAGATGCCTGGGTTAAACGCTTCATTATGTCGGCAGCCTCGCCATACCCAGGCCATACACACATACCCTACAACCTACATATTGTGAGTGGGCGGAGCGAGTGGGCTGAGGAAATGTTCGTTGTTGAATAGTCCGCTCCAGGCCTGCCTGCCTGCCGCAGACCACCTTCGTGGTGAGATGGGGTGTCAGTGAGGGCAAATAGGCCACTTTCTGTCGCTGTTCATTGCGTTCAGGGAGGGGGATAGGCCTATTCCCAAATTATGCCTCATCTCAGATTTCGCCTTGACAGCCAAGCACGTAGGTGCTACCAAGACCTCAGCCAGCTCGATATGCACCGTGCTCTGGTCCTGTGATGGTGTTGTAGCTTTGCTGATTCTCTTTTGTCTGCATGTATTGTGCAAGTTCACAGACCTGGTCATCATGCCGATACAAATATCCAACCTCCCCTAGTCCTTCAACCCCTTGGACACAAGATTTCAGGCACGTGTAATCAGATACCATGGCATCAAACGTACAGTGGTCTAACTTTGCGGCTGACTCTACCTACCGCCAAGATGAAGGAGGGCCTCCATTTTCTTCACTTGGGGCCGAATGCTTCAGGGGACAATCGATATGGACAGACGAGCAGTTTATGTTCCCCTATTACGCCCAGCTGCCTACCTCGAGTCCCCAGGTCCCAAACTTTTATAGCTGTAGGCTTCAGAGCACCAACTTCATCAACCCTACACTCCTCAGTGCACCACCCTTGGTAACAGATCCAAGTTTCTCTGTGCCTACAGGGCAACACGCTTGGTACCCGCTGCCAGCAACAAACAGTCTCTACGGGAGCTCACACGCAGAAACCCATGTTCCTGACACCGTCATAACTGCATCAACCAACGAACTGCAATTGCCAGCCTGGGACAACTCAACTAACGGGTCATCGTCGCCCAGTAGTAACAGTACCTCGGCTTCGTACGTTCCCCTCTCCTTGTGCTTGTTAATTGGCCGTGGCCTAATGCTATTTAAGACCACCAGAAGGGGCACATTCCTGTCATCACTGCGGCCAAGTGAAGACTACCCTCAAAGATCTTCAGCGTCATGTTGTCGAGAAACATGAGAAACCCGCTCCTTGGGAAACCAAGATCGGCTGGTATCTTTGTCGTTGTGGCATCACTGCATGCCACTATCGTAAAAAGAACCAGACCCGGCATCTGGAGAAATGCCAGCCTGAGACATGGCGTCTTGAATTCTTCACTTGTCAGTGTGGGGAAACACGTGAAGACAAGGACCAGCACTGCGCGCATATCGAAGGGTGCAAGATTGGAAGAAACCGAGTTGGCCGTCCAAAGATGAATTGAATCTGTCAATTCAGGTTGCAGGTTTCAGTTCTGATGATTTCCTTCTTATTCGTCTTCTTTCATATACTTCAGTTAGGTGTGAAGGAATTATGTTTTTCACTCTTCTAATCATAATTATTATATCCTGGCTAACAAAGTGTATTTGATCTGGTATAACAAAGCCATTATTGTGAAGCATAAGATCGACGGTAATTTGTGGAAGGAAAGTACCAATTAAGCATGTAGTGCAGCAATTACTGGGCTCAGGAAATAAATCACCCCTACCCAGGCTATGACAGAGAGATGTAACAACAAGACGTGTATGTGGTAGGTGAAAACAGTAGGAACAAGTGCGTCGTCGTTTGGATGTACTTGGGGGTCGTGTGGGTTCTATGAACGTTTCGCGCCAAGTCGAGTTGGGTTGAGGTAGTAGATGAAACTGGGAGTAGATGAGGTTGAGGTGGTAAAGTCGTCACTGGTGGTGACCATGATAAACTTGAGGATGGCTCTGTCCCTCTCTTCGGCGCAGAGATGGATTTATATACTACATACCATCTGAAAGGAAAACTGGCATATGACAATGCTGACCAGCCCATGAGTGAGTCATGGGTAACCTGCACTGCCCGAACTGGATATGCCTTGCTGCATCAAATATTGAATCCGGCCTCATAATTCGCGCCTCGAACCGAAGAAATGATATGCGGGCCACGTTATTCGCGCACCAGTGCGCTCACTTGATTCGATGTTGTTTGATCGTGAGGCCCTTTTCGTTTACGAATACCGCAAGCTGACTTGGGGTCCATATCCGATAGCCTGATGCATTTATTGGCCTCAAAGATCCGACGAGACCCGGTGACGAGTGCGGCCATGGCTTCGGAACAATCATTGGGCCTCAATGGCTTGCCTGAATACGACTCTGGTCAGGCTCAATCATTCAGACGCCCAAGGCCAATTATTCACCACATGATGGAAATTCTATGGCTCTTGGAGCTGGCCGCGACGAGGGTTCAATGGGCCTCAGGATTAATTGGCCTCAAGAGCTGCCCGAGAGGGATCACCGACCTCTCGGTCCTTTCGGCTGGCTCGCGGCTGGTTATCATCTGCTGTGTTGAGAACATTAGTATGACATGACTTGCTTTTGTTGGAGTCGTTCGCCCGAGTCCCTGCAACCAATGACGCTGTAAGCGCTGAACAGGCGTACTCGGCAAAACCAAGCCACTGGCTTTTGGAATGTCAGCATGCATCTGACGGTGTGTCCAAGGGCGGCGCATATGGCCACGTCTTACTGTCGTAAAGCACAGCAGGTTCTACGCTTGGCAGCGAGAGTCTGCCTTCAGTGCTACCAGTGCTACTATTACCTTGCCCGTTGCATGAGCGAAAATGCGAACGAGGTGCGAATGGCTCTGGAGGGTCATGCATGAGGCACCTAGCCCGCCGACACATATTTCGGGTTGTTCAAATGGCTGTGCACATCAATAGCATTGCCTTTTGATGTGCCCAGCCCCTTATTCAGCGGCATTCGCGAGCCATCGAGGATTGTCATATGGAAGGGGGGCCTGATGATACCCTAGAGGGCGGTGTCGGGCGCAGATCATCTGCCCGTATGCAATGAAGACCCAAACAAGGCCTGCATCTCCTCGCTCGTAAGCTTAAAAACTCCTCGCTATCGTCTATCACTTTCTTCACTTCATACGAGTAGACAACATACTTGATATAAATTTCTTCACAGAGTCCGCATCGCCCTTGAGGATTACCTAGACTAGTACTGAATTCGAGTTCGTTCTTGCTTTAAATAGCGTCTTTAAGGCCGACACTTATCGGGGGCGCGAATCCATGGCCGTGTGCGTCAGGATCATCTTTCCTTTTGAGCAAAGTCACCGCTTCAGTCATGTTCTTGCGGTATCCGGTGCAGTTCAACGCCGATTCCATTGTAGCTGTCTTTTATGCGCAGAACCAAGTGTTCAGAGCGACTCGACTTGGATCTCGTCTATGCCAAAGCCGTGCGTATCAAGAAGATGGTGAGCCATTCTTTTCTTCTTTTCGGTTCAATGTGAAGACATCAACCCAACAGAAACGAAACGAAGATGGTGGATCATGGGCTCCGGACTGGAACGGGGGCTTCCCCATTCCCATCCTCACTCCCGTTATTTGCGAGTTTGTTGTATAGGCAATTAGTATTCGAACTCTGGTCCACCCGGGGGCCAGGACGAGTTCAATGGGAATAGTGCACCTAGAGACCTGGGAATCAGTATGGCCGATTGTCAATTTAGGACGCTCCATGAAATGCTACAATGTGCGAGTCTCAATAGTTTCTAACTATAGCAGGGAAATGTTCCGTTGCGGTCTATCAATACAATTTTACCTGCCATTCATCTTGCATTGGCTCGACTTGCCTCTGAATTAACCTCTTCACTCTCTTTCGTCCGGCTCCACAGCTTCAATGCCGTACTTGTCACTCACCTTTGAGAAATCAAAGCCGAACAGCGCGCCGGCTTCATTGCTAGGGAGCCACATTTACCGCTTTCTACACTCCCTCAAGTCTACGTCTGCAACGTAATATGCCGATTTTATGTTCTTTCTCCAACAGCAATTGGATGAAAACTCGCAGTGATGGGAAGGAAAAGGTCTGGAGGTAGCCGTCGCTGATGCCGATGCCACCTCTTGATGGACATTTGAAATTTGCAATATCTGTATCCGGAGCCTCAAGAAACTTTGGCGAGCACGACCGTTTTGAGACCATTTGAAATGTGCTTGAACTTCGCCTTGCCATAACAAGGACAACAGCCTTACATCATCAATAAAACTGTATCTGTACCTCTCGCGCTCAGTACAGGGTCAGAAATCCACCGTTAGTGATAGCCTAATACAGTTTGCACCTATCTATGTTTACATATATAGAGCCGTTCAAAGCAGACGCATTTATCCTATTGAGTACTTAGTTTTAGACACTGGGAATATAGCACAATAGATCTGTACGCTAGATCGTTGCGTGATGCGGCTCTAGTTGTTCCCTCAGCCCCATTTCCTTACAGCCTTCCCATACACAAGCGAGAGCCGCAAACATTAACTGAATGAATACCGTCATTGGATAGATCATGTTCCTCGCACAGCTGACTGGTGCGCATTCGGGAGCATCCCTCTATCAGGGGATGGTACCCTTCCATCATCAGCCCGCCTTCTGAGCCTCAAGAAATTCCAACTTCCACGGGTTTTCCTTGAGTCCCTTCTCGAAATGCGCCTATGCGCCTGAGATGTTCTTGAAATGCGCCTTATCTTGGTAAAATCGAGGCCTGAGTCCCATTACATGTTTGGGCTGATGATTCAACCCTCTCAATCGACTTAATTACTGGATCTCGTGCTGTCCTATCTTGTTGATTCTATGGATATGCTTTTATTCTCTTGGTTTATTCTCTGAATGAATAAGAAGAGGCTGGCTCCTCCCGCAAGGCTCAATCTTCACTATAATTGAATCGTTGAAAACGACTTGTTCTTTAAATAGCCCCTTTAGCTCAAGTAGTCACTTTTCAAGATGGAACAACCGGCATTCGACTCAACATATAGGTATTGGGACGACTCGGAAGGCATTTGGGTCCCCCTTTCCCCGTTCAGCAGTGGAAGCTCCACGGACCAGTCGGGGATGATGGACTTCGGTGTTTCAGTTCCTCAATACTTTACCCACATCGAAGATGTGGGTTTTTACCAACAGCCCATCCGTCGATGGCCTCACCAACAATCCATTCGTCAATACGTTCTCAGCGAATACTGCATCTTCACAAATTTCACACGAGTTTCAATTTCCATCTTTGCTACAAGATCAGTGGGCACAACCAGCAAATGGTGGCTACGATGGTTTCACCGCGGGGGTTGCCGTTCCCAACGTTGTTGATCTTGTACCAGGAAATAGCTGTATCTCTCAGAGCTCGACCGGATCTCCTGATACTACATCGTCCGCAGCCTCAGGCTCGTAAGTCAATGCCGTAGTGGACTCTTGAAACATGAATTTAACATCCCGCGTACAGATCTCTGGCTGGTATGAAAGCATGCCCTTTCCCTTATTGCCCCCGACAGACGCGCTATGGGAAGGATCTTCGCCGTCACATTGTCGAGGCCCATGAGAAGCCTGATCCCGGGGAGAAAAAGGAGGGCTGGTATCAATGTCGGTGCAAGAAGACAGCCTGTGGTGCTCGCAAGTCGAACCACAAGCGTCACCTTGATACCTGCAAGTCATCAAAATGGCATCTCAATTCTCCTTTCTTGTGCCACTGCGGGAAGAGCATATGGGACAAGGATGAACATATTATCCACATTGACAAGTGTAAGGTGGGAAGACGGTCGGCCGGTCGGCCGCCCAAGACTGAACAGGGCACAATGTGGACGCAGTCTCTTTAAAGGAGTTCATCGGCTGTGTGTCGAGGACATCGCGTTTCTTCCTTGGAATTCTACCATAGAAGAGCCAATATTTCGGTTTTCTTATTATAACTTCCAGCTGCCTGAATTGAAGACTGGCTGGACGGCTAGCTATTAGTCGATAATTTCGTTATGATCTTTCTTACTAATAAATGATTAGCTTTGTGTATTTAGTTTGGTCTAATATAATGAATGCTGAACATACCTTGTATTGGACTTGAGGTAGATATGAATGTTTCCTGGGAGTGCACCGACATGGTCTGTGGGCCAATCTTCCTTCGAATGTAGTTGACGAGGGCAAGAAAGAAGATTTTACCAACTAGAAGATTACTGATTGGACGGTCTAGCCGGAGCCTCCCATCTTGAATATTCAATGAGAATATACTCAGTAAACTTGAAAATTATCTGTTAGAGCAACATGATGATTTAGGGCCAGTGGGAATTCGAGAGGGAGGGAGTATCTTACCACCTCAACTTCGCAATAGCTTACATTCGCGTGTGCGGATTTCGGGAACCCAAAAAATTGAGGCTCTGCCGTCAACACTCGTTTCCATGTATCGATCGGGGGGTTGACCGCTCTATAAAACCCCCGGAAACATGAGGCTCTGCGTTTCGGACATGTTCCCATGTACCCATGCGAGGCAAAATGAAAAATGCAGGAACTAGGCCTCAACGATAATGCCTAGCCTATTGTGTCTCTGACTGTGATATTGTGCACCACCTGCCATTGTGTGTACACCAATGTGTCTATGATTCATTGCGCGTGGAATGGTGTGAGGCCTATTTCTGCGGGCAGTTTACCAGCCAATTACCTAAAAGCCCTCAGCATAAGAATTTCGCCCGACGCGCCCAGCTGCGCCAAGTGAGGCCAATTTTTAATGAAAACATTGGGCCTCAATCTCGCCTTCTCCAATCATGCCTCCCCTAGAGCACCAGCTGGGCTTTGGTCAGGCATGATAACCCATAGTTTTGAGGACAATTGGGTTGGTTTTGCCTGGTCTGACACGCAGGAAAGACTCAGCAATGCCTTGTGAGGCCCATTGATACGCCCCGTGACGGCTGTTGGAGATGTCCCTCATCAAGCTATTTGGATGCTTCAATTGGCTGTAGTGCGTACCCATCTCCCTGTGAGCTATGGCATGACTTCATAATTGTATTTCTCCTTCACTGAGCCTGGGCACCTCGGCCGAATTGAGAACAGGCAGAACTATGAGGATTTCCTCTAGACGAATCGCCCACATATGTCTGCATTAAGCATGGGGTCGGGGAGCCGGGAGGTGCCAAACACTGACGTATATGGCAGGGTAGCACCGCATGTCCCGGCGCAGCAGGGCTACGATGACGCGATCAGAGGCTTTATTCTTCTCTTACCATAATACGCCTCGCATGTCTGCAAAAGGGGATAAAGTCGGTTCTTGACTTATGTTCTAGAGAAGACTTTTCTTCTTTACTCTTCGGTTCAATTTCAAGGTATGAGCCCAACGTTCTAGAGAAGACGCACGCTTGAACTAGGGCCAAGTTCGGAGCTGCACCTGCCTCGACGTATCTACAGTGAGGCAAGTAGTCATGACCGGATGTATAGGTGCAACCCTGGAATCGAGGCCATCGCTCGGGCCCGCTCCTCTCTTGACCAGAGCCACCAGCGCGTTTATGTTGTTCCTCAAGCGGTCATGTTCTTTTTGGTACATGGCGCATTTCGGCGGCGATCTGTCCTCTTGCTGTATTTCATGGACGGAGGCAGATTCTTGTGGTGGGATACCTTTAGTTACGTCCAAATTAAGCAGATGGTGAGCCAAAGCCTCGATCTTGGGGCGGACAGTTCCCGTTCTTGATCTGTGTGTGACACATGATGGAGGCTGCAACTGAGGCGGAGGCTGGTGTCAGTTGAGGGTAGCAATGTCGCCCCGCGCGCCACGGTATTGCCCAGGGATCTGAGCGAATGGCAGCATGGTCACCACCAGAGACGCCTAGAGAACGTGCCATCAAATCTGGTTCGGGAATCTAATGTGGTAACGAAAGCTGATCGAAGGGAAATTCGCCACGTGCCTCTTGTTTTTCTTGATAGCAACATTCGTAGGGAACGCCGGGATGTAGCCCCTTGACCGTCTCGGTGGTTTGAGGTTGGGTTAAGGTTGTCTAAGCTCGTGGGTACTAATTAAGATAGCTGGTGTGACGAAGTTGCGATGGAAATTAGGTTGGACGGTTCGTCTAAGTCAAGAGCCACAAATCGTGGGTTCGGGGTCCATATCGTGACTAGTCGCAAAAGAGTTGCTAGCATCAAGCTGCCGCTCCCATCTGCCGTCGGCACATTGGAATGAGCGCAAGCCTCTGCATGAGCCCCAAGTGGTGCCTCTGCCTGGATGCGGCTAGGAGATGCCTGAATCGCCTGCCCACGTTTTACCTAACCATGTGTGCATATTGTAGGAATGTAGGACGAACACCTCATGGACCAGCACCTGATACCAGCGGCGCCGGTCCGGCGAAGAGGAACAGGCCCGATAGAGGGATGGGCCAGTGTGTTTCGCGGAGGGTCTGCGGTTGCCGGCAGTCTTTGAATGGCGATCCACTTCTTGGGGAGACCATGGTCTCGGATTGGGTGGATTGTGAGAGCCACAATGGACGCCGGCTTCTTTGCCAGCTGCTTGAATGAGTCTGTACATCCGGCGTCAATTGGTCAAAAGAACATCATATATTGCCAAAGATGATCTTGTTATTTCACAGGCCGCTGCAGAGGCACACGGAAATCTTGCCAGACCCAGACAGACACCGTGTGTGTAGGGTTACATTCATCGCGGACCTCCCTCTTTTTAAGGCCCTCGCAGCGATCCGTATCGAGGGGAAATCGGAGGGGTGTCCACATCTGGGTCACAGCTAGTCCGCTAGCGGGTGCCATGTTTATTGCCCATGGCCTACACCAGGGTTCTGGGGAGACCGGGAGCCAGGCCCGGATGGCAAGCCGTGTTCCCATGATTCCCATGAACAGGTGGTTCCCTTGGGAAAATCAAATCATCGTTGCGCGAACTGGGGGAACCGCGCCAAGTCGTCCCTTCGCGTCCCCACTGCCCGGGACGAAGCACCCCTTCTCGGACATGATTGCGTACCTGCATACAGAGTTTAACCACTTCGGCTCAACTGCAACCCTCCACGTTGTATAGCGCATCGTATGTGCATTCAGCTCCAAGGCAGAATCCAGGGCTTGCTGTCTTCATTTCCCGGCTATTGCCAAGCCCGGCACCAACGATGCACGATGCTGGGTCGGCAGATGCGGCATGTCTCTTTCCAGGCGAACTCATCTCCGCCGCCATGGCACGCCCAGACGACGGCGCGGGCATGAGGCCCTTCATGGCTGCAGCTGGAAGCAACCTAGAGAGCTCTTTAAGAAGCCTGCATGCGCCTGTCGTCTTCGTCCGATTTGCTTTTGGCTGATCCACGCGCAACTATTGGACTGACCAGTTTTCTCCAAGCACATTCGTTTTCACATCATGCGAGGCCAATCCTTCCCAAGCCTATGTGGCTTGCTTCTGGCAGCCGCAAGCGCGACAACAGCTCTTCCTCCCCCTCCAGGTCCTCAAGGTCCCCGAGCCCCAGGCCCCGGCGAGACATGCCGCCCGGAAACGGCAGAGTATGACTACGTCGTCGTCGGTAGCGGCCCCGGTGGTGGCCCCCTCGCGGCCAACCTGGCTCGCGCTGGCCACAAGACTCTTTTGGTTGAGGCTGGTGATGATGAGAGTGCCGACCCGGACACCAACGTCGCTTCCTTCTTCAAGAGCACTGGCATCAAAGAAAGCCTCCACTGGTCCGTACCCCTTTGCCCTAACCCACCAAGCACGTTGTAAACCACCTCACCAAAGATACGACCTGCTGACAGCATTCCTACAGGAGCTTCTTCGTCAAGCATTACGACGACCAGGCGAAGGAGCTGAAGAACGACCACCTGGTCTGGAAGAAGCCCAACGGCGACATGTTCGTCGGCCCCGGCGGCACCGAGCCCGAGGGCTCCGTGGTCCTGGGCGTGCAGTACCCGCGCGGCGCGACGCTGGGCGGCTCCTCCATTATCAACGCGGGCGGCGTGCACCTGCCGGGTGACAGCGACTGGGACCACATCAAGGAGCTGACAGGCGACGACACGTGGAGCTCCGCGCACATGCGCTCGCTGTTCGAGAAGCTGGAGCACAACACGTACCTCCCCGCGGGCACGCCCGGCCACGGCAAGGACGGCTACCTCGACGTCACCATCGGCGACGGCAACCAGTACCTCGCGTCGGCCCAGGCCCGCGACATCCTGACGGGCATGGTCCAGGAGATGGGCCAGGACCCGGCCAAGCTGCCCGAGCTGCTGACGGCCGACGTCAACGCGCTCGACCCCAAGCGCGACACCACCACGGGTACCTTCGCCCTGCCCTTCCACGTCAACGCCACCTGGGGCCGCTACAGCGCCCGCAACCGCATCCTCGACACGATGCGCGAGGGCCACCCGCTGGACCTCAAGCTCAACGCCCTCGCGTCCAAGGTCCTCTTCCAGCCCGGCCCGCCGGGGCCCGGCCAGAAGACGCCCCGCGCCGTCGGCATCGAGTACCTCGACGGCAAGAGCGCGTACCAGGGCGACCTGCGCCACGACGGCAGCGGCAAGAAGCCCGCGCCCAAGCAGGTCTGCGCCAAGAAGGAGGTGATCCTGGCCGGCGGGGCCTTCAACACGCCGCAGCTGCTGATGCTGAGCGGCATCGGCGCCGCGGCGGACCTGTCCAAGCTGGGCATCCCCGTCGTCGCCGACCTGCCGGGCGTCGGCACCAACATGCAGGACAACGAGGAGATCGGCATCTTCGGCCTGTCGAAGGAGAACTTCACGTTCGCGACGCCCGAGGGCCAGAGCCCCGACCCCGTGTGCACCTTCAAGGGCGACGCCGCGGACCCGTGCTACGCGCTGTTCCTGCAGGGCAAGGGGCCCTACACGCGCGCGGGCCCCAACAGCAACGCCTTCATGCTCAAGACGGCGCACTCGCCCGACGGCGAGCGCGACGCCCTCATCTTCGCGGGGCCCTTCACGTTCCGCGGCTTCTGGCCCGCGACGCCGGGGCAGAACCTCGTCGACCCGCCCAACACCTGGGGCATGCACGCCGTCAAGATGCACCCGCAGAACCGCGCCGGCACCGTCAAGCTGCGCTCCGCCGACCCCACCGACATGCCCGACATCAACTTCCGCTACTTCACCGACGGCGCCGAGACCGACCTCGGCGCCCTGCAGGACGTCGTCGCCTGGGGCCGGCGCGCCTTCTTGAACGTGCCGGACAACTCGACCGGCGGCGCGGGACCTATCGACATTACTGGACCCCCTTGCAAGGACATCAACAAGGCCGACGGCCGCTGCAATGATAGTGCCGGCAAGTCCGATGAGGAGTTCATCCGCAACCAGATGTTCGGTCACCACGTCACGTCGACGTGCGCCATTGGGGCGGATGCTGACAAGAGCGCTGTCCTCGACTCCAAGTTCCGCGTGCGTGGCGTGAGCGGGCTGCGTGTCGTCGATGCCAGCGTGTTCCCCGCATCCCGGGCGCGTTCCCCGTCATCGCGGTCTACATGGCCAGCGAAAAGGCGTCCGAGGACATCTTGGGGGGCAAATAAGGGGAGAAGGAGAGAAATAGGTAACACACGAAGTATATGTCCCAAATAGCTGTTGCTTTTAGCATTTTATTGTAGTATATTTATTACTATTATTTTCATTTGACGTTAGCCATCATGGACTTAACAAGTGTGATAGTAGCTTGGCGTGTCTTCTCATTCTGATCCGCTACCGGGGCCTTTGGGAAGACCGGGGGTTTTCAGGATATGGACACCCCTTACGTCTGGACCAACAAGCACGCTGATTGGGTCGCCCCGTGCGGCTCGGCGTCGCGGAGTCGACGTCGCAGCCGAAGACGCGCCGTACTTCACCATGGAGCGTAAGGGGGCGGTGAATCTGTACTCTGAAGATGAGTACGAAGATGGCAGAGGAGACAATAGGGAGCGTTGGTCCAGACGTGAGGAAGTTGAGGGGTCACGCGCAGGGGCCGGAGGGAAAAGACACTGGGGCAGAGTCCGGGCCCCAATAACCGTCGAGTTGTAGGGCTTGTTGCTTCTTCAACCTCGTCCTTATTTAGCTCCCCAATCGATTCGCTAGTCGCTTCTTCATCACTGCCCAGCAGAGAATCATAGCAATGCCAAGTACTCGAGAGTGTTGATCGTGTTTGTTATCAAGAAGCCACGGAGTCGTCATACCTATGTATATTTCGAACATGAACAGGCTGTCACTCCTCCTTGTGCGCCTCCGCCCGTCCCTTTTTAGAGTTCAAATACGCATTTCTGCAAACCATCCTCGGTCAGTTCACTCATTCCACGCAGTGACAACTCTCTCCCCCAGGGAGAAAAGAAACGCTCACCTCTTGTTAGCCCACTCCATCGCATACCAAGCCGCGACCAGCGGCGGCGCCCAGAACAGGACCTGGCCGGCGAAGCGGCGCCAGGTGTTGAAGACGGCGGCGTGCCCGGCGCCCGCGAAGAGGTTCTGGCGGTTCGAGGAGAGCGCGTAGGTGATGATGCCGCGTTCGGGGGTTGCGACGCCTGTGGGTGGTCGGATCTAGTAAGTACTCAGAGATAGGGATGGGTTGGTAGAAATGGAGTGGATGGGCGAAAGAAACAGCACACATCGTCAAATGTGGTGGCCTGATTCATTTGTGGTTGGAAAAGGGGAAGACAGCATGCCTACCTAAATTCCCCCAAGTGGCTTTGTTCAAGTATCTGGCGACAGCCCTCGTCAGTAACCAATGTCCTCGGTCGTTAGTTGCAGATGCGTGACAAGTTGAACCACAACTCACTTGCCGTACTTGCCCACCGGGGGCTCGTCGTGCAGTATCTGTGTCGGTCTCATGCTGTGCGACTAGTACAATGGTAACGATCCAACAAGAAGCGAGTTGGAAATGAAAGGAAAGCTAGCATGGAAACGTCCAGAGGCAGGCAATTCGGCGAAATGATAGAGTAGGGGAACACTCAAATAAAGCACACCGACGAACCTATGTGGATGTCGTGGAGGGGCTATGAAGTAAATGACATCGAGGCAACGTTTGACAGTCCCCCTTGCAGTGTATAGGAACCGGGTGCCTGCTCCTTTATCGCACGTCACGCATGGTATGGCGCAACGGGGACCCTTTCCGGGACCGGGGCATCGCATGTTCTGGCTGATCCTCCATTGCTGAAGTGGGATACTCATGCTGAACCGGGATGATCAACGCGCGCCATAGCCGTATTCCGGATTCCAGAATACGGCGTAGTCTGCCGGCGTAATACGGCGTGTTGTTGGCCCGCCTGAGATGTTCCGCGCCCTTGCGCCTCCCTGATGATCAATTAACATGACGGCACTGGGCAATGGGACGTCGACCTGTCAATGGTAGGATATCTTTTGGAAATTGAAATGATGCATCTACTTATTGGTCTGGATCTAATGGACCGGGGTATTCATATGGGAATTTACACAACCCTGAAAGAACAGAATCGAGCTCCCCTCTTCTCTGTCGAGAGCTCAAAACGCCAAACAACCTGAAAATGCAACTCAATCAATAGATGGAAGACTTCGTCGCTTCTTCCTTCAATCCACCCGCTAGAAGCCACGATACGCTACTCGTCGTTCTGAATAACCATTCAATGCCTGCCCGCCTGCCTATTACCAGATGTTGGGCGAGAGCTATGCAGAATCCCAACTTGGAAAAGATGTGCTGGAGGTTAGGAATGTGAAAAAATGACACTATTGGGTTGGCAAACGATCAGGTACGAAACATCTATCACTGCCGGTACCTAGACAGCTGGGCCATAATGTTTTGTACATGCTGGGCGTTTTCGCCGCCGCCTGCATGCGAAGGGTGCGGAGGGGGATGTTGCCGTACGGCACGGGCGGATAGCTAGCGGCATGCTGGTGCTGCGGAGCATGTTGGGGCATGGGTGGTGGGGCGGCGCCACTGCCTCCCAAGGCGCCGAGTATGGAGTTAACGTCGACTCCGGCGCTGGGCATCATGGGTTGCTGACCAGGTATCGCGCTCTGTGTTGTAGGCTGCATGGCAGCCAAGACTTTTTGCAGAGTGGCGTTATCGAGGTTGCCGAGACCTGCCAAGCCGGGGTGCGCAAGCGGTTGCTGTCCTGGATAACCATGAACGGGCTGGTGAGGAGCGGGCGCATAGGGTGCTTGAGCATAAGGACCCCCATAGCTTGCCGGCGATGGGACCTGAGCAAGAGATTTGGCACGGGCCACTAGTTCGGCAGCGATGGCGGGGTCCAAGTCCTGATACTGATCGAAACGGGCATTGTGACGTCCGCCGGATCTATCGAAGACCTGGAGCGGGATCTTAGCTATCGACTGAGCTCGGTAGTCTAGCTCCGAGACGCCATGGACACCTTCCACTATTTGACGTTGGATCACGAGGTCGCGGGGGAACCGAGGGTTGAGGAACATAACATCAACCTTCAGGCCACGATCGACGAATGAACGCTGCACCCAGGTGACGAAATCTCGATCCACCTCCTGCAGCAGCAGCAATTGGACGTCCGGTACATCGCCGGCATATCTTCGAGGAATGTCGAGGTCGGCTTCGGTTGTGGGTGGGCCTCGGTAGTGCGGACTAGGACTACGTCGTCTGTAACCCCCACCGCCGTAGGTTGCTGGCGATCGTGAGCGGCCCCGGCTGCGACCACCATACGAGGAAGAATCTCCCCAGCTAGTTCGGTCTCGTCCGAACGAACCTTGTCTGAAATGGTTGGCGCGAGCAGGAGACGGGGAGCGAGGGCGGTAGTCATCCCTGCGACGCCCATCGGCACGTCCGCGATCGTTGGCATTGTTACCTTTGCCCCGGTTTCCGCGTTGCCGATCACTGTCGTTCTCCTTCTTTCCCTGGGCACGAGTCGGCTCAAGATCTGTAACATCGTGATTAGCATCGAGACGTAACCTCAGGTCATAGGCCCACTTACTAATTTTGCGACCGCCGACTTCAACCCCTTGAAGGTTCTCCGTCGCTGCTTTTCCTTCAGCAACGTCGTGATACTGCACGAAGCCGTAAGCTTGCTTCAGTGATATTTGGGCCATGCGACCGAAGCGCGAGAATATGTCGAAGACTTCGCGTTTGGAGACCCTTTCACTAGACAGGTTACCTAAACCAGGATGAGCAGGGGTCTTGGGGAAAAGAGGGAGTTGGATGCTTACCGATGAACAATCTCGATCCCTCGGGGAATCTATCCCATTTCGCCTCAGAGACATACTTGCGCTCTTCTTGTAAGAATATCTCGTATGTCTGCTGCTGCTGCGGTTCGGAGGGGTGTATGTTATTGGTAACACCTGGGGCATTGCTGTATGGGGTAATGGGCATGGCAGGATTGGCCGTGGAATTCATGGTGGGAGGTGGTGGATAGTTCACATCAGTACCGTAAGAATATGACATACCCGTGGAGGGTGGCACGGGAAAGGTCCCTGGGACATTGGTAGCATGAGGAAACCGCTTGGCTTCTTCAGCATGCAAGGAGGCTGACGTTGGCTGTTGAGATACGGGGGGTCTGGGAGGCAAAGATGATGTTTGTGCGGGTGCTTGTGCTTGTAGATGCTGAGACTTTGCGCCCGTTTGTGAATCATCTGGCTTGGCTGGGCTGGTTGCTTGATTGGCATCCGACGCAGTTGCCCTGGCCGTGATAGTATCCACCAGTGCTTGAATATCAATGGGATCGTCAGGTTGAGTAGCACCTGGCGCATTCTGCGCTGATTTGGGATCGGCCTCTACGGGTTTGGGGGGAGGCTCTCGGCATCGGTCTGGCTGGGCGAGTCTGTATGAGACTGGTCGCCTTGAGCTTGGAGACGTTCTAGATAAGCCTGTAGACTGGGCTCGGTTGGCTGCGCGGGGTGTTCGGCGGGAGATTTGATTTCGGTAGAGGGTACGGCATCAGACGAGGGCTCGGTGATGGTGGGAACCTTCGCATCGGCGACGCTAGTAGTGGATGCGTTACCCTGTGATATATCATCTTCAGGACCATCGGCGACCTCGGCGGCTGGCGAGTCGAATGCCTTCGCATAATCGTCTCCATCTGTATCTGCCATCCCACTCTGGTAGGCTTTCTGCTCATTGTCTTCTTGCTCGCCCCCAGACGTGGCTTCTGCGACCCCATGCGCCCCGTCGCCGTTCAGTTGGATTGGAGACACAGCCTGGAACGACTGGATGTGGTCTATATGGTTGGCCACAGACCCGTGTGCAGCCAGAGCCGCAGCCGCACTCAGAGAGTCGGCTGCGGGATGCTGCGACATGGTATAGTAGGCGTCGACCTGGTTTTGGAGGGCTGGGACGGTGGCAGGCGAAGAGAGATTGATGGGCTTCGGCGAGCAGGGCTCCAAATCAGCAGAAGCAACCACCTCGGGCTGTAACTGATGATGTTCGGTCATCAAGTCTAGAAGGCAGGAGAATCAGGTGGGAATCGGAAATGGGCAGAGCGTGGTTCTGGCTATAGTATGGCAATGTTTTTTTTTCTCCAGTGTCGAAGGCACAAAGTAGTAGTAAGTGGGCTCGGTTGGTGTGTCGAAAATGGAGTCAATTCGAAGACAGGGTCGAGAATCTTGTGAACAATCGCAACAATTGGAGATACCGAGCGGGTCTACTTGCGCAAGCGTCAATGGCGCGCAGGTGATATCCGAAGAATGGAGGTCGAAGCTATCATCACTGTTTGGCTGGCAGCAGGTCAAGGTCACTCTGGGCGCAAAGCTCCGACAGTGGAAAGTTGCGCGGGAGAGAGTTTGGTTGGTGGTCAGGACCCCGCGGTGGGGTTGGGAATTTTTGGATCAAATGGGATTGGCAGGTAGAAATGCTGGATTGGGGGAGGGGAAGGTCGCAGAGGAGAGAGAAACCCGAGAAAATCACTGGCCGTTACTGGGAAGCTCGGGTATCTGACAGGCGGTCGTGTGCGTGTCTTGTGTGGGTATTGCTGCTGGTGATGGATTTGATATACTGGAGTGGCAAGGAGGAATGGGGTTTGGTTGATTGCGAGAGCACAATCACACGGGATTGTCGATGATTCAGGTTCCGCTACTGACTGACTGCACTCGTGAAAAAACGCGGTGGATGGAGACGTGCCGGCAGATGGTAGTAGGTATCAATTTACTCCAGTCATGCAAAGGACCCTTATTGAAGTTTGTCTCCCTCTCTGTTCTCCGAAGCAGTGAACTTCTGGATTAAAGTTTTCCAGAATGCAGGGACTTGTGCAAGGTAAATTGGCCTTCGCTGTCTGAGATATGGACAGATATTGATGCTGGCAAGGGAATGCGGGACAGCTCTGGAGACTGAAGAAAATATAGTTGATGTGTGGGGGGAACGAACGGTGCGCACAACGGCTGGCTTCCGAGCTGTGTGACGTGACGTAAGCTTTAGCTTGGGTTTGCGACTGGAAGAAAACAGCGGTGCACCCTGCGATTGAAGGGGATCTCGGTGGTCTCAGACAAGAAACGGCCGGAGGAGATAAAGAGGAGGTGGAGGAGGAGGAGAGTGGTGATGGAGTGGAAAGAAAAGCAAACGGATGTAAAGTTTACTACCGTAAGGCTGCATTCGAACAGTCGAGGAATTTTCTTACAGACTCGCGCCGTACATTCCTCACATGCGAGGATGGGCTGGGTTCAGATCCGTCACCGACCTGACCTTGGGCCAATCGAACCCTGTCAATTGACGACACTGATTAGCGAGCATGGGCGAGATAAGAATGCCTGTCAGCCAGCCTGACTGACACTGACAGCCAAAAAGCGCCTCGGCCGAACTTCTACCGACCCAAAGGTCCTTATTGCCGGTAATAGACATCCATCCAATGCCAAACCACCATAGATCAATCACATCATCACATATGTGTGCTCATAGAGGCAATAACAAACTGTTCCTCCCATTTATCCGTTGTTTGATCAGCATTGGTATTCAGCCCACGATCATTGTGCTTTTTAGGGCCTGAGGGACATGGGGAACCTATAAGACCCGGCTTAGAGAGATAGGGAATTGTACTCCACCTGCAGAGCGCGTCAACAGCCATGTTCCAGCGATCTCTACGTCTTCTGCCACGGCCAGGTTTCTCGCTCAGCCTTGCCGGCAGGGTGTCGTATCGTCCGTATCAAAAGAATGCTTCCGATGCGGTCTTTGACCAGGATGACTTAGAAGAAGCCAGGAGCTGGTATGCCTCCTTCCGCTTGAGTAGCGTGCCGAAAGGTGACTCCAGCTTCTCTCGCTCGAGCGGCCCCGGAGGACAGCATGTAAATACGTACGTGGCTCTCTTCCTTTGTTCCCGTTGAGATGGACCTTCTGATACCAGAATTTCAAGAACGGAATCGAAAGCGACGACGTTCTGGTCGCTCGAGAAGCTGGCCAAAAATAACTTCCCCAAGCTGATGCTCAAGGGTCTGCGTGCTTCCAATCACTACAACCACAGGTCCGACACCATCAGCTTCCAGGCCCAGACGCATAGAAACCGGTCGGCCAACGCGGAAGAGAACCACAATAAATTCTTTGAGGAATTGAAGAAGTTGTACCGCGAGCACGTCCCGGGCGAAACGAGCGAAAAGAAGCTCAAGAAACACGAAGCACTGTGAGTGCCATGTCCCCTGCCCTAACTAGGGAAGGAAGACAATCATTTCTCCCTGTTTTCTTTTGAGTTCGCACCAGGACTTACAGCCTATTCAATAGCGAGAGAAAGTTTAATGCCAAAAGGCTAGGCGATAAGAAGCAGTTGAGCAACAAGAAAGCTTCAAGGAAGGCGTCAAATAGTGACTGAAGATGTCAGCTCACAGACAAGCATTCGCTCCATTGCTCAGATTGCGACAGGGACAGTCGGTGCGTGTATACCTGTACGGCGATAAAAACCACAAGCGGCCAACAATTATGTATTCGTATAGTTCATATATAACAAATAACAGAATGAAAGATTGACGACATCCTTGGCTACTGAGTTCTCAGCATCTCCCTCAATGGATCAACCCGTTTTCCCCACGAAACCACCACTAAATGCCATTGCCTGCCAATTGCCATGGCGGGCGCTAGCTGGGTCTGGCCTGCCCCACTAGGGGAAACGTCGGGCTGGCCAGCTGGCCAGGCCTAGATTGGCTGGCAATTGGGCTGAAACGGGGAGCACCCAGGGTTCGAAAGGGTCATGCTAGCTGCTGATGTTGTTGCGGCCCCATGCCGGTTCTGTCGGCTCTTCGCTCTCTATCTCTGTCTCTGTCTCTCTTTCTTGGACCTGACTGGAAAAGAGGGGTGTCCCTGAAATTTCTCAATGAAGACGCATGAGGGGGGAGGGGATGATACATACATAACTGGAGATCAAATGTTTCGATGCTGCAGCTGTTTTCTTTTCCCTACTGGCCAAGCAAACCCGAGCAAACCTACAAGACATGCCAAAAGACCCCGTGTGAGATCTGCAGGTCCTTAATATTCCGTCCTCCTTAGTTAGCACCCGACCGTTATAGTATCTCGTAGATGTCTATTTCCATCTGATATACTACTCGAAATAACAAAAACAAAACAAGAACCACTTCGGTACAACCTGCCGTCGCATCGCTAGGATCTATCGACGGACCAATGCCGAGTGCACATTAGCGATCATTCAGCAGCAACTGCGTATTGTGCCTTACCCGTGCTACGTGCTACGTCAGGTTCTGGACCCTCGCCCCTCATTTTGGATATCTCCTCCCTCGGGTCATTCGATTAAAGCACTCAGCTTCTTCGCACCACGTCGTATCGTCTAGCGAAATACCCTTGATCGCATTCATTCGGTCTTTTCGAAAGAGTACTGTCGGCCGAGGCGCCCAATTCATCCGAAACCTGCAAGGCCCTCTCCTCTTGTCCGTCCCTGTCACCCGTCGCACGTTTTCGACGGGACCTCCGAAACTTACTACATCACACCGACATCCCGCACCACCTTTTTGCTGACGGACCCCCCATTCGCCCGCGCATCCAAAAAGGACCTTCTCGAGCCTTGACTCGACCGACCACACCCGCGATCCTTTTTTTCATCCCAAGTTCGGTTCGCCAAAATGAACACAACTCCAGAGCTCCAGAACAAT
This sequence comes from Apiospora kogelbergensis, assembly GCF_038363985.1. Classification (NCBI taxonomy): domain Eukaryota; kingdom Fungi; phylum Ascomycota; class Sordariomycetes; order Amphisphaeriales; family Apiosporaceae; genus Apiospora; species Apiospora kogelbergensis. The sequence continues at coordinate 8,177,317 of NW_027117418.1, read as the reverse complement.
GGCGTCGGCGGCAAACCGAACCCCCAGATACAGCCTTGTAGGTACAAGGTCGGAAAGACGTTAGGGGCCGGTTCCTACTCGGTCGTGAAGGAGTGCGTACACATCGATACCGGGCGATACTATGCCGCCAAGGTCATCAACAAGCGGTTGATGGCCGGTCGCGAACATATGGTACGTTGATTCCTCCTACGCCCATGGCCAGCGGTAGACGGCTATTCCGCGACCAACAACCATGTATGCATCAGCAAGCTGACTCGATAAACCCCACCCGCTGCAGGTTCGTAACGAAATCGCCGTGCTCAAGAAGGTGTCCATGGGACACCAGAACATCCTAACACTAGTCGACTACTTCGAGACGATGAACAACCTGTATCTGGTGACGGATCTGGCGCTAGGCGGTGAGCTTTTCGACCGCATCTGCCGGAAAGGCTCCTACTACGAATCCGACGCAGCCGACCTGATCCGCGCCACTCTTTCCGCCGTCGCCTACCTGCACGACCACGGTATTGTGCACCGAGACCTGAAGCCCGAGAACCTGCTGTTCCGCACGCCCGAGGACAACGCGGAGCTGCTGATCGCGGATTTCGGCCTTTCGCGCATCATGGACGAGGAGCAGTTCCACGTGCTGACGACGACGTGCGGCACGCCGGGCTATATGGCGCCCGAGATCTTCAAGAAGACGGGCCACGGCAAGCCGGTGGATGTGTGGGCGATGGGCGTCATCACGTACTTCCTGCTGTGCGGGTACACCCCTTCGACCGGGACAGCGACTTCGAGGAGATGCAGGCGATCCTCAACGCCGACTACAGCTTCCAGCCGACCGAGTACTGGCGCGGGGTCAGCGAGCACGCCAAGGACTTCATCCGGCGGTGCCTGACGGTGGACCCGAACCGGCGCATGACGGCGCACGAGGCGCTCAGCCACGCCTTCGTCGCGGGCTTCCACCTGTCGCCCGACGGCGACAAGGGCCAGAACCTGCTGCCTACGGTCAAGAAGAACTTCAACGCCCGCCGCACCCTGCACGCCGCCATCGACACGGTCCGCGCCATCAACAAGCTGCGCGAGGGCCAGATGCAGGCCCAGATGATGGACGGCTCCCGCAGCAACGAGCCCAGCCGCGGCGCGCCCGCCCTCAGCTCGGCCAACCAGCCCAAGCCGGCGCAGAACAAGATGGACAGCGGCGTGAGCATGACGGACTCGGGGTACGGGAGCAAGGCCGATGGGGACACGGAGATGGGCGGGACGGGGGCGGCTTCGGGTGGAATCCCGGCGAGTTTGCGGCCGGGTACGGTTGCCAACAAGGTCGTGGAGACGTCCAAGGGGCTTTGGAGTGCCGGTCACGCCAGCAGCAGGCGATGATGTGTTTCTCGGTTGCTTGGGTTAGCGTGTAAAGAGACAGAAGACATTCATCAAGGGCAGCCCCTGGGAAGGAAACGAAAGGGACACATCTCGGAACGCTGTACCTGCGGCTCTCTATCACAACGGACCGAGCCAGGAATGATGTATACCACCGGCCATTGATGAGGACCAATGGTTTCGTTGTTTGAAGATGTACTGTCCTAAGTGGGACAGGCCATGCATGCATACATGGCATGACAGTCAAAGAGAAGGGCGCATCTTCCTATATACCCGCGCCAAGCAAACGGTGGGCGATTTTTCTGGATCATGTGGGAAAAGGAGAGAGAGCTTCAGTTGCGAAATGCGATCACCGCCGACGCTTGCTATATCAAATGGAAACATTCTTGCCACCCACTATTCATTTTGCGCGCGATTAGATTGCCTATCTCACTGGTGTACTTTACATATGTATGGCGTACATGGGAGGCATGGATGTTACAATAGCGAGATTGCGTACCGATTCTTCATGGTTGAGAAGCAGACGAGTTGTACTGCGTTTGTCGCATGCGGGACTCATATGGGGGCTTAGAACAAGACTCCATTCTGGTGTACTTGCATACTGCATATATTCCTGGGTAGAGCTCCTTTAGCTACTTCGCCCTTCGGGAAAGAGATCAGTTTCTACGATTGACGGAATGACCTGTCCAAACACTATTCTCTCAATCTTCCGTCCATGTCCTCGCAAGATAGCCTACGTGGACCGCTGCAAGCCCTTGCACGTCAGGTAATGAAAGGACATTATGCACCAGCTGCACGTAGGCGTGCATGGCGATCCATTGGCACCACTGGGCGAGGCAACCATTGCCTGCTTCCAGATTCTTTTGGTGCTGTCGACAAAGTGGTTGGATAGGAGGTCAGTAAAAAGAGTGGAGAATCGGAAACCCTCCCCCTATTCAGGCAAAGGAGGAAAGCCATGTCTCTCGATTGCTGCATTGTGACACCGCGCCTGGCCAGGTCCTGGTCAAGCAAGGCTCATCTCAAGCACCCTACCATTCCTGCTTCAGTCTTCTCGCTTGATGCTTCTCAACAGTGTTCTCTCCTTTCTTCATCCATCTTCTCCTTCACATCATATCTTCGCACCGATTCCAAAAGCACATCCGCCCCTGCGTCACTGCGAACATTTACCACCCACTCACTTTGCAGCAGAACGCGCCCGTCCGTCATGGACAACAGCCAGTTCTCAAGCTGCTCGTCATACGTGCCGAACGGAGACCAGGAAGATTGGAGTGCCTTCTTCGACTTCTCGAGCGCTCTCGATGAGCCTCTACCCGAATATGTTCCCGAACGCTCAGGCTACCTACCAGAGATGCCGGGCCCTATGACCACCGTTGGGGATCAAGCGGCTGACCCCTCATCATTCCAATCCACCCTATGGAATCCGTGAGGCTTTTTTTTTTTGTGTTGCTAACTCATAGGGTGCAAAGGTGGGTTCCTATTGATCAACACATAAATTCTTGTTCATCATCATCATCATCATCATCATCATGCAGCTATCTGCAGCCACAGTGGGGGTCTATTGGCTCCGAGCCCTCCTTCCGGCCTACCCCTGACCCGCTTGTCGACATGGACTGGTGAGTGGCAGCTTGCTCATGAGGTACTAGTGCTTTCTCACAATACTACAGTTCGTTGTCTGTATTTTTCCCTCCTTGCGATTTGGGTGGTATCAGCCTCAACGATGCCTTGCCAAAAGCCCCAGCTGCGTCAAACTATGGCTACCTAATCGGGACCAATGTATTTGAACAGAACAGTGGGGCATCCGACCAGTCAGAGATGGCTGCTTTTGATGGCCAGGAGAAACAACAGTCGACCACTGATGACCAGGATGTGTTCCGGTCAAGCTCACCATCTCCCTTGCAGGACTTGCGCTGTGCATTAGACCGCTGCTCCAAAAGCTTTGTCAGCATCGATTCTTTTCAACAACACCAGCGCTTTCACACTAAAGCCCATTGGGTTGCCAACGAATCCCCTTTCAGATGTGGATGTGCACAAGAGTTCGTCACTTTATACACACTTCAACGACACATTGGCAATTTTCAGAAACTTCCTGGGTTTTCATGCGAAGAGACTGATTGCTCCAAGGCCTTTCAAAGAAAGGATCACCTCAAGCAGCATTTGAGTCATAAACATCATTATTCGGATGCAGAATTGGAGGCAAAGTTCCCTACTCGTCAAGTCATCACGAACATCATTCCTGTCTGCCACTTCGAATCATGCACATACTATCGGGATGCTAGTTTCGGAGCTCAGCCTCTTCAATTCCAAGAAGAGAATAAACCTTTCATCAAGCAAGCCGATTACACCAAGCACATGAAAGATGTCCATGAGTGGTCTCCGTTCCCCTGCAACCTACCTTCGTGCGACAAAAGAGAGAAGAAGGGATACTTCAGCCGCAAGGCTCTACAGAAGCACCGGAAAGAGAAACACCCTGAAGCTGAGGAGGAGTCGCCGGCTGTGGAACCCCGGAAGAAGTTCCCGTGCGGATTGCCTGGATGTCACAAGAGACTCCGCCTAGCGTCGCTTACTACTCATCGCACAGAATGCCGCCGCCGTCTTTCAAAAGAGCAGCGTGCAACTTACCCTAGGGGCTATGACCGAGAATAGAAAAGTGCAAGGCAGTCGGTATCCAGTGTATTGACTGTTGGAAGACCTGCCAAGCATGCTGGTTTGTTTTGTGCGGCGACACAGGCATGGGGGATACTGGGTTTCTTTACATCATTCCTTCATCTTCTTCTCTCCTTCTCACACTCTTTTCCCGCCACTTTCTTCATCTTTTTGGACCCGACTCATGTCTATTTCAAGATGTATTTCCTTGTGCAGGTAGCGGAAGTTATCGATATCGGATCCATTATGTTGTCAGCCTTCACCAGTCGTATTGTGGTTACTCCCTTACATCATTCCTATGTCGCTGGTTGAATTGCTTTCACTGCTTAGTATCTCACCAAACCCCCATTCCACTCTCGCCTAGGTTTGTCACCGTCAGAGGTTTTCCTAGGTTACAAGGGGTCTAGATTATTTATTGCTGGATAGTTCAATAATTCATTTGGCAGCTGTCTAATATCTTAACGCATGGTGATTGAATGTGAACAGCATATACATTTGAAGGTAAAGCGACATCCCGTATCCTATGATAAAGTATCGTCCACCCCCATTTATTTTACCCTTCAAGCTATCCTCGTCGTGGTGTCGTGTCTTAGTCATTCATCCGCCATCTTCTAGTAATGCAGCACCGTGCTTCTCTAGTTTCCGCCTTAATTACTTATACCTCGTACCAATCGCTGGCCCTGATACTTGAAGGGCCTAGCAGCTGCAAATGATCTTGGACACATTAATCATCGCTATTCCTTGCTGTTTGGACATCGTAGTAACGGGGTATTTTGAGAGGTAGCTGGACGGAACTGTTATGTTCAGTGGTAATATCGTGGCCTCTTATATTGATTTATTCACTTACTAGGTACGGTCTCAATGCTAATAAGAGAGAGACGAGGTAGCCTGGGCTGCTATAGTAGGCGATAAAGACTGGCGTTCAAGACTTGTAACCGCATGCGGATGTCGTTAACAAAAAGGGGTTACCCCTATTCTGCTCCCGCCCGTTTTGAAACACAAGAATGACATGTCGATTACAGAAGATAAAGAAAAATGCCTAACTTAGTTTATACATTTAGTTAAACTATTTCTTTCTATAAGTGAGTATCGAGCATCGAGCTTTTGTTAGTCACACTAGCTGACAATCAATCCTTTCGTATTAGAGATATTTAGCCCATATATCTCACTTTATATCTATAAGTGGTTTATTTGCTACAAAATTATATCCTTGTATTTCCTTCATTATTCGTCCCTATCCGTCTTTAGCTTATCTTGTCTAGTGTAGTGATCAAGGATTTCTTAGTGAAATATTTCACTAGTAAAGGAATGTATTCTTTAAAACCTTCCTTAGCCTGCCGTATGTCTTCGGTTTTGAGATCAAGTAAGGATTCCAAAGACCAGGTATGGGGTTTTGGATGTAACTATGGAAGAGTTAAGATACACCTGAATTCTAGGAAAGTTGTCGAGAAGCGCGACGATGCATCGCCCAGCAAGAAGCTATGTTGTTGGAAACGATGAAACCGGAAACGATGAAACGTAGTCATCAGCAGCTTGTGAGCTTTGATCAAAGGATGAGGTATTCAAGTATGCCGCAGAAGCCCGGCGACGTTGGCGTTTGGTAGATTGAGATGATACGGTAGAGGTGAACGATTGTACGGGATCCTGGCTTCTCTTCTTCGTGGCTTTGGTGCCCACCTGAGTGGCTGGTAGTGTACTGATTTTGGAAAAGAGCTCCGGTCTTCTCCTCGGATAACGGCGTCTCTTCACTTTCGGGGTTTCTGTGGACACATCATCGGCCTGTTTACTTCTGGAGTCTATTCCGCCTGGCGTATCACCATTAGGTGATAGGTCTGGGATGGCCTCAGGTTCAGCTACGGGTAAATCCCATGATGGACTTTTTCCTCGAATCAGTGAGCCCAGGGATGTGTAGTTGCCAGCCGATTTGATCCTGGCGTCCTGTACGGCAAGTACCGTGAGCCACCACAGAGTCAGGTTGACCGTGAAGCTATCGTCTCCACAGGCTCTCCAAGGAATGCCACAATACTCGAGGAATCTGCCTTGTCGTCTCTGCGCATCCGCAAAGTCCTCTTCTGGCCCCCCTTCCAGATCCTGGAGCGAATCCAACATGTGCGCCGCCGCCGCCGAGCCATCATTGGCCAGTTCCAGATTTTCTTCGGGGTCTCGGGTGAACATGGAAAGTCGCACAGCAACAAGTTCTTCTTCGCTTAGAATAAAGCCGTATCTCCTACCCCCAAGGTACATGTACTTCGTGATCTGGTTGAGCACCAAATACGCCTTCCTCCTCATAGTCGGGTCGGAGGATGTGATCCACTCCGACTTCCATTTCTTGGCCGGCTTGATATCTCCGGGGAGAAGATTCGGGCAAGGCTTTGTGCTCTGCTCATCCTTCTTCTGGTAAACACACCAGTCAGGCTTTTGGTGTTGGCCGTCTTGGTTGGGAATGTGTCCCTGCCCGTGGTTCTGCCTGAAGTAGATATGGCCATCGTCAAACGGACCCTCGGGCAACTTCCGGTGGAGTAGTTGCTGTGTCCCACGCAAGGCATGCTGTACCACCTACTCGTTCCAATGCTCCGCAAGTGTCCTGACAGAGCCCTCCTCGTACAAAATCAATCTCTCGGGTGATATTTCCCTCGCATTTCGGATCCTGGGTTCATCCATCTGGTGCTCTAAGACATCTTTGAAGGTCTTTTCAAGGTTCTCCAGTGTTAGATCTTCCCAGGGCTTCACTTCATCAGGTCTGTATTGCTGCGATCCTAATGTACTACTCCCGGATTTGCATTCGCTGGAGCTGGCTGCTGGATTCGGAAGCCGAAGGTAACTCAAAAAGGAGGTCGCCATATAGGCTGAACAAGTCGACTTGTGTGTCAATGGTTGGCCTCAGAACCCCCTGGAAGCTGTTGAGGTCTTGATCCTCAGATTACGGATTTGAAAAGCTCTGGTGCTGCAAACCATCCAAATCTTAAATACTCAGCAGAGATTCCAGTCGTGACTTTCGGACAGTAGCCAACCTTTCTTCACCGAAACTAAGTGTCGAGTGAAATCGCGACTCAGAAGCCACAGCATGATAGCACCCAATGGCGGCGAGGCCAAGTATGCAGTTGGTACAAAGTCGCATGAATCAGCCTGAATATGGAAGGTCCCAGAGTGCTGGGCGTTGTGGTCACATCCCCATGGGTCGAGTGTGCCAATATTCCCCGCTTCATCTGCCGGTAGATGTTTCCCCGCCCCTCCGTAAGCAGGAAGCCGGCCAGACTTCCTATATACGATGTATCATACCCAGTGGGTCAGGATACAGCAGGATCATCACAAGATTACACCTAACTACAATGGCAGAACCAATCCCGGATATCAGAGGTCCCAAATTGCCTCGATTCCAGGGCGACCCAAGGGACATCGAATTTGTGAAGCTGCTGAGCACAGCTGAGGAACGACTGCCGGGCCCAACCGAGGAGGAAATAAAGAACAAAAGCCAGCGGCATAGCAGTTCTGCAAACATACCCCACAGTCGAGTTTTCCAGATCAAGATAGGCGGGAGTCGATTCGCCTTGAAGGTTGTCAGTTCTCCATGGGGTGAAACAAACTATATGCAGCTTGCTAACACGAATCAGTTTAACTTCTTCAAGCTCGAGGATCTACGACCCTTTGTTCCCGGTGGTGAAAAACTTCTGACAGACAAAGTCGTGCGCTACCATTTGGATCCGTTCTACGCCGAGTGCCGGGCCTTCGGGCTCCTGGTACAGGAGAAGAAGGACCACAGGCTTGCAGTTAGATGCCATGGCTATTCTCTTCTGCTAGAGTGTGTGGGAAAAAAGATACGCGAGCTGTTCAAAATCGATGACTGGCATCGCCAAGCGGAACACGGACAAGAAAAGTTGAGGGCCATAGTCAAGGATTACATCCCGTTCAAGTCAACTTGCGGAAGAAAGAAATTGGACACCATGAGGTCGAACCTGAAACAGCTGAACGAGTTGGGGGTGTACAACATGGACATTCGAGAAGATAACTACCGTGGTGGCCGACTATTTGACTTTAGCCTCGCCATTACCTCACCTCATATCAACTTGTCGCTGAAGCTCTGGTCAAAGAGACAGATTGAAGAGGACGTTAAATATGATCTTGAGTGCTTTGAAAGTTTTGCAAAGAGAGAGAATGAGAAACAGGCAGAGGAAAGGAAAGCTACTCAGCCCCTGGCGTCCGGAAGGAAGCTTCGATCTCATGGAAAGGAAACGTCTGCTATATAGGCTTCCTGGCTTTAATATGTAATAAGACCTTCTATCACTTACACGTGCGACGCCTACTCTTGAGTACCATGGTCCGATCGATACTGGTTTACGGTAGAAACGACGAAATCCAGATAAACGGCTACAAAACGTATTAAGAATATGCTATTTGAACTACAGATAATATAGGACAGGTGGTGTACATAACGGGATGTTTCCTTCCCAGATAGAAAACGAAAGGCTCACCCAGAAGGACGTGGAAAGCAACCGCCCCTAATATCGGTCATCTCTAAATAAACATGATGTTGCCAGCTACTGGGAGCACATTTGTTCGATAAGAGACAAAATACAAGGGTACCATGACTCTCCGCCAACCGTTATTAGTGTAATTCATGATGGCTTCACCAGGCCCAGTACAGACGTCCAGCGAAGTCATTCCCCGTGCCGCAGCGGGCAGCGCCAATGGTCGAACGTTAACACCCGGGCCAACGTTATTCTGAGCCTGTCGCAAATTCCATTCATTCGCCATGCCGATCTGGACTGCCAGATCGACCTGCCTCGGGTTCGTGCCGCGGCTCAATAGGTAGAAAGCCGCGTGCAGGCCGGCCGACCGCTCCCTCGGGACTTGGTTGGGTGACTCTACAGCGAGCCAGTGGTTCAGCGCGTACGAGAGCGGCATCGACCAGTTGCGCAGGCTGTTCTGCCAATATAGAACAGCCACGGCGTCTTCTCCCATACGTAAGGGTTGGGTACCCTCCGCTCGAGCTATGGGGGAAGGGTTGCTGTCGATTGGCGACTGGACGGCCATGAGGCCCGAGTTGATCAACATGTCGAGATCGCGCTCGTATCCAGCCCTCGTCACTCGTCGGTCCCATCGTTTCCCGTTCCGGGGATGGAATAGATACGTAAAGGGGTGCATGTTTCCAAGCGACGCACATCGATCTCTCCCCAAAGGTGCTAGGTTCAAAAGCCAGTTGGTGACCTGGTTGGCCGGCTCTGCTTGTGACAACGCCCCGAAAAGAATGGCTGCTCTCGCTGTCGATGGGTGGCGATCGGGTCGCAAGCCGCGCAGATGGCCGAGGGTGTTTCGATCATTCAGGTCGTATCTGGCCTCCAGGAACGAGAGAGACTGGTACAGGCGTTGGATGATAGGCAAGGTTTGACGCCGGGGTTGCGGCTGGTCGAATATACGCTGGATCGTGACGTCGTACTGGTCAAGCAGCCACCCGACCAACTGACCGCTTTGGTCCACCTCGTTCATGCATGCGCCGAACAGGCGGACCAGTCCTCTGCCTGCCGACTCGTTCAGAATGCTCCTAGCCAAGGGGACCATGAGTTGCGGCGAGTTTACTATTATGTCCGGTGCGTGGCCGTTCGCGACCACGTAGATCACGCAATCTTCGAAGGCGGCGAGCCTTCGCCGGGTCATAGTACGTTCTGGGTTCTGTGCCCAGATCAGATCCATCTGCGTTGCGATGCTCCTCCCAGCGGCCGCCGCGGCCGCGCCGGCGCGAAGGAGCAGCCGCACGAGATCTGGTCGGATGTCCGCGAAGGCTTGGATGGCCATGGTGCTTTGCAGACGGTTACCGACAATGTCGCGAGGAGCTATGAACCTTCTCGGTCTCCGAGACCAGGCTGCGTTAAGGAAAAGATTGTTGGCTCTGTATGAAATCACCAGCGCCTGTACCGCCCAGAACGGAAGGGATCGGTTCACCGCTGCCCACAGAAGGGGAAAGCGCTCCACGGGAGCTCTGCGGTTGTCGCGAGCCTCCCAGAGTCTTTGGTAACGGCCATCCCCCACCAGAATCGAGAAACGAATCGAGTGGAATATCAACGGCTCTGCAAGTACTGCGTTGAGGAGGGTATCATGGTCCCAATACTTTGTAGTTTCCACCCATACCTCAGGGGTATCCTCCAAACTATAGGTAGGTTATTCAAAAGACCCGGCGCCGGAGCAGGAGGGCCAGGGGCAGGCGGTCTAGGACGTATTACACCGGCAGTTTGGCTTATGGCATTGCGTCGCAACTGTTCTTCTAGGGTGGGTCGGCCCTCATCATCCGTTTCGATCCCTAGATTATTCAACTCCCTCCTTCCGATTCTATTAGACATATTTGATGGTACTTGATACTCGCGTGTCCCAACGGTGCTAGAAATGTATATAGATAGAGTAGATTGATAATAAAAAGTTGATATACCGCTGATGATCACTAACAATAGGATATACCTATATCGACAACGGGATATGAGATCTGTAATAATTCTATTATGGACAGTTTGAAATGGCGAGGGACAGCTGGCTGCCGAACCGTTCCGAGCCTGCGATGCCGCCCCCCCTTTCACAGTTCAACTGTCTTTATTCCACCCCCTGTTCGCCGTGATTAGACAATACGGGGTAAGCGCCAGGGATAAAGGGGAAAGCCAAAGTGGACCGCATGCGTAGGTAATCATGGAATAACTCAAAGCTCTGTCCTCCTTTGTTGCGCAAGAAGCATCCAATTCGGGCTCATGTGTCGAACAATACACTACTTTTAATGGAAATAAAGAAAGCACAGTGACATTTATTAAATCTCCCAACTCATATCGAGGGCCCGCTGTTGGACGGAACTGGTCTTCACCGAGCAAGTATAATAGACTCTCAACATCATTACGAAAAGATAGCAACACGGGGTATATTATAAACTATATAAATGGAATGATGCGAGAAAAGATACTGGCTGAACTTAATACAAGCACAGTATACGCTGTTCAAGATCCGTAACATCTCGTTCCCCGTCGGCCGCTAGTCCGTGCATAATCCCTTGCACGTAACAATGGCCGACGAAAATGTAGTCCTCGCCCTTCTTTTCGGAGGGAGTAGTCGGGCTTCCTCTTGCGCGTAAAGTAAATGGCACACGGCCATGGTTGAGAACCCAGACCTCGTCGCCTGGTGTGGTCTCCAGGTGCCCCAGCCCAATGAGCCCCTCTCTAGTGATAAAGAACCGCCTGTTCTTGAGTTGGAGGCCAAGTTGTTCCCGCGTCAAGTCGCCTTCGCCGGTACGCAGGTAGCATACAACTTTCCGCATCTCCTCGATATTAGTCCGCAACCAGCGCTCTATCTTAGAAAAGTAGAGTAGATCCCCCAGTAAAAGGCTGCAAAATTCACCATATACCCCGCAGCTCGTAGGCGGAATATCAGAAAGGTCAAACGGAAGATGCTGGTTCTTTTTGTGGCTGTATAGTTTCCACCAAGATATTATCGTTTCTCGAGGGCTTGGGAATAGCGATGCGTTGTCCCCACGGCAAACGTATCCATCGCCCAAGACCTCCACCGCGTCGACAAGAACGCCAGGAACTCGTAGGCTTTCACCAGTATATTCTGGTCGATCAGTAATAGGTAGCCCTTTATTAGCTTTGTAAAAGCGGTAGTGGCGATATGATCGCCATGGATTGGTGTCGTAGGCTGGGCTTGAACGCATGTCCACGGTCCAACGAGGCAGTGCCGGGGTACCCTCGGTATCCTCTTGCCAAGGATCAAGTATGAGGGGGCACAGATCTCCAGATTTGGCGTGCTTGCCGCTGTAAATGAGATCGAGCGTAAAGTTGACGAATACTTGGTTCATGTCCAACGAGTAATCGCATTTGCTGCTTCTTGGCAAAGTATTGGCAGTATGTAAGCCTGTCAAAGCGTAGACGCTGTCGCGTGGATCTGTCGCAGCTCGATTCCGCCATAGAATTGAGCTTCTCATTGGTGTAAGGCCCTTCTTTGCGCATTTTACCCAGGCCAAATGTGTTAACAAACGATGCACACCCCCTATACCTATAGCGGTTGTGTACTCTTCCTGGGTCATGAAATTGAGTGCCTCTATAGAGCCCTTGTTTGAGATGGCAGGACAGATAGCATCCCATGATAACGAAAAAGGTCCCCAGACGAATATGAGATCACTGGGCAGTATAGCTTCTTGTACAGTCCATACTCGGTGCCACCAGCTACATTGATTGACACCAATCGTATTGAGGGCCCTCATAGCAGCCTTGAATGACTCCATGGATTCCATAAACTTGGGGCGTTGAGGGATCGGCCGTCTCAGACCTTCCGATGTATTAACAAAGTTTGCTGCCACGTACTCGAGAAAAGTGAACGCATTTTCTGCCTCTTCTCGGCGTATTTGGTCATCAATCTCTCCCAACCACACAAGAGCACGGGTGCAGTTGGAGTAAATCGAGCGCATTTTCTGTACCTGGGCGCTTTTCTCTGTCTCATTGGTCTGATCGATGCACATCTGATCAACCCACAATGCTCGTGAGTGAGAGGACGAACGAAGACGCAAGAGGATGATCTCTAAACTCTTCGTGATTGTGAGTGGCTTGCCAGCTACTTCGATCTCGAAAGTATCTGTACTGTCCCCCAGACGTAGGAAAGCGCTTCGTATGGCAAGTACTGAGCGGGCGTACTCGTGCGGAGATCGCAGCACAGAGGATCATTGCGATTTCCCGGCAAGAGGATCAGGTGTCGAAATTCGGAGTCCGCAAGCGCTTCCATTGGACTATTGATTCTCTGTGATCGATATTCAGATTCAAATTATGGATACTAATAATCCAGATTATCTTAAGCTCAACAGCTAGGATTTATGAAAAATAACCTCGCTCTTTTGAACTTGTCGTGGTGGTCACATGGGCAAGCAAATCCCTCATCCAAGGCAGAGTGCTATGTTCCTTATCAATGGCGTGCAAAAAGCCTCGCTAAATGCAACCACTTGATCAGTCACATGAAAATGAGCGTTTCCGCAATGCTGTGTAACCTGGGATGCCCACGGCAAGGCGTTTTGGCATGGAGACGAATCAACCTCGTCGTCCGATGCTACGTGGCGACGGCTTAGACTGGCAGTGAGGCCTCACTCAGCCGACTGGTCTTTTCATGACGAGGAGAAATCACCAATGCGATGATAACTCGAAATGCGATAGCGAGAGAAGAGCGATGCGAATATAACATTTTTGGCGAGTACGTCACCATGAGGTAAAGTAATCTTCCTCCGATAGATGTCTGCTTGGTCTTAGGTAAAGGTGGATCCATCCCGACCGACCGACCGGCACTCCGGTGCTCACGATCTATGTGGGTTCAAAGTACGTACTGCCGTCCCAAGAAAGTCCATGAGCAATCGTAGTTTTCTTGCGCAAAATCCGTGCTCGACTGGATCATAAGTCACTATTCCCAGGAGTCCGACATGCTTTGGCAATATCTGTACGTCAAACGTCCTGACGGTCATGGTCAATTGATTTCAAATTAAAACTTGGACGGACAGGGACGACTCTTCAACTCAGCCCATATCAGCTTGACAGTACGTAATCGGGTGATGCGGCTGATACAGATCTTGGAGGGGCATTCGGCATTCTCAAGCCACAAAAACAGGACGGTACCGTTCGAGGTCACATGCGCGCAGCGCGGCGGTGAGTCGGGGTGGGAGAAGCGGTCATCGAATAAACACTCACACCGTTGCGCCGGCCAACGTTGACTCATCAACAAGCCCGTTGAAGAAGCTATTGCTAATGCCAAGACGAAACATCAATATTGTCATAAGACCAACCTTCTTCTTATTCAAACGACTAGCCGCGTTAGACTGCAATGCGATGCGCTGTGCTTGAAAACACGATGGGCGATTGCATGGAAAAGAGAACAGGCCACTGACGTCAACGAAGGTTGGGCTCAATAAAGTTGAAGGTGATACGCCGGTACGGTAGCCGTTTGTCGTCTAGTGTGTGTGTGCTTGTTCTAGCGCTGCAGCGCAGGTCCTCCCTCCTCTTCCCTAAACGAGACATGTTTTATGGACCATCGTGAGTGGTTGAACAGCGAACAGAACAAATAGAACAAAAAACCCGACGGTGATTCCTGGTCGACGATTTGCCTTAGCGTGCAGAATTGGGGCGGCGGGATGCCACGAGCTTGTTCGGTAGAGCCTCATCAATGCTAGGGGACCGGCCGACCCAATCACGAAGCGCCGAGACGCATTTCTCTCTATACTAAAAGACAATGCGAAAATGCTTCGAGAAAAAGGAGAAGTGTCAGTAGAGGTGGGCTTGAGACTGAGACCCATACGTTCACCATCTTTCTAGGTGGATGCCCACAAAAGTGTTGTCGCATGAACTGCAGATGGTGTTGTGTAGCTTTAGGGGGCGACATCTGGTCGCACATGTGAACACCTCATCAAGGTTGCTGCTGTAAAACCCATGATAGTTTTGTGTGAGTTGATAAAAGCAAAACAACACAGCGACACAAACACACTCTAATCAGCTCCCGAGTCAAGTGAGTACATGGCTCTGTACACACGTGAATAAGGTAAATGGGAATACCGGCCAAACTATTCACTAGTCGCTTTCTTTTTTGGTTGGCAAGCAGAAAATTTCTGCAAGCGACTCAGCGACCGCGAACCAGAGCCGCGACGGCGGCGGGCCACTCACGCGGACCTGAAAAGAGAGGCCGAAAAGGCCTCCCCCGGGTTTCGAGGAAAAGAACAACACACGATCAATTTCCCTAGTTGAGCAGGCCTGTCATCTCCGATAGCTCCATCGCCTTGGTGGGCGGTTTACCCGAGCCCGCATCGCCCGTGCTGCTATGTTGCTGCTATGGCCTCGGCAGCCATTAGGGCGATCCATACAAAGATACCATAGAGGGAGGGGCCCGCTTCGATAGCTAGATAGGGAGAGAGAGCATAATGAACAGCACTGCCGTTGGTATTATGAACATGGCAGAGAGATTGTGCCAAGATTCTCAATCTTAAATCGCCTGCCGAACCTCCGAGCGTAATGCTCAACAATGGCGGAAAAACAAATGGGAAAGCAAATCAATAGTGCTACTCCGATGGCCGATTGCTCGATTCCATCGATTCCTGCCCGGTCGCGAGGCTGGCAGGCATTGCGATGGGCGGTATTATGTGGGCTGCACCCATCCGCATTGGAGGTGGTATCAAGGCGAGGAGCCTGTCGCCCAACTACCAATTCCCGTGTAGCACGCGCTGGCAGTTGGGGAATCTATCCGAGACTTGCCTAGAAGCACACTCACGCTTTTTCACATGGCTGGCCGCCGGACGGTGGAATGGGAAACAGGTCGTAGTACAGCTCCGGACATGCTTACAATGCGGTGTCCCGGGTGCACTCATCATCCCGTTAGCTCGCATGGAGAGAAGGCCAAGGAAAGAATTCTGACAAACCAACCGATAGATGGTTCTGTTCCGATTCAATGCCAAGGCTGACCGGATCAGCCGGACTTTGCGACCCAACCATCGCCTCTTGGCAGATGGATCCTGGAGTTGGGAGCTGGAGAGAAAGAGGAGCCGCCCAACAGCGAGCGAGCGCACGCGACATTCAGTGTTCGCGAGTAATGCCCATTTTGTTTCAGCAGCTTGAAGGGCGAGTTGCAGCCCGCCTGCACCTCGGAACAGGCTGTGACTTGTGAAGAGCTGTTCGAACGATTATGGCATGCTGTGTGGAGTCCGGCAAGGTGCAACGCCCATTTCAACCGGTAATTGATCATCAAGCAGCTGGCAATCAAGCAATACAATCCCGTTCTGTCGTTCCTTGAATCTGCGGGAACCCCGTGCATTTCCGGTCTGCAGATCAGACGAGGTGGGAATGCAGCCGGCCAGCCAAAAAACCTAGGGTCGTCGTTGGTTGGTGATTGGTGCAGGATGGATGCAGCTTAGTTATGTAGTAGCTTGGTAGGGCAGATACACACAAGCACTCGAGTCTATCTGGCATGGAGCTCGCTGCTCGCTGCTCGCTTGCTTGCTCCCCCAACTCTTCCTTATCTCTCGCTCCCTTGAACGTTGAGCGAAGATGCACGATGCCTGCCCTCAACCTGTGACCTCAGTCGTTCTGCCCACGCCTGTTTGCGACCGGACTAGTCGCTGTAAGCTGATAAGCGTTTCCCGCCATCCAGGTGCGGGTGACCGCCCAGAGATCTCCCGCTATGTTATCTGGTGATAGGTAGTGCCGGATTTTGTGAGTCGGGTTCCGTTAAGTTCGGGTTCTGTTTTATGCAAAAGCCGTCTAGTTCCATCCCTGCAATGAAGGATATCGGTATGCCACTTGAATCCGAACCCCGTTGACTTTGTGCAGGCGCCAGCTCGTCAGCATTGGCAGCGCTTGCCGGGCTTGGATGTTCAGGCTTGAGGTGGATCTGACGATGACGAACTCCAAGCCTCTTGCCAGGCTAGGACCCTTCTCGTGTCCTCAAAAGATCAAAAGAGTTGGGGCTAAGACTGTCTGGTGCTGAGATGGTACCTGGTGGATGGGCTCACGAACATGCTTCCAGTGGTGTGCAGCTTGCAGATACATAGATGTCTAGATTGTCTCAGACTCTGCTATCTGTTCACGTCTTTCCTAATTGTGGGTGGCAGTGTCGCACAGCAGCATCGGATTGATACGCGATTATCCCTTTGAGGTGTGCTGCTTGGCTGCAAGCTGCGTGAGGAAGTACGTACCGACCGCTGCTATTCGCTAAAACAACGGTCAATGGGCAAAGTGGTTCTTCCCTCGCAGCCCGTTCGTGGTGCCGAAACCCGATCCTGGACGAGGCGGCTAAGGATTTTAAAGGTTCTTGGGTGGTGGAAGGAGGGGCCAAGACCATGTCAGCGTCTGGTCAGCGCGCCTGCAAGTTACAAGTCGAAGGGATTGGGCGGGAACGTCTGTCCAGCTCTCTGCCGTCGGGGATTATGAATAATGAATAACACGATCCAAATACGGGTCGCACGGAGAGTGTTGATTATTTGGTTACAGACAGGCTCTCGCAGTCAGAGAAAGCTGGAGACCGGAGAAGCTGGCTTACCTTGCCTCGGACTTCGGGGTTTACCTTTTAAGCTCTGCACATGCAGCGGGAAGGCGAGACGATTAAGGTATGTAGTAAGTACATAGTCACGAGGATGAGGGGTCAGGAATTGATTCACAGTTGGGACGGGGGGATCTGATAGGGTTGTTTGTCGCGCTGCATGCCTAGAAGGAAGGCAGTGACGGAGGTCAACACCTACCCAGATTGCCAGATTAACAGGTCTTGGATTTACGAACAATGATGAGTGCATAGGGAAGGGCGAATGAGCTGTTTGTCTGGAAGCTGGCCAAGCAACTGACTCAACAAGGGCGAGCAGCGAGCGAGGGGCGGGTTAGGCTGCTTGGCTGGTAGGGTCGTTCTTCAAGTTGTCATTGACGGCTCTTGGGCTGCTGGGGTCTTCAGTTTGGTTTGCTCGATGATGGGATTTTTTTATTCCACTTCCACATCCACATCCACATCCATCCACCACCCACCCCCATCCCTGCTACCCAGCATCCAATCGATCCGCTTATGGGGCCCTGGGCATACTGGGTTCCATTGCGCATGCTTCTGTTGCTGCTGCGCTGCTTCTTTTGCCAACCCACCAGTGCCACCCCATCCACCTCCATTCTGAATATGTAAAGCCTTGCTATTCCCAATATCTGCAACCCTTCTTGCTTTCTTGAACCTCTCTATTTCTTGCCCTGCATCACGGTATCTCTTTTTGGAGGCTCTATTCCCGAGGATCCTCTTCAACACCTCTTGCTTCCCTTCGCTTCCGCGGAGGATTCTGCCGATCGATCCGACAGCTCAGCACCCGCAAGCCACCTGAGCTACCCGGCGCCTCTTTGGTTGGTTGTTCGATTACGTAGGCTGGGTCGAGTCGGTCCACGATAAATAAAAAAGTCGCGAGCGACAACAGAAACACAACATAACTGAGCGAGCAAGACCTTCGCCATGCAGTCGCCCAGCAAACTGCACTTCAAGTGGCCCGTCCCTCTGGACCTCGCCGCCCTCAACCCCGTGGCCGCCATTAGGCAAGGTCGGAAACGAAGCAATTCCAAGGCCAAGGCCCGCTTCCCGGCGCAAGAGAACGTGGCCGCGTTGCAGACGTCATTCTCCGTTTCGCAATCCGTTCGTGCGCTCCGGAGGCATAAGTGGAGTTGGTTCGACCTGCAGTACATCTTCCTCGCCAGCTTGTGTACCGCTTCGCTGTTCATCATTGGCGTGCACGCGCCACTGATCAAGACGGCCGCCTTCCTGGGCTATGCCCTGCTTTTGTTCATGCCGGCGACCAGGCAATTCTTCCTGCCCTCCTGGCCCATTTGGACGTATTTGCTGTACTTTTTCTCCAGTCGGTATGTCACACCCCGGTCGGCCCTGTTTTTGACGATGAGGAACGCAATTTGGCAATGAACCCAACTAGCCTCAATTGCGTCACCCGTGCCCACCTTGCAACCAACTGACAGAACCTCCCCCACCAGATTTATCCCAACTGAAGTTCGACCGCACATTTGGGTCAAGGTGTTACCCGCCCTCGAAAACGTGTTGTACGGCGCCAACCTGTCCAACATCCTGTCCGCCCACACTCACCCGGTCCTCGATCTTTTCGCGTGGATCCCGTACGGCATCGGGCACTTCGCCAACCCGCTCGTCTGCTCAATCTTAATATTCCTCTTTGCCGCGCCCAAGACTCTCCCCGTCTTCGCCAAGTCGTTCGGATGGCTGAGCATTTTCGGTGTGACCATGGCTATCGTGTTCCCTTGCACGCCGCCCTGGTATGAGAACAAGTACGGCCTGGCTCCGGCGCACTACGGAATGCCAGGATCGCCCGCCGGTCTCGCTCGCATTGATGCGCTTTTCGGTGTCGACATGTACACGACCAGCTTTTCGACGGCACCCGTGCCTTTCGGTGCATTCCCGAGTCTGCACGCGGCCGACGCCACCCTCGAGGCGCTCTTTATGAGCCACTGCTTCCCGCGATTCCGACCCTTCTTCATCTTCTACGTCTGCTGGCTCTGGTGGGCGACCATGTACCTGAGCCATCATTATGCCGTCGATCTCGTCGGTGGAAGTCTGGCGGCCGCGGCTATTTACTTCACTGCCCGTACCCGATGGTTGCCCCACCAGCAGATGGAGAAGGCGCACCGCTGGGATTATGACTTCGTCGAGGTTGGCGAAATGAAGAAGGCGGCCGATGAAGAGTACGGATACGGCCTGGGCCTGTTGGAGAGACGTGATACCGGCGATAGCGACGAGTGGTCCTTGAGCAGCGGCTCTGCCTACAGCTCGACCGTGATCGGAAGCGATTCGGGCCCGGCCTCTCCCACGGATGATCGTCGCAGCGGGGAATCCTCCTTCAGCAGCACAAATCCCCGAAACCAAAGCAACCCAGGTTCACCGGTCAGCCAATTGAACGGTGTATCGATACGATGATCATGGCTTCGAATCATCTTCACTATTCCCATCGTAATACGGCATTAGCATTTTGGATCAGCATTAAGCGCGGCGTTATCCTTTTTTGTTTCAATCTTTTTCTTCTTCCTATCGAGGCATACATCGACCTCTGGATTGGATAGACGGCGGTTGGCCCGAAACTATGTATAGGGTGAGGGGAGTAGTTACGTTACCGAGCTCCGAATCGGGCGATTGGATTGTGCTGTTCGCAGCCATGAATGGATTACGACAGTATGGCTTATAAGTCTTAATCATATACGACACCTGATTAGCAAAAGACGAGAAGAGGCGAGGCGGGATGGATGGGGGCACGATACCTGAATTGTAACGGTCCCCGTCATCCTGATTGGACTCAACATCAATCCTGTTGGATCAACCACATAAGATATGTCGATGATAGCGTTACCACGCAAATGATACCAATGGCAAATACACCACTTTCAAACAAATGCTTGCTCAATTGCTTTCGTGACATATGTTCTAGATATCATTCATGTGCGCCGCCTAAGTCGAAGCCAAGAGAAAGTCTGAAGCGCCGGCGTGGTGTGAAGAGGCCCTTTCGTGGAATTCGAGTCAGTCATGGTGTACGGCCGAATGAGGTCGTGATTGTGAATTGTCAGTCGTGACTCGAACGAAGGATCGGGTGTAAGTATGTCACTGCGTCACATTTGACGGCAAAAATGGCCAGAGAAAAAAGAGAAGTAGAAGCCAAGACCCGGAGTGCAACAGTAGAAGTGCGGGCGTACTTATTATAGACCCCCTTCTCGGAGCTGGCTGGGTCCCCGGGGGCCATTTTCTTGGCAGGGGTCCCGAGAATAAGGTTTCGCGTAGGCCCATCGCTGGCCCGTTAGTCGGCATCCTCGGGCTGCGCGCGCGCCGGCCAGGCGGAACCTCCCTCTAGGCAGCAGTGAAAAGGAGATTAATGATAGGTTCATGGGCTGCATAGTAGATGGATCATCTTGTTAGCTCTCGGAAGTCGCTTCCATCGAGCTGTGTTTTCCCCCATGTTCTTGGCCGTGGGGATGTTTTGTTGGCTAGACTTTGGTGTTTTGCTGGTGAGTGCGCGTGTAAGTGAGGAGGAAATTTGGTGGTGGAAGAGGGTCTGGGGTTGGGCACATAGTGACGGAGGACTGCGGAATTGCAGCGCACTACCAATTCCCCTCTCCTGCAAAGGCGAGAAAGAAGAAGCCTGCGCCAGTATGACATCCCATCATTATGAATCATTTCCGTGCCGTGAGGCTCCTCCCGCCTTCGGGGTGCGACGCAAGATATACGCAAGCTATCGCGGCAAGGGGGTGAGCGAGCAGCTGTCCAGCTGTGCGTGTGTTAGAGCGCGACAATTGCGGGAATGATCATCTCTGGTCTTACATGCGTCCTGCAGTGTGAATTGGTCCCGAATTGTGACCACCGGGTCGGGGCATCTGATTGGAAGGAAATTGATTGCATTTGGCATTATGGGGTGTACATGCTGACGCACACACGCGCGCGTTCCATTCCTGGTCTATCCATGTCTATATGACAAACGAGCCTGACGACGACTTTTGCTTCATAGGGAAGTCTGGTCTTTTACCCCGGGCGAATCAGTATTACCGTGTCTGTCTGTAGACCCGGGCCCGCCGGCCGTTGGCAGCGTCTCTCTTGCAGTTGCACCAGCATATCTCGTCCACTCGTGATCTAGATTGGCCTTGATAGCAATAGCAGACGATGTGGCATCAGATAGCGGTGTAATTGTTATTAGTGCTACTGATGTTCTCTCGAGGTCGGCCTGCCTCCCTTATAGCACCGGCTGATGGCCGCAAAGATGGGGTCGGGGCCCGTCTTTTCTCAAGAGGAGGGGGATGAACGTTGTTCCCGGCAGACGCGCTCCACCTTCGAGTAGACGGCACAGGGTCTCCTTCCTCGAGGGGGTGGGAAACTCACGCCCATGGTGAGCCGCGTTCTCCTGTCCGTGTGTCCCTCCCTGCCGATGAAGCTGAGTCAGGTAAGGCCCCCTCTAGTACGGCGTATTGCCAAGCTGTGTCGAAAGGCGAGAAGGTCTGATATCCAGAGGGCGATGGCGGGCACGGGTGGTGCGTTCGTTGCCCTCCGCTGTACCAGGTAGCTGCTGCGAGCTGCGAGCATCCCCGGGCCTCCAGGCGTGCCCCGGGCCTCCAGGTGTGCCCCCGGGGGAACCACCACCGCCGAAACCCCAAACCTGCCCGGCAACAATCACAGTTAGGGACAGGGACCTACCCTTAAATACTAAAGTAACCTGTTTTCCCTCCAAGATCTGACTTCAGGAGGCGCCAACCTGATTTCAAACGTGGCTTTGGATTCCGATGCAAACCCTCTAGGTAGCGGTGATGGCTTTCACTCAGGACACCCTAGAGGCATGCAGTTCGATCCTCAGCCGCAACTTTTTGTCTTTTTTTAAACAATCTTTTTTATTCTAATACCGGGCTCATGGGTTCTCAGACCGATGCCAGACTGGGAACCATCGCTTCAGCTTATATTGCCGTTGCTGTTTTATATCGATGCATATATAGATTTGGATAAGCCGCTGCCGCCCTTGAGTACGTGTAAATTTGGCATTCTTCCATGAAATTGTGAACTGGGGATGGCCATCCCTTTCGTCGACCTGCACATCCTCATCCTAGACAAAGCATTATGTTGTCTCAGAACTGATCTAACATATGAAAGCTCATCATCACTCCCATCAAAGACAATATCACGAGCTTACCAGCCAGACTTGTCCCCCCTTTGTGGGTTCCCTTGGCTATATGTTTGTTTTGCTATGAGCCGTAAACTGAAGTGTAAATGAAGCTGGTCACCGGATCAGCCAAAGGCGAGAGAAATGAGGCACCTAAGACAACAACCTTCGTGAACTTGCATGTGTAGTGTAGCACGACGAGCAGCATCACGGTTCTTTGGACCTCCGTTCTGGTTTTCAAATGTTGGTGAGGGCTACGCCTACGTTTATACTTAACCTATTGTCGAAGCTGACCCACCTTCTCTCCTTTAAACAGACCAGATATCTTCTACAACAAAGGCCGGCTAAGAACGGAAGGTCATGGCCGTGAATAAGTGCCTGGGGATTATACGTTATTACAATCTGGCTTTTATGCCTGAACCTCCGACCCCTTGACTTCTCAGGAGAACTTAATACAGAAGCCTGGCTTAGATATCTGGACCTCTAACTTCGCGCCTGAGGTTTCAAACTTGAGATTTATATAATCTACACTTCCAGTTCTCAAGATCCCTCGCAAACATCACTTCGGTCATCCATTCAACCTCCACCTCACCTCCGTCTCGCCTGGGTAGAACAGCATCGTCGTTCAGGAGTATTCCAGGGCCGACCCAAACATGACATCGCCCACTCACCAAGCCGTTGACAGCATGTCGCATCCTGGCGACTTGTCGCCCGATGCCGAGTTTCCACAGTTTTCCCGCTTTCCTGTCGAGATTCGCCTGGAAATTTGGCGTCATCCATTGAAGCGGTATCGGAAGATAAGGGTATACTGTGACTTGTGCTTGGGTGACTTAGAGAACCCAGCCGGCGGGAAGGGATCCGACGGACTGTACTATCAATATTTGTTATCAGGCACCACGCATTTGTACAGTAATCTGTTGGGTGTCAACCGCGAGGCGAGATTCGAAGCGTTGCGGTTCTATCGCTATCATATGCCCCGTTTAAGAGAGGGGAAACTGGATGCTGATGGACCCATGAAGGCCGTCATATACTTAAATCCTGAGTATGACGCTTTATGCTTCGTTCCCTGGGGACATCGCGCGTATGAGATCTTCTTTGAGCAAATCAAGGAGTATGATCGAAGAAACGTTGGAGACCTCGAAACACCCGCCCTCGATACGTCCACAACAAGACTTCATTGGAACATATTTTTTCGTTAAAAGCCATCGCAGCAACTGGAGGTTAAGTTTTTCTTTTGGCCTCCTATTGCAGGATATCAAGCCTCAGGTGTTCAGTGGCGGTGAATAAGGCGTACTGGCGCAATGGCAGTGGCAGACGCTGAAGCTATTCGAGATGGACCGACGAGAGGAATGCACATGGTCGGTGGTCAATGTATATGCGGCATATGGGGTATGACGATTCCCCGTTGATGAAATGGTGGCATGCGGTCGTTGGATCTCTCTTCTAGGACCAATAGCCAGAGCTGGGACTCTCGATGATCTACGAACAGCAATAGCAATGGTCAAGTCAAAGCAATGGCAAAGACAAAATAGCCATGGCAAGGCACATTTGCACCCAACGAGATGAATCCACTAAGTAAATAAAGACTCTCCTTGAAATGCCACAGTGAGCAGGATCTAGGTTTAGTGCCCGTTGCATCGAAGCCAGGTGCTGTGGGGCCTGCACCGGTCCCTAGTGCACTCGGGTTTTTAGCGCCCTTGCCCCCTGAAGTATCTTCTCTAGTGGATCCAATTGGTCGGGTTCATAAACAACCTCCTACATACTCATACCAGCCTTCCATTGTTCTGTTTTTGTTGAACTCGCGTATAATTGACTACTTGAGTATCCGTTTGACCCAAACTCACCCATCTCCAGTGTGGAATCATGTTCCTTCATTCGCCCCTCAGGTCGGTAGCCTATGCCGTCGCTGCGCCAACCCTGCTGTACGCCGCCTTTGTCGCCTTGCTCACCATCCCCTATTTCCAAAACCACGTCATCTACCTCCACAGCCTCACCCAGACCGGCTCCCTCGACCTCAACATCCCAGAGCAATGGGGTTTCCTCCGTAACCAGGCCACGCCCTTCCACCTCCAGACACCGGACGGCGAGACCCTCCACGCCTGGCACATCCTCCCGCTGGGCGTGTACCAACAGCACGAGGACCAGCTGGTCCGAGAGCCGTCGTCGGCGCTGGCTCCCGATGTCACCCAGCGGTGGAGTTTTCAGCTGCTACGGGACGACCCGGAGGCCCTGCTTGTGCTGTACTTCCACGGTGCGGGCGGCACCTTGGGCTCGGGCTGGCGTCCTCAAAGCTACCGGGCCATGTCGGCCGCGGCGCCCGACAAGATACACACCGTGGCCATTGACTACCGCGGGTTCGGCACCAGCACAGGCTCTCCTTCGGAAGATGGTTTGCTACTAGATGCCCAGACTCTAGCCGACTGGGCTGTGAACGAAGCCGGGATCCCATCGTCGCGCATCGTCTTGTTCGGCCAGTCGCTCGGCACGGCCGTGTGCATCTCTTTGGCGCAGACCATGGCGACCCGTGACGAGAAGAGTCCGGTGCTGTTCTCGGGAATCGTCCTGGTGGCCCCCTTCGCCGACGTGGCGACGCTCACGGCGACCTACCGCGTCGCGAAGACGGTTCCCCTGCTCGGGCCGGTGGCGCGCTTTCCTTGGCTGCTGACTTGGCTCAATTCGTTTATCCAAAGCAAATGGCCGTCCAAGGAACGGCTAGCAGACTTTCTGAGGTTGTGCCAGAGGATACCGGGAGATGGGCCAAAGTACGATGTGACCATGATCCACGCCCAGGACGATTACGACATCCCTTGGGTACACAGCGATATGCTGTACTGGTATGGCGCAAATGCAACAAGGCCGTCACCTGTGACGTTTTCGGAGCTTGAGAAAGAGAAGGCGGATGCTCGCGTCGAACTAGGGGACGGGGGTTGGGCAGTCGAATCCCGGTCTTCATCTGGTGTTCTTCGGGAACACATCACTAAGTACGGGCTGCACGATAGAATCATGTCGTATCCCGTGGTGAGTCGGGCTATTCTGAGGGCTTTCGGTAAAGATTCCTAAACAATACGTTATTAACGCTGTGTACATCTCGACGGTTGCCTGATTGGTTCACCTTGATAGATATTGGATACGGGTGGAGCTAATGGGTGTTAAAAGGATTCATGTCAACATCATCTCGTGGGGTAACCCAGGTTCGAAGTATTGAGAAATAGAAAGCGAGAGATATGTCACTAGTAGCGAGTAAACTATCAAACCATCAGCGTGAAGCAGAATGGCATTGCACATTTCATACCACAACAACACAAAAAACCTGGAAAGAACAAAGCAAAGCAAAGCATGTAAGTCTCAGTCATCCTTCCACCTTCCAACAAACCACAAGGTCACCACAGCACAACCACCGCTACCACCACAGCCATTGTGACACTTTCTTCCAATAAGCCCACCCAGTCAAAGGGCTTGCGTGACCGTGATTGCGTCACGGTGGCCGGTCACGACCTCGAATCCAACCGTCCGCCTCTTGTGCCACATCGCAGTGCAACGATGCAGTCGTCACATGACAGCATCGTCTTGCCCAAGGTGCGCGGCGGTGCGCCTCCACGTCGTGCCCCATCCGACACCACCTCTCTCTCGGCGTCGCGAGAGTCTGCCAGAACGGCAAAGAAGAGATCGCCATACATCGATATCCGAGCAAACGAAACCGCGATGGGGACAACCCCCGAGAAAGGACACGCAGCTGCTGGTAGTAGTAGTGAGTCTCAGCAAAAGCAGCATCATCACCACCATCATCGAACCTCTCATAAGACTCGCCACTCAAGCACCCGGCACCAACAACAGAATCATGGCGCTGTGTCGCCGCCATCGTCAGTCGTATCAGCTTCGGCTCACCGTCGAGGAGGTGCTGCTGCTATCCCCACGATCCAGCGCGAATCGCCATCTCCGCCGCCGCCCCAACAGCAACAAACTGGACACCAATCCTCCCCATTGGTATCGCCAGTACCAGTGCCAGCACCTGTTCCAACATCGCCACACCACGTATCGCCTCACCCGCAACCCCCCTTCACCCCGCACCATTCCCGCGATCGTCGTCCAACCACCCATCAAACATAACCACAGCGATTCCGTGTCAGCGTCGTCCTCAACACGTCCACCCCACAGCAGCCACAGCAGGCGTCGCCGCCGTCCGCGCCGCCATCAGCGCCGTGAAAGCACCAGCACCAGCAGAACAGGGAACCACCACCTCAGCCCCTCTCCAGCAACCAGAGCCCCCGCGGCGGCGGGACCTGCGTCGGCCGCGGCGCCGGACCGGGATAATGACAACAAATCGCCCTTCCACACGGGCCTCCAAGATATCCTGCAGGGCGTGTTCGGCCACGGGGCCAAGGGCCCCACCATGACCGAAGTGGAGAAGCTTGCGGACGAGCTGGGCGACCTGATCCAGGGGGCGCTGCTGGACCGGCTCGTGAAGGAGCTGCGGGAGGGGCTGCTGGAGAGGCTGCTCGTCGAGTACCTGGAGGAGCTGGTCACGAGCGTGGTGGTCCATGGATTGGACCGGGCGAACAAGAAGCGGAAAGATAAGAGCGGGGGTGATCATGGCGGTGCCGCGGACTGGAAGAAGACCGCGGTGAAACGGGCCTTCAAGATCTTTGTGGAGCGTTTTGCGAATAAGTCATCCTAAGCTGTCAGACATGATGGATTTAGAGTACTGTAGAGTTGAATAAGGATATGATACTTTCACGTTGAGACATTGGTGCGCAGAAGTCCTTATTATTCATGATTTACTCCATCAGTTTCCACCGTTGCTCTCCAACTGGCGATCGTTGTGGTAATCGGCCTTGAGAAACCGGACCACTTCATATCTATGCCAAAACCAGATTTCCATCTCTTCGGTTCGAGGTGCCTTCCAGGCAGTAGTATCGTGGCTCTTGGCATGTGAGCCCATTTGCGGAATCATACACACCCAATACTTTTTTAGCGGGCCACCCGGTCTGGTGTATGGGTGTTGCGTGTATTGCTGTAGGAAAAAGAAGCTCATGAGTTGGTTGATGCTCACAAGTTATAAGATGTCATGGTTTGAAGTTATTTTTGGCCATATCGGGTATTAATATTGAGTCTAGCTATGGTGTTGACTTAATATCATATTCTGCTGTGAGGTGTCTGTGATGAAGTGATGTTGTAATCATCTTCTATCACATTTCTACCGTAATACCCTGACTAGTTCCAAGATCTCGTGCTGTGTAATGAAATGTAGCATGACCTTCAAGCTCCATTTTCCATCGCATGGTCATTGGCATATTCAGCCTTCAGAAACCGAACGACCTCATACCCGTGCCAAAACCACATCTCCATGTCATCCTCCCGCGGTGCTTTCCACGCAGTGAGGTGTTCCTTGGCGTACAGCCCCATCTGGGAGACGAATCGCACCCAGTGTTTCTCTTTGGACCAGCCGGTCTTGTCCAGGGAGGTCGAATTACCGTACGAGGTAAATTTCATGAGTTGGTTTACCCCAAGGAGGTTTGTAACCTTCTGGTAGTCCGCATCAGGATCTGTCTGATGATTTACCAGGTAGTCACGGATAAACTCGTCTTTGAATGGCTTGACTCCGGCACTGTCGATCCATGTGTTGACGGTTTGGAGATCGCTAAATCCCATGGTCTTCTGCAGCTTCGTGCGGTGTGCTTCGATTGCGTAGAACGAATCCATCTGTTCGAAAGAAGTTAGTATTATGTTTGGATACATTGATATAAGGCAATGATCTTACGTTTATAGGAGAGCCTTCGCTAAATAATAGCCGATTAGAGTGGATTCTTATGGCGATGAGCTGTCGATGGATGTAGAAAAAAAGGAAAGTCCGAGAAGTTAGGTGAAAGAGATCTTTTTATATAGAAAGAGCAGAAGTGAATATAATCACAAAATTGAATGTTAAAGTATCTACGAGGGTATTCAATGGAAGAGCGATTGTCGCGAGTCGTGATTGTTCTGGTGTTGAGGTATCCTCCATTGTCGGACATCATCGCTGTAGCTAGGGGAAGAAGACTGATTCTTGCGTCGTATGTGATTGCCGAGTAGTGTGTCGTCAAAACGGGCCGCAGCATGTTCCTCAAGACTTATGCATTTCGCATATTATTTTGCTATGATAGATGTCTTCCAAGACACCAAAGTGTTTGCTGCGGGTGCTGGCCTCCCTTGCGCTGTCTCAGGTAACGGGAGATGTCTCTAGAGTATGTTGGCGCTTCCTCCTACAGCCTTATTATTAAGTCCCTTCCCTTACTTAACTCGGGTATCTGTAGGCAAGAATAACATGAGAATTGGTGCAATTTATGCATTCTTGCCCATAATGGTATGACTGCGGATATGGTGTAAAGAATAGATGTAGCGACTACTAGGGGAATAGTTCGCCATTAGAACCTACCTGGCCGAGACCAATGTAGCCTTCTTATTTCATGGCGTCGGGCCCTTGGACCCATATGCACCCGTTGGTAAGAGACCTTGGCCGCGGATCTGCTATGCTATCAAGCGACCGAGTGCTGCGGCGGGTGTGCAGTAGCAACTGACAGCGCAGTCTGTTCATCATGAGGGCTCTGCTCTGGAAGAGGGCGTGGGGAGGGATAGCACCCCGAAAATGTCGCGACTATCCACCGGCGGCGGATATGCCGGCGGCTGCCCGTCGAGAGTGCATGCTCCATGTGCTGGAAAGCTAGATACGAGATACGATGGTTAGCGTGATAACATGGAGAAGACATTGGTGTAGTCATCAGGTGAGAGGGTATTTCTAGAGTTAGTGTATGCGATCTCCCGAAGTGATGAACTCACTTATACAGCCAATTTGCGGAGGACATAGGCAAGACCTAAGAAAAGGGGTTCAAAATAGAAGACAACTTACGAGATAGGCACGCGAGGCCCGAGGCTGTAAGGGTGTGGTATAACATGCGTTGTTACGCTAGAGAGCAGGAGGAAGGTTCCCTCGCACCTATCTATAATAATCTGAATATTTGGTGGGGGTGCATAGATCACCCGCACGAACCACCTATTTGGATCCGTGACAGAGGCTTCGTTTACGGCTCGTGGACGTTATCAAAGCCCAATATCTTTTGAAGCTCCTTACAAATTGAAGTAGCTGTGTAGGATAGCACGGGAATTCAAGGAAGTGATACTAATATCTCGAGCTATATAGTAAAGACTTTACGTATAGACGTAAGTAGCTAAGTTTATTGTATCATAGCCTACATGCTAATATATCTAAACAATACCGTTATCTATACCAGCATCTGACTTGGAGCCTTGATTTGAATGTTGTAGGAACACGATAATAGTGACCAGCAGCTGAAGTCTTTATATAACTTGTGATACTCTGTGAGTCATCACAGCATATGACACTGATCGCATTTAGTTGCCTTAACCATTTCAATATTTGCCATCAGTCACCATCGTAAGTCATGTTTGACCATTTTGCGGGTGTCTGGATATGGCTTCAGGGGCACAATGATGACATAGCAACAAGACAAATATAACCCATCCATCCTGCTTGAATGGATCAAAATATTATTCAATGTGAAGTCTAAATTATTTGTTACAAAGGCGATCCATGAAGTTGTCACAGCAGATCTAGCAAATAAGTCGCCAAGAATGCGAAAGCGGACAAAGGGGCTGTTTGAGGTTCTTGGGCCAATCGAATCAAAAACAACCCAGTCAGTTCAATTACAGTCATTTTAAACACTTGCCATCTCTACATGCATCCATCTGAAAGTCTAAATGTTGAGCTAGACTGCTCAAGAACAGGCGATAGGATGGGACGAGCAAAGTTTGCCGGGCCGTGCTGCAAGACATGCAGACTAGATTGGAGCTAGAAGCGGATAGTAGATGCAAACTTCATCTGGCTCATTGTCTATCAATTGAAAATTACGACTAGGTATTATGTAAAGTTTCTACTGCGTGGTTCGATGCTAGTTGTGTAGTGGTATTCCGAGCCGCTTCCCATTCCTCCCCTGCTCACATCTTGAACCCGCCCGTGCGGGTGGCCCACAGTCCCTGGGGATCCAGCTCGTCGCGCACGCGGCGGGCCAAGGCGGCGTTCTCGGGCCGGAGGCGGCCGAAGTAGTCCTGGCGGAAGTAGCCGTCGTTCATGAAGAGGGGCAAGTAAGCGTCGGCGGGCAGCTTGCCCTCGCCCTGGAAGCCGGCGACGCGGGTGGCGAGGCCGGTGTACGTGTCCTGCATGGCGCGGTCGACCTTCTCCGTGTCAGACGGGATCCAGTAGCTGTAGTCGTACTCGAAGATGATGCGGTCGACGGCGTCGTCCAGGTCGAGCAGGTCGCCGCCCATCGAGCGCGCCTTGGCCGCCAGCCGCTTCGGCATGGGCTGGAACGCCACGCTCGCGATCAGGCCCGTTACGGGCAGCACGCCCGAGCTGACGTTGCGCCACGACTCGAGGTAGGACCCCATGATCTCGGCGCCGTGCTCCTGGCTCGGCAGCGGCGTCGTCTCGGTGCCGATGGTGTAGACGCTGCCGCGCAGCACGGCCCAGTTGTTGCCCGTGAGCAGCTTGGCGTAGCTCTGCGTCTTGACGTCCTTGAGCAGGGGGCCGACGTCGGTGAAGTTGCTGAAGACGCCGGCCGGCGGCTCGGGCCCGTTGTAGTACACAAACAGGATCCAGATGTCGAGCAGGCCGCCGACGGTCGTCTCGGCCGTCAGGATCACGCCCGCCTTCTCGTCCGGGTAGTACTCGGTGAAGTCGCGCACCGCCGCCAGCAGCTTCTTGTTGTTCTCGTCGGTCGCGCTGAAGGTGTAGTGGCCGCCCCACACGTCGCCCTGCGGGTACGTCTTGAGCACGTACGCCGTCACGATGCCGAAGGCGTTGCCGCTCCCTGCAGCGCCCGGTAGATGTCCGGGTGGCTCGCGGCCGTGACCGTGATCATGGTCGAGTTGGCCAGCACCAGCTCGTACGAG
The DNA here is from genome assembly GCF_038363985.1 of Apiospora kogelbergensis. NCBI lineage: Eukaryota > Fungi > Ascomycota > Sordariomycetes > Amphisphaeriales > Apiosporaceae > Apiospora > Apiospora kogelbergensis. Next base: position 8,146,233 of record NW_027117418.1, on the reverse strand, counting down.
ACCACGCTGTTGGCGGCCCACCCGTACTCGGTGCTCATGAAGCTAAGACCGCCTGTCGTGTCACTCAGTTAGCAAGATGATACATATCGTTTAGTCGTGTGGAAATCTGATCATTCGATCAATAATTACTTACCTCCGAGGAGATAACCGCCGACGCCGACATTGCCGATGCGGCCCCCGACGGCGGAGTAGCCGGTCCCGTCGAGCTTCTTAGCGACGTCCTCCCAGCGGTTGCCGGGCCCGACGCGCACGGTCTCGGTCTCCTTGTCGAAGATGACCTCGTTGAGGTGCTTGGTGGAGATGAGGGGGCCCCCGTCGACGCTGGCGAAGTAGTTGTTGGGGTTGTGGCCGCCCGACTTGACGGCGAAGGTCTCGTTGTTGGTGTTCAGGATGGACACGACGGCCTGGACCTCGGCGGGGCTCTTGGGGAAGAGGATGCACGAGGGCTTGAGCGCGTTGGTGCAGGCGGCGGACCAGTACTCCTGCTGCTCGTTGGTGTAGTCGATGGAGAAGCGCTTGTTGACCTGGATGCTGGTCGTGTCCTTGACCGTGTCGCACGTGTTGGCGGCAAGGGCGGCCCCTGCGGTGGCGAGCAGGCCCAGCAGGACCTTGGAAGCCATGGTGGGAAAGAGGGGGAGGGGGAGAAGGGATAGGATTGCTGAAGAGCGGAGTGGTAAAGGAATGACAGTCGATACGGCAGATCTGGGGAGGACCTGGTTCGACGGATATATACACTGATCAGCCTGCGGAAGACGGCGGTGGTTGAAGCAAACTGCTCCCCGGCGGACACCGCGATGGATCTTATAGCGGACAGCGCGCGAGTGAGCGAGAGGCAAAGGGGGGCTAGTCATCGACGTGCATTTACGACAGGCTTATGAAGGGGCATGGTGTCTCGCCGGATACCCGTCACGGGCCATCTTCGCTTCGTCATGTCTCCATCCTCCATGCGACGACGGGAGAAATCCGATGCTATGGCAACATGCAAATTCCCCGGCTTGCCCCAGATATCCAGAAATTGCAGCCACAGGGATGCGATCCTTCAGCAGATATCTTATCACATCACACGGAAGCATTCGCCCTTGGCTTGTTTCCCTTTGTTTGAGTTCCTTTCTCAGCTGCCTCGGCATGTCTGTCTCGAGACCTCGATGACCAGATGAGGGGCTGTCTCCGACTGGGTCACGAATAGCGTAGCGGGCGTGTAAATTGAGGTCGCAGAAGATGCCGTAATGGTTCCATCGCTTAGCGGTGCGTTTGTCGTCGTACCTATCTTGGCAGCCAGCCAGGCCTGTGGACGGAAGGAGAAAAAAAGGATGTGGACAATGCAAACCCCTGCAACTGCGGATTCAGCCCCGAACCCCGGCCCATGGCAGCATCTCCATTGGCAATTGAGCTGCCGCCCGAACCCTGCGTGCTTTTGATAGGTCTCTTGGGGGGATGCATCGGCCTGCATTTCCAATTGCAGTCGCTGCTTTGACAGCTCACTTTCGATTTAGCTGCCACGCTGCATAGAACCTGTGGAATGGTTGCAATTGCAACACAGATCCGGATCTTCTCCAATTGCTTAACTGAGCTCGCGTACACGTATTGCCTTCTATCGCCCGAGTCTCCGTGCTTTATCGGGACCGTCGCTCCTGGTCACGAGACCGTCGCACTGCCGCTGGAGCCCTAATTTCTCCGAGGCCGTGCCAGAAATGCAACAAATTCTGTGCTGAAGAAGGGGACTCCACAGATGTGCACACTGCCGTGGGCGTTGGCACATAGTCGTTGCAGCCGATACCACACCAGGACCCAGGTTAATATGCATGCAGCGACAGGCAGTGGACCGTCTCCAGGAAGAAACATGTTGGCGGTAAGGAGAAACAGATTGCTCAAATGAGAGTCTGTCCCGATCGTCTGCCAACTTGAACTTCGATACAGCGTATCATTTGGAATCCGGGCCAACGACAGCCAACTTTTCGCGGAACCATCTCCCGAACATGACTCACGAGAATTGTCGACAGGGATATGCATCATACCAGAGACGATATATGACCTCCGGCATTATCTAATCTTTTTTTCCAGTTGCATTCTCGTGGAAACTAAAGTCTAAACTCGTCTCAGTTTCCACGAAAATGCAACTGCCCCATGCCATTCGGCCGAGTCGACCATCATTGCGGATGTCGCATGCCCCGCTACGTCTCCGAAACCCATGCATCATCTGTGTCTGTATCGACAGGCTCTAAAGTGATAGGCCTTGATCTCAATCCAGCTATTCCAAGGCATTCCCTCTTTCTGGAGAGCTAGCTGTGAGGTTATCGTAACATGTACTTGGCGGCATAAATTCTTCCCCCGTTCCATGCCTACAATAATTTGCTACAACGTCGACTAGTGGTGGCCTGCCTGGATAAACTTCTACCCTTCACTCTCCGCCCCGAAACCTTCCCGCCACTGTCTTTCGAACCGTAAGTCACTGTACCCGAGCGCATTCGCATCCCGCTGAGGCAGGGCAAGATAGTCTTCATCCTCGATGGCCAATCGCGTGTCCACGGTGATCGATGGGCTGGTCACGAGGATCTTGAAGATGACTCCCCTCTCCCTGGTTAGATCGAGCAGAGAACAGAGCACATAAGCAGTCTCTTGCAGCGACTCCTCGTCAAAGCCCTCGTAGAAGTTGATGCCGTCGATCACGCAGAACACGCTCTCCGTGTTCTTCACCTGATGCACGAGCTGCCTGAAGACGAAGCAAAAGGCTCCGATATCCCCGTCATCCATCCGGTAGGCCAGCTCGTGGTCGATGAAGCCCAAGTCGAAGCTTTGTTGCTGCAGCAGTTGGGCGAGCAGGCTCATGATCATCGGACGGGCTCCGCCGAAGTCCTCGTACGGATGACAGCCGCAGAAGAAGGCAATGGATCTGAATTGCTCCACGCCTCGCAGGTTCCGCATCAGCAGGGCACAGAAGAAGGAAACGGGCGAGATGGGCTCGGGTTCTGAGTTGCCGTGTATAAGAAGCTCTTTCGAGTCATCTTGGACTAGCCACTCCCGAAGCTGAGTAGACTTCATGATCTGCTCGGTGCGATCGTGGCCCCCTGGGATGATGAGCTCGCGTTGGGACAAGATGTAATCAATATCGGCCGTCTCTATGTCTGTGGAGATGAGGAAATCGAGCATGTCGTGCTGTGTGACGACAGTGGGTGCCGGGAGAGCTGCTGGCTCCGGTGTGGTGGCGCGGTAGAAGAGCTGTTTCAGCTCCTTGTTCTCGGCTATATTTCGTCAGTAGTGAGTAGGCTGCGGACTCAATGGGAACCTCACCCTGTTGCCGTTCAATTTGACGCTGGAAAAACCGCCTATCTTCCTCATATCTGGCTTTCTCCTTCTCGCGCCTGGACTCTTCTCGCTCAAGCCTGGCCTCCACTCGCCGTACGTGCTCGTTGATTATGTTTGAAATACCGTCGTTGGCGCTTTTATACCAGTGTTCGACTTGGGCCTGTGTTAGGTGACTAGATCGAAGATTTCCAGAGTTTCATACTCACGTTTATTGACATTCCCGGCAATCTCATGTGTCTCTTGCTTATGAGCAGTATTGGCTTCGTGGATGAGCTCGTTGCCATCCTTGCTGATGTTTTCCAAGCATTGAAGGAGGGATTTCTCGTAGTTCTTCCCATCCCACAATGCGCTCAACCCCTTTATGACTATTAACTTGATATTAGCAAAACATTAATATTCTAACATGGGCGGATAAAATTGATACCCACTTATGTGTCGCGTGTAGTACCCGATGACATCTTCGATCGCCTTGAGTATCGTGACGTGGAGAGTCGTCACTGCATCCACGACCTTTTCCTTTGTGGAGTACATCGCGATGTAGTCTTCCACAAGGCCGAATTTCCTCTTCAACTTCTCAATTCCAGCCTTGACTTCCTCCCGGACCTTACTAGTTTGCTGGAATGCCTGTTGCCATCTTGGGTCAACTTGTGTCAAGCAATTAAGTGTCAGGGTATTAACATACTTGAAGCAGGAAGGTTAAAGTCCCGAGAATCGGCTTCGCGTAGTCGACATCTGGTATAACTTTCGTGACTCTTTCCACAGTGTCTGCCTTACTCTCGATGAACTCCTTTGTTTTCTTGAATGCCCCTTTCAACCCCGTATTCCTGGTGTATGCTGCAGCTGAAGCTTCCAATACCTCCAGCACCTCTTCCCAGCTCGTCTTGGAACGAATGCTGCATTCTTTCTGGACTCGTGCTTCGGGCTCTACTGGGTATTTTATTTTGAACTCGACCATAACCTCAGTGAACGTTTTGGCCCTGCTTACCGAGGAGCTCCCTGGCTGCACACCTTCGGGAAGAAGCAGACCTTTTGACTCGTTGTCCATCAATCTAACCGTACCCGCTGGCGTATCAATTCTTGGAGTAGACGACATTTCCAAACGGCCAATGTCAAGTTCCAGGGCTGCCGAATCAACAAAAATGATTCGGGGATCAATTCTTTGGAAGGTAATGTAAGGGAAGGACCTACGTGGAGATTGAAATATCGAGATTGCGACCTTCTCATCAGCTTTCTTACGCTCACGTAAGCACTCTTGTCGTATGGCTAGAGCCAATACGTAGTCTGCAGAGTTATCCCCAAAGCCCCCCAGGCTTTTTGGAAGCTTGGCTCGATACTATTTGTTCGGGGCGCGACCTGCGAAGAATGTATCGAATGCGATGCCACGCCAGTAGTTTGGCCTTTCATTTGAAGCGACAGGAGCAAAGGAATTGATACGGCGGGGTCGATGTTTGGGATATGGGAAGCATCTGGGGTGGCACTCAGCCTGATCTTGGCCCCCAAAATGCCTGCAGAGATTTCCTGCAGCAGAGCTGCCACGGAACATTTAATGATTGGTTTATCTTGATTCTTCTGACTTTTCGACCATCCATCAGACGCTTACCCCTCTTTTGGGTGTACAATTGATTATCAGCAAGCCCCAGCACTTCCCCTTTCCTCCCTTTGTTGACTCTGCGTTCTCAGCCTCCAACTGTTTCGAAGGGATACACCAGAAACTCAAATCGTTGCCTATATCCTTCATCTTGTGGGTAAAGCTACGTTTTGGCATCTCCCTTTAAGGAGGTGTCGTCAACAATGGAGCAGCCTGAGCCCGTGGATATCCAGTTCACGACAAAATGCTTCAACACAGAACTGGAGACTGCGCTCTCCGAGCACCCGATCCTGAGCTACTCGCAGAATGCCCCATCTCACCTGCAGATAGATGACTCCAGAAGAGGACCTAACCCAATCATCGAGGTCGTTACTGTCGTCAACGTCAAAGAGTCGGGAGCAGCTACTGGCACTGCCGAAAACCCCTCAGGGATGCTGGAACAATCGACCAACAATGTCAACAGCCACCATATGATAGTTCATTCGGCGGCTCTCTCACAGATCATCAGAGATGTAGTGAAATACTACCCTGGGTAAGCAATGAAACTTTTATTCCATTTGAGACAGGCCACTGCTAACAAGCACGTTTACAGACAAATCCTATCAGGAAAGACACTGGTTATACAAGAGCCCTACGCCTGCTTAATGCATCAAATGGATGATCTTGAACAGCTGAGGGAGTCTGAGAAGGATCCCATCAATATGAAGCACCTCGAAGTCTTGTTGCAATTTCTGCGGCCACTGTTCAACCGACGATATGTTGCAGCCAGGAACAGGTCAGAATCGGAGCAGCCCACGGTTAGGTTTGATGACGTATGGGTGTTGATGAAGCCTTACTCATTAGCATACACTAAATGGGATGGCGAATGGCTTGGGTGCTTAATAGGGGAATGCACCAAGGTTTTTCCAGACTCATCTGATGATTTTGATGAACCGTACTGGGTAGTCGAATTCTTCATCCTTCAGATTTATTGGAATTCGGATGAGTTTCGGATCGCAAAGGGAACGGTCGACATTGATCGATATGATGGAGAGCAGCTCGTCACACACTTGCCCATCCATCCCGTCGAGTTTCATGATGCACAAGACATGGGTGTTAGGAGGCGGGAGTTCGCTGAAAGAGGTCGAAATACCTGCCGACTCATCTGGGAGGGCCCACGGTATGCGTACCATGATGGCAAAAGCTTGAACAAGGATCAAAAACACGTGAGTCTGCCTCCGACGTTTCGTGCGAACCAATGATAACTAACCAACAAATCACAGGTGTCAGGGCCTATTATTGTCTCGGGCTATCAAACGGAAGGGACACTAATAAAAGAAGATATAATACACAATTGGAGGTTCGATTGGAATCAATCACCCGGCGATCACCTTCCAGGCTCTCCTTTGGGTTTAATCGAGAAGAAAGTGAACTCAGATAAAAGGCCGACAATGGAGCAGCTCATGATCATGTCGCCATGCTTGGCTGCCTACGAACTGACAACCTATTTCTTCTGTGGGTCCTCGTATATTCTTCATTTTCCACTATTCACGTCATGACTGACTTTCATTCAGGTATGGTCCATGTCAGCAACATTAGGCCTCTGGATTTCCCCAGCCACAACCCAGACCCAATCCTCGGCAGTCGTAAACTTTCTATGATCAATGAACTGGTCAATTTTCAAGGTCCTCCGAACTTATCAAAAGGGAAGGGCAATGGTACAGCTATTCTTCTTCATGGTGTGTATGATGGTAAATGCCCATCATGATTGTTGTTGCTCACACCTTGCAGGTCCTCCTGGTGCTGGAAAGACTTACACAATTGGTAACCTGAGACACTTGACCTCCCCGTGTATTTGATAGATCACAGCTGACACTGGTAGAATCCATCTCAATGAGAACTCGTCGGCCTCTGCTGGACCTCGGTAGACATTTCATTCGCACTGGTAATAGGACCCCAGTTGAAATGTTTAATTGGTTTGCTCGGGCTGAAAAATGGAATGCTATATTATTCATCGACAATTGCGACCAAGTCTTCGACGCTGGAAGGTGGGACGGAATGAACTTTGTTGGCAAGTAATACAGCACTCACCTCAATCGACAATAATCTGACTTATTTAATAGCATTAAAACAGGCCATGGCTTCGTTTGGTTGCCTTTTGTTCTTGACAACCAATAAGATTGGTACTTTAAATGGCCGCATCGATTCTCTCGTCGATTTGGCCGTTCACATCGATCATTTTGACGACGCCAGACGCAGTAGGGTATGGGACATGCTAGAAACCAAATTCCAGCGTGAATACGAGACACTCGTCTTGACTCGAAACGCCAGGGATTTACTGCATTCCCCCGAGACGCAAATCGACTGGAACGGCCACGAGATGAACCGCTGCTTCAAGACCGCCATAGCATTGGCTGCGGCACCGGCCAATCAGGAAAAAAGCATCGAGAAAGGAACAATCACCATCGATGACGAGCATTTCAAGGAGGCAATGAACACTGCCCACGAATTCCGCCTATACCTGAAATCACTACGTGGTAGTGAGGCCGAACATGCTCAGAGGCAGCAACACCGAAATGACAACTTCGATCCCACCGGAGCCACCCTTCGCCAGCAACATGATCGTCCACGTGAGTTTATTTATTCGGACGACGACAGTACTGAGATGGAAGGCAGTGAAACGGACACTGGCGATAGGACCAGACCACGACCACGTTCGAGGGTTCAAGAAAAGAAACCTCCTATCTCCGGTTTCAGGCATCGCGAAGATTCCACCAAAAGGTACTCGAACCGGCCCGGCGACCCTAGTCTGTGCATTCCAGATCTCAACTGTGTTGAATGGGAAGGGTTCCAAGAAGCTGGCAGCGATAAAGAGCTATTTCGCAAAACGAAATTCTACGCCGTCGATGTTCTTGTTGGTGAGCCCCGCATCAAGTTGAAGCCTAACAGAAAGGTGCGGCAAAGACCCAGCATCAAACCTCAGGGAGGTGCAGCGACCAGTGCCGCAATGCATCAAGTCGTACCAGAGCAGCAACCGAACCCGGGTCCTTCCGAACCAGGCGAAGACCCACTACCCGAAAGAATACGGATAAACTCTCCAACCGTCCTCAAAGCATTCTCGGAGATCATCGAAGAGGCTCTACCTTCGTCCGTCTTGCTGTTTCGGCCGTTTGTGGCTTTGATCTACTACGAACAAGAGTTCCGGAACTGGGCAAGTCAACAGGAGGACATTGTAGAGGGTAGGCTGACGTCTGAAGTAGCTAACTTTGCCTCTCTCCTCGCTAACTCTTTATCTAAAGGAAACTCGACAGTTCCAACCGAAGCCGGCACAGATGACGATTCTCCACAACCAGATACTAAGATCAAACATGCATTATCTGGCTTACAGGATATGCGCTGTCTCTTGTCCTTCATTGACAACTACATCAAGAAAAAGCAGGCATACCTGTCAAGTGATCGATGTGTATCAGTTGCATTTTCCGACCTCGCCTTGCTCTTTAATCCCGGAGACCTTGTCATAGGTGATAACTTGAGGCAGGCATATCGAGTTACAAGAGTGACAACCGAGCCCCACAAGGCCAAGACTCGCGATGGCAAAGACCTAGAGTTCTGGAAAGACGAGACCGAAGCGAAGTTTGAAGAAGCCCCGGTTTTTGTGCATTATATCCACGTGGACTTTGATGGCACCATGATAGGACCGGTTTCTCATGTATCGGCGTTTTTGCGATTTCAAGGCAAGATGGATGTGAGATCACTTCCGATATACCCGTTACGACATTCGAAAGACCGTGGACTTCGCGAGAAGCTAGTCTTGCGGGGCAAAATGTTCCTGAAAGTGGCCAGCATCAAACACATGCACTATACCGGGCTAACTCTGGAAACACGAGACGATATTGATAGCCAGGTGGTGATCGACTTTGGCGAAGCCTTTGTTCGCTTTCCAAATTGGACGCCAATTATCAGGAATGCTACAGATGAATGGCTGCTAAGGAGGGCATCAGACTACAAGCCGAACTTCCGCAGCGACAGCCCTGAGGACGAATGGATCCCCCACTACCAAAAGGCACTGAAACTGCGGAATGTCTCATGCATACCGGAATGCTGTAGTGACGATTGGGTTCACGTGGATGAACACGCCGAGATCGAGAGAATGAAAGACTACTTTGTTGAGCAGATGAAGGAAGCAACCCCAGCGGCGCCATCGGTTGGCATTATCCCGACTGCCTTCAAAGACATCAACGATCGTGCTACATTGACAGATGATGACTTCTTGATCATGTCTTTCCGGGTATTTGGGTTCGTTCTCCGCAATCGGAAATGGCGTATGTATCTCTGAATGTTCCTTTCTTTTGATCCAACCTTCTTTCTGACATGCAAATTTCTAGATCAATTGGATTTGACCAGCATGTCCGAGGTTGCCATCCTTGGTGATGGAGAGGGCTTTGATCAACTTGTACTACCTCCTGGGCATGGAAACATGGTCAAGTCTATGATTAGACAGCACCTACGCGACAGGAGGTCAGCATCGGCAAACAGGGACAAAACAGATGTTGTCCGCGGAAAAGGCAAACTACAACCTTCTTTCCGACAGTGGATTCGTGTTTTACTGACAGGTCAATATAGGTAGAGGCTTGATTATGCTCTTGCATGGTGTACCGGGTGTTGGCAAGACGTCGACCGCTGGTAAGAATGCCCAGTCAACAATCAAAAACCATTATTGACAGGGGATTCTCGCAGAATGCGTTGCCGATGCTTTCCGGAGACCATTGTTTCAGATAACAAGTGGTAAGGACGTCCCTGTACTCTGTTCTTTTTCATGCTGATACTATGTAGGTGACCTGGGCACAACGGCACGAGACGTAGAGGAAGCCCTCGAGCAAAATTTCAACCTAGCCAGTCGATGGGACTGTATTCTTTTTGATTGACGAGGCGGACGTGTTCTTGGGAGAAAGAAACAGAGAGGACTTCGTAAGAAACAGTCTCGTTGCAGGTACGTTATCGGGCTGAACAATTCTCACTGCCTGACTCACTAATGTTAAATAGTCTTCCTTCGAATGATGGAGTACTATTCAGGGATTCTCTTCCTAACCACAAATCGCGTTGGTGTTTTCGATGTAAGCATATTCCGACTCTTGCTACCTATGCACTATTCCCTGGTCCAGAGGTTTATGCCAAGAGCATGGCCGGGACGCGTTAGGCTGGATGCCTGTTGGCGGCGTGAAAACCCCGATAAAGCATTTCCTAGTCTGAATCAAGAATGATACTCACTTCTGTCACAGGAAGCATTTACATCGCGTATACACATCAGTCTGTATTATCCACCCTTGAAACGAGAGGCGACCCTGCAGATTTTTGAGAAGAACTGGGAAAGAATCAAATTACGGTACGAAAAGAACAATAGGAAACTCGAGATCAAAGAATCCGAGATCACCCAGTTTGCTCTTGACTACTTTGACAACAACAAAGAGGGGCAGTGGAACGGCCGCCAGATCCGAAACGCGTTTCAGTCCGCCCTTGCGCTGGCCGAGCTCGAGGCCTTAGGCACGGATGATGATCTCTTGGACGAGACAGATCACGGCCAGACCGTGGTGCTGGGCAAGAAGTGGTTCGAGACCGTGGCCGACACGTACAAGGAGTTCTTGAACTACCTGAAGCAAGTGTACGGCGCCGACTTCGCCCGAAGGGCCCGCGAGAATCTTTGGCGCTACGATGGGTTCGGCTTCCACAAGGCTCCAAATGCCTTGAATTCGCGGCTCAAGATGGCCGATCCAAGACCGCCAGTGGAAATGTCGCCGCCGCAAGCCCCTCCCGGTTCTGGACTTCAACCGCAAGCTGCGTACGGGTATGGGTTCAGAGAGGCACACCCGTCCCCGTCGTCGTCGTCATCGTATTACCAACATCAGCAACCGCCGCCGCCGCCGCACACGCATCAACAGCAACAGTACTATCCGGAGCAGCGTTACGAACAATACCCCGAACAGAGACCTCGGTACATTCCAGCGCAAGATCCTTACGCAACACCATCGGCACCGCAGGAACGGTTCGTACCGGCGCCCGACCCGTACGTGCGAGGAGCCGAGAGGTATGCGGCCGGGTCGGAACGGCTTCCACAGACCCCTGAGCAGTCATTCCGTTCCAGTGCACCTAGAGAGTCTGGGTTTCCTCGCAGGGAGGCTGATGATCCGAGATAATCACTTTCCCTGCCTTTCCTATACACACTCCTTTAGCTTTTGTCGGCTTTCCAATTCTTTGCTGTTCTTTTGCTTCTGGTCAGTATATTGGTGCTGTTATCAGACCTTACAGACATAACTTTCGTCTTTACCGTCTCACTTCTGAATGAGGGTCAATTTTGGAACATGGGGGTCATGTATTCATTTGGACTTTCCGCAAGACAAATAGTTATACATTCACATTCGCTTATCTAGTATGACTTGCTTACATTACGATATAAAATGCCCCAGTGATACTGATTGTGCAGTATTATGGCGCAGAATCTAAAGGTTCTATTGGCCGAGCCCTGGATCTTGCAGCATCTAATAATACATATAGCACGAGCAGCCACTCCGGAGACCTTTGATTGTAACAGGCTAGCTTTGGACACTTAGCGGAGATAAATAAGTATGCTAGCTTGTCGTTACCCACTGTCTAGGACATTCACTAAATGTATGCTTACTTGCCACCCAGCAGTGAGGCCAGACATGAATCTCTTTTCATTGACTGTTTATATTATGCCTCCCCCTGACCTTTGGCCAACACTAATAATGCCGCTTACACAAACAACCTTCCTTTACCGAGATGGAAATGCTCAAGGTTCACCCTCAAGCTTCGGCCAGCAGTCAAAGTACTTCCGAGTTCTTCGGACGGCATAATGAATACCCTATGAGCTCGATGTATCAATCCGGCAGATCTGACGAATTTCTAGGCCACATCAATGCTCACCCTGACGACGAGCTGCTGGCACGGCCCCAGCCCCATCATCACGTTTTTCGCTACTGGAAATGGGAAGGTCTTTCTCTGTGCCTAGCTACCGGCTCTCTTATTGCCGTATTCATTCTCATCACCCGGTACGACGACCAGGCTACAGCTAAATGGAGATTCCTAATCAATCTAACCACTCTGCAGTCTCTGCTTGCGACCGTATTTCGGGTCTTTCTTCTCGTCCCAATCACCTCTGTCATCTCCCAGTCTAAGTGGGACTGGGTTGGCGGCGACACAGTCCGTTCCCTGAAAGACATCCAAGAGATTGACAATGTCAGCCGTGGGCCTTGGGGAGCTCTTCGTGTGATTCCTTTGGCAGCCAAAGGAAATGTCCCCATGTTCGTGGCGGCCTTATCTTCGCTCTTGATGGAACTCATGATCTAGTCCTGTCGGACCAACGCCACTACACCCGAAACCCGCATCCAAACCAACTGTACGACAGGCAGCTGTACGTTCCCGGATGGCGATCCGGTCGAGGGCGGAGGCGGGGACGGGGGCGTGTCGCACTCTACCATTGCTCTCTGCCACCGATGTTTTGATACTACTACGCTCATTTCGAGGGTCGACAGTTCGTCCATGGGCAGCAGAATCATTTTATCTTACGGGGAGAAGAGCAACATATCCACAGCACCAAGCACGACGCCATTGTCCCTGTGTGAGATGCCAGAAAACGGGGGCCCAACGCATGCATGTATCGACACCGCAGATCCTTCAGCGAGGCCATGCGCAGAACCCACTTCATTCAATAGCACCTGCTCGTTTGGTAAGCGAGCCGATTGCGCCGGCAAGCTTAGTTCGACAATGGCATGGAATCTAAACCTGTACAACGCCGTCCGAGACATGGAGCCCAACGATAGTTCGCCTATCATCCAGCTGACCGAGGATTCCTTTCGCAATTTCGCCTACTCGGTGTCGGCGCGCTATCGGTCTGACCTACGGCGCCAATACATCAACAGCACCTGGCAGTCGGTCTCTCGAACCAGATGTTGCGAGCGGTCGTGCGTGGCAAACGGTATCGTGCAACTCGGCCCAGCTGCCGTGGCTGACCCTGCCGGCCGGTCTTACCATCGTGACTGCAGCACTACTCGCATTTGTCACAGTCAAGGGTCGGTCTCGGCGACGAATCCAGCCCGTCTGGAAGGACAGCTTGATACCTCTGATCCTTTCCAAGAACAGGCTGCTGCTGACAGCAGAGGAGGAGGAGGATGCTGGCAGAAGCCTTGGTGGAACAGGGGAAAACCACACATCACTGATGGAGCTTAACAATATCGATACCTTAACCGGCAAGATCCCAGTCCATTTCCAATGGAACGGACCTCCTGCATCACAAGGAGATGGACTTCGGAAACGCACGAAGATTGAGTCGTATGTGGACTCATTACTACAACATAGCTAGGGATGGCATCCCCCATTGAGCATCGATTCTCAATCTCCGTCAACCTTCTAAGAAGGAATGAGATACCCCTGAAATTTACGAGCTACCCCTATTTCACGGGGTCCTCGATCTCAAATAGGGGTAGCTCGTAAATTTCAGGGGCCACCACCAACCTTGAGTCCAATGTTTCCGTCTTTGCAGTTTGATTTCAATGCAAGACCTCTACGTTGCGACGTCGCCACACCATCCACTCCTACCATCGTCCCGGTTCATATGCCCATAGCAAACGGGCCAGCCAGCTGGTGACCTCCCACTGGACGTGCTTCGCGTTGCAGCCCACCTGCTCGCATCCGTCGTGAGTCTGATGAGAATGGTCTAGAAGTCATATCGGTACATCTAAGCTTGTAGATTATTTCCGGGACAGCCCCCTTAGCCGGTACCAAGGTTCCGTCTGAACCCCATGGGCCTGGCTTGGGTGCGGAGCAGCTGCCGCAGCTAACACACCACTACCCTCTGTTGAGGCTAACTGAAGATATGCAGCAAGCTGCCCAAGTAGATGGTTTTGTCATCCCTAGGCGCACACCTGTTTACTAGTGCACTAGTAGGCATGAACGTCCAGCGTCACGGTGAAGCCAACTACCAGTAATGCAATACTCGCTCGATTCACAGTCCAACACCGACGACCCAGGAATATAGGCGAGACTGCAGGTTAACTGGTCGCCACTTCAGTGTCATTCTAGCCATGGCCTATGGCGTGTACTGCTTTCATGATCCATACCAACGACTGCATGGCTAACAACACCTGGCTCTAAGACACAATGTCCCTAAACAATTCGCTCACTGCGTACACGACCTTGATTAATTGATTCCATCCGAGTGATACGACCCGTGATTGACCCATTGACCTCTATATCCTCTCTAAAGGCAATAGCTATCAGCTGCACGTTCAATATCACCAAGAGCGCCATAATGAAGTAGTGGAGTCGTATTACCCCTTTTGCTTATCTTAGTCCTGGAGAGTCTCGTCTGCCCCTACCGTTTGCGGGAATGCCACTTTCCATTTTTGCTACCAAGAGCTTACACAATCTTGACGTTCAAGAAAAGTTGTTTCTATAAACAGATACGATCTACGGTGGCATGATCCGCTCGCATCATTTTACGACTGCAACGTCGAAAAGCAGATCACCCTTCGCGACTACAACGTAGCATGGCCAGACTGGCCCATCAGAAGGTACACTGGCTTTCCACAGCGACAGCGATCTCCCCAATCAACTCTGACGAACCTTGCGTGTTGCTGACATTACTAGTAGGTACACACCGTAGAAGCGAGTTGATGAATTGGCAGTTCACCACTTTGGACATCCCTGACACCGACCGACACACCTCCGGCCCCCCACTTCCCACAAGCGCCGGGTCATCCACATGACGTCACGGTTTTTATTCTCCTTCGCCTTACTTGCAGAAGCGGAGAGAGCGTGTCTATATCAGATCCAGGTACCGACAAAAGCAACGACTGACACGCAATTGACAGCACGCACACACGCAGAGGACTGAAAAGGAAAGAGGTGAAAATTAGAGTGAGGAGAAACCAATATCAGTGAAACACCGAACAGAGCGCATCCACGTCGGCATGACTAATGGTTTCCATCTCCAGCAAAGACACACACGCAGCACGCACAGAAGCACGCGCATCTAGATCCACTCCACCCCAACGGTACTTGAGCATGTCTTCGAAGGCGTATCGTGGACTGTACGTACATATGACCGATGATCCATAGGCGATGTGTACGTACGCAGACAGTTCGAAGAGAGCTGAAAATAGTACTGCGAGATTATTGTTCGGCATCTGCCGTACTGTAGTGTTTCGGCGCAGGTCATTCGTCGGGGCAGATCTGCTAACTTCTCTCCCTTTCATTCGATGAAAAAACACCCCTCCCTTCACACCAGGCACGGCTAGACCATGCCGAACGCCTCATGAAGAGGCGTCAGTCACCCGAAAGCGGGCATCGCGAATGCCGATCCCGCGGCGCTGAACCACACCCACATGCCGCACCGCCATTCTTGCGTCACTGGTGGGCGCCGATCACCACCTCCTCTTTCTTTCCGCTTCCTTTTTTCCCACCCCTCCCAACAAGTGGCTCGTGGGCAAGAGTGGCTTTTTTCTCCCCAATCCCCAATCCCCAATCTCCCCAATGGCTGAACAAGATGCATAATTCCGTGCTTGCATAATATTTGACTCATCTACCCATCATGCCTGACGGCATCTACGTCGGACAGGACGGCGATCTTTTTCTGGCCGACTATCCGGCCAGTGGTCAGTCTCTCGCTGGTGCAGGATCTATGGATGGGTACTATCTCCAAGCGAAGCTTCGATGTCTGGATGTGCAGTCCGGGTCGGTGCTCGTCTCTCATTGGGGAAGAAGGTAAGCCTTGCTTTCGGCGGCTTTTTGCTTAGCCACAATTCTGTCGATTGCCTACAGTAGTGGTGTAGCATCGCTCCGTCTCCAAAGTTTACCGTAGAGTTTTAGCTAGGCCGTCTCAGACACAGAGAGAGAGAGCCGAGACTGCCCCCTAACCGATCTACATGGGCCAGATGTGGCGGATGACCTCGAGGTTGCCGCATCCGGCAATCTCGACGGGGATTCCGGCCCTTCATTGGCCATCGCCGCCTCGTTTGCCGTCCCCCGGAAGTCACTGTGGCTTTCCGTGGCTTTCCGTCTTCCCCTCCGTGGCGAATCGTGATATCCTCATCCAGCAAAGATCCTCTTCCAACCTCTCACCTTGTCACCTCTGCCCGACGTTCAAGCCTCGCTTCTGACGACACTCTGTGTACAACATCCCCCGCGCTCGTGTGGCTAGTAAACGCACATCCCAGCGATTGCGTCAAATCATCCCAAATATAGACTGTACGTCCCGACCGGGACGAGGTACTTTCAGCCATCTCCAACCTCGACCCTACCCGGGGCGTGGTGGTAAAAGTGTGGCACTGGGTCTGCTGCCCGCCGCCGCCCCGTCGTTGCATCTGTGGCGAAGGGGAGTGGTGGTGACCTACCCGAGACCCTGAGCGTCGTACTGAACTGACTGATAAAGCTGTCGTCCCACTGCCTGCCATTGGACGAGAGCACAACACAGAACGGGGACAAAGCAACGACAAGCAGAGAGTGGCGAGTGTAATGTGTGGCTCGCGTACGAGAGAAAGAGAGAGAGAATAGCCACAATCTAATAAACGTCAAGGTAAGGTTTCGCAGTTGCGTAGTGCGTGCAGCCGGGAAAACCCAATGTCGCGTGTTGTTGTCCAAGCAGAGAGAAGCGTACCGCCCCCGTCCCCGTCGCACAAACACACGCACGCAACACCATTCCCGGCCCAGCTGACCAGACAGCCGCGTTTCCGGTCGTGATTGGGTTTCGACCCCCAAACCCGTCCGCCCGGTGACTCAGTGTCGACGTAGGCCTTGTCGACGCCAGCGCATCTGTCAGTCAAAGGGGGAGGAGGAGGCCTCACTCTGGACGTTCTAGACCGGACTGTGTCGTCTGTCGATATCGACGTCGTCGGTGCCGTGCTGCTGGGTATCATCATGGAGGCGAATCTGTTTGAAACCACGGGCCCGACAGTCGTGCTGCAAGCGGCCGCATGACTGCGCCTCGTCTGGCCGCTCTGTGCTGTGTAGGGGATTTCACTCGCCAGCGCAATATGCCCCCTATCGTCTAGCACTCAGCACCTAGAAGCCTAGCGAGCCTAGAGCGCACCAGAGCCCAGCGAAGGGGAACAGCGACTGTACGCCTCGCTCAATGCGTGAGGTGCGCCGACTGATCGGCACCGATGTCTTCCACATCGGGGCCCAAGACGCGGGGGTCCCCATCTCGCGACCGCACGCTCCGGAGGGGTCAAGCCTCCCGAGTGCGTGCGATGCTAGGGAACGGCAGTAGTTGTGGCGAGTGACACTACATAATAAGGGAAAAGAACCCCTGCTACTGCTTTGGCCCAAGTACCAGTACTTTCGGTCCCTTAGTCGGTGATTTTCGCTTTTGGGCGGGCAGGCACTAAGCAAGATTGCCCGCTACACACCCCCATGACCGGCTGCTGCAGCGCGTCACGCTTGCATGATGCAGGCAGTAAGGGACCTAAGCTGCTACGGACGCGCTGTAACGGACCCCAATCAGCAGCAGTGGCAGCACCTGTCGCGCTCCCTCCAGCTCTCCAGCAGTGGCCTATCTGCTATGCAATAGCTAGCTGCAGCGCCAAGGGCTAATTGCAGTGACCCCTTCGACGACCTACCACTGGACTGCTGCAATTGCTGCTACTGCACCAGCCTGCCCGTTAATTTCGTGCCGCTCTCCAGCGCGCATGGAATTAGGGGACCTCGTACTGCAAAAAGCCACTACCACAGCACACATACAATACAGCCTTCACCGAGCCATGAGTAGTGATTTAGTGTCTGGAGCAACAACCCCCTACAGCCAATCCATTGCATCTCCTGGTGAACTGTTGAAGCATTCTGAAAACCTTATCACTCACTGCATGCGTGTGCATCAACCATTGGCAAATGCACTTCCCAAACCAGATTGAACTCCGCATGGGGTCGTCAAGCTCGAATACACTTATATCATTGTGCATTGAGTCAATATGGCATGACTCGATGGCAGTCCCAAGTAGGGAAAAACGGCCACTCGGCTGCAGCTTCCCATATACCCAATGCGTCTGCACCGCACAAAGGGGTTTCTGATAGAGACGGAAATAGAACACATACCGCAGCGTGCGCAATGTACCAAACAACTGGAGATGCACATGCACCGGTGTCAATCGTCCGTTGTGTTAGTTAGCTAGTTAGTTAGTTAGCTGGCGGAGAAGAGGGCTGACGCCGGCAAGAGCGAAAAGACGACGGCTTGGGACACTACCGCCGGCCCAGCACGTCGCCGTTGGGATAGCGCTGGGAACTGATGGGCCTGAGCAGAGCGTCTAGTGAACGCCCTAGCGACTGTTGACTGTTGCTTGCCCACTTCGCGGTTCCTCACCTTCGGGCACTAGCTGGCAGAACCTCGCAACGCCTACCCCTAGAAGATTAGAAGACTGAGTGAAATGAGTAAACCGAGGGAGGGCGGGAAGACCGGTACGCGCCACCAGCAGTAGTCGCGCAGAAGTCGCCGTGGGCGTCAGGCTATCGTGTGCACCGGTGTACTACTATAGACCGCACCGTACTATGGTATCTAGCCTGCGGGCGGCTGCTCATAGTGGTAGAATCCACGGACAGCTAGGTAGGTCACACCGCACACACCTCTCGCCATTCATGGGGAAGAGGGAAATATCGTATCAATGGTAGACCATCTAGAGTCCCTGCAGGCAAAAGCTCACCTATCCTGCAGCAGCAGCTGTAACTGCAACAGCGGACGGGGTGCTCAGCCACACCAAGTATCCCGAGCATGGGGCGCGAAGTATCGAGGACTTGAGGTCTGAGACGGAAGTATTTTTCAGCCGTTTCTACTTGGTCCTTCGAGGACGGATTTGGAGTTGTGCCATCGTAGTGCTGCTACGTAAACCTCCCGAATCGACTGGTCGAGAAGCGTGCCGGTGCCGTTTAGCCACATCTGTGCTGTGCCAGTCCGTTGTGGCAGCAGAGCGGGCAGCAACACCAATGCAGAGACGCGCAAGCCACTTTGCCACACGCGGACGGCAGACGGCTCTAGAAGGGAGGCGGTGCAGTCGGGCCCCGAGCCAGCGAATGAGGAGCCGTGGGAATGGGATCGATCGCTGTGCGTGCAGGAGCTGTGGCTTGACCATTGTTTTCTGTGGCCATCTCCAGTCTCTCATTTCCCGCCGTCCACCAATCCCCGTGCCCCGTCCCTTCCTCCTGCACCATTCTTGGGCGCGTTTCTCGGCCGGACGGCACCGGGCCAGTCTCGCGAATGAGGAAGAGCTTCGCTGCGAGAGTTACGTTCGTAGGGGGAGAGCTCGAGAGATATCGCGATGGGACGAGGATGATGTTCCTTGGGCACAGCGGGGTAACCGGGGTTGTGGTTGATTAGACAGTACTTGTGGTGTGAGAATAACAAAGCGAAAACATGTGTTTCTGCTTGTAGGGCCTCTTAGTGTGTGACCTAGAACCAGATAGACCATTGCGCTGCAGGGACTCTGGGTAGAAACGAAGCCGTGGTAACATTGTCGGTCGATTTGAAGCAAATCTGACAAGGAGAATACCACCTCGAATCGGGTCACATGGGTATTGAGTTCAAGGGCTGTGACGCTGGTGAGTTGTCGGTTTCCTTATTTCTTCACCCCCTCTTGGGTCACACTGTCTTCTCCTTCTCCTCCCCTCTCTGTGCCGATGCGTCCGTAGACAGAGAGCAGAGAGATGAGTGCGGATGCGGCACTCTGGGTTGCGCGGTTTACTTACAAGCCGCCCAGCCGTCTAGGCCTTTCCACCCTGGTCAACGACAGGGCCAAAAGGTGTGAAACAACCCTTATTTGCGTAGTTGGACCGGGTTGGTGGTCTTATTCTTTTCTTTTCGTCTTCGACTTCTTACGGTTCATGCGTGATTTCCAAAAACAACCCTGTGCTGTCTGTGGCTCTCTGTTCCGTTTCGTATGCGGACTAGAATAACGTTTGGTTGATTACCTGATCCAAATGGAATCATAGAAGTGCGGTTTCGTCGACGTGGTAAGGGTGGGGTGCCAATAGAGAACATCCATATGTATGTATCTAAGATGAGTCGAGATTTCGAATGTTTGAAGTTTCATATCACCACATTCATCCACTCGCAGGATTCCCGCAGGCGCTGGGTGGAGAGATGAGGTAGGTCAGCTGAGTGAGTACCGTATGTAGACCTATATCTCGTCCTCCATGCGATAACATAACAGCAACAGCCGTAGCATTACATACCCAGGGTGCATTCTAAGCGGACGGATAACTTCCGGGCGCAAGGGGAGAGAGAAAGTGCGACTGTCGATACGATACATATGAGAAAGGTTGTAATTATGGTAGCACGACCCAATAGCTGCGTTGATGAGGTATGATGTATGCTCAGTAAAACGGCGGTTCTCATTCATGGGGAGAGCGCCGTGGCGCCAACGCCACAACGAAAAGACGGCCGAATGGCTTGCACGACACACCACAGTTGATCTTCCGTTTCGTATTGTCAGATTGATAGGTGCTGTCGTGTAGCCTTGATTGCCTGCCACGCACGCTGGCCCTGCTGCAATAACGCCATGTCATGTCGATAGCAGAGGTTGCTTAGGTGGTCAGCCACTTTTCCTTTTCTTCGGGGGGCTTGCGTTGTTCTTTCTAGGCCTCTTAGTAAGGAATTAGTGGTCTCTCCCGCCAACGAGCGCCTAACCGGTAACAGTAACGTGGGTAATCCAACCAATTCCACTGCATGTAAACTCTCTTTCCCCCCCAAAACCAAAGCCAAACAACCCCCCTAGACCCCTGTTACCGGACCGGGCAACCTAATAATTCTACATATGCCAATTTGGGCGATTGCACGCACAGAGGGCTTCCACTCCAGCCAGCTCTGATTGGGGACGTTTGAAGGGGTCGCGCTGGTCTATTAGCAAGACTCCATGCCCACACCCAAACCCCATCCACATCAAGCGGTAGAAAAATAAAAAGACCCTCGATGCCCTCCAAATATCTCGATCACAACGACATCTCCATCGTCGCCTTCTCCGAACGCGGATCGCGCCGGCAGCTATGTACAGTGTTTGTACGGTACCTACCCCCCCCTCCTTGTTAGACGGACGGGGGCCATCGGACCAGGCCGCCAGAACATCACCACATTAGGCGATGCATCTTGACGGCTGCACGGTCCCGCCATTGATTGATAGCCATATAGCGGCATGTGCAAGTAATAAAGCGACCGATGTGATTGAGGTCCCTTGCCATTTCCGAAGGGGAACTGACTGATCAGAAGGCATGATGACGCCAGCTTAGAACCGAGATTACCACGGAGATGTTGTGTCGTGCTGCTTGCTCCTTTCCATTCCATCATAGCAGACGGGTTGATGATGATATTTGATATTGCCTTGCTTGCTTGTGCTGCTGGCTGCCCAAGGCTCGCTGTCTCTCATCTCCGGCCCTGCGACCTGGAACGAGTCAGCAGTTGGGCGGCTCGGGTAATAAACCCGTAAAATTAGCGTTATTCCCCTACACACGCCGCCCAAACCCCATGCATCCCACGCAATTGACCAATTGTTGTCGTAGCGAGGACGAAGGTTTCTAGGCTGTTAGCCCGTCATGCTTCTACAGTACCACGTTATTTCCCCGGATGTTGGATGGGCTGATCAAATCGCCCTGTCCAGGCGACGGCTGCAGAAATGACAGGGCTGCAGGGGCAATTCTCATGCCCATCATATGCCGCCCTCATCCTAGCTACCCATTGCCGTCACATCATCACGTAGCAAGAAAAATACTGGAACAGTTGTTATGGTGTTAAAATAATATAGTAAAATATTGGTACCGAAGTAGATAATCTAACCCAGCATAGGGTCCGTATGTATCAAATCCTACTCGTAGTAGAGCCCAACTTGCGTGCATGCTCTCCGGGGTCGGTCGGCGTGGGCGTCCAGTCGAAATGCCTTCATCCCATGCAGGCTGGGGGGTATGTGCTCCAAGGAGTGTCGCGGCAGCGTTCATCTCCATCCAATAACCACTTCATTCTAATAGTAACCCAATAAGGATAGCCGGAAAGCTGGCTGTAACAAAGAAGCGTATCGAAAAAGCTGCCCATGATAGGGAGTGGTATCTTTAGAAAAAGCCCTCAACGCCCGATGCTGTCAAAGCAAAAAACACCCACCGCTTGCGTCATCGTGTGCAATCCTTTTATATGCCCACCCGAGCAAAGTATATCCTTGCCGTAATGCGAGGTTTCCCCAAATATGTCTATATGTCGTCGTGTCGCCGCCGCCGAGAATTAGAATGTAAGTCGTAGTTCGTAGCCTTGTGTCGTGCGTAATACGCTGTGCGCCGACAACGTCTCGCCTTCTTCGGCACTGTCGACCGCCATCTCCCACTCCCGTTTCGGCTGGGGAACGTTGGATTCAACTTCAGCAACTTCCAGGACCATATCTTGCCCCTCGGACATTTCGCGAATGACGTCGTCGTCGACTTCGATTGACAATCCGCTGCCCAAGACGTGGACGATGCGAACCACCTTGTTGGCATCAAAGTCCCACTTCGCGGCGACCCGGCCAACGAAGTCCTCCAGCGTCCTCTTCGATAGATACACTGCTCGGTGAAGCTTCTTTTGGTTGGCTGTCGATGCGTCGTTCCGGGCCACGTAGAAGCAAGCGACAGGCTTGACCTGTCGCTCCGGGGGTGCTTTGTAAGTCGGGTCCACTCCCAAGGCCTCGATCCAACCGCTGAGGTTTCCAGATTCGTCCACCTTGCCAACCTTGGTAGGCTGGTCGGACAAGCGTCTCCCAGGCGATCGAGATCCGGTGCCTTGGAAGTCGTTCCATGGTGCAGGACCGCCGGCGACAGAAGCCTGTGAGTGGAGTGACATGGAGCTCGGCGAGGGCGACACGAGTAGCGAGGCGGCGGCAGAGCTTCTTCCACTTCTCATCTGCCAGCTATCCTTGGACTCGACCTTGGTAAGATCTGTTGGCTCGCCGGCCAGAGTCACTGGGTGCAGATCCGGATCATCTGATTCCTCTCCGCGTAGGTAGAGAACACTGACCGGCCGGGTGCTGGTGAACATATCCTGCAATGTCTGAAGCTTGAAGTGGAGATCTTCCTCAAGTGGTGGTCGACCGCCACCTCCACCGCCTGCTGAGCTCGCGGATGACATGGACCATGTCCTCTTGTGCTTCGGGGCCTTGCCTGGGCGCTGGCTATCTTGTGTCTTCGTTTGAGATGCACCGCCACGCTTCCTCTTACCGAAATCCTTCATACCGCTCTCGGCCTGCGCAATCTGCTGCTTCATCTTATCAATGCTCTTCTTGACATGGGCAACATCGTTCGAAAGCTTCCGCTCCGCACCGTGGTCGCGGAACAGCTTTACTTTGCAGAAGCAGATTTCCTTATCGGCATCAGACGTTGGCGATGATCCATCGGGTCCCAACATCACTGTCTTGGCGCAAAGACGGACGGGAATACCTTTCACTCCCTTAGAGTGGCTGAAGTCGGTCGAAAGGAAATTGAAGCGAACAGCGACGTTGCACTCGGCAGTGCCGTTGATGCCCGGTGTCCAGACGACAGAGAAACCGTCGAAAGAAGCCGTGTCAAGCTCCACCCTGGTGCGTTTGTCATCTCCTTCTGCCGGTTGGCCCGCCTCGACGTACTCTACTGCCTGCAGTTTGCCGCCGCGTTGATGGGCTTCATTAGTGCCGCGTCCCTCCTTCCAGAGACTCCAACACACCCCAGGCTTTTGGCGTTGTTGTTCGTCTTCGAACGAGATGCGCACAAACGTCCTGTATCGCGTGCCGGGAACAATGGGAAGGGCCGAGGCGGTGTCCGCTACCGATAGCGAGTAGGCTTGTCCCTTATTAAGGTATGTAACGGGGATCTCATCGGCATGTTTGATCATGGCGGTAGGCGCATTAAGAGTGGCGTGGAATCGGAACTTCTCAGCAGACGCTGGAAGCGCATGTGACATGGGCATGCCAAAATGTCTTGGCTGGAAACCCATCATAGGGGGAGATTGAGAGTGGAAGTTTGCGTCCAAGGAGCCCATACGCTCCTTAGCGTTGTCGGATTCGAGAGGAGATCCATCGTGGTCCATGGTCTCGTATCCGGTGTCCTGGTGCACGAACGAGGAAGGTGCAAACGAGGACTGCGCTGGCGCTGGTTGGATGAACGGGTTGTAGGGTTGGAACTGATGCGGTTGAATGCCATGGTGGAAGTGGCTCATGTCCATCATGGGCCCGGCACCAGAGTGCATGCCGCCTTCGCTTGTGGGCAAGGACAAGGGAGTTCCCAGACCCATCCCCAGGCCAAGGGTAGGTGTGTGCAAGTCACCGGCCTGGGGATGGTATATGGTGTTGGTGCCGCCGGGTGTCGGGGTGTAATAGCCAGGCGGTTGGTTCGCGAAGGCAGCGAATGAGAATGAGCTAGGATCCAGCAGCGACGGTGTGAATCTCCATTGTTCAGCAGTCGCCCGCGGCGTCGGATCTTGGTCTCGGAAGGCTTCATGTGCTAAAGCGTGGCTACAAAACGGGACTTGAAGTTAGTTTCGGTTGAAGATTGAGGGAAAACACCAGCCCAAACTACAAAATGCATCGCAAAATCTAAAGCTGTTGAGATACAGCATCTAGATATGAGACGACAAGTTCTAGTTCTGCAGTTGCGAAACGTGCTTGTCTCTGGCGACTCGAGCTTTTGTGCCGATTTGGAGCGCAGCATTCAATCGCAAAGTGCATGCATCGTCGGCCGAAAGCCCCAAGTACCCCACGTCGCGCGCATCGTGGGTGGTGCCTGCACCGCCTCACACAAAATGCGACAGGCATTGGCGAACACGACCACAACCCGCGACGACGAGGAGCGCCATAGCAAGGAGAGATTTGGGCCAGTGGAAGAGATTTTGGAAGAACATACCCGTCTACATGATGGATGCCGCCAGGCAAGGAAGGCGCAGTTGTGGTTTGCGCTGGCGCTGCTGTGCTAGCCTGGCCCGGCACTGACACCTCAGGAAATTGCTGTCGGAAGTTGGCGAGCAGGTCATCGCCAGGCTTCTGCGAACTGGTTCTGTGTTCCGCGCAAAAAGGAGTCAGTATGCACATTCCCCATTACTAGGAAAAACGATGGCCGCGCCGTTGAAGCGACAACGATTTAAGTTGGGCGGCGCAAACCACAAAACCAGACAGCGCCATGCCCTTGCTGGTTCGGACCTTCGCCAGTCCAAAGAGGGTGGTGGTGGTGCCAGTTCGCCAGTGTATTTGTGGCTTGTGCCCCCCTCCAGAGTCAAAATAAGAGTGCTCACCTTTGTCGAAACATCGGGGGTTGCTATTACACTGTCTACGGACAGCGAAACCGAAGGGTCTTAACAAGACAGTAGCCGATGCTGTGGAAGTTTGCGATATGGTAGGTCTCAACCAAGTTCAAATAAATCCCTCCGTGGTAGGCAACGGTAGTAGGTGATTAAGTCGTTGCTGGAGGCTGCAGGCTGGACGAAGGTGGTGGTGGTGGTGGTAGGTGGGGGAGGGAGGAGACGGCGGCTGGCTGTACAATAGTAAGCTTGACGGTGGAGGTGGTGGTAGTAATAGTAGTTGTAGTTGTAGCTGTTGATGTCGATGTCGTGGAAAAACGATTGTGGTGTTGTGGTTTGATGCGGCATAGACATATGGTATCCAAGACTAATGATGCAAGCGAGAGACAGAGTGATGCCAGTAAGAACGGCACAGGTCGGCTTGCGTCAAGAGAGGAATGGAAGATATTAGAGCCCTCTTGGGAAACAAGCGGTAAAACGCAAGAGCAAAAAGATTATATGAGTAGAGGGTAGGCAGTTAGGCAGAGGGTGCTTAGATGAAGGGCCAATGTATATAGCACACTAAGAGTCCCCGATGGGTTGAAGGGTGGGTACGCTCTTCACATAAGATGATACCGCCCGGGTGGGGAGCTACCCAGTCGAGTTGAGCAGAGACTCTCTTCTTTGTATGTACGTAGGTAGTTGGGTAGTAAGTAGTATGGAGTAGCTGATGTGCGGTGCGTGTGAGAAGTGGCAGAGTGGTCTTCTGTCATCTTGGGTGGACAATACCAGCAGCGACAGTAGTAACTCGACTTGACCTCATCTATCCGCCCAGCTACTGACTGGGGGGGACATGTAAGGATAAGGCAGGTAAGCTCAGAGGAGGGACGAAAGTAACATGTAGACAGGTACTTCGCCGAGAACCTAAGGGGGTGGATCTAAAAATGCAGGGTGGGGGTGTACTTGTAGACGAGTTGACCAAAGTTGTAGAAGGTACAGGGTTCCTGTACATGGTGAAGTCCAGCCGAAGAGGAGCTGATACGCGTCCATGGGGACGAGAACAGAAAGATAGGAAGAAGAAAAAAAGAAGAAAAAAGTGCGCGCATGAGCTGGCGCAAAGCGTTGTTCGTTCACGGCATGGATCATGGGGTTCCAGTTCCCATACTGTTTGTTCACCTTGGGAGTAGTACTAAAGGCAATTGCTGCTTCCAGCAGTTGAGGCAGTGGTGGCAGAAGTGGTGGGTGGTGGGCATTCGACCTAACCACTACCATCCCATCCCACGCCTGGAAGCTGGCCACCTTCCACCAAGCATATACAAACAGACAAGGCAAGACAGATTGATCGATTGACCAATCCATGAAATTCTTTCCATTCCATCATCCCATCCCTCCATTCATCGCCCGTCCGGCCGTCGGCCCCGGCAATGAAAGACGTAGGGCCTCCAAGCGCAACGCGCAAAGAAGGTGAAAAGTACAGGACTACTTACATACATACATACAAACCCCGAGTACGTACCTACTTGTCTGCTTTCTGGTCCCGACCGAGTGTGCAGTGAGAGGAGGAAACAGCGACCAGCAGCAAGCAGGTACGTACCGGTCCTGCCTTAATCCTTTAGTACCCTAGACCCTCTATTTCCATGGGCATGGATGTTACAACTATGCCCCTCTTTATTTACCCTCAACTGGGCCCCTGTCCACTGTCCTCCGAGAACACAACATCCATTTCCGCTGAACTGGCCCCCCTCTTTCTCCGTCGTTGATGGTGTGTGTGCGACATTTCTTGGCATCTCGGCCTAGGAAACCTAAGGGCGTAGTCGCTGCCGTTTGCCCTTGGTAGTAGTACACTCATTCACTGTAGGATCAAAAACATCGAGGCGGTTTGATATAGCTTCTCTCCCGGCCTATTATGGTATTATAACACACTCACACATACATATACACAGTGAATAACGATAGGTATTATGGGTCGCAAGAGTGGGTGCGGCATCGGGCATCGGCTTTCTCATTTTCACCCTCCGTTGTTGGCTGGTCTGGACCGACTTACTGTTTTTTTTTCACTTGATTGCGCCGAAGGCAAGAATCCCGTTCTCGTTATCTCCTATGCCGATGCGAATGAATGGGGTAGCAACTCGGAGTTCATATCCATACCAGTGGCTACATCATACTGGCACACATGCCGGTTTGGTCATTCATGGCATGTGGCGGCACAGTATACGTAGATTGGCCGGGAGCACTGGCATAGCAGAGAAAGACGACGACGACACCGATAAGTGAGAAAGAGCGGTGCCAAGTGTCAAGTCATTCACCACGAACAGACTAGCTGCTGTTGCTCTATACCGACGCGGTGCCGCCTAGCCGCAAGATGAAGTGGTGACCTTGAGTGCAAGGGCGCCACCGCCCAATGGCCGGCCTGGGTCACGCCAGGGCATGCATGCTCGTGGCGGCATCCGGCGCACTTAGGCTGTTCGATGCACTCTTGCTAGCGACGAAATTTCACCATAGCCGACATTGCCATGTCGACAGAAGGGATTACTGTACATACACATGGCGAAGGGACAGAAATGTCCCATGTCTGCGCACGAATCGTTGTTTACCTGCTTGTTGACGAATATGACCTTTGTCCCCTCCTCCGCATCCCTGCCTACTCGGGCGTTGAAGCCATAACGATGCCCTGGGCCCGACGTCAAAATGGCCAGCCTGGGAAGAAGGGGGCGGCTAGCTAGGACTCCCTGGATATCTCGCATAGTCGAGACGTCGGATCGAGCCGATCAGGGAGGGAAGAGTGAGCGTGTTTCTTCTCACCGCGACTTGCACAATAGCCATTTTGCCATGATTGTAAGTCATACGTATGTTGGCATATACGTCATATCTGATCTTGGATGGTTATGTGATGTATGTGTCTGTTTTCCGCCCCGTAACTGGATCGCATCATCATTGGACGGCGTGGGCGGGTTCTGCGAATTGTCTTTCGTGCCTCCTGCTGGGCGGTTAACCAACCCTCTCGGACTAGCACGGCACAAAACGGCGGGTTGACCCCTTTTACTTTTACCAAAGTCTGAGCATGCCATTACTAAGAGAGTAGCTCGCCTACTAATCTGGAGTGCAGCGCGTGCCTCCCCCTTTCAAAGGGGACAAATGGTAAATTATCGCACGCCGTGCACCTGTTCGCTACCACCTCCATGCTCAGCCTCTCGAGCTTGAGGCCGTATTTGCTAGCCGGCGACGAGGTCCATGACTCGCAGTGTCGCATCACGGCACACATTAAAACGGGCCGACGAAAGGATCTTCCTTCAAGAGGCCGATGGCACTTCCGCGGTTGCTACCTACAGATGTCATTTGCTGAAAACTGACTTGCTCGGCAGCAGGGAAATGTCAAAAAGTATGCCTTGCCCATAGCTGAGAAGGGGGGCTAGGCAAATCTGGGGTCAAGCTCTGCCGTATCCCAGCACCGACAATGCAAGAGCGGGCAGGGGTTTTGCCACTATCGTGAGATATTGTGCTCTGGCGCCGGGGGAACGCACTCCGGGCCTGACCCCGTTCGACGGAATTCTCCTCCAGCCTCGACCATGTCTGCCGAATCAGGCCTTTGGGGATCGCTACCTTTCGGCGCTCTTCGTTACGTCATAGTCAAGCAGAAGCTGCCATCTGAACATTCATCGCCGCGATTACCGGGTCGAGTCACTCTATGCAATGGATGCGGCGCTACGCGGGGTGCTAGTAGGCAACAAGCGATGGGCTCCCTGAGGTTCTTCCATATGGGATGAGACGAGCCTGGGCCTGGACTAGGGTTCGGGTCACCAGGTAGGTTTAAGATTGAGCCGCATGCGATTCCATCATCGAGACCCTCGTCAACAGCCTTTGTTATTCTGCCGCGAAAAGATTGTAGCTGGCTTCGTGTTGATTGGGTGGGGGGACGCCGGTTCCTGCTGTCTGGATCTCTGGATGAGACTTTTTAGTGGCCACTTAGCCTTACCGCCGTTAAACTGTCGGACGATGTCTAATCTCAAGAGGGAGCCCGGCACGTGGGTATAGCGTGTTTTTCTGGGAGAAAGCATGCAGCGCGATGAATAAGACCGTTTTGGACTCGACCTGGCGACGAAATTGGAGTTGACCCTAGCGACTTTCGTAGCTTGGCGGCGCGGCCAGCTGGTACAAAATATTGGAACTGCGGGCTGCGGGCTGCGGGCTGCGAATACAGGGGGCGGAAGAAGAGGAGGGGCAGGGTGGTAGGGAAAGTCACGACCGTTTTTATTTGATTTTTCTCTGGAGAGGTACCTCCAGGCCGAGAGACGGAGCGACCCAAAACACAGAGAACCCGGCGCAATGCTGTCAAATTACCAGTCTGCGAATCCCAAACCAAAATGTGAATATCATAATCTAGATTGCGCGGCAGAGAAGAGATGTCGTCCAGATCAAGTTGGACCAAAATATGATGGATTCTGGGAGCCGAAAAAGCTGTATGCACAGATCGGCTCTAGTCATGTCGGCTTTGTTATTTTTATCTGCATCTCAGGTGAGTGATCGTTGATCATTCAGATCCAGCGATCTACCGCAACGTTGTGGCAGGAACACCAATCCAACCACAATCACTCAATAAAAACCCAGACTTTGTGGCTAGTGACGAAGGAAGATCATCAACCAACATGTAGTAGTAATCAATCAGCCACTCAACCCAGATGGCAGCCAGCATGGACGCGGGAAAGCACGGCGCGGTCGCAAAATGAATTGAACCGCGGAGCCGACAGACCCCTCGAGTCGGATTAACAATCAACAGTCAATTGGCAATCAGCTCATTGCAACCACGCCAGGAACCAAAACACCAATTCGGGAATTTGCCCGTCCACCATCGTTCTGGGGTCGGACGACAAACATTCAGAAAAAAACAATTAATGAACTCGTTATGGAAATCCTCCCAATATCCGACCGGGGCCAGTAAACAATGCCCCAAACCCGGTTGACAGCCGAGTAATTCCATCGTGCTAGCGGACACCAGAGCCGTGGTGGGCTATATCAGAAAATATAGGGCAAACCAATCCCCGTGCATTATAGATGCAGACGCGGACGGACTAACGGGCCAAGCGGGCGCGGCGAGGGGGAAAACAACATTCAATATATATATCTTCGACCGAGAGAGCACGGAAATTATCGTCGCATTCCGCAAACCTACCGAAATGATCGTCAGTTAGAGTCACCTCGAGAGCTCATGGACCACCACGGCCCCCGATGCTGGAGCCCTTCTGGGCCGATTGGGTCGACTATTGTGAGAATACCGAGCCCTAACTCGGACTTATCAGTGTTGCTACAGCCACGCAACTACCAGGTCTCCATGCGCGACTGGCCACTTGCAGGTCGAGCGTCAATGCATCTCACCCCAGTGCCCATTGACTGCCGAGTGCACCACATCCACTGCCGGCATAAGTGACAAGAGCAGTAGTCCTAGTTCTCTGCCACTAATTTTTGCACACGGCGGGGGCGCACGAAGCCTTTGCACTCGCTCTCCAGCGGAGACGGTCTAACATAATCATGCCATATGTATACATACATGTTTACAGGCAGGTTCGATCTACCGATCGCCCGGCCTCGGCCTGCGAGAGGTCACAGGCTCCTGCTCGTAGGCGTGGTTATGCGACGAGAGCAGTTGTGCTACTCCAGATAGACAAGCCATTTACTGCGTAGCCCTATCACCAGTAAACAACGCCAAGAAGAAAAGCCAATCTGCGTCATACCGTCTGAAACTCAAGTCAGGATAAGGTTCCCATAATAGATCCGGAGGGACGGGTTGTCTTAACGACAGCTACATTCCCAGTCATTCACTACCGTCGTACGTCATTTCGGTACTGCTCGTCACTGTATGCGCGAGACTGACTCGGTTTGACGAGCATACCCCGTATCGTGAAGCTTCAACGTTGTTTCGTCGCATCGCCTTCGAGACGAACGACACAGCCGCACGCCCCATGTACCCCCAGCCGGACAAGGCTGGCTGGCTGTCGCGTACCTACCCGCCTAACCTCACCCCCGTGCATTGATTGGGAGAGAAAAGAATAAGGGCCTCTTATGCATTGTCAATCATCTCGAAAATGGAATCGCGTTGAATGGTATTAAGGAGCAATACGCCTGGACGATCTGCCCTCCTACGTGTTTTTCGCCTATCGCATCAGAGTATGGGGTGGATTTCGACAGGAGCACAATTGATCCTTTAATAATAATGACAGTCGAACTCCTCAAACCATACCCAACCCTGGTCATCGCGAGCTCGCCTGGGAATAGGACGACTAGACATGGATGCGGTGCGCTTCTGTACGCGTCAGTAAATCCAGCACCGGCACCCACGTTCCGGGATGACTCTTCGTCGAGGCCGAAAAGGGTATCGCAAAAGCCGGAAGAACTTGCAGAGCCCGGATCCCGCTCCTTCCCTGGTCGCAACCAGCTGCCGTCGTACCCTATCTGTATCTAATGGGGCTGACACTGAAAAGTACCTTATATCCTCTCCACAGGGCAGAATTTTCTTTTGAGTAAGCAAGGTACAGGTATTGAATCGTCTCTGCA
Organism: Apiospora kogelbergensis; assembly: GCF_038363985.1. NCBI lineage: Eukaryota > Fungi > Ascomycota > Sordariomycetes > Amphisphaeriales > Apiosporaceae > Apiospora > Apiospora kogelbergensis. Next base: position 8,114,569 of record NW_027117418.1, on the reverse strand, counting down.
AGGAGGAGATGAAGGTGGAATAGCGTCAGATATGTATTGCTGTCGGTGTGCTGAAGAAGGTGTTGCGCGGATGAAGTTTTGAATATCGCGGCTCTTGCCGTGCGGTTTTCTGGTTGGCCTCCACTGCTTTGCGCGGATGATGTCATTCTTGGAATTGCACGCGCAGCTGCCATGGGTATCGCGAGTCAGAAGTTGCAATGATCGACAACTGCCCAGATATCTATGCAGTGCATCGCGCTTTAGGCATGGAGTTCGCCGACACACCCATTGTGTTGGAATATATGGTCTGCACTATTTGCTCGATGGAAAAAAGAAGCATCCATCTCCGAGCACGGAACACGCACTAGCAACTACCGGCAATTCGACTAACACAGCAGCGCTGTTGAGTTGAGCTGCCTGGCTGCCTAGATGCTAGGTCTGTGTTGGCCTCGACCCAGGCCCCCAGGCCCCCAGGCTCCCAGGCTCCCAAGCACTCAGTGTCCAGTGCGTGCTGAAGGCTGTAGTGCCGTACAGCGTAGTGGTGCTTGGCGATTGGGTACTGTGGCCTGCACGAATCGGCGGGGTCACACTACGTGGCAGGCTGGCAACTGCAGTATGCATTTGTCGGGCTCGACATGAAACAAACGCCTACCACACAGTCGTACCCAATGGAATTGTCAACAGGACTCCATGAGACTGGCATCGTCGTCTGAAACTGACGGCACTAACGTCGGTCATGTGCGTTCGAAATGGCGCTACATGCCACGGATGACAGCCATTTGCTATCTTGGTGAGCTCTCCTCTCCTCGCGCTCCAATCTCCCTCCCCCTACCCCCCAGCCACAGCCAAGACCGGCCACATGGGAAAGGACCCTCATGCTTCTCTCGTCCACGTGTGCGATCCCAGCCGCCTGCTAGAGAGGAAAGAGAAAGTGGCTCTCTGATTATGCAGACCTAATCTGCTTCTGTACAGACAGACGGCGGATTGTGCGATCCGATGCAGCTCTTGACTTTTCTACATTGCAACTACATACGGCCGTTCTGAATGATAAGGACACGCCGACTGAGGCTGCTGCTGACTACCACAGGCTCACCTCACTGCAACAAATGGTATCACATATCGGCCGATAAAACTGACCTGCTTCCGGGGTGGTCGACATGTTGCAGACATCCTGCTCACAGACCCCCGTCCAGCGAAGGCCATTGCTTCTGCCAATACCACCCGAACCCACACGGGGAAGATTCAACCATGGGTGTGCGCGGCGACGGCTCCAGCCATACCGCCCTGTAAAAAAGTACCTACCTGTGTCTCTCCTCTGGCTGAGAACAATTTCTCTACCCGCATGGATGTGCTTTACCGAGTTGCGCATTCACATCGGCGGCCAGTCAGCACAGTACAGATTCAACACAGCACAGCATCTTACTCCCCAAGAGAGGACAGCACTCCTCACTGTCGAAATTTTCAGCCTGTCGCGCCGACTGTACACATTGAGCGCCAAGGCTCCTCAATGCAACCTCTTAAGGCTGACTGGGACTACCTGCCAACTTTTTTCAGCCGAAAACTTAGGGGAGATCACACCGATTATGCCACGCCAGAATGCCACCTGAGATGGTAAGCACGCCCCCTGAAAGATCTATGGGACCGCCGTCCGCACCGCAGGTAACTTCGCAGCTTCGTTAGTGTGTCGTGAAATCGCCATTGGTCCCCTCATCGGGGGGACTAAGCATGCTCGATGCCCCGAGATTGTCAATAACGGCCGTGATAAGCTGCATGTGCAGACCCCGGCGACGGCATCCTTCGCCCTATTCATCGTAAAGCCGAGAGCACTCACTTACATGTGGACGCCAAGTCGGTACGATTTGACTGAGAATTAACGATCTATGACAGACGTTTATCGTCGTCTACATCGGGTGCAGGGCCTTCCCGGAAAGCTGGTTTTTCCTTTGCTGTAAAACACCCAACCCACACACAGGGGCTGTCAAGCTGGGCAAACCCACTTTGCGAGAGAGTCTGATGAGACATCTGGTCTTGTCGATGAGGCTACAGTTTCGAAGAACCATGGCTCAGCGCTGCAGCGTGGCAGGTCCCCTACGGGGTGGTTTTTCGACTGCTACACACGGGCAATCTCGACCTTTCCTGTTCCTGAAAAAAGGTGGCAGTGACAGCCGCACAAGGGTATCGTCCCTGGAACCTTCGGCGATAGCCCGGTTCATATTCACACGTCCGGCAATAGGTACATGTCGGCGTCGTTGTCGTCGTCGTCGTCGTCGCTGCCCCCTCCTGGCACAACCGTGCACCGCATAGCTGACCAATGACCGTTGCGCTAGTTACCGCGAAAACTTAGAGCGTAGTAGTCGGTCGGGCGCCCACTCCGGCATCCATTCTCAGTCGGGCTACTACTTGCGAAGTATTGAATACTTGCATCGTAGGGTTGCATGGCGGCTTCAGGAAAGGGCTTCCCTTCCAAGGCCATGGGCAGGGCTTGCACTGACCGACAACCTTGTGGCTGATGCTTATTGCTGATTGTGCCTGTTTGTGGGGGGATGGTGAGTATGCCTTCCGATTATCCATGCGCCGATTAGTGATTCACCGGGTATCAGTGTGAACGTGTATCTGCTTGTCTGACTGCCCACATGACACTATCTCGGGTTCATACCATGTTGGGTGCCTTTATTGACCCCATCTGCGTCACAATTGCGACGCTGTATACCGTGACAAGACTTTTAGCGATTTTTATTGAGTATTGACAACCACTGACTAAGAGGCGCTGCTGCATTGTTGACCAACGGGGGTATGCACCTCGCATGCCGAGTTCTCGTGGCTTCCGAATGCAAGGGCGAACTTACTTACTTACCCACGAGCTGCTGCTCCCTTCCCCTTCACCCCGCGGCGCAACACGCGACCAAAGCTCGTCATTCTCTATCGAATCGGTATATAGAGTTATGCTTGGCAAACCTTCAGTTTCATCTATCCTGGGTTCTGGGTCGACGGGGTGACCGGCCCCCTGCTGACGACGCCTGGTACGATGTTTCGGTAGATATTCTGGTTTCCGTCACCTTAATGTTTCAGGCGGGTCCGCGCGCTACGGATCGCAGCACGCCGGCGCGTCTCTGAGCCGCCCGCCAACCACCAACGCCGACCGACGCCTGAACCCCGTCACTTATGTGACCGGTTGCTGCAGTATTAATGCTCTCACGTTACCAGATTTGCCACTCGAGTGGACATTGTTGGACGGCGACGGTGAGCCTACGAAACGCAAAATTGTTCGTGTTCGGCGGCTGGCAGGTAGGATTGTACCGGACATTACATCATAATGCCACGACCAAGCAACGACACCCACGACACAGCCTCTCCGGACGCCGATCCCTTCCCCTTTCTTCACCATATCCGCTCCCGGGAACAACCCAAGCCTAAAACCCAATTGACTGACCCGCGCCGAAAAATCTCAGGGTCCCTCCCCTCCAATGAAGGGTCCAAGCATGAATCTATTGAATCTTCGTCCGGTCCCAAATCCTGGCCGAAGCCTTCTCGAAGCCATCTGGAAGGCACACCATCCCGTACGCATTGCGACCCTGACGGCCGCTCGACGAGTCAAGATGTTCTGCCTATCATCTCTCTTTGTCGCGCACTCTGCCACCTTGCAAACCCATTATTGGGCCAAGCCCGACCGACCGTCGGCTCCGGTTGTTCAAAACCCCAGCCAGGATTGTATTTCCATCGCAATGCAAATATCTAGATTCGGAAAATAAAACCGAACAAGTGGCAGAGATCAGCGCCGCGCTACGCCCGATGCTCCAGGCAAAACAGACACGCCCCAGATATTACGCAAGTCCTAATTGCTCACCCCGACCCCGACTGACGTATGCAATTGCAGGAATTCCGTCAATTTTTCTATTTTCGACCCCGTTTCTGGGTGTGTAGCGCCGCATATGCAGCATTGCACACGACACACACACACACACTGACACTCTCACACAATTTCAACACAGCCTACGAACCCCCCCTTTCCATTTTCAAGGGCTTGCAGCAAGGATCCAGAGGACCCCTTGGACCCTTATTACCTTACATGCCACCTCTATGTACGGCTGCCATTACCAAGCGCTGCCACGGAATAGTCTGTCGGATTTGCGGAGTGGCGATTCTGCTTGGTGCTATAGTTAGCAAATGCATGTACGTTCCGTCAATGCCAACGCTTACCGACCGTTTAATGCGTCGAGTCACGCGCGCCCGGCATTCGAGTGCAGATCCCCGCGTTTATCAGGGAACATTTATCGCCATCGAGCTCGTGTTCGATATTTTTATTCCGTTTCCAATCTAATCCTCCGTTCCTGCGACCTGTCACTGCAACTGTAGATCACTGGATCTCCGTCGCGGAATGGAAGAAAGCCATAGGTCGCGGTTAAAGGTAAATAGACAGCGGTGAATACGACCCGAGTCAAGGCAAGTGCCGCTTCGGCATGTAAGTGAATAGGTATAGGATACCATACATAGCGACATACGTTTTATCATCACACCCCTCCTCCACTTGGTGGTCAGCTACATACATGCATATACAGTCTTACATACATGCATATACAGTCTTACATACATGCCAGCCCGGCCCCATGTTCTATACCGTTGGACCCGTCGAAGTAGCATTCCTTCCAAGGTTCCAGTAGCCTATCGGTGTCTTCGCCGAGTCAAGACAGTGATCGGCATCGGTATTCGGTATCCTGGTCCGATGGAGAAGTGCTTCAGGTCGAGGAGTCGTCAGCCATCTCGTGTAGGTAGCTGGCGCCAAATCGCCGTATATGAAGTTGGCAGCTAGCACCGACCCCCAAAAGTAGGAGGATGATCGTCGGTCCCCATACGAAATGGCGCGATTAGGTATTTTCGCTTGGGGTTGGAGGCAGGCCGTTTACCGAGAGGGCCCGATGGTAACGGAGTCGCATAGTCTTTCTCCGCTCACCCTAAGGCGAGGGGAGAGGCGGGACGGCGTAGCATGGCGCTTGATGCCAGGAAACAGAGCGTTGCAACGAGGAGATTGAAACACACTTGAGGGGTATCAGGAAGGGATATCGTCCTCATGCTACTCATGCTCGTTGTTCCAGTCGACCAGTGAGACATCTTGATGTTTGTCGGCGCTAATGCTTCTCTGGGTCGTTGCGGCGATGACCGTCGGCATTCACAGCTTGGTCGGCGCCAACTTGCTTCCTTGGGCGTCTATAGATGCCCGAGCAATTTACCTTCATCAACTCCACATGGCAGTGCTTCATCAGGGTGCTCGCTTATTGTCCTTCGAGATGAACTACTCGTCGCAGCCCATCCACTGCATATACACCATAGATGGTGGTTTACCAGTAGTTATCCAAACAACATAGAGTTACAGCTCGAACATGACGACATAGCGTCATTCCGGATCATACTGTATCATGCCGCATGTTCATACCGAGTGACAGGCGGATGGGGTGTAACATCAATTCACTCTCAGACAGGATATTATCGTCACATGGAACGCCCAAGGTCTGGAGGGGCTTCTCCACGACCAATTATTTCTTTTCCCGTTCTGTAAGATGGTGTTGACGCTAAGAAGGATTTATCGAAGGGTCCAAACCTTCCAGAAATATATCTCATGTGGACGGACTACTTAATGCCAAGGGCGGCGAGTGTTTGGTTGCGGAAAGGGGGTGAACGTAGCTGAATAGATCTCGTTCTCCATTTCTTCTACTGCTGGAACATCGTTGTATTCTAGAAAGCTGCTTCTTCTGCATGATCGTATCAGGGTTCAGAAGCACCACCCAAGCAAATCCCGAATGTGGAAATTCGCGAGATCGATGTGAAGAACGTCGGGGGAAGCCCGCATCACCGGAAAACGGGGCACCGGCCAAAAAGGAAAGCCCAATTTCCTCTCATTGGCTGCAGCGCTTGCATACTTGACAAGCGCGCTCTACCTAGTCTTCCCATGACTCCTCTTCCCCAGAGCAGATGCTACCCATTCCTTGTTTGGTAGCGACACTCGAGGCTTCACTTACAGATGGGATACAACCTTGGCCAACCGACGTCTGGGTGCGTCACAACCGAGGGCGACCACCACCACCACGCTGCTCCGCTCACCGAAATACCGCAATCTCGTGGCGCGAGACTATTCGTTAGAGGATTCTCTAGCTCCCGGTGTGCGCAAGGTGACTGCCTGGGAATAGCATGATGCCAAACCAGGCTTCACGTTGCAGCGCCAGCAGACCGCAACAAAAACCTCACGATGGCTCATTTCCAGCTGGTATGGTGCGTGGTATCATAGCAACGCAGAGCTATTGATGGAGCCGCTTTCTTTCCTTCGTGTCTCAGTCCCGCGTCTGACTCGAACTCTATTCCCCCACGGCGGCATGTACTCGGTTGGCAACGGGAAGCACAATATCCGGTGCCGAGGACAGCGCCGACGACCAAGGCGATGACAAACCGCTGGAACCTGCATGCATTGAGCATGAGAAACGCGCAAGAAAATACATGGAAAGGCGATGATTATCTTGGACATACGGGCCGATGAGCACTGCTAGGGAGTCGGAGAAAAGATCTTGGGTTGTTGAAGCGTCGTTTCCGCGGGCTCCGGCTTCGGAGAGCCTGTAGCGATGAGGAAATACGTGGTCACCCTTTACAGGCGGAAATACCTATTCCCCACGTCGACAGTGATGTTGGGTAATTCCGTTCATCGTGAAGCTCGCGGGGTCTGCACGGCCTTTGCGCAGGGGTGTCTTCGTCGGAAGAGAATTTGGCTTCTACTTCCCCTTTTACCAGGTACTAGTCCCCTCCGGCCTTCGTCTGACACAGCCGAAGCGATTCTTGAGCCTGTACTCCGTTCAACAGATGCCCAGGCGTTTTCGCCCTCGATTCGGTCTTGAATGGTCGACAACGAGCTCTGGAATTACGAAAATATGGAACGCAGCTTGCAAGCTGGACGAACTATCGATATTTGGTCTTGATGCCTTGTCATTAGTTTGCTTGGTTTCCCAGCGCAGCCTTGGGAGGGGCGCATAGCCCAGCAAGACGAAATTGGAGCTCCGCCGAGACTATGCAGTGTAAGTCTCAAGACTGTTGACGGCCTGACAGAGCAGATAGCTCTGGAAAGGGGTAAACCGGCAGGTGCTGGAATTGCCTGAAATTGCTGTTCGTCCTATCTCACATGGCTCACTTGTCTCTATGGATAAGGTATATAGGCTCTTAAGTTGATTGTGTTTAGTTATTTAGTGACGTTTGATTAAGTATAGTACAACCCTTCCTACTAAGTCAAGAGGGTGAGTATCTTTTACTGGCTTATCATCCCCTTTCTTATCTTCATCTCCCAATAAGCTTCATTTTTACAAGCTCCTCTATAACACGAAGCGTTTGAGATAGGTACATACTGCTATTGAGGAATTACACATTAACTCCAGCTCGATCTCTTGAAAGAGAATGGGAGTATTCTGAGCATGATCTTCGATAGCAGCAGTTTGGAAACTTTTGATGACCGCCATACTTACCATTTGCTTATAATGTACACGAGGGTGTCTATGGCCTTGTATAAAATTCACGTTTCTGCCAACAAAGCAAAGGAGCTGGTTAATAAAGAGTCATCGATATAAATATGCAACTTAGACGACTATGGCTACCAAAAGACCGGTACAATAAATGGATCTATGATGTTGCGAGTGATAGGAAGAGCTTGAGTAGTTCGTTAGTGGTATTGAAGCTGAAGGCAACTCCTGCTCGTTAAATCTTTTTGTGAGACCAGGAATGTACAAGTTACCCCTATTCGACTAAACACGGGTAGCTTGCGTATTCCAGGAGCCTCTGTCAACCTGTGACAACACACTCGAGAGCGCGCTTGCGGTTTGCTTCCAATGCAAGTACTTGTTCCTTTTCGAATGGGTAACATGGTGCTCCTTTTCACATGGCCCTTGACCCCTTTTACATTTGGCCTCCAAACCTGAGGTAATCCGTGATGCGATAATGAGGTAGCTTATCTTGCGTTGCACTCCGTATCTGAGTTACATGATGATGAATATACTCATGTGCAAAATCAATATGTATAACCACTGTCCTGGCTTTGAGCTAGACTTTGACCGCCTATATCGGTTTGCATTGCCGCCCCAAGGTTCTTACTCACTCATCTGCTAGCGAATTATAGTCCCAGACGGCTTCGATATATGGAATCATCGACTGTGGCGAAGATACCATATAACTATCTTTAGACATGCAAATATGCAAGCATATCCACCTCGTGCTCCGTCTTGAAGAGATCTCAAGGTGAGAGCATATATCCCCCTTTTTTTGCTCAGTCTTTTCCGCCCTGATACAGCACTGGCTCACAATATAATTCGAAAGCACAGAAATGTAAACCCACCATACCATTCGTCACTGGGGTTTGAAAGCGTCTCCCTTACTGTAGATATAGCTATTGTTATTTCACCTGCTCGGGTAGGAAGGTGGCGAAACATTGTTTCGCCTTGCCACACCATCTTCCTCTTGCTATTGCCAAGAGTGGTTGAGATAAGATGCAGATTGAGACAAGCAACACTCCCACGTCAACTTGACCCCGACTCTTAATGGCAAGGTATAGAAGTGTATCCCGATAGCAAGGTGATAATTCAACATCATTTGCATCTCCACTGCTTATGAACTTACTGAAGTACCATAAGATAGGGGAACATACGTTTTGATCTTTCTATCATTCAAAGCCCAGGACAGCCGTATAAAGCCCCGATACTAGGTATATGTACCTTCTGGCCACTGGAATATCCTTGATATTAGTTATGGGCCTATGAGTACGGACGAGAGTATGAACCCATACTCATTGACAAGAATAGGGGGAGCCCACAACGTAGCATTCACACCAAGAGGAACCACACGTCTTCCAGTACAGTTAAGTAAATATATATACAATTTCGAGGATAAGTAATATTATTACCTACGGCCAAGGGCGAGTCTCGATATCTCATAATGACTTGATAACCCCCTTTACTTCTCTCTCCTTCTCTTCCCCTCGGGACACCGGGCACCACCACCACCACCGCCACACACACACACAGACAGTGACAGAGCTGTGGTTTGAGTGATTATATCCAACAAACAGTGTCCTTGTGTTTCGGGCTCTGACCAACTATGGACCACGTACCCCTATCTCTATATGCCTGACGAAAAATTACATCAAACGCCGCCCAACCAGCTCAACCTGTTACCAGCTACCGGCCAGCCACAGTAAATCAGATGCAAATGACCAGAAGTCCCTCTCAATCGAGACCCCAAAAGAGAAAAGAGAAGCAATGCCAAATAAAACGAAAGGATCGCCATGCCTTGGGTGTGTCTGTTTGTGTGCGTGCGGCTCGATGGAGGTGGTAGGTAGGTTACGTTTCTTCGTTGTGTTGCGTGTGCGTCTCTGTGTGTATGCCATCCAGAACCCTGACCCGTCTCTAAGTAATCCCTCATCTACGTGAGTTCTCTGTCTGTTCTGAAAAGCGCTTCTAGTCCAGTATCCATGCACTATGTGGGTTCTTTGCTTACCGTACCACTCAACTCAAACAACGAGACTTGGCTACGAGATACCCTCGAGGCTCCAGTCGCCCTTGTGTATCCTCTCGAGCAGCTGTCGGCCCTTCTCGCTCAGCTCGGGCTTGCCGCCCTTATCCGTGACCTGGCTGAAGAAGACTGGCTGCCACGTCACGTTGTTCTTCTCCCGCTCCCTCGCCTTCTCTCGCTGCTTCTCCTCGAGCTCCTGCTTGACCGTCGTCGCCTTGGAAAACTGCTTGGAGTGGATGGCTTGGGTTACTCCATCCCACATGGTCAATGACTCGTTCTCCGCCTGCTTATCCATTGGCGGCAGGGTCTTGGGCGCAATTTCAAGCGGGTTCAAATCAATGATGACTGTCTGCTTCTCCGGCGGGTGCGAGTCCTGGAAGGAAAGTTAGTGATTAGGGAGCCAAATGAGCCAGCGAATATGAATAGGGTACGTACCACTGGCTTGGGGCCATGCGTGAACACGATCTTCTCTTTCCAATTTCCAGACAGTCTCACCAAAACATCCTTATCCGGTACATCCTTGATCCGAGTCTTGTCATCCTTCTCAGGGTCATACCTGAAGATAACTCCCTCGACCTTGTTCTGGGCCCGACCAAGCCAGCCGTCCTCGAGATATTGCAGGATCACCTTGATCTTGGTCTTGGGGCATGTGACGAAAGCCGCCTCGCCAACGCTGACGCTGAGCGAGCCGCGGAGAATGCCACCAAGATGCGCCGCAGGGTGTGTAAGCTGGTAGGTCTCGTTGTCGCGTTTCTCGAGGGTGATAAAGATGCCCAGGTTGTGCTCGCCAGGGGCCACCTTGATTGTGGTACCAGTGAACTTGGCTGAGATCTGATCGTATCCTCGTGCGTGGACGCCCTTCTCGGGACAGCTGATGTAAAAAGCACTGACGGGCGGGTGGTGCGAAGTCTGCTCCGTCAGGTAGGCAACGCGTGTTGTGCCCGAAGTCGGGTTCTCTGACATGGGAGGAACGGAGACTGTGGAGGCGGCAGACGAGATGACGCCCTTGCCCGACTTGACGGACGATGCGCTGCTTATGTTACCGGCAGCCTTCGCCGAGGGAGAGTTGATTGGGGGCGCATTGTTCTCGGGATCCCAAGTACATCTGAAGAACTCGCCGAGACATGAGTTGTATGGTTTGCAGGGCTTTCCCTTGACGTATTTTAAATCCTTAGTGAACCAGAAGCGCAACACCTCCAGCATGCGATCGACGGGCTCGTCGGCGGTGCCGATGGCGGCAAAGGCATTGGGGACGTCGAGATATGTCCAGTACTCGAGGTTCGGTCTGGGCTCGAGAAGTTGGGACGGGAGGGAAAATCGGACAGCTGCCAGATCGGCGACACCGATAAATCTGCGAAATCGGGATGCGTTAGACTCAGATCCGACAGAGTTGTATCGTTCACCATGGCGACATGGCGCAGTGCATGAGCAGTATCATGTTGTTGGGCGGCGGTTTTCAAGTCGTGTCCGTCATCGGCTCCGCAGCCCCGCGCAATATTGTTGGCCTGCGTAAGGGTGCTTGGCGGTGAAGGCTTTCGTGATGGACATGCGCAGATGCGCCAGTGTAGGGAGGACGGTAGGGTTGAAGCAGAAAGCGGGAAGCAAGCTCACCTTCTCAAAATGCCGATAAAAGTCCTCAGCTTTCCGCTGTCATTCTGAGGAATGTCCTCGTTGAGAGTTTCGGGCGCTGCTGTTGTGGACGCCATGACGGTGAATCCAGCAGAGTGGATGGGATTTGGTGACTTGGATTCTGCGGCTGATCGACAAGGCAAGACACGACACCCGGGGTCTAACAGTATAATACAGAAATATACTGGCGGCCGTTTGACGTAGAAGGGTTATTTGATGCAATCAAAGTCGTTGTCGTCGCCTTTGATTCTTTCGCAAAGGAAGGGGAAAAAGGCAGGGTTGACAGCTCGACTCGCGGATAGCGGAGATACTTGAAAGAAGATGTGACGTTAGCGCCTGCCCCTCGATAAGCAGCATCAATCCTTTCCCTCTCCAGTGGGTGAAGTGGAAGAGTGGCCCCCTAAATCAATACTGCCAGTGCGCTACCAGACAGTGCAGCAGTACACGTAAAAGCTTAGGCTTCAATAGGACTGGGGGTGTTTCGTGGTTGCCAAGCCCTCACCAACACTCTAACTCACCCTTTTTTTCTTCGCGGCCTTTCGAGAAGACGACGGACAACAGGAAGGAGGGGGGATGAGAATAGCCCCGTGGCCAGTGGTCAACGATCAATAGGATGGATGGGGATGGATGGAGGAAGGGTGTACGTATGGCTGATCAACTGACCTTATGCCTTATCGTCTGCCCGCCTGCGTGCCGCCGTCCGAAAGGTTAGTTCGTTTCAGTCACAGTGTGGGCAAGAGGCAAAATGTGCACGTCTCGAGGTTGTCGCCGCCCGTTGCGCGCCGTCACCGCCTGACTTATACAGTACGCGTTCCTGGACGGACCAGGCCAGGAACCCTGCAGATCTCACATCTTCTTTTTCCCTTCCTCCATGCTCCCCTCCAAGCCTTCCCCAACCCAAACGTCGGCTACTACAACGTTTCTAAAATCGGAAGCCAATCAATGCTCAACGTGGGTCCTCCCATTTGACATCAGCAACCCAATCGCGACTTCTGCGAAACCGAAACCGCCATATCGCTCGTAGCCAAATCGCACCGCGCAACTGCACATGCTAGCTGACGGTCTCCCCAGCGTGACTGCGATGGTGGTGGCGCCTCTTGATGTCATGTCCAACTCCCCACCTCTTGGGACGCGGCAAGGTGTCAGGTGGTGGTCAAGATATCGGCATCCAACAACCACCATCATGGCTGGCTGGAACTGGATGCATGGATTGACCCTATTCGTTATCAATGCACAGCTCGCGGACTCCTGCTTGTAACGCATCCACACTACGTTATTGACCAGGCCAATTACAGATCATTTTAACACTACCAAATTAGCTAACCATGCCCACGGGCTTGACAAGTGAGGCCTGTCTATGGATGAACCAGTCGATAGGTTCGCCGCAGCCTCACGATAATCGATATATGAGCTATGTTCCGTCCCAACAGGCTATTCCCCAGAAGTTGAGACGACTTGCTTTATTCTTATGAGGCTGAAGGGAATGGAAGTACTCACCACGTGATAATTAAGGAGAGGGAATATACTGTTTTCGCCTTTTTCATAGGGCATCCGGAACCCCGCTTGCGAGAAATGCTCCTGCGTAGGGAAGGTTCATCGCATCTTTACGTGTTTTACGGGCTGGATAACCATCCAGTGTCTACGTCTGCGACATGTCCTGATGTTTCGGGCTTGTCGCACATTGACAAGAGCTCTGGCTGGCGCAGGAGAGGTGAAGCTGGATATTCGCCACGAAACACCCAAAATGCTCATCCTACTTGGATTGATGTATAAGAGTCGCGACAACTGCATGGCAATACAGCTGCCCACAACAGCGCAACACTGGTACTACTACATATGAAATTGGTCGTGGGTCCGTCCACCTCATATGGCCAGAACACCCTGTCCAACAACCAGCATGGATACATGGCACGGCTCTGGTGTTTGCACTCAATAGTCTACGGAATCTGATTCCAGACTTCCGATTTGTTTGGCCTAGGCACCATTGGCGGGCGCTCCGTTTTGGACATTTCGCGCATTTAAGGATGCCTCCCCCAAGCCCGATCCCTGTGCATAGTTTTAGGGGAATTTTGATGATCGACATTCCCAGGTAAGTGCCGACAACGAGCGCTGCTCTTCGGACAGGCGCCAACCAATGCAGCATACCAATATGCATCGTTGGTATTGCACCAGCTGCATCTTCCCGATCACGTCTTGTTCTTTGTCACCAGTACCCTCCAAAACTTGCAGCGGACGATGAATACAGGAACTGCCCCGTGGTCTGCCTTCCCACGAACCGTGGCACCATCAAACCTTGAATACTCCTTCACCCAAACTCAACTCAGGAAAGCTGCCTCGGGGCTTCATATCTCTAAATTGACTGCTCTTTCTTTGACCGGGCCGGTGTAGCCTAGCGGTAGTATCATTAGCATTGTACTTAAAGGCAAGAGGGTCCAACTACTCCTGCGGTCACTTCTTCAACCCCTTTTCTGGATGATCCTTTTTTTCGCCGATTTGATTTTTTACCTCTGTATTCGCTGATGATCAACCGCAACGTAATCCAACCTTCACATTTTGATGGGATGTTACTGATTTCATAGAATCTTCTCTGCTAGGATTCTTAGGGGTCACAGCGATGGGTACAATGGCTTCATAAAGTACGCAACTCCCATATCGACTCGTGGGCTCCTCCTTTCTCGTCCTAGCCCTGTAGGCCCAAGCAGCTCATAACTATAGACAGCTCTATGGCGCACCATCGCCGCCTTCCTTGCGACGATGCTCATGGCTCGGAGCCAGCGCGTGCAAACCCTCGTCCACTACCTGCACTACCTGAGCTTGGCGCTCTCTGACCTCGTGCTCTACTTTGTCTCTATGATCTTCCACGTCTTTCACAATCGCCTTTTCAAAGCCGCGCATGTCTTCCTCAATCTGTTTCTCATGTTCGTGGATGTTTTCTGTCACTCCATGAGCGCGACCCTGCACACCACGAAAGTCGCATTAGTATCATCTAACCGTCGGAAGCTTAGGTGATTCACAACAGTGAGTACTGACCTCTACACGTTCCTTCAGGCTCTTGATAGTGCCGTCCAGGCCCGTCAGTTTGCTGGCGATCCCTTCGAGCTTGGACATGTCGAAGCCGCCGATCTTGCCCACGTTGTCTTGCTCGAACCGCCGCGAGTTGGTGACGGACGTGTAGCCGTCAGGGGTGTTGACCTCGATCTCCTCCTTGATGTGCGTGTACATCTTCTCGATGGTGCTCACCACCTGGTGCACGTCCAGCATGCAGCCCTCGCGCGAGAAGTCGCGTTCGCGCTGCTCGATATACTCGCGGATCTTCTTCCACTGGAGACAAGCCACAAAACCCGGACTGGTCAGTTTTATGAAGCAGATATCGGCCCTGGAACGGACTTTGCCAGGGCGGTAATTTCACGGAGCCACGAACCTCATTGCCATAATACTTGAGTCGGGCTGGGAGACCAGATCCCTTGAGGAAGGTGAGGAAACCCGCTATGATGGTGTTGATCGCACCGAACGCGGTGACAGCGTGGCTACTCGACCCAGCGGCGCCCATCGCTGTCAAGGAAGCGGCGACGATGATCTGCAGGAAGTAGCAGGCGTTGATGACAGTCGAGAAGACCTAGTCCCGGAAAGAAACACACATTCGAGTCAGTTTCTGCAGCGAGACAAAGGCACAGTCCGGGTCGCTGACCTTGAAGCTGTCTTTGGATTTCTGCTCCGAATGCACCACGCGCGCGTAGATGCCGATGTTGGAGGCGGGCCGCGTGCCTATGGGGTTCTTCTCCGCGAAGCCCAGCCTCGGCGCGTCCGTGATGCCCAGCATCAGGCGGAACATGGTGAGCGGGTCGTCGCTGGGGATCACGACGCCCTGGTGGTGATGGCCGCCGTCGTTCCCGTTTCCGCCGCCGAAACTCCGCGTGTGTAGGTGCTGGGCTGACGAGTTGGCTCCTACGGTGGATGACAACGGGGCCGAAGTTGTCGATGGGGCCGGGGCCGGTGCTGCTGTAGTTGCCGCGCTCTCTACGTCTGGTCGCAACTCGCCCTGCCGCGGCTTGCGCCTGAATAGTAGGCGTAGCGAGGATTCTATGAAGGAGGCCATGATGGATCGATGGGATCAGAGGTCCCCTCTTGTTCCTCGACTGTGTCAAGCTTTGGGGACTAGGATCCAAGAACGAGTTGTAAGTCTGATGATTAATGGAACAAAAAGGGAACTTTCCAGTGGCGAGCTCATGATATCAAAGGCAAGAGCGCGCCGTTCGGAACTAGCAATGATGCTGTGGATGCGCGAACTCGTTTCTTATGCGAACACAATGCGAGTCCCGTGTCTAAGTCTGCCGGTGTATTAATCTTGGGCGTCGATGGTTTTCGTTAGTCTCTCAAGGGAGGCCGAGGGTGGTGGTCCAGCTAGCCACTTGCCATTTGAACCTGGCTTGCTGGGTCGTCCCCGGCAGCCAATGGCGACCCGAGCCTCCCGTTAAGGTTGCTGCGGGCTGGGCGTTGGAGACTTGCGGCCTAGCGCGCCAAGAATATCAAATGCGCAGATCGGCACGTCGGACCACTGCCGTTGTTTTGTCATTTGCCTGGTCGAGTTGCCGGCAGGGATAAGGGTTGTCACAACATGATAAGGAGGACACACACCTGAGGACTGATAAGAGAAGGAGCTGGGCTGAACAAGCAATCAGGTAGGGTGCTGTTGACGTCGGGGTGGCTGATCCCATGCATATTAATTTTGGCATCATGCATGCACCTGCCTCGAACGGCTAAGATGGGGTTCTCCAACAAAGCTGAACTTGGCTACGGACGAATCAATGCCCATCGGCTGGCTTACCGTGTGGTCGGTATTAAGCGGTATCGTTTTTAAGGCTGCCCAAAGACAAGGTGGTTTTTTGCAGCCCCTATCCTAATTGGTCTCATTGTCCCAACTCGAACTTTCATGACGACTATCAACGTTCGTTCACCAAAGAACTTGCCCTGGAAAAAGTAAATCTTCTGGAAATACAGGTGGGTACTTTACATCTCCTGCTTATTTATACCTTTCTATCCATCTAAAATCACGGCCTCTGATACGATAACAATAGCCAGGGGCTCAGCGTGTAAGTGACAAGATCCTTTGAATTGCAATTGAAATGCAGAGGTGGATAGCTAGCATTAAAAGCAGCATGAATACATCACAGTAAGCCCAGTTTGGCAGCGTTTGGTCCTCGTGCCGTCTTTCTATATGGCACCTGATATAGTTACAGCGACGCTTGGTGCGCTTGACTCACAAACGATGGGTCTTGTAAGGGGTTTGCGGATGTTTAGCTGCGGCTCTTTCAAAGTTTAGGGTTCATAACCAAGGAATTTACATTGGCTGCTGTTCGGAGGTTAAGATATTCTGTGGTTTTCTGTAACTGTGAGCAGTACCCTTTTGATATATTGGGTAGACTCCAATTAGAGTTTCTTATACTATTGGTAGCAACCAATCACAACAACAGCTCTAACTAGACATCCTTTCCAGCACATTGGGAATGACATTAACTGTGTGAAACTCATGTCCTACCGGAGAAACCTGAAACAATAAGTACAATAACCCCATTGTGCGTGACATTAATTTTGTCCCATTATTGTTTATGAGTTGCGCCCAAAAGGTGTTTCCGAGTCCACCATGGGAGAACTAAAGCACCTCTGGGACGAGCTCGCCCGCAACAAGGCCAATAAGAGTACATCGAAGAAATGGGGGTTTACAATCTACCTCACCGACTATAGCAACAAAATACTCTGCAAAGAATATTTGAAACACCTACAGAGCGCCATTGAATTCAACATCAACCCCCTCCAAAACTCCGGGCCCGTCTCTGACAAGAAAGAGACCGACGACCCTGATGATGAGAAGAAGAAAAAGAAGGCCCCCAAGAAGACCAAGAATACGGTGATCAGGAATGCTTTTAAGTTCGTCGTCATAAAGGACAGCAACATCGAGGGCTATACTACAGCACAAGTTCGCCAATATCACAAGCAGAAGATCCGGGAGTACCTCGACTCTGAGCCCCATCTACCTGACGGCAACGAACGCACCTCAAAGAAGAGAAAGATCAACCATATCGAGGAAAGACCACCGGCCCGAGAGAAGGAGGCAGAAGAGGAACCAAAGTGTACGGAACTAGCGAACCAAAGAAAAAAGCGATTTGCATCACCAAAACCGACATCACCACCAAAAGAAAAGAAAGAAGATCAAGATGAAGATCAAGATGGACAAGATGACGAGGGTAAGAAGACAAAAGAGAAAACGAAACGGCCACCCCCGCGCGAAGAGCGCTTCGGCCAGGTCTGGCAGGACTACTTCATCCACGTCGACAGCGCCGTCCTGGAGAAGTTCCAAGAGTTTACCGAGGCGCGGGATAGAGAGGCGAGGTACCTCCTCAACCCCAAGCTTCACGCGTACGACGACGCAACGCGCATCGTCGCCATCGTGGGCGAGGCCGAGCGCTCCGACTACCGGCTGCGCGGCCTGTCCTCCTGGTGCCGCCACACGAGCGTGCACGACCGGAGCGTGCCCGAGCTGTCGATGGACTGGCAGCTCGTCGAGGCCTCGTCCCTGCCCGCGCTGTACGACCACCTCAGCCGTCGGCCGCTCGGGCGGGCGCAGCTGCTGGCGGCGCCTCCCGGGGGCGGCGGGGACGGAGGGACGGGAATATGTCGGGGGCCGCTGAATGATGGGCTATATACGACTGTTGGCAGCCTGGTCATCGAAGCGGCGGATCATGGGCCGTGGTATGAGCTTTTCTGTTTCCCGCCTTCTGTCAACAGTATGTAGATGCCGTGTGGATCTCGGTGGCCGCTGGGGAGGGTAGCTGCTCTGATGTTCATGAAGAGGGGCCTCGTGGGTTTGACACTGCAGGCTTCTCGTAATTGAGACTGGAACGTCGAAAATCAGTTGCGAGTTGGCAGACCTTCTTCTATTGTCAGCCTGCATATTTGTGGCTTGGGCATGCATACGACCAACATGCAGGGGCAGCAGCTAGCCTCTTTTCAGAGGCCTCATTTCGTAGTAAGCCATGACCCCTCATCCCTGTAGGTGCATCTCCGCAAAAGTCCAGCTGATCATATCTGTTCCATCACGTCTGGCAGGTCTCTTTTCCAACTTCTCCAATCATCTTCTCGTGCCTCCCGCACCTCTTCCTGAGTCTCCAATCAGCAAAATATATGGACCTATGCCATGCCAAGATATGTTGCTCAGCCGGCCCGCCATCCAGCCCTGATGTATGATGGCCCCGAAGACGTCTCAGACGACCCAACGACATCAGGTGCAGACTGTCAATCGCCGGCACGTGATAAAGCTTCTAGCAGCAGCTCAAAGACAAAGAAAAGAGACATCGAGCAAGATATGCTCGAGGTACTTCAAGCGATACATGACAATGGCAAGCGTCAGATTGAGCTTCTCGAAGCGGTTGCGTCAAGTCAGAATCTCTTGGATAAGAAGGGGCGCATAAGGAAACGGAGAAAAGCGGCCGAGGGGGAAAAGAAGTTATCAGGAACCCCAAGCCACGGAAGACAGATGACGAGAGCTGTGCAACCTGGAACGCTGTCCCGTTTATCGACAAAGCCGTGGACCTGTTTACAAGCACCGACGAGGATGACAAGCTATCCAAGATCATAATACTTGGCATAATGGGCGCCGGATCCTCTTCAATAGAAACGTTCGATGTGGCTGACCAGTCTTGGGATTTTCTCTGGCGAGGGCGTTACGAGACTCACATCAGCGTACTGGTTACATTGGAAAAGAGATGGGATTACGCCGTAATGGGAAGGCCAGACAAACTGCGAAGATACCTCGAGGACCTTCGAACTATGCGCGAACAACTCGAAAGCAGGGAAAGAAACCTCCAGCCATGTTTGTCATTGAGGCGTGGTGGAAACTCGATACGACTCAAGTTTGCTCAGCCCTACTCAGATTCAGACCAATTGGACTCGGACGTGGCTGCATATATCATGCAGAATTGGCACAAGGGAATTGTCGCCCGCTTTTGGCCGTATGCGAAGATCATAGGCGGCAATGCTGATGATTTCGAGTATGCAAGGCGGCTCGAGCCCGTGCCGGTTCGATTCAATGGTCACAACATCTTCCAATTCCAACAAATTGGTATGGTGATGGAGTTCATGGGTGTCCAAGCCCCGGGAGGCCCTACATTGGTGAACCTCCAGGAAGTGTGGGAATTCATCCTTGTTTTCGTATGTTCTTGGAAGGTGGCACAGCGGGTGAATGAGCCATATCCATCTCGTGATAGGATCCTATCCTACCCGCAATGGATTTCACCGAACGACTCTGACCAGGTGACGCGCTTAGCACTCTGCCACTTGAAGCATATGATGCGGGTTTTCTCCCCGCTTCACAGCAACAATCGATCAAATCCAAGGCCCGTGGATTCGGTTGGGCTACAAATGTCCCGTGTCACTGGAGGTTTGGAGAGAACGGGCACGATGAAGACGAGCCAGGGGTTTGTTCGACTCTTGGAGCTGACAGAAAAGAGGGCTGGGCTGATGATGACGACCACTATCGATCGAGATCCGCCCGTGTTTAGACTCTTCTGTCTGGCAGACTGGGAGGTGCATGGCCGAGATATTTACAAGAATATTAGCCCTGACGAGGTCATGACACGCAGGTGGTATAGGGGAATTGCCCTCTTCCAGGAGGCACTTTTGGACTGCTTCGAGTTCTGGAACACAGAATGGGAGAGAACTATGAATGCGATAGATGCCGAATTGAAGGTACAGGTAAGTCTTGACCCCATAAAGCTTATCACAAGAGTTACAGTCCCGCTAACCCTTCGTAGCTCGAAGACATATTTGATCCCACAACTAGGACACGTTTGATGTTCGAGTCGATGTCCGACAGCAAGTTCGAACAATCTGAGACGTACTTCTTCGTCATTGAACTCCTTCGAATCGCTTCAGATTGGATTACGGAGGCAACGGCGGATCTAGACGGCTTGCGCCTGCGAGCCTGCAGCCGTATGAACTGGAAGCACAAAGATGCTTATGCATTGATCGAGACCCGATGGCAAGAAGTACTTGGAGTGGCCAACAAGTATCAAGGCGATCTGCTGAAAAGGATAGAGAAGAAAAGAGAGGAGGTTTACAGTTTGCGTGAAGCAGTAAGTGTCAACATAACCATAATAATAGGAGTTGGTTCGATCCGTTTTCTTGACTGCCACTGACACAATATAGCTCTTCAACGCCACATCAGTACGGGAGGCGACCAAAGGAACACACATTAATGAGTATATACTGGTATTTACCGTCATGACAGTGCTTTACCTCCCTTTGGGGTTTATGGCGGTGAGACAATCCCTTATACGCCATCGTGATGTGGATCGTAACTGACTATTGGGTGTCTACTCAGACTCTCTACGGCATAGATATGTTTGACTTCGAGGTGCCTGGCCAGACGACTCAGTTCGCCGTTACCACAACTGTCGTATCGGTGGCTACATATTTGGCAGCTTTGGGGCTCCTGTATGGAGTAAGACGCCGACGCAAAAAGGGCAGCTATCGTGGAGTATGGGGGGAACTCATAAGAGATGCCGCGATTACAATTGGTCATGCGGCAAAATCGTCCCCATTCAAGAGAGCGTTCGGTGTACAGACTGGGTCGGTCGTAGACGAATACGATGCCCAAGAGGGAATACCAGAAAACTTGAAAGGGATATTCTTCACTGACACGGAACAACACACCGGGGCATCGGAGAAGCAACAACCCCAAGGGTGGCTGAAGTATGACAGGTGGATGAGAGATAGACTACGAGGTCGCGGGGTCGGTCACGGTACTAGTGCGGCATGATTGAGTGATGAAGAGAGGCAGGGAAATGATTGGAAATCTTCGGACTGGTAATCTTCAGCTAGTTAGATCTCTTCTTATCTAGTACATGGGATTTAATTTCTGAACCTCGGGTGCGCGCTACCTGCGTACTGAGATGGGCTTGAGGCAAGATTCATGGATGGTAGAGATCGCTTCGGGTGACCTCTCTCAGGGGCTATAGTTTGGTCTTATAGCTTAAGTGTCTCCAAGAATAATCCAGACACGTCATGTTCCAGAGACGAGACTATGAAGAAAACTCCTTGCAGGAGTGTCCTTTGGGAAATGACTGCTTTAGATAAACCGACGTTGCGAAGTGATGATTGGTTTGATTTGGTGTATTCTTTAACAAATTATTACCAATCGTTCTGCCCAAGTATAGCAAAGAGTATCATTGGTGAGTCCTCACCCACATAAGTGCCCGTCCTTACTTCCTGAGCCAGTCATCCAGTTTCTTGAACTACTCCAGGCAAAGAGGCGGTTCAATAGGAGCACAGGAGACGTGCAAGAAATAGCGCTCCAACGACCATGATAATACTGAGCACTACTAAACCTTCATTGCAGGTCAGCTTATGTCATAGGCACGCGAGTAAATGGTGAGGGTAGTGTATAAGTGAGTTTACGGTGGTTTGAATGAACTTACGAGGTGATAGTCCGCCACAAGCAGGAGCAGGCCTGGGAAACTCGGGTGTCTTTTCTGGAGACTTTCTTTCGCGGGATCTCTCACGGGGCTGCGGTGATAAGTGTTCCATCTCCGTAGGAAAGATGCTTTCCAGTACATCCTTACATGTGATAGTGATCGAGGGCTCCAATCCGGACTCTTGGGTCTCCTCGTGTTTGCTCAAGAGGTCTGCCAAGAAGCACTTAGCCCTTGTAGACAGTATCGCTTCGGACCTCCATCTGAATCCACACCATTCCCGTTGTACCCCATTATCGAGTCTAAAATGACCAAGATTGATGCGATCGTCTTTGCTGCCTCCCCGCAACATGCGATGTAGCTCTTCCCTTTTGGCTTTGTCTTTGTCCAACATCCAGACGAGGAAACAGGCTGGGCGTATACCGTGATTGAGGAAGGCTGCAATCAATGGCCAGACCTTCGACGGCAGGGGCGGCGACTCGGCATATCTTCGAAGTATGACCGCATCTGTACCTTCTACCCAAACTCCTAGAAGACAGAGCCATAGACTTTCGAATGATGAGGCCCCAACTTTAACTGATATGTGCCTTGACGCAATGCCGCTCTCCAAGAGAATTTCAACAACCTCTTGGCAACCTGAAACCCCTCGAAGAACACCGTCAAGAGTGTTATGAAGAAGAAGGTTGTGATACACTTGGCTGACGCACCCCAGTTGATTATGGACCCGAGTCCATTCAACATACTGGTCCAGTCCGTAACGGCAAGCGATCATCAGAGCTCTTGGAAAAGATCCTAGCTTATCCTGTTTGATAGATATCATCTGCTGCAAGTCCCAGCATGGAGCGTTGTTCATAGTTCCAAGGTCGATGGACCAAAGAAGTTGTGAAAAGATATCGTCAAGCCTCTTGTGACGTATGGAAGTTGCAAGCTTTGTCCAACGAATTAGAAACATCATACGCTCCGAGAATTCGCTGTATTGGGGTGAAAATGGCCACTCTTCCAAGCTTAAATATTCGCCATGCCTATAATGGAGAACGTAGTTAGTTATAAGACTCAAGAACTGTAACAGTTGGGGAAGGAAGTGTACATAAGTCTATGGGCATCTCTAGATACCATCCATGCCATGACGTTTAAAATGTGATCTCTGCTGATTCCGAGCGCAGTCAATTGCCGTTCTGTATGTCGTTCCAGATATTCGGGAATAGACCTATGCAGAAATTCTACAGTCCTACCCAATTGTCCGTAGTCTGCAACTTCAAGCAAACCTAAGCAGCGACCTGATACCTGGGTCTCTGCGACGGTTAAGAACTCGCTATCATATTCTTCAGACTGGTATGGCCCCGCAATGGCCCTCTGAAAGGTTTGGTTGAGAGTCAGCCCAGAGTCCATTGCTATGAAAAGGCAACCGGCTGCAAACAGAGAGACAAAAGCGGTATCATATGTCCTGAGTTTGAGGTAATCGTTCCTTGGCTCCTCGGCAAGGACGATGGCCAAGAGGATATAAACCTCCTTGCGGTAATGGTCTTGGTCGATTTCGTGGAGTATTCGTTCAAAGAGTCCCTCCAACGCTCTCGGAGTTTCTAGTATCCTGGCCTGAAGTTTCTCCAGGGGGTCGTGGTTGCTCAGCCCACGTTGAATAGATTTGATGACCAGAGAAACCCAGAGGAAAACACCATCAGCACGGTTGGCGAGCTGTTTCATCATCGATTCACATCCGTGTTGGCTTTTTTTTTAAAGATGTTGGAAAGATATGTCGTCCATCAACGTGCCATTGATATGATTCAGCATGTCTCTGAATGTAATATCCTGCAACCTGATTCGGTGTACAGCGTGGATGCTTTCAAAAGCTGGAAGCTGTCGGCTCGAAACACAGGCTTTGACCTGACCGTTAGAGGCTTCTATCCAGCCCATCATCTGTCTGGCCAGATCCGAGTGGTTGATGTTCTCGGCTGCCTCCTCAAATTCGTCCAGACCATCAAGGAAGAGGCAAATCTTGTAAGGAGCGAGGCTTCTGTGGCGTTGAAACCCAAGCAACCTATCAAAGGCTGCTGACATGTCTTCAGTACCAATGTCGAGATCCTCCAGTAGGTCAATGCTGAGCTTGGTCTGATATTGGCGGGGAAACAGATCTCGTGAAAGTTCAGGGACAGCTTCGAGTATTTGCGCCACAATACTCTGTTTCAAGCCTCGAAGGGTATTCTGTCGCCAATCCCCACGCTTCCAAAAGAAGAACTTGACCACCACCAACGATTCAGAGCCCGTCCATCTGTGGAGAAGTGCCCTTGTTTGTTCGTGCTTCGTAATAAACTTCATGAGCGTCGACTTTCCCGCGCCAGGCTTCCCAGCAATGTGGAGGATACCGCTGCCAGTGCTTAACCACGATTGAATATTGTCCTTTGCCCGGATCATTTCCTCGGGCATTTCTAACTGGCCCGAAGACCCTTCAGGTTGTCCATGATCATCATATATCCATTGGTATGTGAATGGTGAGGCATCAAGCACCTCATCGTACCGAGAGTTCCGTACGTTCAAGATTCGAAGGATTCTGTTGGTATTGAAGCGAAAGATGGCCTCGCCAGTCGCGATTTTCAACTTATCAAAAATGAGAACCAAGTCCTTCCCCGAATCTTGCTCAAACTGATTTTTGATAGTTTGGAGATCGTTTTGTATATGTTGAGAGTCAGAGCCGGACTTTTCCAGGATCTGAACAATTGCTCCGACCTGTTTGCTGTTTTACGTTCATCAGTATATATGCAGCACTGAAGCATGGGTTCGAGAGACTTAGCCTTCCGACAACTGGAAAACGCACCTGGTGTTCGTCACTAAAATCATTTGCAAAGTGTCTCTGCACTCCTTGAGCTTCTCCAACTGCGCCTGAATGCTGCTCGCCTTGAATATCGACTTGAAGGCTGCTTTCGTACTATGACGGAGGCTTCCGGGCTTTCGAGCTTTGCAATCTTCGAGGATGATTCGCAATGCCTTGATAGCCACGTGGCTTCTCTCAAGCACTTCTTCAAGACGTCGATCCAGATCGGTCTGCGCTATCTTCTCACCACTATTAACCAGTTCGTTCCTAATTTGTTCCATGTCTGCAACATGGAGTTCAATCCGGACATGGTTATCCTGCTGCCCGTTGGCATCTTCGTGAATATTCTTGATTATTTTCCCAGTCTTGTAACCACGTTCGACCAGGTCGAAAACGTTACAGACCAAGGACAGCACGCTCAAGGGATCCATAGCGCCTTGGCTGCTTGGGCTCTTGGCCCTCCGAGATTCCAGAGATTTTCGAGGCAGAGAGGCTCGCAAGTAATGCGCAGGAGGACAGAGGACTTTGAGAAGGTGTGCGATTTTCTGTTGTCGTGAATGTCTATGTTTGATGATCAAATGTTGTCAGCAATTGGCGGCTGCGTGCTGTTACGCACAGCCCAATCATATTGCTGACCCCGCCCGTCATCAGACAGGGTAGCAACTCGTTCATAAGACACGTGCAGCTGTAAGCATTGCCAGGCGCCCTGCACATCTCAGTACTGCCTACTCACCTCGGAATAAGTGGTGGGTAAGCATATATAGTAAATTTCGCAAATGGTGGGCGACCGTAAGATAGTATACCTTTATATACCTACGTTTTAAGAGTTTAAGTCATCAGTATTTCTTTTCTCTAATTTATTAACGTATGATATTTTTATACACTAAGCTCTTAGGAAAGCTAATAACATAATACTATAATAATAAAATTGAAAGTCTATATGTATCTAGAGTAGGTAGTTTCTACTCATTCCCGATAAGGAGAGTGGCATCGAATATAATTATATTACTCACTACCTACCCGAGAAGTAATTGCGCCTTGCTTGCAGTCTCGTATACTTTATTAGACGTTAACGAAAGCCTCACTTGACATGCGTCCCGTGCTTGGCAACCCCTCTGAATGCCCTCTGTCAAAAGCTTTCTGGTTCGGATATCCAGGTCATTTGCGGACAGGATTTCCCAACCTATAAGCCCAAGGCTTCCTGCGGAGGTCTTCTGTCCCCAACGTCATTGGTGCTGATTGGAAAAGCCAGGTCGATTGAGCCAACTTAAAGAAGATGAGTCTCAGGTAAAGCGTCAAACTCGAGCCACCATGTCATAACACACACGCATCATCAACCTCAACAAGAACGCCCGCAAATGGCATTAATCAGCGTGATTTTAAAGAGAGACATGATTTTGCCGAGTCTGGGTGTCAGACTGCCGAATGTTTGTCTCGGGGAGGATCCCCGACCCCGAGCCTCCTGTTTGCAGTGCCAAGCATGCAGGCAGTGCCTTTGGTGGTCTTGGCATGCGCGGCAAGATCAGTTCGGCAACGGAAAGCTTGCTGCCATTGCTCCTTTCTAGAATGAAAATCATATGGGAACATGATAGTGGCTATGTCGCCATAGTTGGGGTAACTTTTCGGATTTATACGATGATAGTTGATTCCTTCAAGAAAGCTGCGACGTGGTGAGTCTTGACAAGCAGCTCCACCAAAAAGGGATCGTGATGCCAATTCGACTCCCAAGGTGCGGAATGACCCAGCCGGTCAACCGGGCCGTTGGCCCTTTAGCCTGAAGTCTGACTTCGAAAGTCACGAGAAGAGGTTCGACACATTCGATCAATTCACGCTTCTCATAATCCCCCTTTTTTCTTACTCTTACACATTCCGCCTCTGAGAATCCAAGTTGTCCGTGATAAAGGGCATAATTGACCTGGGCCAGTCACTGCTAATCATCAAGAACACCCTCATCGAAACTAGACAAGACATCGCCCGGAGAGCGGATCCCCGTTAACACTAACATCAAAAGCCACAACCATGGCACCCCCTCTGCTAGGCCCGACCGAGGACGGGAGCCGGTACGAGCTGCACAGTCCGACGGCGCTGCCCAAGGCGGGCGGCTTCCTGTGGAACCAGCGGATGATGATCCAAATGACGTGCCGGGGCTACGCCGTGGCCCAATTCATGCAGCCGGAGCCGGCCAAGTACGCGCACGCGCCCAATCTCGAGGCCAAGACATTCATGCAGCCCGAGCAGGCCTACTACGCGCACCACCCGGGCCGTTTCGTCTACGTGAAGGATGAAGAGACGGGCGATCTATTCTCGGCGCCGTACGAGCCCGTGCGCGCGCCATTGGACAGCTACGTCTTCTCGGTGGGGAAGGCGGACCTAACGTGGAAGGCCGAGTACCGCGGGATCCGCGTCGAGATGACGCTGGTGATCCCGACGGACGACGTCGCCGAGCTCTGGAGCGTGCGCGTGATCAACACGTCAGGAAGGCCCCATCGGGTCAGTGTCTATCCCTACTTCACCATCGGCTACATGTCGTGGATGAACCAGGGCGCCGTCTACCGCGAGGACCTGGCCGGCATCGTGGGCACGAGCATCACGCCCTACCAGAAGGCGCCCGACTACTTCAAGAACAAGCTGCTCAAGGACAAGACGTACTTCCTGTGCGAGACGGCGCCCGACGCCTGGGAGGCCATGCAGGAGGCCTTCGAGGGCGAGGGAGGCCTGCACGACCCCAGCGCGCTACGAGAGCCGGAGCTCAAGAAGGGCGACGCCTTGTACGAGACGCCCGCGGCCGCGGTGCAGTACCGCGGCGTGGAGCTGGGCGCGGACGAGCAAAAGGAGTACCGGTTCCTGTTCGGCCCCGCGCTCGACGACGCCGAGATCCGGGCCATGAAGGCAAAGTACTTGAGTGCCGAAGGGTTCGCCAAGACGGCGGCCGAGTATGCCGCCTATATCGAGGCGGGCAGCGGATGCCTGCGCCTCTCGACGCCCGACGCGCAGCTCGACAATCTCGTCAACCACTGGCTGCCGCGACAGTCGTACTACCACGGTGACGTGAACCGGCTAACGACGGACCCGCAGACGCGCAACTACATGCAGGACAACATGGGCATGAGTTACATCAAGCCGTCGGTGGCGCGGCAGGCCTTTGTGACGGCGCTGTCGCAGCAGGAGAAGTCAGGGGCCATGCCCGACGGCATCATCCTGGTCGAGGGCGCGGAGCTGAAATACATCAACCAGGTGCCCCACACGGACCACTGCGTCTGGCTGCCCGTGGCCCTCGAAATATACCTGGCCGAGACGGGCGACTGGGCGCTGCTGGACGAGCCCATCCGCGACGGCCACGGCGACACGTACACGGCCTTCGAGCGCTTCTCGCGCGCCATGGACTGGCTGCTGTCGGACGCCGCGCGCGACGAGCGGGGGCTGCACTACATCGCGCAGGGCGACTGGTGCGACCCGATGAATATGGCGGGCTGGAAGGGGAAGGGGGTGTCGGGCTGGCTGACGGTGGCGACGGGGTACGCGCTGAACCTGTGGGCCGACGTGTGCGCGCAGCACCGCCCGGGCCTGGAAAAGACGTATCGCGAGGGCGCCGCCGACGTGAACAGGGCGGCCAACGCGCACTTCTGGGACGGCGCGTGGTTCGCGCGGGGCATCACGGACGACGGGGTGACGTTCGGCGTGAAGGGCGACCGGGAGGGCCGGCTCTGGCTCAACCCGCAGGCGTGGGCGCTGCTGGGCGGGGCGGCGGCGACGCGCGAGCAGCGGCGCTCGCTGATGGAGCAGGTCGAGGCGCAGCTGGGCACGCCGTACGGGCTCGTCATGTTCGCGCCGCCGTACACGGCCATGCGCGAGGACGTCGGGCGCGTGACGCAGAAGTACCCGGGCCAGGGCGAGAACGGGTCCGTGTACAACCACGCGGCCGTCTTCTACATCTACAGTCTGTACGCGCTGGGCGAGCGGAGCCTCGACGATGGCGACGAAAATGAGAAGGCGGAGATCGCCGACAGGGCCTACCGCTACCTCCGCCAGATGATCCCCGGCCCCGACGAGGCCGACTACCGCCAGCGCGGCCAGCTGCCCGTCTACATCCCCAACTACTACCGCGGCGGGTGGCGGGAGCTGCCGCGCACGGCGGGGCGGTCGAGTCAGCTGTTTAACACGGGCACCGTGTCGTGGGTGTACCGGTGCTTCATCGAGGGTCTCTGCGGCTTGCGCGGCGATCCCCGCGGCTTGCGTATCCGCCCGCAGCTGCCCTCGCACTGGGATCACGTCCGGGTCGAGCGTAGATTCCGTGGCGCCGTCTTCGACGTCGATATCCGTCGGGACTCTGACGTCCGGGAGGTCACGGTCGAGCACGAAGGCTCGGTCTTGCCGGAGGCTCGGTTCACGGGGATCGAGGCGGGCAAGACGTACAAGCTATCTGTGAGAGTACCGTAGAGGTGGGGAAGGGAACCAGAGCGAGTGAGCGAGTATGAGTTAGAAGAGATGGGCCGCCGTGAATATTCTCGGCATTTTCAACGTCGTAGTAGAATGTCTTGGACAAAAAAGCCCCATTGACTTGGGCACCAACACTCCTTGAGTAACCCTACACAGACTCGCCCCCTTGACCAATGGGTTTTCGGGGAAAATACGTGCCAGCTACCATAGTACAGCATAAGTACATAGCTTAATTTGACCGCGAGTGAAACTGAAGCCTCGAAGAACCCTGAAACCCCCATCACCGTACCACGATAGCCCAACCAATCCATGACGATGAGACCAAGGCATCGTTTCTCCGAACATTTCGCATGGCTCATCCACCGATTGTTCGACTTGGGTTAAAGGATAACAGTTTCCTGTCAGGCCAGTTGCCCGAGTCTAAATCACGGCTCAGGAATGCCCGTCAACCTGGGTGGCGCCGACTGTCATGAGACGTCACTGCAAAGAGCTGCTTACGAGCCATACATCCTGATTGCGGCTTAGCATGGTGCATCCAATCAGCGAGGGGCCATTTCCCTTAGACTTCACAAAAGTCAAATTCTTGAGGATGGCGGCGACCAAGCACTATGATTGGGTTCAAGATGAATATAGCCCAGCATAACTCCACACCACCCGGACTGCCCCTACGCCCGGCTTCTAGTACAATGCAAGCGAACGCGATCGATACCAGTTGCCAAATGCCGGCTCTATATGTTTTTCGTATTATGGCTATAGATATATCCACACACGATGTCCAATCACGCACGAACTCAGTATCCAAACCCCCTTAATGGCCATTTCCAGAAACCCCATATCTGCCCATCCAATGTCATCCCCTTCAGGGCAACCAATCAAATCCCAAAGCTCCCCCGCACCGCGGACCCGAACCGCTCGATAGCCACCGCCATCTGCTCCTCGGAGGCGGCCGCGTACGTTGTGCGGAAGAACAGCCCGGAGAGGGGCTTGTCGTGCTCGGCGCGGAACCAGGACCCGCGGCAAGCCAGGACGCCCTTTTCGATGCACGAGTCGAAGATCTCCTCCTCGAGCTGCAGCAGCGTCTTGGTGGCCGCGTGCGGGTGGCGCGTGTGGTCGACCTTGAGCCACAACTATACAGGCGTAGATGGTTAGTATCTTTCTCCGTCAACAAAAGGAAAGCGGAACTCACAAACATGCCCGCCGCCGGCGGTGTCCACGAAACCACGTCGCTCGGCAGGAACCGCTCGCAGGCGCGCAGGATGGCGTCGCGGCGGCCGCTGTACTCGTCGCGCAGGTGCATGAGCCAGCGCAGGTAGTTGGCGTGGCCCCACTCCTCGTCGAGGAGCTTGTAGAGGACGGCCTGGGAAAAGCCCGAGGGCCCCTGGCTGCAGCACTCGGCGTGGCGGATGTAGCGCTCGATGACCTGCTCGCTGGCCGTGACCCAGCCGACGCGCGACCCGGGCACCACGACCTTGCTGAACGAGTCGTGCCGCATCACCCGGCCGTCCGTGTCCATGCTGAGCATGCTGGGGATCAGGCTGCGCAGGAAGGCCTCCACGTCGTCGTCGGAGTCGGGGCTGGCGGGGGAGGCGCCGTTGGGGGTTATGCTCAATGTCGATGTCGTCGATGATGACGATATCTCTTGAGGCGCTCGTGCCGTCGTTGTTGCCGCAGCCCCGTTGTTAGCACTACTGCCTCCCGGCTGATACGGCTGCATCTGCAAGAAGTAGTACGGCTCGTCCTCAAAGATGAAGACATCGTGCTTCTGGCAGACCTTGTAGACCTCGCGCCGCCTCTGCTCGCTCTGCGTCGCGCCCGTGGGGTTCTGGCCCGAGGGTACCGTGTACAACACGCGCGGTCTGCGGGCGCCACCGCGGGCCTCCGGGTCCCAGTTGGACAAGAGCTCGTCCATGGCGGATGGCAACAGACCCTGCTCGTCCATGGCCACCCCAAACACGCGCAGGCCTAGCGGCGCGGCCGTCTCGAGCGCCGTGCTGAAGCTGTACTCCTCGGTGAGGATGCCGTCGCCGCGTGTGCGGTCGCCGAACATACGGTACGCCGCCTCGAGGCTGCCCGTGCTGCCGACCGTCAGGGCGCAGCGCCAGTCGGCGTAGGGCGGGGCGTGCGCGAGCTCCGTGTGCTCCGTGACCCAGCGCAGCAGCTGCGCGGACCCGATCGACTGCCCGTAGTTGAGTGCGATGGACAGGTCCAGGACCCCGTCGGCGTCGCGCACGTCGTGCTTGCCGATCGTCACCTGCTTCAGGTCGCTGGTGTGGCTGAACCGCCCCGCCGGCGTCGGCACCTGCATGCTGAGCGACTCGAAGGGGAAGTTCTCCGCCGACGGCAGGCCGCCGCCCAGCGAGACGAGGCCGGGCTTCTTAAGGTGCTTGGCGGCCTGCTTGAGCACGCAGGGTCTCCGCGCGGCGGACTCGGTACTCAAAAGGTCTGTACCATCTGATTAAGACCACGCTTCAGTTAAAAGGGAAATATGGAAAGGCAACTTACGGTCCCATCGTTTTGCCTTGGGCTTGTCTGATGATTGCTATAATGGAAATGTAAGCTTGTATATATGACTAATCGGCCCGAAATATCTGCCAATGAGGGTACATCATCACTCACGGGAGCCTTAAACATGTCACTGTCCGAGTAGGACGCCGTCGGCGCATCCAGCTTGTCGGCCTTGGCTCGACGGGCTCTTATCCCCGCGAGCGTGAGAGGCTCCGGCGCCTGCTTGCCGACGTGAGCATCCTCGGCGACCAGGCCGTGCCCACCCACATTACTCGGGCTCATATTCCCCGAATGCGTCGAGAAACGCCGTCGGGTAGCAGCAGCAGTCTGTCTCGTCGTCGAGGTCCCGCCCACAGAAGCAGCAGCAGTAGACGATCGTCTCGAGTGTGTGGCGGCGGCGGCGGCGTAGGCAGTGGTGACGACAGCTGATGCCAATGTTATGGATGTGGTTGTTGTTGGCGGCGAGAGGGTTGATATAGGAATTGGCGGTGTCAGTGGCGGTGTCCAGCTGGAATGACGAACCCGAGAACGGACGAGGGTCATGGCTGGGCCCTCCCTTGATATAATAATAAGAACCCCGACTTGAGCAAGATATGCAAAAAACACTGGACTGGACTGGAACTCTAAACAGGGAAATAGTACCCGACCCGATTCTATGCACGCACAGCTTATCTGACCCGACCTGAGAGACCTGAGACCTCCGGGTGACGCGAAAAGAGCAAGCCGATCATGTATTCATTACCAAATCCCTACTGGGCAGAAACCATGGCTGGCTGCGCTGGTCTAAAGGCGCGAGGCGGTCGCGGGGTCGACGTCGTCCAACGAGCATCCCGGTCTCTGCCCAATCGCATGTGGCGGGGGACTGCAGGCAGACCAACCTTACCCACCCCGTACTTGAACGCGGAATGCGATAACGGTATCGGGCAAGCGCTCGAGGCTCGAGGGAGATCCCTGGATTGGCGGGGCATCCGCTGCTAAGCGGCCCTAGCCAGTTTTCTAGGACACCCGGCTTGGCCGGCTATCACCCATTCCCATGGCCGTAGCTGACGATGACAACCAAACCTGGGGTAAAGGGCGTAAGATGGCTTGGACGAGAGCCTCGATCGCCGCAATTGAGGTCTGCCATTGGATGGAAACCCCACCAGGGATATGCAAGCCAGTCACGATTCCGACGCCGGCATGGAGGTATAAGCCTTTGCAGGGTTGGGCAGCCATGAGTGTGTCTCTGTCAGGAAAGATCTTCATATTATATTATCTAGTGATGCACTCCAATGTTGTCCGCTTCGATCCAATGCTCATCCAATACTTTAACACTCTGCCCATTGAGAGGCGGTAGTCTATATGCTTTTTCCTGTCTATCGTATCGTAGCATCGTGTCGTTCCATTCGTCCAAGTCTTTTGACGAGTAAATTCCAATCCCAAGCCCCATGACTCCATATCCCGCTAGTAAATGCATCTGAATAGTTCCACCGTGGTCGTCCCAAAGCTTTAATTGTTATATGCCGCAAAAGAGCTCCCAACTACCACCCCATAGAGTTGAGGGCAAGGGTAGCAGCACCGAGGACGGTAGCGAAAACGAAGGAAAAGTTAGGGCTCAGCGCAGCCGACCCGTTAGGTATGACTTTACCCGAGGGCGTCATTCTCCAGCCATCGGGCACGTCGTAGGAGCCAGTGTAGACGGGGGTGCTCGAGGCCTTACCGATACCACCGGCCGGTACCGTGGGCGAGCCGCCCGTGGGGGCGGCGGCGACGGCGTTGGTGGTTAGGGCACCTGCGCCTCCCTGGTTGCCGTACACCTTGCCACCCTCGGATATGATGGTCTCCCACTTGCCTGAGGTGTCGCCGTACTTGTACGCCTTGCCGGTGCTGTAGTCGGTGACCGAGATGCTCCGGACGTACATGCTGAAGGGGCCCTTGGAGAAGTCGGTCGGGCCGCGCGCCCAGCCCACGGTGCCCTGGGGGTTGATGGGGTCGCCGCCGGCCCAGGCGCCGAACTTGATCTGCATGGGTGACTGGGGATATTGACCGGGTTCCGCCTCGTCGTACTTCATCTGACGCACGACGGTGCTCCCAACCGTCCAGACGATGCGGTTGGGGTCCCAGTCCACCACGTACTTGATGAACTCGGCCTGATTGTTCTTAGCCGGGTTGAACTGGCCGCGGTTGTAGGAGCCTGTAATGCCCTTGCCGAAGTAGTTGGTCTGCACCTCGTAGTCGTCCGAGCCCAGCCACTCCATATCGATCTCGTCGAGGTTGTCGGACTGCAGCACCATCGAGGACACGATACCGGCGCCGGGGGCGGCCTTCATGTAGAACTCGACGCGGCCGAACATGATGTAGAAGATCGAGGTCAATTGAGGCGCGTCGCCGGATTTCGCCACAGTGAATTTGGCGCCTTGCGAGTCGTAGGTAGGGTTGCCGCCGGATGGCACAAATGCATCGACTGCACCCTGTGTGAAATCCACGTTGATTTTCATGCCCAGCGCCGGGTTGGGTTTGCAAGCTGAGACAAAGCTGTCAGCACTCGGGGTCTGTGGGTGCATTCGCGGAAGGATATTGTGACAACTTACTTTGCTGGCTAGGATTGCAGGCCGACCATGTCTGAGCTGTCGCTTGGCTGGTAAGCAGAGCAGTAGCAGCAGTAAGTACTGCTGCTGCCCTTTGTGCTGTGAAGAACATGCTGGCGGAAAGTGATATGTCCAAGAACAAGTCGAATAGATACAAAAGAATAAATAAATGGCAGCCCCTAAAGATTGCTCTGTCTGCAGAACCAGCACGTTTCTGCGAAAAAGCAATTGGAGGGGGGAGGCGTGTATGTACACCAGAGTCTACCGTACACGACAAGATGGTGGTGTCCCTTGGATCAACACAGCTTGTATGTAGGTGTATGGAGAGATGCGAGAAAACGATGAGGTTTGTCAAGCAATTGGGGAGTACAAAAAACGAAAATGGAAAGAGAAAGGGCTTATCGAGTCCATCCGAGTCTATTAAAAGACCACGGTGGATGGAGATTGGACGACGGGCCATGGAAAACAGGGTGACCTACTCCAGATGCCAGCCACCGACATTCGTGAGGCATCATCGTCATACGGGTCGGACGGCGCGCGCCCAAGCTCTTGGAGAACTTGGACGGAACCTACCTCAGCACTTGCAACCACTACCAGCTGTCAGATCAAGAAAAAAGGTCCAGTGGGGGCATGAGTGAGATTGGATCCAAGCAAGGGTAGCAAGGGTCCTATCAGTCTCACCACGTATCGAAGGGCATCGACGCAATGATGCGATGGGAAAATAAGAAAGTCTGGAGGTTGGGGTGGGTTGGCAGGGCAAGCCGGTCAATGGGCGGTTTCCAGTGGGGTTGAAGACGCCAGAAGCTGTTTTGTTAGTGGTGGCTGGCAGGCCTGCAGGAGGCGCTAGCAACCCTCGGTTGTCATTCCCCGAGAAACCAAGGACTTCCTTTAGCACCTCTTACAAGCCCGTGTCAGCCAACTTTTCCCCAGTGGCTGGCTGCCTTTAAGCATGTCGAGGCACGGTTGCAGCTGTTGCACTTGGCTTGGCTTGGTCGCTGCTTGGTGCACCCGTATGACAGAAAAAACTCGATGCCGCTTCCGTGCTGCTGTGGGCTTCCCGCCCAACGCATATGCATATGCACGATGCCGCTGGTGGGTTTTGGGGAGGGGGACCTGGGAAAGCGCCATGTTCTGCCCCCTTTCTGAACCAGATCTCTGCTGGGATGTTCGAATCACATGTTGATCATGGCTGGATCTGCTACTTGGGTAGCGTGCGTTCCTGGCAGATCCTAGTCGTTGCTTCGTAGCAGTATTTGGTATAAGTAGCACCTGAACAGCCCCTTCTTAGCTGTTTGGCAAACGACTTGGAAGCTTGTTAATTATGGCTATGACGCGCTGGTCTAGGGAGCTCAGTTAGAGTCCTTCCTCGACCCTTATTGCACCATTTGGATGTCTCGGTATTTGATCTAGGTAGCTGCCTATTCCTGTCGTACAAAGAGGGATACAGGGCTGACCACAGCCGGCCACGGTATGATGCCAGAATGTCTCGGGACGCCATGTGCCACGTGATACGGCGCCCACGTTTGCTCTCCCCAGAGCAAAGGTGCCATCGAGTCGAGGTTTTACTGTACACAAGGCACTGGGGAGATCCTACGCTCGTATATGTCAGTACGCTTGCCTAGATCGTATCCGGCGGCCAAGGCAGTCGGGCTCTTCCCCCGTCAAGTCTTCGTTGCTGGCAACGGAGCTTGTCCTGGATCAGTAGGCTTGAGACAGAAAAGCACTGTGAGATAGATGGGGATATACAGTCTGGTGTCTACAGGACGTGGGTACACGGGCTCGGGATTGATTCCATGGTAGCAGAGACCTTACACGAAGAACTTGTAATGACTACAACAATTTCTAGGTGGTACGTTAACAGACTACTTCGTTATTATCGAGGTCATATATATTGCAAAACGGTAGCAGATTCAGAGTCATCATGTAGGTGAAGTGGGAAATTGAGGATCCTCATTTATCGGCAAAATACGATGTGCTTTTTCGGCTTTACTCCGATGGGTATAGACCATGACAGGACGACAAACATTAAAGGTAAAAAAGTACAGCAGAAAAACACAACCTGACAAGAACCGTTCCCTCATCATAAAAGTAAAAAAACGAAGCGCAAAACCAAGAAACCAATTGCTTAGACCAATTCTTCCATGCACATTTTCATGATGCGTATTCATCTCGTCGTACGTGGGTGGTAGTGGTGGTGGTGGTGGTAGATGTGAGTGAGTGACTGTGAGGGAGTGTGAGAGTGGGTATAAGATGAGGGGGAAGGAGGAGAGTCATTAAGTTCGTCGGTCGTGTCATCATTAAGCCGTAGCCTCAACTGTGGCGGGCGCGGCCTGGCTCTTGATCTCCTTGAGGGCCTTGAGCTCGTTGTTCAGGCTCTCGATCTTCTCCAGAGCCTCCTTTTTCTCCGCCTCGGCCTTCTCCAGCGCCGACTTGGACTCGGCAGCAGCCTTTTGGCTGGCAACCGCCTTCATGACGACATCCTTCTTCTCCGCGTAGGCCTTCTCGACGGCCTCCTTCTTCTCCGCCTCGAGCTTCTCGACGGCCTCTTTTTGCTCAGCAGCCTCCTTCTCGGCGGCCTGGGCCTTGGCGGCAGCCTCTGCCTTCTCAGACTCAGCCTGGGCGAGGGCCTCCTTGTGCTCGGCGGCGGCCTTCTGAAGAGCGGACTCCTTCTCAGCAGCGGCCTGCTCCAAGCTGGCCTCGGCCTCCTTCAGCTTAGCCTCCAGTTCAGAAGCAGCATCACCCTTGGACTCGAGCTCAGCAATCTTGGCCTCAAGCGCTTTCTTCTCCTCAACTTCCGACTCAAGCCCGGAAACCTTGGCTTGAAGGGCGTTCTTCTCCTCGACTTCCGACTCAAGCCCGGAAACCTTGGCTTGAAGGGCGTTCTTTTCCTCGACTTCCGACTCAAGCCCGGAAACCTTAGCTTGAAGGGCCTTCTTCTCCTCCACCTCAGATTCGAGCTCGGAAACCTTGGACTCAGCAGTCTTCTTCTCAGCCTCAAGCTTCTCGAGGGTCGATTCCGCCTCCTTGAGCTTGGCGCTGAGAGCAGACTGGGCCTCGTCCTTGCTTGAGCTCTCCGACTCGAGCTCGGAAATCTTGGACTCGATAGCCTTCTTCTCGGCCTCGAGCTTCTCCAGAGCCGACTCGGATTCCTGCAGTTTGCTGTTGAGGGCAGACTGGGCCTCGCCCTGGTTCGAGGTCTCGGACTGAAGCTTGGAGAGCTGAGCCTCGAGATCAGTAACCTTAGAAGCCTCCGACTCAAGCTCGGCAATCTTAGCCTGAATGGACTCCTTCTCCTAGAAACAAAGTTAGTAAATGCTAAGTATAGATAGAAGTCACGTGTGCTTACCGTCTCAGCTGCTGCCAACTTCTCCTTGGTCTCGGCAGCCTCGCTCTTGGCCTCGTCTACCAGCTTCTGAAGCTCGGCAGTCTTGGCATCAAGAGATTCTTGCAGGGTCTCCAGCTCCTCTTGAGTAGACTCGATCTTGCTCCTAGCGGCAGTCTTGAACTTCTCGAGTTCCGCATCGTGGTCAGCCTCGGCGGAGGCTAACTCCTCCTTGGCCTTAGCTACTTCGCTTTGAGACTCCTCGGAGCGCTTCTGGAGATCCTCGAGCTGCTTTCGCAGGGTCTCGGTCTCGCCCTCAGTAGCGGCAGACTTGCTTTGAGACTCGGCAGCCTCGGCCTTGACCTTCTCGAGCTCGGCCTTGGCGGTCTCGTGGGCGGCCTCGGACGACTCAAGGTCTTTCTGGTACTTGGCCAGGTCGGCGCGGAGCTTCTCGAGGTCCTCCTCCAGAGTCTTGGTCTTGTCGTTGGCGTCAGCGGCCTCCTTCTTGGCAGCCTCGACGTCACTGGCGAGAGCCTCGTGCTTATGCTGCCACTCCTCGACTGCCTTCTGGGCAGCGTCGGAGTCGGACTTCAGCTGGTCGTGTGCCTCTTGCAAGCTGTTGAGCTTCTCCTGGGCCTCGGCGAGGTCCTTCTTGGCCGAAGCCAAAGCCTCCTCGGATTGCTTGGATGTCTCATCGGTGGCTCCCTGCAGGGAGGCAATCTTCTCTTGAGACTCGGCGACGCTCTTCTTCTGCTCCTCCAAAGTAGCCGTTAAGGATGCGAGCTGGTCGGCGAGTTTGCTGTTCTCCTGCTGGAGGGTCTGGTACTTCTCCTCGGAAGCGGCGAACTTCTGGTTCACGGTGTTGAGCTCCTCGTTCAGAGAAGCCTCGAGCGAAAGACGCTGCTCCTTGGCATCAGCGAGTTCCTGCTTGGTGGCCTCGAGCTCGGCGGTGGCGGTCTGCTTGGCCGACTCAAGGGTGCTCAGCTTCTCCTCGAGCTCGGCGATCTGGGCCTTGGTGGTGACCAGCTCCTGGGCGCGGGAAGTGGCGGCCTCCTCGGCATCCCGGGTCTGCTCGTCGGTGCTGGAGCTCGTGTTGTTCAGCTCGGACTGAAGCTTCTCAATCTGGGCTTTGCTCTCGGACTCGAGAGTCTCGATCTTCTTTTGTAAAGACTCAATCTGCTCGGAAAGAGTCTCGCACTCGTCCTCCTTGGCGGTCAGGGCCTTCTTGCGGGCATTGATGGCCTCGTCGCGTTCGGTGATGCCCTTCAGAAGAGCGGCCTTCTCCTGCTCGGTCAGGCCACCCTTGGCGAAACTGGAGAGCACGTTACCCATTGTATGGCACTGCTGTGTGGGGTGCAACTACTGGAAATTGCGTTGGAGGGGTAAAAAAAGAGAGGAAGCAGCAGCAACTTCAAACAGGAAGATGATGCAACGATGAAAAGACGAGGGATCTAAGACAAATCCCTTCCTTCGGCGATTCTGGGGGGATTGGGGTAATGTCGGAAAGAGGTGAGAGGGAAAAGTAGGTGAAGAAGACCTCGAGCTGTTTGTGAAGCGAAGGCAATCGACTACCTTCCAGTTTATTACTTTTAGGTAGCTCTATCCCGGGCGAGCAATGCAAAGCAGAAAAAAAATGCTTCCCTGCCCCCGATAACTGGGTCGCTGTAGTGATAAAATGAGGGACCGTGCAGTGGAGGGGGACTTTTTTTAGAGGAACCAACGCGACCTAGTGAGGGATGACTTTCCAATGGAGGGGAAGCTGGGCGAAGTGACGGGCTTGGCTGGACCTTGACAGTGCGTGACAGGGCCTGAGTGAATGTTTTTGTATTGAATCTAACTGACTGCCAGTTGGCTCTCGCGGCAGAGTGGCGGTAGGTTTGGCTGCCCCGTCAGAGTGACGCCTGGGGATTTTGAGGTGTGAAGCTGTGAAGCTGTGGATGAGGGGTGATGGGATGTTGGCGAGGGCTGTGGTGATGGCAGCTCCGGATGTGGCAGCTTCTTACTCGTTGGCCTCACTTCCTCACGTACGAGTATAAAATTTTCTCAGCGTGCCCGCGCCCTCTGCTCAGCACTTGCCCGGCTACCCATCCATCTGCATTGCATGAAAGATTCGTAGCAAATCTAGGTGAATGGGGAAAGGCTCGTCGCCGAATGAGAAGAGCGGTGGGAGTGGTACGGGCAATCCGACGATACTTTTCCCGACCTGATATGCAGAATATGTGGGCTTGCAGTGCTCTAGCGCCAGCGAAAAGTCAGGTAGAGCCATGCAGCGACACGATGGCTGGTCGAAATAGTTCCCCCATATGCCACCCTGCCCCTCCACTATCACAAGCTGCACAGGCAGGACAAGCGCTCACAAAGACTGAACCCCCCTGCCGATGCAAGGAACATAGCTTTATCGCGCATTTCCCTTCACATTGGTTTATTCATCCCTCAAGCAGCTTGCCTGCTTGCCTTGGCTTTTGCTTTATTGATTCTTTCAACGTTTATGCCCGGGATACGACGGACAGAAACAAACAAACAAACAAACCATCATCTGCCTGAAAACAAGACTTCGGCAAGCGGAAAGTGGTTGCATGAACGATGAACGGCTGGATTTGTCGAGGGGACCCTGAACGGACGAAATAGCCAGCCAATCAAAGAAACCCGGATCTGCATTTGCTTCTCGCCTTCCTTCGAAGCCAACCTTTGGGAGGAGGAGGAAGACGTTTGTGGCAGCCCCCACGTTTTGTGTTGAGCTCTTGGCTCTCTCTCGTGCTTTGGTCTATGGTTCGTTTGTTTGTCTGGGCCCCGCCAGCATGCAGCAGCCCATGCCCATGCCCGTGCTGTGCTTGTGCTTGTGCTTGTGCCTGTGCTTCGTTACTTGCCGCCGAGCCCATGAAAGCAGGCAGGAAGCAAGCAAGACAGACATGAAAGCACAGATGGTGGGCTGCAAATGGGCTGTAGCGTAGATGCTAGACGGGCAGCTAGTGGCTAGAGGGATGTAAGTTAGATGGCTTGCTGGGGGGATCAATCGGTGAAAGAAAGATATGCAGCGCATACAGCCTGTGCTTTTCCTTCTAGAGCAGCGTCCCCCTTATGCACCAAACCCCACTACGTCATCTCGAGAAACCCGGGTCGACGGTGAAGGGCTCTGGAGTTTGGACCGACCAGCGGTCTGATGTTCATCAGATGAATCTCGACTCCCCTTGAAGCTGGGGACGGCCCCAATTCCCATGTCTGAAAAGCAGCCCAGCAACTCGGAACCTCGGGAACCATGACGTTGAAGGGTGGAGTGTCTCTGGCAACTGTTGGGGCAGCAATTGGCATCCGAAGGGCTCACGGCCTCTTGCGACTAGATCCAAACTCTGTTCAACTTCAACTGTCGAAAAGAGGAAATTGCGTTTGCCCATTGAGGTAGAGGGACAAGTCCATTGGGTCGTCGAGGGAAAGTCGTGACAGTGAACACCAAAGCGGTTGGCGGCTCCCAATGCCAATGCCGAGCTTGTCGTCTAGGTCTGCCCGCTAAAGCATATTTTCCATGGGCCGATCTTGATGATCTTGATTTGCCGAATCCAGCTACTGACCCGATTTCCCAGGACGCCATCTCGAAGTAAACCAAGGCCCCCCGAGCTCTCATCCCAATTCTTGCCGTCTGGGTGCTGTTTTGCTGGCTTGCGGCGTGGCTGTGTAGGCAACGTCCGCACGTCGGGCTTGAGATAGCGCGTGTTTTAGAGTTGATCTCTCCCGTACCGGCGGTTTCGCTAGGCCCGGAACCGACAAAGATCACCCAGAAACCGGCTGCAGCTAGAATACCAAATCTTAAATGCCATCATTCTAGCCTGCGATCAATGGGGCGGCGGCCTCATGGCGAGAAAGGAGAAATAGAGATAAGAAGCCACCGACTCTCGCGTTTTGGTTCATGATGTCAGTACCCGCCGCTCTTGCCATGTGAATCTCGTATTTGTTTGTTCCTCCAGTTTTTCGAACGTCTTTATACTTGCGTGTCTGGGTTTGAGAGGAAAGCAATCGACACCAACTGCCGAGGCCGCAGCAGCGAGACAACCAGATATGTACATAACCCGGCGAGACATCCGTGACCCCAATGTACGACACTGTCAGTATCCGTCATTCTCCTCTCACCCTCTTCCGCTTGCATTATTAACACGCATACCCATCGCTAGACATAACCACCGGTCATATCGTCGGCAGTGTAGTGGGATCCGTCGCCTTTGTCGCCATGATTTGTGTCGGAGCTTTCTTCATCCGCCGGCATATCCATCGCAAGAAGAAGCGGGCGGCCTTGAACGACGAGGCCATGCAGAGCGACTCATCAAGCGAGATGCCGGGGGCCAAAGATAATGAACACAGTCCCATGCGATCAATAGAGCCCCGACCGTTAACGTGGGGAGACAATGAGGGAGGTTTGCGGGATCCCAGCCAAAAGCAGATGGAAATCCTCCAGGGGGCGGCTGACACCATCGTCAATGTGAAGGCCACCGACCTGCCCGGCTCAGCTTCGTTGGGCAACATACGCGAACTTGAGGCTACTTCTCGACCGGACGATGGGCTTGCTGAGCTACCCGGCGGCAGCGCGCCAGATGTTGGCACCAGGGGTGAACTCGAAGCCGCCACCGTACGATACGACCAAAAGCCCCCAAGAGTTCCCATAGCCATCACCGAGATGTTTTCGTTGATGCTCCCGAAAGGATGACCCCGCGACACAGCATGGATGGCAGACGACAACAACCGACCGAGCTAGGAGCAACTTGAGAGGCAGATATATATATCCAGCGACACAATAATAAGCCGCCAAGGACCACCCACACCCTTTCGTAGGTCCGCCGAGTATCTTTCCTCGAAGGCTCCGAAAAACGAGACGGGTTCATGTGCCACGAACGAGCAGAGGCCAGACGGAACTTCTCACCTTCTGCCGTGACTATGTACCAAGTACATGTGCTCTCGGTGTTTGCCTTCCTGGAACTCAAAGACACCGCCCCATGGAACACAGAAGCCGAGAGGCCCAAGAAGCCAATGCCACACAACAACTTGATGATAAGTTCCATGAAGATGGCGGTTTACGATGTTATACCGAGTACCATATGTTCGTGTTCTCGTCTCAGAACGCGCCGAGGCAAATCGCAAGATAGCCAGGGACTGGGGAAGAGGGAGAAGGAAGCGCCGCGTCGGAAAGGCGAACTGTACACCGCCAGGCTCGTTCAATTCCAGTCGCATGGTACGGTGTTTCATTCTGGATTGAAAGCAATAAGACTGGACTCATGCCGAGAAACGGGTCGGTAATCGTGGGTGTCCCCATGAAGTCACAAGGATGTGGCCTCTTTTGTCAAAGATCAAATGGACGGAAAACCCTCTCGTCCTCCCGCTTACCCGCCCGAAAGCATGGGGCTGAATCAATTGGAATAAGTTTTTCAGATCTCGACTTATACGGAAGTAGTCCTACGCCCTAAATAGTAGTAATCGATAGTCTTGAAGCATCCGTATCGCCCAAATCAAGCTTTACGCATCCTCTATCACTTCCTGACCTTGACAAGTGAATGAAACAAAGCTAGCCGGTGCCAAAATCATAATACATTCATTCGACATTTCCCACCTCACCTCCCCCAGCTGGTTGCGGTATCGCTTTCAGAGTTCGGGAGCAGAGGTGATCCTGCAGATCTCGCTGAAGACGTCCAACATCTTCCGTAAATGCTCTCACATTGAATCCGGGCTGGATTTGGCCAGATTCTTCCCAACACTTTGTCCAAAGTTGCAGAAGATCTCGCGCATGAGTCTCTCCCCGTCAAGCTCATAAGGGACCTAGGAACCATGCTGGTCCTCCGCTCTCTGGGGGTTCATACTCATCCCATTCCTTGTCTCGCCCCTCTTCTTCCTTGGCCCGGTCGTTTGCCGCGCGGGACTTCAAAATGACAAAGCTGCGTTCGAGCTTCTCTGGCGGCCAATTCTTATAGAAGCGGCCCTGAAAAGACTGTTCCGAAGTCGCGAGGAACGACATATTAGAGGGCCCGTGGCGGCGGATCAAGTCTGCGATGCCGCGGTCCATCGTGTACCAAACGGCCTCTTGCTTCTTTCCATCCGGGGTTTTGACGTCCCTTTTATGCTTGACCGAGCTAGACATGCCCTTGGCCTGCAGCGCATCGTAGATCTCTTTCAGCGCGAGCGGCACAATCTCAGAGAGCGATACTGGGTCGCATTCCCGGCGTCTAGCTTGTTTCTCAACAACAATCTCGACGTCGAGCATTGGCTCCCACACAGACTCGGAGAACCGCGCATCTGCTAAGCTGTCGGGGGATAGTGCTAGCACAAAATGGGCAGCACGAGCGTGGCCATTTCGTTGACAGTGCACATGAACCCGATCCAGTCAAAGCCAAGAACATCGCGTTCACTCTCAAGGAAGAGATCCAAAAAGTTGGCGGTCTCAGCGATGCCAGCATGAGGGAAGGTTGTATTCTCGTGTATCTCCTTCTTCGAGTTTGCGAGTTTTGATGACAGACCCAATTCCTCCGGGCCATCATCTCCCGATATTCGATCAATAAGAGAGTCAATAGAGTCTAATCTCTGAGGGTCGTTCAGCCATCGTAAGAGCTCCAATAGCACCATATCATCATCCTCGACACACCCTCTTAAGGGAACTATCGAGAATGATGCCTATCGGACACTCATTCTCGGCGTACTTCATTTTGTGGTATCTCGGGAATATCGGTTTGACTGTACTCCTCATTGTGGGGAGAATTTGCGCCGCCATCCCTATTGCCAGGCTGTATTTGGATGTTGACTCTCTTAAAGAGGTCGGCAAGCCGCCGAAGAAGAGACGATTCACATTCTGGTGCAGAAGCAAAAACTCCATGTCGGGCCAGGCTGGCATGTCCGGGTACACGAGCTGGCACATCTTGTAGAGATGGATCATGGGCAAGAATGTAACCAACCCATGGTCTATGGCCAACACTCGACTGTAGATCTGGAATCGCAGATTGTAGAGTATGAGCCCACATCGGATAGGGTTGTATCTCAGAAAAAATCGGGGTCCTCTTGAAGGGCAGGAAGAAGGCCCATTGACCCTTTACGGGCCTCGTCGGTCAATCCACCTTTCAGTGCCTGATCCTCAGCCAAGCGAATTATCCAAGTCAAGTCCTTGGTGTAAGAGGGCGCAAACCCGAGCGGTGGCTTGATGCTCCACACGTCCGTCTGTGTAAGATCCTTGACGGCCATGATGACATGCCGTTTGAGTTCCACTAGGACGCAGCCTGGTGATGTATACTTATGTCCCCATAGAGCGGTGTTGATGTCTAAAAGGCATTGGAACCCGAATACTGCCCAGATTGGTACAGCGGTAGTCTGGGAAGCCATCACACGGATGCCTCGTGTCACTTCATCCTCTGCCACGCCTATATTGGCGCTAGTAGCAACCGCCAGGATTCGAAGAAAGGTCACCAACAAGTTATTGCCCTCCGCATCAGTGAAGTCATCAAGAACCAGCTCCAGTGCAGCTTGCCCCGGTGTGGAATCAAAAGAGTAAGCAAGAGGGTGGAATAATCGAAACAATTGGGCAAAACAGAAGTCACCCCATTTACCCCAGATCTCACCATTACCAGCGACCATGAAGCCTGGCTTAGTGATGTTCTCTAATCGGCTTGACGAGGGAAGCTCGCGGATCTTTGCAGGGTCTA
The DNA here is from genome assembly GCF_038363985.1 of Apiospora kogelbergensis. Classification (NCBI taxonomy): domain Eukaryota; kingdom Fungi; phylum Ascomycota; class Sordariomycetes; order Amphisphaeriales; family Apiosporaceae; genus Apiospora; species Apiospora kogelbergensis. The sequence continues at coordinate 8,069,666 of NW_027117418.1, read as the reverse complement.
AAAAGCCAGCTTTGTGATACAAGAAGATCAAAGGGAGGGTCCATGACGGATACACCGAGATGGGAAATCTCTTGGGACGCTCGATGGAGTTCTCGAGACCGAACTCTGCTCGGCGCACCAACTGGATCGCCAAGTTGCTTTGTAAAGCTGCTTGAGGAATTCGGGTATCACCCACGGCGATACCTTCCCAAGTATGGCGGATCCACTGCCTGGCGCTGCTAAGCTCGTTCAGGAAAGTATATATAGCGAGGAAGAAGTCGTTCTCAACTTCATCATCATCTCTCTGAACTTTGACCTTGATGTTGGTGGGCAATCTGTAGTCTTCGTCGTCGGCGGACGAGGGTTTGGGTGTGGTATGATGGCTAGATGAAGTGTCATTTGGGTTTTCGACATGGAGAGTCGCGAACCGATTCTCTAAGGATCCCAGGAAACCACTTTCGCTCTTAACGTCTTTCCTGTCTGGTTCAGTGGCCTTGCGTGCTTGCTCAATGGGAACAAGAACCTCCCAAGTTGCCTGGAGAACATCGATAAAATGTGTGTGTCGCTCATTGCTGGTTGCGTGTTCAGTCTTGCCCACCTCGGCATACCACTTAGCAAAGGAGCGTCGAGCCTTGATGACACGATGAAAGAGCCGATTGAGCACCAGGGGCACTTTGATCTTGGGCTTGTGTGTGGCGATGGCTTGGGCCATGGGTAAGAATTGAGAGACCGATATGATGTACTGAGGTCCAGTTGGAAGGGAAGAGACTGAAGAAAACTCGGCCGCCGCCTCTTTGGCTTTCTTGCGATCCTTCCCCTTCAATCGACCACCTCCCCCTACCTTGGCGGTGACAGCGGGCTGAGGGACAGGCTTTACACCATGCTTGATGTCGAAGCCGCATTTGAGGGCGTTCTCGGCGAGCCATGCTGACACTGTGTTGGTGTCGTCTTTATATTTTCGATAACTGGCAAGTAAATCTCCCAGTGGTAGTCTTCGAACATCGTTTGATGCCATTTGTGCTTGCGGGGATTGTTAAGAGTAGACGATGAAAGTGTGAATGAAGAAGTCAGGACCTTTGACCCCCAAGTTCCCTCACGCATCTCGCCGAGCGTCTTCAGGAAGCAGAGTTTCAAAAGTTCAGATGGCGACATGATTCAGTAACTCCCGTGCGTGCGGGGTTTATATTTCTGCTGCCCAACTGCTTGTTCATTCGAGCATCGCAGCTTCCTGTTGAAGCCAAACCACCTCATCGTCCCAAGACCTCGAGGTCGCCACGGCCTTCTTCGTATGGATTGCTGTCGCAACACGGATATGCTTCAGTTGGACAGCAAGGGACGAGCGCGAGCACTGTCATACCCATGCAAGTCGCCTCTCTTGAACCCTGGGCTTAGGTTGCTAGTTTTTGGCCTCCCATTTGACGAAAGCATCGAAACCTCCAATCGCGAGCCGCTTCGCTTAGGATCGATCTCTCCCGCCCATATTACCCGCAGGACCGGTGGGGTTGCTGCCGCTCAAATCAACTCGCGCATTCAAGTCGGGTGATGCGCTACTCATCTCCCAGACACAATTACGTGCCGCGCATGGTGTGCCCCCTACTGTCTCTTATGTTACATCGCTGCAACGAGAGCTTCTTCGGGGAATTCTCCGGATTGGTGGTTTCTTATTGGGCCGATTGCCTTATAACCGTAGTCAAGATCTCGCTCCGTGCGGGGATGGGTTGGTATGATGATGTTCCTCCCGCTACTGCGGAAAGGATGGCATACCGGAAAGTTCAACAGGGCCCCGCCGCATCGCTCCGGAGGCAATGCGCCCACGACGGGCTACATCTTTCCACAAGCGATCTGGCATAGCCCAAGTGGTCATCTATAAATCTAAGCAAGCCGCTGTGTGTAGACTTACATGCTTTATGCAAGTTCGCCAATCATAGGCTAAGACGTTGACTGGACCTTGGATCAATCAAGATGAAGTTCACCATTCTTACCGGGTCTCTCCTGGCCAGCATCGCACTTGCCACGGACCTCTACCTGTCCCCGGACGGCTCTGACAGCAATGGAGGGACCTCAGCCAGCCAAGCCTTCAAGACCGTCGCCAAGGCCAAGGAGGCCGTTCGTGCGGAGCTTGGCAAGTCCCTGAGCGAAGACATCACCGTGCACGTCGCGGCCGGGACCTACACTCTGACTGGACCCCTCAACTTCACGAGCGCCGACTCGGGCAAGGATGGCCACAAGGTCAACTGGCTCGGCGAGAAAGGATCCATCATCTCGGGCGGCCTGAAGGTGACGGGCTGGACCGCGGGGAACAACGGCATCTACTCGGCCTCGGTCCCCGCGGGGACGCAGTCTCGCAATCTGTTCGTGGGCGGCAAGGCGGCCAACTATGCGCGCCGCAAGATTGCCAACCGCAAGGACTTCAGCTACACCAAGACGTCGATGAAGTGGACCTCGGGCAGCTACGACTGGCTCATGAACACCCAGGGCCTCGCCGGCGCCGAGGTCCGCTTCATCTCGTCCTTCACTGATCGCTACGCCCCCATCGTCTCCGTCGGCAACCGCGAGCTCGTCATGAAGCAGAACAGCTGGTCGAACCAGATCATCGGCTGGGATACTGTCTCCAGCCCCTTTGCCGACTTCGGGGTTTGGGTGCAGAACGCGCTGGCCCTCTTGGTGGAGGGCGGCCAGTTCTACTTGGATTCCCAGGCGGGTAAGGTCTACTACAAGCCCCTCGGCGGGGAGGACTTGAGCAAGCTGGACACGTATCTTGGGGTGCAGGAGGTCTTAGTCTCAATCGGCGGCTCCTACAGCGATCCAGCGCACGATATCACGTTTCAGGGGCTCACCTTCTCCCATTCAACTTGGCTCCGGCCAGGCAAATTTGGATTCGCTGACCAACAAACGGGCGGCTACATTGGCGAAGACAAGACCTACCCTGAACACGAAGCGACTCGCCCCTTTTGGTGGCAGATGCCCAGCGCCTTCCAGATTAGTGCCGCGACCAAGGTGAACTTGACAGGGTGCAGCTTCACCGAGATCGGAAACGGCGGCATCGGAGTCGGCAACGATCCCAACGCCCATTTGTCCAAGGTCGGTCTTGGTGCCAGCGATGTTTCCATTACCGACGGGTACTTCACGCAGGTCATGGGCAACAGCATCAGCGTGGGTGGCATCCAAGCCGAGGCGCACCACCCGTCCAACGAGCGTCAGACCGTCACGCGCATCAACATCTCGGGCAACATCTTCACCAACAACTCGGCCCTTTTCAGCTCCACGGTGCCCATCTTCCTGTCTTACCCCCAGTACTCGACCGTGTCGCACAATGACATCTACACCACGCCCTACTCAGGCATCTGCCACGGCTACGGGTGGGGCTCCAACGACGCCGGCGGCAGCCAGGAGTACGTGAACCGGGGCCTGTACAAGTACCAGCCCAAATACACTACACCGACGACGCTCAAGAACAACGTCATCGACGGCAACCTGGTACACAGCTATGGGCAGAGCCACACGGACCTGGGTGGGGTATACACGCTGTCGACGAGCCCGTCGACGTACGTGACCAACAACTACGTCTACGACTCCGGGTACTGGGGCCTGTACAACGACGAGGGGTCCAACAGCTATATCCAGCTCAACAACATCTTCTTCGGCAACCAGGGCTGGTACGTCGCCAACCGCAACGGGCCCATGCACACGGGCAACAACACCCTCATCGACAACTACGGCAAGGCCGGCCAGGGCCTCGACGGCAAGCCGAACGGCTCCGGCACCCAGGGCGACACCTACCTGCGTAACTACATCGTCTCGGACATCTCCAAGACCTCGGCCGAGGCCCAGAAGAACGCGTACCGCTCGGGCGTGCTGCCGGGCCGCCGCGCCGGCCGCCCCGTCACCAACGACGCGCGCTTGGCCGACGGGTGGGTTTCGCTGGGGTCGACCTCGGGTAACGGCGGCCGTCTCCTCGCCGTCAACGTCAGCAACTTCGACGACGTCGACTACACGGGCGCTTCGTTCCAGGTCTCGGCCGGCAATGGCGGCGGCACCCTCAAGCCTGTCGACGTGCCGACTACCATCCCGGCTAACAAGTTCGTGCTCGCTACCTACAGCGTCACGGGCAACTCGAACCCCAGCGTCTCGGCTACGGTCAAATACACGAATCCGCGCCTCAGTGCGGCTAGGACATTGTCGGCAAGTGGACAAGTGCGGTTGTGATGGAGCGATATGTTGAGATTAGGCTAGTCGAAGAAAGGGGTCGCTACTAGTGTTTAAACTATGCTACATGTCATCGCTCTTTCACTTGGATCCGACTGGAATTCGTAATCATTGAATATCGTACTTATGCGCACTCCCTTTGCTATTGCTCGTGAATTGATCCTCGCCGTTCGCGATCTGACTAGAGCATCATGAAAGAAGCATATCGTAGCTCCACTCCTCCTGCGGTACATCCCGATATTTGATACTGGTAGGATGTTTCGTGCGCGCCGGCAAGACGCGGCGGATATACAAGTCCCCCACGTTGATATTATCATAATTCCTCGGGTTCTTCTGGCTATTATCACCAGCATCACCATTGTCATAACAGCACGGCAGCACTTCGAGATCGACCTCAGGCCCCGGGGTCAAAAAGAACGGCAAGGAGTACCGCTCCCGCCCCGTTTTGTTCCGCACGCGGTGCACCGTCGCCGGGTATTGGCCATTGCTCTGCCGCTCCAGGTACTGACCCACGTTGCACACGAAGGTGCCGGGCGCGGGCGGGGCGTCAACCCAGTGGCCGGCTTGATTCAGCACCTCGAGGGCGGGGACTTCGTCTTGGAGGACTAGGGTGAGCCCTGTGTCAATCGCTCGGTCAGTTCACAAGTGCCAGGTGAGACTTATATTCAACCCCCGGCATGAATTCACCACGAGAGGGACAAAATTGAAAATACCCATGCGAGAGATCTTACAAGAGAAGTCGGAGTGGGCACCTAGTCCCACATGTTCCTCAGTAGATGACGTAGGCGTCGGGGGGTAGTGCAACAGCCGCATGCCGGTAATGGGAAAGCGGAACATGGACTCGAAGGCATTCTCGTCCAGGCCGAACCCCAGGGCGAAGACGCGCACGAGCTTCAAAGCCAAGGGCAAGACGTGTGCGTAGTAGGCGTACAGCCCCTCGCGCCACCAGGGGGGCCGCGGAAGGCCAAATATTCTGCGGCCGCGTAACGTGCGGTGGCGGGCCTGGCTGCCCCGTCTTGCCTGTGTAGTCTTGTTCGGGCTCTAGATAGCAGTCGCCCATGGTGAAGGCTTCCTTAATATCTGCAGAGCATATGGGTTAGATGGGTGCTTGAAGAAAGGGGGTTCTGGCAGAGGAACCGACCTCCTTTCGTTCGCGGGTCCAAGTTCGTCTCCAACATGGGCTCATACCCCCGGATAGCCGGGTTCTTCTGCACGTGAGCCTCCATCTTGACAACGTCGTCGAGGGCGAAGAAGCGCCGGAGCAGTACAAAGGTCTTCTGGGTCAAGTCTTCGGGCACGCCGTGGTTCTTGACATAGAAGAAGCCACATTGGCGGCACGCGTCCCTGATCTCGCGGGCGATGCGTTGTCGCGCCTCGAGGGACCCGCTGTCTAGATCTGCCAGATCCACGGTTGGAATCGAGGTGAAGGACGAGGAGGGTTTTGTTTGAGACCTCGCGATACGTCGCTTCGGATCCGGAATGGAAGTAAACATATTCTTTATCCTAGTGTATGTCTTTTCTTAGTCAATTGTCCCTGTATGCATTTGAGATTGGTAGCTATGCTCGTTGTTTGACTTACATGGCCGGGCATGGCCGGAGGTTGGGCTGACGAGACTGGATCGAGAACAGTTGCCATTGCTATTCAGATTTTCATGTCTTCTTATGAAGTCAGGATTTTCAATCTTCATTTATTATTGCTCTGGGTCCTGTTTCGCACGTCAATATACTGCACGATGTTATTCTGGATGGAGAGCCTCCCAATGCCGGAGGGTTCCCCGCAATCCCCGCCCCTCGGGGGACACTACACGAGATAGCCGGGTACTGTTAGCGTCGCAATGATGGCCGACGGGATTCCCCTATCTGATTAACATCCTTGGCCTCGATAGGCATACCCACGAGAGGGGGGATGTAACAGATACCCTCCGGCAATAGAATACTGGGCCAGGGATTTGTTGATTGACTGGGCTGCCCGTATGGCGAGAGAGCCCAGGATCTGGACGAACACATTGGAGGCCCTTACTGAAGTGGACCTGCACATAGTAATATCTCCCAGCTCCCATAGTAGACATACAGTTGTTCGATCTACAATATTCTTGTTGATCTTCCGCGCACCAGCTAAATGACTATTGGTTGTCCTCCTGGCTGGCCGTGAGATATCCACAAAACCCATCGTGTGACTGCCACTGGGAGTAGTCCACCGGACGCACTTTCGGCATTGTCACAACATGTCTCTCTCACTGTTCTACAACGCCAAGAACATCTTCGCCTCCTCGTATGGCCAAGACAAGCCCGACTTCTTCCTCTGGCACCCCCGGGGCACCCCGAGCACCGAGAAGAAGCTGTTGTTCAAGATCGACTTCTTCATCCTAACGTACGGCTGCCTGGCGTACTTCACCAAATGGCTCGACCAGTCGAACCTGAGCAACGCCTACGTCAGCGGCATGCGCGAGGACCTGGCCATGTTGGGTACCGAGTTCAACCTCGCGCAGACGTGCTTCGCCGTCGGCCAGATCCTTGGGCCCATCCCGGCCAACCTGCTGCTGACCTGGATCCCGCCGCGCGTCCTGCTGCCGGGGCTGGAGCTCGTCTGGGGCATACTGACTATTGGGACGTATGCGATCACTAATGTAAACCAGGTAGGTCGATGACGCGGTGCTGCTAGTCAAATAACCTGGTGCTAAGGGATGTCTGTCGTTAGCTATACCCTATCAGGTTCATTATTGGCTTCCTCGAGGGCTCGTGCTTCGTCGGAATCCAATATGTCCTTGGGTCTTGGTATAAAAGAACGGAGCTGGGGAAGCGCACCGCTATATTTGCCTGCGCCGCATACGTTGGCACTATGATATCAGGCTACCTCCAAAGCGCAGTTTTGGCCAGCCTGGACGGTAAGAATGGAATATCAGCGTGGAGGTGGTAAGCAAATCTTCTACGCCCTTGGTTAGACCTCATAATGAGCACGTACGATAACTCATTCCACTAGGGTCTTTATAATTGATGGCATCATCACGATTGTCATCGCCGCTTACGGCGTCATCTTCTTCCCAGACACACCCTACAGCACCAAGGCCTTTTATCTGAGCGCCGAGGACAAGGCTCGCTGCATAGAACGGCTAGTGGAGGATGGCCGGGAGGAGACGTCGAACTTCACATGGGACCTGTTCCTGAGGAGTGTGAAATCATGGCAGCTTTACGTCCTGACAATCTTGTGGATGTAAGTGATCTCATTTCTCGACTTGAGCAGTGCTTACGCGTTTCCGTCCGACAGGTTTTGGAATACAACAGTCGGCAAGGTCGCCAACACGGTGATGCAGCTGTACCTGAAGAACGACCCCGAGCACAGCTGGAGCCTGTACGAGGTGAACAACATCCCGACCGCGATCAACGGCTGGAACATTGTCATGGTGTTGCTGCTCAACGTCTATGTGGACGCAACGGGCCGGCGTATGGCTGCTGTGGTTCTCAACATTGCGATCCTGCTGTTCGGCACAATCTGTCTCGTTGTGTGGCAGATCCCGCTTGGCCTGCGCGTCGTCGCGTACATGTTCGCAGGACTCGACGGCCCGCTGTCGCCCATCTTCTACAGCTGGGCCAACCTACTGACGGCGGGGGACAGCCAGGTGCGCGCCCTGACGCTCGCTATCATGAACTCGTGGGGAGGTGCCGTGTCGGCCGTGATGCAGCAATTCCTGTACCCAGTCACCGATGCCCCTGAGTTCGCTAAGGGGTTCAAGGCCAGCTTGGGGTTTGTTTGCGGGATGTGCGTCTGGGTGGTGCTGGTACGAGTCTTGGAATTGCGGACCGAACACGGCAAGAAGAGCAGCAACGTGCAGCAGTTGGATGGGATGGAATGTCAAACGGCTGCTGTTACAGAAGTCGTGGATTCAAGACCAGAAGGGTCTTCGCTAGAGATTTGGTCGGCATTAGTGGGCGTTAGTGGGCGTTAGTGTAATCTGGGGGACAAGCGGGCAGGCGGGGTTGTGCTGTAGGGGATCCATAGCCCTGATAAAGGCGGGATAGACTTGCCGTCGGCTTGGTCCGACGCCTGGCTTGACTCAATCGAATCGGCAATAACGCGGTGCAGTTGCACTGCATCTCGCTGTCATGGTTTGACGGAGCAAGTGAATGAATCAGAGCTCTGAATCGGTGCGAAATCTGCAGACTGATGAAGGCATGCTCTGTGTATCACGAGCATCACTTAGGTGTCTTTTCTACGTAACCCGGGCACGATTGTAGTATACAACCCCCAACAGTCATCTAGTCGAGCACGTCAAACATGGCTACAGGCGATGTCCCTACCACCCAGCTCCTGATCTCGTCTGGAAACGGGCCTGTAGCCCGCACCGTGCTGCAAACCCCGCTCCGCGATGCCGAACCGTCCGAGATCCCCGTCATCGACGTATCGAGCCTCTGCACCGAGTCCTCGCTCACCGACCGGCAGGCGGTAGCTCGCCAGATCCGCGATGCGGCGACCAACACGGGCTTCTTCTACATTTCGGGGCACCGGATCCCCGCGCCGACCACGGCGGCGGCGCATGCGGCGGTGCTCGACTTCTTCCGCCAGCCCGTAGATGTGAAGATGCGGGCCAGCATTGACCAGTCGCGCCGCTTCAACGGCTACAAGCCCGCGGCCTCGCAGCGTATCAACCCCTTCGAGTCCGTCGACGTGCGCGAGAGCTTCTCGTGGGCTTACGACCCGCGCTTCGACCCGGCCGTCGCGGACGTGACCCAAATCCCGCCCGAGGCCGCCGCCCACCTGGCGCCTGAGGACTTCCCTTGGGAAGCCACGGCGAACCTGCCGCAGTTCAGAGCCGCTGTGGTCGAGTACTGGCGCGCCTGCCTGGGGCTGGCGCGCGCCCTGATCCGAGCTTTCGCGTTGGCCCTGGAGCTGGATGAGCACTTCTTCGACGACAAGGTGACATATCCGGACGCCGTATTGGCCATGAACTACTATCCGCCCATCCCCAAGCCTGCGGGCGACGCAGCGGTGGGGCGGGCCCAGTCGGAGCAGGAGGTCTCCATCGGATCGCATACCGACTTCCAACTGTTCACCATCCTGTGGCAAGACGACAACGGGGGTCTGCAGGTCCTCAACCGACAAGGGCAATGGATCAATGCGAAGCCCATCGAGGGCACATTGGTAAGTCCGTTCGGAATCATCTCAACACACACACACTCACACACACTAAAACTGACCAACTCTTCACTAAGGTCGTCAATATTGCGGACTATCTCCAGCGCATTACCAATGATCGCTACATTAGCACGGTGCATCGGGCCCAAAACTGGAGCGGGCGCGAACGCGTCAGCATGCCCTTCTTTGTCGGGTTCAACTGGAATGAGAGCTGCGGCGTGTTGGACAGCTGCGTCGCTGAGGGCGAGAAGAAGCGTTATGAGGAAATCAGCTGCGCTGAGTGGGTTAAACGGCGGGCCAACGCCATGTATAAGACAGAGGGCTTCTCGGGGAGATGGCGGGGTTGTCTTCTTAATTAACGTATCGAGCTTATGAAGCCCTCTTAATAAAGAATAGTTTTCTCATCGTCATAGTCTTGCCTTGTCTTATCTTCAAAGGATAATCTGGCTGGCTCGCAATCACCATCCATCATAATAAGAGGAAGGAAGCAGATAGGCTCAGTTCCAACCCTGTAGAGCACCCTTGTGATACGGGTGGCGCTGCTGGCGATAGCCATCCAGTACATATATGTTTGCTTATTCGCATGCACTGCCCGCTGTCCAGACTGGGCACTGTGGCTCCAGTCTGCCTGAGAGCCTGACGACTGGCAGAGCCTCTGTACTCTGCACTTCGGCAACCAGTAGGAGTACGCGGATCAACAATTTTGTAGATGCCGATAGCCTACTAATTGATTCAACTCGATATTCTTACCAAAAATGCATCCATCATTCCTTCTTTCCACACTTGACATATGCCCCGAAAGTGATTCTCTGGCATCAAAGACCACCATGGTGACAGAAAGCCCCAGGCAGACAGAATCACACGAATTGCAAGATACCCCCCGATCACCACCGCACCTGGACCAATCCTCGACTCCGTCAGCCCCAGCCCAACAGCCAATTGCCAGTGGTGGCCCTGCCCCCGCCACTGTCGCCACTCAGCCAGGCAGGTTAACCAGAGCATGCGGTGCTCTCGGGAAGTCCTGTGGCCGCAGAGGAGAGATAATTCTGGGGACGGCCACGGTGTTGGCTCTCTTTATCACTGCTATATCCATGTGGCCTACTATCTCGGCAGCCACCGACGGACGCAAGGCCGAATTGATTGCCGAGTGGACCGCTCGCAAGGATTTCTTCGAGACATGCGAGACTGTGAGTACACGCATCTACTAATCAATTCTTCGCACCAACCAGCTACTCAGATATCTGACTCGTCGTGAAGCATAACTGGACTTTGGCTGCCTGCGAAAAGGCTAAAGGAATGCAGCTAGAAGCACCCCCCAACTTTGACCGGACTCTCTGGAAGAGGCTTTTCGAAAGGGAGGATCGAAAGATGTACGATGAGCGAAACAGCCTGCGTACTCTATCAAACAACGGAGGTTCCCTATTTCACCTTCTTCCGACGATTCCGCTCTCTGCGCTGTTGGTGCTGCACAGGCGAAGACTGCGCAATGCTGTTTTAGTTATATCTTCATGGTTCTGGACCTCATCTGACAACCCCAAATACCCAAGCAACCCTCAAGAGGATTCTGAAGAAAGCACCCGCGGTTCAAGCTCAGCTTCTGAAAGCTCAAGCTCAGGTTCAGGCTCAGCTACTTACAAGAGTCCTGATTATAGCCATAGAGGCCGGAGTCCTGTAGTGGTTCATCACCATGCGAGGGGATACGAGGCATCGGCTCCGCGTCCGGGATACTGGGCGAAAAGTCATTACCATAAAAGCGACAGTGGCCAGAAAAGTGGGAGGTTCGTCAATATATCACCCACTTCCAAACCTACGATATCCATATCAAGCTCGGAGGGTCATAGTTCTGGCGTGGCTGACCGCAACGGCGCTCCCACAGCGAACGTCAGGTGGCTGCAGTCAACCAGGAGATAGACAGAACACAGTATGTAAGGAAGCTATTGTATCGTAAACTTAGAGCTGCTACTCTGTGCCATTTCTTGACCGGGACAGCCAAACGGGTGCAGCCAGACGCTGCGCGCCCGCTTAAAGAGACTTGAAAAACTTGACAGGTGGTGGATTCGTGTTGGAGGAAGAGATCTCTGGTTGTACTGTACTATCAGCTCTGAATATACCTAAAAAAAAGCATGCGTAACTCTTGGCCAAAGATACCTCTGAAACATTGAGTTGTCGCTCATCGGACTCAGTGGCCTTGCCCTTGTTACTGCTGTATGTGTTGATCGCGGAGGAATTGAACCGTCTTACCTTTAAGAATAATTATATTAATACACCGCTAGGCTACACCGGTCCAGTCAAGTAATCAATGTAACAAAGCTCCATATGAAGCGCTGGCAAGTGGAATAAGATTGCTAATGATCTTGGTGACCCAGAAAAGGGGTAAAAATCAAATCATCGCAACTGCCGAAATACACCACCACGATCCCGGTCCGGCAGACAGCAGTTTGCTTGTGTGATATATAGAAGTTCAGGAAACACTTCTTTCACATACGACCACATCCTGCTGAATACTAGGGATCCCGTCCGCTCTCCCATATATAAGCAGCAGAGAGCCGAATTAGTACTAGAGTCGGTGACGATCTGGGAATCCTCGGTGTTGTATGTTTTGCCATTTATTTTTCATTCTTTTTAGAACATGTTCTACCAGAGAGAATTTTCCTCATTTTTAAATTATAAGAAAGGTCCTGCACAGTTTTTGTAGTGGTGCTAGTACTATCATTCGATGCAACTTGTGTACCAAGGGACTGGAGACAGTGTAATCACAATCATTTCTGCTTTTGGTCTCTGTTCCTACCCCCAAGGTAACAAATGAGAGAACTGCACAGTTCTTTGGTTTTCAAAACTAAGAATATAACAATCGTAGTATACCAAGATTGCGAAGCCTAGTTCTTAAAATGAAACCCTGTCCGCGCTATGTACGGGCTCTACTTTTTATATAACGTCACACGAGTCGCTAATTCCGCTAGCTGCTTGACATCCTGCACAGGAGTGTGGAATGTTTGCTCTCGATCCGCCCTATGACCTGTGACAATCTCATGGTATAAGAGAGCCACGGCCGATGATTTCCATAGCTCAGTGCCACTTTTGCTTGAGTGTAAGATGGTGCGCAGCAAAAACAGCACCGCGACCACATGAACTAATACGGGTGCTGAGAGCCAGATCCAGACCACGCGCACGATTATGAACTGCTCGCGCCTCTTGCCTTCCTGCTTTTGGCTGCCTGTGTTGAATTCCGAGTGAAGTTGGTGCGTCATGCTGCGAGCTACCTGCTCAAATGTAGCTGTAATGTTGGCGTCCTTAAGTAGAATGCCTAGCCCAGAAGCAGGTGGCGCTCTGTAGCCATTGAAAGTACCACCACTGAAATGGGGCCCGGTAAAAAGCAAGTCAAGGGCGCCTAAGTCGGGAAGAGAAATATGAAAGGACTCATTACCTGAGGTGTTGAAGGTCGCAAAATATGTTTCATGTTGAAGGAAGACATCGGGCCCGTGGTATTCTCCCGTGTTCAGGGGGATGATATCAGTTTTGCCAACAATGAGATCTCTTCCAACGGATTTTATGCCGGAGTATCTGTGTGCAACGAATTTGAGGCTGCATTCAAATATCTCTGTGACGTTCGTGCCTAGTTGCTGATAAGTTGGCGCGTATTTCGGTTCGTCTTCAGCATTCACTGGTCTTAAAGATATCGGTGCCATGTTGATCGTGCGCAGGATACCAATAAGCGCGAACCTGGGTGAGTAGGGTCCTTCTATATTAGTTTGGAGTGGCTCCATTCCGCCCGGCAACTTGTAGCTGTGATAGTACAACGGCTTTCCTACAACCTCGACTAGTGTATATCGTTCATCTGAATAATTGTAATGCACCTTTAAGTTGCTTGGGGTGGTCATAACAACGCTGGAGCCGAACCAGGATGATACGTTAGGGTAGGATCCGGTTTCGACTGGATCTTCGATATATTGTTTGGTATCCAGAGTATCAGATGTCACGTTGACGCAATCACTTTGAACACCGAGGCTGATGAAGTCACGATTCTCCCAGGTACAGTTGGTCGAACATGTGAAAGCCATCGTCGAAGTAGTATCAAATATGCCGCGGAAAATCGCACGTTCCATTGCGACGTCGACTGTGGAAGCTGTTTTTGAACTGTTAGAAAGGAGACTATTTAGTGTAAAAGAGATGAGATCAAACATACGCTCGACCTGCGTGGGGAAAGAAGCTTCATTCTGGACGACAGCTCCTCCATTGTATATGTTTGTCATCCAAAAGGATCCCGGGTTTTCGGGCGAGAGCTGTTCTTGAATTTCGATTTTGACGATCTGTTGAGCAAAGGCGTCTACCGTGAGAGCCAGAATAGTGATGAGGGCGCCGAAGATGGCCAAGTTGATTGGCGAACGCAGGCGCCAAATGAGTTTCAATGAGCCCAACGGACCACGACTAGCTTCATCGAAAACGTCCAGGTCATGTAGTGGTGATGGCTTCTCCTTAAAGTGCAACCACTTCCGCTGACTTAGGCAAGATGCTACAATCAGCATGGAGGTCGACTTGGCGACTGTAACGAAGGCGGCTATGGTAGAGTTCAAGTTCGTCGGGAATGTCCATCTCTCTAGTGGTTGACCTTGCATTCGGTAAAGGACGCTGACGATGGCGGCTATGCAACCGAAACTGACAAAGGCTGCAAAGATCTCCAGATTCCAGCCTTGGTAGAATCTGCGCCTTCGACGTGGGGGTTGCCCATCTTCGATCTGCTGGTACGCAACGGATAGTCCAATCGGCGACTTCGAGGGGGCATTCATGTTGGAGGGGTGCTGTTGGACTGCTTGATATCTTTACCTTTGACGCGATAGTTGGCTGATGTTCGTTCATTTATACTGAAGGCCTGCTTCATCCGGCGTAAGCTTTTACACGGCCATGTCTAGCAATGGCAAATGCATGAGCTGACCCTCTTATACAATGAGGGCAGAAGTTCCCTGATGCTATAATTAGATTAGTGCAGGGAAGGATTTTATTCATGGCCTTGAAAGCGATATTGAAGTTGGTATATCTGACCACCAAAAGACATGTCTCACGTAGAGAGCCACGCTGGCGTAGCGTTGCACATTGCCATGCAACACAGCGTCCTCATAAGACGGAGCTGAACTTCGCGAGCGTCGAGAACACACTCAGCCCACCCCAACCTCATGTTTCCCGGTTCAGCTGATGTCCAGCCATCGCCACAAGGACTTTGTTGTGCGAGCCTCTCTGCTGGGGAATACAAGCCGCAGGCTCACCCTCGTCGGTACGGGCCATATTCTACGCGACTTGTCACCCAAGATGTGACAGGAGTCTATAAGAGATTGGAGACTCTATAATTAGGTACTCACAAGTTCCTATGCTGGTAGGGTCATTAATGGTCAAGTCATCCGAGAAATATGAATAAAGTAGTCGTGTTCTCTTTTCTGGGATATAAAGTGTTGTTCGAAGCAAAAACGTGGCACGAGACCTTCTCCTAGTTTCCCAGGCGTACGTTTATGTGTGATTTCGGCTAGTGTACACTAATGGATGCATCAATCATCTCTATGTCTCGTCGTCTTTGTTCTATACTCGGATCGGAAGGAGGAACGGTGGCGAAGTCATAGTACCGTCGGCCAGCCTGAGCGGTTGTTGTTCAATACTGAAATTGATCTACCTTCACGTTCGATGTGTCCAGCGACTCGTTCATGCCCGAAATGTTTTGATAGTTTCAAGCCAGCCTGCGCTTATATATAAGAGGTCACGTTAGGTTGTTGTCTACACTGCAATGAAGTACTGCCACCACGGCGGGAGGCCAGGGGACAAAAGTCCAAGCCCGACCGAAAGTGTGGCATCATTCGAAACGCCATATAATGTAAAAAAGGCCTGAAGAGGATACGCAAGGCATTGTGGAAGTAACGCCGCTAGGGCGGTAGGTATTACGGGGAGACGCATGTCGCAACGACCAGGGGCATGTTAGAACTCTCAATGAATAGAAGGTCACAACCAAGCCGAAACGAAATAACGTCTCCTCCTAGACTGATTTCCGTTTCGCCACATTCCGCTACTCGATAAACGGTGGATATTTGCGAGAATCAAAAGAGCGACGCAGCAGTCCAGCCAGGGCAGAGCCCCAGGATTGTGGATCTGAGGCAGGAATCGCAATAGTAGTCATGACAATGGCTTCCTCGCCTTGAGTAATTGCTCTTTCATTCGTATAGTTATAGCTATTCCTGTAACCCATTTAATTGTATGTGTAAAAGACTTATGGTTTCAATTGAATCTATACCATGGGTAGTACTAGACGTCGGCAGCGATCCATTCGTGTCATGCATTGGCGATCTTGTGACCCCCGGGCACTTGCTTCGTGAACATCCCAATGGGATCCACACGGTCACGGGTCGACCTCAACCATCGCAGACTCTTCACCGTAGGTGGCTGTTGGAGCTTGATCGGGGTCTGCATAGTTGAGGTAGGTGAAGGGGTCGTATGCCCCCAGAGCTCCTGTCTTCGTTTCGGTCCAAGGGGTGATAAGGAGGTCAGTCTTGAACATTACGGAATGATTCCAGCTCGGTGGATAATAATGTATTATACTCACCTTGTCCTTGACGGACTTGGTAGTGGAGACAACTACCTCGTCGTCAGCCGCGTCGCTCCATCGGATGTCCAATATCAACACGAGTAGCGCGGCGCCGTCGCGATTTATGAGGACGAGCGTGTATGCGTCCACATGGTGCACATAGAAGGAAGGCGGAAGCGAGGCGAAGGAAATAGCCCAAATGGTCCCGGTGACATTTGGTGATGGCGGGCGCGGCCTCCCAGGCGGTGTGCACGGCGTGGAGCACGACCTCGGTCTGGATGAGGGTGTGGGTGTGGTAGAGAGAGCCCACCCCCTTGGGCACCATGGCGCCCGTCTCAACCGACAGGACAGACGTGCTATCTAAGCCCGCCGCGGCCTCGAGGTACAGGATATTCATCATGTTTCGGTAGACCGGCGGGTCCTCTGCGGCCCTTGTGTAGAGCAGAGTGGCGGCGATGACAGCCATTGACATAACGCCGACGTGCGCAAATGACAGGAGGACCGAAGCGTGCTCGTCGTATTCAACGACCACGCTGAGTCGCACGAACTCCTCGGCCGTGGTGCCGAGCGTCGCCGTTTTGTACGTCAGAGACGCGCTCAACACCACTTCGAGGTTCGCCACCGTTTCGCACGTCCACCCGTGTTGCGGAGACAGGTGCGAGATGCCGCAGTCCAGCGTCAGATGCGTTAGATTCGATTTTACCGGCTTCATGTTGCTAAGGATTTGAGTTACGTCGTAATGTTCGAGCAACCGCAAATCATTTCCAATTCCTCTTCCGGTATAACAAGGTATGTGTTTCAACTAGACAATGCGCCCCAAGCTGTTTGCACTCCAGACAGATTACTAGATCGCCACCACAACAATCTGTGCAATGATAATAGTTTTCCGGTCGAGTAGCGAAACACACATCGCAATAAGAATGATAGTTATCGAAGATCGCAGGCTCGCCTAATCCCACCTCGTTTGCAGCAATACTCTGGTTTCCGTCCCTGGCATGTTCAAGTATGCGTTCTGCGATACCAACATAGCCCTGCTTACGAGCCCACCAGAGCGCGCTTCGGCCAAAGTTGTCCTTCAAGGTACAATCGACATCTGGGATCGAGAGGAGTTGATTCGCCAACTCCTCGTGACCATAGCGGACCGCTACGGATAGCAACGTAGAGCCATAGTGGTCCCTCTTGTTTATATCCAATTCTGCATAGTGTATGAGATTGAAGGCTTCCAGACCCGCTTGTACTGCATAGAAAAGGAGCGAGCGTCTGAAACTGTCCTCTCGACAGCTTTCGGTGCTCACGTCAACCTTATTGAGAAGTGCCCGGGAGATATCAATAAGTCCGAGACGTAATGAAGCATTCAGCGGCGATTCCCCGCTTCGAGCGGGTACTGTGCTGTCGGCCCCGTGCTGGAGCAGTAGCTTGACTACTTCGAGGTTGCCGTTGAGTGAAGCTGTATAAAGAGGTGACCATGGGGAATTGATTGTGGCATTGGTATCCGCGCCATTGTTGATTAGCAGCTTCGCTATATCGAGGTTGCCTTGATAAGAAGCTATATCCAATGGTGTACATCCGTTATAGGCGGCCTGACAGTCTGCGCCCTTCTCGATCAGCAGCTTCGCTATATCGAGGTTGCCTTGATAAGAAGCTAAATCCAATGGTGTACATCCGTTATAGGCGGCCTGACAGTCTGCGCCCTTCTCGATCAGCAGCTTCGCTATATCGAGATGGCCCTGAGCAGAAGCCACATTTAATAGTGTGCATCCGCAGTCTGCGCCCTTCTCGATCAGCAGCTTCACCATATCGAGATAGCCGTAATGACAAGCCATATATAATAGTGTCCATCCGTCATTGTTAACGGCCTGGAAATCTGCGCCCTTCTCGATCAGCAGCTTCGCCATATCAAGATAGCCGTGAGCAGAAGCTATATATAATGGTGTGCATCCGCTGTTGTTAGTGGCCTGGAAATCTGCGCCCTTCTCGATCAGCAGCTTCGCCGCCTCAATATGGCAATTTCTGGAGGCCTTGTGCAATGGCGTTTCCCCTTTGTTGTCTGTGGCCTGGACATCTGCGCCCTTCTCGATCAGCAGCTTCGTCACCCCGAGATTGCCATTTTTGGAGGCCTTGTGCAACGGCATTTCCCCTGTGTTGTCTGCTACTAGGACATCTGCGCCCTTCTTAATTAGTAACTTGACCACCTCGAGATGGCCATACATAAAGGTCGTGTGTAGCGGCGTCCATCCGAGTTTATTCGCGACCTGGAGATTTGCGCCTTTCTCAATTAGTAACTTTACTACCTTGAGAGAGCCATGTACACAGGCATTGTACAGCGGCGTCTGTCCGTCTTTAGTAACGGTATCAATATTCGCTCCCTCCTCGATTAACAACTTAGCTACCTCGAGACGGCCATTTCGGGAGGCTTTATGCAGCGGCGTCCAACCGCCATTATCCAGGGCCTTAACATCTGCATGTTTCTCGACCAACAGCTTGACTACCTCGAGATGTCCTCTAGCAGAGGCTAGGTGTAGAGAGCTTTCCCCGGAACTATCTTTCACGTTAACATTGTGGCAATCTCCTAATATTTGCACCGCCCGTTCTAAACCGAAATATGCTGCCAAATGCAATGCCGATCCCCGCTGGAACCTTTGGCTGTATCCTTCATGGCCGTAGCGCATTCTCTTGTACCGGTAGCCGTATATATCTGCGAATAGTACCTGACATACTGTGTCGACCTGTTCTGATTTCGATAAAAATGACAGCACTAGGTCGTTTGCGTTGGCGGCACGGGCATGGAGACCCCAGTAGTGAGCGGCATAATCATATAGGTGATGCCCTGCGAGCCGCTTTTCGACATCTTCATCCGTCTCGCAATGGCCGGCGGCAAAACTATCAAACGATAGGTAATTCGTGCAAATAGCCGTGATCTCTAGCTCGGCATCCGGAAACCACCGTGCTTTTGTTGAATCAAAATAGTCTTGGGTTGTGTAGTGCACTAACCGGATGATCCCGCTCTGCTCATCCACTGTGACCAGTCCCGCACATATGGATACCAGATGGCCGATTTGGGGGCAGTTCTCTGGATCAAGCGCCGGCTCATCAAGCTTGACTGCCAGTGCATGTTGCAACTCGAGTTTATGGAGCGGTCGCTTAGCGCAGATAATCCATGCCAGGACTTGCTTTGCACGGCGCACCTGGCCTGGCAGCTGGCTTTCAATGCGATGCATTGCGCCTTCATAGGCAGTACTGTAAAGAGCGTCGCTGGGAGTTTTGGAAGTCATTCCATCCAAAGCTTTCCGGATGGCCTTTCTTGTATCTTTCTCTTTGAGTGACTCAAGGTATAGTTGAGCCAGTAGAAACCTACTAGAGTTAGCGGGTTCTTCAATATCATTCTTAGCACTTACATTCCATCCACAGCTTCAGTAATTCTTGAAACGATTTCATCTTCAAAGTCGCCATTCTCGGTATCAATTGCTCTAAGCTCCGAAATATGCCCTTTCACGTATCTGCGGATATCGATGTCACTAGCACGTACTTCGAGGCGAGGACTGTCTTTGAACTTCTCGTCGATATCAGGGATTGATCTCGACGTCGCAAGGATATTGATCTTGCTTTGGGCCTGCAAATCGAGCAGCGTAGATAGGAACCGGGCTCGGCAATTGTCTGACATTTGACATTCGTCCAGGGCGTCAACCACAACAAACACCCTCAAGTACTCGGGTATAATGGAGCGAAGTGCTTTCGATATTCCATCAAGCGTAGGTCTTGTTCGCTTGTGGGCATGTTGACCGTGGAGCTTTTTTAATAGCGGCGGATGGAAAGGATCCGACCTGAGCGAACTGTTTTAGGAGGCTTGCCATCAAGTCTTCAATCTTCTGCTCATCCTTCCGCTTATAATTGCAGTACACATAGGCAATAGCCAATCTATTGTCGTCCCGGAATCTGTGTTCAAGATCGTTGATCACGGTAGAGGCGAGAATCGTCTTTCCTGCTCCGGGCATGCCTGGACAGAACAAAGTCTGTTGTCGAGTACCAAGCCACGTTTGATATTCGTCAGAATCCAGAAGCCATTGTCCTGTACCAGATTGTCGCCTCCTGAGGTAGTCGGAATGTTGCGACCCGTAGTCGAGAGGGGTAAGCCAGTCGAGAATCTCCCGATCCTCCTTCCGATCCAGAACGGACTTGTTATGCATGACATTCTCATTTGTCATGGAAACTGTAGTAGAAACTAATGGAACATTAGACTCATTAATCTATATGAAGAGTCGGCTGTGGGTGGAATAATGTAGTTTTCATTATATTCCAAGGCCTCCTTCGTGAAAGTATAACGAACTGAGCTGTACTAACCATCCGTAAGAAGCTCGCTAAGCTTCCTCTGGTCTGCTACCTTGGTTGGTGGAATTTTATTCAGAAGCTGTTTCGTGTACGCCGCTGCCGCCGTGGCTGCGTACCCTTGCCAGGCGTCGTTCTTATGCGAGTCGGAATAGTCGCATATGCCTCGGACGACAAGACACTTGAATTGGTTCATCAGTCCTGCCGCCTCCATCTCGAAACACAGCACGCCCTTCTCTTCGGCCAGGCGATCTCGTATTGTAGCATCCTTCATTAGCTGATTTGCCGATGCAATAAGCCCGTAATGAACCTTGGGATTGTCATCGTACTCTTTCCGCGCATCTCGAACGATGAGGGTTGACTCATCATTGCCACAGATAGAGGCACAAGTCTGGTGAGATGGCCCAGTATGGATGAATGTGCTCTTGTAGAGTCTATCAGTGGTAGGGTCTGGCCGTTGATATTCATCTTGCAATCGGGGGTTTCTCTTCAGTGCGGCGTCGACTGCTTTGGCAATCTGATTGCCACGTCTTCGATGTTCGACTTTCAGGTTCTGCACAGCCGCCTGGAGAAGCAATGGCGGGGCATCCAGGTGTCCTGTCGGTCGGAAAGCCCTGTTCTGGACGGTCTGGCCAAAATCGTACTGGAATACGGCGCCGTTCTCGTTGCCGAGCGAACTAACCACAATGTCGCCAAGACGGATGTCCTGCTTCGTCGGAACACCACCGCCGATTCCTACCATCAGCCCAAACCTCACATTTGTAAAGGTTCGTAACATGTCTCTCGCGACATTTGCTGCACTAACAAGACCATAGCTCCCCTGGTATAAGCAGGCGACGACGATGTTATGCTGCCCAATTCGACCGAGCGCGTAGATGTTGTTGTCGTTTGAGTCTTGCGAAATCAATCCAGGGTGTTCTTCGTCGAGTAACTCCTGCGCGGCAACAAATTCAGTCTCGACTGCGCATATCCAACCCACTGTATAGTGGTTTGGATCCGACATTGCGTCGCGATTCGGACAAGATGTCAAGGCAGAGGACGAGGTTGTTTCAACCGATGCATTCCAGATTCGGCAAAGGGATAACTACCCAAGCGTCGTAGGCTGGATGAGCTGGGTTTGGTCGTAACATTGCCACACTCGGGAAGGTGGTCGAACTCTCAGTCTGGCTGACAGAAAAGCTTGCAGCTTCATGCAGGGAGTAAGCCACCGTCCTACGTGGCATAGTGAAGGGCGCAAGAACAGAGGCTCGGCAGAGAAGTCGGACGTCACTGAGAAGCCAATAGTAAGGCAGGCTGCCTGGGTGTCGTCCAAGGCTCCCCTATCAAAAATACCAAGCATGTACTCTTCTGGCGTCGCACTGCAGTTGCTTATGCGCGGGAAGTGCAAGGCGCAGCTTTCCAGAGAAGAGGCACTGCTGAGAAGCCATGCGTCAACCAGGCTCTCTAGCGATCGCAATAAGGGCACACGGTAGGTAAGGCATTGTTATCCCGGGTGTACCAGCGGCGAGCTAGAGAGGCCATGACACCGCGTTAGTGACGAGACAATGAAACACCAATGTCTTGTTTCCTGCTCCCGCGGAAGAGCAGCCAGTTTACGAGAGCGTAACTTGATGAACGAGGCTTGAAAGATCACGGTTCCACCAATTTCAGCCCAGCATTGGTGCGTCACGCGTTAAGTGAACCTGCAGGCGGCTAACCCCCGCTAAATTGTTCCCTGCCACACCCACTGCAGGACATGTTATGGAGTCTAAACCCCGCGGTAACCCCAGTTCTGGCCCTGCATCACCTACGACAGTGGCCTTACTTTACATGGGTTTCGCCGCTACACAAGACCGACGCCAACGTACCTGCTGTGGAGGACACTGTAACCCATGGAATACCCAGATACATGCACTGTAAGAAACCCAGCCTGTTAAAAGCCAATACGGTCGATTCATCTCAAGTAAATCACATTATTAATTACTACGTGGAATCTCGGTAACAGAACCATATCTCCGTGGCTGTCTCCAACCAGGCATCAACTGACTTCCCCCTTGCCGTGATTCCAGCCTTCAGCTTCCAAAACGAATCATTAGAAGAGACCAAGACCCCATTACTACTCCTCCTACTCCCCACTCCAACAATATCAGCCCAGAGATGCTCAAGTAAGAAAGAGAAAGAACCCTTAACACCCAGTGACCTCGATGCCCTGGATAGCCAGAATGCCCTCATCTTTGTACGCGACGCTCGTGCAGGTCTTGACGATGACTTTGGCGCCTCCTCCTTGGCGACGGGCAATGGGATGGACAGGCTCAGTGGTGGTGGTTGTTGTTTCCCCCACGTGATGACGTGGAGATCCTTCATGTCGACGGCGACGTTGGCGAGACTGCTAACAGCCTCGTCACG
This sequence comes from Apiospora kogelbergensis, assembly GCF_038363985.1. NCBI lineage: Eukaryota > Fungi > Ascomycota > Sordariomycetes > Amphisphaeriales > Apiosporaceae > Apiospora > Apiospora kogelbergensis. The sequence goes on along the minus strand of NW_027117418.1, from coordinate 8,047,083 downwards.
CTTCTGGTTCGAGTTCCACTTCATGCGGGTCCAGTCTACAACGTACTCGACGGTGCAGGCGGGATCGGACTTGGCGTACGAGATGGTGTAGAAGGCCCTGGCGTCGGCGCGCACCGTGGCGTTGCCGCTGTCGAACATGGTGACCTCGGCGCCAAGGTCGGCGTCGTCGCAGCTGCCCTCGTTGTGGTAGAAGCTGGCGACGGCCTTGCTCGGGGCCTTGGCCTGGGCTTGGACCTGGGCCAAGAAGGCAGCGGCGGTAGCGAACAGAAGCGAAGCGCGCATTGTGATGGTCTGATGAGTTGCTTATATAAATGAATGTGATGCGTAACCTGAAGGTAACGATTGACTTAAGTGAGCGACAAAAGTGGGAATATGTGAACGAGTGACTGAAGCAATGAGCCTTGAATAGAGTGAAGGATCCGAGATATTCGTGCCTCGAAGGTGAAGACTCGTCTGCATTTTATGCGTTTGATCCAGCTGTTGGTTGACTGTTGGCTACTTTGTCGAATCTCCCGAGGAAAGGAGGTTCATGTAAGGAGGCACGACCCCCTGGTAGATAGACTCATTAGCAAGAAGACTCGGCAGTAGACTTGCATGAGTGCATTGCGTGATAACGCATCTTCTCCTATACACTCATGCGTACTGCCTGGGCCTCTTGCCCCTGCGTCCCGACCCCTCGGAACGCTCTGTCCAGGGTATTGGATTCCTGAGGGTAAGTGAACTAATCGGATCTAGAGGCTACTGCAGCGGGCAGCGGGAGCCATGGACTCATTTGCGAAGCGAAGCGACCACTTTGATTGCATTCACCTGCCCGGCCATGCGCGTATCTCGAAGATAGCATATCTCTAGGGCTCTCTCAGTTAACTATAGCCCCTCACCGACTTCACTTGACTGGCAATATCAACACAACTCAACTGTGTTGAAATTCAATCAGCCTTAAGACTAAATGCATAGTCGTTTCCCTCTTCGTGTGTTGGCATAACCTTACTGTCATGAGTTGAGTCCCGTTTCGCTGCATCTCCCTTGGCTCGCCCAGCGTGATGGTAAAGGGGGGTAGCCTTGGCGCCGAAACCAACAAAATTGTGCGACGTGACCAACGAGATTGAGCGCGTCTTATTTCATCGGCTTTGGAGTAGCCTTGAGTCTTCAATGCGAGTCTCCGTGATTGTACTTACAAGTCGAAACTCGTTGGCTGTAATGGAACGGATGAAAACAAACTCCCAACCCCTTTGCAACTAGTAGAATTAGGGCGTATAATGATATATTGGTGACACTCTTCGTGGGCCAGATCGTACTTATCTTTCTAATCTAATGGGTTCCGATGCTATGGTCCAGATTCAATGCCGTTACTATCTAGTCACCTGCGGCAATAGTAGCTCCCAATCATGACCTTCTCCGCCTCACCCTCAGCGTCTCTCCAAGGGGCGGCGCAATATGCCCAAAGAACCATCTATTGGTCGGCCGTACAGGAATCGGCTCGATCTCGTACCGAAGCGCGATATGGCCCAAAGCAATCTTCATCTGGTTCGCTGCGAAGAATCTCCCGGGGCTGCAGATCTGATTAGCCACGAGAACACACAAGACCATATGTCGCTCCAGTGTTACATAGGTTAAGAATGATGAATGGACAACTCACCAAGCATGCGACCCATGGCTAAACCCCATGAAGTTGTCACTCGTGTTGATCAAAGCCTGCGGCTTACCTCCACTGCCAGAAGAGGCGGATCCTTTCGCGAACCGGAACGCATCGTACGTCGTCGCCTCGGTGTAGATGTCGTTGTCGTGGTGCACGCTCCAGCCCGAGATGCCGACCTTGGTGCCCCGCGGCACGTGCGAGCCGTCCGGCAGCGTAAGGCCCCCGGGCGCCACGACCATCTTCATGATGCCCCGTTCGATGAAGCCGTTCAAGCGGAGGCTCTCGCGCAGGGCCGAGTCCACGTGGGTCAGGCGGGTCATCATGGCTCTCGACCACAACGGAGTGGCAGTGGCCGCGGAAGTCTCGGCCAGGACCTCGTGGCGCATGGTGTCGAGCGAGTCGGCGCAGGCGGGCGACGAGGCGATGTCGAACACGGCGTTGGTCAGCGTGATAACCGAGGACTGAATGGCGGCGAAGCAGAGGATGGCGAAGCGGGTCGCGATGACGCGCGACTCGAGCTCTCTAGACTCGAGGCCGCCCTTCTGCACCGCGTGGTCGATGGCCCATTGGATGTAGTCACTCTATAGAGTCGGTCCCCGTGTTAGTGAATGACGGCCGGGGTTGAGTGATGCAAATATGGGGTTGATGGCAACAACTCACAGGGGGGGCTGGTGTCAAACACTGGCAGCTTCTCCTTGTTCTTCAGGATCTCCAACCGCTCTTTTATAGTCGGTAGGATGTACCTAGAGCACTTCTTATAGCGAAGGTAGTCGGCACCGGCCACGAGTGGCGCAAACAGCCTATGACGCAGTTAATCCGATTAACGTTGGGTCGATTCATTTATGTTTCACGGTTCATGGTTCATATGAGAGAGCATGTGCCACTTACGGTTTGAGAAAGCCAGGGAGGAGGTTTAAGAAAGCCGCCGAAAGCGCGACGTTCCGGTTAAAGGACTGACACGCCTCCAAGAAGTCGGCGTCACGACACAGGGGCAGGCCGACAAAGACACGGGTCGACAATCGCGCGACGATGTGCAGCAGGGTCTGGTACACGTTCACCTCGACCCAATCATCGGTGTTGGTGCCCCAGCTGTCAACGAGAGCCTGTTCCATCTCGTCGACGACGTCATCGGAGAAGGTGTTGAGCTTCTTGGTGAGCTCATGGCGGATGATCTCGGGATGAACGGGGTCCTTGACGAAGCTGGGATGGGGAAAGGTGTAGTCAGACTCGAGGAACTGACGGTTGACTTCTTCTTGGTTCAGCACTGAATCCGGCTGCGCAAGCAGCCAGTCTAGCTGAGACCGAGGGAGCACAACCTGGAATCCGTTGAGGAAATAGGGCAATACGTAGGCTTTGTGGTTTCTCGAATACTAGCAATGAGTTGTCAGTGAGTTTGGTCTTGGAAGGAAAGGAAGTGTAAGAACCCAGACGAGCTGGTAGCAGTGGTAAAATACCTTGTAGTAGCCCTCATCAAGCATGCTCTTAAGGCTGAAGAAGCTCTTTAGGTTCGCCCGGGCACGACCTAGCGGGCCGCTGTGGGGGCCTGTCCCGACCCATGGCAGGCTCGGCGGCAGCGAAGCTTTGGAGAAGAGGCGACGCACAAGGTTGGCCAAGACAATGAGAGGTATGGCCACCGCAACTAGTGCTAAGGAAAGCATGGCTACCCGTTACTATTCCTGTCCTAAATTTGTGTGGAAGAGAGCTGAGAGTGAGTGGTTGATGGTGACGAGAAAACTGAGCCGAGAGCAAGAGAAGAGCAAGAATAAATACTCCTTTGTGAAGAGTGAATGCAATAAGGGGGTGTGAATACGCCAGTAACAAGTTGTTTGACGAATTCAATGGCGGTAATAACGGGCTCGAAAGTAATGAAAGCACGGAACAGAGGCGATCCCAGGTAATTCAGGCTCCAGGTAACAGATCATAGAAACAGGAACCGATGTAAATATAATAGGCTGTCGTTTCGTCTAGCAACGAGGTAGTCGAGCCCTTATAATGATAGTCAGTGGCCGCAATGGTTCAGGACTGGATGATGTGCTACTACGAACGGCCGGATGGCTAAGGGCGTTATGTTAGGGAACGGCCGAGTGTGATGCTGATGATCTGACTGATCATATGTTTATCGATGCGGAATAAGATCGGCTTCATTAGTTCCTAGGTGGTGAACGGGTGTATCCACGTAAAGGCTGCTTCTGGCATGCTTGATAGGCTATACGTGAATATGCAGTGATGTGCTGGGGCATTTCGCTTGCTGCATATAACAGTGTTGGTGAGGTGGGCGGTTATCGTGTACACTACACAATGACGTGACAGGAAGGTCAGTGGACTTCACGCTGGTCACGGGCCCCAGACTGCTTCACGACAGATGGAAAGTACGATGCATATATGTCGAGAAACGGATAAGTCCGCCATTTTCGTCCTTCTGGCCATGACTCCCGTATTGTAATGAAGGTGCCCGTGAAATACTTTGAAATTTCCTTAGGGCGTTCGTTATGTGGGCTTTGGGGTTGAGAGCGGCCCGCTTGCTGTAATGAGAGCATCGTCATCCCGACTTCAGCTACACGAACGGTGGGGAGGCTTCGATAGAGTGCCTGCAGAGATCTACTGAACTCTATGCATGATTGTCAGCCATGCCGGACATATCGAGGCCTGGTCACATATCAGATTGACATGTCCAAATGTTCAGCGGACGGACACTGGTCCTTGTGTGCTCACACAGACGTTGGCAGTGGCTTGCTTGGAGAAAGAATCGGCCGAGCGAGTACCTGATCTTAGCGTGAAAGCATGAATCGGTATCAATGGCTAGTGCGAGCCTCGTCCCTTGGACTGACTTGCATTGCATGGCGGATCTTGTCCCGTCTGCCGAGGCGATCGATCCTAACATCATCCAGCCACGGCGGAAAGCAAAAAGCCTCCCCTGAAAAACCAGCATACCAAAACCGGCAAGCCTCGGCGCCCCGTGGCTGAATATCAGCACTGTAGATGCACGAGATATCAAAGTCGGACTCGTCTCCGGGGAGGTCGTTCGCGACCCGAGGATCCAGGGGAATGATTGACGAACTGATCTACAACAGGGATACATGTAGATGGCGGGTGATTACTGTCTCTAGAAATCTCACCCTGAGTCAAAGAACCCTTTCCACACGTCGTATGCTGGATGTACAAGTCGAGAACACTACTCTTCGGCGGATTAGTAATCGGGAGAAGAAGGAAAAGAAAATTCTCTTGAACTATTTGACGGGCAATTTACGCACTCGGTCTTCAACATCTTGACACTGAGCCGAGGGCGAGCTTGAATGATCTAGGCCACTCTGTCCGTCTATTTTTGACAGAAAAGAAAGGTTAGGTTCAGACGAAGGCTGCCTGCCAATTCATCCCATCGTGATAAGGCAAACCACAAAGTCTCGCTAGTACCGCTCCAGTGGGGGGATCTTCAAGTACATACAGTACGGCATTTAGGCACCAGTCCCATCAATGCATACAGCATCAACGGTTCGGGTCTCAGCACAAGCGGCCGAGAGATTGCTACTCCAGCCGCACCGGCCTGGCAGTCAGTCAGGCTGTATTGGCTGGTCAGTCAACCTGCCGCAAGACATACATGCCTGCCCGTCTGCACGTACGCTGTTTTGCAGCGGAGAATTGAATCGCCCAGCCAATGTCGATGATGAAGGCGGCTGCGTGCTGAGAACTGGTCGAATTTCCCGTGTCCTTGCCGCCAGGGGACGGCCATACCACGAATACATGATGCTCTGTCCGTGTTATGAAGATGGGCATGGCATTGGTATGTGACTTGTCGCATCATGAAGTTTTCGGAGCTACCAATCATGGCCCGATTGGCTCCCTCAACGTCCTCCGTCCCTGGTGGAATAATCATTTATGCCTGAGATCAACAAATCATCACTTGACATGATAAGAGCTGAGATGAGCATGTGAACATGAGCTGGATACTCACCTCTCGTATTTCACACAATAACCACGTAACCCGAAGAAGGTGGTGGGATGATAATTGTTGCCGAATATTGGTACCGCCACGAACTCCAAAAAAGACTAAGTCGGCTCTACTTCCCACGGGTGCCGGCGCGGAGCTGAGACAGTGCCTGGCCAGCGCGGGAAGTTGTATCATATCATCATGGAGTCTATCGAACGAATACAATAGGTAACGGTGGTGTTTTCTTTTTTCGTTCACATCTGCTGTGTACCTGCCAATCAGGCGCAGGAAACGGCGACCTCGCTTGGAAATCCGACGTCGTCATTCACGACTCTGACGAACTAGAAGGGGGCGCCATAGGATTTGGCGCCCTTCTAGCGTCGGCCGAATAGCCGACGGACCAAACTGACACGCCCGTAGCAGGTTGGCAGCTCGCCGAAATCCATAGATGTTTATTGCAATGAAGAAGAAAAGTTGTAATGGCTAGTTTATTCCCAGCTGGATTGTTGGTTGTAGGCCTCCCGAGTGAATACGATATATACCACGGACTCACTCAGGATATCACGAGAGAACATTTGCAACGGACGACATCCTCTTCCTTCGACCCCCCCCTTCATATTACAAGGTCAAAGAATCCCTAACCATCTATACCTACCCAACCACTACCAGAGACTCTCAAGATGTATCCCACCACCATCTTCCCCCTGATCGCCTCCATTCTCCCCTACCTAGCCCAAGCCACTCCGCACCCCCACCCCGAGCCCGGCCTGCTTTCGGGCCTCACGGACGCGACCAAGACCCTGCTGGGAAACCTCGGAAACACGCCCCCGCCCAAGCTCCTCTGGACGCCACGGCCCTCGCCCCAGTGCGCCGCCGTCAACGGGGGCGAGCTGCAGTGCTGCCGCGGCGCGCTGGCGGGCGACCAGCCGCTCATCGTCTTCCTGGCGGGCGTGTACGGGTACCAGCTGAACCCCAACGATGTGAACGGGCTTGTCTGTGAGTGAACATCTGGATGAAAAAAGAGGAAAATGGCTAATATCAGAACTCAACAATCCAGGTGATGACCAATTAGACAAGTGCCCTGGTGTGAAGTTATGCTGCCAAGTCACTGCTCTGGTGAGTTTCTTTCTCCCCGCTTACCCCTGAGGTCAATGTCGAAGGAGTGACTCGCACCAAAACCGCTATTCGAAGCACATCCGACTAACCCGTAATACAACAGAGCCCCTTATTATCACTCTACTGCCAAGACTATTGATATTCGGAGAGAGCTTGGTCGGTATTGTAGTTTCCACGCCGCTTGTGTCAGTACACCATATACTCATCACCCATTCCCACATTTATGCAACTAGAAGGGATAGGATCTGGTGTACCACAGAGAGCAGATTTTCATGTATTGAGGAACATAGCAACCTAAGAAATTTTAATCTTCTTCTTTCAATGTCGTAAATTGAGCAAGATGTGTCTGGCGTGTCCTACTAGAACAGTCTATATGTATATGCATATGCTTCTTTTTGTCTTCCCTGTGCCTCTCGCTCTCATAAGCCGTTCGTTTTGTGGTACATGAATAGAGTGGTACAGAATTACCCTGTCCGTCTGCCAATGCGCCTGCTCCTCGCCTCCTTTATTGGCTCCATTCATAAGATGTCAAGTCGTATCCAGAACATCCCACATCAATGTGCGGAAAGGGCGCGACTTTTTTCTTCCCTTCCTATGATTTACACAACAAACATGCCCCCTCTCTAACCAGGAAGACGGAAGTTCCAGACGCTGGTGTCTTAGGTAATAGTACAGGCTGTAATGCTGGTGATAGTAGTAGTAGTAGTAGTAGTAATACAGAGGTTTTTATTTTTACTTCTTGCGCTGTAGCGTCTTCATGGCCATCTCAATCAGTCCGTTCTTGGCTTCGCTGTCAGGGAACGTATCCAGCGCCGCGATGGCCTGTGTGCAGTAGTCCTCGGCGAGCGCACGAGTCTGCTCAATTCCGTCCGATTTCTGGACAATGTCGCGTGCCTAGATAGCAGGGAAAGAGGGAAAATTGTTAGTTCCGATACGTGATCGCGCGCCCCTCCACACGAAGGAGGGAGGGGAAAAAGCAGTAGTAGCTTACCCGTGTCACATCGCCTTCCTGCTCGAACTTCCTCCCCACCAACGCCCCGAGCTCCGGGTTCGTCTTCCACGCGAACAGCAGCGGCGCCGTGGCCAGCCCCAGCTCCAGGTCGGCGCCGGCCGGCTTGCCGAGCTCCTTCTCGCTGCGGGTGTAGTCGAGCAGGTCGTCGACGAGCTGGAAGGCCAGGCCGAGGTTCTTGCCGTAGGCGTAGGCGGCCTCGACGGTGGTGGCGTCGCCGCGGCCCAGCAGGGCGGCGGCACGGCACGACTTGGAGATAAGGCTCGCCGTCTTGAGGTACGTCTTCTCTAGGTAGTACGTCAGGGCGTCCTGCGACCACTTGGGGTTGCGCTCGTCGCGCTTCGTATTCTTGAGCTGCATGAACTCCCCCTCCACCAGGTTCGCAATCACCGTCGCCAGCAGCTCCACCACCTCCGGGTTGCGCAACCGCGCCAGCGCCACTGATGCCCGGCCCAGCAGGAAGTCGCCCGCCAGCACCGCCATCTTGTTACCGAATTCGAGGTTCGCCGAGGGTGACCCCCGGCGTGCGACCGAGTGGTCAATGACGTCGTCATGTAGCAGCGACGCCGTGTGGATCAGCTCGGTGATCTCGGCGAGCCGCCTCTGGGCCGGCAGGATGTCGCTCTCGGTGGACTCTGGTAGCGAAGAGAAGCCGGTCGTGAGGGGGTTCGAAGGGTTGGTGTCGTTCAGGACGTTGAGCGGCGACAAGGCAGAGTTGATTTGGATCTCGGTGGCGGATTGAGTCTCGGACGTCTTGGGGCACAGGGCGGTGGCTCTCGACATGAGGAGGACGATCATGGGGCGCATGTGCTTGCCCTCGGCCTGGGTGTAGTATTTGGCGGCCCGGTCCAGCGAGGGATGTCCGGATCCTAGTAATGACCGGATGTTGCCGGTCAGGAACTTCATCTCCTTGGCGACGAGCCGCAAAGGGTCAATGGCCATCTCGCCCTTGGTGGCCTTCGTCACGGCGTTGGTCACCATGTTCCCGGCGACCTGCACGGCGGCGGCCCATGCCGAGTCCCGTCGCGGGGTGTGGTGGTAGGCGGCGACCCGTTGCCTCCGTAACCTCAGATCTAACGAGGCGGCTCTGAAGCAGCCGGAACAGGGTGTGAAGACGGAGGGCCGGCTGGCGGCGCGGCTTTTGAGGAGCAGCGAAGCTCCATGACGCAGCTGCATGGCGGGTATTGGGCTTGCCGGCAAAGGCAAAGGGTTTGGTCCTAGAAAATGTAAATGTGTTCCTCTTCTGGCAGCATTGGCGGGAACAGTTCGAAGTCGGACGTTGACTCGGGCGGTACGGTGGCGGAAGGGTAGGATCGTATTACAACTAAATCATCGTGTCGCAACGGCGGGCAGCATATGATATCGAAAAAATTCATGGGTCCCTCATTCTAGGCCTAGAGGCCCTGGCCACTGAATGATTCGCTTGGTTCCGCCGGTACGACGGGTGTGGGACCTCCAATGGCGGGGCCAATTGCCCCGACTTGTGGCTAAAGCTTACCCTGGCCAGCCTGCCAGGCCAAATGGCAGGGGGCTTCTTCTTCTTGGTGCTGTCATCAGGTATGCGGCTGAAGCTGCAGGTACCATCCAATTCAAGCTTCGAGATCAATCAGCCAACATATTTGAGGTCCTATGGCGATTGCTCTATCACTGAATTTGGGGCCACATCGCTAAAATGGTGCTCCTTACGATGACATCCTCCATTGTGGAGGCAGTAGAGATACTCCAGGAATCCGAGGGCGCCCAGACGATCCGCGACAGTACTCCCCAAGAAGCACCCGAACAGGCAGCCACTACAGCTGTCTCTAGTGAGCCTTCACTCGCCGAAGCAACCGTTGGAAAGCCCATATCTCATGGCCAAATCATCGATTTATGGAAGCAGCTGCAAAGCCAGGGCCAATCACAATACAGTCTGGAAGGGCTTCTTCGGGGCGCCAACGTCTATATCCCACCACCTCCCCCGAAACCAGAGCCAGTGCGTAATACCCATCCGCCCTGCAAACACCACTTCAGTTCATCTGCCGTGAATCACAAACGCTAACATCACCCTTGCTTTTCAGACTCCCCAATACAGGGCCCTGATGGAACGATTGCGCCGCGACGAAGAGGAACGATCCTACGAACGCATGCTGAAGAACGGACCGATTCGCGAGACCTTCGCCCAGCGGTTCCCGAACGCACCGCCGCTAAGTCTGGTGGAATCCTTCGCGGCCGCCAACCGGCCACATCAGGCCTCGGACCTGGGCGAGGAGACCATATCCCAGGCGGAGATCCAGCAGCAGGTCACGCTCATAATCAACTTCCTCATCAGCATCGCCGGATGCGCCGCAGCGCTGTGGATCGCCGGCAAGTGGTGGAGCACCTCTGCGCGGTTGTTCCTCACGCTGGGCGGCAGCATCGTGGTCGCCGTCTGCGAGGTCGCCGTGTATATCGCATACCAATGGCGCATGGAGCAGGGCGACAAGAAGCAGAACATGAAGAAGGAGGTTAGGTCGATCGTCAAGACCTGGGTTGTGGGTGAAGACGAGCCTAAGGAGGGGTATGAGCCGGTCTTGATACCGCCCACCGAGGAAGATGAGACCCGAAATGCCGAGCAGAACCAGGAGCTGCGGAAGCGTGTTGTGCCCACGACTTGATAAAGAAGTTATTCTAACATCGTACTATCAAGTGCCCTCCTTCGAGGCAATACCCGATTTATCAAGCACCACTCCACTTAGGATCACTGGTCCAATATAGCGCCAAGTCCTGGTTGATTGTGTTCTCCGGTCCACATGCATATCCGCCATCCTCGACCTACATCATCTAGGTGAAGGGTTGCATAGGCGGCCGGTTCATAGGGAATATGGGGCATATGAAGGTAATGCCAGAGGTACTGACACTGTGTGTCTTATGATTGCTATCTTTTTTGGCGCCTTGTGGCTTCCTGAAGCACTTATGGGCTGAGATTAGCATGGTCACCGGGACCAGCCATCAGGGATGTGCAGATACTCCAATTCAGCATACCCCAGCTGGCTTTCTTAAGTTGGGATACCAACAGCAGGAAATCAGTGTCAACCCAATGAGGTTCTCGCCATAGCTCAATTTGGATGTAGCCTATAGGAACCACCTGCCGACCTCACTTTGGCTGGAAAGACCTGCAACATTCACGGAAACGGTATCGAGTACCTTTTCCTCACGATATATTACCACGCAGTCGATCGGCTACACGTTGAGGTCCAGCCGAAGTATAGTGCCGAGAACTACACTTGGTTCATTCTGCTCCTGCTTAGCAGCGGATCCCCCCTGTGTTGGCCAACTACCATTCTGGTTTGCTGTCGAATATTTCATTATCGCGATGATGACTCAAGCTGCGTTATGCTACGATCCGCTGGGTTGCCGCAAAGAGCTGCAACTCTAGTGAGACATTTTGATATTCAAATCTCCCATTCCTGTTCGCTCAACGAATGAAACCTGCTCTGCCTCGATAGCCAACTCATACTTAGGAGCGTGGCGCGCCGGCATAGCAAAGAAATCCTCACTGCCACGTCGGTACCCCTGATGGAATAGGAAATAGTCATCATATAGAATTGATGGCATGAGTTTCTCAAGTGTGCTGCTGAGAGTATAAATGTGTGAGAGGAAAGGGACCAGAGTAGGAGGCTATATCCGCACTATACCATCGAGCAACACATACCAACCATACGTTCGAGCAATTCTAGAAAACCCCGTGAACAATCATGCCACGTCGCAAGCATCACTGCCCCGGGCGTAGGTTTCCGGGCAAGGCCTGCAGACTCCGTAATGGAGGCTGCGCGGTGCACCAAACATACTGTGAGAGAGACGGCTTATGGCACTTGAAATTGGAAGAGTGCCCGGCTTGTGACAAGAGAGACCTTCCTCGTGAGAGAGCAGACACAGCCGACCAGGCAGACCCGGCCCAGTCAGACGAGATGCTTGTCCGGCAGGCTAGGCACAATCGGAGAACTTCTGAGGAGCTCTTTCGCACGTTCTGCGGTTGGTTCTCTGAACTGGTCGCTAAACGGCGCACCTAGAAGCAAGGCGGAAACGCCCCTGAGCTGGGCTGGTGGGAAAGGGGAGGGAATATACATGCTGGGAGGCTCTTGTACCCAGATTCTTTTAGCTGTAGCATCTGCTATATAGCAGCTAGGAAATGCGGGTTGAAAAAGGCAAATGAGCAGGAGACACATCATTTACCATTCCAATACTCGTGGATTGTGGATAGCCAGCATCGTTGTTTCTCCTATTATCAATTGAACTTCGCAGGATCCCCGAAAGTTTTCCTTCTCATTCTCCTCCCAGATAAGTCTCCATATCAATTGGCAGACATGTACTAAACCAGACTTGCACTCCTGCGGTGAGGTAGTCTGAGTTCTTCGGCAAGACCGACGGTCAAGCAGCCCCAGAGCCGTCTTGCTCTTTCTGCTACGTTGGATGAGACGTGCCCATTTCGTGAGCGAGCGAAACCATGGCGTCTTTCTTCTGGTGCTCAGCTGCTCGGTGTTAAGCTTTTGACGGATGATACCCTCGTCTATGCAATTGATTGCCAATTCGCTTCCGGGTTTGCACGAGTCATGTTTCGGCGTTAGTGATGCAAGCTTAGGTAACGTCGGGTGGTGCGGACGACTGCGGACCTCAAGCTTCTAGATGACGTCTAGCGGGGTCGACCAATTGGACGATCTTACTGGTGGCTGTTTTGGAGGGTTGTTTTGCGCGGTAGGGTGGGAGCTCTTTCCACCTGCAAGCCTGGCGCCTGGAGTCTGGATCTTTCACTTTATACCATACACCAACCACGTAAGCAAGTATACTTACTACTGCGGGACCTGCCGTAGCGATGTTGTTTCTTGTGGCCTATGCTGTCTATGCGCAGCCTGTTTTGTCATGCGAGAGAAAGATCATCGGCGATATGGCGTAGCTGGCACATCACTGCCAAGCATGCGGCTGTCATCTACCAGTTTTGGAGCGAAGAAATATTGCATTGAGTAAATGCAAGGTAGCATCAAAAACAGGAGAAGAGAGGTAAACGGTGAAGTATATAGAGGCCCCCGCTTCCCACTTGTTTGCTGTTGTTCCTGCTTCGATCTATCTTCATATACCCAAACCCATCTACTCCAACAATCACCAACATAACATACTCAACAACTACATTTACAATGGCTCCCAAGGTTCTCGTCGTTCTCACCTCTTTCGGCCGCATCGAGGCCGCCAACGCTCCCACGGGATGGTACCTGGTACGTTCACATTCCGAGCACTTCAGGCCTTGAAGCTTTGAAGCCATTCCCCTCCCCCTCATCCCCCGCCATCACGAAACATACAAATGTACTGACCATGCGCGTGTGCCACCAACAGCCTGAGCTTGCCCACCCCTACAACGTCCTGGCCGCCAAGACCGAGATCGTCATGGCCTCCCCCAAGGGCGGCGAGGCGCCCCTCGACCCGGCCTCGGTCAAGGCCTTCGAGGGCGACGACGAGTCGGTGCAGTTCCTCAACAACAAGTCGGACGTGTGGAAGAACACGCAGAAGCTGTCGACCTTCAAGGGCCGCGCCGCCGAGTTCGACGCCCTGTTCTACCCGGGCGGCCACGGCCCCATGTTCGACCTGGCGACCGACGCCGACAGCATCGCGCTGATCCAGGAGTTCGTCGCGGCCGGCAAGCCCGTCGCCGCCGTCTGCCACGGCCCCGCCGTCTTCACCAACGTCACCCTGCCCGACGGCACCCCGCTGCTCAAGGGCAAGGAGGCCACCGGCTTCTCCAACGAGGAGGAGGACCAGGCCCAGATGACCAAGTGGATGCCCTTCATGCTCGAGGACAAGATCAAGCAGGTCGGCGGCAACTACAAGAAGGCTGACGCCGCCTGGGGACCCCTCGTCCTCAGCGTCGACGGCGGCAAGCTCATCACCGGCCAGAACCCCGCCAGCGCCAAGGGCGTCGGCGAGGCTATCCTCAAGTCGATTGGTCTGTAAAGAAATATTATAATGAATGTACAACGTATATAAAGCTTTGCGGAAAAGCTTAGCTCATGAGGATTACGAAAGGAAATAACACAATATTATACCCCCAATAAAGGTTTTCAATCCATCATGTTACGAAGAATACGGTTGAAGAGTGAAATTGCCAATCATGAACCAGCTACAAATGGATGCAAGATGATTAAGCTATTTAAAAGGCCATATAAGACCATTGGTCATAAAGATATACAAACAGCTGCGCCAAATATGCCTGTCACACGAGATGGCTAACCATTCTCTTCTTTCGTTCCTCATGCAATCCCTCGTAAAACAATTCGCTTGCCAACCGGTACGCCCAACAATGGATAAATAAATGAATGAATAAATGCATCTTATCAAGCCTTGATGGCTGCCCTTCGCTTCTCTACCACGCTCTTCCACCTTGTCCGCTCTACCCGCAACAGCGCCCATGCAACGAGGCGATACGCCACCACAACCCCAGCGAGACACGCAATGTTTACGACCCCGTCGACGTTGAGCTTGTACAGATCCAGCACCTCGTCGCCGGTGGAGATGTTGCACCGCCCCGAGCCGGGCTGCCGCTGCGTCTCGTCGCACGTGAACTCGACGCCCTTCAAACTGTACACGGCCAGGGCGCGCGTCGCGTAACGGATGGGGCTCAGGTAGTTGAAGGCCTGGAAGAGGGCCGGCATGTCGATGGACATGATGCCCGCCATGATCTGCGCGACGCTCAGCAACACGCTGATGATCTGCACGGCGAAGCCCGTGTGGTTGAACAGCGTGTTGAACACGATGCCCAGCGACTCGCCGCAGTTGACGATGGCGAAGGCCGCGAACACGCACACGAAGTACATCTCGACGGTGCGCGGGAACCCGACGGCCAGGTCGGCCAGCACGCCAAAGACGAGGCTGGAGACGATCTCGAGCGGGACCTCGAGGACGGTGTAGGTGGCCAGGAAGGCCTCGACGCCGTAGACGGCGTCGTCGTCCTCGCGGTAGAAGACCTCGCGCTCGGCGGGGTAGGCGGCGACGTTCTGCAGCATGCCCACGAAGTAGAAGGCGCCGACCTCCTGCACGAACCCGACCCGGTTCTGGATGCTCGGGTAGTCGTGGTGCAGCGGCGCGAAGAACAGCGCCAAAATCACCGCCAAGCCGATCACCTGCATCGTCCGCGCCAGTAGCAGCGGCGGCTGCCGCCGGAAGTTGATGAAGGCCCGGTGCAGCAGGATCGGGAAGGCCGCCGCGAAGCTGGCGCGCTTGTGGGCCAGGGCGCCGAGCTCGGCGGGCGTCGAGAGGGTCTCCTTGTGGAAGGACTTGCGGGCTGGGGCAGCGACAATTGCTGTGGCCGTTTCGTTTTCTATCGTCGCATTTTCTGCTTTTTGGCTCTCGGGGTTCTCGCTGCCCGCCATGGCCGCCTTTTCACCTTTCTGTTCATCCGCCTCGGCTATATTCGCCAGCCGGGGCACAGATTGAGCGTTCGCACTGGCATCTTCCCAGCTCTGGATGAGCTTCTTGACCTTCTCGCGACTTTCTGCCTCCCGCTGTCCCTCTTGCAGGTCGATCGTAATCAAATCCAGCGCGTAGTCCGCCGGATTCGTGTGGTGCGGGCACTGGTACCCCAGCCCACCGAAGTAGTCCAGCATCTCGCCGGCGGGCCCCGCGTACGCCGGCGAGCCGCCGCGGGCGAGAAGGAGCACGTTGCCGAAGTGCTTGAAGAGGTCGGAGCGGGCCTGGTGGATGGTGAGGATCAGAGTGCGACCCTCGCGGGCCAGGCCGTGGAGCACCTCGAGGATGCTGCTGGCGGTGAAGGCGTCGAGCCCGGACGTCGGCTCGTCGAGTAGCAGCACGCGCGGGTCCGTGAGGATCTGCACCGCGATGCTGACGCGGCGCTTCTCGCCGCCCGAGATGCCCTTGACCAGGTCGCTGCCCACCAGGTTGTCGGCGCAATCCTTGAGGCCCATCTTGAGCAGCACCTCCTCGGCGCGGTCGTGCTTTTCCTTCTTGCTCATAAACGACGGCAGCCGCAGGCCCGCGGCGAACCGCAGCGTCTCCCGCACCGTCAGCGACGGCAGCAGCGCGTCGTCGTCCTGGCACACGTACGACACCACGGACCGGATCACGGCCTCGGACGGCAGCGCGCCGTTGAACGTGAGGCGGCCCGCGGGGCGGTAGCGGGTGCCGGCGGAGCTCTGGAGGCGCTGCGCCATGGCGTTCAGCAGGCTCGTCTTGCCGGAGCCCGAGGGCCCCATGACGATGTTGAGGGTGCCGGCCTGGAAGGTGGCCGTGACGGGGTTGAGGATGGTCTTGGTGGGGAGCCGGCGGCCCCACACGGTCCGCTTGTCCAGGCCCAGCGCGAAGCCGTCCAGGCCGACGTCGATGGCGCGGACCTCCTGGATCGACCGGGCGTTCATCTTCTCCTTGCCCGCCGACAGGTCCGTGTCCGAGGGCCGCGCCCGCGCGATCGTCATCTCGACCTTTAGCAGCGCGAGCCCGATCCAGCACGTGACGCAGAAGAGCCCGACGAAGCCCAGCATGACGATGATGGGCCGTGCCAGCCAGTTTCGTGGGAATCCGAGGTTGTCCATGACGTATTGTCCCGTGTATTGTAGACAAGCAGGGTTGTTCTCCCCTTCTTCAAGTGGACAGTCGTAAAAGTTGCCCTGGAATTCGTTGGCGCAAAGTGCACCGAAAGCGTAATACTAATTCAAGAGTGTCAGTTTCCATACTACAGAGTCCTGCTTATGTGCACAGATGCACTATTGCCATGATGGATGAGGCTTGGTACTTACAGTGTAGGTGACGTACTTGAGCCACCGCACGTACACCGGTATCGTATTGCTCTGTACAAAGTAGCCGCACGCCATGCTCTGCAGCGTGTAGGTCAGATTTCCGATCAGACTGGCGCCCGGAAAGTTCCGAGAGGCGGCAACCGAGGTCATGGCCAGCGTCACGGCGATATAGTGGTTGAGGAGCACGATGGAAAAGAAGGTGAAGAACTTGCCGACCTCGCGGTCGAAGCCGACCATGAAGTAGTAGATGACGCTGTACAGGAAGGGCACGGGGACGTCCTCGGTGAAGAAGCGGGCGATGCGGCGGGACAAGATGAAAGGCAGGGCCGTGACGCAGCCCTCGCTGTGCTCGCGGTCGAACGTCGGCACGTCAAGCGTCAGCCGGTACGTCTCGAACATGAGGAACAGGTAGCCCTGCAGCCCGACCGACGTGTACAGGGCGCCCTGCCGGGACCGGATGCCCGGTTGGTCCCGCGGTAGGTCGTAGAAGATATAGCCGGTGATGATGGCCATGAGAATGGCTTCGAGGAGGGACCCGGTGATACCCATGGGGTCGCGGAGAGTGACTTTCAGCGTCCTGTCGGTGAGGACTCGTACTTGGCGCAGGAAGCTGGCGTGCTGCTGCGGTTTCGGCCGTTTGGAATTCGATACCGAATCTTCTGTGGTGGTGGCTTCTGATTTGAACTTATTCGAGACCTCTCCCGCCCACGCCTCCTTTAGCCTTGTGATCCGCGCCGTCGACTCCTCCTCAAGCTCTGGGGTCCGGTTGTCGACGGCTGCAATGTCGACGGTAAATTCGGCCGGGTTGACGAACGGGGGCAGGTCGAAGCCCATCTGGGCGAACCAGGGCACGCACTCGTGCATGGGGCCCGAGAAGACGGGGCTGCCGCGCGACAGGATGACGAGGTTGTCGAACAGGTCCCAGATCTCGGAGCGCGGCTGGTGGATGGTGGTGATGATGGTGCGGCCCTTCTTCGCCAGGGTCTTCAGGGTGCGCACCAGCTGATAGGCGCTGGTGGCGTCCAGCCCCGTCGTGGGCTCGTCCAGGAACAGGATCGAGGGGTTCGCGAGCAGCTGCACGCCGATGCTGGTCCGGCGCTTCTCGCCGCCGCTGCAGCCCCGGTGCTGGCTGTTGCCGATGCGCGTGTCGGCGCAGTCCTTCAGGCCCAGCTCCAGGATCACCTCCTCCACGATCCGCATCCGCTCCTCCTCGGTCGTCGGCGGCGGCAGGCGCAGGTTAGCCGAGTAGCGGAGGGTTTCCCGCACCGTCAGCGTCGGGAGCAGCACGTCCTGCTGCATCACGTACGCATGCCGGGCCGAGTGTACGCCGACCGCGTCGTTGAAGGTGATACGCCCCGTCTGGGAGAGCCGCGAGCTGAACATGCGCTCGGCCACGGTGTTGAGCAGTGTCGTCTTTCCAGAACCACTGCCTCCGAGTATGGCGGTCAGGCTCCCTGGCTGGAAGGAAGCATCGACGGAGTGTAGAAGTGTTTTCGTTGTAGGTGCTGAGCCTGTGGATTTACCAAGTAGGCCGCCAAACAACTCGGGGTAGGTACCGGGGTCCATAATCGACGGCGAGGTATCGACGGTAACTGTGAGGTTTCGGATTTGTACGTCCATGGGCTCGACATCGTCCAGAGAGAGGTGGTTCGCCACGCCTAGCGACGACCGCCGCGGCTGGCCTTCGGGTGTTGGGGCATCCATCGTGGTCGAGACGGAGCTCGCGCGCTCGATCTTCTCGACGTCAACGTCGTCCGTGACTCCGTGCCGTTGCGGGCTCGATCCGGCAGTTGTGGTGGTCATTGGCGCCAATGCCTGGTCCGGTATGTTTAATAGGGCCGGTGCGAGGATTCTTAGACGTCTAGCAGGTCCTACGGATGGTCTCCATATAGGAAAAGCGCGATGATGACCGGCTAATGGTTCTCCAAACTTGCGATCACCTCATACTTCCGGAGCCTGTTTCGTCTTTACATGAAGATGAAATAATAGGATAAATAGCCAGGACAATAACTAGGCGAGCCTGGGACCTTCGGGGTCATATGCGTCCGCACGTGTGGATTCCTATCCTTCTATAGACGCATATACCATGTCCAGTGTTCTAGGGTTCGGGAAAAAGGGAGACTATTACGGTCGACGAGACCCATACATGTGCAGGGCCGGGTAGATGAAGGGAATAGTCTTGCGGACTTATGTATGGATCTCGATACCACGTACCTTGCTGGGGTTTATCGAGTGTAAGAGTGGGCGGCGCCGTTGAAGTGGGTTGCCCCCTAGAGACTGGCGACTGGCGGGAGAAATAGCCTGGTTGGCCCCTCCTCGGCTGCTTGCCGAGTGTCTCCAAGCGAGGCACCAAAGAGTGTTTGTTTGATAGTGGTCGGCGACTGAACCGACGTGACAGTCCCGAAAGTGAGATCAATAGAGCATGTAGATGAATGACCCCCAAGAGGGATACATGCTAGATTTTTATGAGTGAGGGGCTTTGCGTGTGAAGGGCATTGGGATCTGTTCTGTCCCTTGCCTCGGCTGCACTCCAGACCCCCAAGGACTAAACCCCAAAGATGAGATAATCTATTCTCATCATCCAATCCATATAGATGCAGTCCTGCCGCCCCTCCTCACCCCATGTCTGTCGCGAATTCCATCCTTTGCTGGCAAACGGCAGCGTCTGCTACTGACCGCGGGTAAAACAGATCCCACGTAAGCGAAGACACTTCAGACAGGCGGCTTGCGACTTGGAGATGTCAAAGGGTTAGCGAACACGAAAAGAGGCAATATACGCAGCTAATTGGGCCAGGCGGAATGTTAAATTCAGCTGGGCCGGAAAGCGCTACCAGACATCATCGAGTGCCTTTGGCAGACTGGCACTGGCTAGCAAACTAATTAGCTGCTGCTGAAGAGAGGTCAAGAGAAGAATGCAAGACCCTGGCCTCGGAAACGAAACGTTCCGTGCGCAAGCGAGGCTGCAGGGTCCCAGGATGATTGCGCTACAAACGATAGGTCTCATTTTATAGGGCATTGCTCACGTAAACGAGTGTGACATGGTCTAGAAGGGTTCTACTGGGCGGGCGCTCATTATTCCTCCGTTTCATATAGCTCGCTAGCCGTCTGTACGCAATCCCATCCCAGAAGTGCATCCGACAAGCTGGGGTTTCCGGTGGGCTAACCGACGACGACATTGATGACCTCAACTCTTGTGTATGCTGGTACTCATCCATTGCGCTACATACAGTTACAAAAAACCTATCAGCTGCATCGTAGGAAATGCAATCAATATTGGCTGCACGCTGATGGGCCAAGTGCGCTTCCTCATCTGCTGTGGTCTGCTCTGTGCAGAATTCTCATATCAACAACATTACTTTCTGCACAAGGAAGTTAGGTCTGCGGGGGAAGGGGTGTCGACCCTCAATTCATTAGTCGGGGCCCTGAATACCAGGCCTAATCCAGTAAGTGTCGCGTCGGTTAGCGAGTTCTGAGCGAGGGGAGGGCCTGCGCAAAAGACGCTAGCTAACGGCTTTGGGGGGGGATAGCTGGCGGCGGGATGGGGCATTTCTGTTTTTATCGGGCTTCGAAGGCTGAAAGGAGACTGTGAGGGAGGAGCCAACATCTCGGCCCTGCCGTTGTCGATTGGAGATCCTAGAATGAGCCGTATATCTTGAAGACCGATTAGGTACTTGAATCACACTTGATTCCGAACTCCTGGCAAACATGGCGATGAAGTTGAGCGACTGGAGAGACACACACATTGGAGCCATGCTCGTTCGTTCCCTTCTGACGGACTGGATTCATCTTCTTAACCACACTTAGCATGGCAACGGATACCTTGCTATTGAGGACAGTCCAGACGTAACGGCGCATATAGGGCCACGTGCTCACCATGTCCCACCAGCCTGTCAGTCTCGGTCTGCCTTACGGGGGGCAGCTTGCTTGGGTTAAGCGACTCCGGTTCAGAACCGGTTCTCGAGCAGCGGTGAATCCATGCTCCCTCCAGGTTACCGAGCATCACGGCGATGCGATGCATGTGAAGCAAAAGGCCCTGGCAGGAGACAGCTCGCTTGCTTGCCTTGCATGCACTATCCTCTACCATCTGATGTCTGGATGCCGCTGCTGACTCGAGTCATTCATTCATTCCTCTGCGCCTGTAACCGCGTTTCAGTTGAATCTCCGTTTGTTCATGCGGACGAGAGACCCGGGTCCGCGATTGACGACAGCGAATGCCCAGCCAGGCGCAACAGCGGACCGTGACGCTTCAGGGCTCTTGGCTCCAGGCTATCGCTCTATCGGATCTCGTTTAGCCAATGTGGTCGACGAGCCTCTCTCTTCTGGCGCCTCTATTCTAGAAAATCTGATACGACTGTGGTATTTGATGGGGGCGCTGGGTACGTGGCTATTAGTGGGCATGTCCCGACCGCCCTAAGCAAGAAAAGCATGTAGCTCGCTTAACCCTCTACCCTCTGGGGAATCTCGTGAGTGGTCGGGGCTAAGAGCTCGGTTAGAGGCACGACACAGAAATGGAAAATGACCTACGGGACATGACTTGTGTGTTTCTCCGGCATCTTCTGGATGCTCGTATCAGATGGAGACATAAACAGGAGGGTCTTTTTTATGATGCTTCATAATACTAGGCTGGCCTCGCTGTCCTGGTATTGCCCAAGTGCTACGTCTCGCTTCGACATCACCCACCTGAAATGCCCAGCCGGTTATCGAGTGCGACGTATGCATGCATCACAGCAGCAGCAGCATGTGAATCGACGAGTATCATCAACAGATTTTGGTCCGTATTCCGTCCCTGCAACCAATTGCGCAGGCTATGTCATCCCGTACCCCCACTATCCTCAATATTACTGGTAACATTTGGGGGAGCTTCATTCTGATAAATCACCATTTCTTTACTTCACGCCTTTTCGCACCGTCAGACCGTGGCATTGTATCTGTAATCTCTGTTGGCCAGTGATTAGCCAGTGATGTTGGGAGACACAGATGCAACACATCAATATACCTAATTCAATTTCTTCAATTCATTCGTAAATGCTCGCAACTACTTGATGAAGACCAAACAAGCCCGAGTAAAACGCCTCTAACAATGCCCAGCTCGCTCGAACGACTGAAACCAGAAGAACTCCTCGTGCATTTCGTAGCTTCATGCAATATCCCCCCGCCGCCATGATTTCTCAAAATAGGAAAAAGGAAAACGTCTCCCGCCACACCGGTAATCTACGTTACAGTGAACCCTCTCTTCGGTGCGGTGCAGCGTCTTCTTTTACCCCGCGCCTGACACACGCTTTGCCCGTCGTCACCCAAGATGGTGTGATCGTGGTCATCGGTCGGGACAAAAATAGAGAAAAAGAAAAACAGATAGCTCTCTCTTCTTCTTCTTCTAAGACGTCCGCCGCTCCACAATAGCCTCGCCCACCGGCTTCCCCCGACGAACCCGAGGTTGCCGGCGCCGTGCTCGTAGACCTTGCGCCCGCGCAGCCACGTCTCCTTGACGCGGCCGCGGAACGCGTGGCCCTCCCAGGGCGAGCAGCGGTTCTTCCAGTGCATGCCGTGGCTCTGCAGCACCCACTCCTCGGCCTCGTCGAAGACGCACACGTCGGCGTCGTGGCCCACCCGCAGCGCGCCCTTGCGGTGCGCCAGCCCGACCTGCTTGGCCGTCGCCGCGCTGCAGAGCCGCACGATGTCGACCACGTCGGGCGCCGGCAGCGACTGCTCGGCGCGCCGGAGCGCCGCGCTGTGCAGGATCGGCAGGCCCAGGCCCACCGAGGAGATGCCGCCCCAGGCCGCGAAGAAGTCGCCCTGCGCCTGCGCCGCCTTCGCGGTTGTTTGGTCGTCGGCCGTCATGTCGACGCCCGAGTCGACGTGGTGCATGTCTGCGGGCTCGACGGCGGTCTGGAGGTGCGACGGCAGGAGCTTGAGCTCGGGGGTGCAGGGCGAGTGGTCCGAGACGACGGTGCGGATGACGGAATCCGGCCCGGCCTGGAGCTCGGTCCAGAGGCCATCCTGGTTCAGTTGCTCGCGGATGGGCGGGCAGCATTTGTAGCGGCAGTCGCCCTTGGCGACCTCCTCGGCGGCGAGGCCCAGGTAGTGGAAACACGTCTCGGCCGTGATGTTGACGCCGGCGCGGCGCGCGGCCTGCAGGATGGGGATGGCCTGCGTCGCCGACAGGTGCACGATGTGCAGATGCAGCTGGGGCGCCAGCGGCGCCAGCGACACGATCTCGTCGATGGCGCACGTCTCGAACACGGGCGGCCGCGACTCCAGGAACGTCTGGTACGTCGCCAGGTCGCCGTGCGGCGCGGCCGGCGGCTCCGACGCCTGCACAGCGTCGCCGACCGAGTCGGCGATGGGCGGGATCATCTCGGCGTGGAACATGAGCGTGGTGGGCGTGCCGTTTAGCGTCTTCATGGCGAGTGCGATGTCGTTGGACGAAATGGCGGGGAACTCGTCAACCTGTGCGCGCGGATTAGTAAGATATTCCTCTTTTTTTCTCGCCTTGATTATTCACATACACCAGACTCGATCAAGAAGCCTTTGAATCCACGCACTCCGGCCTCTACCAGTGGTAGAAGCTCGTCAGCGTTGCCGGGAATGACACCGCCGTAGAAGCCAACATCGACCCAGCACTGCCCCTGGCTGGCGGCGAGCTTCTCCTTGAAGCCAGCCACGGTGGTGGTGGGCGGGATCGCGTTGAGCGGCATGTCAATCACGGTCGTGACGCCACCGGAAGCGGCGGCGCGCGTGCCGGTGTTGAAACCTTCCCACTCGGTCCGGCCCGGCTCGTTAAGATGCACGTGGGCGTCGACCAGGCCGGGAATCAGGAGCTTGGAACCGTAGTTGAGGTAGGTGGCCGATGAAGGGAATGACGACTGGGGCAGGACGGCCGGGACGATGGCCACGATCTTGCCGGACTCCGGAGAGATGGAGATGGAGGCCGGGGTCAGCACGAGGCTCTCGTCCGGGAGGGTCAGGACGGCCCGGGTAGAAACGAGGACCGTGAGGGGGCTCCGCCACCTCGGGAACAGTATATGCAATGGACCCCATGGTAGTGTTTCTATGTGGGATGATAGTTACAACGGTGTGGTGTAGTGTGGGTGACTGGGGCCTCGATAAGAAAACCCGGGGTACAGCAGCGGGAACTGAATGTGGACAAGTGTAGCGACGGATACGACAACGGGAAATCCAAGCAGCAATGGCTTATCGCGCAGCGGTGATGGTGGCTGCTGGAGATAAGAGATTGGCTATGCGTCCCGTTCCTGCGGCTAGAACAAAGAATAGCAGGAGTGGAGGACAAAGAAGGCAGGGCTTGTAAGGAAAGGCAGTGGTGTTATCGTGGTCTCAGGAATGACATGGAGGAAGAAAGGACAAGTCACGATAGCGTGGTATGAGGCAAGAGTCTACGAGACGAGGAGGAGGAGAGAGGGAGAGGGGGAAAAGGAAGGTATTCAAGAATCAACTTGGGTGAGATAGGCAGGGTCGCTTGCCGAGAGAGTCCCAAGGTAAGACGAAGGGGAGCGCCATGGACTCAAACGTCGCATGTCTGGGTGTCCACCGCTCTTGCACGAGCGAGAGCGACTTCCGACGCCGCCCGCTGCCCGCCGCCGCCCCTCGGCAAGGCGATAAGCACAAAGCCCAGCCAGACCACATCTTTTTTTTAGTGGTGGGGTCGCATAATGGAGCCAGGCGAGGTTATCTACAAAGGGCGGGAAGGCCTGAGAAGGCAATGCTGTGGTGTGTGGGCTCTTAGGCTCTTCTGTTGTGCAGCTGGGCGCGAGAGATAAGGCAAAGTCTCGGACCCTGAATCTGCTGCTTTCAGTAGTCTCACGCCTATCGAGGCGCTATGATTGGCTAGTGGACAGAGAGCTAGACCGTTGCGCTGGTTAACATTCTTATCGGGTCTGTGGATTCGGTCTTCGCCGACTTTGACTCTGGTATGTTTCCAACTACTTGACTCGAATTGAGAGACCAGAAAAACGTGAAGACCAGGGATCGCGATACGATGCAACGGTCACTGCCCCGGGATTGCTTGTTTGTCTGTTCTAGTCCTTCTACCGGTGTTTCGGTATTTTGTCTTTCGATAGCGCGCCTCACACCTGCATCGGAAGGACTAACAAAGGGGATCCATCCTGCATTGCATGGCCTTTGGCCCAATGCGGTATCTTATCGCCAAACGATTGCTCGATAGAAACTCGAGAGACTGAGGCGATACGACTCCACGCAGTTTCCATCGAGTAATAGTGTCTGAAGGCCCAATGGGAAAGCCACTGGATGCATGCAGAACATATTAATCAACCAGCAAAGCCGATGTGTTTATTCTGAAGGCACCGATGTTCTAGCCTACTAGGCACTTACTGACTGGACCTGCTCTATCCGTACTCGCGTAATGGCAACTCCATGCCCAGAGAGAATCTCAAGTGTTTGCTCTCTTCCCTTATCGCAAGCATCAGATCTAATCATAGATCGCTGACTGTTTCTGTCTTTGTCAGTCAGTCTGTTGACGAACTTGGAGTCGTACTAGATAAACATCTGCAGATAACCAAATCGCCAGCGTCTCATTCGTTCGACGCCTTCTGCATAAAGCTTGTTTCTCGTTTATGTGCGAGACGCAGCCAATTGGTGGCATTTGTTGTTTTCTTCCCTGCCCTCGGCTTTTGCTGGGCTTGGCCGCTGCTACTGGTTATCACCTGCCTTCTGCCTGCTCCAAAGCGGTCGGAACTCTCACCGATCCGAAATTCGGAGCCACTTTTACGACCTAGGCTGGCGGTGATTTCGCATTTCCGGGGACTGACAGCTGTGGAAGCGGCCGCACCCGCACTGAGGAAATAACTGACGAAGGCCCGCGACGAGCAGTCATATACATATGTGTGCTTGCTTACATACTTGCAGTTGCCAGTAGCTCTAGTACTGCCACTTATTTTCTGGTCCAAGTCGGCGGGGCATTGGCGGGGGTGGGTTCAGCGGTAAATGGATGGACAGATAATACCTGCAGATGCAATCTCATCCGGGCCGAGAAACATTACGATTCTTGGGTGATTGCGTGTCTGTGAGAATGAGTCAACTGCTTCATGGGACGTCGTCGCCTGGCGTCACCTGCGGCGTCAGCTCCGATTGACCACCCGCCGGGAAAAGAGTGCGGGGGTGTCGAGTCCATCCGTCGTGATACAGAAAGTCGTCGCCAGCCCAGATAGCGCAATGATCCCTTTCTTTATGAGATGAGCATGTCTCCCTACCTACCCACCTGCTCGCCTCTCTCCAAGAAGATGCGCATACGTTTATTTGAGTAGTAATCATGTACGCGACGCTTTTTTGTCAGCCAAGCACTTATAGTGAGTAGTAGCGATGACGACGATTTGGACATATTGACCAATCGCATGGTAAGTAAGCAAGCTGCACAAGAAGCAGCCTTCGGTTTAGGGTCCGTTGGGAAGGACTTGATTACAGGATAGTTATATGAGGCCTGCCATGCGTGTGAGATAATGGCCAGCAAAAAGTCTTCACCAGCAACCAGCAAAGTTTCGAATACGGTACCTACTTAGTCCTCGTACGCATAATAGACACCCGTCCGTTTCAGGAATCACCGTTGCGCAAAGAGAAGAAGCATGGCTGCCAAACCCCATGAAAACCACTTGCTACCTGTAGCAAGCCCGACACTGTCGTACTGGCGCTCGGAGCCGCATCGTCTAGACTCGCACCGCTCCACCGAGCAGCTCCCCGCAACCTGCGACATCGCGATCATCGGGGCCGGGTTCTCTGGCGTTTCCGTGGCCTACCACCTCTCCACCTCAGACGTGGAGACCACCGAAGGCCCGCCGTCTATCGTGCTGTTGGAAGCGCGCCAGGTCTGCTCGGGGGCCACGGGCCGGAACGGCGGCCACGTGAAGCTGAAGACGGCGTCCATCATGTCCATCATCCAGGAGCACGGCCTGGAAGCCGCCGACGACTTCGCGGCCCTGGTCCGGGCGCAGATCGACGCGCTCAAGGAGCTCGTGGAGACGGAGCAGCTCGACTGCGAGTTCGAGCTGCGGCGGAGCTACGACGTCTTCCTCCACGCCGACGAGGCCCAGGCGATGGAGGCCAAGTGGAGCGAGTGCCTGCGAAAGGGGTACAAGTGGACCCGAGAGCACGACTTCGTCGGTGAGAAGTTCGCGGAGCGCGTCACGTCGGTCAGGGGCGCCAAGGCGGCCTTCAGTGGGCCGGCTTGCTCGCTGTGGCCGTACAAGCTCGTTACGCAGCTGCTGGAGAAGGCGATGGAGAGGAACCCGCATCTCAACCTGCAGACTGAAACGCCGGTGTTGTCCGTTGAAGCCTTGGAAGAGGGTAGGTCGGGCACGATCATTCATACTGAGCGGGGATCGATCCGGGCAAAGAAGGCCGTCTTTGCTACGAATGCGTATACAGCTGGGCTGTTGCCTCAATATCGAGGTACGTTGTATAAATCTGCGAGAGCTTATGTGCCAAAATGAAGGCCTGGCTGTGCTGACGATGTACAGGCGTCATCAATCCGTACAGGGGCACAGCTTCCCATCTCACACTCCCGAAGGGTGCCGATCCAGTGTTCCCTCATCTTAGCCATACGTACAACATCGAATACGGCCTGAAGTATCCGGCATCACCGACTGTAGACTACCTGAATCCAAGGCCCGACGGTGGCATTGTCGTGGGCGGTGGCCGATGGCTTTTTCAGCAGCCCGGGGAGCTCTGGCAAGATAACATTGACGACTCGGCACTCATAGGCCCCGTGCTGGAGGCGGCCTATTTCGAGGGATACATGCAGCGGGTCTTCCGGGGCTGGGAGAACAGCGGAACGAAGCTGGATAAGGTCTGGACCGGAAGTAAGTTTGACCATATTCTTCCCGAGCCTGCCACCCTAGCATTTCATGGGGTTGGTAGATCATATGGGCTTACTAACCAGGGTCCGCCTGCAGTAATGGCATCCACGAAAGACGGGATGCCGCATATCGGCAAAGTACCGCAGCGCGAGAACCAATGGGTCATTGCAGCGTTCAACGGCGCCGGCATGACCCAGATTTTGTTGCTGGGCAAGGCGATCGCGGATATGGTGAAGGATGATAAACCATTCGAGGCGACAGACACCATCGTTCCGCGGCGTTTCCAAACGACCCTGAAGCGCATGGAGACTTGAACTCAAGATACGAGGTAAGTGGAAGCCAAGGACGCGCCAAATATATAGGACGCACCATCGAATTTCTACGTTATATATTTGACTTTTGCGCGTCTCTGCGGTTCTGGTGTATCGACCCCTGGATGTTTGTCCGTCGCGGTAGCGCGTTTCCCACTCCCACTTCACTGATATCCCATGTATATGCCACTTTCCCCCGTATTGATCGGCGAGTAAAGACCAAATTCAAAAGAGATGAGAAAAAGCAAGATCGAGCACCCAATACTTCAATGCTACCCCAACCCGAAGCTCCTTCCTAATCGAGTATTGAAAACAAGGGAAGCTTTCAATATCGAGTCAAGGGTAGCTGCATTTCAAAAGGGAACCAATGCTACCCCTCCTCTATATTAGTGTCGGATGCACTGGAGATTTGATGCACAGGATCGCCATGGTGCTTGACTGATGATAGCGATGCGAGGGAGCTGCCACTCCGATCGAAAGCCCAGCGGCAGCTGCATAACGGCGTCGCAGTCACGCTATCTCCCACCATCGGTTCCTAGTTCTGCATGACCCTGCCACTCCCACCGTCGCCGTCATGCCAGACAGGAGGTTGGCGCATGTGTCCAGGCCGAGCTTCCGCCTCTCGCGGGCAGCAATGTCTCATTCCCTAATTTCCTGGTGCAGGCGACCCCCCTCTCGGGTCGTACCACGCTCCTCCCACGCGCATCCGACTGGAGGTTCCCGTCACCTGAGTTGGAAATGGGCTTCGTCAATCTTGACTACTGCAGATCTGCATATAGAGTTCGGGCGTTCGCTGGTTCTTCTAGTCAACTGTCAACAAAGGACTCGCGACGAGGAAGCCGCTGCCCAGGGGTTCTGCCGCAAAGACAGGCGTGCTACAGCCAACTACCGAGTACTTATTTTCCCATCACCTCGTTGCTCCGTGACTTTGAGCAGGAGCGGTTTGGGCCATCGTTGAAGGGTCCTTAGGAGATCTCGAACCAAGCAGTCAACCAGTCTCGTTCACTTGAGGAAGAGCAAGGTTATTGAGTTTACTATGGCGACTCGCTGGGCCCCTGTGCTGGTGTGTTTGGCCGTTGGTGCCTTGGGAGATACCAACGCCGCCAGAGCCGATGGCTTTGATCCCCTCCAGTACGTCGATGTCCTCATCGGCAGTATCAATGGGGGCAATGTCTTTCCCGGTGCATCGCTGCCATACGGCATGGCTAAGGCCGTGGCCGATACCAACTCCAGCTCCAACCAGGGTGGCTTCACCCTCGACGACAGCCCGGTGCAAGGCTTTTCGGTAGGCGACTTTCAAGCCCAGTTCTTCGTTATTTAAGTGTATTATTGGAGGGATGAGTGCGCAGCTCCTCGTAGAGTTGCTTATAATAACTCCTGAAATATGTGGTAGATTTCTCGGAAGAGTCATACTAACACTGAGATTTGATAGGTGCTGCACGACTCGGGAACAGGTGGCCAGCCAAGTCTCGGCAACTTCCCTTTCTTCGTCTATCCGTCTTGCCCAGGCGATGACATAAACCGCTGCGACTTTCCTCAGAAGACGAGGGTCAAGCACGGCGCCTTCAAGCCTGAGAATGTCAAAGCCCAGCCTGGGTATTTTTCCATTCTCCTGGACATGGGTGTCCAAGCCGAAATGACGACAACTCAGCATACCGCTCTCTTCCGCTTCACCCTCCCAAACGGGACAGGCGCAAATGGAACATACCCTTTCGTGATGCAGGACCTGTCTGACCTTTCCAACACCAGGCAGGACAATGGCACCGTCTCCGTAGATGCGCAGACCGGGCGAATCTCCGGTGGCGCCAGATTCAACCCCAGTTTTGGAATTGGAACGTACCAGGCCTATTTCTGCACCGACTTCTCCGGCCCGGCCATCCAGGACAACGGCATCTTCGTCAACAGCCGTGCAACCACGGAAGCGAAAGATCTCACGATATCGCGGTCCATCAACGGCTATCCGCTGCCA
The DNA here is from genome assembly GCF_038363985.1 of Apiospora kogelbergensis. Classification (NCBI taxonomy): domain Eukaryota; kingdom Fungi; phylum Ascomycota; class Sordariomycetes; order Amphisphaeriales; family Apiosporaceae; genus Apiospora; species Apiospora kogelbergensis. The sequence continues at coordinate 8,017,541 of NW_027117418.1, read as the reverse complement.
GGAGGAGCATTTGTTCGATTCCGCGATGCGAGCAGCCCTATTCTTGCACGAACGGGAGTCAGCTTCATCAGCACTGAGCAAGCCTGCGCCAATGCCGAAGCCGAGATCCCGGACTTCAATTTTGACACTGTAACCAAGGCCGCTAAGGATGCATGGAGAGCGAAGCTGAGCCCAATCACCGTATCAACTGGTGGCGGCGTTCAACAAGATCTTATCACCAATTTCTATAGCGGCATCTACCGCACCATGGTGAACCCGCAGAACTACACAGGGGAGAATCCCATGTATAAGAGTTCTGAGCCCTACTTCGACTCTTTCTACTGGTTAGTGGGAATGCGATACCATGCCAAGAGGTTGACTAACAATGTACTGCAGCCTATGGGACAGCTTCCGATCTCAGATTCCATTCTTGGTCATCCTCGATCCTGTCGCTGTAGCCCAGATGATTCGCTCGTTGATCGATACATACAGACACGAGGGGTGGCTGCCCGATTGCAAGATGTCCCTGTGCAGGGGATACACTCAGGTAGGTTCGCATTCGCTATATATGAGGTACCAATACTTACTGTGTAACATAGGGTGGCTCCAACGCAGACAACGTTCTCGTAGATGCGTACTTAAAGGGCATCTCGGACGGTATCGACTGGAACGTAGGCTATCAGGCGGTAGTAAAGGATGCCGAAGTGGAACCTTACGACTGGGCAACCCATGGCCGAGGTGGACTTGACAGCTGGAAAGCGCTTGGATATATCCCAGGTAAGCTCGTGCAGGTGCTTCTCGAACCTCTCAGACTCTACAGTGCCTAGACGTGCGGTTCATCCTGACTAGAAGCTGACTTCTTCCCGCAGTGCAGGACTTGGACTACAAAGGATTTGGTACCATGACGAGATCAATTTCCCGTACTCTCGAGTATTCATACAATGACTTTTGCATCTCCCTGATGGCAAATGTAAGAACTGTTATGATTTTCTATGACTTTCTACCCCGAATTTACGCCAGATTGCTAATTCGTTACAGGCTATGAACAACACGGCCGACCAAGAGAAATATCTTGCTTCCAGCGAGAATTGGAAGAACGTATTCTATCCTGAACAGACCAGCTTCCTTCCATCCGGGCCTAATACTGGCTTCAAGGGTTTCTTCCAAGCCAAGTATCTCAATCAGACGTGGGCCTCGCAGGATCCATTGACTTGTTCCAACATCGACACTTCCGGTGTAGCTTGCTCTTTGCAGAACACCGGGCGAGAGACGTTCGAGGACAGCACTTGGGAGTACGGATTGTAAGTCGACTGTCCTGAAAACGCTTGAAGCTGTGACATCTCTTTTAACCAATTTCCTGCTAGCTTCGTCCCGCAAAACCAAGGAGATCTGATAACCATCTACGGGGGACCTAATGAGTTCGTCAGGCGGTTGGATTATCTGCATGACCAGAATATCACCAACATTGGAAACGTAAGCAAGCACCGCCGCCATATTGTTCTTACCGAACTGTACTTCTTAAAAATTAGCTTTAGTGACAAACTGACATGACTCTTAACTTAGGAACCCTCGTTCCTGACCGTTTTTCAATACCATTACGCTGGCCGACCAGGAAAGAGTGCGGCTCGGTCTCATTTCTACATCCCGCGTCAGTTCAACCCGACGCCGGGAGGTCTACCCGGAAATGACGATTCTGGCGCCATGGGCTCGTTCGTGGCATTCTCGATGATGGGGCTGTTCCCCAATCCCGGACAGAACGTGTACCTCATCACGCCCCCTTTTTCGAGTCGGTCAACCTGACGCACCCGACGACGGGGAAAACGGCGACGATACGCAACGTGAACTTCGACCCCAACTACGGGGCCATCTACATCCAGTCCGCCACGCTGAACGGCGAACCGTACACGAAGAACTGGATTGACCACAGCTTCTTCCTCGAGGGCAAGGAGCTCGTGCTTACCCTCGGGAGGAACGAGAGCACGACGTGGGGGACGGCGGTTAAGGATTTGCCGCCGGGTACCGGGAAGTATGTCGGGTTTAATGGGACTTTCTCGGGCCAAAGGCTTGGGGGCAGGTCGGCTCTGAAGTATCGGGTGGATTCGTGGAAGATGAATAACTTCGTACATTGATTGATCCCAATTGATTGAGAGGTATGAGGGCAGCAAGCGACATGCGAGGGAGCTGCATAATTATAACATCATCTCTAGTGTTTCTCTTTGTGTACAGTCATGAGTGCATGTGTGTGTTTTGCCTGGTCGTGGCTGTCATTAGTGGCGGGGTTTAGGGGAATCTCCAGGTATCTCCTGCCAATCCAAGAGCCGAAGCAAGCACAGGTAACTTTTCCACTGGTATCAACACAATTTAGCATGCCATCTGCAATATGAGATATTCTGTCACTAGGCAAAAGGCTTGCTACCAGTGTTCAAGCGCCAAAGCCAAATGCGACAACAATGCGGCGGGCTGCTCCCGGTGCACACTTCGTGGTCTCACTTGCACCTACCCCGTCGATGCCCCAACCCCGGCTTCCCGGTCATCGCAGCGCCGTGCCCGCCGCACAATTGATGATGACCAGATCGCCCCAGCTGCGCTCCCCTTAGACGCTGCCGCTACGCCTGCTGTTGGGGGCAATGAGGGTGACAGGGAAGAGGCACGCGACCAGCTCGACTTCAGCTGTCTGGACCTTGTCTGCCCGATCAACGCCGATGACATTACCACGAGATGGCTCCATCCCTATGTCCCCGTTCCGGGGCAGGTCACCAAGGACTACCACCCCCGGATATCCAATCTGATCTATCGGGTGCTCAAATCGTATGCCAACGGCGTGATCAGTGGAACAAAACCACCCCCTTTCGTTCATGCATCGCAGCTGCAGGTGCCAGTGCCCAGTCCAGCACTTGTGAATTGCTTGAGAATCGCCCGCATGTGCGACAAGTCGCACCCCAGCAGCGATAACAGTCTCGCCGCCGAGATTCTGCAGAAGGAAATGGCCAAGATCGGCGAGCAAGCGACGCTGCCTGCCGTTGCCGACATCGACCTTTTAGCGACGTTCCAAGCGCACATCATCTACACCATGATCCTGTTCTTCCACCTGTACCAATGCGACGGCGAAGGCGAGAAGCTATCTCTGTCCGTCCTCCGTCAGGCCATGATGAGCCTGCAAGACCTAGCCGGCACCGCGTCGCGCCAAGGCCTCGTCGGCCGCGCCGCGGCGGACCGTCCCCGCTGGGAGGCCTGGCTCGTCGCCGAGGCGAAGCGACGGACGCTGTACGTGCTCTATCTCTTCGACAACGTGCTCTCGCGGCACGAGGGGCTGCCGACGTTCCTGGGAACCGAGCTGCGCGGGCTTCCGGCGCCCGCGTGCGGGGCGCTGTGGACGGCGGGCACTCGGCGGGAGTGGGAGGCGCGGTACGACGCCGACTTGGCGCAGTGGTCCGAGGACGGTGGGCTGCGGATCGACGAGCTCTGGGCGGTGCCACCGGGGCTCGATGAGGTGGGGATGGCGCGGAGGCGGGATAGGGTTGATCGCTGGCTGGTTGATGTGGATGCGTTTGGGATGATGATTTATACGGTTACGAGTTGTACGCATGGGGGGTAGGTATTATGCGTTTCGACGATACTGGGCAATCTGACTACTTGCTGCCGTGCCTTATGAACTATATGACAGGCTACGGGGACCACTACCAAACACGGACGACTATTGGGATGTTTATGTCATGTTGAGCAGTAAGACTCATGCCCTTGCTATCACTATGGGTTATCTCAAAGCTGTCCACAGGTGTCTAAAAGGAAAGTTCAAGCAATTCGGCCCGATCAAGCAGCACCATGAGCCCTCCTCCAAGTCCTTGCTATACTCTCCCAGTATTTCTGCGGGTGGTGTCTCATATGATCGACATGGCCAGACCCCTCAAACATCTCAGTGTCGGCATGGTAACCCAGCTTACTAGCGTGCTCAGCGTGTTCCTCGATGTCTTCCCACCCGATGATATCATCTTCCTTGGAGTACAAGTACAGCCGCCTCGGCGCATGCTGATCCTCGGCCGTCCTGCTGTCGTCCCTGGGTGGCACGGGGACCATCTCGTGGCGGTTGACAGCCTCGCGGCTCCAGGCGCCGGCGTGGTGTCGCCGCAGCACGAACTCCCAGAACTTGTGCGCCCACAGGAACACCCAGAACGCAGCCTGCAGCACCGCCTGCGGCACCCAGCGCGGCAGCGACCGGCGCATCCCGATGGCCATGGCCCGCGACCAGCGCCCCACCTGCCGGTGGAAGACGACGCCGCCGGGCACCGAGTCCAGCACCATGACGCGGTGCGGGAGCGGGGTGCCGTGGCGCGCCAGGTGGGCGTTGAGGGTGGAGGCCAGGTTGATGCCGCCGGCGTTGGACATGGCGTGGAGCAGCACGCGCGGCGGCCGCTGCTGCCTCGCGGGGAAGGCGGCGTCGACGACGGGCATCATGCCCTCGGTGCGCTCGTGCAGCGGCTGGTAGGCCGCTTTGAAGGTCGTGGCTAGCACGGCGACGACGGTGGCCCGCGGGTACAGCGCCCGGTAGCCCTCGATGTACTTGGAGACGTTGCGGGGACGGCCGTCGCCCCAGCCGAAGATGATGACCTTGTCGGGGTGCAGCTCATCGTGATCGGCGTTCTTGTCGTGTTGGTCGGGATGGTGGATGTAGATTTGGTCGGATATCTTGGTGAAGCCTGGGAAGGGGCTGTTGGTGGTGGTGGTTCCGTGACCCATCTTGTGTGACAGGCTGCGTGACAGGCTATGACAGGCTATGACAGGCTAGCGGGTGTGAAGCGAGCGGTGCGTCCCGGTGGATTGGATCACTGAACCTTACGGATGGATCATGCGGGGTGCGGTTTGTGCAATCGTGACGGCAGAACCTGGAACATTTACTCTATCTACTCTACTTCGGATTCGCGACACGGGCAATATATTATTAACATAATCAAGGGAGGATAGCATCTTCTTCCATCACATGCATTTCAAAGGCGACAGTCCCACTCCTTCCCTCGGGAACGATCCTTAGGGCCATCAACATATTTATTGTTGGGTATGGATCCCATAACGGAGCCCTGGTTCGGAATTTATATGCTAGCCTGTCCACTTCCCTGCACGCCTAAGATGGCAGATGGGTCAGCTTCCACCCGGGTCCGAATGCGACGGCGCCCAGTCAACGAAATTGCCAGTTTCGGGAAACGAAAGAGCCCGTCTCATACATTCTCCTGCATTGTCTGACTAAAGCCGGCGTATTCGAGCTCAACCACCGACGGCATTTGACTTGTGTTGGGGACTTGTTGTTCAATATCGTCCACAGACTAGTAGCACCTGCTGGAAAGCAACTTTCTGTTGGCCGGATGACAGGAGGCAGGAGGTTTGTCTCGATAATCAGCACTGGTGACCAAGAATAGAAAAAAGATCAAGTGCGGCAGCCGATGCCAGTGGTTTCTGCTTGCGGGCCAGCTGCGAATCATCTGGCGAGGGTTGACGCGCTATTCTGCGCGTGTGACTTTGCTTTATCGATTATGTTAGCCTTTGAAGATCTCATGATATATGCTCAAGGGGAGGGAGAGGAGCTTCCAATGAGACATGCAGGGTCAAAGTTAAGCTTATGTTTTGGAGTGTCACCCTGTTTCTACCGCATCAGCTCTGCTGTCAACTCAACTCTAAATTTAGGGCTCGTCATTGACAGCTGCTGTAAGCTGTCTCCGATGTCACGATGCATACTCACATAAGAAACCTTGTAATTCCAGCACGACGCTCAGGAGAGCGAGCATTTGGAAACTTGGAAACCACGAAACCACCTTGGAGACACAAAACTTGCCGAACAAGAAAACGAGAATCATGCTCTTTCCAAATCATTTCAGTTGACCTTGTCAATAAAACTAAAGCTGTTCTATCGTTCCCTCGGCCAGTCAGTACTTGCTTACGACCACTGCTTCCACTACCGCCGCTGCTTCCGCATCGCCTGCCAACCCTTGTCGTCGGCCTTCCATTATTCGACCTCCACGATGGCACGCCCTTGCGAGGAGGGATGCAAGCTCGACCGCTACGTCTCCGTTTCGGATCTGCCAAAACTCCAGAGAGCCGGCCACTTCGAGATTGAGATGCATTACCTCAAGCTGCACGTGAGGTGCTACTGCAAGAAAGTCGTCCGCAAGCTCAAGCATCATCACTGAAGAATTCAACCCAACCAACGGTTTGATATAAATTATGCAACATCTTCCTCGCCGCCGTCCTAATAGTCTTCCTGACACTTCGCTACGTCTCATTGACTACTGCAACGCATCCGCTTCGCTCATCCTCGTGGCCAAGGGAATCCTCTCGACTCTTGATTGAAACTTATTCGGCGTTCTACGACGAAGACGGCAATTGACGAAAGTGCGACTGTAGTCCTATCGAGAATATCTTGCCACTGAACAACACTACCTAATGCCAAGCCCAGCCAGTTCCACAAAACCTCAATCAACGACTGCTTACAGATGGTAAACAATAGGCAATAGGCGGGTTGCCCTTTTTGGCACCACCTCTCCTTTGGGACCTCATAGGGGCTGATAGCTGTGGTCTGCAGCGTTCAATCCGTCCCCTTCTCGCCTCGTATTTGTTTTACCCCTCTTTCTGCTATTATTTCTTCCAATAATTGAAATGGCTCTGTAGTAATCCTACTCCCCGACCTAGGTCCAGCACAATTCCACCTGCAAGTTCCATTCGGGTACTTGTCCATCACATAAGAATCGCGAGAGCCTTCGCTTTCCAGAGACCGTGACGGCCAGCGCAGCAAGGAGGTTCCCCGTACGAGTTGATCACCTTGCTTCTCAAAAGTTCTTGTGCTTTTGCAGCCTCCGCACCAGGTCATTTTCACAACAAGTCCGAACAGCGACTTGAGTCAACCTCCGCGCTTCGATTCTACCCTTTTGTATTATTCGATACAACTTCTTAGTATTGGTTTTATTTTCTTACTTTTTTGGCACGCTCAAGATTGAAATGGAAATCCACAGCCCCCAGCTCAGTCCGAGCTATCTAGCTCTGAACTGGAATGCAGTGTTTGTCTGGGCATCAGGGCAGCGCTTAGCCACGACGATGTCCACGACTATCTTTCTACTACCGATCTCGGAGAAGTGGACGACATTCTCAAAAATCCTTGTCTAGGTCATGACTCTTTGTTACAGTTTATTGTGTCGCAATTTGCCATTTCTGGGACACCACTTCCACATACCAAACTATCAATTCACAACTATCGCGCACGCGATTACATTTCCTTGGGGCCCACCGTCTCGACACCAGGAGTGCTCCATGACAGCCTTTGGAGCAAGATGTTAGACAATCCGTTACTCTTGGTCGATGCGTCGCCCATACCACGAACGCCTGGGCTCGGACGTATCCTGGATCCAAATTGGGTTGATACAGATCTGCTCAAAGAATGGATGTGTGAATGCCTCACAGAGCACCAACACCTCTGCGAAAATCCTCTCAAGCTTGCCGAGACCTCGCCAGCCTGGCTCATCGATGTCACCAACAACTGCATAATTGCTGGGGATGGCGTCCAAAACTATGGCTATGTCGCACTGAGCTATAGATGGGGCAATACGGCATGCCTGCAAAGTGAGCTTAGCATTCTAGGCGAACTTCAAGAGCCAGGAGCTTTGCTGAAACCTCAGTTCGCCGATCGTGTCTCGCCAACACTAAAACACGCTATCGGGCTAGCCCGCATTATGGGGGAACGATATCTATGGGCTGATGCTTTATGCATCGTCCAAGACAACGGGGAACAGACGAGAGCACAGCTGCAACTAATGGGTGCCATTTATTCCTCCGCCAAACTTACCATAGTTTCTATCGATGGAGATGCCGACCATGGGATACCAGGGTTGAAGGGAACATCCGATCCTCGGGAGCTTTCAGTACTGAAATTCCCACTAGGGAAAAGCAACCAGGTAGTCATCAGACGGGTTCCTCGACTCTTTCATGATAATGGTTGCAGTCCCTATTTCGCTCGGGCCTGGACGTTCCAAGAGTATTTGCTCTCTAAAAGACGACTTATCATTGGCAACAACCAGTTTCATTGGAGCTGCTCATCTACAACGTGCCACGAGGATATGTATGGTGTTGACTACGTCTCCCATAATAACACCAGAATGAAGAGGTTTCCTCAAATGCTCTTAGGAAAGCCTGATTTTGATGAACTCATTGAACTTACTATGGAGTACAACGAGAGGAATCTCAGCTTTCCAGAAGACGCCTTAGCTGGTATAAGCGGCTTGCTTTCGATAATAAGCCGCTCCTTCGAGGGCGGCTTTATCTATGGTCTTGCAGAAACATGTTTCGATTCCGCATTGATGTGGAGTGCAGCGAACGCTCTGCCACTTCAAAGACGTATTCATTCAGGAAAGGACCATGCAATTCTCCAGGGATCCCAATTACCGTCTTGGTCGTGGCTAGGTTGGAAGGGGCCCATTTTCGCCCACACAGAGTACGGCGAAGAGTTAGATGGGCCATTGAATCTATTCATCACGGAATGCATCACACAATGGTACAGCCAGGAGACGCCCACTTCAAGCATAAAGCATACAATTCATTCCACCTTCTTGGACCATGATGGAAAGTTTATGGAAGGCTTGCTCGCAAAGGGATGGGTAAAGGAACAATTCGATAAATCGAAGCATATCCGTCCAGACTATGAACGCAAACCGTTCTATGTGCTTGGAGATTATGTATACAAGCACCCGAGTCTGCCTGAGAGACTATTTTGGCGCCCATTCGCCACACAAGACATCAGTGAAGATTCGAAATCGAAGATACCACCTCAACACCCCTTTATATCTTGCGACACAAAACGTGGGTGGTTTAATGCCGAGAAGCTTTCGGAACCCGAAAGTGTCTGGGACACTTTCACAGCTCAAGTATCTGTAGTGGGAAAAACCCACGGGTGCTGCGGATATCTCCAACTACCATCTGATGAGCATATGGCCGCCTTTCAGGCCACTCATCTGGATAATAATCGTACTGTAGAGCTTGTCGCTATCTGTCTACAGAAAATGGTTAAGCAGGAGAGAGGCTATCACGGGATAGTTTGGAACCCACAGTATGACGAGTCATATGGCGTTCTTTGGATTGAGTGGCTTAATGGAATCGCGTACCGCAGAGGTGTTGGATACGTCGAGAAAACGAGCTGGGAAAATCACGATCTAGAAGATATTCATCTAATATTAGGCTAAAGGCAGGCACAAGTCAAGTGGAAAGACTCTCGGTTACCTGCAGATGATGGTATTTGTCAAATATAAGATCGCAAAGAACTCTGCCAAACCTGATGCTCCTACAATATTCTACTTATGCACAACTGACCCTTAACTCAAGAGTCATAGTGTGCTCCACAATCTTGTCAGCTGCTTCGTCACAGCCGCTGGGGCGTCAAGCTACTTACTGTATGGCGACATAGCCCGCCGAACGAGCCTGTCTGGAGTGAAGACCTTATTGTAAGGGGTCAATAGCACTCGACTTAAGCTCCACTGGAGAGCCCTCTTTGGCCCCAACCTCGGTGTTCGAGTCTGCAGAACTTGTCGAAGTGGCCTCTAGTTGATGCTTTTCCTTTTTCCTTTGGCGTTGCGTCCGCTTGTCGTCAAGCCATCGACCCAGGGCGATGACGAAGCCGACGCAGAGTACGGCGATGGCCACGCTGAAGCCACGTCGGTACAGCGGTCTGTCGTCTTTGCGGAATATCTGCGCGCCGTAGATGCCCGCGATATTGGCACCCATGATGACACTGTCATTGGGTGCATATTGGGGTTAGCGAATTGTATTTTGACAGGTTGCGCCCCTTTCGAATCCTGACGGGGGAAAGAGAAGAAGAGAAAGAGCACAAAAAAGGGTTCGGTCACACTTACCCAGCCATTGCTAGTGCCCTTTGCTCTGAGTCTTTGCAAGCAAGAGACAACCATGCGATATTCAGGGGGTGGGAAAAGGTGCCGAACACCTGCGTCCAAACTACGCCGAAGTAACGCACGCCACGGAGGTTGACATCGGTGAAGGCCCGGTTGAAGACATAGCCAAGAAGGTGGCAGAAGAAGCCAAGCATCACTGTTTCGCCTCGCAGATTACTATAAATTGCAGGTCCCAGGACGCTTTGTTAGCAGGCTATCCAATCAAGGAGAAAGAGGGGCAACGGATAGAATAGTCATGTGCCTGTATGGAAAAGGGGAAGGAAGGCCTTCAGAGATCGACTTACAAGTGATCAGAAACCCAACTAAAGGCGAAGGATACCGGAACCTGTAGAAACAGACCGACAGCCGCCATGGCATTGCTGACGAGATTTCCGAAGCCAAAACTCGTGACGATGGACGGGGCGTAGGTATCAAAGGCACGCTGTGGGCCGTTGTTGCAGAGAGTGATAAGGAAATGGGCCCAGCATCTCCAGTCAGTGAACTGCGTAATGTTAGTCTCACATACACTTAAATGTCCAGAAAGCATGGGTTTAAAATCTATCCTTAGGAACTCACCGCGCGCTTGAAGGCATCCTTCCCGATGCGTGACTTCTTCTTGCCCTTCATGGGGTCGTCAAGTAACACCCTCGTCTGGAGGATGTGCAGCTCGCGCGGCGTGAACCAGGCGACCTTGGGCAGGAAGGTGCTGTGGGGGTTCTGGAAGGAGTCGGGCAGACAGAAGCCGAAGACGAAGCCGCTGAGGACGGTGAAGGAGCCCATAAGCGCGAACAGCCAGAACCAGCCGGGCTGGCCGCCGACGCCGCGCATGTGCAGGATGCCGTAGGCCAGCAGCTTGGCCGAGGCCTGGCCGATCTGGTTGCCGAAGTAGAAGACCATGACGCGCTTGGCCGTCTCGGACCGCGTGTACCACGTCGACAGCGTGTAGAGCCCGCCCGGGATGAAGCCCGACTCGGTCACGCCCAGCAGCAGCCGCGTCGCGATGAAGGCGCCGTAGCCCCGCTGGAAGGACTGGAGCGTGCTGACCAGGCCGAAGAGGAAGAGCTGCAGCGTGAGCCACCGGCCCGGGCCCACTCGGTACAGGATCATGTTGGATGGTATCTCTGTCAGCACGATGCCAAGGGACAGCATCTGCTGGCCCACGTTGAACTGGTCCTGGTCGATACCCACGTCTTCCATGAAACGGTCGGTTATGGCGTTGGCCATGTTGCCACGATCGAGTTCTGTTTCAGGGGTAATATGAAAATATTAGAAAGAGTATAGTTTTGCATATAGGGTGACACTGGAGGCATGTTTGGGAATGGAGAGCAGTAATCAGCCGACTTACGCAAGCAAAAGAACCCGAGAGTGAGAATAGGCATGATAAGTGAGTCGAGTCTGGAAACACCTGGTAAGTTTATCAAGTTCAAGACATCGCACAAGGGCGATATACTCACTTTCGTTTGGCCTTTTTCTCCTCCTCAGGGGACCAGTCCACCACTCGATTTGGGAGCTCATCCTCGTCGTCAGGGATAGAATGCGTGTCCATCTCGGTTGACTTGGGTTCAACCATCCTGTCTTTCCTCGCAAGCCTTTATTATGTCAAAGAGCTGTGTAGCCTGGAGAAAAAGTCTTCTATCGATGTTTCACGAACCGGAGTAGACACACAAGACAGGAACATGGGAACATCAAACTTTTAACTATAACCTACATACTGTATTGTCGCTCTTCACTCTCTGCTTCAATACCCGCTATCCGGATGAGACACGAGGTCTGGGCTGATGAGGTTGCACCGCCATGTCCTGATATTGTTTTGGGCCACAGCCTTGGCTGGCGCTGGGCGAGACCCATCGACTTAAGCACGCAATTCATAGCCCCTTGGCCGATGCCGCCAGAACAGCCGAGAGAGGGTCTTGGCGACTTGGCAACCACTTTGACTTTTTTATTGGAACCCCTGTGTCCTGTGTTGGCTCTCTGGACAACGGACCGAAATGCAGCCCAGGAAATTGGCGCGATGTTGTGATATTGCCTGCTTGTTGCGTCACCAGAGGATTGGATGAACGCCGGCACCTCCCGGCTTGGAACGTAACGAACGTGGGTTGGGTGAGGGAGATCAGTGGATGAAAGTCTTGACATTTCCGCTTACAGTGAACCCAACAAACGAATATTGATGTTTCAGTAACACTTTCGAGGGTGCCGCCCAAGTTAGCCGGACAACAAGAGGATATTCCGTTCCCCCGGCCGTCTACGGCCTACCATTGCGTGATAAACTCTAACACTTACTATATACTCACAAGTCGGGGTAAATCACTTTAAGAAAGTACACGTACACTCAAGCGTCACTTACCTATTCCGTGGTTCTCTATCTTCCCGTCTAATCTAACTCACCTTGCACATTTCCCGTTGGGTTCGCCTTACCGCTTCCATCATTGTTAGGGGGTTGGGTTCCCTCTTCTTCCCCGGTATTTCCCCCTTGCTTGCCCTCATCTGGCTGGCTGGGGCCTCTACTGTTCGGCCTCGGCTGGAAGAAACTTGGGTTTTTATGGAGCCCAAATCCCACATCGCCTCCTGTCACCGACGCCGGGCGAACCGGGGGTTGAATGGGAAATACTGTCGATGGGATTCTTGGCGGCTCTGTGGGAGTGGATGGCTCTTGGGGGTCGGTGGAGGCGGTGGCGTTTGCCTTTGCGGTATCGTCAGAATCACCGTCGATCTCATGAAGACCATCGATTTTGTCAATCTCATCGATGCTTTTCTCACTAGAGTCACTGTTATCTTCGCTTCCAGGGTCTGGGACATCAGGAGGCTCACCAGTTTCGGGTACGCCTAGCTTACCACCTTCAGTATTCCCTTCCTGAACCGGGTCAGGAGCCGGATCAGGAGCTGGTGCAGAAGCTGGGTCAGGAATCGGTTCAGGTTTCTCTGTTTCGGTTTCATCTGGCTGATCAACGCCTGTCTCGGGGTTCTCTTGGCTGGGCTCCTCGTCCTCGGGGTTTTCACTCTCCTGCTTGGGATCCCGTGGCTCGGTGTCATTTGTGTTATTATTATCGGGACCGGAGTTATCATTGTTGTCTTCCGGTTCAGGGTTGTTGCCACCTGGTGAGCCGGAGTCATCACCCGGGTCAGAACCATCACCCCCCACTACCGCCACCGTCACCGCCACCGCTGTTTCCCGGATTGGAAGGATGGTCTTCATCGGAGCCTCCTCCTTCATCGTCAGGGTTTCCTTCATCGTCGTTATAAACTAGGCACCATTCCTCACGGTTCTGCCACATCCTCTCAGCGACAGCGTTGGCTTCGGCAAATAAACCCATGTCGCCAAGCAGATCGACGACGTCATAAGAGCCCCGGTCTCTCTCCGCGAGGTCGCAGTTGGTGACGACCTGCATGAAGACGTCGGCCGGGGCGTTGATAGCAAACTTGATCATTCCTATGCAGATCTTAACCCACGTCGTGACCCAGGCCGGGTCTAGGCTCGACTCGGCTTGACGGAATTCGACGGTATGCCGTTCGAGTAAATTCCCTACGGCGCAGTCATACATGCCAAAGTAGTAGTTGGTTTTCGAATACAACCGATCCGTTACCAACAAGGCCGCAATCTCACAAGAGGTCTCGGCTTCCAAGAGGCGGACGACGCCGTCGAGAAGGTGGGCGGGCTTCCGCATGGTCATGTCTACGTAGTTTTCGCCATGGGTGAGCATCTGGCGCCATTTCTCGGTGTCTTCATCGGTGACTTCGGACCCCATACAACGAGGGCGGGTGGTGAACCGCCTCGTAGCCAACGGCTTGAAATTCCGGTCTTTTGGCAAAGGGGCGACCCTGCTTGCGAGCTGCTGCTGTGTAAGCATGACTTGTGGCTCCAGGGACTCCTGGTCACCGTTGCGAGAAGTCTCTGGACTGTCAGGCCGCGAACTCGGGGCGGAAGAAACCGGCGAAGACCCTGACAGCTCATCAGGGATCGTGAAAGCATAGGAGGGGATGGGAGGCTTATCTTGTTTTGGCCCCTCAAATCTATCTGCGAAGGCCTTATACTTCGCCGAGTTTTCCTGGATATCGAAGGGTGCCTCGTCGTCCAGCCAAGGCGCGAAGTCATTCTTCAACTCTCTCGACTTGAGGTAGCTTCGAACAGTGTCATCGTGCGAGTGTGTTTCTCTCCACAGGGTGTCACGTTCTCCAAACCGAACATCTCCGCCAGTGTAGCGGCTGGTTTGCGGGTTGTGGCTGTCATTATGCGCTAAAAAGGGGTTTTTAACTCCTCTGCCTAGCTTGGAGGCTGTCCGCAGCGGTATGCAGAAGTTGTTCAGCTGTCTCCATGTTGGATGTATTGTATGGACTAGATTCTCGGCCGACCAACAGAGGGCAGAGATGCGTTTCAGGTTGTTCAGCGAGAACATCGCGGCTTCGTTGCCGACGTGGACGTGCAAGCCGCAACTATCATTGACCAGTAGACGATATCTTTGAAGAAGACAGTTTAGGGCGAATTGTAGCACCTTAAGCGACTCGGGCGAATCGGACTCGACAGAAGTGTTGAGCTCAAAATCGATGAATTTGCATTCGGTGTTGTCCGGCCCATGTACGCTACTATCCGTTTTTATGACCCAATTACTCGCGTCTTTGATGCGTTCATGGGCGACATAGTCCTCGGTAGACCTAGGTTTCCCACATGTAATTTTCATTCCCTCAACAGGAAAATTGTGGTCTTTCAATGTTTTCAGCATCATCTCGCGACAATGGTCTCCAACGTAGTCTATAATGAAGCCATCGTCGATATCGGGATCTGAGCTATCAGGTACTCGTATAGGTTCCGGAAGACCCTCAATGTGGCCCAGGGGATCCTTCTCATCCTCGATGATATAGTGGACAAGGCCTTCAATTTCCACGCCATAGCTCAATGGCTTTGGTACTGGCAGATCAGGCGTACCCTTCCCAGGGGAATGGTCTTCAACTTCGCTTTGCATCCTGCTTTCTCGACCAATGGCTCGGTGTTATGAAGCTGGTTAATCGGTGAATAAGGTTGGCTGAGCAATGCTGGTCTCTTGGATTGGTAGCAAATCACTGTTTATAGTAATGCGTGTGGTCATGTTGTCTCAGCTTGGACAAAGAGGGTTTGAATATACCGCTCGGGCTGTAACGCAACAAGGCCCTTGTTAGGTGTCTTGTGTGCCATTATCAAAGAACCTGTGTTTCCCTATTCAGCAAGTGGCTGTGTCCTGATTGGCTAGCCAGGGGTGACCTTGTTATTTGTTAAACTGATGCAAGAAGCTGTTCCATGGGCTACGCCGAGTAATAGGATAGGGGCTGGCCAGGGTTTAAGTGACGAGCGCATCTGGATTGGGTTAGCTAAGCCAGTCTCAATACGGCGTAAGTAGCAGTAAGCAAAGTCTGTTTTTCGCAAGAGAAGAAAAGAGAGGCAAGCTCTTCGGATGTAAGATTGGGCGAGTCGTGCTGACTATACTCGATCTTGCTAGTGGCCGGCGAGCTCCATAAGTGCTATGACCAGTGGCCCGACGCTAGGTTCGTCATCGTGTCCGACCGCTTCTAGTCCGTGAGAGGATCGTGTTAAAAACTCATGTTCGACATGCAACTGGCAAAGGGGGAGGGGTTGTGGTAACCTGTTCAAAAGGGTCTCCAACTGATAAACAGATTGACTGCACCATCGCTGGAACGTAACCAAACAGGCTGTGTCCCAATCCCACTTCCATCGCAAGCAGCACGTCGGTGGTGAACAATTGAAAAACGCCCCGAGAATGGAGTGGTTAAAAGCCCACCTCCTGGCGTCCGCGGCGTCCGTCGTTCTCGTCTTGGCCGTGCTGTACCTCTGGAAGCTGAACCGCGCCCTGACCGCAACGCCGCCCGAGGTGCTGGCCCTCTCGCCGCACCGCTGGACCGAGCAGGAGATCCGCGCCACGTATGCGCGCCTCGAGCGGGAGCCCCTGTGCTGGGCCGCGCACCTGCCGCCCGCCCGTCCGGGCCGCCGCTATGTCGTGGTCGGCGGCTCGGGCGGCGTCGGCGGCCAGCTCATCCTGCACCTGCTGGAGCGCGGCCAGCCCCCGAGTCCATCCGCAACGTCGACTTCCGCGCCCCGGCCCGCCCGGACATGCTCTCGGGCCCCGCGAGCCGCGTCGACTTCGTCCAGGCCGACATCACCGACGCCGCGTCCGTCGACGCCGCCTTCGCCAAGCCGTGGCCTCGTGGTGACTCTAAGAGCGGCTTGACCGTCTTCCACACGGCGGCCATGATCGTGCCCAACGAGCGCGCCGAGGCCACGTACGACCGCGTCGCGCGCGTCAACGTCGGCGGGACGCGCCACGTGCTGGAGGCGGCGCGGCGCGCGGGCGCCTCGGTCTTGGTCGCGACGTCGTCGGCGTCGACGGGGATCCGGCCCGTGGGGTACCTCTCGATGTGGCCCTGGCAGCGGTGGCCGCGGAACTACGTTCAGGCGCTGGACGAGGCCGACTTCGACCAGCCGCTGCGGCCGCACGACGAGTACTTTGGCAACTACGCGCACGCCAAGGCCGTCGCCGAGCGCCTCGTCTGCGGCGCCAACACCCCCACGTTCCGCACCGGCGCCATCCGCCCCGCCAACGGCATCTACGGCAGCAGCGTCGGCGACCAGCTCGTGGGGCTGTGCCTGCGCTCCGGCACGTCGTGCCCCAGCTGGACGCCCAACATCATCCAGAACCTCGTGCACGCGACCCACGTCTCCATCGGCCACCTCCTGTTCGAGGCGGCGCTGCTCGACCACGGCGACGAGCAGGGCAACGACATGCCCGGCTGCGCGGGCCGGCCCTTCTGCATCACGGACCCGAACCCGCCGCCCGCGTTCCGCGACATCTACAACGTCTGCATGACCCTCGCCGTCACGCCCTCCGAGGTCCAGATGCTGCAGCCCGTGCCCATGCTGCTCCTGGCCTACGTCATCGAGTTATGCGACACGCTGGCCCGCCAGCTCCCTGGCCTGTTCGGCTGGGTCCGGCCCCGCGGCCAGATCGCCCTGCTGCAGCCCGCCACCTTCTCCGTGGCGACGCACACGCCGGCGACCGACGCGGCGGCGCAGAAGCCGGTCGCCGAGGGTGGGCTGGGGTACCGGGGCGTCTACACGACGCTGGAGGGGGTTTGCCAGCAGGTGCTCGACTGGAACCGGGAGCATACGGGGGAGGGAGAGGCTAGGGAGTCCAGCAACGGAGGTTTGGGTGGCAAGGTCAACGCCTTGGTGAACGATGTCCAGCACGCGGCGGCCATGCCTGCTGCTGTAGGGGCTTGAAAGGGGCGTACCTTTTGGTGCACCATATCAATTAGGTTGCTCACCTCGATCTCCTGGTCATGTAGGATACGCATTCGTTCTCATAGAATCTTGTAAGCTTGGTTGAAATAATCTTGATTAAAGTAACTCAAATTGCCAAGGACGTACGCGTTGGCTTTTGTTTGGTTTTGTTCGCAATTAAGACTCCCCGAACGCCGACCCCAGGTATCGTTCGCCTTGCCTGTCTCTGTTTGTACATGGTTCCCAAGCGTAACACAACATCCCGTTCATCGTACAAGTCCCAACACCGCCCCAATGTGTGCTGATAATAGCATCAACCTGAAACAGCATCATCATTCGTCCAAGCTTCCCCGCCTGCTCTCCATCGGACTGATGGTAGCAGGACTCACCTGCCCCGAATCCGTTCCTCCACCTCCGCGCTCCCCATCCAGCCCTTCCTCGTCTTCGGGCGAGACGGGGCTCACCAGGTCGTCCGCCGCCCCGTAGAATCGAGAGTCGCGAATGCTCGGCTCCGAAACGAGACTGAGTCGCTTCGGGTCCGCCACCACACCTGTACTGCTGCTGCCACTGCCACTGCCTCTCCGCTCGGGACTCCTCGAGAGGGGCGACACCGATTGGTCTTGTCGCTGCTGGTAAACGCTGTTTCTAGGCGGCGGCTTCGTCGAGATTCGGATATTTTTGCTCTCTCGCCGCGGGTTCGAGCTGTTCCTGTTGCTGTTGTTGTTGCCCGTGATAGTGGTGACGGAAGCAGCCCCGGCACCGTCGATAAGGCTCACGCGCCTGGCGACCTCGGCGTTGAAAGCCGCGTCGATGGGCGATGCAGGCGGCGCGAAACTGAGCCGGGGCGACTGGAGCAGCCCGATGTCCGCAGAAGAGGCGCTCGGCGTGACCTGCAGCTGTCGCGGCGAGGCGTTGCTAGGCGACTTGGGGGGCGGCGCGGGCGAGAGGCGCGTCGCCGGGATCGCCGGGATCTGCAGCTGCGGCGGGACAGGGGTTCCGCGAGGCTCGCTGAGCCGCTTCTCGAGGTCCACGGCGGTGTCGTCGGGAGTGGCGACCGAGGCGATGCCGGGCAGCACGGGGTGCGACTCGAGCGGGTCCGCGGACCCCAGCGGCCAGTCGGGCCCGTAGCTGCGCCGCGACGACTTGTAGCGCGAGAGCAGCGGCGACTTGGGCAGCGGGCTGTGCTGCTCGGGGATCGTGGAGAGGCGGAGCCGCGTGCGCAGGCTGCTGCCCTTCTTCTCGGGCGCGGCGGTGGGGGCGATGGGGGCGTGGTGGCCCGTCGGGCCCGAGATGAGCTCTTTCGTGATCTGCTGCTGCTCCTGCAGTCGGCGCCGTCGCTTCGTCAGGAGGAAGAACGCCGCGAGCGCCAGCGCGAGGAACAGGACGCCGCCGGCGATGGCGCCGACGATGGCGCCCGTGGGGCTTGTCTGGGACTTGTCGGCGCTGCTTCCCGACGTGTCGATGGGGTTCACCGCCAACTCCGTCGCGGAGGCGTGGTCGTCGGCTGAGGTCGTCGGCATCAGCTCGGGAGGGAATGGGTACATCTGGCCGTACATGGCGCTCGTGCCGCATCCGACGTTGGTGAAAGTGACGCCCGGGTTGCGGTCCGTGGTGAAATAATATGTTACGCATGCCGGTAATGCGGCTGCGCTACTACAACAGGTCGCGCACAAATAGATCAGTCAGTCTATCTGGTGTCCGCGCCATGAATGCCCAGTCCCAAATTCACCTGGGGGCAGGTCAAACTTACCAGCACAGGGTATGCGCACCACAGTACCCGACGCCCTCGGTAAACCCCCGACACGTTGTCCAGATACTCGAGCTGCAGGCCGTCGGGGCACCCGTGCAGCAGCCGCGGTGATCTCCTATATTCGTGCAATAGCCCGCGGAGCATGTTACTGTATTGTCGTGTTGGCGGGGTTAGCGGGTACTCGCGGACACTGTGACGATGGGGGACAGTTAGGACGGGTTCTTCTCTTACATGTGCTCCCCGAAGTAAAACCGCACGTGTCTACGCCCATGACGAAAGATTCCGAAGCCGAAGCCAGCAGCACCCGCAGCGGTGGTGGTGTCGTCTCCGGCGTCGGCCCCGGCGACGTGGACATGTCGCTCGCCGAGGTCGATGCGACGGTTGCGGGTCGTATGTTCATGGTTGGCCTGACCAGGCTACCGATGCCGGGCATCGTCAGGGGTAAGAGGTTTCTACTACCGTGAGCAAGTGTCTGGTCGCGTGGAAGAGAGGAAACATCAAGGAGGTTTCTAGCAAAGATGAGTCGGCGCTCTTTGCCTGGCGACTGATCGCGTAGTTGAAAAGGGTTGCATAATTAGAAGTCATTACAGGGGAGGGGGAGGCTGAGGAGCCATTGATACCGCACACATCGCGCAAGTCAAAGGCAACTTCCTGCTAATGGGCTATGGCAAAGAAAGAGGGCCACTCCATTGTCCTGGAGAAAGCGGCAAATCTTGGCTACTGGAATTTCACAAGTTACTTTAGTGACGGCATCCCTCTTTGGCGGGTAAGACAATTGGCCGCCATGGCGCCCATCCGACTGTAGGGGTTTTGGACAAAGGCGCACATTCGAGGCAGGGACAAAGATCACGCTAGGAAGGGTGGCACAAGCTGTTTGCGGTATTCTTAAATTGCGATGGGGCGTTGATATTGCCACGTTATCACTGCAGTGATCGATGCTGCTGCTACCGACTAGATAGTCGAGAAGACAGACAGGCTCGAGAGGGCCGTCCCTGGCCAGGCAAACATGGTGTTGGAAGCGCACGAGGACCCCAGGCCGGCATTGTCCACCCAAGCCGGCTCCCAGTAGAAAAGACCGACTCCATTCTTGACCCCCGAGACTGCGGCGGCGACCTGCTTGATGAAGGTCTTCTGGCCGTCGGCGGAGAAGGGAATGCTCTTCAGGTCGCTAGGGAAGGCGTACTTTGGAGAAGGGCACGATGTCGGCCAGTTGGTTTCCGCGACAACAATCTCCTTGCCCCACGTGTTGGCCATGTTAGCCAAGCTGGACTTGAGACTTGACAACGTGGCAGCCGAGTTGCTGGAATGGCATTGTTAGCGTGGTAACTCTCGATGAGGGAAACTCGAAGGCCCGCTGGCGCGAAGCCCGAGACACAAAGTCCCTTGAGGCTCTCCCAGCAATCAAACTTACTAGAAGGGGTAATAGGAGACACCCATCATGTCAAAATCGGCAGTTGTGAGGGGGCCCTGCTTCAGCACAC
This sequence comes from Apiospora kogelbergensis, assembly GCF_038363985.1. Classification (NCBI taxonomy): domain Eukaryota; kingdom Fungi; phylum Ascomycota; class Sordariomycetes; order Amphisphaeriales; family Apiosporaceae; genus Apiospora; species Apiospora kogelbergensis. The sequence continues at coordinate 7,997,156 of NW_027117418.1, read as the reverse complement.
TCTCGTACCACCATTTCTGGGTATCCCACTTCCAACCGTTGTCCAAGTGGATCATGATGCGAGGCTTGGTTGACAATCGGCTGTCCTTGATTCCCGCCGATGCCGAGTGGAGGATCCGGGCCAGGTTGTAGAAGTTGGACGTGCTTCCGGTCGGGAAGAGCGTCCCAGCCGTGATCTCGTTGCCGATGGACATGATCTTGGGGGCGATACCCGCCGACGCGAACTGGTTGCTCACGTCCAGCGTATAATTGTAGACCCTCCAGGCGAGATCGTCGGCATTGGTCGGCCAGCCAGCAGGGATCCTCTGGTTGGCGGGATCGGCCCACGTGTCGCTGAAGTGCAGATCGATATAGACCTCCATACCTGCGGCCCGCGCGCGCTTTGCCAAGGCCAGGTTGTAGTTGAGGTTGTAGTTGCCGTCGCTGGGATTGACCCAGACTCGCTGCCGGACAATGTTGACACCGTTGGCGGCCAGTATCTTCTCGAGCGGCTGTGCAGCGCCACTGCTCGTCTTGTACTGGATGCCCGACTTTTCCTCGACAGCGACCGACGACCAGTCCACCCCCTTGTAAGTCAGCGCCAATGACACGGCCGGTGCGCAAAGCGCCAAAAGAGTGTTGAAGAGCAACATGACTGCGCAAGCTGGTAGGATACTTGTTCGATATCGCGGTAGAGGTCTTGACTCCAAGATGCGGACGGCGCAAAGCTGTTCTTAAACGACTCTGGAATTGTGAGGCTGCGCCGAGCGGACGGGTCTGGACGGAGAATCGGTCAACAGAATCCTCCAATCAGGGGTTCTCAGTGCTTCACGGACGCCCTAGACCGGACGTTAACAGCGGCCAAGCCATATGGAAATAGCAGGGTCAAGAAAGTTCTACTCAGAACCCTTCCACGATGCGCTGGAAAGGCGGCTGTCAGTCAACTGCCCCTCCCTTTCGCCCTTTCCTTGTGGGCGAAGAGGCCAATTAACATGAAGCAGTGACATTGGACAGGAGGGAAGCGCTCCACAATTGGCCGGACACCACATGGTGCGCGGCGACTCTCTCTCCGAGGGCCAAGTGCACCCAGCACAAGCCGACATAATGTATGCTGGATAAATTGGCCAGGAGGATATTCCACCAAGCTCGTAACGGGATATTTAGTCGAGGCCTGGGAGCCGGAGTGAGGCCCAAATATCGATACAATCAGGGAGTGGCCGACACCGCCCGACTCGCCAATCGCCTTGCCCGTACGGCCATAGAGCAGGCAGGTGGGCTATCAATAATAGAACTCCGCTGTCGTGCTGGTCGGCTGTACGAAATGTGGCGCCCGACACCATGTTCGATGGAAGAAATACACACAGAAATATCGTTCCACCATTTGCTGCCCATTAGCCATTCTTCGGCGCTGCTTCCCACCGAACCTACCCCATACTGATCAATGCCTATCAGTTCCACAGCATGGCGGGAACCATCTCAATAGGGGCTTGGCACCACTTGGAATCCGACATGAATGGTATTGCTATGCTCGGATGCTCTGTTTACGAGTGTAAACGGGGGCGAGTCGTGGAGTCTCTGGCGGATACCTCTCATCTGCAACAAATCCGCCTGAAAAGCAAAAACCGTTCGTGTTCAGCTTGAGTTTTCCAAAGGGGCGCAGAGGAGGAGGTTGCCAACAGTCGTATAAGTTTGCTAGCCGAGATTAGTAATGCATGCCTCCGGGAGAGAGACATCGAGATAGACAAGCGACAAGCATGCAGCATCATTGGTGGCCTACAAGGCGAGCTAAGGTTGACCTGGATACACCCGCGGGCCACAACCCCACGTGCTGCAGACATCAAGATTCTTAGTCTTCAATAGATTGACCAAAAGATAGCATAAATTGGTAGCAAACTGTATTTTATTTTTCTATTTACGGAGTATAGGAAGGACATATCGATTGGGCAGTCAAGACATCGCCGAGATGAGTTCGACAACCTGCTCTAGCCAGGGGCTGGGGGTGGCAGTTGGCTCAAACAAGGCCGTATCGATTGGCGTTCAAGCTAGGTCGGAAGCCCGTGGCATCCCGGAGTTTTCTTTTCTTCTTCTTCGCCTTCTTCTTTTGGACTTGCAAGACGTCAGAACTCTGGCCGAACGGTCCACTTGGGCTATCTTCAACTGGCCCGTTCGCACGCTGGCGTTCGGCAGAGGCTTTCGAGTTGGGAGCTAGGCATGATCCATGATGCCATTTATCCCGCTCCCCGACGCGCCCATTAACTTGGTGATCCTCAACAGGGCCGACCGAAAAACCCAAGTGACAGATCTGAGGGAGAAAACGACGCAAACAAGGGCGCGCGCATAGGCAAAAGGCCAAAGGGCCGGCGACTTGTTTCAGATGCGTGAGAAAGAGTCGCAGGTTGAGAGATGAAGGAACATGGGGTGCTGGTTTGCAAGACTCGACTGGCCATGACCAATGACTTTTACCGCCGGACTGAACAACCCAAAGCAGTAGTTTTGCAGATCAGGCACTAGAGGCACTAGCGACGGGTGGAGTTTCTGGGGTGGGTTTTCGGTGGAGTGTGGCTGGTGAGGTACCATCACTTATCACAAGCCTGCACGCCCAAAACATCAAGCCCGACTGGCCGATGTCCCCGCCATTCTTTGCAGTGGGATCGTGATAATATCTCCCAGAGTCTTGCCGGTCCAGCCGACCGTTGAAATGAGGCGTGGACCCCCAGGGAAATTGATGTGGCATTTGCTACGAGCGAGACCGAGGCAGTTGTTACCCTGATGAGACAGATAACTCCAGGTAAACTTTCTCGACCCGACGGGACCTCCAAAGTCGGCCTACTTGTACATTTCAAGGTTGATGGGTGGTGAGCGGGCAGAGGCACCAACCTTAACCCCAACACGAAGGTTGGGAAAGCATGGGATGCAATTGGTCCGGCCCTATCGGCTCTCTTTCTCTCTTTCCCTCTCGCTCATGCGACATGGCGAGGCGGGAAACTTGGCATTCGCGATTTGAGTGTGCCGAGTGCTTTCAGCAGGTTGTTGTACATGGTAGTGCAGGTCGTCCGCATGACCTCCCGCGACCGCCGAAAGCCCCAACGTTACACAATGCTCTGGCTGTCTGAAGGTAGTTATGTAATCAATGGTGCTACCACGCCACGATGGAGATAGAGAAATCCCAGTCGGCCGTCCTTCTCGAAACAAGCAATGATCAACGGTGTTGGGGTGTGTGCTGTTTTTATGGGATGATGGCAATCCTTTCGGGTGGGAAGATGGGAATGTCGGCACCGCTCTGCCTCTGGAAAGCACCATGCGCACGCTATTGGTCGCAAGCGTTGCCCGGACTTTAGCAGTCGGTCCAAACGTGCCGTTTGTTTCCAAAAGCTAGGGGGTTGAGCGCCACAGACGGGGAACCTTGGAAAGAATCATCAATGATGATGATGATGCGTGGTGGTTGGTTGTGTGGTTGCTATGTATGTACCTGACACTGGCAGGCTGGCCGCTGGCTGTAGCAGTATGTAGGTGTGTCTGGAGTTTGGAGAAGAGAAGCTCTCCCCCTGCGCTGCTTTGCAGCAAACGACGAGGTTCGATTGGCTCGTTGCGTTGATATGTCTCTGCCAGGAAGCTCGTATTGCTTGGCGCGCTAGCCTTTTCTCTGCTCTCTCCAGCCACTTCTGTCATGGGACATGGGCAGGACATGGGCTGGACATGGGGGGCACCCTTGTGTCGCTAGCTCGATTTAGGCCGTATTGTTGCAGGGATCCAGAGGTTGCTGTCACGATCGTTGACCGGGATCAGTCCAGCATTTTCCCCATCTCAGGTCTCATCCTCGTCCTCGCTCGTCCTCGCCTTCGCCTAGGCACGGGTTTGTGTGTGAGAGTCTGTTGTGCCCTCTCTTTTTTATACATCCATCCTGCCCTCCCCCTTCCAAATTCTCTTCCGGTTACTCGTTAGCATTTTAGTGATTGTATCTGAGATCCTGATCACCACCAATCCCAATCCACCTCCAAAAGTCAATTACTCCTTCCCAGCGAAGTGCAGACGGCCGGCCCAACATATTAATATTAATCATCAACCAATCCTCAAACAGTCAGTACCCCAAACACACGCCTCCAAGAAAACATCCTCAGCTCTGGCTGGCCCGGACAATTTGCGACTAACATAATTTCTACTCTTATCTGCAGACCAAAACCCACCACCGCAACCATGTTCTCCCAAAACGTTGCCCTCGTCGCGCTGTCCGCGCTGACTGTCGTCTCTGCGACCACCTCCAACTGGACCTCCATGATCGACGTCAACCAGATCGAGGTTGGCACGCGCAGTATGTTTTTGTCCCGCTAGATGTGGCTTGCGACCCTAGACCAGACAGGCAAAGCTAACCTACCTTGTGCAGACGGCTGGTGCCAGGCTCAGCAGAACACCTGCGATCAAGTTTGCGCCCCTTCTTCAACGAGCACCTGCGACTTCGTATGTAGCGATGAATCCTCCCAATGCGGACTACCAAACTAATTCCCTCTACAGACAACTCTGAACTACGTCTGCGAGTGCGCTGATGGCTCAGACCCCAAGCTCTCTCAATACACCGGCACCATCGACTCGGTATGTCCTTCTCAAGTCTGACCGCTGCTCCGTAACGCATACTAACTCTACTTCCCCCTCTTTAGTTCACTTGCAACGAGGCCTACCGGGTGTGCAACCTCGCCAACGTCGGCAGCAAGACTGGCCAGGACAACTGCACCAACACCATCCAGAAGAACTGCGGCACCAAGGACCCCTCCAAGAAGGAGGCCGGCGGTTCTGGTACTGCTAAGAGCAGCAGCGCAGGCCCCAGCCCCACCTCCACCGGCGGCTCCGGTTCCTCGTCTGCCTCCCAGACGCCCCAGCCCTCCAAGGATGCTGGCAAGAGCGCCGGCATGTCCCTGTCCGCTGTCTCTTACATTGGCAACGGTGTCGCCGCTCTGGCTGTCGCCGCCTTTGCCTACATGATCTAAGAACATGTGATGTGTGGAAGTAGACACGGAGAAGATGCGTGAGAGAGATGTGAAGGAGACGTTGCTCCAGATCCGGCAGGGAGTGTTGGTATTTGATTTTTTTAATGGACTGCATATGTCGGACCGTACTAACGGTGCCACGCGATACCCCAACTCCTTAATACGAGCAAACGATTAAAAGCGAGTTGACGAGTTGGCCACGATAGGCAGTCTGCGAAAGCATGGTGTTAAGGGTGGCATGATTTAGACATTGTTGCTGCGATGGCTGCGTCGGACGAGTAGTGTAGCATCAACGCCTTGAGAGGCAGCAACATCATCATAAGACAAAGCGTCATATAGCTCAATGGACTTGTATCAGTTTTTCTGAGGCACAATATCGTCTTTGTCCGCATTCTTCGTGTGAAATCTTTGTGAAATAATAGTCTTATATAAGACAAGCATCTGAAGAGTTACGTATCATATATAAGTCGAGGTAGGTAGGCCTAATAAGATGCGGCTTAGAGTCTTCGAGCGCATTCTCATCAAGGCTATTCACCAGGGCTCTATAAACTTCTTCGTTCCATACTTAAAATAGAAAGAGGATTGCCTGTGACTTGCCCTGTTACTCATCACCGGGAAGAGAAAATAGCCATACCACTTGATCTCAGCTCGACCATGGCGTTTCCACAGGAGAGACAGGCCGTTTATGAGGCGCGACCGTCTCTACACTTACACCCCGCCCTGGAAGATACTCTGGACGGCGTGGTGGCAGAGCCCACGCGACTGTGCCTACATCCTGCCCTTCTGCCGCAACGAGATGATGTTCCACATAGACGAGTCGAGCCCGCAGAGCCACCCGTGGTCATACACTGTCTAGAAGGGGTGGTGATAGATGAAGACATAACGGATTCCCTGTCTGTGCATTCGCACTTCCTGCCGAGGGAAGAGGAGCAGGAAGAAGACGACGTGGTGGAAATACATCCTTGGTCGTCGTCTCCCGTGTTGTTGATACCCCACAGTGATATTTCCAGCGACCAGACCAGACCCAGCTTTGTCATTGGGTCTGAGAGAGACTGTAGATTGCGCGAAAAGAAGGATATGGAGGCTCGCGATGCGCGCGTGGCGGTCTCTGGGCAGTGCTTCCAGCCGGTGCCCAGCCCTATCGCGCGGTGCAGCGGTCCGATGACGGTTATCCGCGTTGACCGCCTGGCCGCGTTGACAAATTTTCAAGCAGAGGAAGAAGAAGAGGAAGAGAAGGGAGACAGAAATTCCGAGCACGAGAAAGAAGAGGATACAATCCAGCCGTTGAGCGAGTATGCAGGCGTGGCGGGCTGGGTGGGGGTTGATGAAATACGGGAGCCGTTCGAGGAGAACGAGGGAGCGAAACTCGATTCACGCAAAACGATAACACGAGGGTCCATGGCATCTAACCTCGATTGGAGAAATGAAATAACAAGAATACAGATGGTGGATAGGGGGCCAGGAGGAGAATGAGCGACGAGTTGTTCATTGCCTCACCATTGGGATCTTCTCGCACGTGGGCTTAGGTAAGTAAAGTGATGCCAAGGTAGCTCGGGACTGATTGATAGGAAAATGCAGTCATCATGATCAACGGATCTATTTAGGTAGGTACCTGACCATTCGCTCCTCCAAGTAATTGCCCTGTCCAGTCAGAATGGAAGGTTGCCCCCTAGCTCTAAGACCTGTTGGGACGACGGCGGAAGTCCATCTTAGACCTTCCCTTCTTTTCTTTTCATAATAAACAGTACGTCAAATATCGTGAAAAAGAGACGAAAAATGAAATGATGACTTTGTTCGAAAGCCTGGTCACACAATTCAAAAGTCGTGTCGCGAGTGCAACGTACAATTAGCCCCTGAGTTAGTATTGAGAGCCTACCATCTCGAGATTGAAAACATAAAGTCACTTTCGAATAATGTTATGATGGTCTACAAGCATACCTCTACCAGTCATTTGATAGATCAAGGCCAATCTAGTAGGCTACATCCATAAAGCACCTTTGCTGAGCTGTGCTGTTTGTTGTGAGGTCTTACACCAACGGAGTAAGTTCGTGGTTTAGATGTACATTCACTTCGGCATCCGACAACAATGGGAGTTCATTTTCACGGGATTCACATAGAAAGAACTAGTAAACCTGTGTTTTGATGATTTGTTTTTATTTAACTTCTACTGTACAAGATCAAATGTTCTTTGAATTAAAGCAGGGCCACTGCTGAGAAAGACCGAATTCCTCCCCATGTAACTCCTTGTGCAAATGATGATTATGAAGGAAATTCAAACGCCAACGAAAAAGACTCATCAAGCTATAGAATGACTTGGGAAGCGTGTGCGTCGTGTCGTGAGGAGTGTACCCAATGGAAAGATGGAAGGCTCATCTTTCACTACAGGTAGACTCGGTGAAGTGGTCGTGATGAAAACCGGGGTGAAAGGAGCGCGGTGAAGAAACAGTGTACAATGACGATGTGGTGGCGGTGGTTGATGACGAATAGCTCCTCTCAGATCCAGTTTAGATGATAGTGATGCGGCGGCTCTCGTGCTTCTTGGCCTTGGGAACGGTGACGGCCAAGACTCCGTTGTCAAGAGAGGCCTTGACCTCGTCCGTCTCGACGCGGGTAGGGAAGTTGAAGGTGCGCGAGAACTCGCCGATGCTGCGCTCCGAGACCCAGTACTTGGTCTTGGGGCCGGACGGCTTCTGCGGCTGCTGCTGCTCCGACTTGACTGTTTGGGCGACGGTGGTGGCCGGGGTGGGCTGGGCGCTGCTGCCAGGGCTGCCAGGCTCAGGCTCATCCTCGACGGTGGGCTGGTGGGAGTTGCGGCGAGCCTCGATGTCGGTAGAGCCATTCTTCTCACCGCTCTCGGTGATGGCGCCGCTCATGTTGTTGTTGTTACCCTCGAGCAGGCCGGCGGGGGGTTGCCTTCGGTGTGGGTGCGCTCGACCTTGCCGCGGATCACGATGGTCTGCGGGTCGGTGAACTCGATGTGCACGTTCTGCTTCTCGATGCCGGGCAGCTCGCCGTGCAGCTCGTAGGCTGCGTCCGTCTCCCGCAGGTCGAACTTGGGCGTGAAGGTCGGGATGTGGTGGCGGCCGTGGCGCGAGGCAGAGCCCTCGGGGCCGTTCTGCGACGAGTACTTGTCAAAGTCGTCGATCAGGCGGAAGAGACCCGAGAAGTTGGGCTCGGGGGCCGAGTAGAAGCGGGGGCCGAACAGAGACATGTTGCTGCGTGTGGTGTGTGGATTGGAAGTAGAGACGATTTTGGTGATGTTGGAGATGTTGCGAGGAATTGTTGACTTGATTGATTTTGCTGCAGGTCGCATATGATTTGAATGTGCTATTGTTGGTTGTGTGTGTTCTGATGATGGAGAGAAAAAAGAAAGTGAAGCTATCACGGAGTTCGCTGCTTTATTTATACACGGAAATTACGTTCAAAGGCGACTTCCTCAATTGTCAGGTAGATGTGAGAAGCTTCCATCGTGGATCATCTGGAACCGTCTATCAATTACTAAATACGCTATGGATTCTTCTACAACATACTGGTCGTTGCCTGTTTGTCACGTTTGCAGATTGGAGATTTGCAATCAGGCGACGACAATGAGCCTGACGATGCCGGCAGATGGAGGTTGCTCGAAGTTGCTGGCAACCCCTGGAATCATCCAGAATTATTACCAAGACGGCAAAGTTCTATGCAGATACCGAGGCGCATTGGAATCATGGGGTTCGCTGCCGAAAGGCCCGTGCTCAAGCTCAGTACCCGCATACTGGCTATTCAATAATCGAGGTACGCTAGGTAAAGAGTGTTCGCCATGCATCTAGCTAGATCTTATTCCGTACTCCGTACAGACTGCACATGCTTAGACGAGATACTCAGCTCTTCACATGGCTATCTTTCTCGATACTGATTTGCATCGTGGGTTTATGGCGACATGCGCGAACACAAATCTGATCGCATGCCAATATGTGGAATGCCTAGATGCGTGCCCTGTTCTGTGTACTTGCAGCACGGCGTACTGCACAATCGCCTGATTCCAGCATCAGGTACTACTAACACAATGCATGGGGCTGGGGAAAGATGGGATGAGGTTGGTATTTTGGCCATGATATGAGATCATAGCCGTCCTCGATGATATTACAGTAACAATTCAGACGACATGTCATGCAGTAGCCCGCCCATGCTTGTACCTACTAGCTACCCGCTGGCCTATCAAGCACGCCTCCAGATGATGTCGGATTGTCTCTCCAACTGCTGCCCGACGGTAACATAGAGATGGAAGACGGTGGATGGGATTCCAAAATCCGATAGTCAGGGGTTTGTTTGCTCGATTCCTGCTGTCCGTTTCAGTCTTGGCGGACGTCATCATGTGTTACCTACATGCTCTTTTTGCTTTTTCCCCCCTCCCAATATCTATCTCGCCGTCTGCTTTGGCGGATGGAATCCCATCAATTCTCCGATCGTGAATTGCACGCAAAGACAAAGGGATCACAGGCCCCATAATTGATTGGCGCATGCAGCTCCCCGGTACAACCAGCCCACACATCAACTTCCTTTTTACCGGGCGTGCGTTGCGCGCTGCTTGCTCGCTCTGCGAGTAACTATACTTCTGGACACCTGAGTCCTTTTGAGGTTGTTAACATTGCGTGACCTGTACGCAGTTTCCCCGAGGATTCGGCATTATGCGATGCGACCTGCCGGTCCTCGAGGATTCGGAAGCAAGCTAGCAAGCAGCGTCCGCAACCCACGGATCGATGACGTGGTGCTGCCGCCATCGTGACAGCCCCCCGCACGCGCATGCAGAGGGCGCATCTGGTGTTCTGTCTTGTACACACAAATGTAGGTCAAATTTGGCTGTGGGGCGCATATTGATTCAGCCAGGCAGGGAAAGCATAAGCGCCATCACTTTACATGGTACAGGCCTCCAACTGCCTGTGCTGGGCAGGTGGCCGGCAGGCAATCCTGACGAAGTTACCGGAAGTTTGGCAGATTGGGTATCGATGCTAGCTCGCCTGACCGTCGCCACATTCAAGGCTATCCGGACCGACAGGGGTTGTGGGGAGCCCAAAGACGGACAGTGAGTGAGTGGGTGATCTTGAACTCTTGAATCTCTCTTTTGATTATCCGATATAATCGCGGCTGGGGGTAGGTAAGGTAAGACTCTCACGCCGATAAGTGGAATTACGACAGCGTCTCGCCGGCGTACTATGATTTCTGTATACAGTTAAGTTGGGTTCGCTATGTCCTGCATAACAACCGAGGCTCGCTCGCGCTGGGGATACCATGTCAATCGTAATACGTCACACCGTTTGATCGCATCATCCGTGATTTTCCGCCGTTCCGTTCCCCATTAATGGGCATATGGAGCTCGCATCGGGGGTGGGTAACCGGGGGCCATCGTCATCCCCATCGTCATCCCTTGGGGCATCCCCTGGGGCATCCCCTGAGGCATCCCATGGCGCATCCCCATTGCCATGGGCGGCGGCACAGGAGACTGGACACGGTTGAACAGGCCAATAAGTCTTCGACCTACTGACGGCTCCAGTTCCGTTCCGTCCCGTGCAATCTTGACCTCCCGATTGGAATTACAGGGATTCCGTAGCCCACGGGTGCGGTAGAACGGTAACCTCGACGATGACAGCCACTCAAGTTTGAAAGGCTTTCCCCATGCCTTGGAGCCTCCCTCGCTATCCTGACCGTCGTGTACACTCGCCGAGTCGTCCACCTCGGACTTGGTTTCCGGCGGAGTATCGGCTTCATCTCTCTCGATTTCCCAAAAGATTGTTCCCCTGGCCGAGTCGTCAATGATGTTTCCTCGGGGGCAGTTCTCGGTCGCTTCGGTCGGGATGGCTTTCGGTAAGTCAGAGTCTGTGGCCGTTTGAGCCTTGGGCGCAAACTCGATGGCAGCGGCCGGGTCGTTGTTTATAGGCGATGTCATCTTGGCATAGCCAAAATACTCCCCGGATTTATTGGCAGAGAAAACCAAGTAAACATTATCAACCGACTGTAGCATAGTAGTCAGCATGAGGTCAGAAAGCGTAACAGATCGTTTTCCAAACCTTATAAGCACCATTAAGCGCCTCTTCGTTGTGTGACTGTGTGGCCCAAACTCCGTTCCGCACACTTAATTCCAGATCTTCGACTGTCAAACTCTTCAGTATAAAAAACTTGTCTTTTTGTGCCGCACCATCGACAGCCTGTCCTTCCTTATGCTCCTCGGGTATTTTCTCGGATGTGGTGTACGACTCGGTGCTGGGCTCCGGTTGGTCATCTGAGACCTCGACATCTGGGGCTTCGACAGGGGCAACCTGCACACGTGGAGAAGTAGCAGCAGGACCTGTAGGTGCTGTTTGGCCGGCAGTGCCCTCAACAGTGCTCTTGCGCAATCTGCTGACCAGTCGTACTGATTGGAACTTGGAGTCGTGAAGCTTCTGTTGTGCCGTAATACAGCTCTGTTCATCCTTGAAGTTTGCAAAGGCGCAGTTACTCTTAGATATCAGAAACAACGACTCGAGGCCGCTTGCTTCTTGACACACATGGTGAACCAAGCTCATCAAATCAGTCTGTGGCGGCAAATTTCCAACCCAGATAGCATTTCCTGCGAAGAAATGAGTATGCCATTGCGAATTATTGGGATATATACTGACCGCTTTGCCGTGGTTTACGGGGTGGGCCACGGACGACATTGGAACGATTGCGTGACGCTTCTGGAGAGTGTCAGTCATATATCTTAATGAGGTGAAAGAATAGCTCTGTGTCACCGACCATCTGTGTTGCCCAGAATCGGCATTGGCCCTGGTTGGTCCTGAGGTCCAGAAGGGGAAGCCCCGCGGGGAGCGGAAGTCATGAACTGTCCAGGCATCATTTGCCCAGGAACAGCCTGGTTCTGACCAGCGTACGCTCCCGGTTGGTTATAGTAGTAGCCCCCTGAAAGTTGCTGTGGCGCTGGATTCATCATAACTTGATTCGGGTAATACGCCATATTGTGCCTATGCGACATGTTTGACATGTTTGAAGCCTGCGGGGAAGGCGCGAGTTGATGGCTATAGTACTGCTGAACTTGGGCATGATGAGGCATGTAATATTGTTGTCCAACGATAGGGTTGACGGCCGAATGGCCACCATACTGGGCCATCTGGGGCATGGGATGAGCAACACCGGGAGGCGGACCGCCAGTGTTGTAACGTGGCTGTGCGCCTTGGGTGTAAGTCGTCCGATAGTTGTTCTGCGGCAACGCGTTCGCCATAGCACCCATATTGTATGGGCCTGCCCGCCCATTGACTTGCGGCTGTGTCGTCATATCGAACTGGGCCGAGAAAGCATTGTGGGAAGGATCGAAATGTTGCTGGGGATGGTATCCTAAATGGGACCCATTCGGGTTTCCCTGGTCGTCGATCGGTAGTGAACCCTGATAAGTGCCGCCGAGAGCCTCGGGATGAGTGAGGTCGTTGGACGAGCTTACAGTGGGTAGAGCATCACCCATTGGAGCTGTGTAATGGCAGACGAAAGGGACGGTGCGAAGCAGTGGAAACGAGAGTGATGCGTAAGCGATTGGGAAGCAGCGCCGGCGCAATGCGATTATAACAGCAGTATCGTGCTGGGAGGCTCTATTCTTTTAAGAAAGGGTAGCGCTTTTGCGCTGCGGTCTCTCTATCGGGAGCCGGAACTGACGAGAGTCCAACACAACAAGACGGGAGCTAGACTAATGTCAGGTAACCCTCCACAGCGACACAGAAAACTGAGCCACAGCAAGCGATTTGGCGCAGTATCAGACAGGAACATATACTGTACCTCTAAGCGAAGCTCTGAAGGGACTGAATGCGGGTGATCCTGATTTTGTCGTTGTCCAATCCACGGGCAGAGGTGACCTTTCACCAGGGTAAGTGAACCGAATCCCAGAGGATATAACGACTTAAGGAGTCGCCAAGATACCGAGAAGAATGGGATCAGAGTCGAACGATTACGGGTGCTGATGAGTGACAAGAGTACTGATAGGTCGTCAAGACGACAGGATCGTCGGGTCTGGTGAGGCTGAGTGCAGGTGGGATGTGCGGGCTGCAGGAACACTGCAATGGTGACAGACCAAAGAAAGCCAGAGGACGGGGGTCCTTGAGAGTCGCTTGGAGCTCTAGTAGCAGGCAGACCCGGGAGTCTGTATCGCAAAACCGAAAAATAAAAAATATTGATAGAAGATGGGAGGTGAGTGGTGTGGCTAAATTAGGGTCTTCTGGGGCTGTCGGTTGCAGATGGCAAGAGGAGCAGGGATGTTCGATAGAGTGTAACGGCAATCTTTGCCCTTCTCGTAGTCCCTCTCGATATGAAGTGTCACTTATACATGCAGGGAAGATGACGACTCGCGACGGTGCGGGTGGCTAATAAACGGGAGTGGTAGGTTGGGGGTCTTAAAGCCGTCTCGGGCTACGGGCACATGTAAAGCACGTACATACATGGGTTATGGAGACATGTATGTACATAGTTAGCTGGGTCTCCAGGAGATGAGACGATGGAAGAAGAGCCATGCGATTGTGGGAACAGGTTGAGTATGTAAGTCTGTCCAGCTGCCAGTCCGGGCCCGCCCACCTTCCGCCTTGCCAGGGTACTCGTACAAGATGTGCCCAATATGATGACAATCATGGAAAAGGGACAATGGGAAGGATATCCAAACCCCTTGCTCGGCAGCCAACGTAGCCGATTGGGCGTCCACAGACACCATACCACGGGGACATGATTGGGGACGACGAGAAAAGGGAATCTGTCTGTTTTGGCGGAGTATGGATGGCATTCGTGAAGACCGGGGATGTGTTTTCCTTCTTTTCGCCACCGGCCTATCCTGGGAAGGGGGTTTCTCTAGGGGGTCCCAGAAGGTCCCACGAAGGAGACCCAATATGTAGAGTAAGCAAGTACCTCTGAACAGGTACCCTCCAAGGTGCAGGAAGCACTTAGCCGCAAACGTTCTGGACTCGGCCAGCGACCGGGGGAATAATGTCAATCTCACTTGGCGTCAGATATGCGAGTGAAACAGGGCAAAGCTGTAATATCTGTTGAGGCTAGTCACGAACCCGCACTGTCTGCCTCCGCCCACTGGGCATGGGACTGGAGCCCGAATTCGTCATTAGGTAGGACGAGAAAAGAAATATATGGCAGTTGTCATCTGTCGCTACCTTGCACGGTAGCGAGGGAGTGTTATAGGTACGCAGATAACCCGCCGTTGGGCTACTTTACTTTGTGTTGTTGAGTTTGACCTTGCGCCATGCTCTTTGGGTTCCTTGGGAGCGCCCGCCCGCCGAGGGAAGACGCTTGTCGTCTAATCTAGACCAGCCGTTGGAAATAAGTTGCTGAAAGAAGAGATGGCTGTGTCCGTCACCTCGGCCACTCAAGCCCGCCACGGATTCGCCGTGGTCTGTTATCAATTGCTTGGTTTTGCACGGAGACAGGGAGAGGAAGAAAGAGACAGAGAAAGGCAGATGGAGAGAACTGGCGGACCGGTCCAGACCTCGCACATAGACATCTGATCTGACCCTGCCAGTGCATGTCTTCGCCGACACCCCAGCACATTTCCCCTCGGTCCAAATGACCAAAGTGGTTTTTCTCTGTCTTACGATTCTTGATCTCTGTCCCCATCCATCAAGAAAGCCATTCCTAGTCGCAGGGTGGCGCAAAACCCATGGACACAGTAACGGTAACATGCAATACCTAGGCCATTACTAAGAATGATGAAATGGAGAGGCCAACTTTCGGTATCAGCCGCAATGGGATTGTTGTGTGGCCTGGGAATTTGGAAATAGGAAAGACGGTGGTTTCCCATCTCCACACAAAAGAGCGACGATGGAATGGTGTCAGATCCCTGCCCTTGTCGTGCAGCGGACCGTGTCAAGGTGGGCAACTATGATGTCGACGGTAGTTCGGCTAAATGAGAGGGAGAAAACCTTGGGGCGGTGGACGGAGGACGGAGGACGCAAGACGGTGGACAGTGGCGTCAACTGCACCACAGCTCACCTTGTTCGCGCTGCAAGACTGGGAAAGCTCCCTGCTTTTTACCACCTGGGCAGACAGAACCCATGCAGCTGCCCGTACAGGACGGTACGTACACCACCGATACGTACATGGCCGGCAGTATCACACTGTCATCATCATGCCTGTGGCCTATGTAGCAGCCGGACCCTTGGCCGGCCAACATGTCGTAACTATTCGTCGCTCTTTGCAATAATTGGAGAAGGCTGCATTATCCCAACAAGCAACCTTTTATGAGGTGGAGACCACTCAAAACCATTGACGGAGAAAAAAATATGCGACTGGCACTGGTCACCGAGCCAGGAAGCCTGGCCACTGTTCACGTCGGTGTTGCCAATCTTCATTTTACGATATCTTGATATCTTGGAACCGAGCACTCTGATCACCCATTCTTAGCATTGCACAGCTAGAAGAAGGCATCCCACTTGCCACTAACGTTGCTGTTCAACGTGGGGGCAGTGGCCAGTGACGAGTCAGCGTACGTAGGGTACAGAGTAGTTTGTCCCTTATTAGGGGACTTCAAGCTCTCTCGGGACCAGCCTAGCCAGCCACGGCCAGTAATTCGTGGAGATAGCGACGGTGTAAGCCCCCAAAACCACTTTTACCAAGTTGGCTATCCCCGAATACCCGGACTGATTCATTACCTCGCCACCGAGAAATTGCTTTTCACTTCTTTTTCTGGTGGCTTCTTGGTTCTGACTTTTTCTAGTCAGTGAGGGCAGCGAGTCAGTCAACCATGAAGCTCAAACTGGGCTGGACCTAGGCTGGACCGCATCATGGCTTGGCTTGGGAACTAGCCTGTTTTGTGGCTGATGGCATTTCGGGCCACAGGGAAGTGGGAAGGGCGCATTGAATTCCAGTATCAGAGATAGAGATTGTGCAATCCCGCATCCCATCCAGCCAAATCCGACTACAACTGTGGCGTGGCGTGACCTACACTTCCACTAGACGAGCGTCTAGTCTCCAAAAGTTGGTACCTGGATGATCAGTAGTAGGTGGTGGTTAGCACAGTATGTCTTGTATCTGCTATGTCGCTGTCTCAGCACTCAATCTGCAGAGAGAATGCAATGCGTCTTGACGTACATCATACCTGTACCGACCGAAAATGGTATGTGTTGAACGTCGGGCATGGGGTTTTTTTATTCCTGCTATCAACTAAACAGTCTCCCCAACTTGGTGGCCTAGTTTATGTATGGGTGTCGTTCAGCTGTCGGGCTGTTCAACGAAGTACAAGAGTTGAATTGAACAAATTCTACACTACATGATTTTTATGCACTAGTGAGATGTGAAGATCGGCACGGAGGTTTCTCTCCGGGCTAGTGTTTTTGACAATTCTCCGTTAGCAAGGACACGCCAAGTGCCAAGTTGACCAGCTTTCGAGCAAGTGCTTTCACTTGAGATCAAGTATCGGAAATGATACTGGAAACCCTATTTCCACCCAATATCCATTATCATGAGAAGTAACCGGCATGCTACGACCATGCTACTCACCCTCAGACCCTTTCCACCTTCGGCATTGCACGTTGCCAGTTGCCTCGGTGTGGAAGAAGGCGAAAAATGCGCCCTGCCACCTTGAGCACCTGCAGCGGGCGGTCGCGCTATGGCGGGTGGCCAATCTACACGGACTGATTTGGTCAAGATCAATGTCGATCACCTTTTTGGTATGGGCCGGGCTCCGTTTGAACATCGGCCTCGGCCGGTTTTTCCTCATCCTCTGTTCATTGGATTTCCCCCCGCGCCGGGCTGCTAGCTAGTCATGTCACTCAGCCTCAACCACTCTAGCCCGCACCTGCGGCATCTGGCGTTCGCGGATCCAACGAGCCAACATACATGTTCGCCACCTTTATGTGTTGGAATGCTTCCCAAAGCAGTATCTATCTCATGCCGATCTTCCACAGGGCACACAAACGAAGTCAGAAACCCGGCAGGGCGCCCCGCTAACTGGCTACCTTTCGATACGAAGTCCATGCCGGCATACCGTAGCCCCTGTCAATCAACGAATTTAGGACACCGTCAAGCCGTCTACCTTCTGATCTACCGACTGATTTCTGCTGGGCGCCGAGCGGCAACCGGCTTTTGGTCGACAGCTGACAGCCTAGCAGTAGGCAGCATGGCAGCATGGTTCGTTCTTGTTTCCATATGACCACCATTCCAGCACCATGCCTGATGCTTGTATTCAATGTGGCGAGTGCATGCTTGTTTCTGCTGGGCTGCTGGGCTGCCGGCCCACGAGCAATTCTGTTGTTGAGAATTACCCCCCAGCACCAAGTGGTACGTACAATCTGTGGGATATCGCATGTTCCTTTACTACTGCCCAAACAATGTACAGTCTGCACTTTGCAACGCACTTCCGGCGATTCCATGTTCGTTTAGTGCGCATAGGAGCGTGGCTGGAGTTGCGCCCCCGCCTCTTCTGCCCGCCTGCCACCCTCGTTGAAAGGCTCAAAGTCCAGAACGGCGGTCGCCCTCGACCACCCCGAGCGAGCTGTACCTGAACTGATACTCACGTAAGCCCGGCCATTCTCGAAAATACTTCAAATTCATTGGGTATGCACCGTTTGGCGCATATACCCTAGGTAGTGGCGTTGACGCTGTCTGGTCAACATCTACGACAAACTACATGTTGTTTTGGATGGGGGCCCAACCCGCAGATGCCGTCACCTCGACCTTAAACTTAGCGTTTGAAAGCGCGAGCGCTGGAGTCAGGTCATCAGCCACTTCCTGGCCGTTGCCTCCATGGTACGATCTGTATCCGCTCCGGCGGTCCTAGGCCAAGCGGCTAAGTACACTAATCACTCCGCTGTGGGACATCTTGACACAAAATACTGCTGTGTTCTGGGAGATCATGAAGACATCTGAGCCCGACCTTTGACCAAGTCACTTTGAACACAAAGTATCTTGAGCGGTGTCTCTGGTACTATTGTGTCTTATCCTGCCTAGCCTAAGCACCAAATCTAACAAGAGAGCTTAAGATATGTGCAGCAGTCTGCAGTCAGGAAGTGGAACTGCAGAACTACTCTCACCAACGCTTTCTAGTAGAACACGCCAGTTGCTGATGAATCCAGGAGTCTGGGTCAATCCTACTCTAGCTTGCCATTAAGATCCGCCTACTTCACTAGGAATGGCAAGTCTTTCGGCGCTTGCACAAGGCCACGATGGCAATAGTTGATAGCTGTGCAGATTCTCAGAAATCCGAAAGTCCAATCATGTGCCATAGAAAGCCAATCGTCGAAAACTCAATTTCGGTTGGCCCCGAAGAAAATTTCCGGTCACCATTCTTGCAATCACTCATAACCGTAATGATCTCCATTGGCCGATGAACCAAGCACAACCCCTATGGGCAATTATATTTTTGGCATCTCCAGCGTCAATCCTTACTTCATGAGGATCACCATGGGTTTGCATGCCACATGTTAGATGTCTGTACCGAAGACCACAAGCAGAAGGGGTAGCCGAAGACCGTAAGCAGTGTGCCGTTTCGTGGGCCAGCCAGAAGAATATTCTGGATTATCCATGCCCCTTCGGATATTGCAACACTCGGTATCCGTGGCCGGCTGTTCACACGTCTTCAAGATCGGCCGTTGATCATGGAGGAATAACACTTAGCAATCCATTCAGGGCGGGCCTGTTGCGAAACCGCTACATTTAGAATGGGTAGCTTGTTCGTTCAAACTTACAGTATCGTCTTCGCGCGCAGCAAAAGCCTACCAGCTCCCAGAAAGGGTCACAAACACGCGATCACCCGTTCGACCCAAATTTGTAACATACTACGAGATGGTAGATGTTATTTTACAACACCATAGTCTGAGAAACTCGGATATGCTACCGAAAAAGCGAGCTACGACAGCGTATGCTACCACTACTTAGGAGATCACGATCCTCCGAACCGGATTAGAAGCTAGCACACCGCCAGCGCGGGCAGCTAACCGTTTCCCAATTCAGTGGGATAGTATGGCAATTGCATACTCTCGAGAGATGCCAGCTCGATAGTTTTTGCCGAGTTAGGGGAGCACTATACGTCACTTGACTCCTCCCCTTACGTGCACTAACACAGCTCCGGCACTGAGACATTAATATGCACATGTAAACTGGCCGGTTTCCAGCACGTTACGAATCACGAATCACGATCTCGTGGTGACTTAGGAGCAGTGCCGCGTAGGTAATAGGGCTGCTGGTATAGGGAGGGTCAGCTAACTAGGTGTGTATGCAACCAAGGTTGAAATACTTCCGAGTCCAGGCCATCTTCTAAGCTATCTACTGGCTCTGGATCCACGGCGAGCTTACACATGCGGTTCCTGGAAAACCACTCACACCCCGGGCCACCACCCTACGCAGTTAGCGACCACCCGGCTAGTTCTGCATCTCAAGAGTGATGATAGCAAGTCGCAACGTTTGCCGGTTCAAACAGCCCCCAAGTCAAGCGCCACAACGGCAAGTGTTGAAGGGCTGCCTCTAAAATGACGCCTGGTAAGACGTGCCCCGGGTTCTCTGTCTTCCGCCCACCGCTCAGCTGCGATCTAGGCCCTTTAGGCGGCCCTATCTCCCCGCCGTTCACAGTAGTGAGACAAGCTTCGTGGAGCAAGCTCTCCTGTGGCCCGACATTCCTTTATGCAAGAGAAATGAATGGAGGGGCAAAACTTCCATGTGTCTTCCTTAGGGTACAGGCGGCAGGAGTGCTTCGTTTGCCCCATCATCGTCGGCCATTGGGCCATTACGTAGATTAGCAATGGCTGACAGAAACAACGATAGGCCTGTGAGTACGCCATCGCCTGTTCTGAGGTATAACAACCTCGCTTATTGCGCAAAATGTCCGCATTGGATACGAAGCCGGTCTTCTCAAGATTACCACCGAGATTACGGTGCTTGCTATCAACCACTATGTCGGCCAAACAAGGATGGATGCTTCATCTGACTTACTGTGAAGTTGCTTGTGTTATGGAAGCGGCGGGTAAAGACGGCACGCGCGTACACACCAATTCTCACACCACGTTATGCGGGCTGGAAAGAGTTTGCAAGACGTGGGCTGTCGACGGGGAGGGGAAGTCGACGGCTACACCGCTCGATGGGGGTAGTATAACCCCTCAGAGTAGTCGACGGCGTTGCTCGTTACCTAATGGGCCACCCCAGGGATATTGAAGAACCGAACGGTGCCAAACCCATACCCAGCTCACCCTTCCCATGGAGGGATGTTGGAGTGGCTGGTCGAGGGTTTGGCATAGATATGCGGCAAACGCGGTTGGGTTCCTTGCAAGATTCCCCCCGAATAGCAAGTACCTTGTTCTTTAGCCAATCTCCTTCATCTACCGGTGCTTTTGCTGGCAGTGGTAGATCCGACTAACAGAGTGACTGCCTCACTTCGCCGCGGAAATCTCACCAGGCACCCTGGATCAATATGAAGCAATTGGCCTTGCTGTTCTACAATGTAATGCTTTCGACCACGTGCAGAAGCCTCCCAGAGTGGCACGAATCTCACAGTTCGCTATTGTTGCTTCTTATCTGACACCCCTTTCCTTGCATGCTTTGGCAATAAGTAGCCAGGCGACCAACGCTGTAGCCATGGGTAACTTTAGTCGGTGATAGCACATATGTAGAAACCACAACTATCAGTCTCGGTACATCGAAATGAATAACATAATTGTCGTCACCGCATCATGGTTAAACATGATAACCCACTGCATTTGCCAGACCAAGCTTGCTACCATCACCCACGTGAGAAGGAATTAACTCCATAACAGAATGTGACTCAACGGCTACTGGGAATCTAACGACGACCTCCTATTAGAGGCACCACCTTCCCGACTAAAAGCTCGGATATCATAAGGACAAGAAGGAATAGTGGTTAGATCCAGATAGAATGGTGGCTCCAACGGTGTTCTAACCACACGACAAGGAATATTTAACTGTCGTAGTATTGTATTCCATTACTTTGGATGCTGCCACCCAAGTGACTCCGCGAGGCTTTCCTCAAGCGGCATGAGTACAACTGCAAGGTGCGAGAACTCGGCCAGCTACGCGAATGGGAGGTGAAGTACGAAAAGCGGATGAACGAAAAGATCGATGAGCGCAACGGCGTGGTTGGACTGCCAGATGTATGATAATCGTATCAGCCACTCCCATACTACAATGTGGTGTACATAATACGATTTAATATACCCCATTGACGAACGCGAACTCATTACCATTGCAAGCAGAGTCTTACAACCTGGCTAGAGCAGACACGATGTCCTACCGAAGGTCTGATATTTGAAAACAACGTGCAGGTTCGGTAGAAATTGAGCTTGCCTCCAACATTGAGCCAGCCATGTCAAAAGCCCTAAGTAGCTCATCCTATAGATGTCTATAATGATGGAGCTCGGTTGAACTCAGTGAAGATAGAGATCAATGAAGTAAGACAACTCTAGTCAACTCCCTGTCTGAACGAGTCTGCGTGGGTGTGCTTGTCTATCCGCCCCTATCCATCGACTCGCTACCACCATCTCGTACCTCCTTAAATACAGACTTTGTACCATCCTCGGCGGGCATGCGTAGTAATTGCTTCGTGCTTACAGTCATATATATCACCAGATGCGAATATCTTGGGCTCTAGACCGCTTGGCACTACGGGTATTCTTAAAGCATACAACGTTCTGACTTCGCGATGCAGTAATCGGTCGTCTATTTCATATGGAGTGACACAAATGGCTGGGACTAAGTTTCTCTAATGACATCACCGCTCAATACCCTCTTGCTTCTTTCAATCCGGGTCATATTGCGTACTCATTGAAGAGCTTACGTATCTCTGTCCTGCGAGCATGGTACTACTTAGCTACCAGGCCGGTCCACGGGTTCCGTATCGACTATTGAATATGATAATGGCATGAGAGCCATCACCGATAACCACCTCAATGATATATCAGTACATACATACGCTTACCTTGATATAACCAATTTGAGCCAGGCTTGTACAGGTGGTGTAATCTGCTGCTCTTCAGTGGCATTCACCTACCTGTCTTCAGGAGCAAGAAATACTCCTAATGTTTCAGAATTTCCCAGTTGCTAGAATACACAAGCATTACGAACACACAAAATGGAGAGAGAATGCGGTACTTGAGACGATCCACAGTCGCCAGTGATCTTTGCATTGACATAGACTCGGAGTCATCCGTCAAGTCTTTGAAGAGAATCATCATGCAGTTAACGCCTCTTCTAACGTAATATACAAGTTCACATCTCACGTAACTTCAGCCCATTTAATCCTTCTTCAGGGGCAGGATCTTCTCCTCGATACCGTCCTTCGTGATGATCATGACTTGTAGCGCATCACCGACTTCGATATGACGCTCGACTGCCGAGTCAAACGCATCCTTCACTAACACCTCCACGTCGCTTCTCGGCAGCGGGGTGCGCTCCCGCTCCTGCAGAGCGTGTCCGACACCGCTGCCGGGGATGTACTGGTTCTTGAAGTTGACCTGGTTGTCGAGGAAGGGCATGATGAGACTGGCGGCGGCACCGCCGGCGCGGCACTGCTCGCGCTCATAGCTGCCGACGGGGTCGTAGCTGTAGACGGCGCCCTTGTTCTCCTCGTCGAGGCCGCCGAGGATGGCGTAGACGTAGTACGGGAAGAAGCGCTTCTGGTAGAGGATGGTGGAGAGGCGCTTGGCGCAGGCGTTGACCGTCATGGGCTTGCCGTGGCGGTAGCGGTACATCTTGCAGATGGCGTCGAGGCGCTCCTTGAGGGCCTCGCCGTCGGCCGCGAAGCCGACCACGGACAGCAGGATGTTGGCGTCCTCCTGCGACGACGTCGAGCCGCCGATCTTGAACACCTTGGGGGCGAAGCGCGTGTTGATGGAGTAGCCGGACGTTGATCGGGTGTCGCCGGCCATCATGGCGAAACCGTCGCCAGCAATAGCCACAGTGGTACCACCGTTATCGGTATAGCTGTGCAACAAGGATCATGTTAGCCCCAGGCAACGTCGTTGTACCCCCCTCAATAAGAAGCAGCGGTTCATGCAGCATTTGGACGTACGGGTTGAAACGGTGTTCCCGGAAGCCATCAGCGCGGACTTGTGGCGCCTCCGCAAACGAGTAGTTGGGGCCATCGAGGACCGGGTTCTGACTGAACATAGCCATCTTGAATGACTTGGGTTCTCGGGGGTCTGCGGAAGAAACGGAGATGAAGGTGGTGGCTGGAGACCCGTAAACGTGGGAATCGACGTCGTTTGTTGACGAGTGCAACAATGTGGGATTTGGGCGGGTTCGTGGTGGTGGTGATGATGATGATGCAGCTGGGTTGATGGCCTGGAGTTGATGCCCGTTGCAATGCAATGCGGTCAGTCAGTGGTTGCCGCGTCAAGCTAATTGCAGCCTTGTCCCTCTATCAGTCTATCAGGCCAGCTCCCCCGTTCCCCCCCAAGCTAAAGAGCTTGGAGCTTCAGCTACCCTGTCAGCCTGTTTGGCTGGAGGGAGGAGAATGACTAAGCATCTTCGTACGTACTCATACTCGAATACGTACCTCAACTCCAGGGATCCCCCTAAACCCCCTAACCACCCCGATGGATCTCAAGTGCTGGATCTGGCCAGTAGCGCCCAAGCACATTGCAGACCGCACCTGCAGCAGTGCATCATCGCCTCACCTTGAATAATATTCGCTGGTTTGCTGATTCTCGGCTCCTGTTCGCAACCACAACTTCCAGTCCTGCTGTGCGCTGTTCTGTCGCAAGAGTACAGCTGCAACACAGGCAAATTCGAATCCATCTTATCGTAATTTCCCCTTAATAATAATCACAATTGTTCTTTTGTTCAAACTGTCTTTTCCGTCGTCTTTCTCGTCGTCCCTGGACCCCTATTTACTGCGGTCCTTCCAAGATGATTCGCGACATTCGCCAACAGGCGTTGCAGAAGATCGCGCTTCTCTCTGCCACCAGTTCTGCCACTTCTTTCGACAAGTCCGATCTCGATCGTCTTTGCAGAGCAACAAATGGCCATGCTCGTGGTAGGGAGGTCAACGGCGGCTCTCGCGGCCACTCGCTCTCCCGAGTTCCTATGGTACCTACCTACCTGCCTTGCCGAGTCTTCTGAGTTTGCATTGATTCTAACTGTACTTCTAGACCATTCGAGAATTCGAGGTGCTCATCGCCTTATGCAAAGCCGCCCCCTTGGTTCATACCAGCCAAAGCGCCCAGAAGCTCGTGTCCCAGCTGATCCCGTATATGCTCGAGTCGCATTCGCAATCCTTCCAACCTTCGCCCTTCTTCCGCCGAGTCGAGCCTTCGCCCATAGAAGCCCTATCATCGCATTTGACAGCAGCTCTGCTTTCTCTCGGGGGAAAATATGACGATTTGCATGAGTCCGTCTCCGATAATGTATGGGCGTTCCTTGCCGCCATGAAATCGGCCGTCAACAGTGTTGTCCCAGCAGAGCCAGACGAAGATGGGGAGCAAAACGTCGACGATGCTATTCGAACAGCTACTATTGCTATCGCGCTCATAGGCTTCCTTGATGCTGCCTCAGCCCAGACCGACTTCTGGAGGACTGGCGGGAGATTGGCCTTGATTCAGCGAGTGCGTGATCTGCTGACTGATGACTTTTTGACCGCTGTCGAGGGGGCCTTTTCCAGCATCCGAAATGCTCACGCCTCGGACCGTAGTGCCAAGGAATGGAAGAGGTACTTGAAGCACTACGCGGCGAAAGGCCGGCCGCTGAGTGCCGATCTGCTGCAGCGTAGCTTTATGTGGCTTTTGGTTTCTGCCACATCTCTGCTAAGCACCGAGGCGAAAGTGTTGAGGAGTGCTCACATCCTTGACCTGTTCATGTCTAAAGATGGCTTGCTTAGAGCAGGAAACACGAGCCCCGATGCGGATTTTCGCTCCCTCGAGACTTATGCCACCATTGCCAGTGAAGAAATGGAGAGGCTTGAGCAAGGTGCCGATTTTGTTTCCATGGGGTCTATGTCTCAGCAGAAGCTTGCCTATGCCGTCAAAGCCTCGGCTATGATCAGTTTCTTGAATTGCAGCATGCTTAATGAGGATGCCGCAGATCCAGAAATCCTAATGGGTTGGCTAGAAGAGTCCCTCCTCGACCCCATCCAGATGCTCGATAACACCTTGGCCTCCACGGTTCTCAAATGCATGGCTGTCATATGCCGGTTGGACTCGAGCTACGCCTCAAAAGTCAGCAGGCTTCTTCCCCGTTTCATCGTCCAGACAGTGCCTCAAGGCGACATTGTAGCTACGGCGTCCACCTGCCTTGCCTTTGTTCTACAGATGCTTTCTCACGATGCCGTCATTACCACGCTCTATACTCTTGGGAACGTCCTGAGCCCTACTTCTGATCAAGCCGTCGCCAGTGGGTTCTCCAACGAGCTGAGCCCCGACTCTGCAACAATCTCCAACGGCATTTATCAAGGGGGCCGGCAATCGAACGGGAGCTCGATCTCACTTGCGTTGCAGGAGGGTGAAGACACGTCTGCTGTGTACGCTAACATTGTTCAAGCCATTTGCGGGATAGCAAGCAAGTGCAATGATGAGAAGATCATCGCTCTCGCTCAGGCGATGCTCCTTCAAAAGTTGACAAAGATAAACCAGTCGGTAGACTCGCAGATAATCATGGGAGCCGCCATGTTGTCACTTAGCGGCGGCCAGCTCGAGTTTCGCTCCCTGCTCAGACTTTATTCGAAGATATGTCGTTCTGCCCTCGATGACGAAATGGATTCAATCCTCGTTGCGGTGATGAAAGCACGCAATCACATATCCGCCAACGTCAAGTTAGGCTCACCGCTATTCGATATCTATCTGACGTCCATGTTGGAAGAGCTCGTTTCCAAGGGTGATGTGCAGCACTCTAGCCGCACGAAGGAATCTGATATCGAGTTTTCTGCTCGCGAAATAGCCCAGCTACTTCAGCCGCTCTCTATCCTGCTGTCCACAAACGACTTTGCGGCTGTCCAAAACACTGATGACGACGGCCACTCCATGATTCGTGATGCGTGGTTCAACATTGTCGTTCATGGCTTCAACCCAGCCTCTGATCGGGGCAAGAAGTACATCAACGAGCTACGCCTCTTGGCGATTCACTCGCCCCCATTGGTGGCAGAGCAACGAGGTGAACAAAACGAGAGCGACATCGAGCTCAACACGGTCCTGCGGAGGGCCAACACGTCCGAAAGGGAGGCCAGACAGAAGAAGGCATTGACGGAGCTGATTCCAACCAAAGCAGCTGAGATTAAAGGGTTGAGCTATAGGAAAGTCATCTTCCTCCAGGCTGCCTATCTGGTTGAGAGTCTACGTGCTGAATCAGGCGACTGCACAAAAGCACTCTCTTACTTCCTCGAGCCAAGTATGCACAGGACAGAGGTCAGCAGCGTCATGGAGGGAGTCACAACTGCGATCATGGAGAAATATCTTAGCAAAACTATCGAGGGCAAGCTGTCAACGTTTTCTGCGCAATATGCGGCTTCGCAATTGGCCGTTGTATTTTGTGGGTGCTGCCACCGCATTCAGCGAGTTCAGCAAGCTGCATTTGCTTGTGCCGATAAGATCGTTCGCGAAGTCCCGTCAGCTCTCTGCCAGCGATCCTCGCTTTTCGCACTCTTGGAACTGATGTCTCTGATGTGGACCAGTTGTCTAGAAGCCGAAACTGACCTCTACGAACCGCGCTCTATATTTACGTCCAAGCTTGGCAATGTCACGGTTGAGCTGTCGGACGACTACACGTTCCGCAAGTACACCCTGAACAGACTGGACACAAAGGCAAAGGCTTGGGTGCATAGTGCGATGAACCTTGCTCCTGCAGATGTTAAGGGCCTTTTGCAGACGTATTTGTCGGAGTTCGACGATGAGCTTGCCTTCGGTCACATGTCCCTTGGGCGTACCTTTGCCATGCAGATCGGGTCGTCTATTCCCCCAACAGACCAACGATTGACGTCTCTGAACCCAGTTGGTGACACCACAATCAACACGACTTCTGACTTCATCGCCCAATACACAACTCGGCAGGAGTACAGATATGGCGAAGCATTGCCGGACCGTGGCATGGATCTCCTGAACGCTATGCCACTTGGCCGAAGGGCCTCGTTTATTAAGGCACCACCTCACGAGACCGCCAGTGCCATCAACGCATTGGCACACCTTGAATCCCGCCTGGCAACGAGGAAGAATACCCATGTCAGCGAAATCCGCGACATCTTGCGACGTGCTGCTGCGCTGCTGTGCCGCACCGTGAAAGATGAGAGCGCTGTAGCACACTACCTAGTCAGCCTTCCGTTCACCATATTCAGTAAGGATTCGATCAACCTGGGCGTTTCGCTTTGGCTGGGTGTGATGAATGAGAACCCTAGAATGGAGTCTCGTTTGCTCGCGGAGATTGCCCAGCAATGGGAGTTTACCATTCACAACCGGCTTGGACTCTTTAACCCTGCCCTCATGTACGTTTCCCTCACCTGATCACCCTGCTATATACTGACCCAGATAGGCACCCGGATCCGTTCTTCCTGAGGGAAGAGTTTGCTCCTAGTGACAATGAAGCCCTTAGGAAACGCCGCCACATGGTTCATAATCTTCTTGCGCCCCATGCGCGTCTGGTTCAGTTCTTCAGCAGCCACTTCAACGCCACGCGACTGGGCAGCCCCGATACTCAGAGAATCTTCCTACGCATGCTCGACCTTACCTTGGATGCGATGAAGATGTCTGTGTCCCATCCCATGGCACGGGAACTCAATTTGAACATTGTTCTGTTCAGTCTGCGCGTTCTGAAGGCTTGCACGGGTATTTCGAACCTGACGCAATGGCGTCTCAAGGACAAGATCTTGTCTGCTGGCCTCAACTGGTTCACCCACTCTCCTAAATGGTCGTTCGGCAGCAACACCCTGCTGCTCAAGACGGAAATCCAACTCATCTCAGATGTGATGGCGGCCATGAAGGGCGTGGGATACATCGCAGCTCACTCTGTGGGCTCCTATAAGGGGCTGGCATCAAAGGAGCAGCTGTTCCATCTCTTGTTGGAGAGTGAACAGGCACGCTTGAATGTTTGGGTGCACCCCGTCAGCGACGTGCGCGTGCCCAAGACCGATCTCATGACAAGTTATGGCCAAAAGGCAGCTGAAGTAAGTCTCGTTCCCTTCACATCTCTGAAGTGCAGCCAACTAATCACACCGTACAGTTGACACTGCAGCCATTGGTCCGCACAGCGTGGGCGGAGAGTCCCTCGCTTGCCATCGAGTTGGTTAACCGGTATTCATTTGCAAGTGTACGAAACGAGGTTCGCTGGCTTCTTTTGAACTTCACGGAAAAGGCCATTCATGAGCCTGAAGCGCTTCCAATCCTTCTAGGAGGAGACTTGCCCAACGACATCCGATCCCAGCTCAAGTACCTCCTGTACTGGGCACCGGCCAACCCAGTCACATCTGTTACCTACTTCCTCCCTGCGTATCGGAATCACCCATTCCTCCTTCAGTATGCCATGCGGGCATTGGAGGACCATCCTGTAGATGTGACCTTCTTCTATGTTCCACAGATTGTGCAAGCACTTCGATATGATGCCCTTGGTTACGTGGAGCGTTATATCATTGAGACTGCACAGTTCTCCCAGCTATTTGCTCATCAGATTATCTGGAACATGAAGGCCAACTCATACAAGGATGACGATGGAACTGTACCTGATGAGATCAAGCCGGCCCTTGACCTGGTTATGAACAAGATGATCGACAGTTTCTCGCCCGAGGATAAGGCATTCTATGAGAAAGAATTCGGTTTCTTTGCAGAGGTCACCGGAATCTCAGGCAAGCTGAAGCCGCTGATCAAGTCGTCGAAGGATGCGAAGAAGCAGAAGATCGAAGAAGAACTCCGCGCGATCAAGGTCGAAGTCGGTGTATACTTACCCAGTAACCCCGACGGCGTCGTCATCGGTATCGACCGAAAGTCTGGAAAGCCCCTGCAATCCCATGCCAAGGCACCATTCATGGCGACTTTCCGCATCAAGAAACCCAAGACGAACGATGTTGAAGACACCGAGGAAGTCATTCAAGGTGTGAGCAATACTGGTCTCATGTCGAACGAGAACACCATCGAGACCTGGCAATCTGCCATTTTCAAGGTCGGTGATGACTGCCGTCAAGATGTTCTGGCACTACAGATGATTGCCGCCTTCAGGGGCATCTTCCACAGCGTGGGCCTAGATGTCTACGTGTTCCCCTACCGCGTCACGGCTACCGCTCCTGGTTGTGGTGTCATCGATGTTCTGCCCAACTCCGTCTCGCGTGACATGCTGGGTCGTGAGGCCGTCAACGGGCTTTACGACTACTTCGTCAGCAAGTACGGCAACGAGGACAGCCTGCGCTTCCAGGCGGCGCGAAACAACTTCGTCAAGAGCATGGCGGCCTACTCCATCATCTCATTCCTGCTGCAGTTCAAGGACCGGCACAACGGCAACATCATGATCGACGCGGCGGGCCACATCCTGCACATCGACTTCGGGTTCTGCTTCGACATCGCGCCCGGCGGCGTCAAGTTCGAGCGGGCGCCCTTCAAGCTCACGAGCGAGATGCTGGCCGTCATGGGCGGCTCCACGGACCACCAGTCGTTCAAGTGGTTCGAGGAGCTCTGCGTCAAGTCCTTCCTGGCCGCCCGCCCCTACGCCGAGAAGCTCAGCCAGATCGTCCTGCTCATGATGGACAGCGGCCTGCCGTGCTTCAAGCCCGAGAGTGTCGTCCACTTCAAGGAGCGCTTCGTCCTCGAGAAGAACGAGCGCGAGGCGGCCGACTTTGTGCGCGACCTCGTCCGCCGCAGTGCCGGCAGCTGGTCGACGGGTGTTTATGACCAGTTCCAGCTCATGACCAACGGTATTCCTTACTAGAGGGGCCCATGGACACGGGGAGATTGGGGGTGGGAGGTTTATTTATTTCGAAAATTAACGCTTAGGGGACGGGTGTGAGAGTTATCACCCGGGTCAGGTAGTTTGATCTTAGTGAGACTGACTCCCTTGATAGTTGTAATACTTTATATAACATGCAGCTAATGCAAAGCATCTCACCGAGCCTAACTAACAGGCTGAGGGACCCTCCGTATCCCAGTATCCCCAACTTTATTTCTGTGTACGTGGCTATAACCTTTAGAGGAACGAGTCAGTATTGTAGGACGTCGTGACTTTTTATCTATTCACGAGTGAAAACGGACGAACGTAATATGGTAGATGGTTTAATTTCATTTTGCCAGATACACCGTCATCCTATTGACTACCTGAACCTGTTTTCTATCCTTCCTGTCCAACCTTCCACCTCGTCGATCCAAGACTATGAAAATGACAACAAAGAAATGCCGGTTCGCTCAGGTAAATGCAACATCGCAGACCAATGCAACGAAGAAAGCGACAAGCGGAAACAATTTAGCAAATTAGGTCAAACGCCACACACAGAATGCCTCCTTCGAATAGTAGTAAGCATACAACGATGCTTTTGCTGTCCTCCTACTCCTTCTTTTTCTCTCTCCCTCCTTTTTGCTATGCATAGTACAAGAAGCAAACATGCTCTATAATGCTCAATGCTACGAACCCATAGGGAACTCCCCTTTGGCTCTTGGCATGCTGCTAACGTATAAAGAAAGTAACTGAAGCCGAACCAGCTTAGCTACTTGCGAAAGTATATGTATATATACACATATATCAACATTATGTGGTCTGCTGCGCCATGTGGGTAGGCAAGTTCCAGCTGGCGTAGTCGGTATGGACAAAGGCGCGGTCGACGATGGGGACACTCTCGAGGACGTAGCTGAGGGACTCGCTGAGGTCGTGGCTGTCCTTGAGCGGGGTGGAGTGGTCCAGGACGATGTCGACCTCGACGTTGAGCTTGTCGCCGGCGTGGTAGGCCTGGAGGCCCTGGATCTGCTTGATGGTCTTGGCGAAGCGCATCGTCAGGTACAGCAGGACGTTGCGCTGGTCGGCCGTGGCGCTGAAGCCCGACAGGTTCTTGATGTGCTCGAGCGACGTCTGCGACCAGTTGAAGATGACAACCAGCGACAGCACGAGACCGCCGAGGGCGTCGAGCCACCAGATGTGGGCGAAGAAGCCCGCAATGGGGAAGAGGATGGAGCCCATGTTGAAGATGACGTCGGTCATGGCGTCGGCCGCGAGGGCCTGCACACTCGAGTTGTTGACCAGGCGGCACCAGAGCCAGCACAGGCCCTTGATGACGACGGTGAGGGACATGATGATGAGGGACGGCAAGGTGAGCTCGATGACCTCGCGGTTGGTGCCCATGAGGCGGTTGCTCGACTCGAGGGCGACCTGGGTGAAGGCCGTGATCATAATGATAGAGAACACCAACACGCCCAAGGGCTCCAACCGCCGACGGCCTACGGGGTACTTGTACTGGTCTTGGCGGCTGATGAGCCACGTCGTCGTCCAGACGATGACGGTCGACAGGAAGTCCAGTACGGCGTCGACCAAACTGGCCAGGACGGACATGGAAGGCACCGACATGATGACGGCAATCTTACCGGCCAACAGGATGGCGTTGGCGGCAAAGTTGACGTAGATGGCAAGGGAGACGATCCGGTCTCCCGAGTCGACATCGTCGTCGTCCTCGAGCCAGGGGATCTCGGGCTTGGGGCCTAGGGTTTCATCCCAGACCTCTCCCTCCTCATCCTCCACAGCTTGTGCCGGATCGGCAGCGCGACCTTGGCGATAGATATCGCGAGGGGTGCGCTTGACCTTTTACTGGCTGCCGCCGAGTCGCTGCTGCCCATGACCGACGGTGTCACATGGCCATTGGCGCTCGGGGACTTGCTGCTGGCATCTGTGCTGCTGGGCTCTTCGCTGATGGTGTCGGGGACCTCGAGGCCCTGGAAGTGGCTGGGAGGGAGGGTGTTGTACTCGTTGAGGAGGTCGTGAGGCAGGCTGCTGTCGAGGAGCCTGTCGATGTACATGTATTGCTGGATCAGGTAGTTTGTCCGCTCGTAGTATTCGCGGATCGGCTTTGTCTTCATCTCAGCCAGCTGCTCCTCCGTCTTCCAGTACCGGCGCCAGTTGTAGCGCGGGTTCGAGCTGCCGATCAGGCGCATGCTGCGCACCTGGTCGCTGTTGAGGATGTGGGAGAGGCGGCGCTCCTCGGAGAAGGACCGACGCGTCGGCTCGGACTCCGAGTCGGTGCCGGCTTCGAGATCGGCGGGTTGGTCGTATCCTGCGCCGCTGGGGCGCCACGTCGAGCCATAATGCAGGGAGTTTTGCGAGCGATTGTTGCGGATGAGGTGCGCGAGCGTGCCTTGGCCGTGGGGGAGAGAGGCGGCGGGCCCTCGTCGCCGAGCAAAAAGTTGCCTTTCCTAAAGGCTGCGGTCGCTCGGTCCTTGGGAGGACTACCCAGCAGTGGTGTGTTCTCGTAAGACGACATCTTGATGATGGTTGCGCCCCGGGTGAGACAGTCGGATTGATTGGTCTGAAGTGTTCGTGTCGTGTTCGACGTGTAAGTCGGAACAGGAACGACGTTTCTTTCCTTTTTTTTCTTGTTTTGCGCGTCAACTTTCAGCACAGCAGTCGTGCCAAGAACTTTCGTGCCTCAATTGAATCGGCGACTTTTGGTCCTCAAAAAAAGAACAATAGTAGATCAGATTTGAGTTTCGGAGAAATCTTGGAAATTTTGGAAAACTGAGGGTATTACTTCGTTCAATAATTAAGAGAACTCGGCAGTCAGTGCTGTTCCCACTCTTCTCTGCTTGTCGTCCGGTTTGGAGGACGGAATTAATCAAAAATCAAATCACACACATCGGCACCAGTTGCTGGAAGGAGGGAGGGAGCTGGAGCTACGCTGCTACGTTAGCAGTGCAGGGAAGAATGCAACTGCACCTGTCGTGATCCTCGACTCGGCGCCATTTTTTCGCGCAGTGCCCAGCTCTGTGCAGGACCCTGGATTGTTTCAATCTCCATGACGATCAGTGCAAGCAGAGCCAAAGGGTTAGAGAGTGTTGCAGCAGGCCTCCATTCCGAGTGGCTGGAGGTCACAGATTTAGGCAGATTTAGGATGATCGCTACGTAGTCCGCAAGTCTAGCCTCGATCCCTCTCGTTAGCCCCGTGAGCAGCTAGCCAAAGGCAACCGACCCCTGCCTAACGCTGCATATCGAGTGGGGGATTCCGGCGTGGGTGGTCCAGCCAAGGCGAGCTTAAAATTGAGGGCCTGTCCATTCAGGTGTTTGATATCGAGCAGGAGGCATGCTAGCTGTGTATGTAGCACCTAGTGTGAGGGTATACCACATGCCGGTCGGTGAGTATGGATGCTGCAATAGGCAGGCTCTGGCCAGGCCTCCAAGCAAACACAGGCAAACACGACTCAGTCCCGCGCCCACCGTCTGCTCGACGACAGCTCATTTATGACCATCTGCACGACACCAGAAACAACATGCAGGATTAGACGGCCAGAGAAACATCCGGACTGCCCGTGCTTAGCTAGGGGCTTGGAGGCAATGGGCTGACAACTCGGGCGGGGTCAACCTGCTGCAGCACTCAGCGCTGTTCGAAACCGAAACGCGGTGATCTGCGATATTAACTGCCGCGATTTACGGCCACCAGTGGGCCAAGGTCGTGCAGATGTCGCCGTGCAATGTTTCAACAGTGGACTAGACGTTGATCAAAATGGCTCGATTGGCCTGACCGAGCGTCAAATCGTGAGGCATATTATTAGAATTCTCGGTCAAATCCCCCCCATTGCCAAAAGACCGAGAGCCGAGATGCCAAGGGTCGCCTGCAAGCCTTCCCGCCACTTGTAGAAACTCATGCAAATGTCACGCAAATGGCTATATAGTAACCATAGCCGCCCGTCGCACATTTTTAATGTGCTTGGGCCCCCACGCCTTCCTTCAAGAGAGGGGTAAAGATGAGGAGGCTGCAGCTGAATGGAGTCACAACCTCGCTGCTGCGAGATTTTCTTGTCGGATATATATAATCGATATCGGGCAGATGGGTTATGGAGCTCTTATGCCCGCTCGCCCTTGGCGCCGTTCCCTCACGACTTCGTTCGGGGAATCTTCGCAATCAAAACGAGCCCATTTGTTTGTACTTTATCGTATACGAGCTGCCGTGTTCTGCGCTCACGGTTGGAATTGCCTGCTATCCACGATTTCTTGCGACTTCAGCGCTGTCGCTTGGACAATGAGTTCGTGCTCGTGACCATGAATTCGCTTGGTCAGATCCTCTAGAGTATCTCCTTCCTCAATCTTGACGGGTTTCTGTAGGATTGTGTCGCCCCGGTCGACCTGCTCGATCACTTCGTGGATCATCAGACCGGTCGTGTTGTTCTCGAGTTTGCCGGCCTTGAAATCTTCGTAGGCACGCTCGATTGCGCCAGCGCCGTCGTATTTGCCTGGCAGAGCTGAGCAATGTTAGAGTCCGGCTTGCGACAAGATCACGATGTGACTTACCCGGGTGCAGGTTGATTACTGAGATCCCGACCTTCTTTAAGGGGCGCAAGAAGGCTTCGGAGAAGATGTGCATCCAGCCAGCTAAGACTACCAGCTCGGGCTTGTCCTTCAAGATCCGTTGGGCAAGAGCGTCGTCGTATTTCGATCTTGCCTCCTTGATCTTGGCGGCGTCCTTCTCTCCTAGGACCTGGAAGCCATCTTTAATGAGGTTGAAGTAGTCAGTCGGGATCCCCGCCTTCTCTGCCCTCGTGGTGGCAAAGGCGTTCTTTTTGTTCACTGTGACTTTCACGATCTTCCCAGGTATTTGTTTGCTGTCACACGCGTCAATCAGGGCCTGTAGGTTGGACCCATTGCCCGAGCAAAGGACAGAGATGCGCGCGGGAGTGGCCATGGCGACGATTGTAGCGACAGACCGTCTCTGCTTCTCAGCTGGAAGGAGGATGTGTTGCTTGGTGAATGGAATTCAGTATCCTTTCACTTTTTGGCCGATAAGGATAAGGAAAAGACGCGGGCAGAAGACGCGGGGTAGTGTAGGTAGTGCTCCGTAAGTCGCAATTGCATTGACGTCCACTTCGCATTTTCTAGCGAAAAGTCCCTATGACTGAGCAGCGACGACCATTGGCTGGATACTGGGCCGCCGATATGGAGTGAACCACGAACCACCAAAACTGTCATGTTAATCAACAACAACTACAAAATCTGTCATCATGGAGCTGACTGAACCTTCAATATTCGGTCTTGGCTACCAGCGGCGTCCCGTTCCTTGTTGGCTCTGATTGCCGTCGGAGCTTGACCATGACATCAGCCGCCTTCGCGTTGAAGATAGACTGACTTGTCCATCGATGCAGAACACGTCAAGGCGGTACTCCGTAGTCCAGTCAAACAAGCAACTAACTTGGTACGAGCTGATCAGCGTGTAGCCAATCTGGCGGGTCGAAAAAGCCTGCCATTACAGTCATTATGCAACATCTGCTATGGTCCAGATGATCTCGTCCTGTTCCACAATTTGACGCGTCGCCTGCAAGACAGCCGCGTATGTTGATCGTTATAGTGGAAGCGCGGCGTGCTTGTAGCTCCCCAGTTTGATGTCATGATTTCAGCCGCAGCAAGTTCCAGGAGTACAATTGTGTAATGCGTCCGTATGATCTGCGTGGAAAGGCTCTTGTCTGCACATCATCGCCGCCGTGGACCCAACGGCATTAACAAGGCACAGGGCGATGAAAGCATGATTTAAGCCCTGGCAGCGGAAAGTTCGTACGTTGAGACCCAAGCTCGCAGGCATATGGCGGCGGAACTGTCTTCGTTTGAAGCTTCTCTCCGTCTCGAGGCGCACGTGGATAGTAGTGCTGTCGATCTTTGAGGAGGATTGCACTGAATAAAAGAAAAGGCCGGCACAAGTATTTAGCACTGCAACACATCTCGGTATTGCTGAACCGCAACT
The DNA here is from genome assembly GCF_038363985.1 of Apiospora kogelbergensis. Lineage (NCBI taxonomy): Eukaryota > Fungi > Ascomycota > Sordariomycetes > Amphisphaeriales > Apiosporaceae > Apiospora > Apiospora kogelbergensis. The sequence goes on along the minus strand of NW_027117418.1, from coordinate 7,961,388 downwards.
AAGAAGGGACCATAGCTTGATGGGTGATAATCTCCGGCTTGCCCGGTCACTGCCCGGTAGCATCCAGGAAGTAGGCGATGTAGCCCTACATGCGTGCTTGTATCTATGTCGGAGTGTTAAGAGTGCTGACATAGCGAGTGGCCAGGGTTGCGCCTGGTTCGCTTATTCTTGTTCCTGATTCATTCATGAATCCGTTATTCCGACTGGCTCGTCGCTCGGGAGTGTATGGCCAATGACTGCTGGATTGCATAGTCAACAATCGCATGTGTCCTGGTTTAAAGTTGAAGTGACGCTTATTTTATCCCGCCAGGTACAACGGGCGACGGGGGAACCGTAGAATTTTAGATCTCGTCTCCGGGCTCCCGGCCACGCTCAGACCTTGGGATGGCATGACTCGATGGGGAAGCTCTCTGGGAGCTTGCCTTGTTCGGAAGTCGTGCCCCTGAGTTAGTGCGTAAACGCTGTAGTATCGTTCACGGGTATGGGCAGGCCTCACTTGGGCACCAAGTCCAGAAATTCGATGCAACCCGCATGCGAATATGAGGAAAGCCATACAAGCAATGGGTCTCAAGGCTCAAGTCAAGTGTCTTTGGCCAGGTAGTGCCGATGCGGTGCGTGCTCGTCGGAAAAGCAAAGCACATTTCATGCATACATACATATGTATGTGGTGTTTGGTTGGACTGGACTAGTTGACGCGTGCCCGCCTTTCTTTTGGGATTTCCTTCTTCTCTCCTGATACGATTCTAGATTCGCGCGAGATAACTTAGGACAGAATACGAGAATGATCTCCTGTGCACAGTGCAGGGAATCATGGCAGGATTTAACTCTACCTAGCTAGCGGTAAAAACGGGGGAATGAGTTAAAGGGCCCCTATGTCCGCACTTACAGCAGCTCGGAGAGCCACTCACTCACCTCGGTTTACTGCGCCTCTTGAGGCCCATGTTACGGGCAGCGATGGACATATGCAGCAAGAAGAAACAAAGGAAAACGAAAATGGGTATGTTTCAAATTGTCCATGGTTTCGATCGAGGGAGTTTAGTCACGCGGCTATGGTTCGTCAGGCCAGAAATCAACCGGCCAGAGGTGTTAGGCAAGGAAGGCCGCTACTGAAGATATGCGGGTGGCTGCAGGTCGCACAAAAAGTACTTTATGTTAGCTTGGTTGGTTCCTATTGCGGCAACGGTTTGTTTGAGCGACTTGCATATTACCTATGTGGTGCTTGACAGAGTTGTGCATAGGGTTCGGACTCTCGGTAGCTTCCAAGGCCAAGGTGCGGTCAGCCGGGGATCCCCCTGTGAATAGGACAAGTATATCAAGGTACTGCTTTTCATCACTCTCCGAAAGCTGCATTGGGATTGAATATGGGAGCCAAGAGCGGTGCGGACAATAGTGGTGCCTACTACAACGATCGATCAGGTTTTACCGTTGCAATATCCTTCAAGTCCCCGCCAAGCCACGGGCAGGACTCCGGAATGTGCCAGGCTTTTGAGCCTCCTCGATCCAAGACTACGGATGCCATGTATATATCTGTATCCACCCGCATCTCTAATACAACCTTACGCCATGTATACTGAGGTATGTCAGCATACCGCCTACATGGGGTCGATTCATTGGAGCGGACAAGTCGCGATTCCCATATCAACTGGCGATACTGAGTGCGGCGTATGCATGCCCGAGTCTTTTGATGTCTCCTCACGAAACCCAGCGGAGCGTTGTTGTTGGTGCTGTACGACTTTCCACCAAAGAGAGACCGCGGCGGAATCCAATAAGGTATGACCCGAGACGGGATCACAAATTCCCAGTGAACAGCAAAGCTAACCCTAATAAGTATGCGAGTCATCTACGGGGTTGACCGTTGGTTGTCGCATGCAGTGAGTTCATAAATCAGAGAATGAACGTGAGACTCTCTACCGAACCTTGAAATTTACGGGTAATACGCAAATAGAGTAGCAGCAGTAGTAGTAGAAGACGTACGTTTTCCAGCACTATCAAATGCCTATTCGATGCAACTAATAAGTCAAGATGATAGACACGGGGTTGAGAAGCCACTTGCACATCAATCCGAAGTCTCAGGTACCACTGCAGTATCCGCTGACGGTTGCACCCATGGGCAAACCTAATTCGTTATCTGGGCTGCTGGGTGAACTGCTATAGGCCCGGCTCCAGAAGATGCAGCAGCCTCCGACAAGACAAGACGTGCAGGATAGTAGTAGCAGTAGCAACAGTATGCTTACGACAAAGCTTCCCCTGACATTACGAATCGCTCGTGACGCTTACATACCCCGTGGCGATCAAGTCCAATGAGAACAACAGCTCGCAAGCACCTGCTGTCTAAAACCGATTGAGGGGTGGTTGGCAGAGCAAAGATGGAAGTTTGCATATCAAAGTGGCTCTCTGGCGCCATCGCCGAGCCGTTCTGCCACCAAGAGGCGTGCTACAGTACTGGGCTATCTATTGGCTACAGTACTCCGTACATGATCTCTAACTGCAGTTGACAACTCTAGGTCATTTGCACAATAGTCGTTGCGCCAAAGACTCCTCGGATCGCCAACCGCCCGCCAATAGATGGGAAATTGGAGAGATAGCTCTCCAATACCGGAAATGAACACCGCAAGAGCAAGCCAGCGAAACTGCATCTGTCGGTATTCCCAAGTCTTGTGCTCCTTGGCACCCGACTTCACCCACTGCATGCCGATTGTTTCGGTTATATAGCATGTAGGCGAAAAGCTACGTGTATGTATAGAGGCAAACGGGGCGGAAAGGCAGTTCTTTCTTTCTTTCCTCCCCTCTCATTCCGCGGTCGCTCTGCCATCGAAAGAAAACCTTCGTCAGTAACCTACATGTACATACAAAGCTGCTGGCTGGATGGATCAGATCAGGTCAATGGCCCAAGCTGGCTTGCGCGCCAAGACCTCGTAGACCTGATGGCGGAGAGCGTAGCGCATAAAGGCCGATGGGGTCGAGGTGCGTGGTCGGAAATCAAGGCTCAGCTTACCACTTCCGTACGAGAAAAAACTTGGTCCAAGTGACCCGTGCCTGGGAGCCACTGTCTGACCCAATGTTACCCAAATTTCACCTTGATCCCTTCTGAATCCCCTGGGATGGGTTTTTTAGGTGCAGTGGTACCTGCTGAAGGGAGGGTAGCCTGGGAGAGCGGAGGCGGGATTCACGCTGTAGGTAATGAGGAAGGTTGGCAGCGTAGATTCGGTATGTTCCAGCAGCTGTATCTCGAGAAATTCACAGAAAACATTACCCCTAATGCGCTGGACTAATGCAGGTAAGGGAGGAGGGGAAGCAGGCCAGACTGGAGACTCGAGATGTGTGATGTGATGTCTAGAGTAGATGTTATGTACCTCGGGCAGAGACACGAACCCCAACCGCGCACCCACTCCCTGTCCCTGCGCGTCCCCTGCTCAGCAACCCTGGCCCGTATGTACTGTCTAGTCTCCTCACTCACAACACCACTCCACCCAGCAGGCAACGAGCAACGAGCAAAGAGCAACGGGAGGCGCCTGTCTTGTCTTGCAAATCGGTGCGGTGTCGTGACTGGCTCCTCCAGATGGCAGGTGAGGGTTTGTGAGCAGGTGAGGTACCCAGGCGGGAGGAGAGGAGGAGGAGTCAGGCATGGGAATGGTTCGACATTAAGCCCGCCACGAGCCAGCCCCAACGAAAAGGTGCTTACCGCGCCTAGGGAGGATATCTGGTACGGAGTGCGACATATACGCACGCTGATTGCAGATATACCTACGGTAGGAAATGCGTAAAGCCCAGGCCCAGCCATCCACCTACATCACAGATTCGCATACATTCATGATCTACCGCGGATCTAATGGGATGGCGCTGCTGCTCGGGAAAAGTCACGTCCAAGCAGGTGGCAGGCAGGCAGGCGAAGACTAACTAGCCTGGCCGTTTGGTTCATTCCGACCGCGCAGATGGACCCTTGGTTTTGCATTGGCAGGCCCAAAGGAACAACACGAAGCGAAGGGGGAAAAAACGACGAAGCAGAAGCCAAAGCCAAGCACACAAGCACCATGCTTGGTGTAGCTGTGGGTGCTGCTTGAGATACAAAGATATTATGGAAAACTAGTGGGCTGGGCAGATGCTGCGTCTCGCTGCCACTCCACCGACTTAATAAAAATAGAGTACCTAACTCAGCTAGCTGGGCAGCGTCCATCGGCCCAGACTGGGATGGGTGTGCCAGAGGGAAAGGGACAGAAGAAAAAAAATAACATGCATCCTTGCCTCACTCGCCGTCATCAAGACCTGTTTCCATCCCCTTTCCACCTTATCCATCTTTCTTTCTAGAAGATCGTCCTCTGTCCTCCAGAGTCTTGTTGTTGGCTATTTGGAGCCTCTACGGTTGTGACCCTCCCTCTCCCAGCGTGCTTCGTTGCCAGAAAAGCATCGCCTTCCCAGTCGTCGGCTTTTCCCTTACAAACAATCCCTCACTCTCGGCCCAGCTTGTCTTGTCTCGTCGAATTTCGCACGGCCACGTTCGTTTGTGGTCCAACTGTTCCGTCCGCCCATTTCAAATCGTTCCATTTTCTCGACGAATATACTCGAATACTGCATCTCCAATCAACCAACCTATACTTAATATCTACGGATTCACATTTGGCTTTCCGTCGCCCGATCAGCCGTCGCCCCCTTTTCAGCTGCAATGTAAGTTCGAAAGGATCCCATTTCGCATACTCGCGTTTCTCGACGCTCTTGTGAAATCGCCCCATGCGAGTTCCGGTTATTGGGGAAGGAAGCCTCTTCACCCAGTCTCGGTGTCAATGTCTCGCCTAAATTGATTTGAGTTTCCTGGCACTGGCCCGATTGCTTCGCAAAGGATGTTCTTGCGCGGGCTCCGTCCAATGAAACAGACATTAGTCGTACTCTGTTTCCACACGCGTTGCCAAACCGCTTTCTGTCACCCCCGATCTAAAACCTATCGTTTCCCTCTGACGCGCCTTCGGGGGTGGTTTGGTTGTTTCCGACAACGCGGCCTCGACAGAGCAAAGATTGGAGAGAGACACAGAGAGCGCCGCATTGGTCTGCTTTGACATTACGAACATCAGCTAATTTGAGATTCTCCCATCATGCAGCTGCCCGCGATACCCTGTCAATTATAGAGAGGAACATCGATACTCTCTTGCGCGCCCGCCAATTGCTTACACTATCTCGGTACCCGATCGACGCTCTGTGGGCGTGCAGTGATCTCATTGACGCCCTCGTACTCTCGCCTATATGCCTAGATTCCCAGTCAATTTTCGGCGGAAATCGCAAGTCACTGAAGATCACGATGCGCCGGTAGAGTCTTCATTCCGTGTCCTCGAGCGTACCGAAGTAGGAGCTGCAGGTGGCAAGTCGTTCGACGGTGGAGTAAGATTAATGAAGGCGACCGGAGGAGTTCCGAAAACGACGCTGTCCGAGGTCACAACAGACGATAACATCTTCGCCAACATGAAGTCGAATCGGTAAGTAGCAATCCCACGAGCGATCAGGGTTGTCTGCTCCCTGCACAGATGGCGTGGAGTTCATGCAGCAATACTGGAGAAGGCACTATAAAAAATTATGGAGTGCTGTTCTTGACAGTGGCTGTCTGCAACATGGGCATGCCATCTAGGTCCGCATTCTTACCTGATCGCACGGCGAGGATGTGTCTGAGACTTTCTGGTTCAGAGGGCTAATCAATTGAAGCGGCAGTGGAAGTTCTACGACAATCAAAACAACTTCTGACAACAGCTCACGTCATAGCAATGCCTCGACGGCCCCATCGTCGACTGATTTCACAGCCACAATGGAGGATGGGAGGAGTTTACCACGGAAGTCAGTGCATGACGGCCCTGGGCACGTACCGCAAAAGTCTTCAGGGGGTGGGTTTCTGAAACAAGCTGGGAGGACATTCTCCTTCGGCGGCTCTAAGAAGAACAGCCTGCCCACTATTCCTGCAGACGAACCTGTTCCCTCACTCCCTGACGGTTATGATCCGCAAACTCCAGGAAATAGGTCGCGAGCACAAACTGGCTCAACCGTCACTACAGCGACGCCGCCCCAGCTGGGTGACCGAGATTTTCAACTCGATTTGGGAGGTGATTTGAGCAACATGCTCTCAGCTTTCAACAAGCGCGCCAGCGTGGCAACCGTGAAAGAGGATCCGGGACGGACACCATTGGGCTCGCGAAACTTGACAGGCAATCGTTCTAACCAGCCATCGCCACTGCATCTTGATCGAATCTCTGCAGTAGAGGCCCCACCCAAATCCTGGAACAGCCAGACCTCAAATGATGGCCTTCTCGGTTCACCCAGAGGACTTGCGTCACCACGAGGGATCTTATCACCTCCGGCAGACGAGAACACGCCGCCTCCCGTTCCGAGACATCGCGTCAATCCCTCGTTGACATCAAGGCCATCGCCACCGGAGGAGGATGAGGATGTTGCATTGTTGAAAGACTCGTTGGCTGCCACGAGTTATTTAGCTCGTTCATCGGGTGGACGTTCCAATGGCAGGGAGAACGAAGACACCTTGGGCACCCTTCGGGAAACATACACGAGGCCCGCGAGGCTCGATGGCGAAGAAAACATGTTTGAGAGCTCATTCGGGCGTGGTTCTAGGTCTAACGGTCACGCGTCTAACAGAGGAAACGGGCCGCCGCAGAACAAGGTCATGACTCCTGCTGAGTTTGAAAAATACCAACGAGACAAGGTCCGGCAACAGACCGCTTCTGGTAGCAAGGATGTCTCCAGCGATGAAGAGGAGGACAACTACGAGGATGAGGAGGATGATGCCGAGAAAACGAAGGAAATGGCGAAGCAGCGACGCAAGCAGGAGGCTCATATGACGGTCTACCGACAACAGATGATGAAGGTAACTGGAGAACAGCCTGGTATGGCCGCTTCGCGACCAAGTCTCTCCATGTCAATGAGCACACCCAACCTGCCCTTGAACCTCACGCCGGGTCCAAGCGGCTCAAACTCGCCTCCCTCTGACGCCTCCGAGGATGAAGATGTTCCGCTCGGCATCTTGGCCGCACATGGCTTCCCCAACAAGAACCGGCCCCCAATCAGATTGAGCACGGTCGGCTCCAACCCCAACCTCCGGGCATCTATGGCGCCGTCTTTTACTGTCGGTCCAGGCTCTGTTTCCGGAGACAACGGTCCTCGACCCGGTGGCCCTCTTCCGGCCTTCGCCCGCAAGCTGCCCCAAGATCCGTTCCTGGGTGCCGGGCTCATCAACCAGCCTCCCCGAGAGTCATTTGCTCTTGGCGGAGGTGCGCCTGCCCAGCAGAACCGAGCTGCGCCAGTTGGCGGATTGGTCGGCGTTATTGCCAACGAGGAAAGGCAAAGGGCTTTGAGACGGGGAAGCCCGGCGATCGATGGGAAGAACGCGCTTCCCTCGAACATGCAAATGCCAATGAACTATGGCATGCCAGGAGGTTTCGACCCAGTCGCAGGCATCCCGCCTCAGATGATGTATCCCCAGCAAATGCAGACGACACCCGGCGACCAAGCCCAGCTCCAGATGACGCAACAGATGACGCAGTTTATGCAGATGCAGATGCAGTTCATGCAGATGATGACCGGCCAGAACACAAGCCAGACACCTATGCATATGAATATGCAAATGCCTGGCCAAATGCCCGGTCAAGGACCTCCTCGTCCTATGAGTCACATGCCAAATCAGTCGATTGGGTCCATGTCGGATATGAACCGACCCAATTTCTTAGGCGATCCGCTTCAAATGGGCAATGGCAGCCTGGGCATGGGTATGGGCATGGGCAACGGAATGGGAATGGCCAACAACAACAACATGGGCTCTGTGAGGGGAGATGCCGCTATGCGAACCATGAGCATGGTCCAGCCAAGTTCATCTTCGTGGATCCAGCCACCTAATGCAGGATACACACCATCAATCCGAATCCAGGGCGCTGGTTATGCACCTTCGATTGCCCCCTCTGAGCGAAGCAACATTGGTCTCCCTGGCCGTTACCGGCCGGTCTCCAGTATGATGCCTTTGGATGTGCAGTCAAGGACCCAGACCATGTCTGGCGCTCTTCCCACCCTCTCCAAGCTCTCTGGCGAGACCAAAGTAGCGAACGAAGACGAAGACGACGACGAAGAGAAGGGCTGGGAGGAACTTAGAGCAAAGCGCGAGGCGAAGAAGAACATATGGAAGGCGAAGAAGTCCTACGGCAGCGAACTCGGATCTCTGATCAGCTAAACGTGTGTTGCTGTGGTCATTATATCTTGGCATTAACAACGAGTCCCTTTCGTCATTTTGCGACACTCTCGAATAATGCATCTTGGTTCGGCAAAGCATAACGAGGGGAAAAGTCCTGGTTAGATTTTTGTTGGGTCATGCATGGCTTCTTTTCTTTCTTTTGGATATCGATGGAGCCAAACCCATATGTCTCGAGGAATTTAGACGACATTTGGATTATTATCGAACTTGGGATGTGTGAGTCTGTACATTGTAAGTAGGATAACACGAGCTCTCCTGGCTCGGGCAACTTGGAAGGAGCAACATTATCAGGCGCTGGCGTGGCGGCATTATTCATTTTCCCCTCCTTTTTCGAACACTGGATATAAGCTACAACAAAAAAATATGACGGGGAGAGAGCGGTGGGCGAGGAGCTGTGCGTTTGTGTGTTGTGAGGGTGGGAGAAAGAAAGTCCACCACACATACAAACACGAAAAACATTTACGAGATGAATGGATGGATGGATGGGAATGGATGGAGCGAAGAGCGATTTTACCACAATGTCGTGCGGATACACGATTCATATGTGTTAGAAGTTGCTCGGCCTACATACAAGCTAATTTAATACAACACATACCAGATCTGCCCTCAATATGCCTTTCTGACTAGTCTAGTCCCTGATGATTGCACCGTGATGCGTGTGACCCTAATGGTAAACCTTGGGATCACTTGGCTGGGCAGTCCACTGTCAAGGACACACCTAGCAAAGACGTTTTACCGTGAGATAGCCTGCTTAGACTCGAACCACCAATTGATGACTCAAACGACGAGGCAAAGCAGAGCCGTCTCCATGATCTTTTACAATGCTATATCTGCATAATGTTTACTTCGTACTAGTGTCTGTGTTGCATATTCAATGCTGAGTATCATCGACTCGATTATGATCCTGATTGGGGCCATCTCAAACAGCACAGTTGGCTTGGCCAAGTCTCATATTATTCGAACGCCGGTAATCCCGTTTTGATTGTTATATTCCAATATTGACTCGCGGCCTACATGTGCCATGATCAAATATCTAGTATTGTATTCAGATTACAGATGTCTTTTTTCCTTTTTCTTTTTAATTCATCTTGCCCTGAGCCCAGGCACCTCGCTTGACGCCGAGCTCAACGGCGGCCAGGCCCCAGTCCTCACCGTGGTTGTGGCTGCCCGAGAGCAAGCCGGCGCGCGCCTTGGCCTGGTCGTCGCTGAGGACCGTCAGGACGCCGAAGATGACGGGGATGCCGAGGTCGAGCTGCGTGCGCATCAGGCCGTGGGATACGGCGTCGGAGATGTACTCGAAGTGCATCGTCTCGCCCTTGATCAGGACGCCGATGGCGATGATAGCGTCAAAGGGGGCCGAAGCCGTAGCTGCGGAGGAGAGGGCCGTCAGGTCTGTCGTCGAGGAGGCAAGGAGATCGCCGGCGGAACCGCCGCCGGCCGAGCTGGCTTGGACTTGGGAAGCGGAGAAGAGGCTGAAGTGGTATTGTCGGTCAGGTTAGCTCAGTCACTCAGCCAAGTCTGGACTTCCCAGCGGGAGACGAGTCTCTCCCCCTAGGAATCGGCGAATCCTGTCGCACTCAATTGCACTCACGACTTGACGGCAATAGGCAGCTCCCAAGAGCCCGGGACCGACTCGACCACAATATTGGCCTCCTTCACTCCACAGGCCAACAGCTTGTCCTTGGTGCCCTTGAGGAGGGGCTCAATGATGGTGGAATTCCAGCGGGCGTGGACGATACCGATGCGCAGGGCGCTGCCATCGTGTTGCTGCGGGGTCGGTCCCTTCAGAGAGCTCGCCATGGTTTCGAGGTTGTAGTTTAATGTCGGGAGACGATACAAGATGGGTAAGAGAATGAACGAATGCACTGGAGGAGAAATCAAATGGTCTCGGATTCACAAGAGACAATAAGACGACGTGTTTCTTTTCTGGCTGTGTCGCAAACGGAAGAGTGAGGTGAAGGTTCAGGTCAGTCTGGCCGGGCCATGCATTGAGCAATCAACTGAGGGAGGGGCATTTCCCAATCGTAGCTGCCCCAGAGATGACGAAAGCCCCTGCAAGGTTGCTGATTGGCAGGGGTTTGTTTGTTTCACGACTTAGCACAGCTCAGCTGGGCAAGTACGTTTTGGTACAGCCCACTTACAGGTGACCTACCTTTAGCCTTCTACTAAAATATACCTCGAAGGGAAAGCGCACACCACTTCTTGTAAGTGCCTTCCTCCCCATGCTGCAAAGATGGGTAAGGTCTTTCAACTTGATGAAGAAAAAGTATTCTCCCTGTTATGACAGAATCTTGAAGTTGTCTCAACATGTAGAGACACCCCCGAAAATACCAGTTATACCCCATTCTAGTCCCTTTTGTGTCTCTGTGCCTCTGTTCCGGTCCATATCACTTCGTTGCACCTTCGTAACACGGTACTCGGACCGTGTGGCAATCATGCCCATTGCCGCCCTACCGGACTCGGTGGCCAAGCGGCTGGCTGGTCACCTCAATATCGCATCCCCGGTCAACCTGGTCAAAGAACTCTTGGACAACGCTATCGATGCCCAGGCAAGATCAGTTGAGATCCTTATCTCATCCAACACAGTAGACAAGATAGAGGTTCACGATAATGGCGTCGGAATCTATCCGGACGATTACGACTCCTTGGGCCGTCGTGGTCACACAAGCAAGTTGAAGACCTTCGAAGAGCTGAGTGTTCGAGCAAACACTTCGCTTGGCTTCCGTGGAGAAGCCCTGGCCAGCGCCAATGCCATAGCCAAGGTTTGTGTCATCACAAAAACCTCTTCCGATCCTGTAGCGGCTTCCCTCCAGCTTCACCCAAAGACCGGCGGCGTATTGACACACCATCCTGCATCCGCCCCTATTGGAACTACCGTCATTGTCACTGGGCTGTACAACGAGACGCCTGTTCGGGAGCAAGTGGCCATCAAAGAAGCGTCGAATTCTCTGGATGGCCTCAAAAAACTCATCCGATCGTATGCCATGGCAAGACCGCAGCTGCGATTTCAATTCAAGGTTCTGAAGCAGCCTCGCCTCAATTGGTCGTATGCCCCAAGACCAACTGCTGGACTTCAAGAAGCAGTACTTCAGGTCTATGGCGCGGCAGCCTTGTCTCAATGCATGGAGAAAAGCTACATCAATGACACGCCCACGCATCAGGCTAGCTCGGCGCAGCCTTCGTTCAGGCTCGAGGCAATTGTAGTCAAGTCTGACCCGCAAGTACACCTTCTGCCAAAAGGTCGCTACTTCTCAGTCGACCGCCGTCCCTTGAAGGCCACCAGAGGTACTATGAAGAAGCTACTATCAACATATTAGCAATATGTGAGCAGCTCCTTGGGTATGGCCAATCAAGGAACATCCATTGAGGATGTCTTCATATGCCTCAACATCACATGCCCACCAGGCAGTTATGATGCCAATATTGAGCCGTCAAAAGACGAAGTCCTTTTTTCGGATGAAGACTCTTTGGTTAGCCAGTTTGCAATGTTCTGTGCCGAGGTTTATGGGCAGGCGGCGGCGAGGCCTCTCAAGACACCCACGAACGACGTACCAGAGAAAGTTCGCTCTACCGAAATGGAAGTTGGTCCACCAGGTTTACTTACCGGAAATGGCCAGGAAGTAAACGCCCAACCCTCGCTTGATCTGGAAACTTCAGCGAGAACAATCAGCGGTAGACAGCTCCCTGAAAGAACATCGATAACAGGAGTTCCTGGGCCGGCAACTTCAGTCCAAGATACAACCCACGATGCCTTAAATTGCAGCACGGGAGGACAGATCGACGATGATGAACCAAATCACAAGGGGAATAAGCCAGGCACACCCGCGCTACCCAGCTTCATTACTGCAAGCACATTACGCAGTCGAGAAGAACAATCGGCTCCAGGCGAGCGCTCCGGTACCTCTGGGGCCGAGCTTCCACTTTCTGGTCGCGGCTGGACAGGAGACATGTCGACAGATCTCAGCGAACATACTGACGGGCGCAAGAAACGCAAAACCCAGACGAGGCATCCACTTCCAACCCAGAAACATAGCTTGGTTGGTGATATAGCCCGCAACGATGTGTCCTCAATGGACCCAGACAGACCTCTGGATCCTTGGTCGATTGCCAGAATGAACAAGAACGGTCGCAAAGATGGTCTCTCTGGGTATGGAGAGATCGAAGAGGACGCCAGTCTTTGTCTTACCCCTGAGCCAGATATTCTGCATCATTATAGTGCAGCACCAAGAGACCTCAACTTGCCATTGGGTCAACTCAGTTCACCAACAAGGCCTTTCAAGCAGCCATATGCCAGTCCAATGTCGAGCCCATTAGTATCGGCCCATCAAACTGCCCCGAAGCCCCAGACACACGATACTGTTTTGCGCCGCCGGGCGCAACCACCCTGGACACCACCTTCGTCTGTACAGAGAGATCAGCAAGAGCGGGCTTCATCTTATCGTTCAAGATATCAGGACGATCCAAGCAAATCAAACCCTTTGTTGGATATCTCCAACAGGCAGACAAATCTTGACCGCTTTGTTTCTAACCGTCATGGCCAGGGGCATACTGTAGCCGATGAATTGTCACACAGCCACTTGATAACTTCAAGGGGGTGCAAATATTCCGAGAGAAGATTGCGCAGCAGGCGAAATTGAAGCATTGAACTTTCGCGCCACACGGGTCTCCGATGCTCCCGTAGGTTCTGTGTTCCAGAGGCAAGATTGTAAAGGTTTTGGGTCACACAACGCAAGAGCCCTATTGACAACTCAAGATCAACCAGCAGTTGAGGGCCCGGAGCCTATCATAACGTCTATTCCAACTGGAGACCCCCGTGCCTATCTTTTGAGATATCAGAAATCCGTAGCAGCCGAAGGAAGCAGTAAGGCACCGCGAAGAGGACTCAAACGGGTGAAGAGCTGTTACATGCCATTCGAGAGCATTCAGGACAATGATGCGACCTACAATCTATCATTCCAACTATCAGTGGAAGTTCAGCTGCTACGAAGTAGCGTAGTCCTAGTTGCTCGATTTGATGGGTATGTCGACGATGGCGGTGTTGCGTCGGCACTGGATATGGGTACGGGCGAAGGTCACAGGGTTGAACAACGACTCGATCATCTGCTATCGAAGTGGAATGAGCAGGTCACCGGCGGACGAACTCGCATTGAGAGTCAATTGACGACATCATTGAAGGGAAAAGGCACCGAGACCCCATAAGTGGCAGTTATAGCACTCGTGCTAGGGTTCTGGCGAGGCCAGCATTCATGTTATATTACACAAGGTTTGATTCGATGAAGGGGTCTGATTTGCTTGTATATGAGCTTGATACAGCTGAAAGCTAGCATATTCGTAGCTTACATAGTGTGGTGCCACTGTGCTCTATCATCTGGGCCACACTAAATCAATACACTTGAGAGTGCTACATATCTTCGTGTACTTGGAGGGCTCTGTAGCTTAGACTCAATTGCAATGAGGGATAAGTCACTTAAAGGGATAAAAGCATGAGTCAAAGGCACTGCCCACCCCTCACGAACATGTAAGTACATTGACCCAAACGTAGACTCGCCCCATATGGGAGTTTCTCTCGAAGAGTCGAGAACACTTACCGTGGACTCGGTATCCAGAAGTCGTCGTGGAAGAAGTCGAGCGAGGTCCGGGCGGAGGACAGAGCTCCCAGGAAACGCATTCCGTGGATCCCGTATAGCTGTCAATCTGTCGGACACTATATTCGTTGTCAATCCCACAGGCCCACATAGGCCGTTATTAGGAAGCATCGAATACGAACCGTGCTGGCCAGATTCTATTTACATATATATATGTTTAACGGCACTAAGGGTGGGATCTGATTTCCCTCCATCAATTCTTCTCGTCTCGACAGCACATCCTAGTATATTCAGGGTAATGTCGAGCGTGGGAAGGACGGCCTTGGTGCACCGGGGTTAGAAGGGTCGCACCGTGTGACTTTTCTACTTGTTCATTGGTATCACTTTGTGTCTTGGTTTGTGGTACGATTGGTAATCATATTAGTTCGTTAGTTCGTCTGCGGAGCAACAGACAGAGCAGTGAGGGCTTCTACGATTGCGTGCTGGACTGCTGGGGAAGAGAAGGGTGCTGTGCTGTATTTTGTTTCACGTCGCTTGTCAATATGTTGCTCTGATAAGCAAGCGAAGCTCTACTCCCAAGAACTCGCATGTCACCTTACCACATTCAAGTGTTTTGTGCTTCCCAAGTTGCCCCAGCCCGAACCTGGACGTCGATCTCGATGCGCCACAGCTTTCCTGCTCGTATTGGTGTTGGCGTGAAATGCTCCGGGAATTATTCCACAGTCTGCGGCACAACAGCTGCATCGCGTTATGACTGGCTGGGTTAAGTACGGATTTCTACCAGAACATGCTACGTTGAGCATTTTGTCCGGGGAGGGGGTGGGTTTCCATAAAGCTATACGAGCTGATCTTATGAACTTCTTATGAACATTGTTAACTGATTAGCACTCGGCATCGTTCAATCGTCTAGCTTTTACGAAGCCACAGGCTGGCTGTTGGCGACTGAAGGCTGACAGCGCGCTGTCAAGCTGTGGTTACACGGGCCCAGTCCACGCCAGCACTTAGCGCTGACTGGACTGGCTTCTTCCCCAATGATGCAACGCCCGGGTACTTAAGATAGCAACTGTCAAGCAGGCCGATGAAAGAAATACGATATTCCGACCACACAACAAGCACTTGGGGCGTAGGATGTCTGCTAGAGAGAAGAGAAGAACAAGGACTCTCTTGTCTTATCTGCCTTGTGCTGTCTCAGATGGGATCTGAGTGCACGCGGCCCGCTGTGTGTGTGCCCCGTACGACGAAAACACCGGCGAGCCACGAGTTGTTGGTTGACCTCTCAAAGAGCATCTCGAGATACCCTAAGTGGGAAGTGGAGCATGGCTTCTGAGCTGGCTGCTGCCAAGTGGTTGGACGAATGTGTTTACACATAACACATACATACATGCATCCGTACATCAGGGTTCCACGGCGATGAAACATATCAAATACTCAGCTGCAGCGCCGGCAGATCAAAAGACAACTCTCGCCTGCTCGCCTATACACTTTGTGAAACTCGAGTCCATTCTCCCAAGTGGGCATACGTAGTATGGCCGAGTACTCGGTACGTTGGCGGGTTAACTGATGGCTGATATCTGGCTATCAGTCAGCAACCTCCCCCTAGGTCTAATACACGAAAAGCCCATGGAAGCACCACAAGGGCCTTGTCGCTGTCGCCGTCAATCTCACTCGCAGTACTCCTTCGAACGGAACACCACGCGTACATTACCCCCCTTCACAGTCTCTTCCAGTGAAAGATGGTGAATCAAGTTTCAAGATCCAATATGGAAGCGCCAACTGACGTCAGGAGTGGGAATGTGAATTACCAAACGTATTATAGGGTCCGCTCAAATTGAGAGCAACAGTCCAAAACCACGGTAAGCTACCCGATGGTCAACCAGACTTGGAGATGCTACGGCGACGAGGGAGAGGCAAGGAGAATGAATGGGCGATGGGGGAATGAAGAAATCACCACAAAGTGTGCCGGACAGGCGTCGTCTTTGTACCGCGTGTGCCCATTGGCCCGCTTCGGCCGTTCACAGTTGATACCACACACCACGCATGAGGGCACGTCTGGGGAGCCAACCGTTCCAGCTGGCCGTTTAAACCATGGCGCATTAGCGCATAAATGGCCTCTCGGCTTGAGTTGAGACAAGTCGTCTGCTACGATCTTAGTACAGCGCTGTGCTGCGGCATAGCAAATAGCAGCGGCCTCGAGCCTGCCTATTTTTTTTTGCATGTCTGGTCAATGTTTGACTGAGTCTCTCGTTTGTTGCCAACCAGAAACGTCCCATCTTCTCTCTTCTTCTTCATCAATCGTTCGTTTCGTCTGATCTCGCCCTACCGCTCGCTGCAAACCTTCTCCTGGCTCATGCCGGCTGCCTCTACTTTAGCTCATACAGCCTAGAGGGTCGCGTCGACAAGTGAACTGCACCTGCTTTAGCTTCACGTCAAAACCATCCCTTAAGGTGCGGCTTGGCCCAGACAGAAGGGAAGGGCAAGAATTCAAAATACAAAAAGCATCAATCAAAATAACACGTCCCGGCCCTACGTTTGCTAGTCAGGCAGGACGCACGCGACAGATTGATGAATAAGGGTCTCCCGGGCAGCATTTGCATTCGATATATATATATTTCTTCTTCTGGGCCAGAGCCTGTCTGGTCTGTCTGTGTGGCCCGCTTCTTCGCTTCGCTTCCCTCGTCCCTCTCCCCTCCAGGTCCCCATTGTAAGGAACACTGCCCCCCCAGTCTCCACGCCGCAACGCAACGCAACCCAGCGCATCCCAAGCCAGCGAGCGCAGCGCGCACTGCCCAGCCCGTTCGTTGCCCGGTCCAATTCCTACTGGTACGACTGACAGCCCGTACCGCGATTACTTTTCACCCTTTCTTATCTTAGCATCATTCTTGTTGAGATCATTCTTTGGGCTGTGCAGATCCGAACTTCTTCGACTTCCCTTTGTCATACTATTTACATTTACTGGCCCTATTTACTTACTACTTACTCGCCGGGCTGCCCTACCCGCATTCTCCCGCTTAATATTCTGCTCCTTTTACCCCGGATCAAGCCGACCCAAGCTGTTTCAGACTCGCCGCCCCGTTAGGTTAATTGGTATTCTGGCAGCTCCGTCGAACAAACGTGTATTGGGTATTCAACACGATGCGGCTGTAGACGTCTCAGCATTCCTATTTCCCGTTGTTGGTATCTGGGAAAAGATCCGAAATTCTTGTCCTACGGCTTTTGGGCGAAGAGAATATGCGAGGTCCCAGTCCTCGCTGTCACTCTAGAGAAGGCCGCTGTTGTGATGATGACGAACCAGAGAATAATTACCTGCCGGTCGCTATGAGTACGAGGCCGCCCGGAAACGACGATGCCCTAGCTTGGGCACACGACGCGACCGAGAGCAACCGCCATGCCACCATGCATCGATATGGACCCCAGCGGCATATGCCCATACGATATCGAACCTCCTTGCCGGCCGCCTGCCACTTCGCCCTCCTGTTGCTGCTCGCGTTGCTCTCCGTCCAACCTGCATCGGCCGTTCTGCTCCCATTCGACAATTGCCTGCCGAGCAACTACATCGCTAGCAATAACGCCGACCATGCCCAACTCCAATGGGTTCCTCTTTATCTCGATGCCGTTTTCGACCTCGAGAATCCGTTGCACAACCTCCGAGTCAGAGTCTATGGCAACGTGACCGGCACGGTCGGTAACACCACCCTGCCTCCCTGGAACGACACCAACCAGTGGAAGGGAAACACGAGCGTTCTGAACGGCAAGATCCAAAACCAACCAGATGGACCCGCTGGAAAGGCCACCACCCTCTTCAGCAAAGTCGACGTCTTGAGCTACGAACCTTATAAGACATTGTCCAATTTCTGCAATAGTACCAGGGATGGACAGTGTCCCCTGGGTCCAGTCTTCAATAATATCACGTATGTCGAAGAATAGACAGGGGCAAGATTCCTTGGGTCATATCCCCTATACATGTTGTACCCGAGAGGCTGACTTTACTTTAGTGGTTACCAGGGACTACCGTATCTCGAACTGTCGAATGATTTCTCGTCGCCTTACGCCTTCACGTCGTTTGCACCAACCCTGATAATATGGAATGGAGACGCCAGAGCCACGTCCATCGGTTGCATATCCAGCGTCGTCACTCCCAGTCTTGGGGGATTTCCTGGTTCCTTCGATTCCTCCCGGTCTTCGTTTTGCTCCTAGTTGGTGTGGCAACCGTTTTTGCCGGCGTGTTCAGTCCCTGGGGAACAAGCGACGTATTCCACTGGACGACGAATTACGGCAGACATCCCGACTTACTTAGACTAGTGACCCCGGGATTCGGTGACTGCCTCCAGTACATCCAATTTATTGTACTGACGGGTGGTTTATCCCTGAGTTACCCGGGCTACTACCAACCAGTGGTCAGCAATGGAGCATGGTCTGCTCTTATGTTCAACCAAAGCTTTGTATCCGGAGCCGAACCGTGGAAGAATATAGTGGATGGCGTGTATGTCACACAGAACATAACCAGTGTTTATGACGGCAGCAGCAGTGTTTATGGGCTGGAGAACGTCACCCGCTTGGTAGGGATGAGCCAGGTCGAAGACATTTGGGCTGGGATGATGGTTTGGCTGCTGGTAATATTCGCGATTCTCCTCTCCGCCATCCAGCTCGGCTTCTTTTTCCGCTGGGTTCTCCGTCTTGTTCGGCAGAACCCCGAAGAGGACCTGCGTGCCAAGAACATGCCCTTCTCCATGGGTAATGTAATCCGACTGGTCTTCAGCTACTTTTTGCTGCCTATAGTCACTTTGTCCCTCTTTCAACTGGTTGTCGCATCGCGATCTTCGGTTTACCTCGTGGCTTTGGCTGTGGTGACTATAGCCCTCATTGTGGGCTTTGCGGCCTGGCTCATATATTTGATCGCCTCGACAAGACCTCGATCGCATTTGTTCGACGATCTGGCCACCGTCTTGCTCTACGGGCCACTGTACAATACTTATTCGGACGAAGCGGCTGCCTTTGCGCTGATCCCGGTGCTTCTGACTTTCCTCAGGGGTATCGCACTTGGGGCGGTCCAAGCGTCTGGCATCGCCCAGCTTGTCATACTCGCGGCTTGCGAGGTTGTCCAGATGCTGACCCTGCACGCATTCCGCCCATTCCATTCGCCAACATCGATGAACGCCTATCACACCGGGTTCTCAGCATTGCGATTCGTCACCGTTATTCTCATGGTCGCCTTTTCGCCTACTATGGGTGTGCTCGAAGGGCCCAAAGGGTGGATCGGATATGTGATTCTCTTGATTCACGGCGCAGTCCTCGTTTTTGGCTTCTTCCTCAATGCTTTGCAGACCATCATCGAAGTTGTAGCCCGCATGTGTGGTGCTGGGGGAGATGATTCGCGGGGCCAGACGAGAGGAGGTTTATCCAGGATCTTTGGAGCTCGTCAGCTTCAAAGGCGTATCTCAAGGCGCGGGGCTACCTCTCGCCAAAGTCAGCTGAGTACGACGGCAATGCTGGATACTGTGCCAGCTTCCAAGAGGGGCTATGGCCGTGTGCGGAGCGAGTCTGCGGGTAGTATGGGCATAATGTTGCATCAGCAACAGCGGAGCTCCAGCGTCCTAGACGGTCGCAGCATCGATGCTTACTCGCTACCAATGGGGGGTAGTAGCTTTCCCCCGGGCACGCCAGGAGAAGTTAGTACCTTTTCCTTTCTGCCGTCGCCTGGGCAAGCAACTCGTCCGCAGCCAACCGCCGATCCATACTATCGTGCGCCACGGGCCCGGCGCCAAAACAGCGAGGATATAGGAGGAACACCCCCTTATCACCGCAGTCGCCAATCCGTTGGGAGCATAGATCTCGCAGACAAACGCATGAGCAAGGCCGGGGCCTCGTTCCCGGATCTCCCGGATGCGGATAACTCGCCAACAAGAGGGCAAACGCCAGCGCCGCCACAAGCCTATACGCCGGTCTTTGCCCCTAGGGCGGATTATTCAACTCGGGAAGTCGACTTCTACTACGGGGTACGAGGACCGGCCCTGAACTCAGACGGGCCAGGAAGGAAGCTGGGAACTGGGCCTGCAGATCCGACGAGTCCTGTTTCCACCGCGACGGGCTGGTTGAAGGGCCTTTTCGGCGGAAAGACCAAGGAGAAGGGTAAAGGATTCGAAGTGGTCCGAAGCGCCAGGATGCCGCCAGCAATGAAGGCACGCGGTGGCGAATTTGCTGACGAGGGTCCCCGGAAGGCATTCCTGTTGCTATGGGTGTGCTACGCAACGGCCCTATTGAGAGCGACGATGAAGATTCATCCCCGCGAGTTAAAAGAGGCAAGAAGAGAGATCTCCTGGACGATGAGGGTGAGGAGTCACAGGCCGACGACGAAGAGGAACGGGACATCGGGACAACAAAGCTCGCAGAAGGCCCACCTCTTTTGCCGGATCTTGATGCGGGCGAGTCATTTAAGGTGCCCAGTCGGCTAAACTCTGCGAAGACTGTAAAGACTAGTCGACAAACATCAAGGAGAACCGCTCGCGGAGTCGAGCTGGAACCTCTACCAGACGTGCCTAGGAAAAGCTCGAAGCGCAACTCCGGTGTGGACTTCATCAAGAATCCTCTGGTTAATCTAGTGCCACCTGCGGAAGCTGGACCCTCGCCCACATTCCCCGACGGGGCTTCGGGGACTACTTCGGCGCGGCTTCCATTCGATCGAACCAATTCGCATAACAAGCGCCTTTCCGGCTCTTCCCTCGGAGCGACCGACGACATGAACAGTCAGTTCCCCTCCCCTGGACAGAGCGGTGATAGCGGAGACGAAAGGCCTACTAGTTACGGCCATGTTCACCAGCACAGCATCAGCCGGGTCGACCCGTCGTCTGATCAACGTCTCGACTTGCTAGGGAGCTCAGCGGAGGTGGTGGAGGCAATTAGACGAGCCAGCGCCAGCTCTTCGACATCTCATCGTTCCCCCTCATAACGACAGACGTAACGAATCTTCTTTTTTTGTATACATCATATAGAGCTTGGAGCGGCAACCAGCGTGACGGGGGTGAAAGATCGAAGGATGAGAGGAAGAGAGAGAGAAACCCGAGGATACGACGGAGGTGCGTGATGCTATGACGGAAGGGGAGGGTTTTCCGTCTCTTGTCTATAATCATATGGGTTGATTTAGCGACGGCGTACAAAATTGGTTGTCGAGCAATATTTCGCGACACGTTGTTCTTGCTGGTCTATGTAGCAGTTTATATACGGACATCTAGGTCGCGCGTGACATGGAGAAACAAGGGGACGTTAATGGCTCTCGGAAAAGCTGAGCCGGTATCTTTAGCTCCATAGTAATGAAATAGTATTAAGAGGTCAAACAAACTATGCTCCAGGCTCTAATCCCATGTATGCGTCGTGGTCTATTGCCATGCTTGCTGGCTGGCGGGTAAGTGTTCTTCCGAGTGCTTTAGCTATTGATCCGTTCGGGTTCGATGTCGTCATGAACATGGGGCATGCTCTGCATGTATATATCATGTGAATCCAGAGTCTATGCATATCCTACAAGACTTTAGATGCATCTGAAACCCAATCGACTTACGACGTACCAAAAATGGCGGTCAAGATATTCCTGTGAGTAGATACAGGTGCTTCCCACTAGCAAGGACTAATACTAAATAACACCCGCTCCCGCGAAGCACCGGCGCTACGGGCTACATCGGCGGCGATGCCTTGTCCGTCTTGAGTCAAGCGCACCCGGAATTTGAGTTTAGTCTGCTTATCCGGACGCAAGAGAAAGCCGACAAGGTCAAGGCCCAGTACCCAGACGCCGACATCGTCCTTGGGGACCTGGATGATTCCGAGCTTCTCCGGGAGCAGGCTGCCAAGGCCGATATTGTGCTTCGTAAGTGTACACATCATGGGCGTAGGTTGCTTATTTCTTCCGGTGAGCTGATCGGGGCATTACCCCAGACACCGCCGAGGCCTCCGACCACGAAGCCGCAGCCCGGGCCATCGCCGCGGGCCTGGCCGAGGGCCACTCCGGCTCGCGCCCGGGCTTCTGGCTGCACACGGGGGGCACCGGCATCCTCACGTACCGCGACTCGGAGGCGGGAAGGCTGGGCGAGCACGACGACAAGGAGTTTGCCGACGACGACGCCGGCGTCGCCGAGCTGACCTCGCTGCCCGACGGCGCCTTCCACCGCAACGTCGACAAGGTCGTCCTCGAGGCGGGGGCGTCAAACGCCATCAGAACCGCCATCGTCTGCCCGCCCACCATCTACGGCACCGGCCGCGGCCCCGTCGCCACGCGCGGCCGCCAGGCCTACGAGCTCGCCCGCCTCGTGCTCCGGGGGGCTACGCGCCCGTCGTCGGCGCGGGGCGGGCGCGCTGGAACCACGTCCACGTCGCGGACCTCAGCGAGGCGTTCCGGCTGCTGGTCGAGCAGGCGGTCGTCTCGCTCGGCGGCGGCGGCGGAGAAGACGCCCGGGAGCTGTGGGGGGCTCGGGGCTACTACCTCGTCGAGAGCGGCGAGCACGTCTGGGGCGAGCTGGCGCGGGCCATGGCGGCCGAGGCGTTCGACATGGGGCTCTTGCCTGCCAGGCCCGAGGACCGCCGCCTCGACAAGGACCAGGCGCTCGCCGTGGCCGGGTTCGAGGCCGTCAGCTGGGGCTGGAACTCGCGGGGACGCGCGGTGCGGCTGCGGGATGGACTTGGGTGGCAACCGCGGGCCGCGTCGCTCGAGGCGTCGATCCCGGAGATTCTCGAGTATGAGAAGCGGCGCTTGTAGGAATGTAAACTATGTATAACACGAGAGATGGCCGGGCGGACGAAGGCGGTTCGCGTGGTCTTCACTTATACAAGCAGGGCGTCTACTGGAAACCCGCCCATGCTTTCCTTGTGGCACATCGGCTATAATTAGAATCGAATGCGGGAACTTGGCGCTCCTTATCGAATGTTTTGTTGGAGAAGATGATTTGGGGGCCGGCAAGGTTAGCAAGGCCAAGGGTTTTGCTGTGCCGTGTAAGTTGCTGTGCCGCACAATCTGACAGGCAGAAACTCCAGGACTCGGGCTGTCTCCGTAAATGCTGACATGGTGTTACTGTGAACTAGCCATAACTAATTGCTCTAACGTTGAGGATTCCATCGATAGCCAGTTGTATCATGACCACCGAATACCCCGGAACCGATTGCTGCTCCGGATTACGTGAGGGCACCATGTTTTCTGTGCGACTATGGTTTATATATAGGTCTACTCGGTTCCCGTATCGCTAGTCGCCCCCGTTCGGGCCCGGCATCCTTTACACAGCCACTATCACCTAACTGGTGGCACGACATCGCAGGACGGCTAAGACGGCGCGTTTGGACTTAAACCAATGTACATAACTAACATCGTCATTCAATCATGGAAGGTTGTTACTATTCTCTCTACATTGGTCATCCAGTCTAATCACAAACCTCCGAAGCACGCCCGCTCCTGCCACATGTATCTTGGACGGCGAGATGCGACGTCCTCATTCCATATTGATTGCCCTTCTACCTTTGGCGGCGGGGCGTCCCTCTCTAGATCACTCGTCCAAAGAGATCACACCCAAGCATGCGGTGCGAAACTCGATTACGGAACTGTACAAGCGCCACTCAGGCGAGCAGATGGAGACGAGGCAGCAGGCCGGCGGCATCGTGAAGTTTCCAGACGAGATACCGGACTGCGACAAGGATCCCAGTTTCGTCCTTGACGTCAAGTCTCGGTATCAGTACGCAGAGGGGGCGCAAGTGCCGACGGTCCAAGGACTGGACGCGCCATGCTTGGATGCGTGGGGCGAAGGGGAGGCCAAGTTCCAGTGCCGGTGAGTACAATGCCGGGTAGGGCTTTGAAGAAATGAAGGGGATCTGACGGAAACGATAGGACCGAGTATTGGCTTGCCGAGACGCAAGTCAGCTACACCGATTGGGTCAACACGACTGTTAGTGCTGGGACTC
Source organism: Apiospora kogelbergensis (assembly GCF_038363985.1). NCBI lineage: Eukaryota > Fungi > Ascomycota > Sordariomycetes > Amphisphaeriales > Apiosporaceae > Apiospora > Apiospora kogelbergensis. The sequence continues at coordinate 7,937,649 of NW_027117418.1, read as the reverse complement.
CGGATTGCCTCGCGCACACGCGGAACCCGGTCAGGGGCTGGACTGGAGTGCTTTGGAAACCGACTTTGTGGTTGAGGGCAGGCAAGTCAGCTTCACCCGCAACAAGCAGGCCAAGTCGACCAGTATATGCCTCGCCCCTGGTGATCATCAACAGACCAACAGTGGCTGCAAGTGGCAAGGCAACGACAACAAGTGTCACAGGGTCTGGGAATCGACCAAGAAGCTCGATGTGTACGGATACGTTGCGCGGGTTTGCAGCCGGAACATTGGCAACGCCAAGGGCAAGTCATCCTTTCCCCTGAGAAGCATATGGGTTTCCTAACATATATGACGGGCATTCAGGCAACCAGCAGAACACCAAGATTGCCGACGACCGCTGGGTTCGCGGCATGGCCGACTTCCGTTTCTCCGCACCCATCGGCAAACAGGTTGGTTGTGAGGCCGAGTGCGCCGATCAGGAGTATCCCGCGCCTACGCCGCCCCAGGAGAGGCCTGTGCCGTTTGATAAGAATTTCTTTATAAAGAACAGGTGATTAAAAGGATCGGCTGGTGTTGGTGATACCCATGGAGTTCTACAGTGCAATAATAAGATCAACTACATACTCAGAACGGATGTGCTCTGCTTTCTGTCACAGGAACCTTGCAGCAATACAGGTGGATGAGGCAAGGGGGGAGGTATCGGTGTATGCCACACAATTTCATCGTATGTGAACGTTTGCATCTGTCTGCCACTGTAACACACAAGGCACTGACAGAAGGAAACGATGTTTCTTCGTGTCTAAGAGGCTCGAACCACTTGCTATGTCAACATTCGAGCGCTGCGGGATAGGGGCAAGTCCCAGCGCTCAGTCTCATGAGAGCGGGAAACATGAATGACGAGATGGTTTAGTGTTGCAAAGCGAGTTCGCCTTGACAGGTGCTCGTTTACAACTCATCTTGGACGGTGTTTTCCCGCTGTGATCCTGCCGTTATACCGTAAGACACCAATAGATAGCGATTGACAAGGCCATCCATCTAGAAAGTTACAGAGCCACGGGATGTGCCTACAAGCCGAGAAACTTAACTCAAGCCTACCTTGCGAAGGGAAAGAGCCACCTCTTCGTGAGCCACGTCGTTCAACCACGAGTCAAATCACACGAGAAGCTCCTTCCTATACAGCTGCTAACCGCCTGTCATCACCCTCCAGTCAGTCATCCTAGGGGGGCTTCCACCGTATATGGCACATCGCCAAATCTACTGCCGCGTCGTCCCTCCTTAATCAGGAACAATCCAGCGACCCCATATCTCTCCCCCCTTCGTAGCTTTGGACACATGCATCGAGCATCCCTTTGCGCAGGAGGGGCTTTGTACAGCCCCCTTACCCCTTTCCGCACTCCAAAGATGATTTTCATGCAGAGTATCCTAGTAAGCTAGCATCTACGACAGTAAACTCAATTCATTATGATCATACATAAGTGTCAACCCCCTTGAGGCTATCACACGTCGTCAGGGTATGTATGTATAGCATAGCATGACATCGCGCCAGGTCCCGCGGAAGGACCGGGGCCGGCCGGCTGCGCAAGTGACCAGAAGAGGCTAAGCAAGCATCTCACAGGGGGAGATGAGCAGTAACAGTGCCAGTGGCGGCAGCAACATTGGTAGCAGTGGCTGCAGTAGTAATAGCAGCAGCAGTAATGGTGATAGTGCCAGTGAGTGGTGAGCTGGCTGCAACAACGTACCCCCCTCATCCATGAGCACGAAGCGTAGCTCTCGTTTCCAGTCTTTACCATTTGAGGAAGCAGAGTTTTTTGTCTCTCTCCCTCTCCTTCTTCACTCTAGTGTGGGGGGTCGGGACGTTGACGGGGTGGATGGTCGCCCTTTGTTTACTATTGATGATACTCCGCAGCCACTTTTCTTTTCGTTATTGCCCACCTTGCCTGCCCTGTACGTACAAGCATGCTGATCCGTGCCACGGGAAACGCACTCTCTCGGGGCCATGGCAGGGTCTTGCCCCGTGGGCACTTTCGGCCGACAGAGGCACCGTCGGAAACATATTGTGCCGCGAACATACATTGCTAGGCAGGCTTGCGTGGAGAACAACAACAACAACATTATCATCGAGTGGCCGGCCGGCCGTATTGCTGGTGTCAGTGGTGGGACATGGGAAGCAGCAGCCAAGCCCAAAACAAACCAAACCCAACCCGATAGATAGCCTCTTCGGCGGACAAAAAGTCCCGAGGAGAGGTGGCCGGGTCACGGATCATGCCAGTTCCCCTTGATCCGGGGCTTGGGACGCGTCATTTTCTTCCATTCCCTTCTTGCATCCGGCAGAGGGGCTTGGCTCGTTGTCATTCCACAGAGCCAGGGGTGAGTGGCATCACAGTAATAAGATAAGCATTTCTGTGGCAGTTGGCGACATACGTGCGCGTAAGGTCCACCACACGCCAGCAGCAAAACCCTCGCCCGCAGGTAGGTGTGTAGGTAGGTAGGTAGGTCTCTTCCTTGTACTACGTAGAGCTTACCTTATCTGGTTTGGGCAGGTCAACAGATGCTTGAGTAAGTAGGTAGGCAGGTGTATGCATGTGTATGCAGGTGTACTGTTTTGTCTCCGACATCGTCTCCTTGACTGGGAAGGCGACAAGAAGAAACCCCCATGACTTAGGTTTTGCGGTATTTCTTCCCATGCTGGCCCGTGTGTTGTTGGGCCGCTTGACGTCCGTTTGCTGACGCGCGCCGTCTTACTTCGCTTCATTGTTCAAGTGCTTTGGTTTCGAAACGACACCGAGAAGACAGGGCAGGGGAGAGACATGGCAGAAAGAAACGAAGGCATTCCCCGCCCCGAACAGAAGAAATTCGCGCACACTACCTACCAGCTTCCTCATTCTTCTCCTTCCTCTTTGCAGACATGTGATAATCGGCATCACTCTCGCTGCCCCGGGGCTTTCGAGCCTGGAGTGCTCGAGTAAGTTCTGGAACAGCGACCTCTATCTGGCCCGTCCATCTATGTGAAGCTCGCAGTCGGGCATGAGGAAATCATGCCCGCGTGATGGGGGTCATCGGGCAACAAAGACCAAGCTGAGACGGAAGCACTAAGAGCTTCCGCGTTAATTGCGGCGTCGGCGATGTCGTTTTCGATCAGGAAGATGAGGCAGGGTAGAACATGGTTTACGACCCCTATCATATCATCGTCGATGTACCGACAAATATGCTGGGATACAGGCATAGGTTGGTATGGGCGTCAGTCGCCCCGACGAGAAGAAGAATCCGGCTACCCAATCAGACAGGAGGCAGCAGCAACATCGTACTACCTATGACTCGTTGCCTCTTGATAATCCCTCTGCAGGAGCACGGCCGTGGGCGTCTTCAGCAATTCAAAAGAGGTTTGCTGGTGGTCCACCACGAACGAGACCCAACGTATAGAGATTGCGGGCCCAGGAACGACTGGCACCTTAGCCGTCCTCAGATCCCTGGGGCAAATCATCGAAGACATCAATCTAGATCGGCCCATGATACAGAAGAGAACCCTATCACCTATGGGGCAGCCTGGAAATCTATCAATATCGCAATGGCAGTCGTCCCAGATAGCCTACGTGTGTGCATGTCTGTCTGCGCGCCTGACAGCTTACTACCACGATATAGTACGCAGGAAAACGATAGCAAGTCCAAACATGTACGTCAGATGATTGAGATAATCGGGTGAGTTGTGAACCTAAAGACCCAAGCTTTGGACCCTTGATCTCGTCCCGACACTTAGTTTTCTTCTTCGCTCGTTCTGGAATGCGGAGTAGGTTCCGGGATGAGAACTCTGCTCTGTTATTTGTTCGTATGAACTCTCTCATATTGACCAAACGATGTCACCGTTGGAACAGAGTTTCATGCGATGAAGTCAAATTCGCCTGAGGGGTACAGGGTGTGCGCGCCAATGGCCATTCCAGACGACCAGAGTGACGCTCTGAGCTGGGGTGAGCCTGTGAGTTGGGGAGGATTTGGAGATACCCCTCTCTCTACCCCCTCTCCTTGGTCAATATAAACCAAAACTTATGATTGCAGCCTGCTCGTTGTCGTACCGTGTTTCCGTACGCATACCAACCATGGCTAGCGTTCACATTTGAAACCCCAGAGGTCTTGGGGAGCACGATCACCTGGTGCCCCCCAGAATGCATGGGAGCGCTGGCAAGATAGTAGAGTCTGATGCACAAGCCTTGTTTACCATCGGTCGTGCGCGCGGCGCAGTACTCAACTCGCAAGCCGGTCTAACAGCCGACGACGAGGTGAATAGGCTCAAAGCAGACACCTCTGGAAAGTCGGAGAGAGTTCATCCCAGGCTGTTGCGCATAGGCACACCGCCAAGCTTTGCTCGTCATGAGATGCAAGACGATATCTCAAAGAGCCAGCTCAGCAACAGGTCCCGGTGGCTCCTGAATGATTCGCGCCGCATGGGATTATCAGCTAGCCGAACAAGTAGAAAGTTACAGAAAACCCCTACAGCATCATCGTCCCATGAAGCCTCCAAGGCCGTAGCGATGCGTGCAGCAGAAGGCAAGGTAAGCTTTCGAGGTTGGGATTAGAGACTTCACTATGCCTTGGAAGCAGTTATGTGGCATCAGCAAGGTTGACACAGCGATGGTATGGCAGAGTGGTATGGTCCATTCGCCGCTTCAGCATGATAATTGCAGTCATGATACTGAGTAGCAGTGGTTTATGGTGATATGATGTGATGAATTTGAGATAGGAATCAGACCATGGTGATATCACAGAGCGCGGGAAGGCCACGCATGATGTGGTAGCTCGCCACGAGGTGGCGAGGGGAAAGCGATGAGCTAGTAGAAGGCGCTCCTATGCCCACACCGCAGTCGCGCTATCAGAGTGAAAAGAAGCAGTCTGTTGTGAAAAATAACCCCGTTGATAGTCAACTTTGAACTCGATAATATAGCACAGGCCATGCGTATCATAGGAAATTCTTCTAGTGTGCTTATTGCCGTGTCTCAAGCACGACGCTCGCGCCGCAACAAGGGCCCTCGAGCAGCAGCTATTGAGAATCCCAAGTATGTACTGCTCCATGAGAGGACTCGTACATGTACTTTGGGAGACATATCAGCACTTTTGCAACGCTTTCGCAGCGGCGCAAACCTTGATGCGATGTCACGCACGTGGTTCGCGCGCCGCCTGTGATCTTGAACTTTGGGCAATAGCGATCACTCCATCATCAGTCGCTTCCGCCATCCAAGGATGAGATGGAAATGGATGGGCCGATCCCTAGTGGTAGAAGCTAGATTCTAGCCGTAGAAGCACGTCGATAGCAAGCATTAGGCATACTGATGGCAATCACATCGTATCCTGTCGGAAGCCTATCTGCCAAAGAAAAGTAGCTCGCCCAGGCCGGCCCTCCTTACGATGACGGAGCCGATTGGCCGTACGGGGTGACACCCACACCACCACCACCGTCACCGCCACCGCTTGCAGGACCAGCGGCGCCGTTCATGACTCGGCGGCTCGGATTTCCACGCGGCCCGGCACACCACCAAGAGAGATATATTGGCGCTAGAAGACTTCTAGAAAGTTTCTAGTTCCGGTCTAGAGAGCGTTAGCTTCTTTAGTCACTGCTTTGGAAGGGTTTTAGAATCATCGATAGAAGCTTCTGATAACGATTGGGCGACGCGGGAGGCGACCAGCCATCGATCGGCATCACAAATCCTCTAGATGCTGCCCTAGAAGGGGGCAAAGAAGAAAAAGAAAGCAGCATGCAGCTCAGCTATGCTACAGCTATGCTGCAGTCGGAAAACGCACTACTAGCGGCGGAAGTGCGACGAGTTGCGCGTACGTCGTATAATTTCCATCGCCGACATTGCCGCTGGTTGCGACTTCGGCGGCAACGCAGAGTGGCTCGTGAAAGAAAGGATGTGCCAGTTAGTGTAGATTGGGTAACGTTCAGTGATTGGGTTTTCTTTTTGGCAGGACATCCTTCAAAAAACCAAGGCATGTTGTTATCAGGCCAAGGCAGTGGGTATATGTTGGGGAAATGTCCACCTTGATGGTGGCTCGACGATCGACAACGAAAGATTACGCATATCCCCAAACATACCATGCTGTCACTCACCCCGATCCGATCACAGATAACGGGACCGAGACATCGTCGTTCAACAGTAGGTAACACGAGAGAAGCCCACGCCGATGATGACCGTCACAGGGTACAGTAAGCCGTCTTCGGGGTTTTAAGGTTTGGCGATGCGTCACTGTGCATCTTTCTCCTCGTTCCGTTAGACCACTGTGGCACGCTGTTGGCTCTCGCTCGTCAGGGGCAGACAGGTGGGAGGGGAATTCGGCCTTGCGGAGAAGAGAGACGTGTATCCAGGTAGGAAAAGAGACAGGGTTCTTTCTGATATCCTTGCTCTTTCCCACCGATCCCCTGCTCGGAAGTCGACAGGCCTACCTGACTAATTTCCCTTCCCCTTGTCTTGGTTGCAACCGCTGTGCGTAATCCCGGCATGAGGCGTATACTAACGGATTGCCCTGTTAGGACATCAGACGCGGGACCGTGCCCAATCCGTATATGGATCTGCCCGTCGCACGTGGTTTTGTTCCTAATGTGATGCTATTTTGTCGTTATCTGTACGCGATGAAAATACACAGACCGTATTTAAGTTTTCACACTTCAGGTTTGCACTGCGCGCTGGTTGCAAGTTTATTAAGGAGTCCCCGCTGTCGGTCGCCAGGCTGTATACTGCAACAAATAACAAGACGCATATGCTGTGGGCGATGGCGTGGTGCCGTCATTTGCTGAGATCGTGATCATGTGCTATGTAGAGAATCAGACCCGAAAGCGGGATGCAGCCGACTCCGCAACACAAGCGTTAGCGAAAGAACGCCGTTCATGTCGCTTCCGTTGCTTTTTCTTCGGCGTCTTCGTTCGACAGCTGGTATTTGTTTTTCTGTATCATAATTGGCTTGCATATTCCATTTCGAGTAAAGCCACAGCTAGACACTAGAAGGGTCAGCCCATTACCTGCGCAATGCTCTCAAACATCAAATTGATGAATGGCCTTGGATACGCTGTGTCTTAACCCTAGATGCGTTTTCGGGATGCTGAAATTGGACGGGGGAGCGGGTCTATACGCTTTCTCAAACAGGAAGGTAGGAAAAGAAGCATATCTGCTTTGGTCTCCCGTCCTCTGAGCCCTGGGCCCCAGGGAAAATCAAATATCCAGATTAAGCAAGGGTGGTAGTGTAGAGGCTCTACTTGTGAATGAGCGCGGGCCTTGGGGACCGGAGATGTTTCCGTCTGGTCGACTGTCATACGAGGCGTGTATCTCGGAGGACGCTTATGTAGAAACCGATGGTGAAGTACAAGAGCGCGCAGGAATTTAAGACCAGCCTGCAGACATACGTAGCATGTGCGCAGTGATGTCCCTTTAACCGATATGGTGGGATTGATGTACTGTTCACCCCATGCCACAACTACGAGAAGCTCCCGACGAGCGTCGGAGAGAAAGCCGGTAGCTCATCGGGACGATCCCGAACGCCACCTGCCACAATGTTGTGCTTTCATATCCGCGCCGCCGGATTGGCGAACATGCCTGTTAGCTCTAGTCAGTAGGGGGGATGGCGTTTGCTGTGGCTTGTTTGGGCGTTGACGGGAGCCCCGTCTCGCGTCCAGCCACCCGGGAAGCTGACATCCGTACTATTTTGAGCCCGTCACCGACGACTAAAGCATAAAAGCAAAAACAAAAACAAAGCAATGCCGTCTCCCCGCCTATGTGGTGTGGGTGTGTGTGTGTCTTCTGTTTGTCGGCTCTGTATCCCCGTTGCTAGTTGAAAAAGGAGGCTGATGTTTCTCAGGGGGTCCCAAACGTCGTGGTACCACCTGGAGATCGTGACCCCTGGGCCCTGCGTTTTTGCATGGGCATTCTCTCGCCCTAATGTAACCACGGGTAACTCTCAACTACTCAATGCGGAAATTTCGACAGTGTGAAAAAGCCGTAGGTTTGTATCTCCTCTACGTAGTAAGCAGGCACTCGCTGCGGGGCAGGTTCGATATCCAAGTCAAAGGGGAGTCTCATTGGGTTTCCGTTGCGTCTAACTCGGCCATTGGACTGCAGGCGTGGTGTCAGGCTCTCGACATGGCTACCGGCTCCGACCAAGCCAAGCCACGTGTTGTGGCAGACACAACGTGCACAGACTGGCTCGCCCAGGACTGCTGCACGAGGCTCGAAGGAGGGTGCGGGATTTCTTCTCGAACGCGGGGAAGGACCTTCTCAAGCGAAGACGGCGCGAACTCTGTTGAGGAGAATGTTGCAGAGAAGGGGACAGGCGGGCATCGAAACCAGGTCGACGCCTGGCAGAATGACGTACGAGGCGTAAGAGTGTCGAGAGTGTCGAGTGTCGAGTGTCGAGTGTCGAGCTGTATCGTGGTCGAGGAGAAGAGTGTGCGTGGGCATCACGACACAAAGACCAGCGACTTTAAAGTTCAGCCAAGGGCATAGCACCCTGTTTCAAACCACATGCCCTCGTACAACTCCATCCGTCCATCTGCTGCCACTGTGGTATCTCCAGATGGACCGACGGCGCATTGACGAAAGAGAGGGGTGTGGGGGGGGTGCTGCTGCTCAAGTCGGTACGCAGCCGTTGCGTCGTTGATCCTGGTAGCGCTGCTGCAGCAGTGCTTCCAAGTGGCAGCTCGCCTAAATTGTTAGTTGGGGCAGGGTCTCGTCTGGGTACGGACGGTAGCGAGGGTGCATCTCCACAAACGTCTTTCTCATCTTCTTCTCTCGCTGTTCTTTCCGAGTCTTCTGTTCGATTGCAATTGATTCTCGATCCCATGCGCCCTTGGCCGCGGTAGTCTCGCCTTAGCTCTAGGCTTCCGGTCTTGTTTTCCACGCAAGACAACGCTGCTAGTTGGTCGAATGTATGAGGGAGGAGGGGTGGAGGAGCTTCGTTGGGGTGGCAGTGGCATGCTTGGCTAGCCTTGACCGCAATAGCTCCGATATTTCGGTGCCCCCATATCTCTCTCGTGCGAGAATCGAAAGAGTCGGTCGTCTCATGGAGATTCACCGCCCTGCAGGGCTTTGCAGGGCGTTGCGTTGCAGTTGCAGGGCGGGCATCGGGCCCAGGACAGGGCAGGGTGTTTTCAGTCGGCGGGGACCCGTTGCGAGGGCCGTAAATTGTTTTCAATCTGGGCGAGGCAGAGCGAGTGCGACGACTTCCCAGCTGCCAGTAGGGCTCGTCTCTCGCTTCCCCTTGTACCTTGCCCGTGGCTCGCTGTGGGGCTCTACCAATCTTTCTGCATGCATATGGCAGCGTAATGGCTCGCTAGTGGTAGATCTTCCAAGGCCATCGATGATCTACGGCAAGGTATAGCCGGTTTAGTCAACCACCAGCCTGAGCCGTGTCCGCGCAAATACCCGGGTCCCCTGGAACACGCAAGGGGTCGTCGTGTCACTCCGTGCATGGCCGTGGTTTATCCGCCCTCCAGGCCTACGAACTATGTATACGAAGCTGGCGAGCTGGGTCTGTCTGCCTCTCTGAACTTTCTACGACGATCCCTTCTGGTGCGATGCATTGGCACTCGGCATTGCTGCTTAGCGAGAGCCGGTCGTCATATGCGGGTGTGTGTGTGTGTGCGTGCGTGCGCGCGTGTATGTGCGCCGTCTTCCCCCTCCTCGTTTATTGCCTAAGTGAAGAAAGGTGGGCGGCATGATGGAAAGCGGGTAGGCAAGGCAGACCGAGAACCCACCATGGTTGTGTATGTAATAGTAATGGGATGCTATGCTATGTAGAGGAATAGCTGTCGTAAGGTAGTGCAGTAGGCAAAGCAGAGCGTCTGTCTAGCCAACCACCGGGCCCTTTCGCTGACGGTCGAGTCCTTCTTGGCAGCTGCTTTTCTCGCATGCAGGCTGCAACGTGATACAAGCCACATCCGACGCGATTAGCTAATAAGTCTATAGACAGCCCGACGGACGGGTCTCGTCTTCCAAAGACCGTCGGACCATTGCTTGCGGCAGTTGCTCCCCAGTCCGCAAGCGCTGGGCTCGAGTGTAAGCTTGTGAACAGACAGCGCGCTGGGGGAGGGAGATTCGAGCCGATAATGGATCTCGAACGGGGCCTTTCAGCCATGTCTGGTCCGTCTCGGCCGGTTGTGGCCGTTGCACCTCTAGCGCGTAAGATAGGGCAGTCGTATACCATCAGCAGCCTGCCCGTAGCACGTACGCACATAGTCGTAGTATCATATCATAGCCAGCCAGCCCATTGTTTTCCTGGGTTGCACCTCTTAGCTAATGAGACTACCAGGGGGAGGTCGCTGGTTGGCCCACCACTAACTAATACGATCCATACCTCTAAGTGTTGTTTTCCTCGCAGAAGCGGGCCTCCTGGTGAACGTGAACTGGAGACATGTCCATTCTCCATTGTCCAGACTCCATATGTAATAATTTGATCATGAATGGAGAATTCCGTTTCCGCTACCTTGACCATCTCGCATTGGCTGAAACGGGTAGGTGTGCTCCCGGTCGAGATCAAGATTCGTCCGCGGCAGTGGCTCCGTTTCTGTGTCTCTGGCCAGCAAAATGAACGCAATCTCTCATGTCTCCTCTCTCATGTACGTGGCCAGACCGGGCGCTCGTTTGAGGTCCAACGGCATTCCCACTTTCCAATTGCACTTGACTGGCTTCTGGGGAGCTTGGTGACTTCCTGGGCAGCAGACATTGCTGGAAATGCCATCCATGACTCAGCTTGCTGTTGGCACGGATCATGCGTTTGCTTCCGAGGGCTAGCTACACAGCTTCTCCAGATTCTACGAGTCGTTGTCGTCGCCTTATGGGGACATCTCTTGTCAACGGGCTCTGTGGTCTGTTGCAACTAAGCATTTGCTGTGGGCTGCCAATCGGCGACCAAACAAAGTAATCCCCGCCTTCGTGGACAAAGCTGGCTTACTTCACCCAAATCGAGAAGAAGAGATCATGTGTGAAATCAGGTTTATTACATTCATGGCTTTCTATCTATATTGAAAAAGACTTGTATCAAAACAGCGTCGAGAAAGGAAAATAGATGCCAAGCAAAGTTATCTCTTTTGAGTATCATGGTCCCGTAACACCCCCTGGTTTGGTGATGGATAGTTGTCGCAGCCATCCCACTTTTTGATATGAGAGTCAATAAAACATCATCCGCAACGCCGTAATACCCCGTGGTATCAAAATGCCCGTGGGCTAGCGCCTCCCGATTCCAAGGGCCAGTTGCAACGCTGCCCGTTCCGCCTAATGTGTAAAGCCATAAAAAAGAGAAGAAAAAACAACCAAAAGGGGAGAGAGAAGAAAACAAAACAATAACACCAAAACATGACTGAATCCCCTTTTGCGCCAATGCCGTCTAGAGGACCTAAAAGTCCCTGGGCTCCATCGCCACCATTTCTCTGAGTTCCGGGTAACGCCTGGCAAAAGCCTCGCCTAATGCCCAATTCCTGATTTCCAAGGCGTGATGGACGAATGCGTCCGTAAGATACAGTGCGCCGTTGGAATGATCCGTGATAAACGCCTGGGCTACTCCCCCGTGCCAATTCAGTAAACGCAAGTTTGTACAATAAAGCTGAATGAATTCCTCCGTGGCGTACTCCTGTCTGTGTAGCACAACGTCTCTCAGCGGTCCCCAAAACAAGAAGTCGATCCACTGGCTGTGTGCAATGTTCTGCTGGCTTGGGCGCGGCGCAAGAAACCCTAGTCTGGCGTGGGTTTCCTGGGCTGGGTATATCAGCCATGCTACCATCCTTTGGCACAACACGAAGGAGCCCACTCGCTCGAGCACCCGTAGCAGGCCATTCTTGTCGAGGAAGGCACTCAGTAGATCGACTAATGGATTCGGGGGAGAAGGATGAGGAGGGTTCCGGCCAAGTCCCATGTTCGATTCGACGCTCCAGTGAGCTTCGACAAGGGGACGAACGTTGGGACAGGTGGGTCCGTAAATGATTTCTGGGTGTGGTTGACCGCCGGCTAGGTTGACCAGGCGCCGACAATCCTGGATGTAGCCGCTCAAGAGTGCATCGCTGTGGGTGGTAGGTGGTGCAACAGAAACTGGGATTTCCCAGTGATGCAAACTGTCGTGCCGGGAGCTCTCTACAGAGCCGGGGAGCCTTGGTAGTACATGGGGTACATGTTCCACGGCGGAGGCTGGTGGTACGCCGGCGGCATGGGGAGGACATTGATTTGGGTGCAGCCGAGATCTGACTTTAATTAGACCTTCAGTCCCTCACATCATCGCAGAAAGCCAAAGGGTGCAAACTCACCTGATTTCATATCATCGTAGCCCATCTTGCCGTTCAGGCAAGAAGCCGTCGGCGAGTTCATGCTGGACGGAATGCCGGACCTGTCGAGGAGAGAAGTCGGAGCGCTGGTGGGGAAGTAGGCGCTTCCGAGTTCGTCGGTGGCGCCGGAAGAGGAAGGACTGGAGACGGTAGAAGGAACGGTGCAGGAGACGGTGGACGACCACGGTTCGCCAGAGCTGCCCATGCTGTCGTACGGGGGGATGTCATGGACACTGGGGTAGTCGGAGGAGCCCTGCGCCATGGGCGAAGATCGTGAGCTTGGGCTATGGTACGCTGCGTCATGGTGAGACCGAGTCGCGTAAACACCCTTCGAAACCATCATACCTGATGGATACATGCTGCGTGGGCCACCGCTGGTGATTCCCATGCTTTCCCTTGTGCGATGCAGTTCGTCCTCGAGAGCCTTGTTCCGCCTCAGCAGGTTCCGGACGGTCTCATCGCGGCTGTGTGAGCTCCGCAGCTCCTCGATCTCCCGTTCGAGGTTCTCGATGTGCTCCTTCGTGCGTGCGCGGATGGCACGCTGTGCTTCCCGGTCGTTGGCTCGTTTCCGGGCGAGCTGAGCAGGTGTCAAGGTAGAGACACTCCTAGTGCCTGATGAAGTCGTGTTAGGAGGATGATAGGCCAGTGGGGAGTTGTGGTCGACGAGGCCATGCTTACCCTTGCGCTTGGTAGACTTGGAGGAGTCTGACTTGGTCATCTTGTCGGGGGAGAGTGGTGAAGAACTCCTGGAGTTGTACGAAGTAGCATCAGCCATACCTGTTTACAGAATCGTAGATGTTGATGATGAGGTGTGGACAAGGAGGGCCAAGGGTTGCTGGACTGGCGTCATGGCAGGACATTTATAAATGTATATCTCACGTAGATGGGGTGTCATCAAGGCAGGCCAGGGTGTGTGTTAGTGACGCTGGGTCTGTACAGGGTTGATGGCACTCGCGACGGAAGACTGTACCCACACTACACCATCTAGGCTGGTAGGCTAAAGAAAGCACGGCTGCATGAAGAGACTTGCTGCCACATGCCAGGCTATGCCATTCGCAGGCGATGGGAGGGGGTCATGATGGATAGTCGCCCTGGTGTGGAGCCGTGGATGGTGCTATGGGAGAGGGCACTTCGAGAGCAAGTGAAAGGCCCTCGTCCCCCAGTACACGTACCCATACCCCTACGGTACTTGGGGGGTGGGTTAGTGGTTGTCGAGCAGGTCGCCTCTTTGGACTGACGAGCATGGCTGCATCGATTATCCATGGAAGTAACCGTTCTTATCATAGGCAGAACTCCATTAGGTATCGATCCAAACATTCTGCGACTGAGGTACTTGGGCTGCTGTGGTGAATCCGATATGCCAGTGCCAGGAGTGGGATCGAGGGAGAGGGCCTGGGGGAGACAAGCTCATGCAAGCAAGCAAGCAGCACCCTACACGTACCCAGGGCCCTCTCTCATGGCATAACTGGCTCTCTCACTGCCACCGTTCTCCTCTTTGTCTGGCACGGGCATCGATGCTACACCTGGCTGCCCTCTGCCGAGCCGTATCGCCGGGCAAAGGTGAGCAGGTGCAGTTGTACTGTTGGCAGGCGTGTCTGGTACAAGATACCGCCGAGTTTTCTCCTTCTCCATCCGCCCGCCATGCAGACCTTGACTGGCTCGACCTGTGCAGAACAGAGAGTTCTTTCCCACTTCTCCTTAGCTTAAAGCAGCTTGGCTCGTAGGCAGGGGTGCCTTGCTTTTCCAGTGCCTTGGGGTAGGCTTGGTGGGCTTGGTGGGCTTGGGTAGGCTGCGCAAATAGAGTTCACGCTAGTGTTCTTAGGCCAGGTTTGGGGCCCCCGATTGTCTCCACTCCTGTCTCTGCCTCGCTGCCTCTCTTTCTGGCTGCTGCTGGTTCCTCCGAGGGGTGGCGGGGCTGGGAAGTGCCGGGGTGGGAGGGAAAAAAATATGATATTATGTCTGCAGCTCAACCATCCCGGCCGACGGAGACGTGAGATCTGTGGGAGTGGGAGTGGGAGTGACTTGAGAGAAATACTGCCCAGGGCGTCGGTCTAGCGAGGGTCCTGCTACGTTTCGACAACACCACCACCAGTTGTTTCTGCTGCTGCTGCTCACAGCGTAGCTGCAACACACGTACTTATTAGTGGAGTCGGCGTTTGGACGTGCCTTGCTGGTAACCCCACACCAAGAATCGACGGGAGAGACCCCTGATCCGTGAGCTGCGAATGATCACAGGCGGATGCTCTCATCAAGGACGTTGCACGTACACGTACGGAGCACTGCTAAGGGAGCCCAGAGACCCCCGCTGCCTGCTCTACTGCGTCACTCGTCGTGAAGTCTGATGAGATGGCCGCCGCCCTCACTGTAACTCCTACGCTCGAGCTTCGTCAAGAGAAACATGTTAGCCACGTTTCACGATCCGTCACCTTGTCGCCCGCGGCACACAGTCAATGGCCGGCTTTTTGGGTCTGCTGGTCTGCTGTTCTGCGGAGCTGTGGAAACGTTCAACACTGTAGCCTTTCGAGTTCATGTGCATTATTTTCTGCTATCCCAAGGTCCAATGCCGCGTGATTTTCTTCTATCTGGCCATATCTGCATTCAAATCGGCCTTGAGCATGCAAATGCAAGTGCTAGCTAGACCTCCAAGAACGCTCCTGAGAGGTATATCTGACAGATGCATGTCTCACAATAAGCCGTCGACGCTGTACGACATCGCTTGCGAGAGGAAAACAAAAGACGGTGTACTCGGCTGACGCATGTCCCGCAGACGGAAAGGCAGCATCCCTGGACGAACACGTTTTTGGCCAACAAACGCCATCAGAGGTCCAGTCCTCCCAAGTACCATACTGACGCGAGTTACACCTTTGGATGATCGATGGATTTGGTTATCGTCAGCATGACTTCGCTGCAGCGTCAATTCTTGAAACTGCACGTGGCGTCTTGGCCAACGTCGCCGTTGTGGACTACGGCAATAAACTTTGGTGCCCGCAAACTTGTCGTGAGTGGCAAAGCCACCAGCGGCACGCCCGAACTTGTTCTTCGCGCCTTCGAAATCTGCATCGAAAAACTTTATACCGTGCGCCAGATTCCATCCGTGCTTGGCCCAGATTTAGTTGGCTGATAATCGGTCACGTTGGTAATAAGTTGTAGTAGAGTGGTAGAAGGTGTATGCCCGCTGACAATGCTTTCCAGCGGCAGATTGGGCTATATGTCCTATTGGAAATGCTTGCGGTATCTGTCTTTGTCCTCATTGGCCGAGCTTATCTGGTAAATCCAAGATCCGGGTTGGCCAAGAGTCACGGAGGAGAGAGCGGCCCAATGGCGAACCATAGCTGCCATCCTTGTCTGTAAACATCGAGGATGATTTCTCAAACCATCTGGGGGTCATCTTTCACTGCCTCGACGAGGGCATCGATGCTCCCAACCTCCGTCGGGCCGCTTGTTCCTGCCGGTGGTAGAGCCCATTTGGGAAGCGGGCTGACATACTTCCAAGCGCCTCCTGCATCTTCATACCGAAGGCTGTGAAGCCATAGACAAAGCTCCTGTTCGCCAGGGTCGGTGTATAGAGGAGTATCACAAACCTCGCAAAGTTCACCGGACATTTTCTCGGCCTTCCTTCTGTTGTACTCATCTACCATTTCGTCGTGGTAGGCTACTGCATCGGCGACCTCTTCCTTGCCCATGCGATTTAGACGAGTTAATATGTCGTCGTCTGTGTTCTCTTTGGCGTCGGGGTCGTCGCGGCCCAGACTGATACCCCATACACGCTGGTTTGCGTAAATTGGGTCGTTCTGAATGGGGTGGCCCAGGTGCTGAAGATGAACTCGAAGCTGGTGAGTTCTTCCAGTCACCGGGAGGCATCGCACAATCGAATAACCTTCTTTGTTCAACCATGGCTTGCCCCCGTCGCCTTCGGTGCCCGAAGGAGGCTGGTTTGCATCGACTGTGGCGTCAGGAGACGACACCTCCGGTGGGTAGTATGCAAGCTTCTTGAACACAGTTCGCGCCTCCTTTCCACTTGCCCTCACGCGGTTGAGACCCAGCTTGGGCGATATCTGAAGAATCGGCTGATCGCAGACGACCTCACCGTCAGGAAAGTCACCAATAACTCTGGCGATATACTCTTTGCGGACGCTTCTTTCCCGAATCTGAGCGCCTAGGCGTTCAGCGTCGGTGGCACTTTTGGCCACGAACATGATGCCGCTGGTGAGCCTGTCCAGTCGATTGCAAGGATACGCAAGCCAATCCCGGCCGCGATCTTCCTTCATGATCTCAACAACCGAATTAAAATTGTATCTTCCTGCTGGGTGGACGGGAATACCCGAAGGTTTGTTGATGACGATCATATCATCATCTTCGTAGATGATACCGATTGGTTCTCCTGTGACGGGCGGTTCATGACGGTGTATTTTGTGGGAAACCAGGTCACCGTTCTTCAAAACGTGGTCTGGCATCGCAGGCTTTCCGTTTACGAGAATCTTCCCGGACTCCATAGCAGCTTTGTAATACGCCAGTGGACGATCCCGAAACTCACTGTCAAAGACTTCTAGAAGCTGTCGTCCCCTCCATCGTTCCTTGCACCAGGTGTTGTAGGTGTAATTATAGGGAGCCAAACGGCGCAGGCCATCTTCAATATAATAGGGACGTGGCCACACTTCGCAGTCCAACATAGGACCTAGAAGCTCCATTTGCTTGCCTGTCATCCTGGGTTTGTTTTTCTTCTTCTTCACGACTGAGGCCGCATCCGGAGCCGCATCGACAGCTGGTGGCGGACCAGCAGCAGCAGGCCCTGGCACCGGGGGCGCATCCGTCCCAAGTGATGCCATTCTTAGACGCAGAATTTGACTGAGGCGACTGGTTGGAATTGTTAGTGTCCGAATAAGGGCTGATGCTGCTGATTCCATGAATACAACGGAATCCACTGCTAAGAGTCACAGATATTGATACTTGAGGCTCTCTCATTTTTGGCGGGCGCTTACGGCAGA
Source organism: Apiospora kogelbergensis (assembly GCF_038363985.1). Lineage (NCBI taxonomy): Eukaryota > Fungi > Ascomycota > Sordariomycetes > Amphisphaeriales > Apiosporaceae > Apiospora > Apiospora kogelbergensis. Next base: position 7,920,399 of record NW_027117418.1, on the reverse strand, counting down.
ATGAAGCCTTAAACGGTACCTGGTACACTAAGCGACGGAAGTCCATAGCGACTGGCAGCTGTTGCCATCTGAAGCTTCCAACATCTCTCCAACAAATAACATGCCTCGGCTCATTCGAGCGATAGCCATTCAACTTGGGTTATTCGCTTGACACCCTCAATACATCTGAAATCCATTCTATCCACGCGAGCAAAGTGATTCTCGGTTTTATGTAAAATCACCCTCCACCAAAATGTCAACCTCAAATCAACTCAAGCAGCGGACAAGGGAGGATTACCCCTACCTGCTAGAATACCGAACACGATGGTAGAGAAGCCCCATCCAGGCAGGAACCGCATACATCATGTTGCTCACACAGAATGACAGGGCCGACAACGACATGTACGATCACATGAACAACTCGGTTTACAATTTCCTGTAAGGCTGCTAGCTTTCCCAGCAACCCAGTGGCCGTCGCCGGGCACTAACAAACACACCCCTGAAGGTTTGACTCAGTCATCAATACCTATCTTATGGAGCATTGTGGACTGCAACCGCCAACGTCAGCGCAGCACCCACTGATGGCACACACGCACTGCGACTACTTCTCAGCCATATCTTTCCCCAAGGTTGCCGAGCTGTGTCTGCGCGTGAACAAGCTGGGCAAGTCCAGCGTGACTTACGAAGTTGGCCTCTTCGAGAAGAACGTGGATGGAGTCAAGGCCGTCGGCGAATTCGTCCATGTCTTTGTGGATCGGGCTACTTTACGGCCAAACGCCAACGGGATGAATGACGAACTACGACAAGGACTTCAAAAACTTCTCGTCACCACGGGTGAAACCAGCAAACTCTAGGCATTGTGCCACCGATATCCATTGAATTCAACTTTCTGTTCTGGAGGAGCTTCTTAGACGTGATGCTGCAACTCCAGTTTCTGGCGCGCACCATCCTTGTCTCCACTCGTCAACATGCCCTCGAGCAGTTCTAGATCTGCAAGCGCCATCTCCGGTGCCTGCTGTGGGTTCGGGGTACCAGACGCCATGGACTCGGCCCAAGCGCTGACCTCCTCTTTCACGCCATTCGACTTCTCGAACGTTTTCTCCTCCTTAGTTGCGTTCTGCCCGGCGCCCCGAGTAGTCACAACTCTGCTTCCCTCAGCTTGAACACTACCATTCTCGCAGGCGATCAGGAAGTCGAACGCGCTCAGCGTTGTCCCCACCGAGAAGATGAAGGAGCCGACAACGTTGGACTTTGTCTTGAGAATCGCATTGATCGAGTCGACCGGAGGCAGGTAGCTCTGAATCAGAGATGTCTGCGCAATCACGCTGTCAACTGCATTCTCCGGGCCCAGCAATTTCCTGAGCGCCGACGTGAAATGAACACCAGCATCGAGGAGCATGCCTCCCTGATACTCAGGCTTGGCACGCCATGCCGTGTTGAGATATTTGTTGTCAGTCTGCATGCTCCAGCTAATCCTCACGACGAAGCCGGTCACTTTGCCAAGCTGCTTGACCTGCTCCGCGCCGTAGGAATAACCCTGGACGAAGCGGAAGTTCTCGGCTATTGAGAGGGTCGCCTTGGTCTCTGCCGCTATCTTCTGGGCCTTTGCGATAAGTTGCTTGGCAGTCTCGACGTCTTTGGCAATGGGCTTCTCGGCGAGAACGTGCTTGCCGGCTGCCAGAGCCTTCTCGATGTACGCCGGCTGCTCCGTGATGGGCAGGGCCATGATCAGCCCGGTGATATCGGGGCGTTTCAGGACATCATCGAAGGACTTGCCTTCCCCAGAGTCCGAGGAATAGAGGTCCACTGAGGTGGAGGCATCTCCGGGGATAAGTTTTGCGGTCTCCTGGGCCGATTTGATAGATCGACTCCAGATGGCCTTCAGAGAGAGTTGAGGACAAGCCAATACGGCAGGCTAGAACAACTAGTTAGCGACAATGCCCATGTTCGTTCTGCGCTAAGCTACCACATACCAGATGCTCTTCTTTCACGAAGATACCTCCCCCGATGATTGCGACGCCTTGAGGAGCCATGTTCACCAATAACAAGGTGGAGTATGATGGGAGTATGATCTCCACACAAACAAATAGCCGAACCTCAAAAGTACCACCGTTCTAGACAAGGTTGCTGGCTTACAGCTTACGTCTCGGTCAAATGCCGAATATATACGATCAAAAGGATTGTTGTACTTTGGAAAGTTGCTACATACATGCTGCGGCAATTCATCCCCGCCTCGTTATTTTATGATTTGCACCGAGTTTGCGCCGAGCTCGGAAGAGGGTCAGTTGTGCGGATGGCCTCCCCCCCCGCAGTTTGCGCGGACCGTCCGTCCGCCGCGTCGTGCCATGATGATGACGTTGACGATCCGATCTGATCTATGGGCATCGTTTCGCCAACCCAAATCCGTGAGCCATTTTGGCTTCTTCGGCTGTTGGATATCCGCCGTATGATCTCTACGGTGCCTCATCGGGCATTACGTGCACAAAATCGGGCTAAAGCAAGGCGCCTCGCTCCAGTACGCGCACGCAATATTTCCCAGCGAACGCCATGGTGTAGTGCATGTGGTTAGCTGTGTGGCTGGCCTGTCCAACTTTAGCCGCAATTGACGGTAAACGGGGGGCCCAGGGGTGGCAGCGGCAGGCCACGAGGCTCTTACCTATTGCAGTGCATTGCACCGAGCGAATTATGTAAAAGGGGAATATAGCGGTCTGCTGCCGTGCTGCATCGCTGCATCTTCACTTCGAACCTTCGGTCAGCAGATCGAGAGGGGGTGCATGCAGAAACCGTGGACCAGCGCACGCCGCACTGCGCACTGAAGCTGCCCCGACACTTAATACGATACCTTGATCAATATGTTTGTCGTATCCCCGGCTCGCATGATAAACAGATCGAATGCGGATAAAACGTCGATTTATATTCTATCTTTAACATGACGAGATGGGATGGTCCAATTTAGCTCTGACGCGTCGCGGGTAAGGATTGTGTCCAGGAAACGGCGCTGTCCCGCCCGTTGGTGTGTCCCTCACCCACTAAAAAAGGCGATTTGCGTAGGTGCTGCCGAGCAGTCAGTGCTTGCTCGCTGCGACGCTGTTACGCCCAATAGCCTAATTTTAGCTCCCCTCTACCCTCCGGCAACCAGAGCCTCTCTCAGCCTCTTTCATGCATTGATGGTCAGGGGGACAGCAAGTGGGAACATCCATCACGCATTCAAACCTTCGTAGCTATCAAACGCCAAACGCCAAGACCAGAAACGAGGACAAACTTTTTCTGCATAGTTGCGTTATGGTTATGTAGCAGGCGGCAGCGAACCACAGCTACTACGACACCCTCCTTTCGCACCGGCACAAACGGCAGCCAGCCGACTATTCCGATCGTTTCCATTTCCACCAAGGGCGCACACCCCAGCGAAGAAGAGAGAAAGAGAGAGAAAGGAAACGACCAGGACAAGCCAAAGACGGGGAGTAACGCCCTTGGCGCTGAGCGATGCGAATGTGACCAACCCTAGTCCCCCGCCCTCTCTCCTCCTCCCCCCTTTACGCCTCGCTTCGATTCCCGACCGACTCCGTTCCCTATCCGGCCTGCCTAGTCCGCCGAGCCCGCGCTAGATGGTGCGCCTCCCCGCAGTCTTCCGCCTGCCGCCGAAACTGCGGCGACGGGCGCGGCGGCGCAGGATGACGACGCTGGTGGCGCTGGTGGTGATCCTGCTGGTGCTGGTCGTGCCCTTCTACGTCATCTACAAGCCGCCGCGGCTGCTGATCCGGTACTTCGCGCGGCGCTGGCCCGACGTGCTGTGGGAGGTGGACGTGGCCGACCCCAAGCACAACAAGATCGTGGGGCTGACCATCGACGACGCGCCCTCGGAGCACACGGCCGAGATCCTCAGCGTCCTCAAGGCCTACGACGCCCACGCCACCTTCTTCACCATCGGCGGCCAGGTCTCGGGCCGCGAGGAGATCCTCGCCGACGCCGTGCGCGGCGGGCACGAGCTGGGCAACCACGCGATGCACGACGAGCCGTCGCGGGCGCTGAGCGACGCGGAGCTGACGTCGCAGATCGAGACGGTGCGGGACAAGATCCGCGCCGCGTACGTCGAGGCCGGCAGCAGCACGCCGCCGCCGCAGTACTTCCGGCCCGGCTCGGGCTTCTTCAGCGACCGGATGCGGCGGCTCGTCGACCGGCTGGGCTACCGCCTGGTCCTCGGCAGCATCTACCCGCACGACCCCCAGATCCCCTACCCGGCCGTCAACGCCCGCCACATCCTGAGCATGCTGCGCCCCGGCGCCATCATCATCTGCCACGACCGCCGCCCCTGGACCCCGCCCATGCTGCGCACCGTGCTCAAGGAGATGAAGGCGCGAGGATACCAGGTCGTCAGCGTGACGGAACTGCTGAAGAAGACCGGCCATAGCTGAAGAGCATATATACATATATACCTCGGCGCCACTTCATATAGGCGTGGCGAAGTTTGGATATTGTGAAGTTAGTTCTCTTGGTACATACACTGATGAATGGTGATTTGGTTTGGCGTCAAGGGTTCACTACTACTACACGACTCAACCGCGTTGACAGACCGGCGACCGGGCCTGAGTGAGAGCATAGAAATCATAGATATGGGAGTTTTTCACATTTAACAACAATGTTGTAGTAATAGGATATCGGCATCCTGTGGCCTGGGAATTCTAGACATGTGCATACCTTTATACCATTCGCATTAAACATAATGTCCACTCCGTCTAGCGTTTCCCAGCAATAAGTGCATAGGTTGCACTGTTCACAGCCTGTGTGGGAAAATGAGACATAACCCCTTGCTCCAGTGTGCAATCTTTTGTGAGCCAGCCGGTTGTTATGTTACTACACTGGGAAATATGTTCTTCTACACTTGAAGTCATCGCTCATCTCATCTCTATTTGCCCTTGGCCAGTTCCTCAAACGCCTGCTCCAGATCGGCCTTCAAGTCCTCCCACCCCTCGAGCCCGACACTGACGCGCAGCAGCCGCGTGCTGCACATCGAGTCCGACATGTGCCGCCACTCGATCAAGCTCTCGACGCCGCCGAGGCTGGTGGCGTGGTGAAACAGCTGCAGCTTGCTGGGCAGGGTCTTGGCCTGGACCTCGTCGTGGGTGAGGAAGGCGAAGACCGGGTTGAACCCGTTGGGCATCTGCCTGCGCAGCCAGCTGGCGTCGCCGCCCTCGAGATCCTCGGTCTGCAGACTCGAGTGCGTGACCTCGGCCACGACCTTGCTGACGACGCTTTCCTTCTTGCCGGCCTCGGCCGCGAGCCACGCCACCAGCCGCTCGGCGTCGCGCGCCTGCTTCTGGACGCGCACCTCGAGCGTGCGCAGGCTGCGGATCCCGAGCCAGCCCTCGAAGTTGCCGAGGTTGGAGCCGAGCACCAGGCGCTCCTCCTTGAGCGGCTGCGACATCTTGGCGGCGTGCCGCGGCGCCACGGCGACTACGCCGCAGAGCATGTCGCTGTGGCCGCCGAAGTACTTGGTGCCCGAGTGCATGACGAGGTCGGCGCCGAAGGCGAAGGGGTCCTGCAGCGGCGGCGGGGCGAAGGTGGCGTCGACTGTCAGGTAGGCGCCGACGCGGCGGGCCTTCTCGGCGTAGAAGGCCAGGTTGCGCGACGTGCCGAAGGGGTTGAGCGGCGTCTCGACGTGCAGCACGTCTCCCGGCCCCAGCTCCGAGTCGTCGCAGTCCAGGTCCACCTGCTTGAGCCCGGTGAGCTTGGCGAGGAGCGCAATGACGCCGTGGCAGCCGTGGTAACCGCCCCCGATGGCGATGCGTTTCGGGTTCAGGTACACCAGCATGGCGTGAAAGGCCGCGAGCCCAGACGAGTACGTCAGCGCCGGCCCCCGCAGGATCGAAGTCAAGATGGCCTCCATGCGAGCCGAGTTAGGGGCGCTCTCGCGCGAGTACACGTGCGAGTCGTGGACATTGGCAGGCTATGGAACTGGTGTTAGCACTGATTGGCGTTCGGCATATCTTTATCATGTGCGTACATTGGGATTGTGCCACGGGGAGAGCTCTTCTGGGTTATCGCTGTAGCGGAAAGTAGTCGACACATGCATAGGCGGTGCGACGGCCTGGTGCGAGTTCAGAAAATCATCGGCGTGGATGGTCTGCGCCGATAGGGACAGGTGCTGCAACCTCGTGGCCAGTCTCGTGGTCTCTTTGCCCTGGTCAGTCTCCTCTGAGGGGTTCTGGTGAGCCATGCCTTGGACCAGCTCAGGCTCAGCAGCAGAACAGAGCTTTGCATCTCCTGTCATGATGGCTGTTGTATTTGGTCTTATGTCCGAACTTGGCCCCGGCGGTATCTCAAGTGAATAATCTTTGTGGCCTCTCTGCTCAAGATGGTTCAAAATATATGTCTTTGCTTGTCTCCTACAAGGCGTAGCCGATTTCACATAGTTCACCGGCTTCCTTCCGGCCCCACTTCCCTATGATAGCTAGCAGTATCCTTAGGCCCGCTGAAGGATCGGATCTTCTATCTGCTATCAAATATCCTTACGTGTCAAGGTAGGCTGTGGAAAGCTCGCAGCCCTCACGCCGTTGTTGAATGGTTAAGTTGGACGGCAGCCCCTCAAGTTTTGGCCCGATCTTGGCATTCGGCTCCGTTATCGGGTTTGCGGACCCCGTGACGTGATCCAATATGTGTATGACATTATCGCCGAAACTCACGTATAAGCAAGCCTTAATCGTCGTGAAATGGTAAAAGGATCAGTGTAAGTCAAGCATCTCTTCAACCATTGATCTGTTATGCGGCGCACTCATTAGTACCAGTCCAGAAGGTCGTTACTGGAGTACAGTACGAGGTCATCTAGACAGCCAGTTCGTGGTTCGCATTTGGAAGAAGCCCCATGAGCACAAGGCGAAAGCCAAGGGCCGGGCGAAGAATACGGACGCGATCTGAAGCGCAACTATAGCTCGCTCCCTTGGTTTCCATGAGAAATGGGATGGGTGAGACTGGCGAGCGAGTCAACGTTTAACGACGACGATATGACTGCACTTGCTGTCGGAACCACGCTTGCTGTCTCAAAACAACCCAAAAGGGGGTGCTTGTTGGGTTTTGTCGCAGTATGATTCCATGATCATATGAGCCGGCCGGGACGGCCAGGATGAAGCTTTCTTGTGCCACTGAAGGTAGTACCATCGCACAAGACGCGATAAATGCTGCATTCTATTCTCGTCGCAGACTCATTGCCAAGAAGCCGAGGGTTCACGCTTCGCGGAGCTCTTGCGATGTGTAAAAGGCACTATAACATGTGGCTCTCGAGCTCCCGGGTCTTGGACAGTCGAAAATTGAGTAGTTAGACGAGCCTAGCGAGGAGATATTCTTGCCAAGCATTCATTATGCTATGATTTGGGGTTGAAGTTGGCGCACTCTACCTCTGCGATGGCTCACCGACTCTTTTCCCGAGTTGATATGCCAACCCTCCTCAACATATCATATTCGACGACCCAGCAGGATTGCCAGCCTTCATGTAGGTAAGCTGACGAGTGCCGCGGGCACCGCAATTCCAAATACTCTGCATGCAGCCCACGGTGACGCAGAATGGAGTATACGGAGTCCGGCTCCTCCCTCCCACAGCATGGGCAGGATGAGGTTAGGCAATCCGCATGCACCTGCATGTTTCGCAGCGCTACCCACCACTTGTTCGGATGTGCTAAACTCAAAGCGTCCTAGAGACAGAGATCGAACCTTCGAACGGTTCGGCTGGCCAGTCGGTTGGCCAGTCGGCTGGGCAGGCGGGAGACCGGGCTTACGAATATCATGTATGTAGGATTCAATGACAAATAATTCCTGCAGTCGCATCAGGATGGATAAGCCAAAGATCCCCCAGGACTCCTTGGCAAGAAGACCCTGATCGAAGAGCCCCTCCAATTGAAGCCCGGCAAACCTGCCGGATAGACCTGCTAGCAATCGGTTAGAATGCTGATGGGACGAGGGACCCGGCCCATGGAACCAGAAGAGAGGGAAGCTTGAGCTGTCAAGTTGTTTCAAAGCTGCCGTCTTACGTAGCTTGTTCGGGGCTATTATTGGCGTCACTGCTATTAGTAGCCACTGCCAACCACTGCTACCCCGCTATCAGCGCCCCCACCATCGTCATTGAGGGACCTCGCACTGCTCGACGAGGGGGGAGCAGGGAGGCGTGATCTCAGCCGCCGAAGGCATGCGTCTAGTGGTAGAGATGCCGACAGCTCCATTTCCATTCTGCGACTGCTGCATGCCACGCTGTTCTGTCTTGGGCCCCCAAGGATCCAAGACAAGAAGGAAAGAGAAAGAAACGGGCCGGGCTGGGCCAGGCCAAATTCCAAATACTCCAAATATAGCGTTTCATTGAGTTGCCGCCATCCACTTACCGGGCAGAAACCGGGGGCTGATATGCATGTTTGGGGCCGAACAGATGTCATAACAGGGCGAGCGAGGCCCTTCTCTCCCCCACCTGCCACCTACGACAGCTGGATAGCTGCTGTTTAAGTGGCAGATGCAGATGCTACATCCCGAGCGCAAGATAAACGTGCAGCAGCCCTCTTCTTCTTCTTCTTCGCCTTCTCCTCCTTCGAACGTACGACTGGCTATATATAATATCCCAATATCCTCGTCACAACTCATCTCTTTGGTCTTGTTACATCTCACAACCACCCACTCCCTCATCCCATCTGTCACCCCCAAACAAAACCAAACAAACCACACACCATGGGTCTCTCCGGACACTGCCTCTGCGGCGCCGTCAAGTACACGGTCGACGCCGAGCCCCTGATCGTGGGCTACGACCACTGCGACGACTGCCAGCGCCAGTCCGGCAGCACCTACTCGCTCGTCGTCGTCGTGCCCAAGGACAAGCTCAAGATCGAGGGCACCACCAAGTCCTTCGCCGGCAAGGGCAGCTCCGGCCAGGCCGTCCACCGCGTCTTCTGCCCCGAGTGCGGCAGCCCCATCGCCCACGACCCCGAGGCCGCGCCCCCCGATCATCGCCCTCAAGGGCGGCACCCTCAGCGTCGAGGACAAGAAGAAGCTCAAGCCCGTAAGTTGTTATTCCTCTTCCTTCACGAGCCTCCTGCCCGCAGCAATGGCTAATACTTGCAACTATTTAGGACACCGAGATCTGGTCCGTCTCCAAGCTGCCTTTCTGCCAGGAGCACCTGGAGAAGCCCTTCCAGCACATGCCCGAGTAAACCAAAACCAACAATTTCTCGTTTGATATATACCTATGGAATTAGAGGGTTACTGGAGGTTCGAACATGCTTCCTCCCAAGAAGCGGCGTTGATGGGTGAAGGAGTTGGCAAAAGGTGGGAGGACTGCGAAAAACGCAGTTAGCTCGCTTACGAGAGAATAAAATACCACGAAAGTCAACCAACTTTGAAAGCAACGACCAGGTTCTATAGTGAGTGACATGGTAACGGTGCTTGTACTGCATGGCATGGTACTCTCTTATAACCTCGTTGGACTAGCTTCATTAATGGACGCGTAAGTATATCATATCGCTATCCTCGTCTCATATGTCTCATGAAAATAATTATGCACCAAGTGCGACCATCACCATCATCTCTGTATTACATAGCAGCCACCAGCGCACCGCCCGCCATCGCCATCAGCAGACCCTTAGCACCCGCCACGCCGGTGGGTGCCGCCCCGTTACCCGAGGACGTAGTGGAGGGGCCGGTGGTGGTCGTCGAGGTCGAGTCGCCGCCTTCCGTGTTGGCCGCACCCGATCCGCCACCACTTGCTGTCGTCTTGGCCGCTCCTCCCGCCGCCGTCGTGGATCCCGAGCCGCCCGTCTCCTTGGGCTTCGCCGCGCCCGTAGCCGTAGCGCCCGTCGCGCTCCCCGTGATGGGCCCGGGCCCCTGGGCGCCCTTGGCCGTGTAGTAGAGGCTGACGGCCGTCTCGCCGCTCTTGGCGTCGCTCGACGCCGTGCCGCCGGTCGTGGGCCCGACGACGGCGGCGCCGGCCGACTCGAAGATCTTGGGGAAGGCCGCGGTCGGGGTGCCCGAGCAGAGGGCGGTCGAGGCGACGGCCAGGACCGAGCCCCAGTAGGCGTCGTCGCGCTCGGAGCGGGCGCCGTGCAGCAGCAGGCACTTCTGGCAGCCCAGGTAGTCGGCGAAGTAGGAGCCGCCGCACATGCACTGGGCGTGGGCCTCGAGCGCCAGCGGGGACGTGCCGTTGGGCTGGCATGCGAGCGCGATGCTGTCGATGGAGATGCAGGGGGCACCTGGCCCGAGGCGAAGCCGCCCTTGGGCGCCGGCGGGTTGCACACCTTCTGGATGTAGCCGCTGTTGTCGCCGCTGCCCGAGGCGCGGGCGACGGGCTGCAAGGCGAGGATGGAACGCGCCGCGAGGGCGGTCGAAGCCAGGGTTGTGGTTCTCATTGTGTGTTGGCTGAATGTAGATAGGGAAAAGCTTCCGAGGTTTATATAGTGTTGTCTCGAGTTATCGGTGGTGTAAGTCACAAACGATGAGCTGCCGCATGAACCAGAGGAAGAGGACGGGCACAGGTTATTAATAAGAATCGATCTCGGACGTCAATGGCGTGAGCGGTCGATTTGTATTGCTTCTTTAACCTCAATCCAGTAATCCCCACAAACCCAACCCATGATGTGTTGTCCGTGAACGGGACTTAATCCCGTCTTTGAAGCGGTCAGTTAGCCAAACATGTACTAGTCTGCACCGCAAGGGTGCGGCGTGGAAACTAGGCAACAGCATATCTCGTGCAGAATTTCGCGATGGGGTTCCGGATAAGTCTTGATTAGGAAGTAGTAATCTCGCGACAGTCAGCTGGTCTCAAGACGAAAGCTCGGTATAGGACAATTTCAGTCTCTATAGAAAATCCTCCTCGACACTACACTACTATGCTTCATTGCCGTTGCTTGGGCATCTTGCGTTGTTCCAACTCCTCGACGTCCTTCTTCTTGTGGAAGTGAGGCGCCACTTCGTTCAACCATTGTGGCTTGATGGGCAGACATGATCGCATGTATTCCTTGGTGGTCTGGACCAATTCGAAATAAATGACCATTTTCTCGGGTGGATCCGACCCCATGAGGACGGAGCTGGGATGGATGAAAACGGTCGTGTTGTTTTTGACGGTCCGATAAGCATCCCCGCTTCGCTGCAATCGTGCCGCGTTGGGGAAGAAGCCAGCCGTGAGCGCCTTCTTGATGGGATCAATATTGGCGGCACCGCAAGTTGAGGGAGCAACTTCGACTCGCTCACAGAGCTTCGACAACTGGTCACGAACGTCACGGGCTCGGGTTAGTGACCGCTGCTGCAAGAAGTTCTCGCGAGACCAGATGGGCGAGAAGTCACTGTCGACCCATTGGTTCCAAATGTTGAGCAGGGTAAGATGGTCGCCGCCTTCCTTGACAGTAAACCGATTCCGGGCGCTGTCGGCGTGGATTTTCTTGTCCTTGGGCCTGAAAAACAGTGCCGAGGCCTCGCTTAGCATCGCCACAACAGACAATACCTCTTCCACACAACCGAATTTGTCGGCGGCTAAGACAGCCTTTGCCAACATTGGTTCCGTAGGAAACTCTGCCATCTGGCGCCCAACTTTCGTGAGCTCACCCTTGTGGTTGAGCGCTTGAAGGGCGAATAGCTGATTCAAGGCCCCGATCAAAGATTCTGTTGGTGGCGGATCCATGAACTCAAACTCCAATAGCTGATTGATGCCAAGGGATTTCAAGAGTAGCACAATGCTGTTCAGGTTTGTCCGTTGGATTTCAGGAGTGGTTGACTCGTCCATTTCGTTCATGTATGCGTATTTGGTGTAGAGGCGGAAACACTTGCCTGGACCAACACGGCCGGCGCGACCACTGCGCTGGTTCGCCGAAGCTCGCGAGCACGGCACGACAACTAGGTTAGACATGCCTGTAGTCGGGTTGAATACGTTCTCCTTCACGTAACCGGGATCGATCACATACACAATGCCATCAATGGTCAAACTGGTCTCAGCGATATTGGTGGCCAAGACCACTTTGCGCGCGCCATCAGGGGTAGGTTCAAAGATTTTAGCCTGCAGTTCGGAAGGAAGGTTTGCATAGATGGGACACACGACGAGTTCTTTGACGCGATTACCAAGTTTCCGGGCCGTTTCTGTCAGTTCTTGTTCGGCCGCATCGATCTCGTCCTGGCCAGTGAGGAACACAAGGATGTCACCTTTGCCCTGGGTGGTGTGGATTTGGAAAACAGTCGTAATAGCCGCAGCCAGGTAATTCGCCTCGGGCGCCGGGGTGTAGTAGATATCTACCGGGTATCGTCTTCCGGGAATGTTGAAAATGGGAGCATCATCAAAGTATTTAGCGAATTTCTCTGCGTTCATGGTGGCCGAGGAGATGAGGAGCTTGAGATCTGGTCGCTCTCGTGAGAGATCCTTCACCAATGCCAGGAGAATGTCCGTGTGTACGGTACGCTCGTGGGCCTCGTCGATCATCAGTGCGGAATAGCCTGCCAAATCCGGCTCTGTCATGAACTCACGAAGTAACATACCATCCGTCATGTACTTCAGAATAGTCTTGTCGCTTGTGTTGTCCTCAAAACGGATCGAGTACCCGACCTCGTTACCAACTTTGGAACCCATCTCTTCGGCGACACGGGCAGCAACACTCATGGCTGCCACACGACGTGGCTGTGTGCAGCCCACCTTCTTGCCATCTTTAGTGAAACCAGCCTCGTGTAAGTATTGCGGCAATTGTGTCGTCTTTCCACTTCCCGTCTCACCAACAATGACAAGAATCTGATACTCGTTGATGGCGGCGATAAACTCATCACGGTAAGCAGCTATGGGCAGGCTTTTCCGGGTCTCCTGGATAGAAAGCGCCTTCTTCTCTGCTGCATCGATCTGAGCATCTAGGAACTGTTGTTCCTTGGTCAACTGCTTGCCCTCCCCGGCCATAGTTGAATCCAGGCTCCAGTTGATATACTGCTCTTCGTCCATAACGAGCGAGTAATCGCCTTCGTATTGCCTCTCGGCGCGGTTGATCTGCGACTTGGCCTTCTGGGTTTGTTCCCGCTCCCATTCCTCGTGCTCGGTCACAAACTTCTCCTGGCCGTACTCGTCCTTGTCGACATAGCGCTTGTAGAGGGCCTCCTCTTTTTTTACGGTCGATCTTGCCCTTCTCCGTGATGTAGTCCTCGGGCATGTAATAGCCATCGCGGTGGTCGTCGATCTTCAACCTCTGCTCTGCCAGGCTGAGAACTTCCAGGTTCTTCGCAAACTCGGCTCTCTCTTTGTCGGAAAGTCGTGCGCCACTCCGCAGCTCGGCCTGCTCGTCCGCGACCTGCTTGCGCAAAAGCGCAAGTCGCTCTGCCTCGCGCTTCTTCAAGTAATCCTGGCGCGAACGCTCACGAAGATCAGGCATGGCGGCTTGCCTGGCTGCGGCATCCTCTGCGATGCGACGGCGTTCTTCCATGGCTTTGGATGTCCTGTCCTCGACAACCTTTGATTTGCCGTCATCTTTGGCCTTGAGACGCTTTGCGAATTCTTCTGCCTCTTTTCGATCGCGAGCAGTGTCGGAGAGGTCGGCGTCGTCATCATCGCGATCATCGTGGCTTATCTTGACTCGCTTCGATGCAGACTCCTGGAACTCGGGTTCTTCGCCCGCGGCTCCGTCGTCAGACGCAGGCTCTTCGTCACCCCAACGATCATCCGCGTCTGCATCATTATCGCGCCGCCGTATGCTCTTGGATTTGCTGGTGCGGGAATTCCTCGGGGATCGGCTGCGGTCGTGTCTTGAAGGACGGGAGTGTCGTTCTTGGTCGTGGTCTCGCCGTTTGTCCCGGTCATCACGGTGATGTCTGCTTTTCTTCTTGGCAGCAACCTTCTGAGGCCCTACCTCTTCATCGTCCATGGGGACGAACGCGTATCTTTTGCTCATATTGATACTGAGGTAGGCGTCGATTGTGTAGTTGTCAAGGTTGTGACGTCTCAATACCTATCAGTTTGGAGGCAGCAACAGCAATAGCAACGGGCAAGCATTAACAGTGGACCCCGACTTATCGAAGATGCAGCTTAGTCCACTTCAACTCAGCCCACTTTATAAGACGTGGGAACCAGGCTGGATATAGGAATATAGGCATCAAACAGTCATTCTATGTTGAACAAATGCGGGAGAGAATGCATCGCCAATACTCACGACGAGATGTAGACTCACCAAAAGGTACAACGTTTTGTTATGGAAGTCCCGGTGCTGCATCCGATGCATGCCAAGAGCAGCACGCAAGGGACCACCTTCCACCCAGGTTATCTTATCAGTAAATTTCCCAATTCGTAGCGTAGCTGTCAAGTCCGGGGTCCATTGAATGAACACTTGTAGCTTCTGTACGTACTTTGGATCGAAGTAACACGGTGGCACTCGTCAACGTTCCAGCTGTTGTTGAAAGCGAATCCATAACCACGCTCGTTCAAACAGACAAAGAACTTCTTCCCATTGCATTTCTACTTCTGCCCCCAGGGAAGAGGCACCAAGCAATCGACCTTCCAACTTGGTTTTATTGCTGCACTCGTATTGCGACAGCTCGGCTATTGCTTTCTTTCTTACTTACATCCACAGCTCGTGGCCCAGTGCCGCCAACCATCATGTTATTGCATGGGGCAGCCTGGCTGCTCCTGTTCGCCTTCGTGCAGCTGGCTCTCTGCGCCGAGGACTACTACAAGATTCTCGGCATTAACAAACAAGCCAACGACAAGCAGATCAAGTCTGCCTATCGCCAACTCAGCAAGAAGTACCACCCCGACAAGAACCCGTAAGTCTACATGCATGCAGCGAACCCGTTTATCCTGTCTTGGCCGTGCGCGCCAACTGACCTTGCGCTTGTTTCTTCTTAGTAATGACGATACCGCCCATGACAAGTTTGTCGAGGTATCTGAGGCCTACGAGGCTCTCATCGATGCCGAGTCGCGCAAGATCTACGACCAGTACGGCCACGAGGGCCTGAAGCAGCGGCAGCAGGGCGGCGGCCACCACCACGACCCCTTCGACCTGTTCAGCCGCTTCTTCGGCGGCGGCGGCCATTACCAGCGGGGCCAGCCGCGCGGGCACAGCGTCGAAGTTAAGGTCGGCGTGTCCCTGCGTGATTTCTACAACGGCCGCGACACCGAGTTCCAGTGGGACAAGCAGCAGATCTGCGAGGAGTGTGATGGCAGCGGCTCCCAGGACGGCGTCGTAGATGTCTGCCCCCACTGCGGCGGCCACGGCATCCGCATCATTAAGCATCAGCTCGCCCCCGGCATGTTCCAGCAGATCCAGACCCAGTGCGACGCCTGCGGCGGCCGCGGCAAGACCATCAAGCACAAGTGCCCCGTCTGCAGCGGCAACCGCGTCCTGCGCAAGCCCACGACCGTCTCTATCAAAATCGAACGCGGTGCCGCCCGCGACTCCAAGATTGTCTACGAAAACGAGGCCGATGCCAGCCCCGACTATGTGGCCGGCGATCTCGTGGTCACCCTGACGGAGAAAGAACCCGACCTGGAACTCGATAACCCCGAACATGTGGATGGCGTCTTCTTCCGGCGACGAGGCAACGATCTGTTCTGGCGCGAAGTACTATCATTACGGGAAGCTTGGATGGGTGATTGGACCCGAAACGTCACGCATCTGGATGGTCATATCGTGCGGCTCGGGCGCAAGCGCGGCCAGGTCGTGCAACCAGGGCAGGTGGACACCGTGGAGGGAGAGGGCATGCCGCTCTGGCACGAGGACGGAGATTCGGTCTACCATGAGACCGAGTTCGGCAAGCTCTTTGTCGAATACGTGGTGGTCTTGCCCGACCAACTAGAGAGCGGTATGGAGAAGGATTTCTGGGCCACGTGGGAGAAGTGGCGAGGCAAGATCGGCGTGGACCTGCACAAAGACAGCGGCCGGCCCGAGAAGCCGATACCCGATGAGGGACATGAGCGTGATGAACTTTAGACAAAAGCATACTACTGCTATGAGATAGAAATATTGTATAATGGAAAATACCAGCGATTATCCTACCTTGTTAGTTTATTCTGGCGACAAAAACAACGAGCACATGTTTTACACCCAAGAATCGTTTTAGGGGGTAAGCATAGTGCCTCAAAAGCGCGAGTCACATATTCAATGGTTTGTGTAGGTGCTTGGCGCGCTCTGTCATATAATAGTGTACGTAAGGTTGACGATCCTTCATCCCCTATGTATATACTTTCTCTCTGTGCCCAGCACATCTATATCTATATCTATCTACAGTAGGTACTAGAAGCTAGTAGGTGAGGGCCCAGAAATGTAGATCACATAACTCTCATTTTAGGAGGTCCAGTGTTATGCAATTCTAAAACACCTGGCCAAGACTGTGGCTTTCCACTCTTAGCCAACCTTTGTCGTAGAAGGGAGGAGGTTGGCGTCTATGAGGTTGAGAAAGGTGTTTTAGCATTGGACGGGAGTATAGTTGGTATTAAAAAAAGGAACCACTGACAGACTTAAAGAAGTGACCGCAAAGAGAGTTAAACCCTCTTGCCTTTAGGTGTACTACACATAAAAATACTACCGCTAAGCTGTACCGACCCGGTCAAGAGAAAAAGGGTCTATTTTGGTAGTTAAGGAATGCTTCTGTGTCTTCATAGATATTGGAGTTTAGGTGTGATATGGTTAAGTAGGCATTCAAAGTCTGGCGCAGCTGAAAGATTGACATGTCGTGATATGCCGTTATTATATGTTTGCACACTTGCTTGTCTAGACGCGGGAGAACAAACCACCAAAGCCGATATCGATATCAAGTCATAATACCAGGGGTCATCGAGAATGAAATGGAGGTCGATAATTTCTCTGAAGTCCATGTTGCCAAATCCATTATTGTTATATACTAAGTCACTCATAAGGCTTGCACCAGTGGTTGCATACAGTTTGACCCGGGCAGAAGAAAACGTCAAGTGTAGGAGCCCGACTATCTTCTTGCCACACAGACAATTGAGGAGTGAACCACCATCCGTTTCGATGATGATGCTCGAGATACTTAAGCTCCTAGGTAGGGCTGTTGTTTGCAAGTATTCATGTCGATGAAACCGATTGAGGCGTGCAATATCCGTACTTGCGCAGTATGCCTCTCACCTAGTCACTACCCAAGCCATGCATGCTTTCAAAACCAATAGCTCCAACCATAGTAATGACACGTCTCCGAGGGCTAGTCTATCCGCGACGAATCGCTTGAGCACCAGTGAACGGTACTGCCGCCTTGCCCGTGGCTCCAATGCAGACATGACAAACCCATCCATGGCCGATGGTCTGAAGTCTCGAATATCTTGTTTCGAATGAGTGGCTGGCTGGCTGGGAGTCTGCGCCGAGGTCATTGGCTGTTCGATCCTTTCGGGTCTTTGCCGCAAGCGCTGGATCAGCTTGAATTGGCCATATTCGAACACGTTCTGCAGGTCCAAAGGCGGAGACGGCTTCTTGAACAGGAGCTTAGGGAGCAAGTCGGGCCGGGACACCCAGATGGTACAGTTATCGTTCAGTTCGCAGAATAGGGCCTCGAGATCGTGGGCATAGTAGACGAATCTCGTATAAAATAGGGGCGTCAGGACCTTGAACTCCATGGTCTGTTGTTGACCTCCGGAAGTTTCAGGGTCGTCGGTGTTGGTAATTGTTTCAGCACCCGCATCTGCTATGCCGCTGGGAACATAATGGACAGTCATAGGGGCGGGACATTGCTGTACAAGGTATCGCAAGTACTTTCTGAATAACTCCTCAAGCCCGGTCTCGGTTTCATCTGCTTTGCGCGCCATACTCTGCTTCCGAGGCTCTGGGCGATACCAGACATGTAGCTTCCGTTGAAAGAAGAGGACGCCGGCTTCTTTCACAATACGTGGGAAAGTCACAAAGCCAACCCACCACCATGATGCCAGGAACTTGACCTTTTGCCAGCTAGTCATTACTGTGGGATTTATCGGGTCTCCTTCCGAGAAGACCCGGGCCACCATTTTGGCGTGCTCTTTCGACGAGTTCAAGGTGATGGTGTTGTTGACTTTCCCACTCCCTTCCAGGAACGGACAAAAAGGGTCATGTGCGATCAGAGAGTAAGCGCCCTTCCTCGAGTTGAAAGGGGAGACATGGAAATCTTTGGGGATGGCTCTCTGCTGCAGCTTGAGATTAGCCCGCGGAATACCTCCCTTTCCAGTGTCATATTCACTGGAGGCCTCTGATGCAGCAATGGCATCCTCCAACGAGTTGGAGGCATCATCGGCAGTCACGAAATACATGTGTCTTTCGCCAAATGTGTTATTGACTTCAAGGACCATTGCCGTCAGATCTTTCTCTGCCGAGTACAGATACCAAAAAGAGACAGGGTTGAACTGATACCCCATGAACTTGGCGGCGGTGACTAGATAGGCATACGGATAGTCTGCTGGTTTGATACCCTGCTTTGTTAGCCAGGACCTTTGGTAGGTAGGTATATGGGGCTCTTTCTTACTTGAGAGGTCAAGTAGACGTCTAGCTTCCCTCGTAGACCGAGATGGCCATTTCCCCTTTCGAGATAGTCTGCTGCATCAACTTGATACCAGCCCCTTTTCTGGGAGCCTGTTGAGATCATGCCGCCAGCGACACCTTCCCAGCCCACAGGAAACCCGATCATGAGGTACGAATTAGCAAAAGAATGCTTCTTTGGGAAGAAGCGAGAATGCGTAGTCCGGCATGGAATCAGCAGAGGCGTGGTTGGCCCGTCCCATCCAGAGGGTTGCTGCTTGATGCCAAGGAAAGCCCTTGCACCTTGGATAACCAGATACGCAACCAGTACGGTCACACCCAGCTTGAGCAATAGTGCTTGGCTGATGTAACGAGCCAGAAACTCCAGTATCGCTCCACGATACCTCTTAAGCGCAAGTATTGAAAGAAGGAGGAAATCTTGCAGACCCTCATATCCCATGTATATGCCCGATGCGGCGACGCATTTCAGAAAAAGGGTATGCCACGGCATACCCGACAGGATGTCCATCCGCCGCCAAGACTCTTGACTCTGTCCTTGACTACCCTACCAAGCAAATAAGAAGAAGTAGATCCAGACGTTGTCATCAAATCATTCCATGGCCGCATGCAGGTAGAAATCACGAATAACAGAATTAAGAAAGCTCAACAGGTCTGGCGTTCCGTTAAACGCGGCGAATGCATGTGTCGCCTCTGGTCGCATCGGCTGTTTCCAATCTGACTGATTGAAATACGCCACACCCTCTGTGGTTGCTTAGCCTCACATTAGTCCCGTCGGCAATAAGCAGCCTTGCACCCTCACTTGTCGCTTTTAGGCCGAAAGACTCGAGGATTGATTGAGTCAGCCCGGCGAAGGCAAGCCAAGCAAAAAGAGGGACATGCACTTGGGACCTGACCTGGACCCCTTCCAGCAGCCAGCGACCCAGCCCACTTCACACCGTCATAAAGGCGCCAATTCCATCGACTTCCACTTCCGTCCAGCCCAAAGAAAGTTGTCATCTACTTTTACATACCATCATCACCACCAACCTCATCACGCGACAACAACAAATCCCCGATACAAATCGACCCTCGAAGACCCAAACAGCGATAATCACCTGTCCACCTTCACACACACACACCCATACACACACCGCCAACATGTCTGACTGGGATCAAGTCACCAAGATTGGTAGCAGGGCGAACTCCGGTGCCAGCCAGCGCGAGACCGTGGTCCGTGGCAACGCCGCCCTGAACGCTGCCCGACGAGCTGGCGGCTCCATCAACACCGAGAAGAAGTTCGGTGCTGGCAATGCTGTAAGTTTGCACATCCAAGAACCCGGCCCACGACAGCCTCTTGCATCGCACGTATGGTGGTGTATGACGCCCGCAGGAGGGGCAAAATGTGGGGTGTGGGCTATCCATCGATGGTCGGGTCAGCGACGTCTGCAAATGATCATCGCCCTCAACCACAGACTGCCCTATGCCGCATAGGCCTTTCCCAAAACCCCTCCTAGGCCGATTTTCGCCTTGGTCGAAACCGTGGTATGGCGATACATAGAGAGAGTTCCCTTGCTAATTTATTCCAATCATCATGCAGGCCACCAAGCCCGGTGTTGAAGGCCAGCGCCTGACCAAGGTGGATCGCAGCGACGACATCATCAAGCCCACGACGATCGGCAAGGATGTCGGCACCGTCATCTCCCAGGCGCGGCAGGCGCAGGAGCCCAAGATGACCCAGAAGGACCTCGCGACGCGCTGCAACACCACGCCGACCATCGTCGCCGAATTCGAGCGCGGCACCGCCGCCCCGGACCAGAAGGTCTTGGGCGCCATGGAGCGCGTCCTCAAGGTCAAGCTCCGCGGCTCCAACATCGGCGAGCCTCTGTTCAAGAAGAAGGCTTAAGCCTGCCACCTAATTAGATAGGAAATGTATGAAAGGCGCTGCTAGAGAGTGTGCGAGAGGAAACACGCAAGCTCAATAGAGGAGGGCAAAGACAAAAAAATCAGTCCTGCAGCGGAGACCACCAGAATGATGGGTCCTCAGGACTTCTGGCGTAGCTTTTCTGCTACATTTGTTATGATGTAGATTTTGGGAACGTGAAGTGCTTCCCGGGTCTACTACGTTCTAGTCTTTCAGAGAAAATAGACATGGCGTCACTGGCATATTGCGTGCAAATACTAAGTGAATTGTGTGTGATCATTATTATGTATGTTCAAATACGGGTCTTCAACATATGACTCGTCCAATCGTGTTGGGAATGTCGTCCGCGATGCTAATCAAACAGAGGGTAGTCCCCATGGTATCCAGGCGCCTCGCGAATGCCACAATAAGAACCGGCTTTCAAAAACAGCCAACAGTAAATTCCAAGCCCCCAATCAGTACATCTCTTCCTCCAAGTTCTCCTTTCATCCATCCACTCGCCCATCCTGTCGACTTCGTCCCATATGGTACAGTACAGCCCGCAAGCTACCCCTTTTTACAGCTTCGCAATGATAGTCTGCACCCGCTTCTCTGCCTCGACCTTGCTCAGCTGGCGGCTGGCCTCCATGACAACGTTCTCGCGCTCCCCGATGGTGACGACGCGGATCCACTCGGGCGCGACCTCCTGCGCCAGGATGCGGATGCAGACGGCGCCCTCCTCGCGCGAGATGCCCATGCGGAACGAGTCTTTCAGCTTCTCGAGCACGGCCGGCATAGGGAAGGAGATGCGGCCCTGGGCCCCGCCGGCGCTCGCGCGGCTCAACATGCCGAGCAGCGACGTGACCTCGGCAACGCGGTGCAGGGCGGCGCGGCGGGCCAGCTCCGCAGGCGACAGGTCGGCCGGCAGCGACGCCTTGGCCAGCTGCTTGTGGCGGATGCGGTCCAGCAGGCTCATCTTGGTCCCGTCCGGATTGGTGAGGGCGTTGGCGGCCGCAGCGGCGACGGCGGGTTTGGCTTCCTTCTCCTGCCGCTTGAGTGCGATCCCCTGCTTCAGCTCCTCGAGTCGCTTTTGTCCCTTGGCCAGGACGGGCGCGGCCTTGGCGACCGAGCCGCAGATGGTGATTGGGGCCTTGGGCAGGCTGTTGGTGAAGCGGACGGTGTCCCGGTCCCCATTGGCGGAGAAGCGGCACCAAAGCTGCTGCATCTTGTTGTGGTAGTCGTGGTTGAGTAGCTTCTCGTTCAAATGGCCGCCGGGAAGTTTGTTGGCATCAACTTCTAGACAGATTTTGCCGCGTCCGTAATCAGAGAGTGTCAAGAGGCTGGTCGTCAAGTTCTGAACACCGAGACAGATGCGAATGTCGTTTTCCGTAACCGCCTTCTTGCCCCATGCCCGGGCGACGTTGGGACACAAGCTGCGCAGATCGACGGGGACATTGGTGCCATTGTGCGCGAAGTGGAAGGTGAGAGTCTTCAGAAAAGAGCTGTACAGGTTGATTAAGCTGAGGATCTCGCTCGGGAGACGGCGATCTGAAGATGATGGCTCAAAGTCGGACTCGGTGGCAGAGGTATCCGCAGTGAGGGGTGACGAGGCGCGCAAAGGCGAAGACTCTAGACGAAGTCTCTTGAAGAGCTTGTCCGTGTTGATGGATGAAGCAGTGTCCGAATCGGAGACGCTCGGGCTTCTGGCGCGCTTGAGTGGTGTAGGTCTAGATTTGGGTGAAGCAGGTGTAGCGCGTGCCTTCTTAGTAGGACGACCGCGTCCACGCTTTTGCGGCGTCTCCACCGACTTCAATGGTGCTGGGGTGAGCGAGACCTTCTTGGTTGGGGTTCTCTCGTCGGCTGAAGAATCGTCATCGTCCGTGGGAGCGACGACTTTGCGTTTACGCGAGTTGGGTGTGAGCGCCGCTAGTTTGACTGCAGGCTTGACTGCGGCTGTGATGTTCTTCTTGACGTCGTTGCTTCCGGCATTCTTGGTGGTGCGGGTGAAGTTGCTGATGTTGGCAGTGGTCGACTTCAAGGCAGGCGTGGCCCTGGATCTGGTGGACGCCGGTTGGCGCTTTACATCGGCAGGCATTGTGGTATGTGTGTAGTGTGTAGCTCAGTACGGTACGAGAAGGTGCAAGTGGTATGTGTATAGATCTGAAGTAGACAGACAGTTGCGAGACAAGAAGTTTGTCAAGATATCCAACACAGAAGGTATGATGGGAGAAAAGGAAGCTTAGAGGCGCCAATGACAATGGTCTGGAACAATCAAAGTAAAGTAGGAGCTGAACAAGTGAGTGGGGTTGCAACACGGCAGGAATAAGGAGCGTGTATAAGTCGCGATGCAAGACCCGGAGACGCGTAAAGCGGGCCCGTGGGCGTGACAGGGACGCGTAAAGTGGGAGGCCCGAAGCCAATCAGCCAATCAGACAGCCAAACCACCAAGGCCCGGCCCGGTAATTTGGTGCAAAAGTCGCGACTTGCCTGTTGCCAAGACTTGTGGACAGCTCGACCCATCCAAATTGGGAGTTTTTTTGAGGCTCCTTTTTCGCCTAGACCTTTATGCAGGATCCTGCAGCAAAATGGATTAAAGAACGGGACTGCTGTATGTAGATGGGCTTGCACATATGTCCGCCAGACCAGCCAATATGAGCAGTGGGTTTTCTTCTCATGCAATGGCACGTACCTTGACGTTCGTCTGCCGGGTGCTGAGGTTCAAAAGACTGTGTTCCCCCACGCTTCCGAGGATTAAAAGGAATGTATGTCGTGAATGTTGAAGGAAAAAGTCTGTCTGTAGTTTGATGTCAGTAGTCAGTAGGAAACAGGACAGCATCGTATGCGGGCCCTCTCACTATCGTCGTTTCAGCGACACGGTCCACGGCTAGTTGTTGCTGCCGAGCAACCCAAAATGAAGAACCACCTCTCCCCTGTATAGCATCATGTACAAGATCTGTCACCAAAAACCACGAGCAAACTTCTAGAGGTTGTTATCACATTACGCCCCTTGGGCTTTTTGCTAATATCACTTGCTTCCAAAGGCAGCTTTCGTACAATAATCATCATCATACAGTCAAATAATGGGGTAAAGGACTTGCGCCTACCCGCCCCCAGACGCTATGTTCTGCCCGTGGATACCCCCATTAATACCATTTCCATTATCCCTTTTCATTCTTATCGTCCATGACAAGAACACCGACGCCTAGCTTTGTGTGTGTAGACCGAAAATCCTGGCCCCTCCAAAATATGTGTTATTGCGCACCATAAAACGCCTGAAGAGAAAAAAAAAAAAAAGAAAAGACCTTGAGCGAAACTCGCTACCAATACAAAGGCATGCTGACAATGCTGATGAAGTGATGAAGCCTCCAAGCGACTCGAGTGGGACTCCGTAAAAAGAGGACCGCGCAATCGATCAATGGCGGATCGAGTGTCGCCAGTGGTCTGTATGGAAGCTGACAGGGCTGGGAGGGGGAGGTGCAGGGACGTCCCAGTCTCGCTCCTTGATCGTGCGGACGGGTGTTGCAGGCTTGTTGTCACTCGAGGCCAACGTAGCATTCAAGCTGGCGAACAGCTCATCTGACGTGACCAAGCGTATAGACTTGCGCTGGGGCGTGACGGGAACTGGCGCTGCGATTTGGCTAGGCATAATGCTGGTTCTGTTGCAAAATGTGAGCTTCTATATTGGTGAGGTTTGTGCTATGGAATTACGGGGGCTTGGCCATGATAGGTGCTTGTATAGAAACGGTGGCTACTAGGTCAGTTGGTGAGATCCAACAGGGTTGTACTCACTGTTTCTGGTTTCTCCTAAAAGTCCAACGAGTCCGATGAAAGAGTGTATTGCAAGTGCAATAAGATATGATATTGATGGATGATGGCAACAGCCTTGAGGCGATATGAGGAGTGGTGGTATTGAGCTACCCTTTTGGTGTTGAGATGATGGGGGGATGGTCAAGTTGTGGATGTGTGGAAGAGAATCAAATGCAGTTTTTCGCGAATGGACCAAGCGAGGTCGAAATAAAATTTCTGGTCTTGGTATGGGCAAGACAGACAACTTTCTGGGCGGACGACGTGTCTCGGTCTTTATGAGTGAATGTATCTGCGTGTATGCGCGTGGAAAGAGCGGTGGGTGTGTGTAAGTCACTTCTCGCTGCTACTACTTGCTAGTGCTTGGGAATCCGGAAATGTTTGTGGCGACCAGTACTTGGTTGGAGACACCGGACAGCAACGCGGTTGGTACTTGACAATTGTACTGGGGATATGTATGTACCCAAGTTGATAAAACCAAACCGGCTTGGCTGAGGTGGTACAGAAAGCCGATTGTGTCTGGGTGTGTTTTTGGTTCTCAAGAGCAGAATGACCCAAAAACGTGCAGAGTCCGTTGGGTGTGTGTATGATGGGCAAGCGTAGGCGACAATGTCAGGGTGTCGCAAAGATGGGTGTGTGTAACCAGTAAGTCTGGGGAAATACGTGCTACTTTTAACAGGGCGAGATGTGTGGGGAGCAAATATCATTCATCCTCTTTGCTTTGGAAAGCGAACTTGGGGAGCGCGCCTGCGAGATGCGGAAGTGAGTCGGTATTTAAGTATTTGAACCATCATCCATCGAGACCCAGCGTTGGATTTCTCCGTACACGTAATATGTAAGGCATGATAAGGCCCTGGAGGGAGGACGAAAGTACCAACCGTGCAACGGCTTGAGGCGACGGTACATTCATGGATGGCAATGACTGACATGGCTGGACGCACAAACACAATGCAGTCATCGGCATGGCATTCCACATCCCATTCTTTTCCCTTTGGCCCCAGGTTTGGGGGTCAGGATTCCTCTTCGTACTGTCCAGACTCGGGCTGTCTATGGTCGGAGGGAGGGAAAAGGGACGCTGGGGGCAGTAATCGGGTCGTGGCACGCCTGGGATCGCGCGGAGGAATCCAGGCTAGACTCGTCGAGTGGGAAAGTGTGTGCATCAAAATGTCTGGTGTATGGTATGCTTATGCTCTGCAGTAACTCTGCTAGCCTTGGGACAAAATCGTCAAATCGCAACCAAATTGACAGGAACAAGCTCATACTGTGCGATCCCATACCCTACGTTACGTACCTGGGCCTCCGCCTTCTGTGCCGCCTATGCTTTGGACGGAGGCGAGATGACACAAGTTTAGCCTAAGTGGTGTGTTAGTTGTAGATGGGCTCTGTTAGATTCCGTCGGTGCTACCAAGGAACTCGTAATGCTGGTCTCGGAATCGTTGATCAGTAACTAGCGACCAAACGCGCCAGCTGAGGCCACAGAAGGGTTGAATTGAGGTCCAGTTAGTTTGCTAGTTTCCCAATGCTACTATCAGGGCGTCCACCCACATCACCCATCACGTTTCTTGCGCATATCACCCAACATCCAGTCACCGCTTGGAGACCGCATGTGCTGTTGTTCGTTGGTCGACATAGCCCCTAGACAGGTTTCAATATCACAATGCCTCCCAGGAATATCCGTTAGCCATTCGCAAATAAAAGGAATGGGGTTTCAACCTTGTTGTTGGGGACGGCCAAAAGAGCTGATCTGGAAACACAGTTCGGCTTTCCCGCGCTTCCCCCGACCCCAGACTCGCAGAGTGGAGCGACTCCATGTTCCCCCACAATAGTAACGAGACAATGTGGAGGCGCCAGGCACAGGCAGGGGCAGTTACCTAAGGTTTGCACTGGGGGCCCTTGCAAGGGGGCAGCTCTAGAAGGCGTGTAGGCGTGCCAGCGTGCTGGCATGTCCCAAATCAAGGTTCTATCCTGTCTTCTCTTTCCTTCCCCCTTACGAGTCTTTATCTGTGACTATCACCTCCTCATCCTGGACGTGGTGTGTCGGTCTTGTCGACCGGTCCGATCTTAAGTCTCCGTCTGCTGCATTCGGGAATGTGTCCGTGGCCAGCGTGGGGGAGGAAGGTGAGAAACGAGAAATATCGATAAGGACAGAGTGAAAGTGGGAAACTCAATGCATGATAGGGGATGCCAGATACGCCATCATACCAACATCACGATCACACCACAAAACAAAGAGGGAGGGCGGCTAGGCGGGCAGAGGCAGGCGGCCGTCGCTGCCGTCTCGCATTCCTCTCATTTCGACTCGTCGTTTGGGTTTGGTCAAAGTCTGCAAGTATGGAGTTACACGTAAACAAGAAAATTGCAATGCTATGCAGCGGGCAGGCAGCAGGTTGTATCAATTAATCGTTGCGTTCCAGCGCCAGGCGCCAACATGAAGAACAAATCGGAGTTAGGAGTCCTGCGAGCACGAAAGCAATAAAACCGGAGCTGAGAATGACACCCCTGCAATGATTCCCATCATTGGCTTCGAGAATCCTTCTGTCAGCTCGTGGGGGGTTTTCCTTTGTTACTTGGCCTTGCTGCTTCTTGTGACGGGCCTGGCCAGCCATCCATCCTGTCATGTTTGATTGATCCATCTACACACCCGTCGGGATCCGGGAACGTGTCCCCCCTTACCCCCAATAAAACACGATGTCGGCAACCTCACCGAATGTCTACACACTTGTGTTGATATTAATATCGAATAATTATCATACCTGCCTCACTCACATCGGATTGGTGCGAAAAGGAATCCAACCGCCGGTCAGCAAATCGGTGTCAATCGGATCGACGTTCGTTCGCCTTATCAACTCACTTGAACCTGGAATCCCCATGGGAAAACTGACAAGTGTCATGTCGCCAGGGAGAGCCCTTGAAGGACGGGTGCCTAGACAACAAGCCTTACCTCATCCCGCCCTCCCCGGGCCCCCTTATAGTTGCGTTTGGCAATCGCTTTTCTGGTTTGCTGGCAATCTCCCCGCTTACACGACGATACGTCAAACGATAGCGACGCCCGCGCCCGCGCCCGCGCCCTTCCAACCCGTTCCAAGGTGTTCTTGTATCTATGCCGGAAGCGGGCAACGAGCGACATCTACAGTATACTGTAATCCTCGTCATAGCAGCAAACTTCGTCTGCAGGGCTACCATTCTGGGGTACATGGCACATGGACAGTTACATTTTCCCCAGACTCCTTCTCCCGCAGTGGATCTTTACGTGGACTCATTTATCGTTTCCAATCATTTTGGCCATATGGTTTGGTCGCCTTGTGGCCTTCTCTGCAAGTCCTCAAATCATTGTTCCATCCCTCTTGGTGAGGGCCAGGTTGCTCCCAGTCTGTTGCTGCGTCAAGCCTTGTTTGCCGAGGAGTTGCGGTCAAAGGATTAGAAGTGCGTGAGAACGGATTCCTTCTGTATCTGCACCGCATATCCGATGGATTCTTGTCGAATCCCGGCAGATCCGCCCAGGCTGATATCGCCCATTTTTTGCGCCCACTGCCAACACATGTTGTGAGACGTTTGCTAGGCTAAGCCACTGCTCAGCGCTGTGTTGTATACACTTTACTGCTAGGAGGTAGTCGGTCACGTCATAGCCGTAGACATTGCCCATACCGCTACTTGCGAGTCTCAGCCCCCAATCACCAGGTAGTCATCGCCAGAGTCGGCTGTTCTATATTGTATGCATTTGTGTACATCTTCGGCTCTCGTCAGATACAGCGTGTTCCCCTATACCCCACACACAAGAATTATTTCATGCGTGTTTTGACTCCGACCCCGACTCTGTCTGACTGTGGCCGCGGACCTGCGGGCACATGAGTCAAGAAGTATTATGGCAGTTAAGCATCAAACAACATTTCTTATTCTCTTGATTCCAAACATCCCTCTTCTCCGGATGTGTTGGTCGGCAGAACACCCGACTGGGCATGCCAGCTATACTTTGTGTAGGCTCGCAAATTACTGACCTAATAAGTTTAAACTTTTCCAATATCTGGACGGATGCAAGGCAACACCTTCTCACTCCTACCGAATGCTCTCTGCCCGCTGCTGGCGCTGGCTGCTACCACGGTGCTGCTGGCGACGCGCGGGGAACACCTTGTCGCGATGGATGGGTAACGTTGAAGTAAGGTTTGACAAAGCTGACGAAGCCTTAAACAGAATCTTGCTTCTAGACCTTTTCCACGAACCACCTTCGTGCGCACCCTTCCTCTTGCTGTATGTATCACGTTTGCCGGCGCAATCCGCGGTGATACGCCAACGCCAAGATACAAAAGGGGACATACTGCAGAGTATTGATCAGCTCTTCCCGAGATATTCAATACTCGGAGCCAGTTCTCGGTGCGACAATCTTCTTAGCTCGCTGTATGAGGCCTGGCTTAACGCACATAGACCAATGGGCAGCGTCCGATTGCGTGATATAGCAAGAGTGATATGCATCGCGTATCCCCGTTTCATTTCATAAATGCAAGACCTGTAGCGCTGCATTATCAGTAGGCAAGTACGGTACCGCATGCGCGAGCTGAAGTCGTCAGTGTGTCGGTGAAGAAAACGGTGTTTATATCCGAATGCACAAAGACCAGTGTTGCCCAATAAGCCACTACATATATTGTCGATCATATCGATATTAGGCTTGGGCGTTTCGTGAACAAGATGAAGTCGTGTTTCGTATATGTATAGACCGCATGGCCTTCTGTCTATTTGCTACTTACCTTTGGTGCGTGGGGTGCATCGGCTTGGTTAACGTAACAGCTCTCAAGAAGCTTATGATTGGTTTTCCAAACCCAATGTGTGCTTCATTGGTGTAAAGTCACTGGCTGAAGGAAACCCGAGTTTGGTAGCTCCAACATCGTATGCGACTTGGAATAAATCAGCAACTCTGCCTGTTGCTGACCGGGATTCACTCTCGATCCCAACAGGCTATTGCCACTGATTCCAGCATACTACCAATACGATCTAGATATGCATCAATTTCTTTCCACTATCAACTGTGGTGTCCCAGAAGCACATAGTTGCAAGAACCACTGTATGGTTCAGATCCATGCTGTGCTGCCTGAAGACTACATATGATAAGACATAGGATGCATGTATGTATTATGGAAACTGTTGGCAAAACCGATTACTCAGAAGTCCGGAGTCGCAAATTCTCTTGACGACACTCTACGATCATACGCGCGAGGTGGGTGAACTTGACACCCTACTCGTTCCACCCCATCTGTTGAGCTAACATTGTCTTGCTACTTCAGCGTGGAGACGGTATCTTTCTCGAACAACTCCATGAATTCGTGCTATTCATCTTGGTATTGACCAGTCGCCTGCCACGACCAGACACCATCGCTTTGGAAGAACCAGTCAGTCCACCGCCCTCCCGATCATATCCAATGGCTCAGAGATACTATCGAGGGTAGGCAGAAGACAGAGTCAAAGGACCTGCCTACCACACAGAGCAAGTAAGCCGTAACTGTCAGCAGCAAACACTTTCGACAAGCTTCATCGGTGAATGGAACAGGGGAGCGAATGCAAGAGGACCTCGCAGCGGCGATAAATCAATCGAGTTAAGGGAGAGAAGTAAGAATGACATCCTGGCTAGCCTGCTCGATGACCGACTACAGCATCAAACGACCAGCACTTCACCATACTTACCGCAAGCCCAGATAGCGATGGAGATATCGGCGGTATGTGGAGGAAGAATACCCTTATCTAATCGAGGGCCTTGCTAACAACTTTAACGGATGCATCAAGACCTACGAGACGGCATCTGGTATTCCCCTGTACTACATTTTGACGTAATAGAAGCTCTGCTTTGACTGCCTCACCATTGTCACCCTTACCCCTTTTCCATTCCAAAGCCAGCATCTTGCCATGCATCTAGGCACAGTGCTTGGTAAGAGTATAGTACAGGTGGTAGTTAGGAAGTTCACGACATTGTAACATCGGTGAGAAATATTATCCATTAAATCAACTCCAATACTGAATTATATAATCAATAACCAGACGATGGGCTCGGCCCGAACCTTGGTTCGACCATTCCTGCCGGTACTGGAAGGGCTTCCAGCTCCAATGCCCATGAAAAAGGGCGCCGTAATAAAGCGTGTCAAAAACACCGACGACTACTGCTCTAGTGGCTACGCACTAGATACTACAAACATCTGGCTTATGAAAAGGGGCATTCGGGAGAAGACGAAGCCGGCAGTTAAGCCCCGCTCTGGCTGTGGATAAGAGAGACTCGTGTACTACTACTCGCTATATGTAGGAGCGGCCGACGGAGTGGGCGAACTATACCTTAGATCGCCTCGCTTCGGCTGCGGGGCCGAGGTTGATTGAACACGGCTCCGCAGCAAATCGTGTCATTCGTCCGCAGCAGTTAACAGTATATCTGCTATCTGGGTATATAAGGACAGATCACGTCCTGCAACTACCGAGTAGGCAAAGGTAAAGATTCGTTCGACCCCAAAAGAAAGGCCTTGTCTTATTCCGTCCTACACACCGAACCCGTCGAGGGAAAGAGCTGCCAGAAGCAAAAGAATTGCCCAATATGGCAGCTGAAGACCTCCCCATCGTGTTATATCATTATGTCCATTCGCCGTATGCGAGACGGATCGTGTGGTATCTGAACCTTCGCAAGATACCCTACTCGCAATGCGTAAGCTAATACCAAACCCCTGATTACTCGCGAACCCCCAGCTGACTGCCATCACCCCAGCTCCAACCCCCGATCATGCCGCGCCCCGACGTCGCGCAGCTCGGCGTGGCGTACCGGCGCATTCCCCTGCTCGCCATCGGCCGGGACGTGTACCTGGACACGCGGCTGATCCTGCAGAAGCTCGAGGCCCTCTACCCCGCGAGCGCCGCGCACCCGTCCCTGTCGGCGGCGACGGCCGAGGGCCGGGCCCTCCACGGCGGCCTGCTGTCGGCCTGGACCAACGACGCCGGCGGCCTCTTCTGGAACGCCGTCTCGCTGATCCCCGCCGGCATGCCCGGCACCAACGACCCCGCCTTCCTCGCCGACCGCGCCGAGATGATGGGCCTGCCCCGCGACGGGCCCTCGCCCATCTCGGCCGAGGCGCGCGCGGGGCGGAGGCCCGACGCCCTCTGCGAGATCGCCGAGGCCATGGCGCTGCTCGAGTCGACGCTGCTCGACGGCGGTGAGAAGAGCTGGCTGCTGGGCACGGAGCGCCCCACGCTCGTCGACATCGAGGCCGTCTTCGTCTTCGCCTGGCTCGCGGCCATGCCGGGCGCGCTGCCCAAGGACACCATGGGCCCCGCGGCGTTCCCCAGGTTCTACGGCTGGATGGCGCGGTTCATCAAGACGGTCGAGGCCGCCGAGAAGGAGAACGGGGAGGCCGCGATGGTCAAGGGCGACGAGGCGGCGAGGATGGTCCTGGGCTCGGCGTTCGCCGAGCCGGAGGGGAGCGTGGACGCAAGCCACCCCGTCGTCGTGGCCGAGGGGCTCCAGAAGGGCGACCGGGTCAAGATGTGGCCTACGGACTCGGGCTCCGGCCACAAGGAGTCGGGCAAGCTGGTGAGCATGAGCCTCAAGGAGATCGTCGTCGAGGCGCAGGCGAAAGAAGGGCTTAGTGTCAGAATCCATGCGCCCAGGCATGGATACAAGGTGAAGAAGGATGTTGACACATCTTCCAACTTGTAAAGGCTGCAAGCGTGACGCGCAAACATCAAGTAGCTCAGCCATCGAAACAAAATAACTTTTAATATATACATGAAGAATGTGAATCGGGATTCATCCACACAAACGCCCTGGCCCTGGCCCTGTGAAACCAAGTCTGATGCTCACTCTCAACGTATTTGTCTTGTTGTACATGCCCCTTTTCGCCCCGAGAAATGGTGGTATGTTTTTACCCACCTAGTAGTAAGCTCTGTGTCTTCACGTCCAGATTAACGACATCGTGTCACGTGCATCGAAAGGGGATGTTATGTGAGAATGTTTTGAGCAGTTAGACCTGCTCTTGAGGAGCAAAAATCGTGCGCTACTTGTTCTTACAAGACCTGACGACGAATATCCGAGGATATGGCTCAGACGATGGCTGTTGACATTCATACCTTCTACTCTGATCGGTGTCCAGATGATTGATCGTCATGAGTTTTTGAGTTCTACGACCCCTTGCGTAACGGTCAAAGCCCATTGCTGGTTGTGGGCTTTGTTATACGACACTAGAGCACCTTGAATACAGTTTATCGTCTTCTTTGCGACTGAAAAGGGACGCTCATAATTTTATTCCGGGTGATTTACAAGTCACAAAGGAAACAATCTCGCCTAGTCCAACAGATGGAATAGAAAGGGGAAGTGCAGGTAACAGGTCCTAACAAAAGAGTGTAGTCCGGAGGCGCAAACAACTCAGCTTCATTCCATCACGCGCGAAATCGCGTTAAGTAGCAGAGCAATAAATACATGAGGAAGTGTATAGCTCAAAACCGAGAACAAAAGCCTCGACAACCAAAGTACTCTGCGAAGAAACACGTGCAAAACAGAGTATCATTATTGAGATAACGGACTAGGTCGTATTAAGGTGCATGGATAGATGCCGTTCTAGAATACGGAATAATCAATCATTACAACAAGCAGCAAACGGCAGATGGTAGATGGCAGGCGGGAGTAGGCCGAGATCCTGATCAAAGCGGCCCGGGGCGTGAAGAGCAGGGGATTTCGGCCGATACACCGTAGGGTTCTTTCGCCGGGGTCGAGAGTCAGTCAGTCAGTTTAGGTAATAATGTAACAAGAGCACCCGGCATCATTGCATCTTCAGCCTCATCCAGATCCTCCGCACACAGCATCTAATCGTGACTCGCGACATGCCCAAGCTAGCCGATGCGTTGGGTGAAATATACTTAGTAATACACCAAAGGTGCTCTCAGCTTTTGTCAGACCTCATAACTTATCTCCGTCGATAGTCGTTGGAAGGAGCACGAGGCCACTTTTTGCTGGACTCGAATTCAAACTAGCGCATGTAGTTGACAAGGATCCAGCAGCTTATGTCGTATGACGCCCATGACGCTCATGTCGCCCGCTCATGTTTGTTGCGTGCGATGCTGCAGTCTAACCTTGGGTCCCCCGTACCTTATGTCGATGCGAGGTCAAACTGCTTGGGACCGCCATCGAACTGTCGAGGCATGCCATGCACCGCTGGAAAGCGTATTGGTGTTATCTCGGAGCCATTGGCCAGTTGCATGCTTAGAAATCGCAATCCTTCAGACACAAGCCAGGCACGCGTCGCCAGAATACAGTCGGAAGCGTGCAGCCGTCAAAACACGCTTCGGGTTGGTGATTGGGCGGGGCAGTAGGACTATGCATCCCATGCGTCATAATTGCTGGCAGCCACAGACGGCCGACCCTTGCTAAAACATAATAACATGGGATGGATTGGGCATGGCATGAGATAGCGCATACACCAACTGGAACCGTTGAGTTTCCTCTCCATCTCTCAACTTACTCTCAGCTTGCCAAGTATCTGCACCTGAGATCTTGGAGATCTTTGGAGATCTTGAAAGAAAGCCTCGGCTGGAGAGGCTGGGCCAAGGACGGAGAACTAGTTGTCGAAGAACGGGGATCCGGGAGACTAGGCAGTGATCAGCACAGCAGTTTCAAAGGGCAAGAATTAGAAATCAGATTCGTCAGACAAAGCCGCGATTCTGGCAACGGAGAAGGGAGACACAGTCCACGCTAGCGGACGAACACTGGGCGAGTGACTTCGGAGGCAGGGATCACAAAGAATGACGTAACTCTGGCGATATTGATCCCGACCTCCCTAGCATGGAAATTTTCTGGCTCTGCCCCGACTGGCTCGCCTGATTGGCCATCACGGCCTACGCGAGCGGGTTTCCCTAAGAAAGGCTCCCAAGTGCAAGGGAGACGCTAGGAGAACCGTATTGACCATAATTGATTGAATCTCCTCCGAAAGGAGTCCAGCATTGCATGCCACATGCGTGCGTCATTACGGAATAACGGCCGACGAGGCATGAACGGAGCAGCGACAGCCAGCATAGAACCTTGGCATTCTGTGAAGGTGAAACTGTAGTAGAGATGGAAAGAAACGAATGAACCGTTCGGCATGGGGTGGGCATCGTGCGTGTGTCTTTCGGTGTGCCAACTTGTGGTTGTGTCTCCGTTTTGGCTTGCTTTGGTTACAGACAGCCAGACACAGACTTTCAACAGTGGATTACCTCCTTGGTTGCGGCCCATCGAACCGACATGGTTTCTGCCAAGCCAAATCCTGCGTCCGTCCAGGAAGTCGCCCGCCGTTACGTTACCCTCTATTTGTCAGACACGGAATGCTGAGGGAAAAGGCTGAAAAGGCAAGTCAGACAGATGTCCAGGCCTGGGCGATGGGGAAGAGAAGGGGGAAAAAGAGGTAAAGAAACGCTGGCGGGGAGTGGGCTTGTCTGCTGGGCTTGGCGGTGATCTCATTTGCGGCCCCAAAAGCGGATGGTGATTACGAAGTTGAACGTTCATGTTCACAATTAACCTGGCACGTCTTTCCGTTCTGTCGCATTCCTTCTGGAAAGCCAAAGCCAGACTACTCCTTTCTGTTGGTTGGCAGCGTTGCACACATACAACATCAATATCAACATGAATACGTATATCTGGCTGTCCAAGGCCGAGTGAAACTGCCGCAGATGGTGTCGGGCTGCTTCTAGACTGCCGGTCCTTTAGCGGAGTCTGTGGCCTGTAGGAACCCGCCGCGTCGGTTCATGATGGCCCTCCCTGCAAGAATCAGGTTGAGTCGACTCTGGATCACTCCCCGTGGAGAGAGTTCAAAGTTCAGCATCAAAATGGTCTGCATATTCTCAGTAATCAATACGAGTACTCCGTATGCATTTACAGGAGGTTTTATCCCGGTGTAAACTGCCTGTTACAGTACAACTAGTAGACGTAAACTCGCAAGCTTGTTCAGTGGTCCGCTCCACTGTACGTAGTGGCCTGTTTCGGGCACAGTCTTGTGTCGTTGTCTATCACGATTCTCGCATCAAGATGGTATAGATGTATCTGGTCAACGCAATGCCGACGACACGACTTGGTCATTATCTGCAGAGACATCTCCAGGTCAAAGGAGCTACTGGCTAGATAGATCGAACTAGGGTCAAGAGAGAGATAGGCGACAGCCCTCCGTCGTGTCCCCTTTCCGCACCGGAAGCCGTGGCATGCAAAGCCGGCCGCAAGTGGATGTAATGGTGGCAGGTGGTGGTGGGTAGGTTGTCTACGGTTTCGATTCGACAGCGACCACAATATTACATACCAGTATAGTATTTTCAGGTAGACCGCCCGCCCGTTTATGGCAAGTGTTTAGGTGCTTCACCCGGCTCGACTGGGCGGGCTTACTTGGAAACTGGCCATGTTAGACGGTGGCAGCAGGCCAGCAAGCAGCAAGGAAGGGTGGGAAGGAAAAAAAAAAAAAAAAGGAAGGAAAACAGAGAGAAAAGAGATTGGGCGGCCCAATGGCGGATCACGATCGCGTGGACTCTCTCGCACTGTCTCGGTACTTGATCACGTCTTTGATCCTGGCCTGGTCTGAACACGCGCCAATCAAAACGGGGCCCGCCTTGGCCACCATTTGGCTCCAAGCAGCTTTCGGGGGCTTTTACGTCTGCTGTGCCTACCTTTTTCCCAAAATTCACCCCTTATGTCACTTCTTCTCTCATGACCTCATCGCCAGCCAACTTGGACCTTCGCTTCACGAACTACTAACCACCCAACCCGTACCGTACCGCGAAAAAAAAGGGGAACTGCAGCAGCAACAGCAGCAGCATCCCATCATCGCCCAATTCCATTACAATACTTGCTCGGTCGCCCAATCGAGGCCCAACAAGCCTGAGGGAAGCCAGAAAGGGACGAAAAAAGCATCAGAAGCAGCATCGGCAGCGGCAGAAGAAGCAGAAGAGCAGTAGCCGCCGTTTTAAATCGTGTCCGTCCAATTTGATTGAAGCAAGAAGGAAATTCCGCCACTGCGGGAACTTCCCTGGGCCGTTCTTGTCTTGTCCTGTCCTGTCTTGTCTTGTTGCGTGTAACCCCCCGAGTCTAGAGGTGGTTTGCCCTTTCGCAGACTGCCTCCCAAGTGCGCTGCCAATTGCCCGCTGGCCTGTCTTGTTACATCATACTCCTTCTCCCGAGTCACCAAAAACACATACAACCACCACCCAGTCCGCTCCATAAGACCACTCCGTCATCATGGCTGCTACTGAGACGAAAACGTCAGAGAAAACATCGCCAGGTGAGTTTACGTTATACTCTGTCGCGCGCACATTTACCTCGTTGCCTGCATGTACCCCAATGCCTGCCCATCCTGCCGCAGCAGTAGTCTACCCTATAGTCACGTCGTCGCCCATCATCGTCATTGGATCGTCCTCCGCCCTACCTTTTAAGCACATCACCACTATTGACATCATCGCTAACTCACCTACTCTTTCGTCGCTGCAGTTACCAACGGCGACAAGAAGGCAAGCGACGCTGCTGCAAAGCCCGATCCTGCCAATGCTGAACCCGGCCAACCACTTGCACCACCACCCAAGCCCAGCGAGACAGGCGATAGCTACTTCAACAGCAACCTGAGCCTCGAGCCGAACCCATTTGAGCAATCTTTTAGCAACGGGGGAACTGTGGAAACGCCAGGAGGAACAAAGCTACCCAGCGTGGCTGCCTTGACGTCTCCCTCTTCGCTATTACCGGGAGGTACAGGAGGAACACCGTTTAACTGGGGTGGAGGTTCTCTTAGGACGGGACCCCTCAGTCCGGCGATGCTCTCCGGACCGACTGGAGATTACTTTGGCGATACCTCTCATACTTTGCGTGGTGGTTTCACGCCCAATGAAAGTTCTTTGCGCACCGGTCTAACACCCGGCGGAAGCGGTTCTATGTTCCCTGCCCCGAGTCCCAACTCCCAAGCCCTATATGCCCAGTTGGCCAGTGGAGGTGCGACCCCGAACACTTTGGATTTCCATCGTACTGCTATGAACGCAGCGGCAGCAAAGGCCCGCGAACAAAGCCAAGTTCCTGTAACTTCCGCTCCCCAAGAAATGAGCAACGGCGTGACTGTCAAGTCGGAAGCCAAAGCTGCTTTTGACCCCCACGACAACGACGCCGCCAACGGTCTTTTCATGCTTGCCCAAGGAGCTCAACAACGAGACGCTGCCCCAACAACCAACCAGCCGCAGCCCCAGCAGCAGCCCCAGCAACAACCACAGCAGCAGCAGCAACAGCAATACCCCGTCGGAGGTACACAGCCAAGCCACGCTCACCCAGCACCTGCAAACTCAGCCAGTACATCCCCACAAATGAATGGTAACGGCAAGTTGTCTTCGGCTCGTGGTGTGAGTGAGGCAGCAAGTGGCGCGTCGGACGAGATGGAACCCCCTCGACCTGCGGCGCGAGGCAAAGGCAAGCGAGGCTCCAACGGTTCGGCTGCTGCGATTAACGGCAGACGGAAGGCTGAAGAGGCGCCCGCAAAGCAACCTGCTAGTAAGAAGGCCAAGACTGCCCCATCTCCTGAAATGGATGATGACCACTCTTCCGATGATGGCGGCGATGATGACGATATGGATGGACACGACGCCGATGGCAAGCCCAAGTCTAAGATGACCGATGAGGAGAAGCGAAAGAACTTCCTCGAGAGGAATCGGTATGTATCCCCGCCCCTCCGTATTGCAGCCGATGCATACTAACTTGCACTCCAGTGTTGCTGCTCTTAAGTGTCGCCAGCGAAAGAAGCAGTGGCTTGCCAACCTCCAGAACAAGGTTGAGATGTTCAGCAGCGAGAACGACGCTTTGACAGCCCAGATCTCGCAATTACGCGAAGAGGTTGTGAACCTCAAGACGCTTCTTTTGGCACACAAGGACTGTCCTGTCACTCAGCAACAAGGCCTGCACGGCGCGTTTATGCAGCAAGCGATGGAGTCCTACAATCCTCAGATGAACCCCTACGGCATGGCGGCACCCATCCCTAACCAACCAGTCATGGCGGGTCAAGGAGTGCAAAGACGTTTTTCATAGGAGGAAGACGTTGCCTCAATTCATTCAGGACTCTGATGGACTCCTGAACAAGGACACAAAAACGGAAAGCCTGATCCGTGACATGAGCCAAGATCAGGATATGGGCTAGAGAGTCATTCTTGGTATGGCTTCTCAAGGCAGGGCTGGCCTGGGTTAGTTGTTCAAGAGCCACCGTGGCCTGCTACTGACCACGGGGACATTAATGGGTATGACCTTTTGAACGGTCCGGGGGTGCTTGACCCTCGGGCTTGTAACAACATTCTTGAATTAACGAGAATGACTGGGAAGGCGTTTGGGTTGGAAGGCTGTATAGTAACAAAAAACAGCCGGAGGGTGGCATCATGTGGGACAGTACCGGCTTCCTCGGGATAGCCAAGTGCCATGGTTCCTCTGCGATTCATTGGCAGACATGGCATATACATCAAAAGTGGTGTTTCGGAGTTGAGGATTTGTTTGTATTTGCTTTGATAGGCGTTGATAGGGGACGAAGCGCTGTGGAGTTGCGGGGTGTGCGCCTACTGCGCCGCCGGCTCGCTTGAGACTTTATACTACAAACACGCCGTTTTAGTTGATATAGCTGAGATACGATGAGCAGCAGTGCTATAAGGATAGGCAACAATAAATATAAGATGTTAAGAACTTTCCCCCTCTTGATGCTGAAGTCAATGCCCATGATGACTTGATATCAGCTCTGGCCATCTGTGTGATCGTTCTTCCTAGCTAGATACATAGTGGAATCCCAGACCGCTCCCAACTCGCATTGAGCCCGTTGTCATAAAAGCATTAGAAAAGGCAACAAACCTATTGCATTCTTGAAGCATCGTGAGGTGGGGCAAGTAATGAGGGTAGATTGATGCCGCGTGGCCCGTGCACCTCTTTTCGGGGGAGGTTGCAAGTTCTCCAAAGTAAACATTGGAAAGACGCCTCGCAGCCTCACCTGTCAATTCGCGCCTCAACCACCACCAGTCCCACCCTGTAACGACCCGGACGAGCAAATAGCAACATTAATACCAATGCACGACGACATCCATGCCTTTGAATCAATCGACTGAGATACATCTCCGACATTTCGCCTAATTGACGACGCGACTTCTTCCTTTTTTAACGCGCGCGCCACAGCCACACGTACATTACCACTACCGAGGGGGGTCATTGCATAGCGAGGGATCGCGACTTGGAGAGCTGCACTACATACTATCCACGACGATAGACCGACAAACGCCGCCGACGACACCGACGTCGCAGCCGCCAGTGACGCGACTGAATTCGATTCTCATGTTATTTCTTGAATTGAGCGACCATTATCTTTATCCATGACGACGCTTGTGCAGACACGGCAGCCGCTACAAGTACTTAGCATGAGCAATCAGCCGGGCAAGCGACGCCGCAGCTCGCGCCTTACCTGTATGTCGCGTCTTTTTTCCTTTCGCTGGGCTCAGAGCAGGAAACGCAGGCCTGGAAGGGGTGGAATAGGTTATTGGTGGTGGGGGGACACCTGCTGGTAGAATTATGCTGACTTGACCGTTCTTCTTTCTTTCGCAGCATACGACGAGCAAGATGGCGACTTTCTTTTTACGCGGGGGACGAAGAAGGTGAAAACAGCGCATCCGGAACCGATCCCTGAGGACGAGATAGCATCAATACCGGCTCCGGCGCCGAAGAAGGCCGGGCGGCCAAGGAAGACCAAGGCCTCCGTGGCCTCCGTGGCACCCGTGGTGGAAGAATCGCCGCAACCTGCCCCGCCGCCCAGGCGAGTATCCACGCGAAGGTCGAGCCAGCAAGCAGTCCACATAGAGGAGCCCGTGGCAGCTCCGGTCAAAGCTGCGCCAAAGACGACGCGATCATCGCGGAGCACGAGGGGGCGGCCGCCGCGGTCCCCAACGCCAGAGAAGCCGGTGGAGGAGGAACCTAGGCCGAAACCTACTAGGAATGGGGTGACTAAGAAGACGACAAAGGCGCGTGAAAAGCCGCCGCCACTTCCACCTACACCGCCACCAGCAGCGGCAACGCCAGTGCAGTCGACAGCAACGCCGATGGAAGTTGACGGGGCAGCGGATAGCAGGAATGGCTCGCGATCTAAGACGTCCGACACCAAGAAAATTGCCCTGCCCTTTAGCGACACGCCCGTCATCAACCGCAACAAGGACATGCGAAGGAAAACGGGCGCGCGGCGCAGCAGTCTGGGCATGCGTGGACGGAGAGCGAGCTCTCTAATCGACAGCGGGCACAGCGCCATACCGCATCGCGAGGTGCCCCCGAGCGAGTTCTACAAGCATATTGAGGCCGAGGGGCTTAGCGAGCCGCGGCGCATGAAGCAGCTGTTGACCTGGTGCGGAGAGCGCGCTCTCAGCAGCAAGCCGCCGTTGGGAAACCCGAATTCTAACGCCATTCTGGGTGCCCGGGCGATACAGGACCAGCTCCTTAAGGATTTTGGGTCAAAGTCGGAGTTCTCGGACTGGTTCACAAGGGAGGACGCCCCGCGGCCGCCTGCGATAGAGAAGCCCAATCCCAGGAATACCGAGCACGAGGAGAAAATTGCGGAGCTGGAAGAAAGGATAAAACGGTAAGTGAAGGTCCCGAATCACCGCAAGTCATAAAATTTGGTCCTAACACGAACGACAGATTAAAAGCGGAAAAGAAGACGTGGCAATCTCTAAAACAGGCTCCCGCGGAATTACCACCCCTTTTCCCACCGTCAGAAGAGCAGCAGCCGGCGCCAGACCCATCTCTGCTCGATGCGGATGAAGCACATATCCTGACTTCCTTGATGGACACGACGACCAACTTTGCGAACCTGAGGATCCAGACGCAATCGCGGGTGCAGGCGCTCCAGGCCTCGTTGGAGTTCAAGGTGGACCACCTGGGCGACAGCATCCACAAGGTCGAGCAGCGGGTCAGCACGGCCGGGCGCGAGGCCGACCGGATCCTGGCGCTCAGCGCCGCGCGGCTGAGGGAGCGCGAGCTCAGGGAGAAGACGGCCGCCGGCACCAAGGAAATGCCCGTCATGGAAGTGCTGCGGAGTCTCGGCAGGATATTACCGGAAGCCGACGACGATGGTAGTTGATCGATGGGATGCTGATGCTGCTACCCATATGGGCATACCTACGACAGGCATACCGAACCCTCGGGCTCGGTCGAGCTGTTTAGCTTGACTGGGTGGGCAGGCAGGCAGCAAAATAGAAAGAGAAGAAAGCATTTTCACCCTCTTACACCCAGACATTGGACTTGGCGTCGTTTTTTTTGTTTTCTTGTTTCTTTGGGAGGTGGCGAAACTTGCTGCATGCAAACGTTTATTTGACTTGGAAGATACCACTTTTTTTCAACCCGAACTTGAAGGACAGGCTTGATAGGCGGGAATGAGGCGAGGGGAGAAGGAGAAGATGACGAAGCAGGGGGGAAGAGAGAGGAAGAAAGAAAGACGCACACGCGGGCACACACACGCACAAAGAGCCTACCTACTGACTGCCCTTGCTCATTTTGATGTCAAGAGGGAGTAATAGGGAGATGGTAGTAAATCAGGCGGCGGCGGCGGTGGTGCTGTCGTTGTGGTTGATGCTGTCCATCTTGTCACGTTTGTGGACCTGTATATGAGATAATGACCGAAATGAGAATGGGAGCCCCGATTACATTCTAACCTCCTTCTTGAGAAGAGGCTCTGTGGCCCTCTGCTTTACCTACCACATCCACGAGCCACGACGCTTGCCTCTCTGCTCTCCCGAATCACGCGATGAAGGAGGCCGGCAGTCTGCTCAAGTATGCCACGTCTCTTTCTCTCTCGAGAGAGCCTGTCTAAGCAAGGCTAAATAAACCCAATTGAAGAATTGACCACGGTCATTCGTCCTTCGACGCACCCCTTACTTGTACCATTGCACAACCCGTCAAAACCTGAACTGACCCTTCATGCCCGGCCAGAGATGTAACTCCCTTATACCAATACCCTGTCAACATTGCACTGCACCGCCATAGAAAATCCTCAGGCGCCTGGACAGGTCCAAGCCGGCGGCTCGCAGCTAAGGACGCATCTAGGAGCTGTATGAAAAACAATGGAGCAGTCAAACTGAATATTTCAGTAGAAGAAGTCACCTATTCAATTCTAGCTACTCTCGCATGTTACGTCACTCGGAAAAGGTCGATGCTGTAATACGGTGGCTCGTGGCGTTGAACGAGGATGTGGTGGACATCAACGTGCATGGGAAACGCAGACATACAAGTCACAAGTTGCTCAGGACATGTGCCTGCAATAGATTAATAATATTATTAGGACAGTCAGAGGTCAACCAAATCCAACTTACGCAAGAAAGACATCACGATGCAGCATCAGAGGCAGTTGTGAGGTTTCAAGGGCGTGTATTAAAGATCGACTAAAACGATACAAGGGCACCACCATACAATGAAATACTGATCAACCGAGCACAAGCCAAAAACCACCATTATCACCACCAGCGTTGAAGTAGGTTCCTAGGAGTACACCTCACTCACTGCTCATCCTAGGCGAGGATCACCTGTCCGAAAATCAACAACGCCACAACCTAAGCGGCCTTCTTGATCATGACACCGTCAAGTTTGCTCCCCATTGATCTATAGCAATGAACAATGAAGGGGTAGACCTCGCACACGCCGAGTTCGCGCTTTTGTTCAGGTCGAGTTCGGGCTTTTCGTTCAGGTCGAGTTCGCGCTTTTCGTTCAGGTCGAGTTCGGGCT
Organism: Apiospora kogelbergensis; assembly: GCF_038363985.1. NCBI lineage: Eukaryota > Fungi > Ascomycota > Sordariomycetes > Amphisphaeriales > Apiosporaceae > Apiospora > Apiospora kogelbergensis. The sequence continues at coordinate 7,877,582 of NW_027117418.1, read as the reverse complement.
TTTCGTTCAGGTCCTTGGCTCCGGCAACCTACATGGAGCCAGCTGGAGGTCTGAAGTATTCGGATTCGCACTCCAGCATGACTTTGACATAGAATGTTATGTCGTTTATCTGGCATTGGGTGGTATTCCCAATGCTGGCCACGCAATTTCCCCGGACTATGTCGTCAAGATCCCAGATCTTGTTTTTGCTCGCACCACCTCTATAGCCGCGGATAGGATCATAGGGATCCTTGCGGTAAGCTTAGACAAGTCAGCGGGTTGGCTTGGTACGCCTTGATACGTGATTGAAAGATGGAGAGAGCGGGAAATGAATGAGACAACTACTTACTCCAGTGACCTAGTGAGTCGCCGTTGCTTACGCCCCAGTTGACCTCGACTAGGCTGGGGTCATCCCAATCACCCATGATTCGAACGCCGCTTCTTTCGGCCCTGTTCACATCATCCAGGACACGATACTGCCTGCTTATGTCGCAGAGATCGTCAAGGGAAATGCTGCCGTTCTCGCCGGTCGTCTTGAAGTAGACACCAGTATACAGAGAGTCACTACGAGGCACGACTGTGACCAGGGAGAAATTGTTGGTGTTGGAAGTAGGTGCCTGGGAAGCATTTGCTTGGGAAACATGTGCTTGGGAAACATGTGCTTGGGAAACACCTGCGAGCAACAGGGAAGCCGAGGTGACGGCGGATATGGCAGTCTTGATGGAAGGCATCGTGACAAAGAGTGGTTGGCTGTGCTTGTGGGCGACAGCGAGTGGGTGTATTGGAAGTGGTGTGGTGAAAACGAATGAACGATATGGACCTGAAAAGCCAAGAAAGAAAGAAAGAAGACGAAGTATGAATGAAGTTGTGGTAGTGCTGCTGTGATAGCTGTGCTTGGTGTTTGGGGATGAGATGAAGATGAAGATGGGAAAACCGAGAGGGAGAAGATGGGAACAGAAGGGCCTTTAAATATGAGAATCCGGCGGCAGCGGCAGAGCGAGAGAAAGCGCTGCTTTGCCAACAAACCCCACTGATGAGCAAGTATGGGCGCCTGTTGGGAACTGTTGAGCTGCGTCGAGGGCATGTGCCTACCGTGGTATCAACAAACCCCAACGATGAGCAAGTATGGGCGCCTGTTGGGAGCTGTTGAGCTGCGTCGAGGGCATTTGCCTACCGTGGTATGTGTGTTGAGAGGGACGGGGTGGAAGTCGCATGTAGAAGGCAGCAGTGTTGTGCTGACACGTGCAACTCCGAAGCAGTCGGACGCAGTGATGTCTTCCTCTTCGGGCGTCACGTCATCCCGAGGCTGGGACAGCAAGCAGCCCCCCCACTGCAGCGTGCCTTCCCTCTGTGTTCCGATGTTTGGAGGGCAGAGGCTGATCTGGGGAAAGCAGGTCTCCTGTCAATGGTTGGGAACATGCCACATGACACAATGCAAATGGAGCATTGCCTCCGTAGCGTACGTATGTAGTTTCTCTGCCTATCCAAGATATACGATATTGTTGAGCGTCTGGAACGTGGGCCGTTGAGGTCAAGTCAAGTTGTAGTTTGGTACCTGAAACGGGCCTGCCAGTCCATCGTGACATGTCGGTGCCTCACACCCTCGCCCACCTGCCGTCTTGACTACAGCAGTCCTGCACTTACACACGGCTGCTGAACGGCTTGGTGCGGCAACTGCCGGTTCCTCTCCTGCCCCTGAGTGGGTTTTGCTGGTGCGGCTTGCAGACGATTGTGCCTGTGTTGAGATATTTGCGCTTAGTGATGATCCCTTGAGGACTGAACTCGTGGTACACGTAACATACCCGAATGGAGGCCGCATGTGCTGGGAGCATTTTCCTCCTTTAGGAACCGTTGACTGCAGTTCAAGCATCGCTTTGGCTCCGTCTTGGTCACTGTAGCAGGTCTGGAAGCACTGTTGCAATAGTGGTGATTATGATGGCCGGAGGCGGGATCCGAGCGAATCGCTGCCAGTATGTTAGACGGGGCTGCCTCGATTGTAGCACCCTTTGGGCGATCCTTGATGCAAAGCTCAGCACAAATTACAAAACCCCAGCAGACCAATAACGAATTACCTGAGACATATCAAGTTCATCAGCGGTTCCAGTCTTCATGTCACAGCCACGGGCAGCAGACAGCTTTTCCTTCCAGAAAGGATTAAAGGGGGCCGGCAAAAAAGTGTCCGGGAGGCTGGTCTGTTCAGCCATAGATGACGGACGCGGACTCATGTGGCCTTTCCTGTAGAGGAGCTTCGACTGATGTCGGATCTTTTTCTGCTCGTTGAGCGACATGTTCGCCATCTTCTCAATCCACTGCTGCTCGGTGATAGACATTTCGATGAGTGTGCTCTGAGGGAAAGGACAAGTGGCAGTGCGTGAGAGTGCGATGTAACGGGAAGCTTAGTTGGTAGGAAGCAGTGGATAGCAAGGAAAGCCCGGATCTATGAATCTGACTGCAAGGACGTGTTAGTTATATAGCAGAGACTGGATTTAAAAAGCCTTGAAGGCCATCCGAAATGTGTAGTTGTCGATATTGACTACGATAGCGATGTTGAGTAAGCTGCCACTGTATTCTTACTTGAGCGTTGTTGAGGCCTCACACAGTACAATGGGGGCTAGGCTGAAATAAACGAATAATATGCTTGCATATGAAAGATGGCGAATAAAGAACCTAGCGACTTGCTCTATATCATGCCGGGTCTATTGCTGATGATGTTTTTAATAATATTAGAAAAGGGGTTCACGATGCCAGAGCCAACCAATCAATGGCCTGGAGCTTATACACAAAGGCACATTAGCCATTCTCCTCATAACATAGAAACCGGAAGGATTGGAGCAGTAATGGAAAACCCCAAAAGCCCGGATGGACAGGAAGACCTTAGTTGACAGATGAGTTGGTAAAATGCACCAAGAGGCTGTCCAATATACCCCTGAGCCCACTCCATGCCGATGTGAATAACAAGAGAGTACCCACACGCCAACTCAAGATGCACTGTAGGACGGCTGATCATGCTTATATGAACATCCCAAAGTCTGGATGGCCATTGTCAAAAGGAAGCAAACATTTGGTTCGTACTGCTTCAGAAGGCACTGCTTTGGAGAAGAGGAGATTGGCACGCCGTACAAAGGTTTTCATGATGAACCCAAGGGCATACAACCGAGCAGGCAGGTTAAGTCCACGGTGGTGCGAGTGAACACAAACGTTTACATAGTAGGTATGCCCAGCAAGTCGGGCAGTAGTAGCATTTTATATCTCACCACACCATGGCACACCCCTTTACTCTAATAATCCATAATCCCGCTGTTTTTACAGGTGCTAATACACAAAGCGTTGCCACGAACAACTCGCATACATGTTGCCATCTCTGACAACTTCGGCAACAAGAAGTCCGACTGACACGCACAGCTCTCGAGCAATATCAAGCTTCGACAGCAACACATAGAGGAAAGATGGTCCCCTTCGCAACCACTCAGGAGGCAGGCAGGGGGACGACACCAAAGCGCTGCTCCAAACCAGCCTGTCACCCCATTCCTTCCTTAACCGAGCCCCATCCCCCTTCACTGCTTCAGATTAGGCATGAAGCCCATACCCCCTCCCTCGGCACCGCCCTTGCTCCGCCTCTTGACGTGCTCCCGCAGCAGTCGCAGGACCTCGCTGTCCCTCCAGCGCGCCGGCACGGGCCGGTATGCCGGCTTGAACGTGCCGACGGTGGCAGCCCACTCGCCGTTTTTGGGTTGAGGCGGCACCTGTCCCGGCGCCTGCGCCAGCGTCCGGCCGCTACCGCCGTACAGTTCCTCGCTCACGGCCTCGGACGCCGCCGCCGCGTTCTTGCCCGTCTTGCCGGCCTGGACGTCGGCGACGGCCTCGGCAAACGGGGACACCATCGGCTCCCACGTGGATGATTGGGTCGTCGCGGCGGCCGAGCTGGCCGCGTTTTGCGCCTCGACGCCGCTGCCGTACGAGGCGGACGAAGAAGAAGTATCGGCCGAGCTGTTTGCTGCTGCTGCTGCCGCCTCATTGGCCGGGGACGGCACTTCTTGCGTCGCCCAGTAGTAGATGTCCCAGTCGTTCTCGTCGAGGAACATGTCGTACTGCTGCATCTGCTCCTTGGTCATCTGGGGCAGGTACTTGTCGGCGAAGGTGGAGAGGAGGAGGTCCGACTCCAAGGTGCCGCGCTTGCGACTCTGGTCTATTCAAGCAAACAAGAAATATCGAGTCAGCGAAACTGCATTTGCGCAAGTGATTGGGAATGCGCCTTCAACGTGCAACCAGGGCATTGTGGGAGTGAGGCGGAGGTGGAGGAGGGGTATGAGTATCAGGTAGGAGGAGCACATACACACAAGACGTGCCCGCATGGTCTTGTCGTCCTCGCCCACCCGGCGCATGGGCTCAATCTTGAACTTGGCGCCTTCGAGCTCGCCAACACCGATATCAACCTGCGCTGGGGGTCGCGAGGCGGCGCATTGCTGACGCTGGCGCGGAAGGCGGGGGTGGTCGAGAGAGGACGGAGGAGCTGCCGGGCAAATGCGGCGCGGCATGTCGCGGGACGCAGGACTTTCTGTAGTGAGGCCATCTTTTTTCCCTCTTTCTGTTCAGTCCGAAATATGGAATGGTTAGCAACAGATGGAAGGGGACGAGAAAGGATATGAACACAAAGGATAATGACGAAAATTTCGGGTTTGGCACTTACCTGTCCAAGCCACAATGGTTTGATGATGGATGAATCGTTGACGTAGAGAATATGATTTTAGCTCCAGTAGTCCCCCGAACCCGGATCGCCCAGGGATTGCCGAGGGATGCCGTCTCGGCCCACATGCACCGGCAGGTCGGGGGAGACCCCCCTTATTGCTTATTTCCCTATTAGTGCCACACGAGCATGCAGTTCTTAGGCATATTATCGGGTATAGCAAACAAAAGACACGATCAAGATTCATCCGAGTTACTGTAGTGTATAGATGCATGTGCGAAGGACTAGAAAGTGTACCGATCATAATCCCTTATTTTTATTCTCCAAACCCATAATATCATGACTCCTGAAGAGGCTATGCGTACAATTACATGAGTTCCAATCGGCGTCGACTTTCGTCATCTGGAGAGCCCAGAAGGGTATCTACAAGCAGAAACCTCCGTTACCCCTAAGAGTTATACCAATGTCCAAGACCCATGTCCAGCTCTGCGCTGCCGCCCAATTTCCCAAGTATGATTCTAGATCAAATGCTTAGATCGGAAGTAGGCACGCAGGTACATGATCTGCCATCCCCAGAGACCGACCAGCAGCATCGTGGTGCCGACGCCGAACCACTTGACGCGGGTGTTGGTGCTCTCGTTGGTGTCACGCAGCTTCTGCTCGCGTGAGCGCAGGTAGTCCATCTCGCCGACAATCTCGCCGATCATCTCCTCAATGCGACGCAGCTCCGTCTCGACGGGCTTGAGCTTCTCGGAGGCCTGGATGGCGGACCAGTCCTTGGCGTCGGCGCCGATATCGATATCGAGCTCGATGTGGCGGTTGGGGTCTTGAGGTGTCCGGGCTACAGCAGGGCAGTCCATGTTAGCCTGGGGGGAGCTCTCTCACAAGATAGAAGAAGAACAGGTTACGTACTCTGGGTCAGGAAGTTCTCGAAGCACACGTCGAAGGCGGCATCGGCGTGCGAGGTGAAGACCTGTCGCTGCTCGCCGACGATGTCCTTTGCGCGGCCGTAGTCGTTGCCAAGCGCATCCCGGACCTTCATGTTCACTTGCATGCCGTCGTTCTTGTAGCCGCCCACGATGGCCGTGACGACGACCAGGGTGTCCTTGGCGACAAAGTTCCTGATGCAGCGCTCCTTGCGGTCGTGTTGAGGGGTGGCGTGCATGTCGAACTTGAGCGCTTGTATCGAGGTGATGAACAGCACCATGCTGCATAAGTAATGCAGCAGCGAGCGCGAGAACGCCATGGCTGCGGTTGGGGGTTGCGTAGGTAGTCGTGCGGTGATGGGGAGTCGAGAGTCTGGGGTGTTCGTTTGTTGCCAATCGAGTCGGAAGCTCGAGATTGGATCGATCAAGCAGGGAGAGGCCAGAATATGCCCGAGTTGCTCGTCTGGTGCTACGAGGGTCAATTGCTGGGTTTCGCTTCCTCGCTAGCAGCCAAAAGTCGCCTAATGGGCCAGCGTGGCTTCGCTGGAAGCCTGTAGCCAATGAAAAGCCCAAGTGTGGCCGCTCTCGAGCGTAGCCTTGCAGGACGCTTGGATATCTGGGCCAAATTTCCAGCCCCATCCAGCCTTGCCAAAGCTACAAAGCTACAAAGCTTCCCTCCCAAAATTCCATCGGCATTGCAGAGAGAGGCAAAGGTCGGCGCGACATACATTGGCCATTGTATCGCGCGCTCCATTCCTTTATCCCAGCTTCGACACCACATTGCGCGCTGCACCCATACTCGATACACACTGCATCTGATTCGTATTGTGTATTAACAACCGTCAAGATGCCGAAATGTAAGTCTTGCCTTTTTGCTGTCCATTCCCCAATTACAGGCAGCCAGATCGCTTGCTAACTCTTGCGCCCTGACAAACAGTCTTCTGCGACTACTGCGATGTCTACCTGACGCACGACAGTATGTCGGTCCGCAAGGCGCACAACAGCGGCCGCAACCACCTGCGCAACGTCGTCGACTACTACCAGCAGATTGGACACGAAAAGGCCCAGTCCGTCATCGACTCCATCACCTCGTCCTACGCCGCCGAGGGCCAGGCCCACGCCAATCCCATGCTGCCCCAGAACCAGCCGCACGCCGCCCACCACCACATGTCGCACCACGGCGCCCCCGGCAGCGGGCCCCTCCTCTGCCCGGTATGCCTGGTATGCCCGGCATGCCCCCGGGAGCTGGCGCGCCTGGGTTCCCGCCCATGCCCCCGGGAGCCGGAGGTCTGCCCTTCCCTCTGCCCGCCGGCATGCCGCCTCTGCCCGGCATGCCTGGTGGCCCCCACCGCCGCTGGGCGCCTTTGGCGGCCCTGGAATGCCTCGTAAGTACAACACCTCTGCTCCGTTCAAACACCGTCACCGTAATCGGTTCGAACCCTACTCAACGACCTCAAAACGGCGCTCTAACACTTCTCCCTTCTCCACAGCTCCTCCTGGTGGTCGCGGTATGCCTCCGTTCCCTCCCGGCGGCCTTCCGTTTCCTCCTCCTGGTGGACTGCCTTTCCCGCCTCCTGGTGGTGCCGGCGCACCGCCTTTCCCCTTCCCTGGTATGTTGCCTGGCCAAGGATTCCCAACACCGCCCGGCGCGCCACCCTTCAACCCCCGGGTCAACAGGGGCCTCCCGGACGTTAGAACCATGGCAGCTCCCAAAAACAACCCCCGCCTCCTGGTGGTGTCAGCCCGCCTCCTTTGCCAGGCCAGGGAAACCCAACGCCGCCCGTCGCTTCTCCCGTCAACCCCCGGGTCAACGGAGTCCTTCCGGACGTTCGAACCGTGGCAGCTCTCCGACAAAATCAAGATATCACCCTTATGAACGACCGCCTTATTGGCGACAGAGATAGGTTGCGCGCATTGGTAAGACAATTTTAGGAGACCCACCCTTCACACCATCGATACAGCCAGGGAGACGTGACAGAGAGATACCATGCAGTCTATAAGGATCCAGAATGAAGGAAGGGGTAAGGTATTATGTTCTTTTACGCTTTATACAGTTTGGCGTTGCGGGGGAAAACCGATGTGTTTGTACATCTCATAAACGGCGTTGACGGGTTTCTATTTTGAGCTTCCATCCGAGGCAGGCGAAGTACTGCTGGAGTACTGCTGAAATTCTTCTGCCAGCACAGTACATTGGGTGAGCGTGATGCTTCTGCTGAAATTTGGACAAAACAAAAGCCCCCTACTGCGACATGTGACCACGGTCATCAGCGTGTAAAGATAGGTAACAGCGTACGAAAGAAGGATCAGGTCAACCATAACAAGTGGTGTTGCATTCTGTACAAAAGCGGCCTTAAGCATGGCTTGCGGGATATGAACCATTTATACTATCAACAGAGAAGATACTATCACCGTAATCAACTCATAAATGCTTGTTTATCTACGTTTGGACAAATTAGTACCATTAGTACCATGTGAACAAAGGCCGGGCTCGAAGAAAAAAACACCACTGATATTAAGAACATAGCGTAATCATCATGAGCGTATGTAATTCAGATGCATGCATGGTATCTAACAGCAAACTTCATCGAAAGCCGGGGGAAAACCCCACTAAAGCCAAAACGTATCGTTTCTATCGGGGTACAGTCTGGGAAGGCAGCGCTCAGTAGTAGCAAACGCCGTGTGTTCACTCTCTCCGGCCACCATCTCTCAGCCTTCCAGGAAGATGGAAGACCCGAGAGCCATGCCGCAGTATAGAGGACTTGAATTTCCTTCTGCCCTCCGCATATTCCCCTCAGATCCCTCGATATGAAAAAAGAAAGGCAAAGATCATGACCCCTTCAAATGCAAACGCCGGTAAGAAACCCCAGACTCAATAGCGCATGATCTTCTCTCGGTTGGAAATCTCGAGAATGACAACCGAATGTCTCGTATGGCGTTTTCGTTTCGCATGACGAGTGCGATGGGTTGGTAGTAGTAGTATAATAAGTACAGTGTCTGTTTCCGGGTGGCCGTTGCTTCATTTCGTTTGATAGTTCATTTCATTCATGTGCGTCGTATCAATCAGGTACCGTGTGCCGCTTATCATGGGCACTGCGTAATTCTTCCTCCGTCTCTTACTTCCTCCCCTAAGCCAGCGATGGCAAAATACCTTTCAGGCGATCCGAGATGCGACTTGCACCCCTCGGAAAGCGAGTATAGGCAGTGCACAGGCTCCGTTCCCTCGCGTCTTCGTTCACCGTACCACAACGAGTTTCCCGCATCCGCCGATTCCATTCCAAGGGTCCCTAAACCTGAGCCTGAATCGTAGGCGTTCGCTCGAAACCTCGAGGCCCTTGCTGTTGCTTTCGCTGTCGTGTATATTGCTGTTGCTGCACGGCCATACTGGTGTTGCTAACAGAGTTGAAATGAGGACTAGCCTGGTAGCTCGGCCCTTTGTAGCTGTTCCGCTTGATCACTTCACCAACACCATCTCGAACCTCGCGAGGTCCACTGATCTTGCTGCGCAGTTCTTGACTCCTCTTCTGTCGCTTACGTTCGCTGAGACGGCGGCCCAGTCCCTGCAGACTGTAGCTTTCAAGTTTGTCTTGCCAGCCGGGGAAGAATCGACGGCCCTGGGCATCAAAGCGTTTCTCGACGCCCCAAGTACGGCGACTAGGCTTTGCCGATGACGACGAACCGGGGGCTGTCGACGATGACGAGCCAGGGGCTGTCGAGGGTCTTCCCTCCTCACTGGAGCGACGACCCCACCGCATACTGCTGAGACTGTCGCGGTATCGCATGACTCTCAGATTGCCCGAAGGTGTACGTTTGATGGTGCGACGTTCTGGGGCACGACCGTCAGGGGACGTATAATGCGCATCATCGGTAATGGGTAGGATGGCAAAGGTACGCTTCATTCGCGAGGACAAAGAAGGGCGCCGAGCGGACGGTCGGTTATCAACAGGGGGATATCGGTAGGCAGCGTCTTCGTCACCGTTGTCGATATCATGAACCCAGTCCTCGTCCGTGGCCGGATTCCATTGAGATGACAGTGGTCGCCAGTGAGGGTGCAAGCGCCCTTCATCCGGGATCGAGTCATCGGTGGGATATCTGTAGAGCGCTGGTCTCTGGGAATTATCCACGTTGCCCTTGCGAAGATTTCTCGACAGGGAAAAGGTGCGGGTTAAAAAGCCTCGGCTGCGTGCCGCATCATCAGCATCGCTCTTGCGAACACTGAAAGCCCGTTTCAGAACAGAAGGGCGCTTTTCTGGCGTTTCTTCAAAATAGTTCCCTAACATCTTCATCTTTTCCGCTGCAGGCGTCAACCCGGATGGAGTGGCGGGAATGAATTGGATAACGGGTGGCTCAGGCGGTGCTCGTGGATTACGTAGCGGAGAGTCGACGTCGTTAACAGTGAAAATAGGTTGGGGCGGTGTGACGGGAACGCCATCGGAAGCTGTTGTGGTTGTGTTGGGCTGTTCACTTTCAAGAGGACCATCCTGGTCGCCAAGGAAATTGCCCGTTTGCAAAGTGTTTGCATCGAGGATCTTGGAAGTATGGTCAACCATGACGACCGACCGATTTTGGTGCGGATAGATGTTCACCGCCATGGCTTCCGAAACCTCGGCTGCAGAGTGTGTCCCGTTTGTCTCGACGGACGCTATGGAAAATGGCGTGTTCTGCGTAGTGAGTCGTTTGCCAAAGAACGGGTCTCCGTTGTGGTCGACCAGTGATCTTTGATCATGTGCGTCTCTGTGCGACTCAGCCGACGGGGCCGGCTGCAGTTGTCTTTCATCACGGAAATCACTCTCGGCTGGGACGTATTCCACAGACGGCGCACGCTCCACCTTGACTCTGGGAGGCTTCTGCAATGCCTGATGTAGCTGCTGTTGCTGCTGTCGTTGCCGTTGCTGCTCATCCTGCACGAAGGTGTTGTGGGCTTTCAGACTCTCGGATGTCAAAGAGCCAGAACGCGACCCAGCCCGTGAACTGGCCACCGATCCGTTCCGGCTAGTCGGGGCGGAAAGAGATGAACTGCGGATAGGAACAATGGGTGGGTAATCTATCGTTCGTTGATCGCCCGGAAGTGATCCGTCAGATTCTGACATAGCTCTGCTTCGTCTCGTGGGACGATCAAAGACTGGCGTGCGATCTTTGGTTGTGGACATTCCCGACAAGGGAACCGAACCCAGGCTGTTGCTCCTCTGCGACCTTCGACTACTAGTCGATCTCAGAGAGGGGGTTGCAGCGCCCTTGACGGACGCCTTTCGGTCAGGTATGACCACGACAGGAATTCCTCCGTTTTTGATAATATCACGACGAGCCTTGCGGCTGGATAAGGAGTTGGTTGTCCCTGTAGACGCGAGACTATCTGTTCGCGCTGTTGAGGGCCTGCCACGAGGCCTAAGCCTTCTCGATGATTCTTCCAACACTGTCGAGTTTGCTGCAGAGCTTGCCTGAGATACATCTGATCCCGAATCCCTGAGAGCGAGTTGCTTCTTCACGTGCCGCAGCGTCTTCCGCCTTTGCGGCGGTGCTTCTACAAGGATGGCCTCAACCACAGTGGACACAGTAGATTTCGAAGACATTCCCGAGAACCTTTTGACGTCTGTGCCTACCGACGATGCAGAGGCGGATGGCGCAGCCCAGCGTGTGCTGTCCTTCGCGGCTGATTCTCTTGGAGGGGAGGATGCCACGTGCATTCGCTGGTGCAAGGGCATAGTCCGGAGGGCCTTTGTCGCGTTGGTTGGTGTGACAAGCTCATCCTCGACGACTTCGACAGGCTTGTCATGCCTGTCCTTGGACTTGTTCTTGTTGGGTGATTTCCTTCGTTTCCTCACCGTGACATTCCTGTTGAGATTGGCGTCCCATTCCTGCTCGACCTCGCCCCCAGAGCCCCATCCCTTGTCAAAAGCGAAGCCTTTTTGTTTCGACTCTGGGGTTGGGGTTGTGTTGTCGTCTGATTCCAGTCCCAGTCCGAGACCAATTTCTTGAGTCTTTTTGTTATTCCTTTGGTCAGAGACCTGTCGCACCGTATTCTGCGACGAGGTTCTCCCTGATGAAACTTTCCGTAGAGTCGCCTTTTCGTCCTCATCCGATGACGGTGTTTCCCGCGCCGTTGTAAATGAGGAATTCCTGGAATCGTTTGTCGCCTTGGAAGGCATGCGATCGGCCAAGCTCGGCCGGAAAGCTTTAGGTCTCCTGGCTTGCTGTGGGGGCGTCACATCAGGCGTCGGCGGGCTTCTTTGATTTGGCGGCGTTCCGGGGGTCTTCTGTGCGTCCGGGTTGCTCGCGACGTTTTTCACGGGGGTCTCGACATGGGTTGGGCTTGGAGGTTGTACTGAGTGGCCACTGGACGACGTGCGGGAGTGCGCCGGTGGTGTTGGTGGAGGATCGGGACCGCTAGCTACTCGAACATCGCGTCTGGAAGGCGCCGGGCTCGTGGACGTTGTCGTTCCCGAGCGCGACGACGATGATGATACTGAAGACAGCGTAGTGTCGACTGAAAGAGGATGTGGCGTGGGTTTGGGATTCACAGACAATGGGGATTGTTTGGGGCGCGGCAGAACTTTGTGTTTTTTTAAGGAAGGCTGAGGTTTAAGGCCTGTGGTGAAAGGCGCGCGTTCCAGTACGGGAGGATCGAAATATAGGCCAGCTTGAGTGGGCGGCGACATGGTCTCAGTTGAAGCCAGCATTGTCTCCGATGGTTGTTGTGGATTGTTATTGCACCACGTTGCCGCCCGCGTAATTACCAATTCGTTCATAGAGCGGTCGACTCCGTCCAACTAGAACCAGCTTTCCTCTGCATCCTGATGACGCCAAGATCGGTTGATGTGTGTCTGGCACGATGCCGTAGGTTTGTAGTGCAGGACCAGACTGTCACATTGATGGCGCGTTCCTGGTGCAACTGTGCAGTGGCGATCGTATCACGATCCGAAGCAGTTCCAATTTGCCTTCTTTCGAAACTGACAGGCGCCAGCAAATAAAAACCTTCGGGGGGTGAACAGGTGTCAAAGTGGCTTTAAGATGAGAAGAAGTGAGACTCGCATCGAACAGGACGGCGAGGCGACTCAGCTCAGGCGGCGATCGAGAAGCTGCAACACATGGCGCAAGATAAAGATAGGCTTAAAAAAATCACTAGTTTGGCGGCGGGCTGTTCATTGGCCGTCTCCCAAAATGGATTATCGGATGACACAGCTTTTTGAAAGCGCGGGTGAGATCAATGAGTGAGTGAGGTGAGATATGTTCAATTCAGGTCGGCGTGGGATGTGTAGGCCGATGCTCAAATGAAACAGGGCGCTGCGGGCGGATGGAATCCAATGATAATGACGGGTGTAAGATTCGAGGAATCGTGGGTTAGCGGTTACGATGCTTTTCCCCCCTCTACGGTCCTTGTCTTTGGTCGGTCCAGGTGTGCGGAGAGAGGGAAAAGTGGAAGGGCAGGACAAGGACCAGGTGGGCACAGAGGGCGGGTAGACAGACGTCAGAGCAATTGGGTTGGATAAACTTGGATGGGATTGGACTAGAACGGCTTTTTTCTTCTTCTTCCTTCCTCTTCGCAGGCGAGGTCAAGCCAACAAGATTGACTTCCCGTCACCGTACAATGTAAGCTAATGCTGCAGTCCAAAGCGTCGGGGCGGGTCTATTGTTTGGATGGGAGCCTGTGAGCCTGTGATGAGTGTGAGTCGTGACGGGGAGGTTGGCTTTGGGGGCGCCCATGCTGCTACTGCTGCTACTGCTACTGCTACTGCTGAGCACTTACTTACATGATCAACGTCACATCGGACACTCTGCAGTTGGGGTTTTATTCAGGACGTTCCGTGCCCTGGCGCCTACAGCTCTCCCAGCGTTTCTTCCTTGTTTCGATTTAAACCTCGACCTCACGTCCTGCTTCGAGTCAGTGAATTCGACAAGCTGTCAGCAGTGTCAAATCAAGTCTGTGGAGGCTAGCTGTATGCACTCTAGAATGCATAGCCCTCCAGGTTAGCATGCCTTAGCACAGCACACTTTACAAAGTAGACTCGCCGGGGGCCGTTCCGCCTCCCGCGACCAAGCCAGAGCAAGAAGCTACAAAAGTCGAGAGCAACGGGAGATCGTAGGATGACCACTTAACTCGATCTATTTCCAGACTGTTCTTTGGTGGTTTGGCATTAGGGATAAGGCCGGTTGCTGCGCAGGATGATACGTGACGTTATTCATGCAGAGAAGAGGGGGCTTTTCCCCTTCTCGCCATCTCCCCTTTCACGACACCGGAACACCGAGACTTGTCACGGAGCACTGCCTGCATCCTACATACACCATGTATGCGTCGTGTCCCTTCCTTTGGCCCCCTCCCTTTTTCCTCTTTCCCTTTCGGCAGCCTTTGTGTCGTGTAGGTGCCTTGAGAGAACTAGCGAATGACTGGAAAGAGACCTACTGCAGAGCTGTGTCGAGGACACTGCAGATATCCAGACAAATCAGCTTCTAGAAACGAAGAGGACGGGCCTTCCTTGATGCCAGACCTGCAGGTTGCAAGGGTGATGAAACGAATCAAAGACCGACTCGCGAGCAGTACTAGTCCGAAGTGCGACCTCGGGGACACTGCACGCGCTGTTGCATACGATCTGGGTCGAAAGAGGGCTCGCATGGCCGACCGGTATGTCGAACCGGACAGTTAATCAAGTCAATATATGCTGCAATTAGATGTCTATCTAAAAGTCGGGGAGTTTATCTATAGTGCGTGCTGGATTAGGCAGGTGGGGGGACCCCGAATTTCCAGCGAACTCGACTCGACGATCGTCGAGCTCGCCCAAACCCACACCACCCACAACTTTCGATTCCTTTCACCACCACTACCGACTACCCTTCGAGTCAATGCCATTGGCACTGGCACTGGCACTGGCACGGACCTAGCTCACCACGATGCAAGCTTGTCATTTTCCTTGATACAAACACCAGTGGAGTAACTTTACCCCAAGGGAGAGGTGAACTGCCCATGTCAGGCGAGTGCAGGAATGCAGGATGGTTACTCGTGGCTTGGCCTTTTCATTGTCCGTTGAGGGTTTCAGCCATGACTGGTTTGCTGCACGTCAGATGTAGCACCATTTGTTCGGTTTCCAAATGCCTAAAACGAAATGACCAGTCGGCATTATCCAGTGCGTGCGTACCTTAGCACTGAATGGATCTCCCACAACAGGCCAGAGGGTCATTCGCAATACCAACCTGCTGGCTGACTACAACGAGTGGTATCGTACCGACTTGGTAATCTAATCCAAGCGATGAATGTGGTTACAGCACGCGGCTAGATATCCCGCTCTTGGCCTCGCCGCCGTTGCAGCTACCCATATATTCCAAGATGAGTTGAGACCACACAGTTCTCATGGCATCAAAATGCATTGCTCGCTTGACGATGGCGGCGCGCAGCTAAGGTATGACTTGGACTGGCCAGATACAAGCAAACAGGATGGCCCCCATCACCAGAGTTTAGTTAGTAGTCCGGCCGCCCGAAGCCGGGAAGGACGCACTGCATACCGTCACACTGGGCGGAGGACCACATACTGTCGCCTTGCTCGGTTGATTTACCGACCCGTGTATGGCTTGTATGCGGTACCCGACGGTGAGTGGACTATTTGGGGGCAATGCTAGCGATGATGTGCATGAATACCCAGCGACAACACAAGTGATGCGAGCAGATTCGGTAATTCCGAGGTAAGACTATCCTTTAACACATCAGCCTTCGCGATGCTCACATTCTCACAGCAATTACCAAATCCGAATGGACCTTGGATCCTTCCATATCTACATATGCACACATTGCATTCTGCTTCAGTGTGGTATTAACAGCGAAGGATCCTGTTTTGAATATATACTATCAATATTAAGTAATCTCGACCAGGCCATTACACGAGCCAAATAAACCCCAATCAGTGGCTCTCTTCTCCCATCAATTTGGTACCATCTTTTATTTCATGAAACCCGTCTCACCATCTCCAGTGGTGTCGGTCATCGGGTTAAGGCGGTCCAACAAGCCTGGTTTTTTGGCCTCACCCATTTCATCACGAGCCATCATTTTTTCCGTGCGGCCCTGCTCTCCAACCCGGTTGGTATCAAACGCACCCGGCTTTCGCTTATCATACGTCTCCGCCTCGTAGCCCGAGTCCGAACGGGCATGGCGGGATTTACCAGTCATGCCGGAAGAGCCAGTCATGCCGGGAGTGCCAGTCATGCCGGAAGTACCGGTCATGCCACCCACAGCGCCGGTGTTGCGACCTGTCATGCCACCAGTTGTACCAGTGTTGGTTGTATCACGACCACTCCTCATGGCCATTGCGGCGGCGGACGCGGCAGCGCCACTAGTAGTGCCGGTGGTGCTACTGCCGCGGGTGCTTGATGCGGAAGATAGGGGCTCATCGACCATAGCACCGCGACCCGTAGAAGACGCAGTGTTACCCCCAGTGGCACCCATCATAGACGAAGATGTGGCACCAGTCGTACCCATCATTGAAGATGTACCGCCAGTGCGGTTGTCGGTGGTAGACGACATAGTGTTGCCGCGGCTGGAGTGCTTAGCGTGGTGACCCTCCCGGCCACCCTCCTCGTTGAAGTCGCCGTGGAAAGTGTGTCCCGTGACGGGGTCCTTGTTTGAATCGTGGCTGCGTCTGAGAGCCTCCGCCACACCGCCGACATCTTCGGGCTGGCCCTCAAAATTGTCGTAGCGCTCGTCGCGGCCGTGAAGGAGGCCTCCTTGCTTCTGCCACTCTGACATGTTGACGGCGGGAAGCGTGGTTGTCTGGTGGTGCTGCGCCTTGTTGTGATGCGTCTCGTGTACGGGCACGGTGGTATGGACGACATGGGGCTCAATGGTCTCCTTGTGGACTACGGGCTGGATAGTCTCATGAAGATGGCTGCCAAGTATCATGTTAGTGATGTTCTCATGGAACGAGACTCTATATGACCAAGGCTATCACGTACTGGTGCACATGCTCGCCCTCGACAACAGGGGCATGGGCCTTGGTGCGAGTGGTGTCATGGATGACCCGCTCATCGTGAAAACCCTCAGTCTCAGCCGCCAGCCGGCGTCGGGTCTCCTCGTTGTTGCGGTGGTCAAACTCTCGATGCTCTACGCCACCGAGTTTGTGATGGTGCTGCTCAGGCAGGACTTCTTGGGCCTGAACAGGCTGTACCGTTTGGTGGTCTGAGGCATCCATGGTCAGTAAATGCAGTCCATGGTCTATACACACACCCGGTTTTCGGTCTCCCTGGACGGCGGGGGAAGAATATATGGGAACTTACAGTGGTCTTGGTGGACCTCACGGTCAATGGCAGTGTTGATGTTCTCATGCTGCTGAGGCCTGACCGTCTCATGCTCAACTGCTGGGGCAGTGGCGGAGTGGACAGTGGTGTCGTGGTGACCCGACTTCGAGGTGAAGTCGCGGATCGCTTGCTTAGCCTTCTCCATTATTGCGGTATTGTTCGGGTTTAGAAAAGATGATAACTGGGTATGAGGTATCGAGGTCTGGTCTTTAGTGACAAAGACGATGGTTGGAGTATGTTATATGTCGTTGTGAATGAGTCAGGGGGTAGAACTGTCCTCTCCTCAAGATTTGGACATACTTTATATCTATTGACAGCAGTTTGACGTATCCCTTCCGTAGAGCTCGGACAAGTTGGGACGTCATCTTCCTCCATCATAGCGCTGGTTCTACTACTACCAAACTAACCATCGACTGACGCAAACACTCTGATAACGATGACAGATGGAAGTCAGTGAGTTTCTGTCTGAGCGAGCGATGCTAGACAAGGTGATCTTCCATCTCAAGCCGGTGCCAGTAGCCCATCTCGAGCACCCCGATAACGCCAGAATACCGGAAGTCGATGCCCACTGCCGCCCGATCGATGGCCAGGGACCGTTACATAGTCCGTGGCTCCAGCACTACCGTCAGCCACACAACGTCCAGCTCAGGGGGAAATGGATCTTGCCTTGTGAGCTGCCAAGAGAGCTTGGTATACCAGTTCAATGGCTATTCGTTCCAGCTAATCCGTCAACCCACTTGAGGTCTCTTAGGTTCATGCGGTTGAGAAGAGGGGAGATGGATCTGCGCTCAGGATTTGGCGCTATTGCAAGTGATGATACCATCAGTAAAGATGGCATCTAGGATGAGTGGGCCACTGCTCCCTCGGCTTCTTTGGAAATATTCCCCATGGAACATGAAGATGGGCATGATGGGTTTCACACAAATGACGGGTATACGTGTGGATGTCAACAGCGCGGCAGTTCTCAACTCTCTGACATCTCAATGGATACCAAGTGCTTGAGGCAACTTGGGGTCTTTCTCATGCACTACTAGTACGTCAACAAATAGACATGGATTTCTTATCACGTTGCTGCAGATGCGGACCAGGAGCTATTGCCATTCCCGCACAGGGGGCGTCTTTTGCCGGGAGATTATGTGCCCTAGACGTGGTTGATCAGCTCTTTGGTGAACCACAGAGGTTATGACCGTTTGATATCTGGTAGCTCCCCTCTACGGCTAGCCATGGCGTCGGACTAACGACATACTACGTAGAATTACTGTCCAGTAGAAAGTCAACAATGCCCTTTCTCGTCATGGGAGAATGAAGATTGTCTGGGCCCGCCCCCACACGGGTCAGCGGCGCTACTAGACGTTAAAGCTAATATGCTGGAGATCTGCCAATATATGATTCTTGGATGACGCAGAAAGTTAGGCAAGCTGGGGGCGACGGACTGAACCTTCCTACAGAGCCCTTGAGCTCACAACACATCATGGGGACAAAATCATCATAGCTCGTCTGCCATCTCAACCTATGGACATGTACGGGGAATGGGATCATGGGCAGGGACTTCCATCACATCCGCGTGCCTCACTCTCTTGGTAATGCTGACAATGCCACCTTCCCAACTTACAGCTTTGGGCGAGATCAACAAGTAGACAGTCTCCCAATCTACATGCAGGCCATACTATATCTTACTGAGTGGCCCACATATAGCATTGAATATACACGTTGCCGCCACATTTGTTCTTAACTACAGACTAACATGAAGCCACCGGGAGAAGCCATGAAGAAATTCATATCTGAACACTTCGGAAGCCTGAGGCGAAAGAATCGTGATCGCGAATCCAAGGCACCAACCCTTGCAGAGGCGAACCCCTTCACAATACCCAGGAGTGTCTCCTACAGGAAAGCCAACCCGCGCCTCCCCGAACCGCGCAAAGTCGCCTCTCTCGGGTCAGTCCGTAGGCCGTCTAGGTATAATGACTATCGCCATCAGTCGGTAGACATCTCGCAGCCGCAGGAGGTAGGCCGGCCCCTCGCGAAGAGCAGCAGCAGGGAAAACCCGCCTTGGGCCATCGCCGCCGGCCCGAAACTGAAGCAGAAGGTGTCCCATTCACCAAGCGGGTCACGACACCACCGACGCGTCTCTGAACAGCATCCTGCGCTTAGGCAGGGTGGCGCAAACCTGACTGAGCGGGATCGCCAAACCCTAAAGATATCCCCTCCCATACCACTTCGTCCTGAGGAAACAGGCTTGAAGCCTCGTCAGGAGGAGACAAATACTGGCGGGTATGGTCAGACCCTCGACACTGCTAAGTTCAGAGAAATACCTGATGGCCAACAACCAAGTCGGGGTCCGGTTGAAGAGGCCGGCGACGGAAGGGAGGCAGCGCAGTTGTCTACTGAGTACAATAGTGAGATTGCAGACGAGGTAGGAGACATTTCACGGGCTGTGGAACGCGAGTTAGACCTGACGAATACTGTGGACTGCGATCGGATAACTAAACACCTACCAGGCAAGTAATACAACAAAAATGATGTATTGGTTTATGCTAACATGTCTGCTCCAGCCGTTACGCATGAACATGTTTGGCCACAAGTGCGTGAGGTCCGCGAGGAACGCATACAGCGCGACATCCACAACTACGACATCTACCCGCAAATCCAGCCCATCTACGACCTCGAGATCCTGCCCGCGCGCCACTTCATCGAAGACGCCGACGGCAACCGGGTCGAGGTCGCGGAGAAAGACCTCCCCTGCTGCACGGGCGGCAATCAGCGCTGGCGCATCGGCCTGGAGGAACTGAAGAACAGGACCACGCCCTTTTCAGCCCCCTTTATGGCGCCCCCGCCACAGAGCCCCCAGAGGAGAACGGAAATTATCGCGAAGAAGGAGCAGGAGACGGGCGCTGAGGTCCTGCCGACGGACTTCATGTACCGCGTCGGATCCATAGGCCGCAGCTATTCTCCGGCGCAGGGTATGTCTCCCGTCCAGGGAGAGACGTTTCGTCGGGGCTATCGCTCCGCTTACGACGATGGTAAGGGTTTGCAGAACATCCCAAGGATAATGCGGCAGGGCAGGGAGTCGTTGATGCCTGACAACCAGATGGACGAAAATGTGGCCACGAGTGGAACAAGGGCGTTTGCATAGATCCGAGGAGTAGGATTGTCCCGTAGCACGGCGCTGGGCATGCGTTCAATCGATTGAATTCAACCAACCTGTATCTCATTGCTCTTGACACAAGACCATGCCACGACGAAGCTCATGTTGACAGTATCAATGTCAACAAACTGGGCTTTGTGGAGTATCGTGTAATCCGCCCTCGAATGAGTGTTGGAGGGGAAACCAGATGGAAGAGACGTGAATAGCGGGATTTCAAGAAGAGGAAGAGGAAGCGCAAACTCCTACCAACCCAGTAGTTGGCAGCATCGACGGAACGGACCTCTGGATCTTGCGCTCCCAACCTTAACTTTCCTCCTTTGAAGTTCAAGTTCGTTGTAAGTTCGATGGAGGAACACATATCTGCATAACATGCACATAACGGTTATGTTGCCAAAGGGACGGCTCAATTTAGGTGGTGCTACAAGTCATGATCACAACAAAACTCCATACCTTCGCTGGGCAACGCAGGATCGCCACATCAAAGGTTGAAGTATTGAGTGTATCCCCCGCACAGCCACATGCATGTTTGTTTTCGCTTCGGACGGTTGGGGTTGAGATTGAGGAGCCGCGCAATCGCATCCTGTGAGGTGAGATGACGATGATGATTTGGACCCATCGCTGCCTACATGCTACTGACCACCTGCGTCTATACCAGTGCCACCACGCATGTCTTCCTCTAAATATAGAGAAGAAGCGCTTTGGTGGACTCTCCGTGCCTCCCCGTCGCGAATGCCACAAGACCCAGCATACTTTGGGCGGGCATTTCGGGCTTGTTGGCGCATGCCAGGTCAGCCAAGCAAGTGTCTTCCCAACCCTGTTGCCCTGACTGAACTGGAGACCAGGCATTGACAGAAAACTGGATTTTCTTGCTTACTCGGGAATCACGAGATATCGTTCAGGCCAGCTGGGGCCGTTGACGGGCAACGACCGAGGCTGGAATCATCCAGCAACGCCAGTTCAACTTCAGCGTGAAGATTCCCAAGCCATCGGCCTCCATACGTACCTTTTCTTGAAGGACGGGAAACCTATACGCAAATAAGACCATGAATCGTCGTAGGACGGTATAGGGCTGCGGCTCGCCCTTCCAAAGATGATTTGCCAGCCTGAAGGAGATAAGCTCGGGACTATGGCCAGCATCCATCTTCCACTGTGACTTACCCCGGAATTCTTTTGGGTTGCAGATACGACATGCTGCTTTGAGTCCTACTTCTTGCGTCGACCGAAAGCTGCAGGCCAAATGCTGAGAGGGCAATCTGAGACATAATCTTCGCCGCTCCAACGGCTCTCCGTCAACGCCAAGAGACAGAGGCTCTTGGACGGATGTCTCACACATAGAAAATTTGTTCATTGACCCCGGACCATGGGAACACTATGCAGCTCTGAAAGGGCTCGGACATTGGTGTGCAACCTAACATTTCCATCACGTTTCCTACAGGCTGCCGCCCTCTGGGCTTCCCTCTGGGGACAAAGTATCCTTGTGTGTCGCTTGAGTATTCGTGTGTCTGCTCTCCTGATAAGGTTCTTCACTGAAAACAAATGATGTCGCTCCAGAATCCCTTCGAGCTCCATACTAGACGGATGTTTACTACAAACTGATTCATCTATAAGTCTCTCATGGAATCTCGCTCTAAGGTCAAGTCTATCTATCTTCCAACATCAAACCAATCCATCCTTTCCACTTCTCATATTAGAAGTGATCACCTCTCACCTCCTTAATATTAACTAGACATACCGATATACCACTCTCTCCGCCAAAATGAAGTCCGCCGCCGTCGCCATGGTAGTTGCCGCTGCAGTAGTTTCTGCTGATTCCCCTGCCAACTACTCTGACTACAGCGCCTACACTTCAGGAGTTTACACAGGTGACAACGTAAGTCTCTCAGCAGCGACTTACATTCCACCCTGATCTCCACCTATTGTCGTCCATATTATCTCAAGCTTTTCTGACGACGAGAACCCAAGCAGTGTGTCTTCAGCAAGGCCGACGGAACCGCATACACCCTGCCTTCGGACAAGTGCACCCAGACCGAGGCCTTGGCCACCATCTTGGACAGCACCACCGGCAACGCCGCCGGCACCGTCACATCCGACGAGGGGGCCAAGCCCACCGGGTCGGGCCCGGGCGCCTACACCTTCAGCGGGTCGTCCTTCACGCCCGGCGGCACCTACGTCCTGACGGGGGCCTCCTGGACGACGACCTTCACGGGGACGTCGGGCAACGGCCCGTGGGCCACGGGCGCCGCCGAATCCGACTGCAGCACCACCACCGCCACGAACAAGGGAGGACAAGGGCCCGCGCCCACCGGCGCCTGGTCCTCGGGCGGGTCCTGGGACGCGGCCTCTTCCTACGGCTGGGCCACCGTCTCCGGCAGCCAGCCCTCGGGCGCGGCGGCGTACAACGGCACCTGGGGCTCGAGCACCGCGGCGGCCACCCCCAACTCGCCCTCGGGTACCGGCGTGGCCGGCCCTAACTCGATCCCGTTGAACGGCGCTTCTGGCCCCCTGGCTGCCACCGGCATGTTGGCTGCGGTTGGCATGTTTGCCCTCGTCGCTCTCTAGACGCCAAACCTCATTGTTCAAGAGAGGAACTGGAGAGAAAGAAAGCGAGAGGAAGAGAGATATACGAAAAAGAAAGGAAGCTTCTGGGTTCCCCCTTTCTGGGGACTATCAGTTCGCTTTCATTCTATTACGACATCATATCACGACCAACTGCCTCTTCCAACAATTGCATGGTGTCCTTGTAGCCCGTGCACTTTTGTTGGAAGACGCATTAATGACCCTTTTCCTTATTTAATGTCACTCATGACCATTTTCCTATTTCTCTCCTTTGTCTTCTTTTCCTTACAGTCACTGCACTTCTGGGCTCGCTCTCGAGCTGCTTGGTTTCATTTCCTTTATCTTATCTCTGGCCGGGGCCATTCATTATATCGTCCGTTGGTGGTAGCATAGCCAGCCCAAAACAGATTGATGCATAATTAGTAGGGAATTTGGGTGGGAGAGTGTAGGGGGCCTTCGATTCTGTGTATATCACATTATGTATATTTTTCCACATTCACACATTCGTTAGCCATTCCTATATAGCTTAGGTAGAACAAAGAGGAGAAAAAGTATTTGATTTTATACTATGATAATGCACTTTCATGTGGTCAAGTCTAATGAATATTTAGGACTCTTAGTGAAAGCGTCACACATATTCGAGCACAAGAATCGTCAATTCATTTATACTAGATCGAGAATGGGATGTGACATTCTCAGGACAAGTTCGGTAACTCCTTCCTGAGTCATTGTGCCTGAATCCTGGAGAACCTAGTTTAGGATGCCAGGAACAGAGATTAAGTTCGGTGGGCGGAATCTTGTACACTGATGAGCTGCACAATTCAGGGGTGTTCCCAGGGACGCCCAGTCAACAAACGGTTACCAGGGGACACTACGTCACACTATTACACACATGTTCAGCTCCATGAAAGCGTGATGGACTGGGCGGCTGGCAACCATAAACTCCGACCGAACCATGTGTTGCTTCCTTCATATGGCATATCATTGTAGGATCATGAATCTGCCTGTTGCAAAGCGCTCGATATATATTATATGTGTCTTATATGCTATTGCTCCCCTGAGTGCGACGATATGTACATGCTTTGCCGCTGGGAGTGATCAACCGACGTTATTTCAGCTCTCTTACTATACTGTATTCATGGCCCAAATCCCCAACGCATCTCTTTCTTTTGTCACATCTATATCATCCAATCGTTGGTGTAACATATGTGAACCGTTTAAACTCCGTGAAATTCAAAGTGACGCAACCTCATTTCTCCTTTTTCGCATTACCAACCTGGGTGAGGGTGTTTAGAGTAACACGGCCCCGGCAGCTATACCGCAAGCAGACCAAAGCAGGCTCCAGACCGCGGCACCGCCCCCGCTCACCCTGTTACCGGCGCCAGGCTGCTCCTTCTGTACCGTAACTGTCGCAGTGGCCGCGCTCAGCGTACAGCTGGCAGTGCCGCACTCGTAGCCGCCTGGACAGCATCCAGCCACGGGTCCGGCCTCACTAGGGCAGAGGAACCAGCCGTTGGCGCAAGTGGATGTGGTAGGCGGCGCTTCCGGGACGGCGGTGACGGGTAGTACGAGGGTCAAGCCGTTGGACGTAAGCGTGGTCTTCGCGATGGGAGGGCACGAGGTAGTGACACAGTCCCGTCCAGTGCGGCAGCAGCCCGAGCCGGCGGTGGCGAGGCAAGCATAGAAACCCGTGGGACAGTAGTCACTCGGCTCCGGCGCTGGTGTAGGCTCGTCCGTAGTCACAGGAGAAGCAGAGCCACTCGTGGGGCGGTAAGGCGGGAGACCACCTGTAGCGGTGGTGCTGGTTGGGGTAGACTCCTGGTTGGTGGTTGTCTGGGTGACGGTGCTCGTCTCGGGCTTCGGCGAGGATGGGCTGACAGTGACCACGACCGTTGTCACCACGGTCGTGGGGGACGGCGCCGCAATGATGGTGGACGAAGTCGTCGTCATGGTGATAACGGAGACGGAGCTGGCGACGCAGCCGATCTGCGCACACATGTAGCCTGGTATGCAGCATCCACCACCTACGTCAGCCGCACACGGTGTACTTCCGCTCCCGCAGGCCCCGACGTTGCCGCCACAGTTCACTCCGTTCGGGCAGCATCCCACATTCCCCGCATTTGGGGCATTATCAACCTTGAAGCATCTCTCGCCGGTAGCGCAGCAGTAATTCGGCTGCCCGATCGTGTCGCAGCTCTTCGTATTGGGCGGGCAAGCAAACGCGCGGCCCTGCAGACGAGCCAGAGCGTCTCGCCTCCGCCGGAACAGCGCTAATGCGAGGTTCGAATCGTCCAAGGTCTCGCCGTTATAGTGTATCCCAAATGGCGGTCGGTACGGCAAGGTTGCTGAAGAGTTGGCGGCTAAGAGCAGCTCCTCTTGGGGGTCGAGGACCTGACGCGCTTCGACGGGCGACTGGGCGGGTTCTAATTCGGGGGCAGCGAAGCGCTGGTAATGCGGCATGAACTTCTCGCCCTCGTCGAGTGACATCTTCTTGACAGCGGTGGGCAGTAGTTGCTGCGCGTGGAGCTGGGTTGCGACCAGCATGAGCAGCGACGTGGGCAGCCCCACGAGAGCTTGCTGGGGCAACACCATCGTGAGTAGTGAATTGACGAAGTCGTGGAAGAAGTATGAAGATCTGTTTTCCGAAGGCGGCGATGATGTTCGTCGTGCCAGAATTTGTATGGCGTTGCGACCAAGCGCAATCGTGTTTTGACCTGGTCCGGTGGGTTGCTACGGTGGTGGTCTGGTGGTGTGCTATTGTCCGATGTAAGACAGTCCAACCAACAACGTTATTTCAGGTGCGATTGTACGATTCGGTTTCGGTCCAATGTTATTTTTGTGTGACAGGAACAATCTGATTGCATATTGGCAAAAGCTGTAAGGTACATGTAGCACCCCTTACGCGTACGGAGTCTGGGCAGGCGGTGACTGATGACTGGCAGGTGAAGCTGAGAAAGTGAGTGGCTGGGAGGGAGCTTGGTGAAGTCAGTGTTGAGCTGTTCTGGTCCACCTCGGCCCAAAACCATCCCAAAATCCCAATGCCAGGCACCACCACCGCGTCGTCGGCTTTGGTACCCTAAGCTCACCGTTCTTGAAGTTAATGCAAGAAGGAGGGCTATTGGGAGTATTGCGTGTGGCCAACGGTGAATGGCTGATACAGTTTCAAGTACAACCCAAGCACCGAAGTTTGCATGTTTGTATCTGTTTCTCAAGAGATGAGCTATCATACGCACACGGCAGCACATTGTCAATTGCTTGTCCAGGGCGGTCCCTGCATGCTAAACCCATCTGTCGGGCCAAATGCCCCCTGCAAAAACCCCCACTGACGCTAAAGGCCCCGACCCCCTCATTAATATCCACAGTGGCATTGTTCTCGATCAGTCGATCGACTACGCGTGATGGATTGCCATATGTAGATAACACCTTCTACCACGTATATGAGATTTCAACCCCCTTGAGCTACTCGGACTAAGATAACGGACAGAGCATTGCGTATATCTTTATTTACCTTCCTCAGTGTAGATGTTGGTGATGATAGGAGTACATTGGGTCGTGACAACCATCTTTGGTGAATGATATAGTGGGTGCCATACGTGAAGGGTTAGGTATTGTGCTGCCAGTTGAGGTTCTGGTATGGCAATGGAATCCCTTCATAGCTTTAAAAATCTCCTGACCTCCTTCTTGATGAATTCAGTATCTTGCTTGGACCCTACACCGCCGCCGGCAAAGTGTCCCCAAACCGTCTCGATGATTGCGAGCTCGCCGTTCTTCAGATGCTTCACTTCCTCTTCATTGTCCTCGGGTGGGAAATATTGATCAGTACGGCTTGGCATTATCAAACACCTGGCTTTGATATTGGACAACGTCTTCGCGAGATCGCCGCCATCTTCGGGGCGCAACATGGAGATATCGCCCTTCTGCCAGGTCCAGAGCATGGCCAGAAGATCATTGGCATCAGGCCCGGTAGTCCAGTTCGCTTCAAGATAGTCTTGGAGAGTGTCTGATCCAGCTTCTTTCCAGCACTCCTGCCGGAACCAGCCTTGGCTCAGAGCCCATGTGGCGTACACTCTCTTGAAAGCCTTTACGCCCTCGAGGGCTGGCTTTTCATAGCTTCCGCCGTGGAAGTCATGAGCTGTAATCAGCGCGTGCTTGGGGCCTTCCAGGAAGGACCAGTTGTGCCAGCTCGTTCTCGCACTGGTTGCGAGCCCGACAATATTCTCCACAAAGTCGGGGTACATGGTGGCGATATGGTAGGCTTGTTGTCCACCCATGGAGAAGCCTATGTAGGCAAATAGTTTGGATATTCCAAACTCTTCTTTACACAAGGCGTACTGTAGGTGGATGTTGTCCTCATAAGTGACCTTCGGGAATCTGGGGCCTGGACAGCATCGGGGTCAGTACTTATTTCAATTTCTCTTGTACCCGACTTTACAGACATGGGTTCATATCTCATGCACCACCACAAATCAAAATATATACACTCGTGTAATATAATCATCCAGGATAGGATTAGATGAGCACCAAGAGACACTTACCGTCAAAGGGTGCTGGCTGGTTTGATGGAGATGACGATTCGCCGCCGCCCATCAATCCCACGACAATGACAAAATACTTCTCCGGTGGGAAGGGCGGATCAGCGTTTCCGTTCTTGTTGCTGTACAGAAAAGATAGCGTGCCCTCAAGATCGCCCCCGAAACATGTCGGCATCAAGACAGCCGGGTTGGATGGGGAGCCGAAAGTCCAGTACGCCAGTTTGGCCGGGAACTCCTGCCCTGCTGGCTCGGACTTAGCTGATAGGGTCAACCCCTTGTGGAAATACTTGGTCTCAGGCATACTGTCTGTCGATATGTTGCTGTCTAGATAGAAGGGAAAAGGGGAAGAGGGGCTGCCGGGGCGGGGAAGTTGGAGATTATCACTTGTGTATTTATATAGCTGCATCATGGAACCTTGGCGGGGTTAAGTCAACCAACATATCAAATCGCCAACTCTGTTACAAATGAGAGATAAGACGCATTGGATGAGCCGACAAGCGGAGACCCCAAGGCAAAAGATACAAGATGGGTAATCCACCAACGGTATTTGCCGACAAAAGTTGCATACATCGATTGTATCAATAGCGAAACCTCGTGGAGGGTCTGCAACACATGTATGCAAGAGGCCAGTTGATATGTTTATGTTTGGAATAGTGTTGAGTGTATTAAGGTATGACTGCCCAAGTCACTACGTGTGCTAGAGTATCATGTTTTCTCTACAATGCAGGGCCATTGTGCAATCAGAAGAATTGGGATGCAATGAATATTGACCATCTTTGCTCAATCAGGGAAGGAGCCCTGGGAGATACACTCAGCCATGTACCTTCCAGGCGCGAACCTTCCTCGAGAAATGGAAAGAACAAGAAAACCAGATAACCACCCAGACAGTTTTCATATTTTCTAGGAGTGTGGGAAATATCCCAAGTCTCAGTTTGGAATGCGAGTTGCGCCCTACGACCAACCTCCGAGATTTTCAACGTAATTCTACAATACGGCGTTGGTATAAGTTCCTGATACTTATCATATTTTTCGATTCGACGGCAGGAGACACATTGTATTCACTACAAGCTGTATAGGATACTAAGAGCCGAGTGACAACAACGTCATGTTGTCACCTAACAGGGTCGGCCTTGACGCTTCTCAAAAGGATGAACTCCTTCGCACCGATAAATCTCTCAGGCAACGTTTTGGCGATGTCGATCCTATCAAAAACGACACATCTCCATCCAAGCTTGCGAGTGACGCCAAGAAGCACAAGAAATCTGTTACCTTTGCTCCATTTCGGGTCTCTCTTGGCAACCTTACCGGACCAAAGCCACAAGATGCTGCTAATCAGGTTCATAAAGGCTACACAGAGTTTGACAACAAGAAAGTACCTACTGACAGTTTTGCGCCGTACATGAGAGGCACGGTCAACAATACCACAAGCTACATGCAGGGACTCGTCAGAAACAGTGACAGCTATAATGGAGGCTGTATTAGGGATACTCCGAACAACATGGGCATTGGGCAACTATATCGCCAGGAGCGTGGCTATCTTCAGGACTACCATTCACCACAGCTACAGCGACCATACGCTGACCCACGCCAGTTCTATGACAGCCCTCATGAGTCTTACTCCACCCATCGTCCGCGCTCACCACCTTCTTCTCCTGAGAGTCCTGTGGTGACGGAGCTTGAGAAGCGATACGGTAACCTACGCCTGGCCCTGCACTCCAAGGTCATGAATGGGCTCGAGAATGTGGAAAAGGAGCTAAACGATGAAGTTGCAGCATCCATCAACGCCCTATTCGACCCTATCGCCCAGCTGGACCAACATTATCGTCGGGTTCTGCTACCTCTCTCCGACGGCGAGACACAGCTCAGCATCGTTTCTACCCAAGAGAACGAAGAAGATAGCCAGCGCTCCCAGAATGTTCAGATCAGCACGCTAGCCACGGACTTTGAGAAAGTGCTGGCCGACGGAAAAGCCGAGCTTTCGCGCCTGCGGCAGGACTAGGAAGAAGCCCAGGCCGAGATCGAGCTGATGGGCAAGGCGCTTCTGGAGAAACCGCCGGGCCGTGAGGATTCCGCTTCGTCCGCCGACGGGCGTCGCGGCAAGGATACCAATGGGATGAAATCTATACTCGACGATCTCCTCGGCGAGTTCAGTGATGACCTTGAGTGTACGAGTAACGAGGTACTTGAAGATATGAGAAAATACGAAAAGGTATGTGAACCCCGTGCCCGGACGGTCTGGTTCGCCTCGCGTAGGTCGTAGACAGGGGCAATATGCTGATTCAACTCCAGGAACTTCGTGAGAAATTGAACAAAGAGTTGGGAAAGATTACCGGCGCTTGGTTCTCTGGGACTCTGTGATTTTGGGTTTGGTGCTTGCGGTTGTGCTACTGCGGCGCCTCTCGGGAATGGAAGCGGTTGCTGATGACCGCACGTACGACGGATGTGATGCGCAGAACGAGTGAACGCTCTCTTGAGCAGGCGGATGGTGCGCTCAGGTCTTAGTTGTCGGTGTATTTTGCTCATCTTGGGGGAAGTGTCTGCCATTGATATCGGATAGTCTCAAAAGCTATCTGTCAGGCGACTAGTCGACTACTGGGTGGGATCTTATATGTCCAACATGGGGTGGTTCATATAGTGGGTGGTCATCTTGCTGATAGTACTATCGAGGAAACCAGGTAGGGCTTCCTCCAACGCATAACCACTATCCTAGCTCGTACAATAACCTGTTCCATTGTAATCTCGTCCGGTAATGCGCAGCAGTATGATGAGACCCGGGGGTAACTGATAGATAGTGAGCTAGGTGAGGAGCTGCATCGCCACCGATCTCACGTTGCGCATGAGGCTTTCTGCACGCAAGCGTCACGGGACGAAGTCCGATACTAGATAACCATGTGTCACCGAATATACCCTACTTCATGTCCGGAGTCAGCTCATGTTCTACCAAAATAAACCTCGACTGATATCGCAGTCGTTGTCAATATCGGTCTGAAGAGCAGAGACCAACAGGTAGGTTTAGGTATACAAGGTGCTTGTTATAGTTATGAGGATTGTAGTATTTCTATATTGTTGACTAATCTGCAAGAACCTCTCTCCTCTTTAACTCGGGCTTCTCGCTCTCTTGCTGAAAGTCGGAAAGTCTTGAAGCTTTATAAGTATTTTATCGCGGAGGGTGAAATAGCAAAAAGCACCCCCAGAACGCCTATTCGCTCCAAATAATGCAGACCCGTAGAGTATGCATCATGTTTTGCTTATTATACCCACCGCCGCTGGTGAGGATATTAAGAAAAAAAAGAGATCTACCGTCTTTTTTAACCCCCCTGCCCTCCCCCGCTTCATCTGATCTCCAGCTAGTTTGTATGTATATCAAGCAAAACGCCATGCAGCAGCCAACAGAAAGTAGCAGTCGGTCGGTCGGTAGAGGGAAGCAAGTAAGCAGGTGCTGAGGCGTCGCTTTAGATTTGCCCCGTGTTATGTTTCATTCTCCCCCACTTCGAACTCCGGTGGTGCAGAACCGACAGGCCTATACCATTGGTCGGGGGTTGACGACACTCGGCATCCGGACTTCTTGCCTCTTGGCCCTCCAATTGGATATACTTAAGCAATGTGAGGGGAACGTTTGCTTGCTTGCTTACGACCTCTGCTGCAACGCGGAACCAGACGTGAGAACCCGGGGAGGCGCACTCCTTTCGAAGAATGCGCCGCGAATCAGCGAGACATGTCGTTTTGCTCTCTCTTCAGCTCATAGGGCAGTTGTACAGAGATGGGCGCCCATGTCTGACGTACGCCCCGTTCGTCGCATGCGTTTTTACTGCTCCTCGGGCACCACGACGCCCCAAGGATGCTGCTCGTTTCCGTACATGATGTCCTTGAGCCAGCCCTTGACCTTGAGGGTGACCTCGCCTCCCTCACCAGCCTTGCCCATGGGGAAGGGGAGGTCTTGGCCGCGGTGGTGGATCAAAGAGATGGGCATGACGAAGTACTGCCAGTGTCACACGTCAGCAAATGGTCTCATGTAGGATGTGTGGTTCCAAATTTAGACAAGTTGGATGGGACGGATGGATGGGCCGGATGGATGGGCGGTGATCTCCATCTGAAGTCCGCCTTAGGACAAACATGCAAGTCGGAAGATATGGCTTTGGGGCAGGTAAGATAGGACGAAAAGAAATGAACCAGAAAAAGCTTACAGCAGTGCCAGAAGCGAAGCATTCGACCAATCTACCCTCGTTGCTTGCCTCCATAACTTCGTTAATCGTGTATTTCCGCTCAACCACCTCGACCTTGTCCGAGAGGCGCTCGCGGATGAGCTGCAAGGCACTGCGTCGGGTGACGCCGTCGAGAATCAGGCGGTCGTCTAGGGGCGCGGTGACGACCTGCGTCTTGCCGGACTCCTTGTCCTTCCAGACGACGAAGAAGTTGCTGGCGCCGGCCTCGGTGCAATAGCCCTGCTCGCCGTAGAGCCAGAGGATCTGGCCGAAGCCGCGCTCGCGCGCCTCTTGCGTCGCCAGCAGGGAGGGGCCGTAGTTGGCGCCGACCTTGGCGTAGCCGAAACCGCCGACCCAGGCGCGCACCATGTCGTCGGGCGAGGTGTGAAGGCGCATGCCGCCGACGGGGTTGTCCATGATGGGCATGTAGGTGGCGATGATGTAGAGCAGGGCCTCGTTGGGGGCCTGGACGCCCAGGGCGCTCTGGGTGCCGATCATGGTGGGCCGCAGGTAGATAAAAGTGCCGGGCCGCTCGCGGGGCAGCCACTTGGGGCCGTCGACGGCCATCAGGGCCAGGACCAGCTTCTCGAGCTCGGCGGGCTCAAAGGCCGGCAGCGAGATGCGCACCGACGACATAAGCATGCGGGCCGCGTTGCAGTCCGGGCGGAACAGGCGCAGCTTGCCGTCGAAGCCGCGGTATGCCTTCATGCCCTCGAAGCACTCGGTGGCGTAGTGCAGGCACGAGGCCGTGGGCATCAGGTTCAAGGGCCCGTAGGGCTTCAGCTCGGGCGTGCCCCAGCCCGACTTGGACTTCCAGGGCACGCAGACCATGTGATCGGTGCAGATGCTGTTGCCGTCGTCGCTGGTGACGCCCGGGGCGGGGATCTCGCGGGGCGACTTGGTGAAGGAGTAGGTCAGCTTGGAGGCGTCCAGCTTCGGCAGGGCCTTGGTGTGCACGCCGTTCGTGATGTTGGAGGTGCCATTGGCCGCGTCGGTCCCGCTGGTGCGGTGCTCGATGGCCGCATTTGTGAGGTTCACTTCTGACTCGCCCGCATGGGCGTTTGCAGCAACAGCCGAAGGTGACATGATGACGGCGAGGATGGGGGTCTTTTAGCAGTTGGAAGACAGAAAAAGACTGGAAGCCAATGTTGAGACAGAGACAACCCTTGGACAGCCCTGGTTGTTGAGGATCGGGACAAGAGAGGGAGAGTTTCCAGAGCAAGGATCAATTCCCCAAACTATAAGTTGTTGAGAGTGTGTTGTTGGAAATGGGTGGCTTGACCACGAGGCAGTTTTCGGTTTAATTACAGGGAACAAACCAGTATGGATTATAAACAACGTGCAACAACGGAGAAGAGAGAGAGCGTGACACGAACGGGCAGAAGCAGCAGCGCAATAAGTAGAAGTATAAATTTCCCTTTCCCACCCCGTTGGCCGCACCCCCTACATAGACTAGGAAGCCAATTCCTCTGAGTCATTGGTCAATCTTTGGTGCGTGGGCGTGGGCGTGGGCGCGGGCGCTGGATGCGGCGGCCCCGGCCCAAGCCAAGAATACTCCATTTCCAACAAGTCACCCGCAGGGCGTCGTCTGGCTGGCCCTCGTCTATCGCTCCCCACGATACGCAGTCAGTTCCAACAAAATCTTTGCAGGCACAGCAGGCACAGCAGACACAGCAGGCAATAATGGATCCTTCCCGTATCTAAACGCTGAAACAGAAGGCCAATGGCCGAATTGAATTGTGGCTCCGGATTCCTCGTCATGCAAATTCCTTATCTAGTAATATTGATCATGTGGGACACGTTCCGGGCATCAAGCTAACCAACTACATGTAAGAACGCCGAATAAACAAACGAGACTGCAGAGAATGAATAGAATAAATATGCCCTTATAGAGTGTGGTAATCTATTTGAGACCCGTCAAGTACAGCGTAGGTCAGAACATATACGACATAAATCCCCCAAACCCGGTGCTCGCTTGAGGGGGTTTTATGGAATATGTAAAGGTGACTCTTCGCTCGTCTCTCCAGGCTCGGTTGTTCACGGCCGTGGCCTGGGAGACCCGCAGCTCAGAAACGCGGAACGACCAGGCGTTGCTGCAGCAAGAGTGAGAGAGAACACATTCCATGGCAAAAGTCGGTCGTCGGTGTAAAGTGGAACTTCGCTATAAGGCGGAAGTCCTTGCCAGACCTTGGGGGCTCCACCGCCAAAACGGACGCACCGTTGAATCGAGCATGTAGTCAGCGTATCATTGCGTCACCATAGACGGCTACCCTCGCCGGTGCGATCCAAGTAGCCTGCAAGAGACCCCGAGTTATCATGCATCTCCCTCCTTCCAGAGGACGCGCAGGCAGCCGACGAGGAAGAGTCTATTATGTATATTGGTATAGGCAGAGTTACACTTTCTCTAAGCATATAGAGCAGACGGAACCACTTCATTGTTTCACCGCAATTCCATCATTGAGCCATTGGCCCATACACACCACCTTCTTAAGCCGCGAACCTGCCCACCGAACCTACTAGCTAAATGCATCGTGGAAGTTTTTCATGGCAAGCCGAGACGGGGTGGATCTTCAACTAGCAGCCAGCCGAGATGTTGTGGGCTTCTTATATGGCGGAATTTGGCCCCTTGCATAAGCCGAGAATATGCGGCTCTTTCCACCTAGCCCCAAAACAACCATGGGATGTAAAAGTCACGTTGGGATCCAGAAATCGCTTCTTCCTTATCACAAGGGGGTCGATTTCAGCTGATCATTGGCTTGACTTGGCTTCATGCACGTGCACCGTGGTTTGCCAAGGCACGTCGGTATTTTCGACAATGCCGCATTTGGCATCTACCGAAAGCCGATAGTTCGCATCGTTATCAGGCGGGTATCACGTCGACCGGATCTCGATGTGCCTTCCCCTTCTTTTTTCGCGCCTGTTAACTGTGTACGCTTGCGTAACCTCGTGGGGGCAGTGTTCCGTAGAAGGATTGTTGCGAATCGTTCAGTCTTTTTAACACAAGCCGGTGATGTGACTGCAAATCCATACCCAGCGTTAAGGTAAGAGTAGCTTTGGACACTTTACCTTGTAACATGCCTATAACTAGGCCTCGTGTTGTCGAAGAGCTGCCCGTCGAAAGGGATGTGCGCCTTGCCTTGCGTCCTACACAACTTGGCAGAACCCAAATCCAAGTGCTGATCATGATGAGAGCGGCTGCAGAGCCGAGTATCGCATCCAGTCGCCTTCAAAGCTGCATATTCGCCGAGGGAGACCTGCTAGGACCACCCCGAAGATGTGCAGCCGAATTCTTGAAGAGGCTTTGCCAAATGTACGCCTCACTCAGCAGAAGCTCGATATCCTTTTCCGTCCAGTCTTTCGTAGGCAGAGCCTGCAGAAACATCATAATCTCTTGGAAATCCATCTTTAGGAGTTTGGCCGACCACTTCACAAGGAAGGCGGCACAAACATACAGATGGAACTCGGAGAACCCCTGCTCCTCAGCCTGTTTCGAATTAGCAGTTACTCCAAGGAGAAAGATCGAGTGATTGTCTATACCAGATACGTATCCCACATGCGAATCGTGTTTTTGACACTGACTTCCCTCATAAGTAGACAGTTCATCCACCGGAAACTGAACTGGATGAACTCCACGTGCTCATTCTCCAGATGTTTCGCTAGGTCGCTATCGATCCGCGCAGTAAGATCCCTCAGCGCGGAAACCTGACGCTGAATGCCAGGCTGAGCAACAATGTAATGGTCCTGTATACCGTCAAGCAGTTTTGTCAAACACCAGAACGAGTCTGCCTCGACAGCATCAAGTACTGCCCTTGGCAGCTGTCCCGGATCCATGCCACTCTCGATGTTGCAGTCAGTGATGTAGCTGCCCAAGAAAACTTGCCAAAAAGGCGATACCAAATCGTTGATACCTTGTACATAGCCGCTTGCAGGGTGCCGAATAGCCCAAAGATATAAAATCCGTTCGAGGGACCGCTGGGTTGCTTCGTATCCATAGAGCTCGATGTGGGGGTTTGTCCGAGGCACATCGATGCTGATCTGATGCCATATGGACTCGTCTAAGCCCCTGGACCGACCCGCAGAGGCAGGGGCACTGCCGCCGCGCTCAAAGGCTTGCCGTACTCCATCCAAATATTCTTTTCTTTTTCTCTCCAACGTCGCCACCCGCCGCTCGCTGCTTGTCGGCAGGTAGCTGAGCAACAGTTGCCATGTCATGGCACGGACCTCTTCGGGCACCCCGCCCCATGCCAAGGCTCTGAGATCCGTGATGGGGATGGTTGTCGCCTGGAGTAGCTTCTTGAACTTGTTGATCTTAGTGACACGCGAGTTCATTACATCGACCTCCTTGGGGGTTGCGTTTGCTGGGATGGCTGGGTGATTGATTAGATGCAAAGCATTTGCCGGGTCTTGGAATAGACTGTTAGCACGCGAAGCCCGTGCGGAGCAACTGTAGGCCTACCTTTCAGAATGTCTTTATATTGCGGCCGGAGTATCTTCCCCTCGCTTTTCTTGGGCATCGGATATGCGCTTGACGGCCTCTCGATCGCTATGTCGGCACTATCGGAGTAGCGTCGGGAGTGACCAAACGCATCGTCCGTGGACGCATTGCCCTGCGCCGCGGCTTTGCGCCTTGACTTCCTCTTCATGTTTGAAATGCTGGGCAACCCGAAATCATCCCCATCGTCGTCATCGTAGCCTTCCATGTCCCCATCAGGATCATCCGGGTTCCAGTCCTGATTGGTGTTGGAGAGGAAACTGAAATATGTCTTGAGTGGGGGCGAGGACATGCCCGATGATTGTCTTCCGGGCGGCGGGGAAGATACGTCGCTGAGTCGGGGCTTCTGCGAGCTCGATGAGGGAGGCGTCTTCGGTCTCGAGGATGCGTTCGACAAACTCCTGATACTTGCAGTCAGCTAGACCATTCAACCTAGCTAGAGGAATAGAGCGACGGACAAGGAATCGAATTTGAGCATATCCGCATGCGAATATGCGGCGCCGATGACTTTATTGGGATCTCGGGTGCTGCTGACGTTCCTTTTCGGGGTGCCGTCCCGGGAGGGGCGCCAGAAAGGTGAAGCCGAACTGTGTGTCTAGTCAGCGCCTTGCTCACACAACCAATACGAAGAGAAGAGCTATGCATACTCGGATCTGTCTATAGTGGTGACGAAAGAGAAGATTAGTAATTGGAAATGCAAATCCCCCCTTGACGTCGAAATCGTGTTGCGCGCCGTGGGATATCGTAGGTCTCAACAACATACCGACTTGGACCATTTCCTACGTCATTCCACGATCGATCAGCAAACCAAAGAAGACCGAAGTTAGGAACCGAAGTGGAGGAGCGCAAGATTCTTACCTGCTGAGGAGGCGGCTTCTTGCCGCTGCCCGAAGAAGAGAACATATTTGGTCGAGTGTGTTGGGAGGGGAAAACAGTATCAAGTTACATGTTTGGTGTTGTAAGGTCTCTATTGGGGGTCCGAAAGTGTGTCCCTCCTCTCTCGCTCCCCATGTTGATACAAGTTCACCGATCGCCTGAGCAAAAGCCGGCCCACTTGCACCACGGGATGGATCAATGATGGAGCTTTGACGAGCTGCCCGCCACAATTCGAGTCTGTCCTTGGCGCTGCCGACCAATCATCTGACTGCTGTGCCTGGCCTACAATGGCACCTGGGCAGCTGGGCAGGCCTTGGATGTACTCAACATATCAGCTCCTATTATGCGCCAGAAAAGTGATCTGCTCCCGGGAAAAGTATCGCATGTCGCCGAGATTTAATCAGCACATGTGTCTTCTTGTATATGATATGCTATATAATATCTCCCCCTTTTCAACTTTATACGTTGTTGCCGTTGAACCGTGGTAGCAGACAGAGACAGCGTTGTCACAAAGCGAGCTGACCTGCACTTGGAGCCCCGCGTTGAACTTGCTTCGGGCTGCGTGCCTAAAGACTACAGGCATATATACACCTCTGGCACCTTCGCAAGAGCAGGATTTCCATGGAAATGCATAGTGTACTCGAGATCTTGAGTTTGCTGTTCTCCAAATGAATGGCCATCGCATGTCACCTAATCTAAGGATAGAAATTAAGCAAATGCATTTTATAATGCTCAGTGTCCACCAGGCGTGTTTCTAACAGTGCAGAATAAGTGGCTGATCCGCTGATTCAGAGCGCGCTGGCCAGTGAATCAATGAATGAATGGCCTGTGCCACAACCAGCATCCATCCGTCAAAGACCCCACTTGCCTAGCCTTCTTCACCTTCTGCTCTCTTAGCCTCTGGGTCTGGGGGGGATTATTGGCTTGACGCGCTACTGGAACCTCCTGCCTGCTCCAGCTCTGCCGATTCTTTTTTATCTGTACCGGCTTCGTCTGTCTGTGCCTGTTCCGTTTCCATCTCCATCCATCAACAACATCCAACATAGATGCGACATCCACAACGGTAGACCCTGCACCAGTGGTCTTTTATCCTCTGGACTTACTTTTCTTCGCGGGCGCTCTAAGGTCTTTGGGTTCGGATCGTTCTCGAGGCATCCCAACTTCTACGAGTCGCTTACTGGCTGTTGTTTACTCACGCCTTTCACTGCCTGATTTCGGTCTTTTTTATTTCCAGTTTCCTACAAAACACCTTGCCCATCATGACTGAACCCGAGAACATGGAGGACGATCTCTTCGCCGATCTGTGAGTACCTCCCTCGCCCTGTGTACCACTTCTACCGCGCATTCCGTGTGGTCGACCCAACACCTGCCTTCGCAACCCAATCGCAACACATGGATCGCGACTGACCGCAAACAGCTATGACGATAACGAAACCTCATCAGCACCTGCCCCGGCTAAGCAGGAGCAGCCAGTCGAACCCCCGGCCCCAGCTCCTGCGCAACCCGAAACTCATGTCGAAGACGAGCCCGCTTATGACCCCAATCAGAATGGCTACAACGATGATTACCAACAGCAGCCCGAGTACGATGATGACGACGACGACGATGTTGATTTTAACCTGGGCAACAACCCACCCAGGGATATGGATACTTCCACTCCCATGAGGGAGGAAGTCTCTACTCCGAACTACCATTCCACACGCGGTCCTAGTGCCAAAGAAGACGGGTAAGTTTATCGCTTTTCTCCAATTGCTGCTTTGATGTCATACCCCACGCTCCCGCCTCGTGATCTCCAAGAGAGATGCTTCTGCCAATGTGGCTTGGTCGGACGTACTCGGTGTAGGTATGCGTGGTTGCTGCTGCGCGGTTTGCGATTGCTGTAATGGCCAGGGCAACAGATGAGAAGCTTGCTTCAGGACCCTGGGGGCTCGAACCCAGATAAGATTGGGCAAGAAGGAGATGATCCCGGGCTTGTTGGCTTCAATGGGAGGCTTGTCACAGTTGGGTCACGAATCAGCCCATGTACCAACCTATCGCCGAGATCACGTCAGCCTGTCCACAATACCTAGTATCTATAACGATACGCCCTGAGAGACGGGAAGAGTTGAGATGCAGGCGGTACAAGCTTGGTCGACAGATTTACTACCTGAGAAGAGGCCACGATATGAACATCGTCATCGACTATAGTCAGTACAAGATCACAGACACTGCCTTCCATAGCCGTTCGTCAAGAGATAGGCTCATAAAGCTAGACGAGACTATGTCTCGCTCTCTTTGATGGCTTGTAACAAACAATGGCAGCGAATAGCGCTCGAGGCCATATGCTAGCTTCACGGTAGCGAAATCAGCAAAACAAAGAATTCCGACAACAATATGGCAACTCCGCTACATTATCTTCCTCCAAGGAATGTTTCTGTGTGTGGTGTGCTCTTCCGAACTCAATCCATATGGTTCGGCGACGACATCAACACATCCTGAAGATCGGCAAACTCTCAGCATCAGAGATACTCCCACAAAGTCCCAAGGCGGAGAGATCCTACACTATCCCGATGGACTTGTATTATTGGTCATCCCGTTCTCCTCGATCCTGGGGCCTGGATTCTCATAAGCGGCTGCTCGCATAGACGGAGACAAACCTAGCGCGATGCTTGGGTCCTCTAATCACATTTCGCAACCTCATTGGCACACATCCGAGACAGGCTTGCTTCGCATGTTTGCTCAAGTGACAACTGCGTAGCTGGAGTGCTGCCCGCCTATGTTTGATTGATCTCACATCACGCTGTAGCATCAGCACATCAGTTTGTGTTTAGGAGGCCGACTAACAATGTTTTTGCCACAGAAAAATGTTCATCGGCGGCTTGAACTGGGAGACTACAGACCGTAAGTTTATTCTAGACCCGTCGCATGAGTAGGCATTCACTAAACCATCTTTCAGAATCCCTTCGTGACTACTTCACCCAGTTTGGAGAGGTGACGGAATGCACCGTGATGAGAGACAGTGCTACCGGCAGATCGCGAGGCTTTGGATTCCTTACCTTCAAGGACCCCAAGACTGTCAACATTGTCATGGTCAAGGAGCACTTCTTAGATGGCAAAATTGTAAGTCGTTTTGGCTCTATCTATTGCTCCTAGAAAACACGCTAATCATGGCCTCAGATTGATCCCAAGCGAGCAATCCCGCGTGACGAGCAAGAGAAGACCAGCAAGATCTTTGTCGGCGGTGTGAGCCAGGACACGACAGAGTCCGAGTTCAAGGAATACTTTGCTCAGTTCGGTCGTGTTGTTGATGCCACCCTGATGATGGACAAAGACACTGGACGACCCCGTGGTTTTGGCTTCGTTACTTTCGAAAGCGAGGCCGGTGTGGACAACTGTCTCAGCGTCCCCTTGGAGATCCATGGAAAGCCCATCGAGGTGAAGAAGGCTCAGCCGCGCGGTAACATGCGCGAGGAAGAAGAGGCTTCGCGACGTGGCAAATTCAGAAAGGGTCCGGAGGAGCAAGCTAGTCCGCAAGCTCAGATGGCAGGTCAGATGTCTCAGGGGGCATGACGCCTCAGGTCATGGCGCAGTACATGCAGCGGATGCAGCAGTACATGACCATGATGCAGCAGCAAATGGCTATGAACAGGGGCATGGGCATGGGTATGATGCCTGGTGGTATGAATCCGGCCATGATGCAGCAGATGATGCAGATGCAAATGGCAAACCAGATGGCCCAGGGCGGTGGCGGTGCTGGTGGTGCCGCTGGCCAGGGTGGCCAGAACAACCCTATGGCCGGTATGAATCCAGCTATGATGCAGCAAATGCAACAACAAATGCAGAACCAGATGAATCAGGTCACTGCAGGCCAGGGTGGTGGAGAGCAACAGCAGCAGCAGCAGCAACAACAACAACAGGGATTCAACAACCAGCAACAGTTTGGTGGTCGTGGCGGCCGACGTGGTGGCCGTGGAGGTTACGGACAGGGCGGCTATGGGATGGGAGGCGGTGGCGGCGGCGGCGGCGGTGCACCCGCTGCTGTTGCTGCCGGCGGCGACCCGACGTCGTGGGAAGGTATGTACGACGATGTCCCGCAACCGAACTTCAACCAAGGTGGCCGAGGCGGCTTCCGTGGAAACAGGGGCGGCGGTCACCACAGCCCAGGACCTGCTGATCCTAACCACGCTCCGCCAGCAAATGCGCCCACTGGCCCCAAGAATGCAGGCCGGCCCGGCGCCAACTACCGCGGCGGTGGCCGAGGCAGCAACCGAGGATACCACCCCTACCAGCGTTAGAACCACTAGGTATAGGTGAAAGGCCAACCGGCGAAGACACAACGCCGAAGGACCCCTTATCTCGATCATGTATTCCTCGCATTCCCGTTTGCACTGCTCTTCCTGGGCGAGTCGTGCCAGCTCTGAGATGTTGCATTGCATCGCAGCAACTCCTCGAGCTTAGGCAAGATGTCTGTTCGAGACGACTATGGTGCAGACGCAACTCCAGGATCTCGACGCGACGGATTTATCCCCCCGCAGGATGAAGAGACACCACCTGCTTGTATTCTATTTTATTTTCCCCTTCTCGTTGATATTACGAACAGCGGCGCCGGATTTATTACTGAACAGTAGCGATATCGGCATTGGCCAAGTGTTGATGGTCAAAACAACAACGTCGTCATCCAACTGCGCGAACCACGGCGGAACTTCGACGAGGTTCATGCAGTTCACCCAATCCCCCACCCCCAACCCTTTACGCAGTGTTTCATGGATATGCACGCAGACTGCAAAAAATGGATTGTACATCGCCTTGACCTTAGTATGGATCCCAAAGGTGGATAGCCATCAATATAATTGCACCCTCAGGTCATCGTCGTCTTGCCATTGCTTCGTTGTGAAACGCCGCCATTTATTGCCTTGTAGCTTGTCCTGTCTCCTCCGCCTTACCACCATTAATCTCAATGAACGCTTCAATACTCTAATAAGCTTCCCATATTTATTCATGTGGCATGTGCTTCATCTTTCCTGACGCTCACTCATTCCCTTTCGCGGACCCCTTAGCCGCACCTCACCTCCTTTTAATCATAGACGAGATACGTACTTCACAGATTACAACCCTTTTTTTACCTCCTGAGAGCTATTTGTACAATACAAGCATCCAACCGAGTTCATTCATAGGCATATGGGGGGTACATAATGCCAACCCATATCCAGCCGAGGAGAAGCAGAGCGATGGCACCCACGACGCACCGCACGCCGTCGTCGAGCGACAGGGCTGGAATGCTGCAAAGGTAAGGCCAATTCCTTTCCTCTTCTTCTGACGGCGGTGATAGTGGCGGGTCTGGCGTGTGGGCGTAACCTTCTTCTATACGGAAGGGCGACCCACCGGCGCCATAAGATGGCCGCCGCTGGGTTGGATAGTAATGCCTGTGGTGACGAGGACCATATGCATCATCCTCCCTCTCGCTCTGGTGGCAGTGGCGTCATGATTAGTCAGTGCGGTTGCTTCTCTGCAAGTAGGGCTTACTGCTATGTCCATGTTGTTTGAGGTTGCGCTCTCCTCAGTAGGGGGGCCGGTGAAGGAGACAACGAGTAATGTAGAGGCAGAGAATTGGGGATCACTGCAATGGCAAGACCCCTACTGTTACTCTGTTTTCTGATAATAATAATATACCGATTCGCAGCTCTTTTTAGGGAAATAGCAAACAACTTCAACATGAGGCAATGCGGCTCTGAGACACAATTATCGGGTGGTGGTCTTCGCCCCCTGGACTTTCTTGGCTCGGACGTTGGCGAAACCCAATTTGGGCGGGACTCACCCATTGCTGGGAAATGGCTGCATCTGGATCTCCGTGAGTGCAGGTCGGTCAATCTATTTCATCATACAGCAGGGAAACCCCATCCAGAGATGGGTATGGTCACCACCGGTCAAGCACGTTTTTTTCTTTTGGCACGTCAAAACGAAGGGACGGGGTTTCCCTAGCTCGAGCTGGTTCGTATATCAAACCTCGGCGACGACAAACTCAAGCGCATAGCGACACCGGGCCAACCTGCCAGTAAGCTCACAAGAACGGCTTGTATAGTTCAAAGGAACTACTCCGGATCGCAAAGGTCATATTTTCCAATGCCAGGCCGATCTGCATCATGGATTTGGGACCCTTTGACTCGGGGATCACCCCGCTGGAGATCCCCTGTGCCGCCGGGGCTGCTTTCAGATTAACGGCATCCGCTCGCGGAGAATCCCGCTGGTATTTGCGACCAACATATCCAAGAGTAAGGAAGTCTGACAGCATTCCAAATAGAGTCCAAATAGTAGCTGGCATTTGCTGATCCAAGAAACTTCATGTGTCCCGACGCTGGAATTCGATTCAAATGTAGCTAGCTAGCACTTTGGATGCCATGCCTTTCATACCTACCCAACCATACCACTCTAGACCAAACACATATACTTCAATGGGCAGTTGAAGATCAAACGTTTCTTCTGGACCTGATAAGCTATCAAATTATGTTTTGGTTAAGTGAGAACCCCCGTTAACATATATAGGTGTTGATCTGATACTAGGGCTTACTCTGACGCCTTGTCGATGACATACCGATATCGCATCGGTCGCGCCAAGATTCTTCATCGAGATACGATATACGACGCATGCATAGAAGTGCCGGAGCAGGGGTTGTAGTGAGCACGAGTGAGAATTTAGTACTGCAGTCAAGAGACTAAGTTCGAACATCCATACCACTTTAATACGAATAACCCCCTCAGATCCCCATAACGGACATAGCTATGAAGTCCCGTACATCATTATAGCAGCTTGCAACCTACATCATATAACCCAGTCTCAGTCCTTCTCGGTCCTTCCGATAGTACCAACCCTCCTTAGTCCTACAAGGCTGATGATAAGTACGGTAGCTGTGCTCGCAAAGATAGTCCAGAATGCAGCGCGGTAGCCGTCCATCGTTGCCGTCTTTCCCTCGGCGTGGGAGTGTTCTGTGACTGACGCTGCAATTGCAGCGGTCACAGCGAGCCCGACAGCGTTGCCGAATTGCGCGACTTCGTTGAAGACGCCGCCGGCCAGCGACTGAATCTCAGCAGGGAAAGCATCGGATATGAGCAGATTGGAGACGCTGAAAAGAACTGCGAATGGTGGTCAGATAAGTTTCTCTCTACTTCCAGATTCTCGTTCCTTACCCCAAGGATTTACTGGGCAGAGAAACAATGCCCAAAACGGTCTGAACCAGTAGTTCTCGTGCTCGCCCACAGTGGCCATGAGAGCTGGCGAAATCAGGGTGATACAGGTAGAGACAACGACAAGCGTTATGACCTTCACTCGAGAGATGAGATAGACCAGGACAACGTTTACGGATGTACCCATGACGATCTGCGAGAAATATCTGATAGAGGACTGCAGAGCCGACAAGCCCTGGACTTCCTGGAAACTAAATTGGTAGGCGGTATCAGCGAAATGTTCCAGGGTTCGGAACAAGCACAGAAGAAAAAGAAGGAAAAAACAGCAAGACGTACTACAGTGTAGCAAAGTATTCAATGCCGTTCAGCGAAGACCAGCAAAAGAAGACGCATAGGCAAGCCGACGTGAAAGAGGCTTTGCGCCACAGCCTGTTGGGTATAAGTGCTGGCTTTCCGATCTGAACTTGGCGATGCATCCAGAACGGGAAAGCTGCAAGAAGAAGCATCGAAACAACGAGGAGGACTATTTGGACAGGTTTTCTTATGTTGCGCCAATCCGACGTGATCATGGCAAGCACATACACTGCAGTTTTTCAATTAGCCCCGTTCTTCACTGGCATACCAACTCCAAAAGAGGAGCTGGTGTGGGGGAATAAAGGGGGCATCTCTTCGTTACAAGGATTCCACTTACTCAAGAGCGCCAAAGCAACGCTGAGGATGATAACTCCTATCCAGTCGACATCTTCGCGAAGCCGGCGAACCCATGTCTTCTTGGACGGATGACGGACGTCGGGAAG
Organism: Apiospora kogelbergensis; assembly: GCF_038363985.1. NCBI lineage: Eukaryota > Fungi > Ascomycota > Sordariomycetes > Amphisphaeriales > Apiosporaceae > Apiospora > Apiospora kogelbergensis. The sequence goes on along the minus strand of NW_027117418.1, from coordinate 7,832,964 downwards.
GGACCAAACGGATATGACGGAGATGACGAAGTTGACCATGGCCATGATGTAGTAGGCCCAACGCCAACCGATGGTGTCGGTAAAGATGCCGCCGAGAACGAGGCCCAGAGCGTAACCCAACGGCTGCGCCATGCCGCTCATGGCAAATGCCGTGTTGCGCCAGTGGCCCTTGGGGAAGGTGTTGGTGATGAGACTGACGCTGGTCGGCAGGCACATGGCCATGGCGACGCCCAGGCAGGTCCGGAACATGATGACCTGGATGCCGGTGGTGGAGAGACCCAGAGCGACGGTAAAGACGACGAACAGGAAACTGCCCGCGACCCACACGCGCTTGGGGCCCAGGATGTCGGCGAAGGAACCGAAGACGTGCAGGAGACAGCCTGCTGCGAGCGCATAGACAGCGGCCGGCCAGAGCATCTGTTGACCCCCTTGGTGTCAGTGTTGCTTTCTCCAGTGAGTGAATACACCGAGACAGGAAGAAGGCTGCTTACCAGACCGCTGGGAAGGCCGACGTCCTTGGCGATACGCGGGAGTGCTGCGATGAGGATTCCCGAGCCCATCGTGTTGAGACCATTGATGCCGGCAAGAGTGGTGATGACGCCCACTCCCTTGGTCTTGGAGACCCGCATCTGCTGAAGAGGCGAACCATCCTGGCCTAAGGATACCGACTGCGCCTCTTCGTCAGAGGAAACTCCTTGGTGTTCTTTTTCACTGGCTTGTCCACTCGACTTCTCGGTTACAGCAGGAAACAACTCGTCTTTGGATATCGTTTTGTCCATCTTGTCGAAGTTGTACTGGAGCTTCCTGAAATGAAGAGTGCGAAAAGCTACGAAACCTGGACCGGAGCCAGTGGCTGCTATATTTCTAATACGTGCATGGGCTTCTTGGCCTGGGAGCGAGGAGAGAGACTTTCATCTACTTTACGGCACAGGCTGGTGCTGGATGAGCTGGATATTTCCCCCCCCCCTTGTTGGTCCTGCCACCTCCATGTTCGCTGTCGCACAGCACGAGCGCGAGGCAGACGAGGCGATGTTGCTAGCCGAGGAAGGAACGGGGGAGTCATTTCTCCTATGGGAAGGTGGGCAACGAGGGGCAAAGTCGAAACAATAGATTCATGCTGGGTCAACGACGGGCGCCAATGGGCGATGCGATCACTTTGGAAAGCGGCACGTATAGTTCTGGTTGGGGTTCCATATACTGGATAGAAGCATATTCTTGGTCACGTCGCTGTTCCTCCCTTTGGTGCTTTGGTATATGATAGGCAAGTATTGGATGCGAGTGTGCGGCGCTGTCTGGGCTTGGCTCAGCTAACGTTGTCCCGTAGCGCTTGTATACCGGGATCTTGGTAATCTCGGAGGATCTATAGAAAGTTGGAAGCATCCTGGTGATGTATGAAGCGTTACGGGACGAATGATGATAGTAATATGCATGCATACATGCGGGTGTGTAACCGCAGATAACAGGACACTGCAAATGCGGTGCTAAGTATACGCCCGCACTGCACCAAGACCGAATAGTGTGACATATCACGTCGCCCCGGTCAGGGAAGTGGGATGTTTCTCTTGGCATCTGTGCTTGGCTGAGGGTATGCTGATGCGAAGCAGGGAGAACAGGGATTCGAATAAGTGCATATGCAATGCGCAATCGGAACTCGTATCCTCGTGCTACGTATAGTATAGCCAAGCTGACTCATCTTTGATGACGGTTTCGCTTATGACTGCAGATGAAAGAGAATATTTAAACCCAACAGACCGGAAGCCCAACATGCATAAAGGCCAGGACACCATCACGGTCCATATTGGCGACTTGACTGTTTACCCCAACATCACTTGAACAAACCAGACAAATCACAGCCAAATACCAGCACAGCACCAAAGTCAAGATGGGATCGACCACCGGTACCGATAAGCTCATCCTGTATACCAACCACACATGCACTTGTACGTCGCCGCCCCCCCTTCGCATCACCCCCTGTCCCGGTTGTAGTAGTAATAATAGCCTGACGTGACCAGGGGCGAACCGCGCCAACGTTGCATTGGCCGAGCTGGGGATCCCCTTCGAGGAGAGAATCATCAACGTCGATGGGCCGCGGCCCCCGGCCTTCTTGGAGATCAACCCCCGAGCACTGGTGCCCGTGCTGATCTGGAACGACGAGGTCGTCATTGAATCGGCCATCGTCTGCCAGTTCCTCGTCGACGTGTACCCGTCACACCTGTGCCCGCCCCCCACCACTGCGGAGGGGGCCCTCCGCCGCGCCAGCATGTCCTTCTTCACCGACGCGTACTGGACCAAGTTCCACACCCTCCTGTTCAGGCTCTTCGAGTCCCCCACCCCGGCCGACGAGGAGAAGGTGGTCGGCGAGGCGGTGCAGGGATTGGTTCGGGAGGTCGAGCCGCTATTGGGGGACGCCGCCCCCTTCTTCGGGAAGAGCCAGCGGCTTACCCTTGCCGAGGTGAGTGAAAACCCCCAACCGCGCACACTACACCAGCCAGGGTGTTCGTCTTACGTACATACCTTAAAGTGTTGTTGGCTAAACCACGTACTTACTGACAGGTCATCACGGGCCCCTTCGTCATTCGGGCCGTCACGCTGTCCAAGCACGGCGTCTACCCCGTGAGCCTGAACCGCCAGATCGAGGAGAAGGCGCCCAACTTCCACAAGTGGGCGATCGCAGTTTCTAACCATCCCAGCATCACCGCCGTCTTTGACGAGCAGGTTCACGTCGCCCGCTCGCGCGCTAAGCGTGAGCGCATGAGGAAGGCTGCCGGCCTGGCCCAATAAGGTTCTTCGAACGGTGTTGCTGGGTGGCCAATCTGAATTGGGGACTTTCCCAAAACAGCTGTCTGCACCTCGGCATGGCTGGTTCCCTGTACCCGGGGGCGCGTGTGACACTTGGGATGCAGTACATACATTTGTGTGTAAGGGACCTTGAGGGAGGGTTAGTAGTTAAAGAGAGTTCAATTGATCGCTCATCCTTATATTGCCGCGTCTATGTGATTCGATAACGATGAAGTCCTGCTGCTACTAACAATTAACAATCTATGATATCCACGGCAGCGTTACATCCGTTACCCCCATCACCCTGCACCTTGCCTGCCTGCCTGCTTCCTTCACCGACCCATACGATATCCACTCACCCTTCCCTCGTTTTGTATCTATCTACTCGGCCACCTCGGGAAGTGGAATCTCGGGCTTCTTCCCCAGCCTATCCCGTATCTCCCTCTCCACGCGGGCCAGGTCCCCCTGATCTCGACCACCCCACACGATGTCCGCCATGTGTGAGCCCTCGCGACCTTCCCTGATGGTCGCCGTGGCGGTGACGACGATCGCACCGCTCTGGACCAGGGAATCCAACCGCTCGTAGATGTCGTCCACGTGGCACGCCTCGTACTCGAACGCAGCGAACTGGGCCAGGGGAAGCCCGCGCCGCTTCCAGAAGTGGCCCGACATGAAGCAGATGGGCATGGACCCCGTGAACCGCGCGTTGAGGTCTACGACGAACTGCCGGCCCCGTTTGTCGGTGACGATGTCGATGCCCGCCCAGCCCACGAAGCTCGCGGGCAGCTTCCGCGTCGTGTCCCGTAGCGTCTCCCGCACGTAGGCGTGTAGCCGGGACTGGGCGCTGTAGTCGATATGCCCGCCTACCCATTTTCCTCCCGCGGTGAGCGTCTGGATCGTCACGCCTAGGATCAGGGGGTTGGTACGGTCGTGTGTCGTTCCGGGCGCGCCCACGACGAAGTGCACCGCGAGGTCCTCGACCAGGTCCACGTAGTCCGACACGAGGACCTCGCCGACGCCTTGGCGCTGGTATCTCGCGAGCGCGGAGAGCGTGGCGTGCCTTTCCTCCTCGCTCCGCACCAGGTAGGTCCCGAAGCCACAGCCCGCCCGGCAGAGCTTGACTACAAAGGGGACGGTCCGGGTGTGGAACAGTGATGATGATGACGATGATGAAAGGTCTGCAGTTTGCAAATCCACAATGATGGAAGGTGGCGTGCGCATATTCGACGTCACAAGGTATTTCTTGGAGTTGATGTCGTAGGCCTCTTGCGGATCGATGAGGCAGTCTTGTTCTTTCATCCAGCCCTGGGGTCTCCAGAAGAGCAGCTTCTTTTTCCTCTCTCCAACTGTTGTCGTAGTCATGCCTCGAAGCTGCTCGGATACAAGGCCTTTGTTGAGATCTACCATCCGGGGTATGTGCCGCTGGTTTAGGGGCAACTGTGAAAGCGCTGCCCTCGCACCCTTGGCCGTGATGTTGGGCCCGAAGAAGAGGACCTCCATGTTGCCGAGCCCCCAAGCCCGCCGCAGCGGCTTGAGTCCCAAGATTACCTTTCTCAGACGGTCCTGCTCCGCTGGGTCATCGGAATAGGGCACTGGCTCCTCGTCTTCGGGCCAGACGAGCTCCCGTGGGAAACTTGCATGCAGATCCATGTGTCCAAAGACGCAGTACATAGTCACGATGAAAGACCCAGTGATGCCATTCTCGCGGTACAGGTCCGCCAGCGTCGTGTCCAAGTGGACAGTGGGTAGCTTCGGAATGATCATGGCGTGGTATGGCGATGGTTACACGTGGAATTAGAAGGTGTAGTGAATATTAAGGTCTATGGCAAGTATCTCCGCGTCGCTTTCAGTTAAGAATATGCTGTGAACTCTTTCCTCCTTGCGTTATGGAATCATGCCTCGCTGGAACCAACTGGATCCTCTTTACCAACCTGTGCCACCATGATGCTTTCGTGGTCATCCTGCCTGAGGCTGACATGACAGTACGTCAGTTCTCCTCACATGACCCGGACTCGCTTACATCACGTCAGATAGCGTGATAAATGTCGGTGAAGCCTCGAAGACAAGACCCAACGTCTCCGGTGTTTTACCTTAGGTCAACATTGGTTGGTGTTGTTGTTGCTGCTAGCTGGAGACGCCCGGTGCCCGAAATGAGAAGATGATGGATGTTCTCTAGCCGTTGACCGGTCCGTGAAATCCCAGCAGCGCGGTCCGATGCCTGGGTTCGCAAACTGTTGCCGCTCTTTCTACAGCATGGCTCAACCCCAACAAAGGACCGGCCCCTGATTGGGCCGCGTGTGCTGGGGTCGATTCATGGATTATAAGTTGGTTGCCTAATGCGGCGTGGGAACCGGGTTTACGATGGAGATCTACATGACCGGGGGGTTGGCTCAAGTAAAACGTATACACTCAGGGTCCATTTCCCATGTCATCCCACTCTCCGAATATCGTCTCAGGGTAGATAGATACTTATGTAAGGGTTTATCGAACGCCTCTCCCGAAAGGAACCGTGCAGGGCACACACACAGAGCCTTACTGATCACATCTCAGAATGGAGACCATGCGATTCGAATCATCTCTTATGCTAGTTCATACGTTGGTTCTAGTGTTAGCCCAACTATTGATACTACGTCGCTGGGCTCCATAGAAATATTGACAATCTAGTTGCTCGTATGTATCCTCTCGCAGACTGTTTCCCTAAGTTTGTGACCGGAGCATCTTGGGTGTGACTGGTAACTTGGTAGATACGGGGGCTATATGCATGTTGGGTCACGGTTCACAGGGGGTAACTTGCATATGCAATTAGGCCGAACTGCACGATAGGCGATCAGACTCGACGCGCAACCTGCGATTCGCTCCCGCTTACCGATGAACTCTTGCATAATATTGATCTACTTATCAGGCTGTTCGGCTTGGTCAAATAACTCCCATCAAGTGGTGTGGTTGATGATGATGGGCGGTGGTGGTATCATCGAGATAGGGGCCCCCTTTTCGTTGCCTCGAGGGTCGACATATCATGAAATTCAGCCCATAAAATGTAAAACTACCTCAATTGCATGCTGCGTTTGAGTTCTAATAATTCAGTGCATTTTTACAGTCGGAGCTGTTTCAAGTGTAATATTTGCCAACTTCACCAGTCTAGATAGAGGAAGGTCACAAACTGGGATGGTCCTGTTCTAGAGGCAAAATTGAGAAAACGCGCCTTACACGTAACCAGGAGTAGACTTGTTTGTATTAATTTCTGAAATCCAAATATGGTCCTTGGATCGGTTGAGATGCTGGCGTGTCAGGTCCGCTAGCATGTTAATAAACTGCTGGATGGACTGCAAAAAATACAACAGCAACAGGCGCGAACATAACCTCGCAAATCAGACTTGCGCATTTTACACTGAACTAAATAACCAAACAGCTGTGGGTACAACCTGAGGTTCGGGTCACACCTGGAGCAAGTCTATAGGATGCAGAAGAAGAAGGGAAGAAGACGAAATATAGAGACGAGAGCTCGACCGCCTTCCCCATGGCAGAGCCCTAGGACTCCTCTGCACCACCGCTCCCTAGAAGGCCAAGACAGACCTGAAGAAATGCCTGGGTCGCAATAGCGGTTATCATCCCAGTTCATTTCGTGGAAACCATAATACATAGTCACCAACCCCCCGAAAGGCGGCAACAGCCAGCACATACATTGCGAAGGACCTTGGGGCAGAAAATCTTCTTGTTGTTGGGATGTATGGGTATATGCAGGAAGCAAAGGTTAGGAAACATTTCTTGCCCAAAATCTGTCATGGTGATATTCACAGACCTTCGCCGCTTCCAGTTAAGCACACGCATAAACATCCAGCGAACACACACAGAGAGGAACAGGCAGATAATGACTTGGTTTAGGAAATATGAACAGGCCATATTCGCAATTGCTTTCACCTTAGCTTCAAAATCGTGGCAAATGTAGGATATGCCTCACAGGCTTGTACAGTTCTTTCCTGGGAACGTCGTTGTCTCGTCTCGTAAGATGCAGACCGGACAACGGGGCCGCGGGTCCCTCTATGGGCAACAACATGTTAGCGATATTCTTGATCCCTACTTAAGATGCTGAGATTATTACTGGCATAGTTTCGAGCCCACCTCTGAATCTGGGCTGAACTAGCTTCGAACTTTCCTTGGAGACTGCTATTATATTCGAGAGAACATTCGGGGGTGTTGTCACTCCTGGGTTCTTATGCTGGACAATTGGCCTGCCAAGGCTGCCAGCGAAGCATTCTAGTCTTTGAACAATGTTGGAATGTGATAAATTCGATGATGTTGAATGTGAAATGGCATCTGCAGCCCAGAGAGTAGATGTGGTAAATTTACATGCCGTCACACAAGATGCTCAGCAGACTAGTTCTTCGCAAACGGCCCCCTTGCCAGTTACTCGGATGATAGGTCGCCACTAAGGACAATATATAGCTCACACTACGCAATGCAATCATTTCCATTCTACTCTACGCGAATTGGCTCCAAGGGGATCATCATTCATCATTGTGTATTATATACATCGTCCGACCAAAACAATACAGGCAGGCTAAAGTAACTGAACAATCATCAATCTCTATACAACTTCGTGAAACCATCTGCCGGGGGCTGCAGCCAATTTCTCTCGTCGTACTTGGTGCCCTCGCCCTCTATCACGTGGAAGGTGTAGATGATGCGGCCCTTCTGACTCAGGTTCTTCTCGCTCTTGTGCAGCAGGTTGCCGTGTATCAACACCAGGTCGCCGGCCTTGACCTCGCCCATGACGTACTCGTCAGTCTCCTTGGCTCCGCCCTGGAGGCCCTCGCCATACTCCTCCGCGTTGGGGAATTGAGGACCCTGGTTGTCCGCGAACGTCGTGCCCTTGCCCTCAGCGTCTCGCACGAAGCGCTGCTTCACTGGCGCCCATCGGTGGCTGCCGGGTAGGAAGCTCAGACAGCCGTTCTCGGGCGTTGCGTCCTCGAGAGCATACCAGAAGCCCACGGCGCTTGGTGGGTCCGTGTAGAGGAAGGTGCTGTCCTGGTGCGGCGGCACGGCGCCGCCGATCTCGGGCTGCTTGCAGATGACCATGCTCTGCAGCACGCGGGGGTCCTTGAAGCCCAACGCGCGGGCGGCGGCGGCGGGGTGCGACTCTTTGCGGCCGGCCTCGACGGAGCCGCCCGTGGTACCAGCGCCCAGCAGGTCTGGGTTGTAGACGGGGTCCAGCAGGGCCGCGAAGGGTGGGGAGAGGGCGTGGAGGTAGTGGCCGATCTTGTTGATGGCGCGGGCCTTGGGCTTGGTGAGCTCGCCCGTCTCGGGGCTGAAGGCGTCCTCCTCGAAGAAGAAGCGGACCTTGTCGCCCGAGTCGAGGAAGTAGTCGTCGCCGACGTGGGCGCTCCGCTCGCCCGTGCTGAACTTGGTCATCGGGTGGTCGGCCAGCGAGAAGTCCTCGAGCAGCGTGTGCGTCTCGTCCAGCAGCGCCTTGACCGTCGTCGGCGGCAGGGCCCCCCGCACGATCACATAGCCGTCACGGTGGAAGGCCTCGATTTGTGACGGCTTCAGGCCGCCGTAGGGCCCGTGGGGGCTGTCCTCCACTGTGGTAGTTGGTGGTGGTGCCGTCATGGGGGTATCCGGGGGTGGTGCTTCTTGGGGAGGTCTGTCGGAAAAGCGCGAAACACCGCCGAAAAGGAGATCGTCTTGCATTGGTCCAGGGATATCTGAGGAAATGAGCGAAATCTGCACGCCGTATGGTATCAAGTGTTCGTCTGTTCACTTTCGGGTTCGGTTGCGCGCGGGGCAGGCGGTTAATGTCAAGTCGACTGCAAGACAAGGTCGTTTCTCCACTGAGGGGTACGTCTCTCGCCCCTTGTACTTTCCTGTCTGTACAACGTATGCGACATGCAGCAAACTGTGTTCGGATTGCCCCTTCCGCGCGTGGTGGCACAGTGCCAATCATGTGCCACATCACACTGCTTCCTAATACAACTTGCTTCATTTCGTTGTCGGTCAAGCCGTTTGATTCTGTTTCTATGTTCATTCAATATCTTAGACAGCCTATAGGAATTTTCCCATTACCGAACGACCGTAATTTCATCTTTAGCAGCACGAACGCCCGTCGCTCGTGCAAACCTTGACAGCAAGCATCATGGCGTCAACCGAAGAGGTCCTCGCTGGACCCCCAGCCCCTGAGATCTTGGACGACCGCATATGGGTCGATGGCTGTTGGGATTTCTTCCACCACGGCCACGCGGGTGCTATGCTGCAAGCCCGGCAGCTTGGCACCGAATTGTACGTTGGTGTCCACTCGGACGAGGACATCCTCGAGAACAAAGGACCCACGGTCATGACTTTGCAGGAACGGTAGGGCAGCTTCTCACTCACAACTCCCCGTCAATGCTGTTACTGATGACCCGTGATTTTTGTACTCTCAAGACTAGCCGCAGTCGATGCCTGTCGCTGGGTCACGAAGTCTGTTTCGCATGCGCCCTACGTCACCCAATTGGACTTCATCAGCCATTTCGGTTGCAAATATGTGGTCCATGGCGATGATATCACTTCGGACAGCAGCGGCGAAGACTGCTACCGGTTTGTGAAGACGGCTGGGCGATTCAAGGTTGTTAAGAGAACCCCGAGTATCTCTACCACCGACCTGGTAGGCCGGATGCTACTCTGCACCAGAACGCATTTCATCAAGTCATTGGAGAAGGTTCTTGCCGGAGACGAAGGTCACGGAACCGAATCCGAGAGAAAGGCCGAAGGCGATGCCATGTCCAAGCGCATTCAGCAGTACGCTACCGACGCATCGGGTAAGAACCCTGGCGCCGATGTCTGGTTCTGGTCCGCCTCTCAGGCCGCCAAAGCCGAGGCCGGGGAGGATGAGGAGGGATCCTTCCGTCAGTTCCTGAAAGGAACCGGGCCTCTGCCAGGACAGCGAGTGGTGTACGTTGACGGTGGCTTCGACTTGTTTTCTAGTGGACACATCGAGTTCCTCCGCCTCGTTGTGGAGGCTGAGGAGACCCTAGCCCGGAACCAGGGATGGTACGACCAACAAGCTGTTGATGAGCGCAAAGGCAAAGGCGCCGACTATGGCCCAGTGTTCTTGGTAGCAGGAGTTCACGATGACGAGGTCATTAACCAGTGGAAAGGGGTTAACTACCCCATCATGAACATATACGAGCGGAGCTTATGTGTCTTACAATGCCGGGTATGTTTAATAGCTCTGTGTGATAAAGCCGTTGTATTGCTAACCTATGGACCTCAGCATGTCAATGCGGTCATTTATGGTGCTCCTTTTGCGCCTACCAAGGCCTACCTTACCACATCCCCATGGGGGACACCCGATGCTGTTTACCATGGACCAACATCCTTCATGCCCTTATCATATGACCCCTACGAAGCTCCCAAGCAGATGGGCATCTTCCAGGAGATCTCCCAGCATCTCTTCCAGGGTGTGAACGCAGGAACTATTGTTCAGCGCATCATGGAAAGTCGCGCCTTGTACGAAGAGCGACAGAGAAAGAAGGGCATGAAGGCCACGGTCGAGGATGCTGCAAGGCAACGGGAGATATTGGAGGAGGAGCAGCGACTCAAGGAAGAAAAGATGACTCAGTCATGAAAGTAGAGCACCATAGCAGTGGCAGTCGGAGGCCCCGACGATGATGTGAGGACCCTTCAACAGGATCACATGGCTGCAAGTATACATATTAGATCCGATCAGCCTTTCAACCAATAATAGAACAAAATACCCCGGAGGTTCTGCCTAGTCCCCCTTAACTATCCGTGCTGTTGGGTGCATTTACCGGCTTCTCCGTGGTTGGGACGCATACTTTAAAGGATGAAATTACGCAATCTGATTGAGCGAATCCACTTTGGAGCCTGAAGAACAAATCAGCTATTCTATTGGGCTTCACCATATGATCTTTATATTTAATTTTTTCCTCTCGAGATGGTCACATGTTCGAGTCGAATGACAGTTTATTACGCGGATTTCCGGAACCGTTCTGATTGAATCATTTTCTTTGTTCAATATATTAGAAAATAGTCCTTGCAGCTAGAGAACGGTGGTTCAACCAGCCCAGGAATTCCAGAGCTTCCAGGGATTCTAAGATCAACGTCAACTTGCAGCTAGCAGGCTAGGCAGGCTAGGCCAGCCCGAAAGCATGGGCTCGCAGGCGCTCAGTGCATTTCCCGAGTGCTACCTACCCTGGAAGGAGCTTGGGCCATGGCCTACACAGCTTGATGCAGATCAGCTCACCACAGATAGAGATGCAATTCACCGGCATTCACAGGATGCCTTCCGGACAGTAGGGCAATGCGCCGCCAGGGAACCGAGGACTCCGTGAAAAATACGAATCATTCATTCTTCTTAGCGAAATTTGCCTCGTTGGCTGCTGCGTTGTCATTGCCAATCAATTAATCCGACGCTGAAATCGTCAGAGCGCATCGGGCGACGACAAAGCTTGAAAGGGGCTCTTTGCCAGCTCTGCTTTGTTATGCACAAACGTTTGCCACCAGGGGTCCTCCTGTTTTAGTAAGAACGACCTACTAAGCAAGCATCGCGCCGGAACTCAGGGCTGTTGGTCTGTGCGCCTGGACGGGTGCAGTGGATTTGTTCTAGAAGACGTGAAGAAGTCCGGATCGAAGCTTGGAAGCGGCATTTGAAGGAGGGGAAGTGAGTTCGGAATGCAGAGCTGGCTGGCTGAAGGATGAAGTGATTGGCTTGCGAATACGTCAATACAGCAGCAAGTCGCTTCTGCCCCACCACCATCACGACACACTACGTTGTACACACGCAGATGCCCGCCGGTCGCCATCATTGGCGTCTGGATCTCCAAGGCTAGGTAGGGGCGTGTGGTGGTGGAAGGTTGATGGTGCCTGCTGCCTTTTGGCCTCGTTGGAAATACAGGAATTGAAGCCCCCAAGGCCCAGGAAGAAGATGGGAGAGGCGAGGCAGAACGTGACTTGAGTACGTACGTTTGATAGGTAGGATGAGAGCTTGAGTGAGCCACCTGCAAACCAAACCTGCATTGCATTGCATCAAAGAACAAACAATAGCAAAAAAAAGGGCAGCCATTCATCGATCTGCTTTCTCTTTGACGCTCTTCCCCCTCCCCCATCTCCTAAAAGAACAAATCTCACCATTCCAACCACCTATCCTTTGCTGCTAGTTTTCCAGGTAGCAAGTTCTTCTACACCTATCATATATTCGATCCGTCATCTCGCGCTCCCGGGTTTCACCTGGAAATACCAAGACGGATCTTCGTCAATCCTCTACCCCTCCCGCCTACCGCGCCGCCATCCCCCTCAATCAGCTGCCTCCCCCGACGGCTAGCAACAGAAACCCGACGCATTGAAAGGGGAAAAAAAAGGCAGAAAGAAGCACGAATCAGTGTCTCTGCCGCTTGCTCGAAATAAACATCAGCTAGTTGTTGCCTGCGCCAAACTCTGTGGATTGCGGAGTAAGTGACGCATCTCCCTCTCCATCTTCAACGAACCTCACTCAACTGAGTCTATGCAATTGACATGTATCTGACTTGTCTTGTCTGAAGCCTCCCCTGCTATCGCTTGACTCACAATTCTCTCTTCCAACCATTGGATCGCCACAGCTGTTGTCAGCATTCACACATTTTGTCACTTCTAAAAGCAATTCGAGAAAGGTACGTTGGCAAGTTCAATCTACTGGCAAGTCCCGGCTGTTCGTTCCATCCTGTCTCTGCCCCCTACCTTTGTCCCCCAATTCCGCCGGTGGTCGCTAGTGCAGTTCGCTATCTTGAAACCTGATGCGGATCACTTCTCTGGCTTCTGCCTCAACTCCCTCCCAACAACACACCTTAATATCCAGAGCAGATACCACCACCAACAACACTTGGACGCTGTTGCGCCCTTCCCTGAATCCCCTCAGTCGTTTCCAGAGCCTGTCTCAATCTCCGCTTGGCCTCTCGGTTCTAAATGAAGCGCACACGCACCACCGATTAGCGTGCTGTCCACTCAATTGAACTCTCCACAACCGGTAGTCCACCAGGTAGCAGCATACCCCAGCTGGAACCAAACTTCCAATTAGCCACTATTCTTCTCCCTACTTTACCGTCATATAATAAGTTACCTTGAGCCACCAGCCTCGAGCAACGCAACTAGGCCTGAGCCGTTAGCCCAACTATTCTTTCACACTTTCTCTACTCTCTCTCTCCCCGTCTCTCCCCCAAGTTGCGACTACTGCATCACTTGTTCGTCTAATTGTCTGCGTCGTCACTGTCGCTGTTCACTTGTTCTCCCTTTTCCAACCTATCCAGTCCCGTTTGATCACAAGCTTTGTCTTCGCGGGGACTGTGTACCCCTTTCGGCGACACGCTCGACCCTCTACCTGAGAGCCTTGTGCTATCTTGCGCCATTCCCTTCTACAGATTCTTATACATCATACATTATGTCTGACACAGCCACTTACCAGCGAGAGTTGCAGGCGCTTGAGCAACGTCTTCTGCAAGAGAGGCCCAACGATATCCTACAATTCTGCTCCGATTACTTCATCCGACGCCTTGCAGACGAGCGCACACACCACCTTTCGAAGAAGGCGAAAAACGGGCATACCCCTGAGCCTATGAAAATGTCTGGAGCAACCTTCACCAGCCCCTTCGCGGCGAATTCGAATCCGTTCGGTGGTAACAGCACAAGGCCGGAGGCTAGATCGGTGTCACCCGCACCCAACGAGATGCTGAACATTATTGAGGAGGACGAGAACGACACGGGCACATCCCCCTCAACACCTTCCTTCTCCCTCTCCACTGCCGGCAGCGGCCATTCGCGTGGTCTCTTTGGCGGCGATGCTCCGACAGATGGACCTCCGTCATCCCACAGAGGCCCTCCGGACCCGAACTCGTATCCTGCCCAGTACAACTTTGGGAGGCGCACGTCAGTATCCGCCGAGTCACTCAAACCGGTAGCAGACGTCAATGACAACTGGACGCCTCCCACCTTCCCTAAAACAGCCGACCAACTGGAGCGTCTGAAGAAGGCCATTTCAGGCAACTTTCTCTTCAACCATTTGGACGACGAGCAGAGTGCACAGATTCTAGGCGCGCTGGTTGAGAAGCCAATTCCTGCCAAGGACATCAAGGTTAGTAAATCAATTGGTTGGCGAACATGTGACTATGACTGCATCAGCCTGCTAACATTATCGATTACTAGGTCATCACGCAAGGCGACGCCGGAGACTATTTCTACGTTGTCGAGAAAGGCAGCTTTGATGTGTACGTCAACGCATTAGGTGCTTTACAGCCGGGCCCCGATGGCCTGGGAGACAAAGTCGGTACCATTCAGTCTGGAGGCTCATTTGGTGAGCTCGCGCTCATGTACAATGCACCACGTGCTGCGACCGTAATGTCGGCCGAGTCCGGCTGCAATCTCTGGGCGCTTGACCGCGTCACGTTCCGCAGGATCTTAATGGAATCTACATTTGCGCGCCGCCGGATGTACGAGAACTTCCTGGAGGAGGTGCCGCTCCTCAAAAGCCTCACACCCTATGAACGCTCCAAGATTGCCGATGCGTTGGAGACGCAAAAGTTCCCACCGGGCCATGTGATCATACAACAAGGCGACATTGGAACGTCATTCTACCTTTTGGAGCAGGGAGAGTGCGACGCCTACCTTGACCAGAACGGCCAAAGGAACCATGTCAAACATTACAAGAAGGGCGACTACTTCGGCGAGCTGGCGCTGCTTAATGACGCGCCCCGGGCCGCAAGCGTCATCAGTTCCACGGATGATGTGAAGGTGGCTACGCTGGGCAAGAGTGCTTTCGCCAGACTGTTAGGCCCGGTTGAGGGCATTATGAGGAGAACAAGATACCACGGAGTGAAATCGGGCGTGGAAGACACAGATCCTCTCCAAGCCGCGGCGAGGGACTAGGACTTGGTAGGGGACACGGTTGGGTTGATCAAATTGGGGCTCGAATAGGTCAATGGCGCATTGCTTCGTGAAGCAGGGGGTACGAGATGGCAAATAGAAACAGGCCGTTGGCGGCACATGTTCATGTATGGGTAGTAGTTTTACTCATTACTCGGTTGAGAAGGCGTTTAAAGATACCTTCGCTTTCTAATTAGATTAACGCCTTTACCAATGATCCAATGCGACTAGTTATTATGAAATGATGTTCGTGCTCTGTGTACCCATGGCAATCCAATACTGGCAATGTGGTTGTTTATACAGGCTTTACGTCTTACTCGCAACGTCCCCCATAAGAAGTTGCTCTTGTCTATGGATTTGCTTTTTATTCCCCAAGCCAGCCCAATCTTGCCTGATTATATTCTGGATGTTGGGACTACTACTCGGCACCATTTCCACTTGTGATTGGCGCCGCCTGCCTCCGCTGCTCGACTTCGTGCCGTAACCTCTCGACGGCGACTTCGGTCTCGAGGACGCGGCCGACACCGCGGCGCCAGGTGGCATCGAGCCCACGCAGCTCCTCGCCGACCTCGGTCTGCATCTGGCGGCGGGCGTGGTTGACGAGCTCGATGTCGCGCTTGGCGGCGGCCAGGTCGCGCTCGATGGCGGCGAGCTCGGCCTCGGCCTGCCAGTTGCCGACGAGCCAGGCGTTCTTGCCGTAGCGGTCCAGCAGGCCCAGGTGGGCGTGGCGCGCCGTCAGGTAGGCCTGGGCCGTGTAGGCGCGGCCCAGGGCGGACTCGAGCTGCGCGGTGCTCGTGCCGGTGCCGGAGGCCAGGTCGTCCTCGTCGACTTCGTAGCGCGACAGGTCGATGGCGGTCAGGGGCTGCTTGGCGGAGAGGCGGGCTTGCTCTTGGTGGAGTACCGGGTTGGCGGTGTAGAAGGGGGAGTCGCGAAGGGGCGGTAGGGAGGGGTGTAGCGCTGATGTGGTGTTGCTGGCGTCATCGTCGTTATCGGAGGAGGAGGCTTGTATCGAGGCGAGCTCGGCGGTTATGAGGTTCTGGGCTTGGGAGCGCTCGTCGGCTGTGGGCTCTTTGTCTACATCTATTGTTTTTGTTCGTATTAGTGGGGGAGACTCGAGCTTAAGCCCTGGGGGTCGAGAGAGGGAATAGGAGGAAACGGCGACGGATGCGAGAATATGGTGTTGTTTGTAGACTTACAGGGTAGAGACTCGTGGACGACGGTTCGGATCGACATGTTGTCTGTCTGTCTGTTGGCCAATCGCCTAGGTCCTACTCTGAGAGTCTTGTATCGGTATGTTCAATCGACTGCGCTAGATTCTGTTGGGCCTCGTTGTACAGTTGCGATGCTATGTCTTGGGTCGTGAAGTTATTCTGGTCGTACTGATGTTTGCAATTAATTGGCACTCACTGGGCGCATCGCGAGTTGCGTCTCCAATCCTCTTGTCCTAACGCGATAAGGCCCTTATCGGGGATTGCAACTTTCCATCAGCAGCAGCAGCACTCAGGCAGGGAGAACCCCACTTGAATTATCGGGGCTTGCTATGTAGCTCTACTAAGCTTTTTAGGCGCGCAGGATTAGGCGTTTGTTTCCCTTTGGCCTGGCCTGCCTATCTTCCTATCTGCCGCCTGCAATGCGACGCGGCCAGTCGTGCTTATGACGACACTAGTTGGGGTAGTACCGTTTGCGCCAGCCAGCATGCTATTGCCGCTGGCTGGGGTTGAAGCTCAGCCAGTCACCCGGTCAGTCGTGGAGAGCACTGGCTGGCTGGAGATCTTCCCGCAATGTCGCAGATGCTGCACAAGCTAAAATCCAGAGATAGGGATCTGCTCGAGGTTCGTTGGTTTGACTCATGAGTGGGTGACAGCTGCTGCCCCGTGGCAGTGAATGTTGGGATATGCTGTTGCTATTCGTTCCTCCAAAGGATTTCTCGGATTCCATCTCATACTTACTGTGTTTCTCAACGATTAGCTTCGTTTCTCTCTCTGCTCAATTCACCTTCAACTTTTCCACCAGTCGCCGGGTTATGGCCGATGCTGGTACCAGCTTAAGCAACTACATTTACCACTAGAAGATAGACATTGTCTAGAAGACATACTCACAAGAATAATTGACACTCCACCAGTTCACAACTTCCTCGAGGCTGGCCCTCTTTTGCCACCTTTGAGATGGAGGAGCCACCTCACACCAGGAATCCCTCCCGCAGAAATGCCCTTCTCTCGACCGTCGCTGTGCTGCTGCTTTCCACGTCGACACTTATTGCGTTGTTACCCGGGGATTTCTCCCAAAGACTGCCGTCCTGGGTCATACCATACGGTGACTTACAAGATATCGCGGACTCTGCGGAGTACGTGGATACAGAAGAACATGAACATGGAGACGAGTATCTGATTGGCGTCGGAAAAGCCGATATCACGGGCCCTTGCGTGGAGATCAATCTCATGGGCTACGCCGACCCAAACCAGATAGGCACTGGTTTACGGCAGAGACTACATTCGCGGGCCTTCATCGTCGCCAATCCGCAACATCCGGATGAACGGTTTGTCTACCTAGTGCTGGACACGCAGTCCGGCGATACTGCCGTCCGTTATGGCATCCTGTCCGGCCTACAAGAGCTCGGATCCGAGTATGCCGGCTACGGGCAACACAACATCGCCGTGACGGGGACGCACTCGCATAGTGGGCCCGGGGCTTGGCTCAACTACCTTCTCCCGCAAATCACTAGCAAGGGCTTTGACCGTCAGAGCTATAGTGCCATAGTTGATGGTGCCGTTCTGTCGATCCGGAGGGCACACGAGAGCCTGGCGCCCGGCCATCTGAGTGTCGGCTCTACCAAGGTGTTCGGCGCCAACATCAACAGAAGTCCTTTTGCCTATCTTGCCAACCCAGTGTCGGAACGATCCAAGTATAACGTTAGTACGGAAGATAACGGCTCGGTAGAAAAAGGCCTGACTCTACTAAACTTCCAGAGAGCTTCCGACAGGAAGAACATTGGAGTCTTGACATGGTTTCCCACCCACGGCACCTCGATGTATGGCAACAACACTCTGATCACCGGTGACAATAAAGGGGTGGCCGCCACGCTTTTCGAGAACAGCGTGAGGGGCGACAAGAGCTCTGCCGACGGCTTTGTGGCTGGATTCTCACAAGCCAGCGTCGGTGACACGAGCCCCAACGTCCTCGGCGCTTGGTGCGAGGATGGCACCGGACAGGCTTGCAGCTTCGAGAACAGCACCTGCAGCGACGGCAAGTCGCAGAAATGCCACGCCCGCGGGCCCCTTTTCACTGCCGACGACACCGGCACCGCGTCCTGCTTCGAGGTGGGCAGGCGGCAGTTCGAGCCCGCCAGGACTCTGTACGGCCAGCCCCACAAGCTAACGCCGGTTCGGGGCCCCTGGGTCAAGTCGTTCCACACATTTCACGACATGTCGAATTACCAGTTCGCGCTGCCGAACGGCACCGAAGTCGCCACGTGCCCCGCGGCCCTGGGCTACTCCTTCGCAGCGGGCACCTCGGACGGGCCGGGCGCCTTCGACTTCACGCAGCACGACGGCGGGCCGAACACGACCTCGCCCGTGTGGAAGGTGGTCTCCGGCCTCCTCAAGGCGCCGACCGAGGAGCAGAAGGCCTGCCACCACCCCAAGCCCGTCCTCCTCGACGTGGGCGAGATCCGCAAGCCGTACTTGTGGACGCCCAACGTGGTGGATATCCAGTTCTTCCGGGTCGGGCAGATGGTCATTGTCGTGAGCCCCGGGGAGGCGACCACCATGGCCGGCCGGCGGTGGAAGAACGCCGTTGCTGGCGAGGTTTCCGCGAGATCCAAGCGTGCTGAGCCTGGGCCAGGACCTCGTCCTATGGAACCGGTTGTAGTGCTTGGCGGCCCTGCGAACAGCTACACGCATTACATCACAACGGAGGAAGAGTATGGGTACGTCATTCATCTCTACTTTAATTTGATCAAGCCAAGCAGTCCTTCTTGTTCCTCATATGTACTAACGAGTGATTCAGAATCCAACGCTACGAAGGTGCCAGCACCCTTTATGGTCCGCATACACTACAAGCGTATATCAACTTGACCCTATCCTTCATGCCGTATCTGGACGCCACTACCCGCAAGAGCCCCCCAGTCGGGCCCGAGCCACCGAATAACGTCAACCGCAGTCTCAGCTTCGTCCCCGGCGTTGTGTTCGACTCGCCGGGTCTGATGAAGAGCTTTGGGGACGTCATCACCGACGCCCCTGACGTTGTGGAGCGCGGCTCGGATGCCAATGTTGTCTTTGTGGGCGCCAACCCGCGG
Organism: Apiospora kogelbergensis; assembly: GCF_038363985.1. Taxonomy (NCBI): domain Eukaryota; kingdom Fungi; phylum Ascomycota; class Sordariomycetes; order Amphisphaeriales; family Apiosporaceae; genus Apiospora; species Apiospora kogelbergensis. The sequence goes on along the minus strand of NW_027117418.1, from coordinate 7,814,009 downwards.
AACAACCTGAGGCTAGAGCAGAGTTATGCCACTGTCGAGAGACTCGTCGTCCCATCTGATGACACTGCCAGCGACGGCAATGGCGACGCGGCTACGACTGTAGAACTCCGACCTAAGCAGAGGAGAAAAGGGGAAGAAAAAGAGAGCAGTCGAGGAGAGGAGAAGCAGTGGATTACTGTCCGTGACGACAACGATTGGCATCTGGTATTCCGCTGGCGTAGAACTAGCGAGCTGCTCGCGACGAGCGAGGTCACCATCACTTGGGAGACGGAGGCTTGGACAGAGCCTGGCGTCTATCGCATACGGTATTTTGGCGATTCAAAGAGGTTGGGTGGGAACATTACCCCTTTTGAAGGGATCAGTCGGGAGTTTACTGTTATTTGATTCGGTTGCATTGCAGACATAGGGGATCGACCATTTGTACAGTTCAGGGGTTAAAAACCATAAACCGATCACCGTACACGCTTTGTTGATATGATAATCCCACCAGCTTTCTACTTCCTTTCCTCTTTGCTTAGTACTGCCTCAGGCGCCATCGATCTCTCAGTACGACTGCTTTCCACTTGTTTATTGATCGTCATTCCTGGATGACATCAAGCTTCCCTCCTCAATTGACCCGCGTATTGGTGCTTGCCTATGTTGAGACTCTCGCAGGCTCTGTCCGGGCGGAGGGGCATGAGCGTCGGATATAACTATCCAATACTCGTGGCAATATCATCTGCATTATAATCCAATCTGAGCTGAGACAAGCCCAAGATCGACCGAACCCCTGAACAAACTCGAAGGTGTTATTCTGGGCAAAACAATCATGCCACAAAGTGAGACATAATAAAACAGGACTGCCAGCGAAACTAAGTTTATGCACTCGTATAGAGCTTCCCCTTCTCCACGCATGCGAGGCTCGTATTGTATCTTTGTCTTTCTCTCGAGGGGCTGCACTGTAAGGTACGCTCGCACTGAGACGCTTTCGAACACATTTCCTTTGAGACATGCATACTGACAAAGGGAGTACATGGTAAGGTATCACGCAGGCCATTGCGAATAGGAGGCCCAAGAACATTTGCACGAGATTCATGGGTTTTCCATTTGATGGACTCTAACAGATATGTGCGTCTAGCGACCGACCAAGTAATCTCAATACCTTGCTTGCTACTCTGAATATTTCATATGCTGATATGCAACGCTCCCGCTTTGCCCCTACTAGCTTGGAAGCTTGTAGATGGGACATGATGCCGAGATAAACAGCAGAAATCGGAAATCGGAATGAAAGATTAACATAGTAAATTAGCGATTGTTTTCTCAAGCTCCAAAAAATGGGTATCATCTGATCCGACCGAACAGCCAATGGGTTTCAAGAAAAGAAGAAATGAAAAACCTCCAACAATAGTTGCTCCCAAAATTGTATATCTAGATGACGCAATATTCCAAAGTGACGAAAGATCCGTTATTTAGGCAGAGCGAGCAGAGCGAAATGGCCGCCTACGACGGGTCTCGCGTTGAAGGTGATGCCGGGGAAGTCCCCCGAGTTGCCGTCGTAGAGATCGGTGAGCGGCCTGTTAGTGGGCGTTACGTTGATCCAGTTGGCCAGCTTCTTGATAAACATGTCGCGGGTGTCAGAGCTCGAAGTGGCGGCAGCAAATAGCATCCAGTCCGACTTGACCCACGAGTGGCGCGTATCAAGCGGGACTCCGTACTCGAGCGCCACGGTCGGGTAGAAGGCGGATTGCATGTCGTACACGGACTGGGGGACGAACGAGGTGCCGAAACCGAGGAGGCTGTTAGCGTAGAGGTTGTATAGCAGTCCGTGGGAGTCGTTGTCGCCGTATGAGAGTGTCGTATGCGGCGGGTTGGCACCTTGGTTGATGCCCAGGCTTTGCCATTGCGTCAGGTAAGAGGACGCGGTGTCGCCGAAGCTCTTTTCGTCATCCGAATTGCCAGTCATATTGGCGATCTCCGACATGGCTCGCAGCCCGATTATGCCCTTGATGGCAAGGTTGGTCTGGTTGGCCAAGGAGCCGGCGAAGTCGTCCGTGGAGATCTGGTTCGCGGGGACAAGGGAATCATCAACAAGGTAGGCAGCCCATTGCTTGAGTAGCTTGTAATGGGTGTTCAGGTACGCAGTGTCGCCTGTCCGTTGGGCATACGCCAAAGTCATAATGATCATGTTGCCGCACTCCTCAAGAGGCATCAGTTCATCGTTGCCGGCTGGGTAGCCCTTGGCGTTGGGGAAAGTACCCAAGTCATGGATCGCGTTCTTGTTAGGGTAATGGCCGTTTTCTTGGTTAATGTACAAGGGATCCATCAAGTAAGCGAGCAATTTGGGGTTCGTGTAGATGATGAGAGGCATTGACGGGAACATGACGTCGACCGTCTGGATGTCACTGTTGGAGCTGATCTCTTTGAGGAAGACTAAGGGAGCAGAATCGGTGCCACAGAATTGCAATGCACCAAAGGTCTGGCGGACACTTAGACTGGTGATGGTGAGGTAGTCCTGGCCAGCAGCAGCCGTAGAGTCGCTGGCAACGCGGTTGTCAAGATCTGTGGCAAGACTTGCCGATGTGGCGTAATCGTTATAGAAGAAGGTCATCTGGCCAATGTTAGTTAGTCCATGTTGCCTCCATGGGCTATGTGCAGTTTACTTACAGCATCAAGACTGTTAGAAAAATAGCTCTTCCACAAAGCCGGAACCTTCGTCAGATCGCTTCCTTGGCCGAGGAAGTTGACGGCATTGTCTTGTGTCAACCCAATGGAGAAGACAGTCGAGACGCTGCTGCCTCCAACGGCCCCAAGCTTCTTAGTAAATCCAAAAACTGGCCTGAACAAAAGCTTAGTATACATCGTGTATGGACGGTCAATCTCCAGATGTGGTGATTACTCACCATTGATTGTTGACTGCGCGGAAGTTGGTGTCTTTGCTGTTTGCAAGGACTCCATTCTTGGCAAAGGCAGCTCTCACGTCCGTATCTATGCCACTCTGGTACGTAAGCTGTTTATCATGTTAGCAGAGAAGCGAGTGGTTAGTCCGAAAGCCCGGCCTCATGTGTTTCGCAATGACTTACACCTTCGCCGTCTGCCGTAGAGTAGTACCATGTGCCCCAAGCGGCTTGCTCTCTATCCTCAGCCATCTCATTTTGCTGCTGCCGAGCGATGGTGTGGTAAGCGACGCCATTAGCAGTGTTGTAGTCCCACTGAATGATAGCGCTGTCATCGCCCGAAGCCCATTCTAAAACGCGGTTAGTGAGCCGAGAAACTGTCGGGTATGTGTGTAGTCACAACTCACCACCGCTAACATCGGTGTAGATCTCGACATTGTGTGTTGATCCATCCAAAGAGTGCACAGCCACATCAAGGTATGAGAAGGTCAAAGACTGCCTTTTCAGGTCGTTGGGCGTTACCGGGGACATGAAGGTAATGTTCATCCCGACTTTACCTCCAACGTTCATGATGAAGTTGCTTCTAGTGGAAGTATAGGAGAACTCCGTCTGATCTACGGCTGCAGGGCCGTTGGCCGCGGCGCCCATCCACGTGTAAGGAGTGCCGTCCACGCGAATTAGTCCAACCCAACCGTTGGTGTGCTGACTGTTATACTTTATTAGCTTCGGAAACCATATCATCATCATCGTCAACAACAACATCAGGAGTAACATCGTGAGCAAGATCGTACCTCCAGGACTGTGCCCATTCACCGGCAAGATAACCACCGTTGCCGCCATCCTTCCCTACAGCCAGCCACGTATTGACATACGGTGACCGGACGGCCAGCGGTATGGCTGGTGGTCGTGCCGGAGAGAAGGTTGAGGCAGCATGTACTAACGCGCCGGTCAGTGCCACTTGGGCAATCGCGGCAATACTGAGCCTCATGGTGGTGGTGCACTTTCAACAACAGAAATGCCGGAAGTAGAAGAAGGCAGAATGGCTAGACCAAGATGGCGTCTTGTGAGGATATAAGGGAGGGTGGATGGAAAGCAAGACGAGCGGAATAAGTAAGTTTGGGGCGATCTTAACCAAGGGCGGGAGGGAGCAGGAGCAATTATATGAATCTGATTCACTACGGGGAGGGGGAGGACCCATGCCGGCTTCCGTGATATAGTCGACCGACTGGGGGCAAAGTATCCTCTCAGTAAGATCAGACCCAGCTGCTAAGAGTATGTAGAAGCCGAAGAGGGCTGCCAAGTGGGCTGTCGGGTGCCATTGCATATTCGAGTCGGGGGCCATCTCTCATCCAATTTGGGGGAGAGGGCAGAATCATGAGACTTGCTACTTGAATATACAACATGATCCTATTCGTCGGGCTGACCGCGGGTGGCATTGTGTAAGGGAGTGGGCTTCTTTTCCATGTCAGGAGGGCTATGATGCCGCATGCGAGGAAGGATTACTCGCGGCGTAGCAGTAGACCGGCCGGTGGGTAGGCTGTAGGCTCGCCTCCCAGCCAGGTGCGTGCAGGGGCCGCCAAGAGAGTGATTTGACGAGACGAGAGTCAACTCGCCATCCCGCAGCCTGAAGAACGAAGGCAGACGGTCGGGTGAGCCAGACCCAGGTAGGTGGGTTGAGTTTGGATGTCTGGACACGCGGTAATAAGAATAGTGGACATTGCAGGTCTGAGAAACAACCCGAACGGGGCATTGCAAGTGGTGCAACGAAAAGTAGACTATGTGCGTCTTGTCTGTCTAAGGCGTGCAACCATAGAGCTGTAGAGTTCGATAGGTGCCGTGTTAGGAAAGTGATCTGCCCGCCATTGGGAGAGGATGAGATGGGCGGGTACGGTAAGCATCATAAATCAAAGACAGCCAGGATGGGGTCACTCGACACGACCAGTGTGTTCCGAACGCAGGTCAGCCACCGGCCCCGATATATCGACAACTTACATCGCCATGAAACATTGAACGCCTGGAGGTGGTCAGCATCGAACATAGTTGGTGCAGATACAGAGAGCAAAGTCAAGGACATGAGGCTAGTCGAGTCTAACGAACAGGCGAAAACGGGCTCGGGTGTCGGCCGCTTTCCGGACGAACACAGGCAGGAAGGAATAAGCTCTTCTTCCATTCTCGACGGCGTCATGGATCTCGGTTCGTCTGATGGAGAATTGCAGGACGTTCGCATGCAAATTGAACCGCCTGTTTTATGTGTCTGTCCTACGTGAATCATGAGCACATGATTAGGTGCATGTCTAGATCACTCACTTTAATGTCGACAACAACGCGACCTCCGTGAGTCCGTCACCAAGTAAAAGCAAGAAGGGTCCCGCAGCTCTGTGATTCGCCCAGCCAGTCCAGCCGCCCAGCCCGACATACCAGAAGCACCGTTGTCAGCATCGCCCGTTTCAGTGTCGGCCATGCAGCGTGGCTTATTCGCATCCAGGAATTTACAGCTGCAGCAGAATAAGATGACTTGTTTTTTGCATGACTCTTTCCCAGTCACGCCTCGAACCCGCCCCCTTCTTCACTGCTACCTCGGCCAGGTTATCGCTCGTTCGACTGAAACGAATTGCACCTAGCATGCAGGTGCCGGCCCGTCTCCCAACGTTGTAGTGGGGGATGAGGTAATTCCCTCCTTCCCTAGCTCTGTTTTCGTTTTTTTCCCTCTCTTCCACGGGACGTAGACTGACACGCCTACCATCCGCCAAGGAATCTGTCAAGGCACGAGATGGTCCAAGCCCTGGCCCTGCTCCACGGCTATGGCAAGCATACTACACAACTGTACGACCTGGCTGCCTTAGCTCAGCCAGCCGTCGGTAATGGTTGGGCGTCATGTACGCTAATTCCAAGACTTGAGATATCATCGCCAGGGCGGCCGCCTGATTATCCTGGGGAATCCCAGCGAGGTGGGGTCCGGAGGGTGGAGGACTTTCACCACGATCTGGGTGGAGGCGCTGGCCGTTGACGAAATAGCGCCCAGCCAATTCGGCAATTGGCTACAGACCGAAGGGACCACGCAGATACGGACTATGTTGCTGCAGTGCGCCCTGACATTACATTACCTATACTGGGCTGCAGAGTGAGTTTACCGGTCGCCATTCTCAGCGTGTTTCCGTCGGAGCCTGGTATCTATTTGTCTGTCTTCTCATCTCATCAGGCGGCTGCTGCCTCTCTGTTCGTGTACCCCGGTAGCGCCCTCTCCAGGCCAATTTTGATCGACAAGATCACCAGCTAGCATAGCAGTCCGCTCATTGATCTAAGATCATGGAACCATCGCGTAAGCCAAGTTTGCCAAGAGCAAGTGGTCGTGCCAAGGGATTTCTTCCTCGAGCTCTGATCAAAATGATATGATATAGTCCCCAGCCTACCTATCAAGCATCGTCTACTCGGTCATCTGCCGGAGCTAGCTGTGGTCACGGGCACGCTTCGTAGCGCCAATCCCCGCGGAATCCAATTCCGTGACAACACGTAGAAAGGCCGCACCACCGCCGCCGCCGTCGCGCGCCCATCAAGCAATAGCCAAGTGACGGGCTGGGTGACGGGAACGCTTGGACAAGCTTCGTCCAAGACGACGAGCCAAGAAGGCTCTCACAAGGATGGCTGGCTGGGCATGAACCCCCCAAAATGTCATTTCCTCCTGCAGCCTCCAGTCTAATCCATCCATCTTTTGGGGGTGATAAATCCCGATGACTTCATTTTCTCTGCCGATCATTCAACAACCCAAACGAAAATCGCTTTCATTGCTCGAAGTCGGTCTCTCGCTAAAATCCGCCGTAACGGGGTTGGCTACGTGACATCGGAACATCGGGCAGTTTCCAGCGGCACGTGGGTGCATTCCGAGGGTGAAGGCTCCGCCGCTGCTCAAAATATCATTTGTCGACGCCTTCCGGATTAGGAAGGCGAGCACGGTTGGGCTGTCGGTGTATGTACAAGTGGTCAAATGCTCAAGTGGTCACTGGGCCGGCAGCTTGCTGCGGGGGATGATGATCATCCATACCAGCCCTGGGCCCTCCTAGATCCCAAGACGTCGGAATCCTTCTATGCGTAAAAAGAACGATCCTCGGGCGTGGCCAGTAGGGCTCCGGCAGCCCGGCCGATGTGATGGAGGCCGAGGGAACGACGAGAGGCATGCCTGTATACACACCATTGTGTCCAACGTGACAGGAAGGATTTTGTGTAATCTCCACTATACCTTTTCGTATTTTCCGCATTCTGGTAGTATCCGACCTCCCTCTTCTTTCTCCCCATGGGGTCTATTTTGGGAATGGGGGAAATGATGCAGGTAACCTATATCGAGCCCTGGGTCACCGCTGAACGCCAAAATGGTAATGACTCTATATACTAAAGCTACTCAGCTGACTGCATGTGCGTTTCTAGCGAGTCGCGCGACCACAGACTATAGATGAACACACCCATTATTGGTATGAGTAATTATCGCATCTGTCTGTAGCCCTATTCAGCTTATACCGGAGCTGCAGTAGCCTGGCATTACTAGCTTTTCGTTGTATGATGTAACGATAATATTTGTACTCATTCAGGGAGGTCTAGAACCCCACGAACTAAGCATGAACGTGAGAGAGGCTACTGAAAGTCGACCATAGCCTCGGTAGCGAGATTGCTACACGGTATCTTCGGAAGATGGCGAGCGCAAACGTTGCCCACGTTCCTAACGGACTCTGGCCGGCATTACATACCGCTTCACTTCCGTCCCAAGTTGGGATGATCAGCTTTGAAAGGCACGGCCAACGTAATGCCGTGTTTACATTGTGGTCATCGTGGCTATATCTCAACTAGTATCAATCATCGCCTTGGACGCCATAGACCTATATTTATTGGATTGACCAGTTACATACCAGTTGGTGACACCTCAGCGTAGCGGAAACAGGATTTAAGACGCTTCGTCCATATTACCCATTATCTGATCAGGTCAGATTGCCTGTTCTCAATTCTCCAGACGCTTTGGTCAATGAGAGACAGCCCGATACCTTTTTCATTTGTATAGTGCTCATGGGGATATAAATTGTGAACGGCCACCAGTATCAAGCGTGACATAGAGGTTGTAGTCGTAGAGTTTTTGAAGAAACATATGCTATTATTCCGGTAGTACGAGCCGAGGACAATGTATCGCCTCTGAGATGATGATCACGTAGTACCACATGGTTGACATCTTGACATTTGGGATGCTTGTCTCAGATACCCGGATCTGCAGATCGGCACACGCTGTGATGCACCTTATGCTGACTTCACTTCTCCGGCATACCTTGGGAAGATCATTGGAGATGATTGACCGGCTAAACGGGTGGCATCCGGAGGTATGAACTCAATACCGAAAACACACAAACAAAAGTAGTTGGCATCTGTGAGACGTAATGAATGACGAGCTTTCTATCTAGTAATCGTGAGGGTTCATACCTCATTTCACATGTCACAAAGATCCTGCCTTTTCAGTAACCTACCCTTCACAATTGATCATAAACAGCGCCGATACGACTGATCAATACCTAACAACCGTAAGATGCCTCGTGTAGTCATAGGCCGCTCATGGCTCTAGGAGCTAGAAACTCCCCGCACAAACGCACGTCAAAGGTAAACTGAGCGTCTCGGCAAGAGAAGATAGGCTACTGAATGACATGGATGGGTTCTGGTGAGACCATTCAGCATGGTATGGTACGGTATGGTGTATACTAATACGTGCGTGGCCTTGTTATGTGTTGACAACCGATCACAGCGGCTCCTGGCTACGAAGTCGGACATTGGCTTCTAGAACCGATTTAATAAGGGAGGCCTTGGTGGTTCATAGAACCAGCGCCTTGGTATGGCTCTACATGAAACCATATCACCCAACGCAGTCGAAGTGAGAGAGGTCATACCTGGATGAGACGTTTATGAGATGGAAGCTGCACTTTTCCAAATAGAGTGCGGCCTCACGTTGTTGCTTGGCGCAGGAAGTGCCGGCGTTCAATTGAAATGAATCAATCAATCCCAAGCGGTCAGTTGAATCGAGTGACGGTAACGGTGATGCTTTTAGACAGATTATGTGCCCAGGGAGGCCGGCCCCGTCCAGTAGCGTATGTCTGCGTTTCACATAAGAAGACAAACATGCGTACTCATCCAAGACTTCGGTATTTTGGAATTCATCGACGGTAAAGTCTGGATCAGCAAATACCGGGCATGGTGGAACTGCGGCGAGTGTCTCTATTCCAAACTTGACATGAATGATATGGTATGATGACGCGCCCAGTTTATAGCCCTTTTGAGGAATTGGACCGATCATGCTCTGGGATGGAGCTTACGACTTCCTAGTCGTCGGGATTCCCAGTGGGACGGACCATGAATGTTGGTTGCGCCTAGATCTGGTTTGTCGGCGTCCTTAACTTCATCGGCCGAAATGGAATATGGGGAATCAGAGCAGGATGAACCCCTCCTTGGGGACGTGTGGTTGACAGTGCTGAGATGGGGCGTCGTCACCCAATCTGAAGCAACCAGCAGGTTGGATTTGTTAAGTCCAGCGCAGCACATCCCGTACGTGCGCCGCAATTCTGACATATCATTACAAAAACCCTTCCAAGCAACATCCTGCTGTCGATATACCACGGCCCCTTTTGACTATAACTAAACTTTTTACACTGTTCATCCCAAAGATCGAAAAGAGGCTTTCATGATTCATGTGCAAACCCAGGGTCCCTCTCTCCAGGTTTGGCTTGGCAAGCGGTCGGGATATCCGCACAGGACCAAGAGCTTGATGCCGCTTCAGGCCTAGTGGTTGCTCAGCCGCCTCCTAGCCAGGCACAGGGGTTGAAACGAGGCTCAGAGAGCGGGTACAGGGATTCGACATCAGATCCCACCACTATACGCGTACAGTTGAGATGCGACTTGAGCCAAGGTTGGCACAGACAGAATATTCTCCGTCGATGGACGGGATGGGACGAAGGACGGAAAGCTGCTGCGAAGGGAAACCTTGTTCCAAGGAAGGGACTGATGCGTGCGCGTCTAGCAATTGTAAACGACTGACTCCTGCCTCCTGCTTCCTTCAAAGACTGCCATCAGGATATCGAGAGGTCCACTCTTACTGTTGCACAGTAAATGGGAAGACTTTGTTCGGTGGTTGTGGTTTACCGGTCTCATCCAGGAGTTGAGCTGGCTTGATTTAGATACGCAAAAGAAATACTGGTGGGATGCTTAATCCTACTGGCGGGTTACAAGTTAGCAAGCAATCAGGTTCGAACTCGTTCACGATCGCGTTCGCTAGTGTATCGCCGATGGCCCCATTTTGAGGATGAGCACGCTTCAAGTAGCCGCCATGGCAAGCTCGGGACATGTTGCCGTCGGCGATGGCATCGAGGGCACTGGCTGGCGTGATAGGGCTGCTGCTGCAGCACACAATACATACATGAGAGTGAATGCACATACATACATAGCCACTGGCGCCAGTGAGTGATCCGCTCCAGGTTGGGTGGTGTCGCGCCCGGCTGGGCATTCATGATTTGACATGTTGTGTTCCTAGCAGGAGCATGATCTTTAATTTCCCCCAGCAAGAAGCAAGAAGAGCAGAATCGCCAACGAGGACTGGCACTGGACTGGTGTGGGCGGCCGATGTTTTACAATGCCCGAACTGAGGCGCTAGGGAGTGCAGGAGCCCAGGATGGGTGGATCTGATTCAGGGTTGGCTGGGCTTCCCTTCCGAAGGAACCAGCCGCGCTCCCATTGGCTGCTTCATCTGTATCGCCAGAACCCCCACTGTATTGGGCCAGCAGCAGCTAACGGCGTCAGTTGCCGTCAGATCGTGTGGGTTCAGGACTGTTCAAGTCTTGTCGGCTCGCATGAATCCGTCCAAACCAACCCTTGTCCATCTATCTACCCACGGCAGCATTCCCGGACCTCTGTCCAGGTCTGGCTAGATCGTGAGAGCTTCGTCGCCCTCATCCCTCATCGCTCTCTCTGACTCTGCCCGTACCCAACTGCAATGTAACTTGAGGGGGCTCTATCCACTCCCAATCAGTCCTTGGCAGGGGTGAGCAGGCACCAAACACCATGCTGGCGTTCTAGAAGACTCGTAGCACCAGGTTTTCAACCTCGATTCTGTCCTTGCGCGGTTGCAAGCAGGTATGATCGTCGTCCTGGCCGCCAGCGGTCAACTGCCCAGCCGTGACCATGTAGTATTGCCCATCGTCAGCAGCAGGTCGAAACCGCCCGCAGTGTTTCTAGATTCCCATCTGGTTTGGTAAAGCTTACTGACCTTAATTCGAGACTGTTTGGATAGCGGGACACATTGGGCTTGCTGGCGTAGATGACAGCTAATGTCAATCAAAGCCCCTCAGACCGTTCTCGACGCCGTCGACTCGTCAACGGAAGCTTAATGACGCCGCACAACTGCTGATCGCTGCACGTCCGTCAGTGGATGCTCGTGACATCTCTGCCCGTCTCGCACCACCACCACCACCACCCCGCGCCGTTCTCTCGCTATCGAAGGCAGCGGTGATTTACTCAAGAACCTGGTCAGACGAAGGCGCAGCCATGGCCCCACCATCTGGTGCCTGGATCGATGGCTGGGATACTGGCGATCTCTCACACAGCTGCTCCTGATCGGAACCCCCCTGGTCAGAGCCTTTTGGGAAACACCCTGGCCGAGAGACTAGCCGGGCCACTCTATACCAAGATCCACTATAGGGCGTTGGCGCAACTCAGCCGCCTAGTATGGGATGGGGATGTGATTACAGGGGTAATGGACGTTCGCTGCAAACTCGACTATCAACACGAGACATGTCGATGGCAGACAATGAGGTCAGAAGTATTAAAAGATGGCAGCTTGACCTCATCATGCTCTCTTTTTTCCCTCTCCTCATCGCCTCTTGTTTCTTCACCACTCTTTCTTGATTCGGGTTCTTTTCTGTTTCTTATATCTGGTGTGCTAAGTCACCCATTTCTCTCTTTCTTCTCCATCAACTAGCTTGATCTTTTTTCGGACTCGTCCCACCCCTCTCACTCAAAATGTTGTTCAACACTCGCAGCGTTTACGCTGCCCTTTTCGTTCTTTCACACCAGGCCCAGGCCGCAGTCGTTGCTGGAAACAACCAGACCGAGGCTGCCGCCCCCGCCGGTGGCTACCCGGTGGCACCTCTGCCCAACGCGGCCCCTCCTACGACGACTTCGCTATCGTCAGTGGCACTGACATCTGCTGCTGCCGCCTCGCTGTCATCCTCTTCGGTGGCACTCACTTCTGCGGCGGCCTCCGCCTCCGCCTCCGCCTCCGTCAAGGCATCATCGTCCTCGGCCGCCGCCGTCAAGGCTTCTTCCTCTTCGGCCGCCATTCAGGCAACATCTGCTTCGGCTTCCGTTAAGGCATCATCGTCCTCCGCCGCGGCTTCCTCCTCCGCCGCCATCAAGGCTTCTTCCTCCGCCGCCATCAAGGCTTCTTCCTCTTCAGCTGCCATCAAGGCAACCTCGGCCTCGGTCTCTGCTTCAGCCTCCGTCAAGGCATCGTCCTCTTCGGCCGCCATTAAGGCCTCGTCCTCCTCCGCCGCTATCAAGGCATCTTCCTCTTCGGCTGCCGTCAAGGCAACAGCCTCTGCCTCGGCTTCCGTCAAGGCATCATCCTCGTCCGCTGCTGCTGCTGCCACCCCCCCTCCGGCTGCCGCAAAGAATGAGACTGCTCCTGCTTATCCAGTCGCCCCGCCTCCCGCTGCTGCTGAGGGTGCTGCTAAGAACGGCACTGTGACACCCCCCGCCTCCTGCTGCCGCGAAGAACGGCACTGCTCCCGTGCCTCCTCCGGCTGTTGTTAACGGTGCCACCAACAAGACTTCTGCGGTTTCTCCTGCTGCTACCACCTCTGGATTGTTGTCCGCTAAGCCCTCCGCTGGAGTCCCGTCGCCCGCCCCTGCTGTCGGCGCTCCCTTCGCCAACGGCACAGCACCTTTCCCCAACGCCACTGCTATCGCGCCCGCCGGTACCACTACCATGGTTGTTGGTGTCACTCAAGTCCACACTGTGATCTCCTGCGCGCCTACTGTTACCAACTGCCCTGCTGCTACTCAAACCGCGGCTGTGTCTAGTGCTTTCGCCAGCCTGCCCAAGGGTGCCATTTCTAGCGTCGTCATCACCAACGTCATCGACCTGACCACCACCGTCTGCCCCGTCTCTAACGCTGCCTCCATCTCGTCTGCCGTCATCTCCAGCATTGCTAGCAACCACCCCGTTGTTACCACCACTGCCAAGGACGGCTCCGCAGTGACTGTCACTGTTACTCCTGGTATGGGCGGCCCCGCCATGCCTGGTCTGCCCGCTGCCACTCCTGCCCCTGGTGCCCCCGGTGCCCCCGGTGCTCCTGGTGCTCCTGGTGCTGGAGCCGGCACTCCTAAGGGTCCCGGTGCTCCCGGTGCTGGTGCTCCTGGTGCTCCCGGTGCTGGAGCCGGTACTCCCAAGGGCCCTGGTGCTCCTGGTGCTGGTGCCCCTGGCGCTCCCGGCGCTGGACACGGTGGAATCGTCCCCCCTGGAGCACCTGCTGTCATCACCACCACCACTGTTGCTGGCGGCGCCCAAGTTGTTGTCACCGTCACTGAAGTCATGACCCACACTGGTGTTGTCACTGCCACCGCCACCGACGGCAAGGGCCAGAAGATCACCCTTACTGTTACCGCCAGTCACGTCGCAAGCACCTCGGCCAACGACGCTGTTGGCACTAACCCTGCTCCTACTGCCCCTGCTGGTGGCAACGGTGGTTCCAACGGCGGTGCTAACGGTGGTGGTCAAGGCCAAGTTCAGCCTCCTGCTGCCCCCTCTACCGTCTACATCACCGCGCCTGCTCCCCTGCTGCCGTGGCTTCTACTGTCTATATGACCGCACCTGGCGGCGCTCCCGTTCCGGCCGTCACCGTCACTGCCCCTGGCGGCCCTGGTGCTACCGTCACCGTCACCGCTCCCGGTGGCTCTGCCGGTGCCGGTAAGGTGGTTACCGTCACCGCCTCTGGCGCTGCCGGTAGCATCGTGACTGTGACTGCCCCTGCCCAGACTGTTGTCTCTACCGTCACTGTCAGCCCTGTCGGCGATGGAAATTTTTGCACGTGTGCGCCGAAGGCTCCCGGCGCCGCTGCGCTCGAGAATTTGGCCGGTCCTCCTGCCCATGGCAAGCAGCCTCCTCGACCTTTCGCTCGCCGCTCCTTCAACCACCACCGCATGGCGTACGCCGCTTAAGCGGGAGCGACGGATAGTCCAATGGCATGAGCCTAAAGAGTCTACATGACTCTTCTGTACCTTTTCATGTTTTGAATTTTGGCTCTCAGATTCTTTCATTTCTCTGGGTTCACTGGGTTTCTACAGTATATACTTGAGGGGCTGGGGAATGATAAGACCAAACCACGCTCGTTACGATACATTCATCACTTTCACGACTCTCTTTGACGAACCCCATTTTTCGGGAAACTTTTTGGCGTTTTTATATACGCGGTCTTTCTTTTTGGTTTGAGATTGAGAAAAGGTGACGCACAAGAGGGCGGAAACTAGGCTCATTGTACATTATACTGGGAGCAATCCAGAAACAAGCCATATCCATATGGGAGGAGGACTCAGGAAACCGGTCCAGTCATTGGGGCAACGCCAGGGGCGGGCCAGGAACGCGGGAAGGGAGACATCATCGGGTGTCGACCACTCGTATCGAGTCTCCTATGAAATCAAAATTTATCGATACCCATGCAAACAAAAAACATCTTGGCTTAAAATATGAGTTGTGACGTGTTAACCATACTAATCCTCGTAAACACCACACTTCGCGACATCTTGTCTGAATCTTGTCTTTATCAGGCACTCACTACCTTGCAAGAGCTCGCTCTCGGCTTGTTTGGTGTCCCAGCTGCCCCTTTGCCCAGGACCCAAGCCCAGGCCAGTTCGTCTGGGCATTGATCGGTTGCGATCCCGTGGATCAGTTCATTCCAAGGCGGCTATGCTGCGCCTCAATCTTCATGGTTCATGCAAGCCTCGTGCAGACAGCCTGCGCCCCATCAGTATGAAACTCGACTATCTGGTCTCTAGCCCGCGGCTAAGCTGTTTCACGATTTGATCAAATCACTCCCCAACCTACAAAGATCCTAATCCCCGAAAAGACGAGATATACCATAACGCAAGTTTGGATATCAAGTCGATTCCAACTGCTTGCTTTTGCGGACTCTAGTTGTGGATTAGTGTTGGTACTGGCCAGTGGTTTTATGTATTTGAGGATTTGGGTTCATGCGAAGGCTTCCTCTCCTTTTTTTCTTTTTGACGGGTTCGTCTTGCCGGATGAGACGAATAAGTCTAGACGTAGCACCCGGGAGCTGGGATACCGCAGCAAATGTCGTTCCTGTCGGCTAGTCGGCTGTGATGGCCCTCCTTTCTTATTCTTATTCCTTCGTCTCGTCTCGTCACCATAAGTTCCTCGTGATATCATCTGGTTCAATCGTCTGTTTCCGTCCCTTGTCGATGATGGAATATTTTCCTGTCTCCTTCGCTATTGTAGACCGGACGGGCAAATCGGCTCGAAATGCCCATTCCTTACTGTACACAAATGATCAGCCGGTCAGTCATCAAACTCTCAGTTTTGGTATCAGGTGTGGTAATATTATGATACAACTAAGAAGGACAACAGGATGTTTGTGGCGAAGTAATTGACTACATTACGTAGATAGGAGGGGGGATGGATTGGTGGATGAGCTATTAGGCACGACGGGAGACCTGCCGAGAAAATAATGTCGAACCCGATATCACTGAAGGCACACTGCCTTATCCATCCGAACGATTAGCAATATAGTCTAAGATGTGGAGGCAGGAGCCCCTATCTTCCTTGAGGCAGCTGCAGGTCCCAACTCGAGTTGCCGACTAAGGGGACAGGCAATCAATCCGTCTGCTTCTCAATATCTAAACTGTATATGGCGGTACGATTGGTTATCAAGAATCAGTAGAATCGCGTGCGGGGAAGTGGGATGGCACATATACAACCATGCATGCGGCTTGCAGCCAAGACAAATCAGAGGCTTAGAAATGTATGGCGACTGCAGCGACCATTGTCCGGAAGCAACCGCAGACTCGGTTCTTTGGAGGAAAACAGAAGAGTCAAATCAGAGACGACGGCACACCACCATCATCTTGTCTGCCTTACCTCTGAGAGAAGCGGCCATGGGAAGGCCGCTCTGCGAACCAAGATGCTGTCCGCCCGCCCACTCATCGTGTGTCGTGGCACTAAATCCCAGCTATCCTGAAGAGCTTCAGTCTGAAAAAAACTCATATACATTTCCCCATGGCCGAAGCTGCGCTAGGGGCTCTAGGAGCGTTGTCGTCTATCCTCCAAATCGCCAACAGCCTCGTTTCCTCAACCAGAGAACTGCGGCGGAGCATCAAAGTGGCAAAAGGGGCCCCTACAGAAATCCACGCTTTCCACAATGAGACAATATTCCTTACCACGCTGATTAGGACGTTCCACAAGCTCGCGAGAGATGCGCCCGAGCCTACGAAGCGCAAAAAGCTAAGAGAACGCGATATCTTGCTAGCCTACGTACAACAACAGTGTGACATGATCCTAGATGGTGTGACGGAGTTAGTCAACAAATTCATTGACACTCACGGCGCTGGCGGCGGAAATAGCAGCAGCGTGAAAGTCATGACAATATGGGCGCGTGTACTCTGGGTCATCAGGAGGCCTGACATGGAGGAACTGAAGCTTTCGATGAATGAAACCAAGCTGAACTTGTCGTTACTGACCAACTTGTTCATGTGGGAAGAGGCGAGACGCAAGTCAAACAACGAGGACAGAATGTACGTCTAAGTTCCCCCATCAGGGGCTATTATCCTCCTGCAGTAACTAATTATATATAAATCGTGATGAGTTATAGTCAAGATCTTGAGAGACAACTCTGGGAAGTGACCCAGTCTGCAAAACAGGCCAGGAGAGAATTGCGAGATTACCACGAAAAACACACACAATTCAGGGCCAACAACAGGTCGCAACAGAAACTGGATGAGCTGCTCTTTAGCACTAGAGAGATTGAGAAGCACGTCGTCCGAGCCTTAAGAGCCGACGATCGGCGGCAAAGACGCACACGACGAGAAGAGCAGAGGATGCCGTCTCACACCTCAATCACTAGCCAGCCAGGCGTGGTAGAAGGCGGTAGGAACCCGCCACCATCGCCCCCACCAGATAGTCCTAGCGAACTTGGTATCGGACCTTCAGGGCCTAGATCTCCTGGCCCTGGGCCTCTACCGGGGAATATGAGAGGAGACGAAGGAGGAAGCATCATTTCTATCGCCAGGCCCCCCTCAAGCCCCAACATCAGCCGATGGCGTACTTCAAGAGGAGTTGATTGAAGAAGGGCGGTCTCGAGGACTCTTACACGCATCATTTGAAGAGCTAAATCAAGCTCCTGAGCCTCTAGGGCTTACAAAGGCAGAACTGTTGGGGATGATTGATGAGAAGTTCCGATCAATGGAACACACGCGCACATCAGTCGAAAAGCAAAGACACACGTCTGTGCCATCACCACCCCTTACAGTCCCGCCAGCCGAAGAATTCCTTGGGGACAAGCCGGTAGAGGGCGTGCAACCTGTAGTTTCTTTCCGCGAATTGCCTATTAAATCACCTTCCGAAGACAGGAGAACGAGTCGCGAGAGACAACGTGGAGAGAAGAAAGAAGAGAACCGGAAACCAAAAGAAAAGGATAAGGGGAAGTTGAGCTTCGGATATTGGCCATCGGTATTACACCCGAGGGCATCATCCCCGCGTAGTTGCTGAACATTTAGGGAGCTGGTCAACCACTGCAGGACGTTTCTCTGGTGTCGACATCAAACAAAAGCTTCATGGCCAAAACACTGACCAATATCGTTTTGATAAACCCGACGCGAGTTCAAAATGTCTATATCTACCCAAATTCACGCAGCTCTGTCATCGTCTCCAGAGCGCGATGTCTCGTGTAGGCTGACCCCTTCTCATCCTATATTAACTATGTACTTCGAAAAACCTGGTCCTGCAAGCAATGAAATCACCAAGTTCATGACTAGAGACTAAGATATCGATGATCATGCTTTTATTCAACTGGTAAGATGCATTCTCCATTCGCAGCAACTTGTAGACTCATCTCGGTCGCAGCCCCTGTCTCCATTGGTCTTTACCAGATCAGCTCATTTTGAATGTTACTCGAAGCTTCTGTCTTCACTCTTTCACACGTATGTCCCCCGCATTCACGGCACGCCATGCTGCAGCGTGCAGCGAAAAGAGCGAACCAGGAAGGATACTCTGCCCCAATGCGACATCAACGTGCCCAATGAACGTACGTCTCAGCTGTATATCGCATGCGGTTGGTAGTCGCCGCATAAGAACGTTGCATTCCAGCTACCGAGAACGGTTGATGATGCCAATCACACTGCCATGGCGTTCTGCGAGGCGTTCTGTAAGGCCGCAATACGGCATGCTCTCAGCCAGGCCGTCGCAATAAAGAGAATGTCGATATATAATCTACGTGGGATCAATGCGAGTACTCTTGAGATTTGGCAAATAACGCTTTGTCAAAGTGAGTTTCGTTTCAACAGCTTTTGACTCGACTTGTCAATATCTTCAACACAATGGATCCATTTTCGGGCGTGACGGCCCTCGTCCCCATTGCCGTGATGCTACTGAAGGCAGGCTGCGAGCTGAAAGTGTTTGTGCGAGAACTTCGCACTGCCCCCGAAGATGCTCACCATTTCATGAATGACATGATTTCTTACTCGAATCTTTTCCAAAATCTCCAGCGGACGATACAAGAATCAGGTTACAACTTAGACCCTGACGACATGATTGAAGAACAAGATTTAGTCGAGCACGTGGTCGAACAGGCTACACGTGTGATGAAGGGATTTAAAGAAGACTTTTCCCCTATTATCAAATTAGTACGCGATGAAGCTGACTTGGGAGCTGCGAGTTTGGGGACACGGTTGAAATGGTATATGAAGAAGTCAAAGGTGACAAGTTTAAGAAGAAGTATAGAAGAAGCCAAATCGAACGCGCAACTGCTCCTTAGCTTGCTCAATCACAACATAAATCGGAAGAACGGGCTCGTCTTACAAACGTTTCTGAAACCGAATCAAGTTCCCCGGCAATTGTGAGTGGGAGAGGCAGTCCCTTCAGTCGTATAATTCCTGGATGCTGACCTAGGGATAGAACCATGCCGCAAGTCTTGCCAGAGGCTCGACCGCAACCATATATCGACTTTTCGGCGACGCATATATTACCTAAATCTTCCGAAGATGGTCACGTATCCAAATCACGAGTTGAGCGTAATCGCCATGATTCCAAAAATACAAACGAAGCAACAAAGAGACCTGCACGAAATCGTTTCATGAGCTGGCTGGGTGCATCATATGAAGCCAAGGAAGAAGAGGAAAGTGCAGAATCTGGCGAGGAGGCGGAAATGCGTCATCGAGGTAACGGACGGCGAAGGGAGAGGTATGTCATTTGCACCAGGTCGTACTTTATTTCGTCGCAACTAACCAATGGAACCTTCGCCCAGCTCATCTGGCTACGATACGAATACCTCGGATCCCGCCGAGTCTGCGGATGAAGAAGACGGCACTTGGCAACGAGAAAGCCGGCCGGGGTTGACTGGCCGGCTGAAGGACGCGTTTCGGACTAGGAAGGCCCAGCGCAAGTCCCAGATCTCAAGGTCACCTTCGATATCTACAAGCTCCTTGACCTCCGACGCGTCTCGGGGTAGCAGCGCGGGGGAGACGAGATCGGTCAGATCGGTTACAAAGCTTGATCCGAGACAGCGGCCCTCGCGGCGGCGCAGGTGGCGGCCCTTCCGAATACGACGGTCTCAGTCTCCAGGGGCGAACAAGTCCGGCGGCTCGTTTGGCTCGTTTGGCTCGTTTGGCTCGTTTGGCTCGTTTGACTCGTTTGACTCAGACCTATCATGCACTGATTGAGTCTGCAGGCTAAAGATGAATGGTGATGGATGGTCGAGCGCGTTGGCACACACGCTCTGTCTAATGCAACCGCGTCGCGTTGGGCGGCATCATGCACTACCCCTTTATGCGTGGTGAAATAATGCTCAAGTTCTGGCGGTGATGAATCACTATTGGACCCGACCTACTGCCCGACTGACCGACAGCTTAGCGGACAGAGCCAATCTTGATAGCGCAGGGAGCCGGCGCTAAAACACCAAAGACCTTCGCTGATCCCTGCCACCCGCTGGCGCGCCGAGGCGAGTGCTAGTGCTGGGCTGCTCTGCAACAAGTAAATCTGTAATCTTTTTTATCCAGAAGCCAGCCCCTGGGCGGCCCATCCATTATAGAAATTTGGGGCCGCGACAGCCTATCACGTCGAGCCTTAGCTGAAATTGTTATAATATTTGTTGTTTATTATTGTTCTTAGCATCGGCTTTCCGCTCTCTCCCTCCCCATCTCACAAAAGCCACGGTACTTGCTATACCTCCTTTCTCTCGCTGAGCGCATTCTTCGTCAGACGAGCATTGAATTGCCCGTCGTCCATTCCTTCTGTTTCCATCCGGAACATTGCGTAGCTTGGCTTATACTGGACGGTGAAAAAAAGTGTCAAACATGTCGGGTAGATATTCTCTACGCGAGACCCCTCGGTACGTTACATTCTCCTGACTTCAATTGCTGTTTGGAATTTACTTTTTGCTGCGGGAAAACTCGGACATGCTTGGGGACGCACGACGAAAGCCAATTGGCGTGACAAGTGTCGCCATGGCAGTTGCGGTGCATCGGAAGCTTGAATCGCCAAACCCTTTTTTGGCCTTCGAAGGTGTGGTGATGTGGTCCCATCACGGACAGAGCATGCCAAGACGTGGGTAACCCTCGCGGTTTCGTGCAATGCTCTCGTGGTCCATGTCGCACAAACAACCCAAGACATGCAGTTGCTGACGGGAAACAACATGGACAGCAAGAAGGAGTTGTTCGACGGCATGGTGCAGACCCCTGTCCGCCGTGTCTCGCGGCGCAAGACCCAGCTCTCCGTCGAATCCGACGATGGCGACTCGAGCTCCGTCGCCGAAACCACCACATCCACCGCCGCTGCTCCCACCACCAGCAAGAGGGCTTTGCGCCGCCGTGGCACCAGCAAGTTCGCCGAGGACATTAGCGATGACGACGAGCCCGCCCCGAAAGAGGAAGAGTTCAGCCCCGTGCCCGAGGACAGACTGTCGGCCATGGTGAACGGCAACGGCAAGGAGGCTTCCCAGAACGGACACAGCAACGGCCACAGCAATGGACACACCAAAGAACACGCCAACGGAAACGCTAGCGTCAAGGTTGTCGATGGCTGGGCCGAGGGCCAGGACCCCAAGATCGACTACTCTGGGGAGAAGGAGTTCGGCGGCAGTCTCGGCACCCTGTGCCTCATGATCGGCTTCCCGGCGTTGATGTACTACATGTGGGTTGGTGCCACCTACTACGATGGCAAGCTGCCTTTGCCCACCGAGGGCCAGTCCGTCTCCGACTTCTTCAAGCATTTTGGCAATCTCGTCTACACCGGTGCCTTCCCTCACTTGCGAGCGTGGCAGATCTACTGGACATACTACGTTTTCGAAGCGGCTTGTTACCTGTTGATGCCCGGTTTCTGGGCCTATGGCAAGCCCCTTCCCTTTGAGGGCGGAAAGCAGCTCCCCTACTACTGTTCGGCCTACACTAGCTTCTACTTCACCATCCTCGTCATGGGAGGCCTGCACTTTTCTGGCTACTTCCCCATCTACACCTTCTTGGACGAGTTCGGCCCCATCATGTCGGTGGCCATCCTGTCCGGCTTCCTGTGCTCCTTCGTCGCCTACTTCTCCGCCATCTGGCGTGGCGCCACGCACCGCATGACGGGCTCTCCCATCTACGACTTCTTCATGGGCGCTGAGCTGAACCCGCGCATGTTCGGCATCCTGGACTTCAAGATGTTCTACGAGGTCCGCATTCCCTGGTTCATCCTCTTCGGCCTCAGTGTCGCCGCGGCCGGCCGCCAGTACGAGCAGTACGGCTACGTCTCGGGCGAGGTCATGTTCCTGGTCATGGCGCACTACCTCTACGCCAATGCCTGCAGCAAGGGCGAGCACTTGATCGTGACGACCTGGGACATGTACTACGAGAAATGGGGCTTCATGCTGATCTTCTGGAACATGGCCGGCGTGCCGCTGTCGTACTGCCACTGCACCCTGTACCTGGCCAACCACGCGCCGGCCGAGTACGCGTGGAACAAGTACGCGCTGGCCTTCCTGTTCGTCTCGTACCTGGGCGTCTACTACGTCTGGGACACGTGCAACGGCCAGAAGAACTCGTTCCGCATGATGGAGCGCGGCACCTTCGTCAAGCGCAGCACCTTCCCGCAGTTGCCGTGGCAGGAGATCAAGAACCCGCGCGTCATCGAGACGGACTGCGGCGACCGCCTCCTCTGCGACGGCTGGTACGGCCTTGCCCGCAAGGTCCACTACACCTGCGACGCCTACTTCGCCATCACCTGGGGCCTCATCACGGGCTTCAGCAGCCCCTTCCCCTGGTTCTACCCCGTCTTCTTCTGCGGCATGATCGCCCACCGCGCCATGCGCGACATCCAGCGCTGCCGCACCAGGTACGGCGCCGCCTGGGAGGAGTACGAGCGCCAGGTTCCGTACCTGTTCATCCCCGTAAGTTTATTATTCCCCCTTTCGAGACAACTCGATTCTATCTCTCAAAGATCAGCCAACTAACAATGTTTCCCGTAGTACGTCTTCTAAACTCCCATGGCACGCGCCATAAGCGGATGTTTGCACAGCTGTTATGATAGCTTCCGGCACATAATCATCTTTTAGGATATATAGCTGCTCATCACTGAGCAATCAACATCCATCGGCAAGCTTGCTGCGAGCTTGACTACCCAAAGGGGTGGCCCTATTTCCCCTTGAAAAATATCAGTTCTCATTCTTTGTCAATACTTCGGAAGAAAAAACGTCAGCACATATTTTGTATGCAAACCCTTATTCCCCTTATAATACTTCTCAAGGCGGTCCGGAAGGGCATGAAAAAAAGGAAAAGGGAGGAGTGGTAATGATACCAGGAGGCGGCGGAAGCTACTGGGCCGCCGCCGTGTGGCACATGGAACGGGTTGCATTTATATATTTGTGTCCTGGACAGGTGCTGAGTCGACCAATGGGTCGTCATTGATGCGGCATACGATGATCATAATAATACAACGAAATTTAAAGACAAGAAACTCATATATAATGCATTGTCCACCTCGGGAAGATCCCTACCGAGCAAGCAGAACAGCAAGTCCGATGCCCGTGAGTATTTATATTGACAGTTGGTACATGTACCAACGGTGAAGGTTGATATCTGATCTACTACTTCGGAGCATGAGGCTATCATGTTGTACAATGGCACGGAGGACTGACTGATCACTTCTCAAGAGCCATACAGGTACGAAGGCCACATCAAACTCAGATAGGAACCGGAGTTGTTGGAAGCTGACAATTTAGTACTACGTGAACGTGGTCTCACGAGGGTTGTAGAATATTCCCGAGACACGGCAAAGTTTCCGGGAAAAAGTTCAATTACCAGCCTAACGTACAAACTCTTCCCCATCCAAGCGTTCTATGATGAGAAACCGGTCCGAAGTGGTAACAATATGCAGCAACAACAGTAATACATATGAGCTTTTACTCATCATCACGGCACACCCAAACACCCTACTTCTGTCTTCCCACCGCATCGCACACAAGAAACGGCATAGCAACCGCTCTAGTAACCACGCCACCCCTTTATTCGTAATATATTCTGAAATCTGCTTCCTCGATGGTGCCGCAGTCCCAGATTTCCTTTGCTCTTTGACATTGATGTTCTTAAGGTCCGATGATAGCTTTGTGTCGGCGTAGATACAACTTGTCGGGATCAAGTGTTTCTTCCGTTCCTTTCGAAACATCGTGTGCATTTCGCAGTGCAACTTAGATTACACTCCCGATTTGTTGTGCCATCGGCGCGTTGCGCGCCTAGCAGCTGGTGTCGAGCGTGGCCTTGGAGTTCATGAGAAGGGCAACAATGAGACCGTAAAGACCCAGGACTTCGGCGAAAATGAGAATCAGGATCATGCCGACGAAGAGACGGGGCTGCTGGGCAGTTCCGCGGACACCAGCATCACCGACAATGCCAATGGCGAAACCAGCGGCCATACCGGACAGACCGACGGCGAGACCGGCACCGAGTTGGACGAAGCCAGTGTAGAGGGAAAGGCGCTGAGTGAGACCGTCGGAGATCAGGACAGAGACGACCAGACCGTAAATACCGATGATACCAGCCATAATGACGGGAACAATGTCTGGAAGGGGGCAAGTCAGCGATGATGAAACGGACCAAGATGAGTTTCGGAGAGGATGATTCGTACTCTTGACGATCAGGTCAGGTCGGAGAACACCCATGGCGGCAATACCGACACCAGACTTGGCAGTACCGTAGGCGGCACCCAGGCAGGTGAAGACGATAGCGGCTGTGCAACCCATCGCACCGAAGAACGGCTATGTAAATGTTAGCCACTGAAGATCCTTATTGATTGACGTGAGCCCCCCGCAGCTTTTTCTGATCGATGAGACGATGTCGTCGGGTGAGAGAGCTTCGATGACTCGGGGGCACCGCGAAGGGCGAGGGAGTTACTAACCGCGTAGACGGGGCTAAAGCACAGTAAATGTTAGCGAAGAAGATCCTCATGATGAATACCGTGATGGAAGAAGACATCTCCCGGCTTGATGGCGATGCTGCGAGCTCGAATGAATGGAGCTCGAAGCTCGGCAGGCCATGGAGAGAAAAAGGCGCGGATCGATTACGTACCATGCCTCAGAGAAGGTTAGCGACATCTTGACGGGAGTTGTGAGTGTGAATGAATACGGTTGAAAAGGGAGAAAATGGAAGAAGAGGAAATGGGAAAAGAGCTAAAGGACTGGCTTCGCGACAACAGGTAAACCGGGGAGGGAGTTGAAGAAAGTTGTTTGGTTGGTTGATGGTGGATTTTTGTTGTTGTAGGTAGCTTCGACGGGAAGACGAGTTGCGGCTGGTGCTTTGGAGAGCAGAGGTCAAGTGTCAGGTCTGGCAGTGCTTTTGCTTGGGCTGGCTGGGTTGGCTGGGTTGGCTCTGGCTCTGGCTCTGGCTCTGCTTCGTTTCGCTCTCTCTCCAGGGGCCGCCTTCGTCCGAGTCATTATGTCAGCCCGTGGGGGACCTCGGCCGGCCGGAGAAACGCTCTGCCGACCTGGTCGCTGGTTTTAGCGGGAGACCTCTCTGCAAGGCCCAAGCGACGTTATGCAGCCAGCTTTCAGTTCAGCACAGATGCATCTGGCATCTGCATTGGTAGTGGGCACTGGGTGCTGGGCGCTCAGCACTCTCCAGCCACCCAAAACAACAAAAACGCACAGCCACAGCCAACGAGATACGCCAGCCCCACTCTGATTGCTGGGGAATTGTTATCATTTGCCGTAAATCTTTTTTTTTCTGTCGCGAGAAGAGTTACGGATTCTACCAACGAACATCCCAAACTTCTATCCCCATCTTTCCCCGTGCAATTCCTACAGGGCGAGCAATCGCAAGGAACCCTGACGATCACATCAGTCCAGCGCTTCAGTCTATTCAACTTACCTGAAACCGTACCCGATCAACATGTCGGCCGACCAGAACACCTCCGCCGCTTGGCCTTTGGCCTCGCCCCAGCTCGCTCAGGAGCTCCTCGACCTGACCCAGCAGGCCAGCCATTACCGTCAACTCAAGAAGGGTGGTACGTATATGACAGGATCCGAGCCACCATCTCTATATTCACATGCCTACCTGCTCCCACCTCTCGAAATGTCTTTGACAGATCAACCTGCCCAAGACAATAACTAACTTGTTATCGCAGCCAACGAATGCACCAAGACTCTTAACCGCGGTATCGCTGAGATCGTGATTCTCGCCGCTGACACCAGGTTGGTAGACTCCATTGGATTCTTGGGGTTGATAACGAAGCTAACCATGTGTTAGCCCTCTGGCCATTCTCCTGCACTTGCCTCTGCTCGCTGAGGACAAGAACGTTGTCTACGTCTATGTCCCCAGCAAGATCGCCCTGGGCCGTGCCTGCGGTGTCTCCCGAGCTGTCATCGCTGCCTCGTAAGCCAACTTGCTCGAGAGAATCTAGCTTGGACAGAATACTAATGATATGTTACTAGGATCACCTCCAACGAAGCTTCCGATCTCAACAACCAGATCCGCTCCATGAAGGACAAGATCGAGCGCCTCATGATCTAAGTCGCCAACCTCTGACTGGTAATAGGCATATTGGGGTGACTTGGAGGAGCTGGCTATGCTATGCGGTCTTTGCAGTACTGGCTTGGTCATGTTTATTCGCCGGGCACCAGTCTGTACGGGACTGGTCGCACATGGTCACGTTCGTTAGACAATAGTTGATAGCTGCAATGGACTAGGAATTTGCCTGAACCCGAAGCCGTATATTTGTGACGATCGTATCCCCGCTGTGTGCGACAGGGGAACAGCAGTGTGATAGTAGTGTCTGTATGTAGGGACACAAGGCACAAGGTCGCGGTGTTACATGTGATTGGGTGTGTGTCGCAACCAGGATCCTGATTCTGTGCCAAACCCCCCACCATGTAATTAGCATGCACGCCACGGAGACGAAGTTGACGAGCTGAGCAGCTGCCCCACCATCGCTAAAGATCAATCGTTATGTCATCTGGCGCTTCGTAGCAAGAATAGCACCATCCAAGACACCGACCACACTACCCACTACCTCTTCTTCACTCCCAACCCGTCGGCTGACCTCCAATTGGTTGTCTGGGATACTATATACTACACTTCGACTACTGCAACCTCTCCTGTTGCCCTGTACCCTTTCTACGTCCATATACCACTTTTTGCAGACTGTACTTAGTATAACTTAGACTTCCTAACCCACCTATTGCAAAAACATACCATGGTCAGCCAGATGAAACACCAGTCCTCGCCCAACCGAGTCTAGAGAGCACTCCGATTCTTCAAGGATTGCTTTGAACCAGACAGACAGACGCATACATACACGACAGAGAATATGCCCGCTCCTTTGGCGCGAAAACTGTTGATTTGCGCCGCCGTCGACGGCCTGATCATCCAGCCGCTCGCGCAGCAAAGGGCCAAAGAGCGCCCTCGCCGCCCGTCAAGGTCCGCTATGGCGAGGCGACGACGCTGTCCTCTCTGCCCCGGGATCAGCTGCCTGATGTCTCGCGGCCCAACTCCTCGTTTGAGGCTTTTGGTGTTATAGGTACGTACGGGATGGCCCCCTCCTCTCTATGTATCTCTTTGCGGGGAAAGTGTGGATTTGGACACTAGTGGTTGAAGCAGCACGAAAGAAATCACTGTATGTTCCTGGCGGCGTGGATGTAGGGGGAAAGGAGAATAAGGGAGACGTCACGCGGGTGACCCTGATTTTGCTGATTACTAGAAGAAACTGACTTGGGATCCTGTTAAGGGCTCTTTACGGTCTCGCGACTCTCGTACCTCATCACCATCACCGGCCGCCAACAGGTCGCGCAGATCCGCGGGTATCCCGTCTACGTCGTCACCGATGTGGCCCTGACGCCGTGCACCTCCCAGACCGAGGCCGAGGCCGCGATCCGACACACCAGCATCCAGATCCGGCGGGCCAACCGCGCCCGCGAGGGCCGCCAAGACGGCGACGGCACGACGGACGACTCGGACACCGACGCGGCGTCCATGCTAGATGCGGGGGATGCGGATGACGTACAGAGCGACAGGGAAGACCAGGCGGGTAAAGATGGCAGCGGCAATAATGGCGGCCTTGCGGTGGCGTCCGAGGGGAACATCCACGGGCGCAAGAGCTCCGTCGCCGAGGACGTGATCAAGCGGCGCGGTACGTACGGCCGCTTCGCGCAGCGGTGGTTCAGCCACGGCGGCTGGATGCAGGAGCAGGCGCGCAGCTTGGGCGTTAGCGACGATAAGACGCTATCTTCATCATCTTCGCTTGCACCTGCAGAGGGACAGTCGCAGCAGCAGAAGCAACAACAGGACGCCACCAGCGCCGGCGAGACGGACGAGCGCTCCAAGAAGGAGGAGACGGAACAAAAGGCGGACAAGGAACTGGGCAAGGCCGTCGTGGCCGAGACGGCCGACAAGGGCGTCGCAACCGCCGTGTCCACGGCGGAGAGCCTGCTGCCCAAGCTGCTGCGCATGGCGCACATCTGGTTCGGCGAGAGCAAGAGCTTCTACTTCTCCTACGACATCGACATCACGAGGAGCCTGGAGAAAAAGGGGACACGAGTCGCCGACACGCCGCTTCACCAAACGGCCGACCCCCTATTCTTCTGGAACCGTAACCTTTTGCAACCGTTCGAGGAGGCCAACGAGAGCGCGCTGCTTCTGCCGTTGATGCAGGGGTTCGTGGGCCAGCGCCTTTCGTCATGGACCGCGACCCGCCCCAGGTCGACAGCGACACGGCCCCGAACGCGTCGGTCGAGCTGAGCGCGTGGAAGCCCCGCGAGGACTCCTCGCTGGACCCGGACAACCCGCCCGAGGACAAGGACCTGCGGTCCAGCGAGAAGAAGTTCCTGATCACCGTCATCTCGCGGCGCAGCACCGAGCGGGCGGGGCTGCGGTACCTGCGGCGCGGCATCGACGACCAAGGCAACACAGCCAACGGCGTCGAAACGGAGCAGATCCTGTCGACCGCAAACTGGGCCGACGGGAAGGTGCACAGCTTCGTCCAGATCCGCGGCAGCATCCCCTTGTTCTTCACCCAGTCCCCCTACAGCCTCAAGCCCGTGCCGGAGCTGCAGCACTCCGAGGCGACCAACTTCCGCGCCTTCAGCCGGCACTTTGACCAGCTCGGCGCCCGGTACGGCAAGATGCAGCTGGTCAACCTCGTCGAGAAGCATGGAGTCGAGTCCCTGATCGGGAACGCCTACGAGAAGAACGTTGAGATGTACAACCAAGAGAGGAAGGAAAAGGGGGAGATGGCCAGGAGCAGCAGCTGCTGGACTTCGAGTGGTTCGATTTTCACTCGGCCTGTCGCGGCATGAAGTTCGAGAATGTAAGCTTGCTGCTCGACATCCTCGGCCCGCGCCTCGAGGAATGGGGCAGCACAGTTGAGGAGGAGGGGTGCAAGGGCGACGACCACCAGATAGCCATGCTTGTCCAGAAGCAAAAGGGGGCATTGCGGACAAACTGCATGGACTGTCTGGACCGCACCAACGTCTGCCAGAGCTCGTTTGGCAAGCACATGCTCGAGCAGCAGTTCAAAGAGGAAGGGTTCGACATGGCGGCGCAGCTCGACCAGCAGACGAGCTGGTTCAACACGCTTTGGGCAGACAACGGAGACGCCATCTCGAAGCAGTACGCGTCGACGGCGGCGATGAAGGGAGACTACACGAGGACGAGGAAACGCGATTACAGGGGCATGGTCAATGATCTAGGACTATCGCTCACTCGGTTCTACAATGGGTAAGAGACATCTGCTCTGCTTTGTGAAGTGGTTGGTTGATGAGATGCTAATATTTTCTTTTCTTGTAGTATGGTCAACGACTATTTCAGCCAAGCCGCAATCGACTTCTTCCTCGGCAACGTCACGTCTCTGGTCTTTGAGGAGTTTGAAGCCACGATGATGACGAAGGACCCAGCCGTTTCCATGGCCAGGATGCGCGAACAGGCCATCGAAACGTCCCGGAAGATTGTGGTCGAAGAGGACAAGGAAGACTTCATCGGGGGCTGGACGTTGCTGAGCCCCCACCATTCGGATACCATCAAGAGCCTGCCGTTCGAAGAAGTGGTGCTGCTTTTGACGGGCACCGCGCTTTACCTGTGTCGCTTCGACTGGAAGCTCGACAAGGTCTCCTCCTTCGAGAGGGTCGACATGTCCCACGTCCTGGGCATCCAGGTCGGCGCCTACATCACCTCGACCATCTCGCCCGCGCAAGCGGACGAGTCGAAGAACATGGGGTTGGTAGTGACATACGAGCCCGGGGAGAAGGATATCCGCCGCGTCAATACGCGATCGCTTTCCAGCGTGTCCGGACCGCCGCAACAAGATGGTAGCGACGAGAACACCAGCGGCACGCCGGCTGCTACTTCCCCCACCTCGCCTTCTGGTGGAGGGGGAGGAGTCTTCGGACCGATCTTTGGCGCCGGGCGCAAGCAGCAAGAGCCAAAGCAGCCGCCCAAGAGGATCGCGCTCAAGGCCCTATACGCACAGTCCTCTTTCGCGGACGCAAGAGCCAAAACCAACATTAACAATAGCCGGGATTCCAAGGTGTTGACGGAGGCGCAGCAGGTTGATATGCTCGCGAGTGAGATTGAGAGGCTCGCCTTTGTGAACCAGCCGATCGCCAGGTTCCAGGGCGAGGCGGAGCGGAAGAGCATCGTCGAGAGGCAG
The DNA here is from genome assembly GCF_038363985.1 of Apiospora kogelbergensis. Taxonomy (NCBI): domain Eukaryota; kingdom Fungi; phylum Ascomycota; class Sordariomycetes; order Amphisphaeriales; family Apiosporaceae; genus Apiospora; species Apiospora kogelbergensis. The sequence continues at coordinate 7,783,736 of NW_027117418.1, read as the reverse complement.
GACATCATTTCGTTGGCGGAGGCGAAACGGAACACGGGGTTGTTGGAGCAGCTGGGCCATACGATCAAGAAGCTGGTCTGGGCGTGATGATCCCTTCTCGATTGCTGGGTTCAAAGAACGGACGAACGCAGAGAGGGAGCGTGTCTTCGTTGGGTAGACGTGGCATGGCATAGCATAGCATACTTAGGGAGGCGTACATATACTAGAGGCAAGGAGCATAGATACGCTTGGGACCTGGGCTCAGCCGGTGGTGGTGTCGTTTTCCTCTTTCGAAGTAGAAGTAGTCGTCGTAGTAGTAGTAATAACGGCCTTGTACAGATGCATTTGATACCGCATGTTCTCCAACTGGAACGGGTACCGCAACTCAGCGGCCATGCGAAACCAAATCGAATCATGTGACTCCAGTTTCTCCCAGCGACAACGAGGGGATGTGGAAGTAGTTGCTGGCTGCTTCTTGTCGACTGTAAGCAGCGTGTGGTCCATCAGCCACTGCATAGGATACTTCTTCTTCTGGGCGTCGTCCCCTTTACCCACGGCGGCCTCGGAATAGCTCCCCGGGCTATCAACAACGAGCAGCAGCGAGCCCTCGGGCACGCAGGCCGTGAGCATTCGTAAGAACGCCGTGGTGCGGGCGATACCGCCGCCCGTGTAGAGCTCGTTGAGCGTGAACAGGAGTGTCACGAGCACGGGTCCGGGCTTCTCCTGGTCTTTGCCGCGCACAGCCTCGGTAAGCTGCTCCGGCGTCATGCTCAGGGCGTCCTGCTGCGTAAAGTTGCAAGAGAGCCGGGTGGCTGGTTCGACCAGAGCCCGATTCGCCTGGTGGGCTTGGGGGCTAGCGTGGCTGGACAGACGCGGCGGCGTGGTCAGGCTCTTTTGCAGCTTCGTCACCACTTGACCCCAGGGACCCGTGTCCACGAGATGGAGGTCACCGACTAATGGTTCCGTAGATTCGTCTGCGTTATCGCTACCGTCGGTGTGTCTCAACAACGATGCAAAGGCAACAATTTCAGCCGCGCCGCCACCGATGGACAGCATCCGTAGGGGCTGGCGACTAGCCTCCTTAGTAAGAGCAGCATCGGCATCGGCATCACCGTCGGCCCTGGCGGCGCGCAGTCGCCGACGACGATCGCCATCAACCACGAGGTCCTCGAGCTGGTCCCGGATGCCGCCTAAGACCTTGGCGTAGCACAGGGCTCGCGTGGGGCTCCATCGTGCGGCGTAAACCTCAAGGTACTGCTCGCTGCCAAAGGCCTTTTCGAAGTCGCGGTTGTAAAGCGCCGACTTGACCTCCTGGAGCACCGACGTGAAGTTGTCGAGGCCCAGCACGTCGGCGAAGGTGTCGCTGAAGATATCAAGTAGGGCTTGCTCCTGCTTCAGTTCGGCAGGCGACAGCTTGGAGGGTTTGGCGGGCGCGGCTCCGGGAGCCTCTGAGCCCGAGTTTTCCTCTTCCTCTCTTTTGTTGCTAGATTTCTTGGGCTTGTTCTGTGGTTTCTTCGACTTGGGCGGGGCCTTTTTGGCCGCCGGCGCCCTATCCGGTAACTTGTTGTGTTCTCTCGCCATTGTGAAACTGAGAGATCAAGAAGGGAAGCAGAGAAAACGACTTGGCAACAGATAGGACAAACTCATGTACATGAGTTCGTTTTTACAATTTGAAGAAGTTTTGAACTCGACTGGGAGATAGAATTTCACCAACCTCGACACAGGATTAGTGGCGGTGGGGCCCGGCAAAAATGAACCATACGTCAAAAAATGGGATTCGAAGAAAAGACGAATTAATGTGATTTTGTGATGGATAACGAGTTATATTGTATTGAACTGCTGGTAACTGTTACTAGACAGTCTTGCCTAGCGATAGTATGTAACCTCTACTGATTCCTGTATTCTCGTAGAAATTCAAAACGATTTCTCAAATGCAGGCGCCCAGCAACGGGTCTAAATAATCAATCTTCGCCATGAACCAGGACACTCGCACCATAGAGTAAAGGTTGCGAGTGCCATTTTACGCCGAAGCGTGGTTTGGCGTGTTCAAAGAACTTCAGAAACACACATGATAATCATCGTCACAAACATCCAAGTCAGTGGAAGCCCAAAAGGGTAGCAGGAACTGCTTGTCAGTATTCAGGGACAAATGTCCCCTTTGATACTACCTGAAGATCTACTGACCTCGTCCAATAATGGATCGAGCTATATGCAACAGGAATATGCATCTGTTGTTTGAATGGCCCTGAAGCCGGCCAACTCGGTTTGGAAAGCGAGCACCAACGGCCAGCACACATGGTGCCGTTTCGGCCACCTTCGAAGAGTCCGAACCCATTGGCAGCGCTCTCAGCACTGACCCAAAGGTTGCAGATACACGGAGCAATAAGTAACCCAGCAGTGTTATCTGTTACCAGGGTCAGCGGAGGCTCGCTTGGTTGGCTCCTGGAAATCGAGAAAGGATGACGGTCTTTCAGAGATAGTTGAGAAGATTATTTGATATGCGGGTGTTATCGGCATCTGTACTCGAGACACTAGCATGAAAGCTAGTATCCGAGAGCACTAGGCTGGCCCCCGCGTATCTCATCATGCAAGTCGGATCAAGGTATACGAGGAAACATACCTTTCAGCAGTCTCAACCCTCGTGGGTAGCATTCGCTTGCGCTGGACGATGTGTCCGACGCGGTGGTTTGTTGTTTTGAGTGTTGGGTTGGGGTAGAAGATCCAGAGTACTTCAGGTATCTGGCTGGACCTTGCGTCTCTTTTCGCGCATGGCTCTCAACTTGTTCTTGTCTTCTTCGAAACCCTTCAAGAAGGCAGCCTGCTCAGCCTTCTTCTTCTCCCGCAGCTGCCAGCGGTAGAAGTTTTGGGTCTCGTCCTTCCTCTTCTCCTGCCTCTCCAGCATCTTCTTCTTGGCCTCCTCAGCCTCGTCCATCCGGGCAGGAGCCACGCGACCACCGCGGGTGACTGTGACAAAGCCATCCTCGTCGGGTTCGTTGCGCAACTCGCGGGCGAGGCGTTCGGCTTCGGCCTCCTTCCTGTTGTAGACAGTGAAGAAGGCATCCACGACAGCTTGCATGGCAGCGTTGCCTGGGTACACAAGCTTGTTGTGAGCTTTGAGCCAGGTGGAGCCAAGCGCGGGTGCTTTGTCGCCAACGCCTTCACCCCAAACAGGGTATTGCTTCGACTTGTGCAGCTTCTTGACTGCCTTCAACACGATTTCAACACTGCGTTCGTCTGCGAGCAGGACGACGGCAGAGCCGCCGCTTCTGTGCAGTGGGCGTGTCCATGTCGATGGCATCTCAGCGGCGACCTCATCCTTGATCCGCTGGGCTTCTTCTTCCTCTTCGCGTTTCCTCTTCTTCTGATGCGAAGCCAATCGCAGAGCCTGAGCTGGCTCGATAGAAGACTTGGCAGCCTTTGCTTCGGACTCGAAGGTAACAGACTCAAACTTTCCAGCGCCTACCAGACTAGTGAAGAGGGAGCGGAGGTGTGGCTCGGAGCTGTCCACGGGTACATTTACAAGGAAAAGACTTCGCTTGTCGTCCCTGGTGAGAACCTTTGCATTTCGGCGCAGGTAAATGTGATGTGTCGTGGGAACGGGGAACGAGGGTAGTGGAGGGATCGAGATGGGAAGAGTCAGGAACTCATCCCGGGAGGACGCAGGCTGTTCAGCCATGATTGATCAGGGGCTCAACGATCACAACAGCAGAGGCATGTTGTGTGTGTCGTGAGAGACGATTGGAACGGGAAGTTGCAGTGATGAAAGGATTGCAGGAGAAGAAAATAAGAGGTCAGGATATGGGCCAAAGTTTTTTCTGAAGCGTCGAGTGGGGCACCAGATAAGATAGGTAGGGAGGGACCCGTGCTGCGTGCTTCTCTAGGTCGCAGCCGTACATAACTTTGTGCACTAATCCGTCTTGTATCAAGTCAAGCTTTGGCTACCAAGTGAGTACTTATACGCATCCGGCAAATGCCATGCAATGATCGAGTACGTAATCAGTATGTTTCCATCCCATGTCGTCGAAACGCAAAAGATATCAGACATCTGCGAGACCTCGCGATGTTGGTGCAGAGTCGTCCGTACTGTCGTCGCGCTTGCCATCCCAAACACGCGACCAGAAATCTGTGCAGTGGGATCCTGGTTCGACGATTCCCACCACCACTATTGAGTACCTGCCAAGGCTATACCTAGCAGTTTAGCTGTAAGATGGTCAGAACTAACTCCACCGATACCACCATGTCCAAGAAACTGAAGACCCCGATTCCGCACGAGAGAAAAACGTACGCACGCCGTGAATGGCTGTCCACAAATCGGGCGGGCCCCGCGGGACCGTTGGTTCTTATACAAGTATCGACCATGTGCTTAAGTCGAAATATGGTTGGTTTGATACCTTGCTCCGGTGACTCTAACATTATCTTCGCATCATCTATTTCGTTTATATCGACTACCCCAAACAGGGGATTTTTGGCCGTTTGTGTATGTGTGAACGATAGAGGTTGTAAAATCTTAATTCCTCTCATCGTTCCCTCTGATGGCTACTGCTTCATAAACATAAAGAATACGGGGTTTTCCAGAACAATAGCACAATGCGTGCCTTCGCCACTATCTGGCAGTTTCTGTCCGGCGCGCCCCCGGCGGGCGGCGTCAGCGCCTCAAGCAAGCCGCCGTTCCTGCTGAAGCAGCGCTCCTCGTCTTTCACCATCATCTTGACCGTGTGCCTGGCCATCTTCACCGACATCTTCTTCTACGCACTCATCGTGCCCGTCGTCCCCTTTTCCTTGACCGTCCAGGTCGGCTTGGGGGAGGACCAGGTCCAGCAGTGGACGGCGATTCTACTGGCCTGCTACAGCGGCGCGTTGTTCGTGGCTAGCCCCTTAGCTGGCTTATACGCCGACCACACCTCGTCGCGGCGGTGGCCCTTGCTTCTCGGTCTAATCGCTCTGGCCGCATCGACGCTGTTGCTCTGCTTTAGCCATTCTATCGGGCTCCTCGTGCTGGGCCGCTTGCTGCAGGGTGTCGCCGCCGCCATCGTCTGGAGCGTCGGCTGTGCTCTTCTCGTGGATACCTTGGACACTGCCGTAGGTGTCGCCATGGGCTACGTCGGCATCGCCATGTCCATAGGCTTGATCGTAGCACCGGTCGTGGGAGGTGCTGTTTACAACGCCGCCGGCTATTATGCCGTGTACTATATTGCTTTCGGCATTGTAGCCCTAGATATCCTCATGAGACTCTTCATGATCGAGAAAAAAGTTGCCCGGCAGTGGATAACGGATGAGAAACCAGCAACAGGGACTGAGAGCAACGGAGACATAGAGAAGCAATCGAAGGTAGTTGGTAATGCTAGTGCCGAGCCTCCCATGACTCAAGTGGGAGGAGCCAACACGGGAGCAGAGACAACGGAGTCGCGAGCAGGCCAGGAAGGCAGCCTGCGAAACGAGACAGAGACAGGAGGAGTGGGGCCGACATCCCAAAGCCAACCCGCTGAAGGAGTACCCCAATACAAGCATTCTAAGCTACGGTCAATCCTGGTCCTCGTCAAATCACCACGGCTGCTCGCGGCTCTTTACGGTCTCTTTTCCCAGGCCGGTATCATGATGGGCTTCGACGCTGTCCTAGCCCTCTTCGTAAAAGAGACCTTCGGCTGGAACTCGACCGCCGCCGGCCTCATGTTCCTCGCCATCTTCCTGCCAGGCTTCATCGCCCCCGGCGTTGGCTGGCTTGCCGACCGCTACGGCGCCAAGTGGCCATCCTTCGGGGGCTTCGTCGCCTGCGTGCCGCTGCTGATCTGCCTCCGCTTCGTGACCGAGAATACCATCGCGCACAAGGTCATGTTGTGCGTGCTCCTGGCCGTCCTAGGCAGCGCGCTCGTCTTTTCCAACACGCCGCTCATGGCCGAGATCACCTACGTCATCGATGAGAAGGAGGCCGAGTTTCCGGGCATCTTCGGTGAGAAGGGCGTCTACGGGATCGGCTACGGGCTGTTCACCATGGCCTTTGCGTTGGGTGGTACTATCGGGCCCTTGTTCGCGGGTTACGTAAACGGGGGCCCCGGCTGGGGCACCATGACCTGGGCGGTTGCGGTGTGGGCTGCGTCGGGGGCTGTGGTCGTGTTCTTCTGGCTTGGTCGTAAGCCAATAAAGCCGGGAACAGATTCAACCTCTACTACAGAAACTGCGCAAGAGGGTTCGAGGGCATTGGCGTAGAACAAGATTATTATATTGATATGAGCGCCGGGTGAAGACCAAAGAACCCATCTCAGTCCATAGATGAATATATGACCATACAATTCTTACTTGTCCATTTTTTCTTCAGTGGTAGTTCAATTCCGGGTTTGCCCTGAGATTGCATCGACATCGGCACTCTGGTACGGGACACTCAACGTGACGTGCGAACCACTGCCGCGCATGATCTAAATGTAGTACGTGCTCGCATTTCAGACAGAAAGTTGGGAACCTAGCCGCAACCTTCTTTTCAGGATCTGTAGCAGCCTCAGGCTTGTCGCTACGAGAAACGCCAACGACCTCGAGGCATACGACGCAACGGGGCAGGTGGCGACCGCAATTTGGACACGCGACGCCGGATTTCATGCTGGTTGCCATCAGAGGATTTCGGAGACCTGTGACGGGCGGCTGACTAGCCCCTGCTTTGGAGAGTTCGTACTCGGCGTCGCAATAGACGCAGCGAAGTGCAATTTGTCGCGATGGCGGCTTTACCGTGGGGACGCCATCGCGTTTGCTCTTTTTGGTGCTCTCGACCTCGAATTTGGTACGGTGATAGAAGGCTTTGTGACGCTGCAGATACGCCCTGTAGGCATTCCGCCATGCATGGCAACGATAGTCATCAATGTAGCGGGGCGCGCAGATCGATGTGATCAAGGTTGCTGTCTGGACATCGTTGAACTTCTCAACGTATTTGGCCAGAATATCCACTAGCCTCTCCGTGATTCCTGTCAACACAATGCCCTCGACATCTCCTGTGTGCACCGTTCTAGCAACTTGCTTCTCGAGCCATTTGGTGAGGATCTCGTCATCGAGATGTCGGAAAGCCACGAATGTGCGTTCTCTCAAAGGTAGCGAATCCTGGTTGGCAATTGTTTCCCAGTTATTAGTAGCGATGAGGGATGATATCGCCCGCAGATATGGGTCCGTTTTGGAAGCAACGGCATCGTCGAAATCGAGTTGTTCTTTAGCCAAATCCACGTCCCCGCGCCCAATAAGTTGCAAGGCAAGTGATACGAAGAGAAGTTCTGGATACTCCGTACTGGCACGCTTCAGAATTTGAATGGCCTCTTTCGTATCACCCCTGAACAGCGCATGGGCAGTTGCCATGGTGTGCCATGAAGATGTACGTTCAGATACAGGCGTTTTGGTAAAATCAGTAAGGTCGCTCTGGTTGGACCTACCCCAGCCGCAGATTCGCAAACAGGCTTGTCGATGAGCTGGCCACTTTGTTCCAGCACCTTCATATTTTGGAACGCCGAACTGCTTGATGATAGACTGTAGGCATCGTTCCCAGGCGGCTCTATCAGGGACAGCCATACCTTCGGCCAGTCTTGTCGAACCTTGTTGCCCGAGGTCATTGGCCCATATGGTGCGAGTTCCCATGTAACTTAAGTCTATTCCCATAGCCACCATACCTTCGTCTTCTGCATCTTGCTCGGCACCAGTAATCCAGTCCCAGACATCTCGAATCCAGGGATCATCCGACGCTATATCTCTATTCGCGGCGAAGTCGAACAAGTACTTGTCGCTCGCTCGGAGCAATGCCACATGGTCCAAAAGAGCATGGGCATGTTTGGGGAAGCCTGCGGTCTCCTGTGTTGAACTGAGCAGCCGCTCGTGTAGTTGCCGGTTGGAGGGCGGTCCGGGGCGATCTATCGATAGATCATCCATCTCCTGAGTCATATCTTCGAGACTAGCATTCCGCTTCCCATTCTTTCCGCTAGGTTTACTTTCTTTCTGGAATTCTCTGGCAAATTGTCTTAAGGCGCGCAGTTTCTCCGCCGTAGATGTGGCATTGGTGTACGTTTCAGGTAGTGTCTTGTTACTCGTCTCTGCATCTTGAGTCTTGTGGTACTCCGAAGGCTGCGATGATAGAATACCGTTCACTACCGCGTCGACATCTGCTGGTGTGGATCCAAATATAGGTATGTCGGAAAGTGCCTCCTTGACGAGCAGCGGGCCAACCATCTCAGGGAATTGCGACGCCTCAAATTGCATGAGATCATGATATGAACCGGGCTCTGTTCTTCGTCAGTGCAAGTCCAAGTTTACATCAATGGAAATAGTGAGACTAACCTTCAATACCTCTGTACGGCGGTTGCCAAGGAACCATGTCATATACATGGTCAGTGGCGTGGGAGGGTTTCTCCAGGATGTCGAAAGCACCGTTAGCACGTAAAACAATAGCCCTCGGCGTTAGAGCCGGAGAATCGACAGTCACCCAGTCGAAAGACACTATCCGGTCATTTCGCTTGTCATGGCTAGAGTAGCCCAAATCAAGCTCATAAGACCATCGTACCTGCAGCAGCTCAGGGCTGCCTTCGTATTCCATACTGGGTGTCGTGAACTCTCTATGCAAGTCTAGGACCTTGAGCTGACCAGTGCGAGACAATACACCAAGCAAGCCTCTCTGATCTCGACAAAAGCGCAAAGAACGAATCAGCGAGTGCTTATCTGCGAACTGTTCTGGCTCAAAGTCGATTGCCTGATCCAGCTTCAAAGCAGCACCCCAAGGCAAATCATCGGAATCCACAGCTTCCAGATATGATGGAGATGACGACGAGCGAGATGTAGCCCGCCGATCCCAAACGACGACACTTGGCTGGTCCAAAGCTGTTGAGGCAAAATAATTGGGATCTTTGTAGTCAATGGACAAGTTATTGTTCATCTTGGTGGGGTACGTGATAACAGCGCCATGGGGATCTAGAACAGTGTCAATCTTCTGTGTGTGTTTCCAGCATTCAGGGATATTACGCACCACGAAGATCATATATACGAATGCCTTGGTTTTTAATTCCCGCTGCAAGTGTCTGAGGCGAATCCTCGAAGAACTTGACACTCGAGACGGCCACGCTCGGCTCCAGTCGGTGAACAGGCTCAAGGATGCTGGAGTTGTCCATGGCGAAGCCGGGGATATTCGCATCAATAGGGGAAGCACGACTGACATCCCAGATATGAAGACATTGGTCATTTCTGACACGCTCAAGACCGACGGCCAGCAGGCTGCCCGTATTAAAGGCTACCGCATGACACAGGCGATTTACACGGAGGTTTAACTCCATGTAAGCATTTGAGTCATCATCCACTCGGAGCAGATTGACGACACCAGAGGAGGTGCCGACAGCCACCAGGCCTGGTATGGAAGGTGACCAGTCATATGTGGTCAAGGGAGGGAAGTCATCGTGTTTGGTGCGTTTTTTGAAGTCGAACTGGCCGCGCTGTGCATGACCGGTGGCCTCATAAAACTGAACAACACGATGCTGCAGATTGACGTGAAGAAAACTGTCGTAGGCAGCGTTGGGCGACCATTTGATGAGTCCTGGCTCCGGGCGATCCATGGCCTCGGTCTTGCGGCCCTTTCTATAGGGTCATGTAACAGCTGTGATTGATTTCCAGCACGTTCAACAGTGTATCGATTGCCTATACGATGCAACTCATATGGCCCCGAGAGTGGTAGGTGAGTTCAATTAGCATGTTTCTCTTGGCCACAGCAAAGATGGGGAGCCTTATGAAGAACGAAGAATCCCGTAAATGCTCTTCGAACAATTCAATTGAGCTGGAGGCTCGCAGTGTGAGAGCTATCAATCATCAACCCATCGCAGGACCCAGCTTCCCAGTGAGCTGTGAGCTGGTGCCATGTACCTGTACAAGCTACCTTCTCTCATTGGTAAAGCGGGGCTGGGGTCAAGAGGGTCCACAGCGGAAGCAATTGCTACTTTTCTCCGGGTCCGCCAAAAAGTTCAATGTTCATGGGCAGGCGCGATCTACAACTTGTAAGAGGCCCCTCCTAAATTATCAGTTTATCGCCGTTAGAATTGCAGCAAAATCCCAAACCAACAGACAATAATTAGTCGTGACGAAAGCTTGCAGCCAAATACAGCATAAACAAAACACTACCGGCAGTCTCAAGATGGGAGACGTCAAGAGAAAGCATTCCGATGGCGATGCCGGCTCGCAGGCACCGAAACGTCGCAAGAATCTGAATGGCAAAGTTTCTAAGGCCCGGCCAGATAACATCAATTGGTTGAAGAAGCGAGCCCGAAACATCGAACGCCAGTTCCGGTCTGCCCAGAAACTCCCGGCGGATAAGCGAAACGAACTCGAGCGCGAACTCGCCCACTCCAAGCAAAAGATCCAAGAAGCCAGCAATGAGAAGCAAAGGAAGCAAATGATCACGAAGTACCACATGGTGCGATTCTTTGGTAAGTTATGGCTCTTAGCCTGGAGGAAAGCATAGGCTGACTTGAAACACACAGAGCGCAAGAAGGCCGACAAGCTTGCCAAGCAGATCCTGAAGCAACTTCGCGCATGCGAGGACAAAGAAGAGCGAACACAATTAGAGAAGGACCTTCACGTCGCAGAAATCGACGGCCAATACGCCAGGAATTTCCCCTATCTCGAACCCTATATCAGTCTCTACCCCGTCAAAGCATCGAGCCCCCGCGACAAAAGATGGCGAACAAACAGAAACCGCGAGCAAAGCAGCGCAAGCTCTGAGAACTGAGCGGCCACCGATATGGCACGAGATAGAGCAAGCAGTGAAAGAAGGCACACCGGCAGTGATCGCACTGCGAGAACGCGACATACGCAAGGGTGAGACTCGCGCTTCGAAGGGATCCAAGGCCCAAGACGCAAAAACATCTTCTTCGAAAGACGGTAAACAAAAGGACGTAAAGATGAAGGACTCTATATCGAAGCCTGACGAGGACAGCGATGATGATAGCGATGGTGGGTTCTTCGAAGGGGCGTAAAGCCATGCGGAAATGGAACCCCCCAGAATGAAGCCTGTATGCATGAAGATCAATTGATACCCCAAACGCCGAAAAGAGGCGGCCTGTATTTGCTATGTTCTGTGAGTATGGCCTAGAAAATGTGTGATGACGACTGCGACGAGATATTGGAGATTAGATGCAGTGGCGACTTAAAACTTGTCATCCCAAGTCGTTTGTCCCTCGCATCCGAACAATGAATGCAACAGTGTAAGCAGGCGGGTATACGGCAGGTGTGTGTGTGCATAGCTGCAGGATAATCGGAAAGCGTCCTCAGCCGACAAACGGCCCAAACAAAATCGAGGCGACCAGCGCTTGCCTCGTGTCTTCGTTCGCGTTTATTCGTTTGGACGAGGAAACGAGGATGATGCGATTTTCTTACATAGCAATGACAACTCGTCGGTCACGGGCTTGAGATAAAAACGATTAACTAAATCGGAGGCATTCTTGATCGGTTCATTCTGTTACATACTCTTCATATTCTCATCCCTCAATTAGTTTTACTTCGCAACGACATATGCAGCCTGATCACGGCGCCATAACAAGAGGCCGCCGCTGCAGTTCACTTTCCTTGAGGCGTTACCCAACTAAACTTCCAAACCCCACCAACCAACTTCATGTAAGACCTCCATGCCATTCCATGAGCTCATTCATCACTTCGCTCGCGAAAACGTAATGAGTACGGCAAACCGGAATGTTTTCTAATCGAGAGAAAAAAAGCACAGAGAGCACTCCCAAGATGTCTTCGTCGTTGGGCGCAAACGTCTACAGCGACATCCTGCAGTGGGTGAACATGCAGCAGCAGCTCGAAATCACAGGCCAGTCCTCCACCATGACAACCGCCCAGCGCAAAGCCGTCAAGGACCTGCACCAGCTCATCAAGCCCCGGGGCCCCGTGACGGAGCCCGAGCTGGGAAGGCAGGACTGGATTGGATTGTTGAATCGTGCGTAACGAAAGGCATTTTTATTTACTATGTTTGCGATCCTTCATACTAACAATACCCTGCTACACCTAGGCTACCGTCAAGCCAAGCCGGTCTCGACGGGCATAGTTTTCACTGATGAGCCCGTTGAGGACCACCCGGCGCCCCTGCGCTGGCACTGCTACTGTCAAATCGCCGAGCACACGCAGTCTTTCCCGAACGCGGCGAGGGGCTGCGACCCGGACACGGGTCTTCCGCCCTCGTTCGCCAAGAAGCAGACCGCGAAGCACTATGCCGCGAAGTGCGCCGTCGAGTGGCTCGTGACGCAAGGCCTCATGCCGTTGAAACTCGCTGGAGAGATACCCGGTGCAGCTGCCCTTAGAGCTGGTGCTGCATCGTCATCGAAGACGACGTCGACGACGGCATCACGGCCATTGTCAATATCTTCGAACTCGTCGTCCCCTGAAGCTAAGAGGCAGAAAATGACGACGTCGGAAATGGATCAGTTGTCGTCGATGATTAAAATGGAGCAAGGACTGGGTAGATCTACAACTACGACGACTGATGATACTGATATGGCAGGAGCATCGTCATCCACCACCGAAATGAAACGCCAGTCCCTCCCAGATACTCCCGCCACTGCCCATACCCCACAGCAACACCAGGAACAAAAGTCCCGGATGAATCCCCTCAGCTCCTCGCCGCAAAACAGCAGCGCCAGCAACAGTAGCGGCGGAACCCCCGTCGTCGCTCCCTCAGAGCTCGGCACATCACCGCCGACCAACACTAAAACCCACCCCAAAGTCCCCTCCGAGGCCGAGGAAGGGGAGGGGAACGAGAATGGTGGAAGACGGCTCACGGCGCAAGTGGCCGATCTCTGCAAGGCGCTGGGCCTGGGCGCGCCGCGCTACGAGGTGACGGCGGACCCGGAGCGCCCCGGTTACTTCTCGGGCCACCCCGTCTTCCACTCGATGCTCGAGGCAGGCCACTTCCCCCACGGCACGGGCTACGTCGAGAACGTCATCGGCAAGAATAACGCCAAGGAGGAGATAGCGAAGCGCGTGCTGGTGGTGCTGCGCAGGATCAAGCATGAGCGCGACATGATCAAGCGCGAGATAATGGCGGATTTGGTCCCGGCAGTAGACTGCACTAATGAGTAGGATCTGCTCTGTCTTACTCTTCTATTGGCCTCTGCCTTCGTGTGCGTTGGTTTATTATTTGTCTTCCGCAGTTGGTTGTAGCCAGGCTCCATGATGTTAATGACGGCAATGGTTTCGATGACTTGGAGGGCGGGCGTTTTCAGGGCCATTCCTAAGAATTACATACTTACTTACATAACCAAGGTCAATTTCTAATAGGCATCGTTACTTATTACTCGTTAGATTTGCTGTTATGAATTCACGATGGAGCTCAAGTGATTGATGATGTTAGCATTAAAGCTATTGTTTCTGATATGATGTGAACCTGGTCATGACCGTGTAATCCTGATCTCATGCAATTGCTAACGAGGATATTTTACCACTCGCTCCTCCCCTCCTGTGTATCGTCTGCCGGCAAGCCTTCCAGATTCTTATGCAAAATGAAGAAACAGGGAAAACCAAAACAGTCTAGTCTACCAGGGGATTCCTACAAATTCGTTGTGCTGGTTTGGGGAGCACCAACTTAAATGACTCGGTCATTCTTCGCGAAGCATCCGTGTCGTTGTATAAAATGCTCGCTCCCAAGTCCATCGTCGAACTCACGGGTAATATGCTGTAGCTCACAAAATCTGGGGAACCATCCATCACGCCAAAGCACTGAAAACCTGTAAGTGGTCTTTCAGGGGTATCATCGTCGTCAAATCAAGCACCGTAAGCGCCCTTGGCCCTTGCACCGTTATCGTCCCTTCCCGCAAAGATCCTCCTGCCTCGAAAGCCCCTCTGCGTCATCGTCGTAGGCCTTGCCCTGCCCGAGTGCCTTATCGTCTATTCGTTCATTTGACACCAGGGGTGATCAAGTACTTGCGTAATATCATAACGCTGAGAGAGGTCGCGGTTGAGCATACAGCGGATGAGATCAATACTCTCGTCGCTGATTGTGTAGGGAACCCGCAAATCACGGTCCATGATCTCATCGATGCTGTAAAACGGGTTCTCCTTGTAGATGATGGTGTAGAGAAGAATACCAAGGGCCCAAACGTCTTGTTCCTTGCCACCATAAGGTTTGCCTGCCAGGACTTCGGGGGCCGCATAATCTGCGAACTAGTTAGCACTCATATCAATTATAGGATGAGGAAATCAGAGTTGGCGTACCTATGGTGCCTACGAATACATCGAATGGCCCACTCTTGATGTACGCTGCACTGCCGAAGTCGATGAGCTTGATATGGCCCTCGCCATCCAATATCACATTCTCGTCCTTGATATCACGATGCACAACCTTTGCCTTAATGTGAAGGTGGTGCACAGCTTTGGCCACCTGGGTAAAAAATGCTGCGGCACTCGTCTTCTTCCATGTTGGCGCGCAGCTCGATATAGTCGAAGAGATCCATGCCTGGCAATCCGTGAGGTACCATCTCTATATAGTAGTTGGTATCGTCCTCAAAGAAGTCTTCCATCTCCTGGATGTTGGGATGCTTGAGTCCGTCCCTGCGAAGATAATCCAAGACGTGGATCTCCAGAGGCACTGTACCCAGGCGTCGATCCCGGGTCCAGGTGTCGACAAGAATGCGCCGCTTGGTCACATATTTCAAGACCACCTTCCGACCATCGCCATACTTGTAGCGCGCCAATTTGACCTGGCCATACGCACCCTGGCCCATTTCCTCCAGTATGACAAAGTCTTCAATCGATTTCTTGCCTGTGTGTGGCTCGACAACTTGTGGCACAGGCATTGCGGGCTGTTCCGGCTTCGCAGTGCCTGTAATTTTAGCGGCTGCGTTCTTTGCCACCTCCTTGAGCTGCTGTGCCAACATGGTAGCCGCGGAGGCTTTGCGAGGCTCGTCGGAGTCAGATCCAACGTCTTGTGGTGTTGGCGCCGTTGTTTGTCCCGGCGAGGGCTGATGCAGTGGTGTTGCGTTGCCAGACAAAAGTGGTGAGCCAGTTGCAGTAGCAGTCGTTCTCGGCGCATGGAGGTGTCTGGAATAAGTAATCCACAAGGCATAAACTATTTCGGGACCGTGTTCGGTTATAGTTTCCTCTATCGGAGAAGACTCGTCTTCGCTCGCACCACTATCATGACCAGACCGTTTCTCACTTTTGACAACTCGCATTTGGACATCGATCTTGAGTGATGTCCCGTCCCTGTGCTTGGCGGGCAGTCCTTCGGGGTTGAGGAAATTGGTTGTGGCATCAGGCCGCCCGCCTCGAACGGCGTGGAATGCGGCTGCTTTTCGGAAACTGTGTTCAGGTATGACGATACCATCGTGCAGGTCGACGCCCTCTTGCTCGATTAGTATCGTGACGATCCTATCGAAATCGGGAATTAGTGTGTTGATTGGAAGGCCTTCCGATTTCTCGTAGCCGAAAAGAGCACCACAGAAAACCGAATTTGAGCTCTTGATCTTCATCTCGTTTGGCTCAACGACCACTATTCCTGCAATATGAGGAAAACTTGATACACGCAGTTCCGTCTCACCCATAGTCTGGTGGATTGTTGCTGGAATGTTGGCCATACCGCTATTGCGGCAAGTGAAATATCTACGTCTCGCGATTTGCGCATAGTCGATAGCACCATAACGGGGGTCGATCCCTTGGCGAGGTATCCGAGGTATAAGCTTTCCCACATCCATACCAGGTTGCAGCATCTCGTCGCCGAATAGAGGTCCTGTTTCGCCCCTGATCTTGGTAACAGTACCCTCCTCATCTAAAGTCAGAAAGGCAACATCTTCGTGGATTTCTTCGAGAACCCATATCAACCCAATTCTCTTTTCTTTCACCCAGAGACTTGCGGATCCTGTTGCGCCGTTTCGCTTTTGTATTGGCACCACATCGCCACACAAGAGAACACCTCTAGATTTTGAGGAGCCGTGATTGCTGTCAACTCGCGACTTGGACGGCGTCGCATCTCCGCTGTGCACAGTCTGTGCTCTGCGAACTGGGGCTTTCGGCGGCTGCGATCTTGAATTGGGCTTACTCAGAAGCTGTGCAGTAATACCGCCACGTCCCCCCTAATAGATTCGATCCACTCGTTGGCGGTGGCGACGTAGGGGTTTCCTGGGCCGGGGCTTTGCACACCTCAGCTTCAGCATGCGTAAGTTTGCTCTCTAGCCAAGCCCGCCTCTCCACTTGCACGACTTCTAAAATGCCCATCTTCCGAACTTCAGCCTTGGTGACACCGAATACCAGACAGGCTAAATCATTGGCAGCTACAATAGTCCAAGGAGGCTTCGATTCAGTGGTGAATATGGCTTGCGCAGCAGGAACCCATCTCGTAGAGTGTCCATGTACTGCAGAGCCAAGGCCTGGGGGACCGTTGAAGGTAGGCTGTGACGACAGCGTCGGAGACAGTAGTGCCTCGGGATATGCCGATATTGTCGATCCAGCCTGACCATGTACAAAGGGCTGGGCCATTGCGTCCATCAGCTTTTGTTGCATGGACACGGGGGCCACATCTGTGTAGGTTCGTTTCAGACTAGGCTTTCTGGAGCATGGTGGTGAAGTCTTGGCAGTTGTCGCAGTGGCGGCACTTTCGTTTGTTGGAGTACGAGATGAAGCTTCGGAATCTGTCTGATCTTTCACCGTGGGCACCGGTTTCGAGGTCTGTTCGTCCTTGAGCTTGGCAAGGGTTTCCGTTGCCGATTCCGCCACCCGAGCTCTTGGATCTGCAGGAGAGACTATGGGAGTGGCGTATGAGTCGGGACTACTCGTCCTGGGAATGAAGTCCTTCTCAAATATATTTTCCCCGGACATATCAGGAGGTCCAGTCAAAGCTCCGGGTAAGAAGGATGCCTCCGAATTTGGTAGGTTACCGGCACCTACCAGCTGTGCCTTTGCCAGCAGATCAAGCATGCTCTGTGTCTCTAAATCACCAGTTAACCGAGCCTGCGCGCTCGCCATTGCAGCATTCGATGCTACGGCCCAGCCCATTTTATCTCTCATGAACTCTATCGATCGCTTCAGGACATTCTGGCGGTTGTGAATGAAGTCTTCGGACTGGTGTGCAAACGAGAAAGAGTGCAGCGATTCGGATGGAAAGCGCGAGAGATCTTCGGTGAAGCTGGGAGAGGCGGGACCGGAAGATAGGCCTGAAGGCATCATCGAGACCATAGATGACGACCTCGGGATGCCAGCAGAGGGACTTCGGGAAGATGCAGCAGAGGAAGGTAAGGTGGGAGTACGCATGGGCTGGTGCTGACGAATGCGTCGCAGACCGGATAGACCGAGGCCATGGTCGTGGTCTGTTATGAGGGAAGACCTATACTCGCAAATCATCAATACAACATTCGTAAAAAGATATATTTATTTCTGTCTATGTGGCATTGGTATGGCCAGGTGCGTAAGGCAATGGCTGTGCAAGACGCGGAGTGTGACCAACGCAAGGAAGTGCAGGCAAAGGACCTGGTGCATGTGATGTAGCCTAGACAGTGAAAGGATGTTGTACAGGTGGCTAACACAGCTGAGCCAACAGGCACATGCCTGCCGCTCAAATGTACAATGTACGGTGGGCTTCGGGGAGAGTCAAGCTCGGGGTACAGTCGTTTGGAGGGGCGGTAATAATAACGAACTTGGAGGGGGAATGGGGACGGGTTCGCACCTTGTGACCGAGTCATAGTCTGCACTAAGTCCTGATCCCGCGTCGAAGGAAAATCGTACTCTCGATGTCGACTCCTGCTGTCGGTCGAAGGCCTCTGTGTCTTCGGAAACGACAGCGAGATTTCCGGTGCTTCGGTTCTTGGGAATCTGCAAGGTAGGCGAGAGCTTGTTCCGGCCGCGGCCGCGTTGTGGCTCTCCATCATGAGGCTTGTCGTCGGAGTCGGCGCCTTTTATCGAACCATGTCCATCAGTTCCCATTCCTAAAAGTTGCGAAGAAAAGCAAAGTTTCTTAGGAGGGGAGCTGGGGCCAGTGTTGAAATCTGCAGTCGCCGTGGGGGAGGTTGAAGGTGGTGGTGTTGGGAGTTTGCAGGTCTGGAGTCGCAACGATTCTAAAACTCACCGTGTCCCTGGTTCCCCCCATGAAAATGTTTCATAATTGATCGCAAGTGGAAGAATTATACAATGAGGCCGCGTGGGAGCTCAAAGGAAGAGCAAGCGGGGGGGCCAAGTTGTCTTTTCCAAGGAAGAGGAATGGTCGATGAGGATTAGGTAGGAATCGATCCAATCCAAGCCTCGAGAAAACGACAATGGCGCAAGGCGGGTTGGGGCCAGTCAGTGCACTGCGACAGGCAGGCGGATTGCAGCACCGACGAAGGGTGGCGGCTACCGGGTGATGGGCGTCGAATGCGCGGTGCGCGCGGGGTAAAGTCAGGTAGGTTAGGTGCTTAGGTTCGTGGGATTAGGCAGGTAACCTTCCTTTTAGTGGTCGGGTGTGGCAGCGACGGAAGCCTTGGGGAATGGGCTGGTAAGTCGTACAAGTCCAAAAGAGCAGTTGTTTGGGCTAAAAGAAAGCAGTCCAGGAATGGTGTCAGCCCGAGGTCCAGTCCAGCCAGGAGATGGAAGAGGAAGAGAAGGTGCTCGCCCTCTTTTCATACTTTAAGAGACGCAAGCCTCGCACCAGCAGAGAAAAGAACGGACCTTCGTTGAGGCAAATTGATTAATCCCCGATGGTGATCACTTGAAAAGAAAACAAAAAGAATGTAGACAAGTGGTTACCTTCAAAGTATACTTGGAGAGACTGCACATCCGCGAATACGACGGGGGCAACAAAGATGTTTTCCGAAGTGGTTGTCGACTTGTTGACTTGTTGATTTGACTTGGTTTTCTTCGTCTCATGAGCCGTCTCGGGGAGTAAAGATTTACCTTCGGAGCTATGATTGGGTCCCCATGCTGTTAGTCAGGTGCTTAAAGCTGCTTCACGATGCCTGTTGCTTTACCAACAGTAGGGTAAGGTGCGGAACCTATTCCTCAAACTCACTGGCCAGGTCAGGGTTTTCCTTCCTAGACAGCAGATGAATCAAGGTAGGGGATCCTGTCCTTTGGCGCTCCTTTGCCTCCTTTGCACGTACAGCGTGGTGGTCGGTAGCGGTAGGGTTGTTTGCTTTGCTTCGCAGAGTAAAAGATTGCAGGTGCCGGCTTTCCCGTCTAATACAAGTAAGCTGTTGGCTGCTGTGCACGTGTTGGGCTCTTCGTATCAGTCCACCTGCCCAAAGATCTTAAGTTGAACAAACACGGCTAGAGCCGCACCTTGTATCATGGAAACTGAAAGCTCACGATGTGCCTCTGTCCTGACAATTCCCACGCTCTGAGCTGGACGTTTTCTGCGGGTTTTGCGAGCAGTTGTCTCTTCTATTATGAAATCGGCCCTGGCTGAACCCTCGGATCAGGGACTTGCCTGTCGTACTTAGCCTCCTGCCTCAGTGGGGAAAAGTGAGGCGTGAGAGAAAAACACGAAGAATAAGTTGTGGAATCAGAGGCTTTGCTTTGCAGTCCAGAGTGGAATAGAGGAGCCAGGCACAGGAAACCTATTTCTGGTAGGCTTACGGAGTAGAATAACAATGTATCTGCCAAAAGCTCCAGAAATACTTCTTGTTAGGCCAAACAGGTTCTGTATGCTTGCAGTAGTTTCAAGACAACAAGCAAAACAGATACCCACGTACATAGATATATCCCTTATCCTCCTACAAAAGTCTGTATCGCTGGTTCACCGACAAACAACGCCCAACCGAGAATCAAAAGGCAGCCATCGTGTGTTATGATGTCACACTGCACGCCTTTCGCAGGATGATACAGCTGCAAAGGGCTAGAGGTCTTCTTCTCGTCGACATCATCCTCTGCTGGACCCGCTTCGCAACTTGCTGCTAGGGAAGTAAGGGTAGCAGGCGGCCTTCGATTCTCCACTGAGACCCTTTCTCGAAAACGTGCCAAGCCGCGCGCCACAGGCGGCTTGGGGTAGAAGGGTTTGTATGGAGTCGGGAGGTTTACGTCAAGCTCCTTTGGTGCTAGGGGAATGCAGCAGCACATCGTCATGGCCGTGATGCAAAGCCCTTCTGATTTGACCGCGGAAGGTTGCTTGTGCAGCTGCTGTACGTATATTCGACGCAGTTCGATAAGCGGCGCCACCATTCAACAACGATCCAATGATCCAATTGTCAATTCCCGTCAGGTCGGTTGTGCAAGTGAGCATCATAGGAGTGTGGGGGCACATGTGTAGGACGGACAATTCGCCGCATCGTGCGCTTTTATCCGCGCTGCTACTGGTTGGCGGGGTTGTCCCGATGTCTGTATCGCGCACCCATCGATGTAGATAATTGCTTGTTTGGAGTAAATGATCTTCGCAATTGTCATGATTGAGACCGAGAAGCTATCTAGAGGAACTGGAATGACAACATCCCACCTCCGATATCTTTACCTGGCATCAATCTAGAGGGCTCTCAGATTGCATTTGAGCCTGGACAAAGATACGAAGTAACTACCCACGCGACAGAGAAACAGACGAAGCATTGCCAATATGGCCTGGAACTGTACTTATCGCAGGCGTGAGCGGGCTACATTTCATGGGATCCCCAGGGGAATATTTAATGTGTCGATATTGAAAAGTCACACATGTATCTTGCGTTCAGGTGCTCCATCTCTGGGTGTCACTCAACCACAGAAACAATTATAGCTTGGATAAAAACTCCCGTTGGACTTCTTTCCAGTGGAGCCTCTTCAACTAGAGATGGGGGGGATATATATACACGGGGTATATGCTTTTCTATTTGCCTCTCGCTAGATTCGATCACGAGCGAGGGGAACACTGCTCAAAGGCTCACCTGATATGATATTCCCTCTTTCTTTCCAATGCAATACCATGCCATTGGTGTACATATTTTTGGACCATTACCATGTCAGTCCATATAATGTGTAAATGAGCTTCTTTAATGAACCCAAGCTTTATATACTTGTCCTGACAACAAGATAGGTGTCACGTAGCGATTATAGTAAGGCCTTAGGGCAAAGTACACTATCCGTTCTATAAAAATGATAACTAAATATGCTATTAACTACTTATTTGGATTAACTAGAGCTATTACCAAAATTTGGTGTAGCTAGTCAATGTCCTACTACATCATGTTACCAGGGTAAAACAACTAACAAGAATTTGAGTCTTGAGGACAGGCCTTAATTTAAAGTCCGAAGTGATTCGACTTGCCTACGGATATTGAAGCAGCCGATTGACCTTTCAACTAAAACTCCGGTCACCCAAGGACAATACAAACAACTCCTTGATGTCCGTTACAAGCTTCATATTCATGGCGAGTCAAGGTCCCCCGGGCCAAACCCGATGGCGGACCCCACATGCTGGAATATCATCAATCGATCACCACCTACTAAAAGCCACCCTGAGCGGTCAAATAATCAACATGAGTCGTTCCAACCAACCATGCGCTTGTTTTTGAAGGTAACAGAAACATAAGCCCGCTTTGTTCAGCAATTTGTCGCATTTGATATGCTGCTCTGTATACCCCGTTAGCGAAATGCCCGCTGCTATAATGTACTGGTCACTCGCGGGCTTGTTGAACTAGGGAACATGAACGACACTTGCCTCAACATATCACTTGAGTATACCAAGTATAAGCGATACTTTCTATCCCACTAGCTGAGAGAAACTGGAGAATGAGGTGCGGGGACCTCTGTTGCCCCAGCTTTTTCCAACAACGGCCTTCACTGAATTGTACGCCGTCTGTAAACCTACTTTAGTCTAGTACCTCAGGAATCCTCAAGGCCGAACAGAATGAGAGTGAGAACAAAACGTGTGTAGGGTATGTATTTGCTATATTCAACAGCACTTATCATTAGGCCCTTTTGGCTGCATATTATCTGCGGCCGTACCATACCCATGACCCAATGTGAGTGACTTGTCTCAGATAGGGCAAAGCGAATGTGGCTTGCCCGAGAAGCAAGAAGCAGGCAGGTCTCATAGGCTCGAACCCCTTGGCCTACGGTAGCGCATCTGTACGAAGGGACCCCGTTGAGGTCTTTCTGCAGCCAGCTGCATAAATGTCCCACAAATCACCTGCTCATATTCTGTCGGGGAAGATGGGTTGAGGCCATAATAGTACAGGCAGACAGGCCAGTACGGGAAGGTGTCGCGTCTTTTGAGTCTTTTGGGTCTTTTGGGGGTGTTGTGGTTCGGAAGCCACTTGAGCTGAGCCGTCTCTGGGCCGGGCCAGACTCGCATGGTTTGTGGCTCTACAGTTCTGTAAGTCGGTATAGAAATTAGCGTTCTAGGCTGGGGGCCTGCAAGGTAAGCCTGCATCTCACACCAGATAGACATGGCAGACCCGTTCCAGCACCCGCGCATCTCCCTCTGACTGCACAAGAAAGCCAGAGGAAATCGCCAGAACGACGAAACACGCACAACCTGGCGTTGGTTGGGCAGGTGTCCAGATGACAGGGCCGCATGCGAATCATTTGATAAGAGCGGAAGATGCAGCCATTCGAGGGCACTCGAGGCACAGGCGTATGATCCAGCCCAGCCTTTTGTTGACCATCTGAACAACTTTCACCCATCTCTCAGCTGGACAGATCCAGTAGCCAGAAGGGGGTTAGGAATAGTTAGTTGGGGTCGCTGGGCGAAGTCAAGCGCACATCTCGCATCACATTCGAACGATGGAGGTGTGGAGGGCGGGCAGCGCCAAGACACACCATGCATAGAACAAGAACATTCCTTTCCCCTCCGGGCCCTCACCCCCTGCCCCCGTCCACCTTCTGGCTCCTCTCCCCTCACGGGCTGCGCGGGAAAAACAAGGGTCTTCGGTTCTGGGTTCTGGGTGCTCACTCCCCCACCATTGGCGTCCCTCTTCTGCTGCCCCTCTATTGGATCCCTTGTGTTTGTTTTCTCCACGATAACGCCCGTACGTCTGGATGGTTGGATGTTTCCCGTCCGAATTGCAATGGCATGGTCAGATGGGCAGAAATGGAGCCGTTGTCTGCTGTTCTACCAGGCATTCCCATGTTGGCTGTATCCTGAGAAGAGATCAATCGCTGGTAACCCTCGACCTTGCCGCCTTGCTTTTGCTTCCACCGAGCTTCAACAAGGTGCGCTGTGGGTTGCAGCTTATCTTTAACCCTCTCTGCTCGCATGCTCGCTTGCCCATTCACTCTCGTATATATATAACCGGGCGAGTCAGCTGGAGACGTACCGACTTTCGCGTTCGCTCCGACCGAGTCAAATACTAGAGCCCAGTAGCTGCCACGCCAGATCCAACACGAGCCGGAACAGGAGACCGATAGCTTGTTTCCCCGGTCGTGGCCAAGAAACCAACCATTCACACCTGTCCATCAGTGGAGCTGCTCTGAGGTCTTTTCAACCGTTTGGGCTACTGCTATATATCCATCTTCCCCTATACTAGCCGTCCTCCCACGCTCCATGCTCCACATGCACCTCGCCTCGTCGGAATTCTCAGCCTCTAGTTTATACGAGTCTCAGGCACCCCGACACTCTCCATCCTATCGTCCCTTATAGAACGCCCGCCTCGCTCATTCTTACTCCCTCTAGAGATTCCAGGGAGTGTTCCTGCATCTAGAAACCTAGCTGGGACATCGCTGCGAGACATCAACTGCTTTTGACTCTTTCGTGGACGTCAATCATTCACTTTTAGTTTCGTTCACTCTCCAAATACTCGTCCGCCCCGCATTCCGCCCAACCCTTCTGATACTGTCCTGCCATTAACAGCATCTGCTGCTGGCAACTCAGGAGGGAATGTTGCTGTGAAGAGGCTTGCCTGGTTCATCCTGTCCTTGAATTTCGCATTGTGCGCTTTGTTCAATCTACGTTACTGTACGATTAGCTGCTCGGTTTCGCAGCTATGGCGGATATTTCGGCAAATATGCAAACTCCAAGCCTGGTTGAAGAGACGGTGAATGAGGAATTACCGGGTGTAACTCAACCTGAGGGTCCCATCAAAGGAAAGCGTCGGCAGCGGCTCCTGCAAGGGATTCAGCGTATCTCTTCGTCCTCGTCGTTGCAGCAGCTGAAACGCTCTCGCACGTCGCAATCACCCTACGCCAATCGGGGCAGCTTGTCGTGTGTTAGTCTATCAGGACATCACTCGCCTTTTGCTCAGTATCCATCGGGGGCGGCTTCCCCTGGATACCTTGCTCATACCTCTCCCGGCACCCCGACGACCGAATACGCCAACTTCGAGGACATCGAAACACGGCGTGCAGTCCGAAAACTTGCACATGGATCTTCGCCATGCCTAGTGCCAAACTCGATCGCTTTGCCTGCCGAACTCGTCACGAACCGCACACGAAGGGCGCCTTATGAGTTCTGGGCTAAGATGCCTGATGAGATACGGGTACATATACTGTCTTTTCTCGAACCGAAAGAGCTTGTTCGCATGTCGGTACTCAGCAAGGAGTTCCATAGATATTGCTTTGATGGCCAGTTGTGGACCAACTTTGACGCCACGGACTTCTATAAGGACATCCCAGGTGCATCCCTAGCCAAGATTATCACCGCTGCCGGCCCGTTTGTCAAGGATCTCAACTTGAGAGGATGTGTTCAAGTCGAGCACGAAAAGAAGACAGAGGTTATTGTCAAGGCATGCCGGAATCTGGTCAACGCAACTCTTGAAGGATGCCGTAACCTTCCAGGTGCCACTTTGCATTCTCTGATCAAGGCCAACGAGCGACTCGCGAATCTCAATCTTACCGGTCTGCCTGTTGTGAGCAACAGTACCTGCAAGATCATCTCCCAGCACTGCCCGCAGCTGGAGAGCTTTAATGTATCCTGGTGCAAATCTATGGATGCCAAGGGCATCAGAATGGTGGTCCTCGGCTGCCCCAAGCTTCGGGACCTACGGGCTGGTGAGATCAGGGGCTTCGATAACATAGAAGTCGCTAAGTCCATTTTCGAGACGAATCGCCTTGAGCGTCTAGTTTTAAGTGGCTGCACGGAATTGAACGACCAGACACTCCAAACTATGATCCATGGCATCAAACCTCCTGTGGACATACTCACGGATAGGCCGATCGTGCCGGCTAGAAAGCTGCGCCACCTGGATTTGAGTCGCTGCAAGAACCTGACCGACCGCGGTGTTGGAGCCATAGCCCATCTCATGCCCGACCTGGAAGGGTTGCGACTCAGCGGCTGCAACGCTATAACAGATTCCCCGCTGGAGAAAATCGTAGCCAGCACTCCGCGTCTTACACACCTCGAATTGGAAGATCTGGCTGAGCTTACAAACGGGTTTCTCTCCAAGCATTTGGCAAAGGCACCATGTGCGTCCAAGCTCGAGCACCTGTCCGTCGGCTACTGCGAGAGCATCAGCGATACGGGTATGATACCAGTCATCAAGAGCTGTACCAATCTCAAGAATATCGAGATGGACAATACTCGCATTGGTGATCTCGTGCTCGCCGAAGCTTCCGCCATGGTTCGATCCCGCGCTGCCCGCTCATCAACCTACGAGGCGCGACCGTATGTAGGTCTGCGCTTGGTTGTTTACGATTGCTCCTTGGTCTCCTGGACCGGCATTCGCGAGGTGCTCTCTTGGAACGCCGAGATCCGCCAGCCTTCTGGGACCACGCCAACCTACCCCACCGAGATCATCGGCCTCAAGTGCTTGTATAGCTGGCAACAGACCGTGGACCAGCACACGCAGAGAGTTCTGCGGGGCGACTTCCTCGCCGCCGGCAGGCTGGAGCGAAAGTGGGCGGACTACATGCAGGCAAACGAGGAGGCCGGTTTGAGTGGTGCGGGCGTCCGCCGCCGGAGACGACGAGCGCGTGAGGCTCAGCAGTTGCATGCGGACGAGGAAGGCGCCGGCGCTGGACGGCGGCGCGCAAGGACGATGGCATCGTCTTGTGCTATCATGTAGATCGGTGCATTCATTCATTTATGGCGCAACAGGGTAAACATGATACATGTGATGGTTCTCGGTGTTACGGCTTCTTCTTTGATGAGCGTTACGGCAAGGAGTTATCGTGTACAGGGGGCGGGTTCAAGAATTACTTATTTCGCTCTTTCGACAACTTGCACAGATTCAGGGTCACATGTTCCAGGTAGCTTTTGGAGAATTAGATTGTTCTTATACGACCTTTATCACCAACATGACTTGACATCTATCTTGCATCTTCTATTGCTATGTCCTTGTCCTCTTAGAGAGGGAAAAAGAGGATTTCATACGACTTACTACATGCGGACTCGGAGAAGCACGTTAATTGGTTGGGCGGTGCCGAGGTTCGATTCCTTGTATTCATCCACGTGATCCACTTCCAAATGGACTCCTTCGGAATATCGTGACGCGGAGGCCACTCCGCTTAAGTTGTTGATGTTGAATCAACTTGGACATTAGTATTTGCTTGTCCTTGAAAGTGCTTGTCGCCTGCCATATTCGTCATTCGAAGGCGCCAGTCTTCCAACCGATTGACGCAAAAAGAAAGAGTTCGAGGATATTTTTTACCTGCTTAAAATAGCAAGGTGCCACCACCACCACCCATCAACTATTTATCCCTGACAATGTTAGTCGAGTCCATAGCGCAATCGCAACGACTTTCAGGCTTGCCACAAGCCTCCTCCGTCCACCGCGCTCCTTTCCAATCTTGCTTCTCGAAACTGATAGTGGCAACAAAGTTCCAGCGGCTTCGTTGAGTGGTAGTTTGGAGCTACGTTCTTAGATCAACCGGATTTCCTCGAATGTCTTTGGAGGTCATCTACGTTACCCGGCATGGGGTAGGTAAGACGGCGAGGGGGGGTTAGAGTTCATCCTTGGGCATCCTTCGTTTGTTCAGCCGCGAGACAGGCCGCCTCCTCCTTCCTGCATCTTCATTCACAATTCCCACATGTCTTGATCTTATGCCGGTATTCCCTGCACCATAGCAGAGCCAGGCTGAGACTAACGCGAGCACCATCAACAAATGAACTGGGCCGGTCTAAGGTCTGGGACGGAGAAGCTGACTACTCTTGACAGTTTCGCCCGGCCTTCAATGTCGACCCGGCCACTGGGACTTACTCATTGGCGATCCGGTCGCCCACTGGATTGCCCACCGACCCTCCCCCTAACATCGTATGGCGTCGATCAGGCCAATGACCTGGCGCAGCACCTACTCCAGGTCGATCCGCCAATCGATCAGGTCTATTCTAGCCCCTACTATCGTTGTCTGCAGACAATCTCCCCCTTTGTAGCATTGAAACTAAAAAAGCGCAAGGATGTTGCTGCAGCAGATACAGATGCAGCTGCTGCAGGTGATGGGCGGCGCCCCCGACAACAGCAACCATCATCGATTTCCTCGTCTCCCTCCCCTCTTCCGATCCAGGGGAAGGAGGGGGAGGAAAGGGAGGGCCGGGAATCCGCGTAGAGGCAGGTATCAGCGAATGGTACGGGCTCGCCCCATGGGAACACCCTACGTCTGCGCCCCTGGCGGAGCTGACCACGCTCTTCCCCGCTGCCCCCCTCGACGACCAGTACAGGTCCCGGGTGGTACCGCCGCGGCACGGCGAGTCCATCGCGCAGCTGCACGACAGAGTTGCCGCCGCCATAGGAGCCATCATCGAGCAGAGCGACCGCGAGGGCGCCAGGGCGATCGTCCTAAACACCCACGCCGCTGTAATGATCGCCCTAGGACGGGTGCTGACGGGGCGCATGCCGACCAGCGTCGACGAGGAGGACTTCAAGGCCTTCACCTGCGGGCTCAGCATCTATCGTCGTCGACCTTCAAGGGTACGTCTAATGATGATTCTACAGAGTATTAAAAAAACAAAAGAAAACACATAAAACACCTCACGCTGCTCTAAAGCAAGATTTCATATCTCCACCCACTTGCTATGCCGGGAGACTTGCATAAGGGGCAATTACACATCTGCAAATTGGGGGCTGCTGATCGCGTCTGGAGAGCATCATGACTAATACTGTGATTGGTTGCCTATGCAGACACCGACAGGAGTACCTCAGGCTCCGCCCAGCGGAAACTTTCCCGTGTCAACTCAGAGCGCCAATCGAAACGCGGCCTGGGCTGATGGCTCCGGCGTATGCGGTGGCTGGGACTGCCAGGCAAATTCAGACTGCTCTTTCCTCCGAGGGGGCGAAGAGCGAGGATGGTAAGTGTTGCTCCTTTTATGTTTACTCATACATTTTTGCTTATTATGCAACCCCGATGGTGCGATGACTGGCCGTGTATCCGAACCTTTCACTCACATTCGTACAGGCGATTTTCCGGGGACGAGGACTTCGTGTCCCTTGGCAGCGGAACGCTCGAGGACGCCCGTGCTGGGCTCGGAGTCATTGTCGAGAAGGGGGAGAGTAGTGGTAACAATAGCAGCCAGCCCGGAAGATCTAAGCTGTAGATGTGTGCTAGAATGACAAACTGGGAAGTGGACCTGGAGGAGAAGGAGCCTTTGCCTGCCCCGGGTTGGGTAGCGCCACCGACCAAAGGGAGCTCAAGTCTCCGAGCGGATTTCCCAGTTCACCCACAGCATCAGCGGCGGACTTGCGCCCGCATACCAGGATCTCATGAGTAGATAGATGAAGGTGCCTGCTTTCTACCTAGTATAATCTCCCGTTGCTTTCTGTACAGTTCCAGAAACAACCCTAGCAGATGATCGTTAGCTTCTAGTACGATCAAGAACCCCAGTCGTCGATCGATGGCTTGCCACTTTCATCGATCATGTTATATCTTTTATGACATGTCGCAGATGGGGTTTCAAAACAAATGCAGCCATCAGGGGACTAGATCGTCTCCCCAGATCAGCTGAAGGGTATCTTCAGGCATATATCTACAATAGCGCCCTAGTGTGCTGCTGCTGGCTGGCCTTTTCGAAGCTAAGATAAGTGAGACAGTGCTATAAGCCAGGGGAGGAGACGATGGGTAAAGCAGCAGCATGCTCTTAAGTCCGATGGCTGCAGCAAACACCACAGCTGCTGTACTGATGAAGCTTCTTGCATATCATATCATTTACACCCCCCTCTGTGATCAACCAAGTCATATGATGGACGACGATTATGGTATGTTGCCGGCGATGCTAAAGACGACACGGTTCGCGACCCAGCCTCGCCCCTCCGTCATACAGAGAAGGCGGTCGATCAGTCAACCCTTTTCTAGCAACTCGTGGCACGGCGCTAGCATCGTAGTACGGTGCGAGAAGATTGGTTGACCGACTACGTGGGACGTACTGCTCTTGTGGCTGACGATCCGGCAGCCTCCCATACAAGTTGCAGGTCATCTAGTACTACTCTACTGCGTCTTGCGAGCTGTGGTACATTGTCTCGGCTTTTCTTTTGAGGTGCTACTTACGCCATCTCGATCCTTGACGACTTTGTTTCAGCTCTCTCTTTTTCTTCCTCGGTCCCCAGTCGAAGGCAGACCCTTTTTCGGTGTGGTGTGGGTGGTTTTCGATCTAGATGAGATCTGGGGAAAGCGTCAATAGGTTACGAAAACAAGAACTGGAGCCAAGGATGCCATCTGCATACATCCATATCTGCATGTAGTTAACATGGAAACTAGTAATCACTAACTGCAAGTTTCCTGCCGTTTCGAATACAGTACTGATCATCCTCTACAGGCAGGCTGCCTGCCGGACAATGGTGCTTGTGGCGACACGATTCCACCGTCGCGATCTCAAGGCTGCGCGTGTGGGATGGGAAGTAAGCACTACACTACCAGGAAAACTAGCAGGGAACGTTAAGCATATATGCTTATGGTATACAAGATAAGCATCGAGTCCTTGTGGAGATGATGGCAAAGCAGTGGGATGAGGCTCGGGGTGGGACCTAAGGTGCGAGTGGCGGTAACGTTGGTCGTATAACGTGCAGCAGCGTTTTCCGCCTGTCGAATTTCGTGTGACCCCGATCTATGGTTGGTGCCATGATGAGCTGCATTGGAAATTGGGGGCGTTCTTCCTTTTCTTCCTTATTCGACAGGCTCATGCGCTTCGTTCCATCCTGTCGTTGCCGGCCAACCGACTGGCTACTACACTTTCTTAACGTACACATTTGGGGCCACGATACACGCCACGCTGCTGCTCGTTCGCGCTTTTGCAGGAGTCCGCGCAGGATATAGCCTGCTCTGGTGCAGGTGCCCTGCAAGGCCTCGATGCATTAATGGCTTTTGGGTTAAATCATCGCTCTTGGGCTAAGAGGAGCGACCACGATGCCATGGTAGGAATGCATTCACCGCTGAGGGATCGTCATGATTCTGAAGCGTTGCTTTTTCCCGCTGGCGGGACTTGCGATCGAAGCCATTGTCACGAGGGAAAAAGGAGCTGTGGGCGTAGCTGTGGGCTTGTATCATTCCGTCTGGTGCCGGCGGGGAAGTTGATGAATTCTACGACTTGTCAGATATCGGGGCAGAGGGCGTTACCACCCTGCAAAGTTGCAGTGTATGCAGTGTGCCTCATCAGATTTTGCTTGGCTGCAGATTATCTTCATTGGAATGGGCGCAAGCAGGGGAGGAGGGGAGTGCATGAAAAAGAAATATGGCCGCGACGACAGGGAAAATACAAGGCAGAGACATGGGCAGAGGCATGGGGGTGGGTGGGAGAGAGGCGGGGGTTAGGAACCGAAATTATGCAAATTCCCGCCCTCTCCCGCCAGCCCGGGCCGAAAATCGACCAAGTCCAGACCAGAACAGACCAGAACAGGCCTCCTCACTTCGGCTGGCCAATAGTCTGCCCGTCGGCTGCGCTTATTCTGGTCTGCCCCCTTTGCCGCGCGCCTCATGGTCGTTGTTGCTGCTTGACGTTGGGGCTCTGTGTTGGCTCGTACGTATTCCCGTCCCCAGGGCTTAGACGCCTGTCGGCTAGCACGTTGTTAAATCAGCCACGGTCCGGATTTGAATGACTTGCCGCCCGGGTCGCTTCTCGCGGGGGCTGGAAAGCAGCAAGGCTCATCCATCATGAGGGAGGGTGCGTTGTTCTGTCCTGTTCTGTCCTATCTGCTGCTCAGGCTCGAACCAACTGCATATTCTCCTTCGGCCCACCACCCCAAACACCAAACCACAGTTGCAAGGTCGTAGTAGAAACTCCGGCCCGTCTCTTTTGTTGCTCATTAAAGACACGCACACATATAACCCGCATGCGATTGTTCTCTTTTGGGACGTGTTTCCAGGGCTGCGCCCCTGCGTGCAAGCAATCCTATTGGTTACCGCCTACACGGGTAGACGTTCTACAGGCCATCGCCATCACATCCAGGGTCAGGGTGCGTTTTGCACAGTGTAAGCTGCTCTTGTTTGGCACTCGAAATGCGGAGATGGAGATGGCGTGGTCAGTGGAGGGCACAACGATGCTGTGCTGCAAACAAATCTCTCTACATTTCAATCTGGGGCGCGAAAGGGGGAGAACGAGAACGGGCGTCGGTAAGGGCCATGCCATAACAACAATAACCGTACATCCCAGATGATGTCCGTGACTATCACGTACATGGGAATGGCGTTGATAAGCATAGACAAATTGTGCCCGCTATCGATATCTTGCATGGGGGTGGGATGTATCGTCTCGACGGTGCCATTCAACGACTAGGGCCCAAGTCCACCCCCCTTGCGTGAAGATGCATGGATCTGGCACATGCTTACTCGCTTCGCGTGTAATGCAATACTTCTACTCTCTCTCTCTCTCTCTCTCTGTGGGCGTGTACCCACGACTGTGGGTTGTGTCTACCAGTGACTCCTCCACGCAACAACTGTCAACCTCCAGCGCCACCACCCACCTTTAAGTCCTGGTGCAGAAAGTGGCTCGCTCTTAGCAGGCAAAAGAGGCTGCGACATTTCTGGATCATAGGAATATTCACAAAGATCTCCCTATGTCTTTTTCTTTTTTCACCTTGTCCAGCTTCGTGTACGTACCGTTGCCAGATCTCGAACCTGGGAGTGCGGAGAGACATTGCCGCTGTCATTGCGCTGTCAGCACCCCCGGGCGTCCTGCTTCACCTCGCCTGGCCCTGGTCAGATTGGCAATACATGCCCTCCAAATCGAGTTGCACACCTCTTCTATAGGTGAACCTTCCCGTCGGTAACACGGTTGACAGTCTATATTAGACACTTGGGGTCTTCCAACCCTGTTCCACTTCTGTCCCTCTTTCGTACCATACCACACACCGGCCGTTTATAAATACCCCGATTCCTCATCGCTCTTGAACTTATCTATCTTCGTTGACGCTATTTCTTGTCTGGATCTATCCTCATATTGTGCCTTCTGCAGATTTCCTATACATATCTCCACAACATGGTCGTTGTACGCTACAACAGCCCGGCAAGCTTGAGTACAGAGCCTCTGCACTCGGCGTCGTCTCTGCGTCCGCTGGCTCTCCAGGCCATGCAAAAAGTCGACGAGTCCAGCGCGGTGCAAGAATGGAAGTGCAGACGTGACTCGGCGCTCTCCCACGATTTCTCAGACAGCTCGTACACAAGCCCAGGATCGTCACAGTCCTGCTACACGGAATCGGACGCCGCATCAACGGCGCCCTCCTCCCCTCGCACGCCACGTCGGAGGTCAGAAACCCAGGAGTTGAACTTTTATTCCCTCCCACTAGACACAGTCCACCACAAGTCTTCGTCACTGCTACAAGCCCAAATGATTTCGAACTCCGGACAAGAAGGACGACTACACCCGGATTCCTCGGAGCAACGGAGCATCTTCCTGCCTGGCCCCGCTCACCTGCTCAGTTCCTCCGAGCAGCAGCCGAGTGCGTCACCCGTCGTGAAATCCGAGTATGACCGGCGCAACAGCTCGTCCAACGTGTCAGTGGCCGAGGACGAGTATGCTTCAGATCAATCTACAGACCCTATCGCAGTTGAGGCCTTGTCCAAGCTTGCAATCAGTGTCACTCTTCATCGAAAGCCTTGTCATCGTATATACAGTGGTGGTCTCCGCCGACGCCATTCCCCCTTAGGTGCTCGATAGAACACCAGCCGTCTCGCCTCATCAAGCGGGAACACTACCACAGCCCGGTCCCACCTCGCTTCATCGAAAGGGAGAGCTTCAGCAGGCCGGGCCCGGACTATAGTCACTACCATGTGTTGCGACATGTGATTGATGGCCACGTCAAAAAGGAGAGACATATGCCACTACCACCCCACCGTGGCGACGGTGGAAGAAAACAGAAGAACCTGAGCCACTGCAACAAACCGTACCCATGGGAACAGACCTGTTGGATTCGATACCAGTTCGAAGACCTGAAAAAGGCTTGGCCCATAGTCGAAGAGCTCTTTGACCAAAAGTTCCCCGACCCAGACTTTGATCGTACCCGGCAAGGTCTGCAGGGCTCCTTCTACCGTCAGAACAAGATGCTGCCGCATCTCGACGAAGTCACTGAGAGGTACATTGGCTTGTCGAACGGACACGTCGCGCTCGAGGTTGTCAAGAAGCGGGAGCAGAAGAAGCGAAGGGAAGGCTTCTTCACCTTTGTGAACCTATACCCTGAGTGGGCGGTGATCTACCCCCTGGGTGTCGGAAGAACACAGACAAGAAGCACTGCGGCTTCGTAAGTACTCCTTCCTTGCCCAGCCATGGGATTCCCAGCATAGCTAACCTGACTTTCCGCAGTGGGTCAGAGGACACGAGACCGCGAAGAGATCAAGCAGAACGCCATCAACAACGGTACATACATCGAAAACTTGGGCAAGGACAAGTGTTCTTGCTGTGCCCCAATGAAGTGGATGGCCAAAGACGAATCGGACCAGCGAACCCCATCCACCACCCCTTCTTGCCGAGAAAGCGTTTAAGGGTCATCATTATCACTATTCAAAATCACGCCCGTTTCAGTACTTTTCTTCTTCACTGCTGCTGCTACTTATTCGCCTTCGATTCTACCGTATATGGCTGCTACTCAGCACATTTGAGTCTACATATAATTATCACAGCCGCAGCACCCTTCTCTCTAGGGCTAACACGCTGCTTCTTCTCACAACGACGAACCCGAACTTATGACAACACTTTGGAACTATTTGGTTATGGATCATGATGAACTTCTTGTATTACTAGCGAGTTATGGGGGTGGGTAGGACAAGCACTGGAATATTTACTGGCTGGGTTGGCTGGCTATTGGTTTTATGGGCACAATTCTTCACTTTCGCTTACGAGACTCATTCAATACGCAAGTAGAACATATCTCGGAGGAACGGGTAATCGTTTCTA
This sequence comes from Apiospora kogelbergensis, assembly GCF_038363985.1. Taxonomy (NCBI): domain Eukaryota; kingdom Fungi; phylum Ascomycota; class Sordariomycetes; order Amphisphaeriales; family Apiosporaceae; genus Apiospora; species Apiospora kogelbergensis. The sequence continues at coordinate 7,749,655 of NW_027117418.1, read as the reverse complement.
GAGTCTAGCATGGCGTCTTTGGTCCAGGGAAAGGAGACAACGGCCCCCTTCAAATCTATGGAATAGTTAACACGGGAAAACGGTGATTGTGTGAGAGAAGGAGTAGTCAGTTGACTTGTCATAGCCACCAAATGATAGCAAATGCAATTCTGAACACAGCCAACCGAATACCGTCCCTCGCAGCAGGTACTATGTCTGCCTCTCCTTCACATCCCAAAAGCTTCGCCCACAGAAGGATGCATTGAAAGTGGAGGAGGTTGCCAAAGAACTGGCAAACAAACCTTCAACATCCCCGGCTCCAGCCAGTAGATGCCGGGCACTGTGAGGGTATGTGCCAGGAGAACCAAAATCTCACCCGCAGCAGACGCCTCTTCAGCGGTTAGCAATCCAGTCGAGCCTACCCACCCTGATCCCAGAAATGCACAGGTTTGGAGACCGGCAAAGTCAGCAAGCAAACAAGCACGGTCATGAAGCAGGCGGTAACCTGACTCCTCTCGTTGCTCTGCCCTACCCTAACACCACCCCTGCCCCGGTCTACAAGCCTTATGACGATCCAGGAAAGCTTTTATCAAACAACGATCCCCGATACAGGGACGGCAAGGCAAAGTTGAGCCATTCCCGGAAGCAAGGAGTCTTCCCACAAAGCAAAGCAATAGGCGAATAGAGCACCGCCAAGTCCTGCCTGAAAGTCGTCGCCCAGATAGGCATAGACCCCGGGAGGAGAGGGAAACCGAAAGGGCAAATAGATCGAGTCCGCCCGCGCCCCCTCCAAACAAAAACCAACTTGACACTTTGACATCCTGGTGGGTGATCATTATAGCAGACCACCACACCTCAACCCCGTCTTGCCCATAGAGAGCCAGAGACTCAGAGAGAGGGAGGGGGGATAGGTGGTGGTAATGGAGGAACTCCTTTTTCTTCACCTGCCCTATCACTGCTGAATTCCCACGCCCTTGCCCCCCTACCCCTACCCCTACCCCTACCTATCACAGGCCGATGCTACCGACCCAAATACAACCCGATGGAGAATTATGCCCCGAATATGCAAACATGAACACACGCACCACCACCACCACCTTCTGCAAGACAGGTTTCGGAACAGAACCAACACCTGGCTCCCATAGGGCCGCCCGGCAGCAACCCTACGAGGCAGCCTCGGGGCACACTGCCAATCCCAACCTCCTCCGCGCGAAAGAGGTTGGCCCGTCCGTCTGGGCAATTCCTCGGGCCGCGTTGACGCTGTGCGCTTCAAGGCAGGACAGCCAAATGTCCCAATCTATCCAACCGAAATGCACCAGAAGCGAAGTTAGACGAAATCACAGGTGAAGAGCACATGGCAACGTCAGGCGAAAGATGCAATGCTGTGGCCATGTGCCTACCGCCTACCTGCCACAGCACATGCCAGCCCATGCGACCCCTTCCCCTCTCATCTACAGACCACAAGCCCAGAGCACGCGCAGACCGTCGACTCACGCGCGCAACGCTGCGTTTCGCGGCTTATGCTTCCTTCTTCTTCCTCCTCCATTCTCCGTGCCGTTATTACGGAGAGTCCAAACAGTCTTCTTTCGGCCGCCAAAGGGGCCGCATGACATGATGGACATGCGCGTATTGACAAGGCCGTCTATCGTGGCCGTTTGAGCACCTCTAGAAAATCGGGATTTCCCCAAACATATGACATGGGCGGCTTCTCATTTGCTTGGGCAAGCGCTCTCTCACCCGCTCGCTTGTTTCGTCATTTGTTTCTCATCCCTTCGTTCATGATTCCTCCCACGGTCTTCTTCCTTTGGCAAATTTGCCCCTCTTGTCATCAAGAAGCGAAAAGGAGGCTTCGTAATAGAACCAACACGGCTTATATTCGCTCCCCAGTATTGGCTTGAGAGGCAAGGAGGATTGATGCTGTCCTACACAACCTACAGTACTAGTGTGTGTAGACTCGACACATGTGTGCAAGTGCGTACCTAGCTACATACCCATGTTCGCAAGCAGTCTTTTGCAGATCGCCCCCCAAGCAACAGCAACGACATCCTTGGCCATCAAGCCTGTGGCTGGCTGGTGAGTGAGGGTGAGTCTTCAGGTGGCCTGTAATGCTCTTACACAACGTAGAACCAGCCGCCACCTAGCGGTGCTCGACAGAAGAGACAGCCAACGCAGGTACGGGCGCGTCTTTCTCTACAAGAACGCAGCAGAGATCATATCACCCTATTTTTGGCCAAGGAGAGGGGGCGAAGCCTCTCCCACATAGCCTGGTGTCTCCCCACAATCCGGTTTGGGGGGCTTGGATGGGGGTTGAGTCTGTTTTGTTTGATCACTAATATACATAGCCTGAATTGCCAATAATAAGAGAAGATAAACGAGACGCAAGAAGAAGCAATGTGTAATTGACAACTACCTCACTGTAATTGTCGTTGTCGTCAGCTTGGTTGATACACAATCAGGCGAGGAAGAAGGAATGAAGCATGTTTGCGTGGCATTGATACTCTGCAATCCCATTCGCAAATAAGGGAATTCTACATGCATATGATGGCTTCTCATGATCCGGAAAGCTGCCAGCGGGAAATACTTACTCATTGGTTCGATCTGGAATCCACCCCGCCGCGCCGCGCGGAGCGCCGCCAGGAGAACGAATAGGAGAAGGCAAATGGAAGGTGTGTCAATGGTCGTCGAACATGGTCAAGGGTCTCTGTCTGGAGGGTCTTGGAATCTGGGGGCTAGTGCAGCTCTAAATTACCAGCGGCGGTCCGCTCCCTGGCGGAAAAGAAAAGAAGATGGGAAAAAGTAAGCATACGTGTGATTTTATTGCTTTTGGCTGCTTCCACGTATCGATCAGCCACGATCCTGCACTCCCGACCCAGAACTGCATAGCGTCATGTGGGTATATAGAACGGTCTTTTCTATCCTTATTGCTTCTTCAACCAAGCCACCGCCAGCCAGTATATACTACTTATATCTATCGTATGTCATATATGTATGCGAGAAGTGCTGTGATGATGTCGTAGTTATAAAGTCCTCGCCTCAGAATGGCTCGACATAGACATTAGCTCCCGAAGATAACATGGTTTTACCTGGTGCATGTCCTACTTCTTCAAGGGACTTTCTTCCTCTCGGTAGCATCTATCCTACCCATCAGTCCTGCGTTAGACAGGCGCCTTCAAGTAGCCCCCTACACAACTAGAAATACACCCAAGCGTGATGGCAACCGCCGTTGTCCCACACGGCTGGTCTCCCTCATCATAGAATATCGGTGTACGTACTTACATACCCGAGCCCAATCCATTCCAGGGGCTTGCCCGTTTCCGCCTGTCGCGAATGTGTATGTGTATTGTGGCTCGCGTCCAACACACATCTTCTGTGTCCCCTCGGGTCGGGGGAATTGGGTTTGTGAACTAAAATGTGGGAAGTAACAGAGTGTCAGCTGGGGAAGAAAAACAAAACCTCATTTTGTTGTTTCTACTATTCACCATAACCCTGTTGCTTCGTGCACATTGGTCAAGCAATCATGTGGTGACGATCCCCTCATCACCATCACCGCCACCACACCCGGAATCCTGGAGATCACATCAGTCGTGTTGAGTTTGAATCAGGCCCCGAGACCGCTACATGATTATTGACTTCCGGAAAGGGGTGAGTAAGACATGACTTCCGCAAGTACGCACCACAGCAAATCGGCCCGTGATGCCGGAACGACGAAGATAATGATACGAACTACATCACTGACTGGAGCATCCTCTAGTACGACGTTCTTATAAGAATAGAAGCCACCACATTGAACACAGCTTTAGGCTGAACGTGCGGTGATCATGAGGAGGAGGCCAGGTGTAAAAACAGACACTCGAGAAAGAGAGACAGCAGCAGTATCGTGTGACAACATGGAACAGGCAACAAAGGGATAAGCGTAAGTCTGCCACATGAAAACGGCCAAACTGAAAGCGCCCCAGTGGTTTGGATCAAGAGAGGGAGTAAACGTACTGGTCCCTGTTGAAAACAACAACCACCACACAAATAGACGCGGCGGCTCAGGGAAGCGGACAAAAGCCCGCACTTCACCAATCGCTATCCGGCAAGACTATTGACTCGATGCGTCGACTACACGCGGTGTAACCATCGTGTTCAATCTCGCGTAGCCCTGTATCAAATAGCAAAGCCCCCCGAGGGCCCTGCCTCCAACCTGACGGGGTAAATGTCGAAATTTTGACGAACCAGCATGCTTTCCATTGGATATGTGATCTTCTCGACTGAAGCTGTTGCCTTTGAAAATCACCATTCACCACGTGTGTAAGCGAAGTCGCAAGGGGCATACAGAAGCACCTTCACACTTTACATACGCCCATCAACCAACCACCCAACCGACTCACCCCTGGCCTCAAAGCTTTTCCAGTGCATAGATGGCAAATGCCATCCAATTATCCCGCCAAGGATGGGCGAACGACTGTTATTCCATGCAAGAAATAGAATGGGTTATTTTCCCCGAGCCCCCAGAACCAACCGCCGTGCCGCATGCGCTGCCATCCCCGTGACTTTTGAGAAATTGCCCGGGAATACAACTTTTTTTTAATCCTTGCCACTCTCGTTTTTCTGAAGAGCCAACTGCTCCTTTTCAGACCCGAACCCCGTGCCCTTTACCGACGGGTTGGTTGACCCCTGGGCCGAAGGGGGCCACGGATGTACCTAATCACCATCGCCATCACCAGGGGGTCTGCTAACGAGACCCTCGCAAAATAAAACTACTATAATCATTACGGTGTGTTCCCTAACCTAGGTTCGTCGTCATTTATTCATTGTCTCTCTGATTCAGTGAAGTGACATGCGTTAGGGTATTGTAGCCGTCGTCAGCTAGGCCATCGGCACCCATACACAGTACAATGACTTAGAATCGACATACTCAATACAAATGCTGTTGGTAACATTTCGGATCGGATGCCTCGTGTAACCCCTTATCACAGTCACCGCCCATCACACTGGTCAGAAGGATGAAGCCACCGTCGCCGAGAACAGAAAACGTAACAACGGGCCTTCGACTACGAAGGACTGATGCGCTCCGCTGCAGTAAAGCCAGTCGTACTTGGAAGATCCAACTGCTGTGAAGGAGGGTGTTGTTTCACGACGCCAGCATCGTTGGGACTAGATCGCCTCTACGTTAGCTTGCCAGCAGCATAGCTCAAACGTGGTCGGTTGGGATGTCTCTTGCTCTGGGAATCGAGGACAAAGTCAAGTTTTCGATGGCTAGAGTTTAAGTGTACCTGGCCTTGCTTCATTGTTGGGGCAATGAACTGATGTGACGCGATTGCACCTCTATTCGCTTCTTTCGGAATACCCATACCAGCCATGATACTTCAAGTTACGTTGTTAGGTCAGGATTTTGCTCATAGATGTAACTGGACGGACTTCGTCCAGGTCGATCATTCACTCATTCCATCTTCTGGACAGGTGAAATATCACGATCACGTATCCCTCTTTTGAGACATCGGACTTAATAAAGATATTTCTTTCAGGCTCCAGTGAAAGAGCCCGAGTTTGTCCTGGTCAGGGAGGTGGAGAATCGTGTCGCCTACCTGCGAATCATCAGATTTATATAGATAGGACAGTAGGAAAACAGTGCTTTGTTCAAAGAAGATGAGATACCGACTCGGGGTCAATAAACACCAGCCAGAGCAGCCAATATCAATCTGTGAATTGTTATTAATGATTATTTATTAAGTAGCAACCTCTGGCTAAGTGCGGATTAGCACTTGTTTGTAATTCTGCTGCTACAAATGCTTCGATACCAGGCCGTCTGGGCCCCTGAAAGCCTTAAAGCCATCCTTTTCCTCCTCCTCTTCATCGTCAACATCGTATTCCTCCATGTCGGATGCGTTACCGTTTCTAAAGGAGTACGGGTTCCGGTCAAACTCATCATCGGAAGCAACCTCGTCATCAGGATAATCTGCGGTGTAGTAGTTTTCCGCTATAATAGGAGTCAGTAATTGCTTCAGCGATAGGGTGCTTTCAACTTACCATTCTCATCTTCATCGTCTTCTGCCCACTCATTCTCGCTATCGGAGCCCTCCCCGTAAAACAGCTCGGAGTCAGGTTCATCGTCAAATACCAGAAGACCAATGCTTCCGGGGGCCAGAGTCTGTTTCTCCAGGGCGCTAACTGGAACTCGAATATATGTCTCGATAATATAGTCATCATCATCTGTATCGCTGACGATGTCGGCCTTGACATCCGGCATGTCCTCATCAGCCCCCTTCGTCTCTGGGTGACGTTCCGTATAGCGCTTCGCAGGCACCTTGGGTCTATATTTGAGCTGCTGAGACCGTTTCGCAGCAGCAGCCTTCTCTTTCTCGGCTTTCTTCTCTAGCTCGACTTTCTGGAGATTGAAGCCGATTTGTTGCATTGTCCAATCGTTCATGGCTGCAGTGAACTTGTCGAACTCGACATTCCCCCGCTCAGGCATTGGTGCCGGCAGCTCGGTCTTCTCCGCAAGCTTTCTCACACTGGGCTTCTTGTATTTTCGGGGCTCGACCTCATCGCCCATCTCAACATCCACAGAGCCTTGGCCGGGGACTGGATCTGTTGGTTGAGCTGCGGCGGCATCTGTATTGCTAATATTCTCGGCGATCTTGGCGATGCTCTTGGACGGCATCCGCTTGATCCGGCGCTCGACAAAGAGGGCGGGCGCGGAGCGCTTCTTCGGAAGCCCATTGTTGCGCGAAGTAGGATATTGCGACGCAGCCAACATCATGTCTTTCCTTGACATATGAAAGCGTCGAGGCTCGGAGCCGGAGGGGGCATCGTTGGGCAGGACCTCGTCTTGTCCATTCTTGCGCTTGCAGTTGGTTGACTGGCCAGCTTGCTGGAATGCTGCGTCCTCCTGCTGGTTTGTTGACTTGGAGCTGCTGCTATGGATGATGGGTTTTGGGATGTCGGCAAACACAGGCTCCTGTTGGCGTTGGCGTTGGTAGACGTAGTTTTCGCTCCTGTGTCGCTTGGTCTCCTGCACACGCAAAAACGAGACCGGCTCGTCTTCCGAGGTAGCCTTGCGCTTCACGCGAATAGTCTGAGGCGGCACTGACATGTCGGCGTTTGCGTTTGCGACTGGCTGCTGGACGTATGTATGAGCCCTTGCAAGTTGTTGACGCAATTGTAAATAAATTGATTTGAGCTTAGGCTAAGTGACAATTAGCTTTACTGCCACGCACGAGCCAATCGTTGCTCCACTCACTATAGCTTAAAAACAACCGCCTTCCACTCACTGCTTCGATACTGAATACTGAATAAATGTAGAATTGAGCAGCAGCTCAATCTTCAGGGGGGGCAGAGGATTTCAAGAGAGAACTTCAGATTCGGATTCTATAGTTCAATGTCGCGGCCGTTCTTTCAACACCCCTGGCCTGTCCCCCAATCCCGCCGCTACATAAGCTACGGTACAGCACGTGGGGCGCATTAAACCAAGCCTATGGTCAAGAGCAACTGTTATCCGAACCCGACACGTAAACCACCAGCACGGCAGCATAGCTATTGTTCCACATGATGTTAGTATGGCCAAAGGCCAAGGGGACAAGGCGAGAAGGCAATCCACGTACGTAGCGCCGGCCACAAATACCTCCCCTGCCCGTTGTCTCGCCAGCAGAGACAGGACCGCTACAAATACAGCGTCGGCCAACACCACCACGGCGAGCCGTGCACGGTGTGACTCGACAAAAGTCAAGAGCAGAACAGGGGCCAGAAGAACTATCACGGCCATTATGGCCATGATTGTTCGGCTCAGTGTCTTAATGGCGCGATCAGGAAATATGTACAAGTTCGGATCCCGAGACTTGGACGTACGAAAATCCTAATGAAGAAAACACTTCCATCAGCGAACGTGTAGAACAGCCGCATATTGCATACTCATGCACGCGTTGAATACTCACCCCTTGATCATGTCACACGCCCAGACCGCGCCGTCTTCCACCATGGTCGCCAAAGACTCCAGGAAGCCATCCGCATCGGATGGTGCTACTTCCATCAAGTCGTCTCTATCAAGATAACTGACCTCTTCTCTCGAGATACATCCAAAGTTGTTGATCCAGTCTTGCAAGTTTCGGACGCTCCGTTTCGGTGCGGATTTGGTGTTCAGAGCCTGTTGGGTGCGAACTAGAAGTTCGTCTGCACAAAGTACTCAGATAATTCGGCCCATCCAAAGCTTGGATTTTGGTAATTTCTGAGGAGTGGCCATATGACCAACCAATAGCTGGCATGGATATATAACGGACTAAATAAGCAGCAACATACCGTATTCCTTCATCGCGATATCTAACTGGTTCATCACGGCCTGTCTGTCCAAGTTGGCATCCCGCCGTCGGCTTCCAAGGAACAGTGGTTTCGTCTCGTCGCGGTCGACACGCTCGAGTCTGGCCTCTAGCTGCGAGATGATGTCTTGCTTGTACAAGAGCATGCGGGCTCGCGTCATCGAGAAGCGACGGAACACATAGAAGGACGGGTGAGAGCCAGTCAAGGACGCGAATCGTGGGTATCCCGAAGGAAAGTCCTCGACTTCAAAGTGCTATCAGCCCATTGCTCGAGGAATTTCACTGAGTTTATGATTCGAGAAGAACACTAACCTTTCCCCTGAGAAGAGGGTAGACCTCCCACAGTTGTCAGATTTGAAGGGCCTTCCATACTGTTGTCATGGACAGTCCTTTTTGCCACGAGTCCGTTGAAGAGTGCAATCAAGAAGTAAAAGGGTGTCTTCATACAAGGGAGCATGAGCGTGTGCCCAGCCGTATGCGGGCGTGCTCAGCCTCGCTGCGGGTGACGGCTTGCTCTTCTATACTAGGTAAAATGATTCAGCAAGGAAGTATCCACCTCAACGATCGCTTGGAAAAGCTCGATGGTCACGCAGCAGCTGCTTCAATCCAATGGGAATCTCTCCTCGGTGCAATTCGCTCTCGGTCGCAGCCAACTCCAGATTCTAGTCCGCCCCAAACTCGCATGCCCTCATTGCCTTTAAAATCTCCCTTTCTATTTACTGGCATACTAAACTTGATCCCAATCATTAGATAGTCTCCCTCGAGTCAATTTGGACGAAAACAAAAATATCTGCACGGTATACCAAACAGGGTTATGGCGTGCCCCGGGATGCGAGGCGCCTGGTATACTGATAACAACGAAACTCATATAAACCAGTAGGAACATACCACATCAGCTCCCATAGTGGATGAAAGGAATCCAGTCAGCATTGACGAGTTTCCCGGGTTTCGGTGCTGTGGTCCGTAAAGTTGCGTGCCGCTTGCCATTCTCGATTGCCCGCAGCCGCTTGCCATTTTCAGTTGTCCGCAACCGCTTGGCCGCGAGGTCTCTTATTCTGAGGGTTAGCTCTTCAGTTTCGCCAGTACTTCCACCCTCAGTCTCCTCGACGCTTTGCCTCGGGAACTGAGAAGCCGCCGGGGGGCCCCTGTTCAAGGTTGTCTTTATCCAGTCCTTTCTTGTTGCTAGCATTGCATTGTGCAGCCCCATGTAGACAGCACTGTCTCGAATTCCATGCTCTGCCAGTTCTTTGTAGAGCTTCTCCGTGACATCTCCGCACATCTTATCGTCCACCTGCCACAGGGTACCCACCACGTGCCTGAACCCGGTCAACTGCAATGCACTGACAAGATGGATGCCCTCGTCAATGAGATCATCAGCATCAATTGCTCCGGTTAAGCAAGCGGAAAGAACCCCAAGAAACGGAGCGGAACCTCGGGATTTCAGATCCAATAGATCAGAAACAGTAAGTTGCGTATCCTCCAGGAACAGCCTGCTATTCTCCGGCTGCAGAGGGTCGGACTGGCCATGCCCAGCAAAATGGAAGACGACGCAGTCCGAAAGCTGGGCCACTACGTCTTCATGCCGTGGGCAGGTCATGCATACCGGATCAAGCTGCATAGAAGAGCATATCTTGGACAGCATCTGGACCTCAGCAGTGACGAATGGGAGTGAACGTAGGCCGGGAGTCTTGCTCATGCCGACAAGGAGCGCCTTCCCACCAGTAATTCCCAAATCTGTATCCTGCAGCTTCCGGCCAACCACAAAGAGTTTTAATGAGGAGCTGTACGAAGAGACGACGCGATCCATGACTGTATGAGACGACCCATCATAATTTCCGGCGGCATGGATGGGGAAGTGGCTCAACGGGCCGGTCATGATCCATATGATCCTCTTGAGCGGCTTGTTGGGAACTGGCTCGCCGATACCCAACTCGTCCAAGACTGGTGAAGCAATGGTGTCCCACAGCCACTTGAGCATTGAGATATCGATTTTCGGTCTGTATGCTTTTGAACGGACTACCCAGTCTTCGAGCTCGGTTAAGTCAAGTTTGGATAAGTTGAGCGTTTTGCCATGGCGACTCTGGTTGGTGATCAGAAAAGCGACACTCTGCTCGCATGCATTGACAACGACAATTATGTCGTCCCTGAGGGCTTCTAGAACCTCCTCGTATGAAGGGGGGCCCAGGAAACTCCTCGTCTTGGGATTGGCCTGGATGGTTTTGATTATGTCTTGCAGTTCCTGCTCTGCTGCCTTGAAATCCCGAGAGCCTGAGGCCCATTGCACTAATTCTGGGACCGATCCAGAGATAGGGATGCCTTGGGCACGGTGCTGCTGCTGGGCCTCAAATCTTGATCTCGCTTTCTCAAAATTAGAAGCCATATCTGGATCCAGTATGGAGAGATCAGCTCGCGCCTCGAGGGAAAAGCCAGCAATCACTCCACGACCCAGTTCCAGTAGCTCCAAAGCCTCGGAGGCAGGTACGCCAGCAGCCAAAGCATCAGAGCTTGCCAGTCTGGACATACCCTGTATGTTCTGCAATATGTTGAATTGGTCCTGTCGAGACGACGTCCTTGGACTTAAAGCCGGTACAATGGTGAATGCCTTTTTCCAAACATCGACTGCAGCGTGGCTGCGGCCAGCCATGGAATGAAGTGTCGCAAGAAACATGCCCGCCAGATGCCTGTCTATAGGCTTAAGATCCTCGTCGCAAAAGCATTCCTCAAAGACGCGCATGGAATGATCCATGTCCCGGGTCTTCTCTATCTCGTTCTCTACGACATCTGATCGCGAGAGATAGGCACGGGCAAGGTGGAGGGTAACTGCGTCTGAGCCAGCCGGGGAAGTACCTATGTTAAAGTCCGCCTCTTTGTTGAATTCACTGGAGTATTCCAGGTAGTTGATAGCGTCGTCAATGTCTTTCCTTTGCGGTTCCGTAGAGTAGTCAAACCGATTTAGCAAACACTTCCCAAGACAGTGGTAGTGTTTGCGTGATATAGAGTACCTTCGTGACTGCGAGAGCGGGCTTCCAGGGCATACTCGATAGCCTTATCTATATCCAAAATATGCTGGGGTCCATATAGTTCTTGCAACATGACGCCTCGCATCCGGAGCTTATCAGCCATCATAGCCAACCCTAGGCTTCGCCGTCTATGGTTATCTGGAAGTTCACCCAGAACTTGGTGCATGATATGGATTGACTTGTCCATATCTTCCAAAGATTCAGTACGAAGGCTCCGACGATAGTGAAATTCAGAGAGAAGGTTACAATGAAGATTCCAACGCGCGTCATCCGGCGACATGGACTCAAGCATCAATGTAATCTCGCCAATAGCCTTATTGATGTCTTCAACGGCAGTAACTCGACCATACCGGCCCAAAAGTTCTGTTGACAATCGTGCGCTCACTCCAAAGTCCCATTGTGGGTGTTGGTTGATCTTCCCCGAATAGTCGAGCGAGCTGTTGAGATCTTCAATATCCCCCTTAGCGTTGAATTTGCGGGAATGTAGCAACGCGAGTGTAGCAAGAACCTGTTGAGCCGCTGGGCCGGCGAATCGCCCGGTCTCATTCAAGCCAGATTCGAGCCGCAGAGCTACCTCGAGGCTTTGGATAGCGCGATCAAGGTCTTCGAGTTTCCCCAGAGATCAAAATTATGCACGAGTCGTATTGAATGGTTAATTAGCCGTGATGCCCGGTCAGTATCATCATCCGTGGGCTGAATTGACTCCTCGGAAAGTCGGAGAGCTTCTTCGTTGTCATCTGGGTTCCCATACTCCTCGAATCTGTTCCCAAGGGAGCATGAAAGACAGTACTGTGCGTGGAGTTTCGCTAGAGTACTAGAAGATTCACTGCTATTCAGTGCCTCCAGACCTCGCTCGATGGCAGCATCAATGTCTTCCCGATTCTTAGTGAGCAAAAACCGTTGGGCGTATGTCGCTGCAAGGTCTGCGAGGTCACAGATGCTATCTTGGCCTGTGGGTGTCTCTATCTCCATTAGGGAGATTGCCGCATCAAGGTCGCCAATGCTGCTCGTGAAATTGCCCCTTCTGCGCAAAGCGGTTGCAAGATTCCCACATGTCATGCTCTTATACGGGTCATCTGGGTAGAGCTCCAAGGCTTTCGAGTAAGCCTCGACCATGTATTCAAGATACTCCATCGAAGATGTGAGGTCATACCGCCAATTATTGTTCCTGCCCAGGATTCGAAGCACCATTGCGTGAGTGGAAGGTTCTTGTTCCTGACACCAAGCCTCGGAAGTTTCGTAGAGCGCGGTGCTTCTGTTGATATCCTCGATTTTGTGGTTCAGTTTGCTCCTCTTGTATAGATACTCGGCTAGCCGGAACCATCTAAAAGGCTGGTGTGCCTGAACTTCGGGACCGGCATGCAATGACTCCTCGGCTGCCACGATAGCTTCATCCAGGTCTATAGGATCGTTCGAATGCTCGAACAACCGATATCTCCAAGCCGCGACGTCTGCGAGTCTGTCCCATCGTGTCTTGTCATCAACCCCTGTCAAACTCAATGCGAGTTCTGACGAATGTAAACCAGACACACAGATGTCTCTTGTCCGGGACGATTTGTATTTCTCATCCAATTCCTTTGATTCGGAAACATATCTATCCATGGGCAAAAAGTTGTTCTCGGACGCCATGTCGGTGTATGTCTAGACTTTATCGATTATTGGGGAAATATCAAGGACTGGCAAACAATTCCCGTTTTGATCGTGAGTGGCATATGCTGAAACGAAGAGTTCGACCGTTCAGTGATACCAGGGTTTGTAAAGTTTTACGCATAGCAGCGGGCTGGCACTCGCTCATGATTGCGAACCACCCTGACAGTACGTCATAAAAATAACGGCTGCATTGGTCCTCGTTGGGAGAGCCCGCACCGGTTCTCATGACCTCAAACAAACTGCCCAGGCAAGGCAATCTTAAGGCAAACCTGCAGGGTGGCGTTGGTCAGATTCAGGCCGCCTTACCGCGAATCACATGCGCCTCATGACCCCCTAATATTCGGCAAAATAGGATCTGTGTCACACACCGCTTGATACTCCCGTAGATGACCTGCTGAGTTGGTCCGGTATCCAGGCAGAAATGTAACCATAGTGGCGTTGCCAAACTAGGAGTTCCTACTAGATAAGTTTGAGGGGTCGAAGATGATATCAGAGATGGAGATACTACAAATAACACTGGATGTACACAGCTAATTTATTTTGTTTCTTTACTCGTATATAGAAATCAACTTCACAAGCGATTTCACCAATTGGTTCTAAGAATGGCGTTTGCATGTGAAGTCCCTGGCGAAGTTCCGACTCGATGGGCAATTGTTGTTGGCGTTGACCAATACCACGAGGACGACCCTCGATGGAACTTACATGGTTGCTGCAATGATGCTGTGCTCATGTTCAACTTCTTCAGTTCCGATTTGAGGGTCCCCCAGCACCAAATCCTATTACACCTTGCCCGGAACAGGCTATCCTCAGCTGCAACGGAAACGGATCCGCCTAGCAAAGCCGCAACATACTGGGGTTTTCGCAAATCACTAGAAATTGTATCGAACAAGGCTCGTCCCGGAGATCATGTCTACATTCACTTTTCCGGGCACGGCAACCGCGAGCCCACAACGCTGCCCGAGGAAAAGGGGAGTATGGCCTTGGATGAGAGACTATGCTTCACGGATAACGAAATGACCGATCATGAGCTGGGGCTGATACTTGACGAAATGGCATCAAGTCCGAGGAGCCTTGTCGTCTTCGTCAGTCTTGACTGCTGCTTCTCTGGTGGTGCAACTCGGTGGGGGAAGGAGTGGGCAGTCAGGTGCAAACCTCCGGTCCATGAGCGAGTGGAAGAGCCTCCGTCTACTTCCCGGAGCTGGGGGTACAGCGAGTTTGACCCATCGTCGGAAAATTTGCGACATGCGGATTGGGACAAAGGTTGGATTTACAGGGACAGAGGGTACAATGTCATCGCAGCTTGCCAGCCGAATGAGAAGGCTAGAGAAGGCCGTATTAGCGACTCTGGCCTGTGCCATGGAGCATTAACTCCAATACTGGTATCCTGTTTCAAAAATCTCGGCTATAAGAAGCCGTTTACGACTTACGCGGAGTTCCAGGCGCGTTTGGAGACAACCTTGAAGACAGACCTGGGAAAAGACACTCAACAACAGCCGATTCTACTGGGACCACGTAACCGCGTGGTATTTGAGGCCTACGAGTGCAATACTCAGATCTGGGCTCATGTCAAAAGCGTTGAAAACGACCGTGTGGTCATAGACAGGGGCGAAACCTCTCAAGTACACCTACAAGACGTTTATTGCCTATTTCATCCAAGCAAGGTAGCGAATCCGACTCTCACTTTTGTTTATATTCCAAACCTTGAGAATTAACATTGCTAACATTCCTTGTTCTAGAACCCCATAGATTCGAGCCCGTTGGATACCGTCAACGTTACGGTCACCGAGGTACGAAGCTATGAATCCGTGGCGGAAATGCCTACATTCCAGGGGGCCCCTTTCTTTTCAGATATCTCTGGATCTGTTAAGAGTGGGTGGCAGGCGGTTCTCGTCAAGAGTGCTAAAGAAATTCGTGCTCGAATTCACCCTGATAATACCAAGGCCTCCATCGATACGGCTTCAGAGCTCCGGAGAAACATGCAATACATTGCTGGCATCACTCCTGTCAGCGTCAAGATCGCTTTTGCAACTGAGCAAAGCCAACCAATGGAGAGCTATCAAACTGACTTCATTGTTCGTGTCATCGATGGAAAACTCGAGATCCGGAGATCAGATGGCCGGCCGTTCGAGCATTTACCAATGATCCATCCCGCCACGGCCTCCCCAGATACTATAGCTGAACGCTTAGTGTACACCCTCCAGCACATGAACCTATTCATGGGTTTATTACATTTACAGCGACACAGAAAATCAGCCCCGTTCGATTTGGATGTCCAGAGGGTCGAGCCCGAGGATGATGAGAGCGAGTCATCATGGGAGATCAAGTTTCACAATAAGTTCAACAAGTCACTCTTTATCACGATATTCAACCTAACCCCCCTTCACGGCATCTTTCAAGTTGTACCGGATCAGGAAGGACATGGGATTGAGGTTTCTCCGGGTGAACTGCTGCCTACGATCATACTCGATATCAAGGTTCCGAAGTCATTACTGGCCCAGCGCTGTAACGACCCTTCATTCAGGATGCGTGACGTCTTTAAGATCTTCATCACAACGGAACACACAAACCTGCGCCACTATGAGCTGGAAGATTTGGTGGGAGATGAGAACTCTGGCTTTCGGCATGCAAAAGTGCGCCGGCTTTTCAATGAGCCACCAGTGACGTGGTGGTCGATGGAGAAAGAGATCGATACACTGAATCACGCTGATTAAGTAGGTTTATCACGATTGTACGTATAGAGTATAGTGGCCTTTCAGTCTATAGCCATTCACGTTTCCAACGTTCTCAACTATCGCCACGCGCAATGCGTGATTTGTAGCAGACCAACAGCGATGTGACTCGATATCGATCAAATACCGGCACTTCATTACCATCCGACCACAGAAATACCCGCAGCCCTTAGCCTCGCTGTGCGCGTACCAGTGAGCTCTCAGCAACCTGTGCGCCCCCATTCATGCTATTGCCATTGGTATCGCTTAGCAGGTAGACTTGGGCGCGGACAACGCTGGAGACGATGTACGGCCCCTTCAAGGATGAACCGACTCGCAGGTAAACCTCATCGTTCACGAAAAACCGGCTCTAGCAACCCATAGGTTCTACATGTTAGCGTTAATAGAAAATCTTAGGAAGGCTTGAAGGAGGCGAAGGGAATAAATAAAAGAGAGCGAAAGCAAGAAAGTCCCTGTCCATTCAATAGTTGGGTAGTTATAGCCCAAGTGCTGCGATGACTACTTCTCCCAGTGCCACTTCGTGGGCTGTATATAAGGAGGAAAGGGATGCCCTAATTTACCGTCCCTGAAGGTTTGTATTTCGGCCGGTCGCCCCAATTATCGCTGGGCTTGTCTCCGCCAATTTGGTCTTGCCTGTCTTTGGTTTCTTCAAGTGACTTTCTGTATGGTTGTTAGAACAATGCCTAAGCCGGCCAATTTGAGATAGAGTCGGGATGAGAGGACCTACCTCTGTTCGCCCGACATCATGTGCAATTAAAGTGTTGCGATTTCAAATGTTCTAGAGACTTACAGCTTTTACAAAAGTCAAGAGAAGAGTGGTGCGCCCAGACTTGGTCATGCGACCTCATAGAACGAGAAAGGCCATCAGGTTGTACAACACAATAAGCAGGCTGTAATACAGGGCTTACCTTCTAGAAGAGCGTGTAATAAGTAATTAACATACAATGATGCTTACCTCTTTTAAAGGATATAATAGATAAATATTGTCAGTATAATAGATAAATATTATTAGTATATGTATTAAGACTTAAAAAAAATTAGAAATTATTATTTAAATAAGAAGACAGTTGTTATATCAGTTTGAAAAGGAGAACTCGAGTGGCGGGCGTAGCTTGTGGCATGGTGCTAACCAGCTGACAGAGGTATGTCGACGGGGGCAGCGAACCATCAGATGGTAGTCGGGGAGATTACACTGGTCATTGTCGATTATCAATCGTTCAGGAACGTGCAGTCTGTAACAGCATCTGATTCGACCCTGTAATAGACAGAAAGAGGCAGGACGAGTCGACTCCGAACACGTCTAGGGTTGGCTTACACGCTTCCCAACGTGTTTGGGCCGTTTTGTGCGCCGGGTACCTACCTAAGGCTAACTGTGGGGTAGAGCAAGCATCGTGCGGGGAGCGTTGGAGTTGACAATGCGCCCTGCAAAGATCCGATAAACCGATGCAGTGTAACTACAAGCCCGGGCAATCAAGATAATCAAGCAATACCATGCTGGCTTCCCGGCGTCGACAGTTGCGCAAAGAAACACGACAGAACTGAGGCATCTCACACCTCCTGGTTCAACAAATGGTTGCTGAGCCTCCCGCCAACGGCTGGTAGCTGTGATTGAACGAATGCAGGAGGGGCGTTCCCACTGGCTTCGCATCTAACTTTGGCTAGAGCATGCCCAGGTGCAGTAAGGTGCGTCTTGGACAGGATACACCGTCGAGAAAAGGCGGGTACGGGTGGGCAGGGTTGGAGGGAGGCCAGAAGGAGGCAGGCTCAGGACGCGGGGTGGCGGGGTGGTGGGTGGATTCTGGTGTTGTTGTCTGGAAGTCTGGCAAGTCTGGACCACTTCTTCTGCAATTCAACAACCGCCGGTGGCCCGGAACTTCATAGGCCTGTGGGGATGATCGACTCTGGCTGACGGCCTGAACAGGGCAGACATCCCATGGATCCCATGGGCACATGGATTCTGCCATGGACTCGTCAATCTGCCGAAGATCGTCAAGATAGGCAGTTTCTCCCCCGACGACGGATTTTTCGAATTCGAATTCCCTGGGCTGGGTGTCGAGCTGAAGAGGCTCAAATACTCGGAATCACACTCGCCTGGAATGGCACCATGCCGTCATCCTCGGGCCCCGCCGTCGTTTCATAGTGGCGTTATCTATTGGGCATCTTCACGTAAGCTAGTTGGGGAACTGCTGCAGCCGTGACATATCCCACTGCCCACATATCTAACCATGGCCCCTGCCCCGTTCCTAGATGCCAGCTCTGGATTTTATTCACTCAATCTCGATTTGTCTCTCTTAGTTTCACACTTTTACATGGCTACATATACTGGTAAGACTGGGGGAAGCTCCTACTGTCGTCCCAATCTGTTCCTTCCCATAACTTCTATCTTCTGCACACTGTCCCCGAGCATCTATCAGCCAGTAGACGCAGGATTGTCAATACCTCTGGGCGGAAAGAGTGAACCTGCACATATTGAATACACTTTGCTGAAATCCACATATGCTTTCTTCGGCTTCTTCCATTCCATATCGTCATTTGCCCTGGAAGGCAGCAAGCTACCCGAAGCCTATTGTTAGTCGCATCTTCAGATTCCGGACGAAGGACCATCACTCCCGAGGAGCTCGCCTCGTCCGCTGAAGGTCTTCCTCTTCAACAACACCTCTGTATTATATACCCACTTGTGCTTGTGGGCTTTGGAAGAAGGTTCACGTGAAATCTTTGGCCAACTGCCAAGGTACGACCGTCACTTTATTGCCATCTTCTCCAACTCGGCCGACCGCTCGACGTTGAAGCCTACTTCAAGTTGACAGGGCCAAAACCTTGTCGAGACACCCATTCCATCTGTCATGCGTGCGTAGTAATCGCAACTTGATCAAGATGTCCGCCATGGCTTCCAAGAAAGTCCCAGTTACCATCACGTACCGCAAGCCCGGAACCAACCCGCCCGTCTTCGTATCGGGTACCTTCAGCGACCCTCCATGGAAGCCTCAAGAGATGCCGTGCAAGGTGGATGACGATGGGAACCACATATTTCACTTGGAAACAACTGTCCCGGAAGGTTCCAAGGTTGAGTATAAGTTCAGGCTCGGGCCCGGTGAGTGGTGGGTGGTAGATGAGACTGCAGGCACAGGTAAGCTATAAAGCACTCGAGCCCCGAAATGCTGGAGGATGTTAACAGCTGCCGCAGCAACCGATGCTCTTGGAAACCTGAACAACGTCATGACGGCCCCTGCTTCGGTTGCTGGTGGGAACATTGACGACGATCTAGATGATTTGGCCGATGATGACGCAGATCCGCCCATGCTTTCACATGAGAGTTACAAGCCTGACGACATTGAGGAATGGCCCATTGATTTGCCGACTACTGATGAGGAAGTCTTTGGCGGTTCGCGCAATTCGCGGAAAGACGACGAAATTGACTGCAATGACCCCCGTTTTGAGCATTTCCCGTCTGAGAACCGTCATTCCATCATCGCCGCTTTGAGGAAGATAGAGGGCAGTGTCTCAGAGGATGGTGCCTCGATCGCAGAAGAGTTGGCCTCTCACGGCCATGCGCTATCGCCGCAGATATCCCCCATGACGCCAGACCCGTCTACGTCGCCTAAGAGTCAACGACGGGGCTCTAAGCTGGAACCGCCGAGTGACAACGCGATGGATCTCCCGCGCTCTTCACGCTCGCTGGCTTCGCTCCAGTCAATAGAGGAGACTATTGAAGAAGAGCCAAGCGACACTATCCAGGGCAGACTTGCTGAAAGTGGCACCGGAGCATCCGCGCTTCAGAACAGAGGTCATGGCAACAACTCAGTGTCGCCGGGCACTGGAACCACTCAGACGTTCAAGGGGCCAGTCGTGACCCCACTGGAATCACGCGATTCTGCCTCGAGCGAAGATGAGGGGATTTCGATGGCACAGAATTGCAAGGAGAACGACTCGAATACTTTACGACACCGGAATAAGGCTACACCCCCCGCCGCCACCAACAACAGTCGGTCTAAGACGCATTCTAGTGTACACTCTATGAGCCAAGCCAATAAAAATGGCAACTGGTACGTGCAGAGTTTCTCACATGATGCGCGGGACCGTGACTGATGCGTAAGATCATATCTCCAGGTTGCAAACGTTCCTCCAAGTTGTCTTTGTGGAGTGGGTGGGCGGTTTCTTTATCCAATTCTGGAACCGATTCTTGCGAGGCAAGAAAGGACAGACGTAAGGCGAACCAGCGAAACACCAACCCGTACAGACACATTTGCAAATATCCCGCCCTAATTGCCCTTTTTTTCAGACAAGAAACGAGATCGCCTAGTGATTAACATTAACCTCTCAGTGTGCTGGCTGTTGGCACGGCTGGGTTACTTGTAGGGACGCTGTCGAATGAGCGCATCAAGATGCTGACTGGTTCATGGTGGCATCGACTGAAGAAGTCGATATAATTCCCATACACACACCTCTCTCTCTCTCCTTTTCTTTCTCTTTCTATTGGGGTATTTGGGGTGTTGCGGGAAGAGTGGAAAGGATGGTCCTCGTCACAACTGTGGCGAAATGCTGCATGTCTACACATAGTCACCTACACTGTATTAGTACAAAAGCATACGACTTACTGAGGATGGATCACACTCAATGTATTTCTTTGACGAAGACAATCCAGTCGTTGGAGTGACTAGTGGAAGATGCTATAGGTGTCCACATTATGTTCTAACACGTTCTGGCAGATGTCTCACTATGCAGACTGATCTAATGCATCGTGTTTTCGTGGTTCCTTGGACACTGCAGATGATCAACGCCGGTCAATCATTTGGCTTTTACTAGTTTCTTTTCTGAAATTTGACCAAATTAACTATACATATAAGAGTGAGGCTGTTTTCAATACGTGGAAGTCAGTGAATAAGGGCTCTTCTTCACGAGATTCAAGTTTCATCTGTTGCCTACCGAAGTATCTGGATTTCAATCTATTTCCAAAATGCCATTCAAACCACCTGACTTAAGTGATCTCTTCAAACGGCGACATCGCCAAGACAAACACCAAGAAGACCATGTAAAACTTACTCTAATCATTTTGCGCCGGAAGGTGTACAGTTCGAGCTGCCGAGTGTATTGGCCAAATATCAAGCCCCTGGAACCAGGCTCCCACGACAGCATGTTACAGTCCGTCAATGGCCTAGTTCATATAAAGAGGCTGAGGCCCGTCTTCTTCCCACAACATCAGTCTCAACCAATCAATAGTGTCTCGATGGTTATAGGCTGCAAAGCGGTCGCGAGATTGGTCTGGCGCCGCCGCATGCGGAGGTTCGGCGGCAGCGTAGTGGCGGCGAAGACGGAGATACCCACGTTAGTCATTGGCGTTGCATTCGACAATGGGCCGCGTAGCAAGCACGGCGCCTCCTCGTGTGATCTTCAGCCATTGACGGAAATCTTCGAGGCTGTGAGGGATGTGTTGATGGGGAAAGGCATCACGGAGTACGGGCTTGAAGTCACACTGTTGGATTTGTTGCCGGCTGCATTCGAAACACCTGGTGACGGACTGCTTGGTCAAGTCTCATGCGTTGTAGCCCAAGACCAGATTATATGACAACAAGGAAGCCCGAAAAACAGAAACTTGAATGTGCCCAAGCAGTGCCACTGAAGATCAAATGCACATACGCGGCGGTTGTATACACCAGATATGCATGTACATGAAAAAAGAGAGGCATCGCAATCCCTGCACAGACCCACAAGCGCCCCCGTAACGTCATATTCAAGCGGAAAGCTCCCCAACTTTTTTTCTTAGCAATAATGCGGGCCACCAGGTGGTGGACGGGAAGGAATTTTGGGTTTGCAACAACTTCCATTCATTCATTTTCCAGTCAATATGCAGTCTATTGCCTCGGCGCGAATATGCCCGCTCTGCATGTTCACATCGGTCACGAGGCCCGCGCAAGCCCTGGGCCGGCCATGGCTTGCGCCGCGATACTACGGAGCCGTGAGCGGCGGCGGCGGCGGACGAAACAATAGGCGATCTTCGAGCCCCTCCCGCATGGTTCTTTCCAACGACCCCTCGAGATCTCCCTCCTCGCGGTACGGACGCGGACGCGACGCCGAAAAACCCCGGCGCAAGGTCGACGGGCCATGGGCCGCCATGAACCAGACCAGCTTCCGCGGCAGCAGGGAAGGCGCACTGCCGTCGTCGGCCAGCAGATCAGCGCACGGCGGCGACGGCAAGAAGCCGGACCGCAGGACAAAAGCCATGAAGATGCAGAGCTCGCTGTCCTCGATTTCCTACGGCCACAGGATGCGCATGAAGGAGGACATCAGCGGGGTCGAGTCCTTCGACCAACTAGACCTTCTCCCGTCTGTGAAGACGGCCATCCACGACGAGGTCCTCAAGGGCATGGTAGACATCAAGCCCACGCCAGTGCAACGGCTGGCTATCCCTGCTCTGATAGGCCAGAGTATTGGACGATCCAAGAGGAGGAATAAGACCGGCGGCCGGGAGGAGTTTCTTCTGGCGGCGGAAACTGGATCCGGCAAGACTCTGGCATACCTCGTCCCCGTCGTGAATGCGCTCAAGGAGGCCGAGCTTGCCGACCCGGCGATTCAGAAGTACCGTGCGTACTTTGACAAGCAAAGGGCAGCCATGCAGGAGCCGGACTACACAGGGCCACGAGACTTTGATCCTCACCCAACGGCTGCGCGTCCCAGGGTTATTGTGCTGGTGCCCTCGGCCGAGTTGGTCGACCAGGTCGGTGCGGTGGCGAAGAAGCTGTCGCACTCGGTCAAGTTCAAGACGGATCTTTTCTCGGCCAACGTCGCGGCTAGGATCATTCAGAGAAACATGTACGCTCCCGGAGGTATCGACTTGATCGTTTCAACGCCGCATTTGTTGTCATCCATGGCTGATTCGGACCCTAACATCCTGTCTCGAGTATCTCACCTGGTCATTGATGAGGCGGACTCCCTCCTTGACCGAAGCTTTTCGCCGGTGACTACGGCTATTCTGGACCGTGCTCTTCCGTCTATGAAGCAGTTGATTCTGTGCTCTGCTACGATCCCTAAGCGATTGGATAACTACATGGCAACCCAGTTCCCCGACATAGTCCGCATTACGACACCTAACCTGCATGCCATTCCCCGTCGTGTGCAGCTCGGTGTTGTGGACGTGACCAAGGACCCCTACAGGAACAACAAGAACCTCGCCTGTGCCGACGCTATCTGGTCCATCGGCAAGGATGCTGCGCAACACGAGGGCTCTGTCGCCGGGGAGATAGACGTCAAGCGCATCATGGTCTTTGTGAACGAGCGTGAGAAGACACAGGAAGTCGCCGACTTCCTGGTCTCCAAGGGTATCGATGCAGTCGCTCTGCACCGCGACACTTCGGAGCACCGCCAGTCCGAGATGTTGGATTCTTTCACCACGAAGGACCCGCTCAAGACGAACGCGAAGCTGCAGACACCAGCCGTGTCGGGGAGACGATCTCTGCCCAACACCAAGGTCATGGTGGCCACGGACTTGGCGTCGCGAGGTATCGATACGCTGGCGGTCAGACACGTCATCCTGTACGACGTGCCTCACACCACGATTGATTTCATCCACCGACTGGGACGTGCGGGTCGCATGGGCCGACGTGGAAGAGGTGTTGTGCTTGTTGGAAAGGACGATAGACGTGACATTGTCGCCGAAGTCCGAGAGAGCATGTACATGGGACAGGCGCTGATTTAGAGAAAGAAAGCTAGACTTTGAGGAGTTAGATACATTGTATATCGCCTCTCCTGTACGAAGTGTATTTTATGTACGAGTACGATACGATGAGATGCAATTGTACGTTAATGTATATGAGATCAAGATACCACCCCCAGCATAGATACTAGGCAAACCACACGATGTTTCGCTCGTCAAGGAGTACACGAAGCAGCATCCATCACGTGTGACTTTGGCGTTTCGTTAAGTTTGTGGCCTTGACATGGTGGTGACTTCATCTAACATGAAGGTATCATCGATTGGCATCATAGCGCCCAAGTGGGGGGATTAGAGCTGCTACAGGCCAGTACTCAGTACTAATAGGCTGCTAGGCTGCTGGCTGCTAGGCAGAAATGCTAATTAGGCCTAATGTAGTCAATGGTGCTTGTGCCGTAGCGTCAATTCCCCAACAGCTTGGAGCTTGGGCAGTAAACTTCGTCCCTGGCACGCGTGACGCGACTTTGCACTTCCTTGTCGTGTTTCTCCCACCTTTTGACCCGACAGCCCACCCATACTCAGAAGCAGCAACAATAATACTCCTGCTGCTACTACTACTACCGTTGCATGAGTAGCCCTGCGCCATCGCAGTGTACTTGTGTCGATAATTTTCGGATTTATTTTTCTTGGACCGAAGGATCTAGAGACGACGACCGCTTCTTGCGCACACATACAAACAAATACAATCACCATGGCGCCGCGTCCGAAACGAACTCGGGGTGCGTCGACGCGCAGCGCCGCCGCCACAGCACCAATCGCCCAGGAAGAGCCAAATCCTGCACCGCTGTCTGTCCCTGCCGTGCAGCGGGACTCCAGCCAGAGCACCGACATCTACGACGTGAGCGACCGCGAGCAACGGCAAGGAAGGCGCTCGACGCGTAGCACAGCCGCCGCGACGAAGAGCCATGTTACTACTGCATCGGCCAGCAATCCGCGCCAAGCTGCCGCCCTCAACAGCCAAAGGAAAAACCGCGACTCGGCAATGCAGCGCTTGGAAAACATCACGTCCACCGCCACGGGGACTACAAACACCACCGAAGTCGAGGGCGACTCAGAAGACTCGGCCGAAATCGAGATGGGCCGGCGCGCCGATACGACGCCTGCCCGTGCGGTGGGCGGTGGACGGCGTACGGCCGACTTCTCAGGCCTGGACTTGGACGATAGCATGTTCGACGACCTGAACACGACGATCAACACGATAGGTCCTGCTAGCGCGCAGCGATCGCTGGATACGTCGACGCTGACGGCTAGTCACTTCAAGCGGCGCCCGCGCGGCAACAGTTTCCTGAGTCGAAACGACGGGCCCATCCGGCCCAGCAGCCGTGCCGGCCCCAACACGCCCGCTTTCGCCTCGACTTTCGACATCACGAACTTCAAGAGACGCGCAAGGGAGCCCAGTATTCTGGGCACGGCCCAGAAGGAACGTCCGCAGAGGCCAGAGCCTGAGAGTGATAGTGGCGAGAAGACGGATGATGAGGATGAGCTGGAGGACGAATTGGAGCTTGAGCTGGACGTCGAGCTAGATGTCGAGGTGGAAGAGCAACTCACAGCAGAAGGGTTCGCCCCAGAAGCAGAATCGACAACACCTCCGAGACGCTCCTCAAGGCGGTCTGCAGCAGTCGCACAAGCTCAGGAATCTCCTTCGTGCGTCTCACCGAGTGTGAATCCGCGTAAGCGCAAATCCACCGAGCTGCATGAGCACCGGCCTCGATCATCACCCTTTGCAGACAACCCCTGGCTGCAGAAGATTCTGAGTCTGAGAGTCTATCGCAGCCTCCGAGTCTGCCACCCCTGGACATCAGACCATCAACCCCCTCGAGGGAAGAAGAAGAGGTTGCGCCGCCCCTAAGTAGCTCCTCCGAGGAAGAAGCTGAAATATGGCCGCCGTTGAAGTCACTGGCCAAGGGCCGCACGAGAAGAGCCCCTTCCGTTCAGCGGAGGACACCTGTCCGCGATATCGGCGGCGACAACCTGTCCGACATGTCATCTCCACCGTCTCTCACTTATTCCCCCAACTATGACGAGCCATCTCCCCCCGCCGAAGCCCGCTGTCAAAACGCGCACAGCAGCAAAGAAGGAGGCCAAGCTCACAACCGCCGACCTCACAGGGCTGCTACCCCGTCGCCGCCATCGGGCCACCAGAGCAGACCCCTTTGCCGTCGACGAGTCGGAGGAAGAGGCGGTCGATGCCACGGGACTGGGCAACGACGACGACGAGCTGTATCACCTGGAAGGCCGGTCTACTCGGCGACGGCCCGCACAGCCGCTGTCTCGAGCCGGCAATAAAAATGCCAAGGGGCGCGGCGGCGGCGACGGCAACTCAGCGCAAAGGCAAGCAGGCAGTGGCGCCCACCAGCAAGAGACAGACGAGGAGGCGGACCTACGGAAGAAACTCGGACAAGGAGAACGAGGGAGAAGATCAGGAGGTGAACGACAACGAGAACGGAAACGAGAACGCAGACCCGTTCCGCGACGAGGACACCACGGAAAATAGCGACGAGCTGGTGGGGCGTGTGGGTGTCGAGCTTAAGAACGCGTCCCGCAAGTTTGCCGAGGTGGACAAGTGGGAGTTGGCTTACGAGACGATGACGCAGAGTAGCTCTCCGCACGGTGGTCGGTGATCTATGAATTTAGCCCATCTATCCTTCGTCGGGGGCACGAAGATGGGTCACAAACGAAAAAGTACAGCGGCATATTTGGTCAGGGTCCATGGGGGTAGTTGGGAAGTTTTGATGATATCTGTTTCTTGTTTTCTGGTGACGTTTATCATGTATGATGCATGCCCCAGGTCTGCGTAGCTAGTTCATCTTCTGTTCTCTGGTTAACACGAATGCATAACGCGGGGGGATTGCACGGATGATATAAGAAGCGGACGGCGGAGTTGAGGAGTTTAAACATACATACCTTTCTATGGTTGGTTTAGCCTGGCGTCTCTTCTGCTGCCAAATTCAATGCTACAAAAAAGGCGACTTGACATCTGAGCGCCCCCTGAGCTTGAAACCTTTTGACCCTCGAACCCATGATACCTCACATGACACTCGTGCGCCGCGCCCGTCTGTTGTAAGTGGTGACACGAAGTGCTTCCCTTGCTATGCAGATCCATGTCCGCAGTCCTTTGCAAGTCACGTACTACGGAGTGGGCGCTGCTGCCCTTGATGTCAGAAAGAAAATATAATGACCACCGGGATATGAGGCGGTCTAGCTCTCTGGGAAGGCGGCAGACATAATGCTTGTATCACTGGCACGCAGAACTCGAGTTCTCGTTTTGTTGTCTTAGCAACTTCAACTCCTGCTCTCATGACTTCAGGGAAACACTTTCAATGGTTTGGTCGATGATGGGCAGCAGCTCGGCGACCTTGTTCCCGTCGCGAAGGGCTACCGTGACGCCGTCGGGTGTCAGGCCGGACATGAGGAAGGCCTAACATATCATCAGCATTCGGAACAACGCCATACGAAGCGTTACGCTATCCATTGTGTAGCGCAAGCCTTTAGCGGTAGTGTAGACCTGTCATTATCACTCACCTGCTTCAAATCGGCGTAGCTGCCCTCCTTGACCGTGTACTCGCGGATGACCTCGTCCTCGTCGAAGTCGACGTAGACGCGCGTGTCGCGGACGCGGGCGACGACGTGGTCGAGGCGCATGAAGAGGCGGCAGAGCAGGAGCATGCGGTGCTCGTGGACGCGCGTCTTGACGCTCAGCATGCTGATGCCATTGTCGTCGAGCTCCGACTCGTAGAGCACCACGTCGTCGAAGAAGAGGATCGGGTCCCGGCGCTTCAGCAGCTCGAGCGGGATCTGCTTGGCGGGCTTGCGCGGGTCGGCGGGGTCAGGGCCCACGGGCGCCAGCGCCGGCGCGGATTCGGCATTATCCGTCGTGCTGCTGCCGCGGTAGGTGGTGCTGTATGACCAGTCGTAGGGCTTGACGACCTCCTTGATGCCGGCGCTCGTCTGCTCGCGGCTGGCGCTCCACGACTTGGCGTAGGCGACCTGCAGCATGTTCTTGTCCGTCTTGTCGACGGCGTCCAGCGCGTCGTAGGCGTTGAACTCGACGCGCCAGCCGGTGGGGTTGTGGACGACGGCGACGACGTTGTCGCCGAAGATCATCTCGGGCACGGGGATCCCCAGCGTCTGCTCCATCTGGGCGATGGGCCCGGACTTGGAGATGGGCAGCTTGCGCGTCGTCACGGTGAAGTGGCCCTGCGTGTGGCCCGTCGTCGCGGCCTCCAGGTGCTCCGGGCTCGGGTACGGCTCCTGCGCCGACGTGACGTGGCCCGGCGGGCCCATGCCGGTGGCGGGGATGGTCGTGGACGCTGGGGCGGCGGACATTGTGACGGGCGGGCGTTTGTTCTTGCTTGCGGCTGTTGCGCGCGCCGGGGTGTGTGTCTGTTGCGGGCGTTGAGTTCGGGTATGTCTCTCGGAGGAACTAGCAGGTGGTTCGGCAGTTGAATGGCAGTGGGACGGGGGCAATGTTGTTGTTTGTGGCCGTCTGAAGTGCTCAAAGAAGTTGAAGGTGGGATGAAGTTGGAGACTGGAGCTCTAAGGGTGGAGGGTGGAGGGGTAGCTTGCCCCGGTTTTCCCGGCCGGACCTTTCCCGGTTTCGGCATGCCATCTACCATCTGGAGGGCTTTCACACAAACGCACTTCAAGTTATCACTTCAGACGGTGTAGTTGTTTGGCTCTTTTTGGGAATCGCTTATTGTTTAAAACTACCTTGGTAGTTAATAAGGAAAATATCTCGACTAATGCTTTCCTTAGTCCCTTCCCCCTTCCCACCATTCACCCTAAGATGTTTCCTGAACCGCTTGTGTTGTTGACTTGGTTTTGTCAATTGTTCCATGTCCCGAACCGGGCTAGGCGAAAGGACTCTCGCCAGGAGGGGACGCTGGCTGGAGGCTTCTCAAGCATCGAGAAATCGTGGATCTCGATGAAATTGTCCAGACCCTTTGGCGCATGATAAATATTATCCTGGAAGTAATTGCTTAATTCCGCCAGCCGATCCACCGGCGACAGACCATCACCGCTGTGGGCGAAAGGTGAGATCACAGTGACAGGCCCCCTATAATGGGTTGGGCCGGCGACTCCGTAGTGTGGCGGCCGATACTCTCGAATCAATTCCCGGTATTCCTTATGCTCCTGGTGATGTTCTGTTCTTTCGCCAAGGAGGGCACGCCGCTCCCAGGCCAAAAGCAAATGCCACCTGCCCTTACGTATCAGCCGCCCAGTGCCGTTGTACCTTCGCCGCAGCTTGATGGGAATCCGGCGGCGGCCATCTCCTTCGCTTGTTTCCTCCCAGATCCGGTCGACCATGATCTTGAGGATCTTGAATTCGCGCTTACGGGCCCTGACTCGCATCCGATGCGTCTCCAACCCCGGACACCATATATTGGGGTTTGGTTCCCTCGTATCAACTATGGAGAAGTAGCAGAGCTCCAGCTGTTCTGTCAAGTCAGCCGAGGCCTCCTCGCCGAGCCAAGACCTCAAGGTGTGGCATCGCTCTAGTGTCTCAAGCTGTTCCCTTCGTTCGCTCAAATTGGGGTTCTTCTGCAGAAACATCAAATTGAGGAGTCCCAGGCCGTACATGCGCCCCAGGTAGCTGGTTTTCTTATCTCCATTACCAGCACACTCCTTCATTATACCGCTATCGAATATGAAAATGTCCAATGCGATGTTAGGGCCCAGCCAAGGCCAATAGCAGCGCCCTATGCTCGCAAGTATAACCAGCTCTCGTACTGGTGCGCTGAGCAAGTTGAGCCCGAGCTTTTGATCGGGTGCCATTGCTCGATAGCCCTCCACGATGTAGCAGCAGCGCCACAGTATCTCTGATATGAATTGCAGCATCGGTAGAGATGAAATCGGGCCCCCTCCTCTTTTTTTTTCAGGAGCTTCGCATTGGCGTCGACTAAGCCTAACAGCCTCTGGATCGTTGTGTGGCGGACAATAGCCGCCGGCCAGAACAATGGCTGCTACAAATCATTCTGGACCTGTACCTGTATGTATAGTTGATGGATGATATCTCGGAAATGCTCAGCAAGCTCTTCTTGCGGCTCCTCCCATGCTGATGTACAGGCGAGACCCGTAATAAAATTGGACGACTTGGCGTCATTATAGTTCAAGGCCAAGCCGCAGTCCATTCTGCCAAGGATGACCGAATCATCGGGGTACGAAGGACAAATCATCTTCCTGAACGCCAATCGCATCCCTTTCAGGCCCATGGCTGCTTGGGCTGTAACCCAAGCGATCCTTGGATTTGGTGGGAGCCGCAGGTCGAAGGTTGCCTCGAGGTGAGATTGTATATATTGCCATGACGCACCTCTCGCGTCGGGCAGCTGTCCTAATCTTTCCCGCCAGGATGCTTGATGGGTATGGTCAAGCTGATTGGCGATTAGAGAGCGTCAACGGCAAAATGTTGGGATCGATGTGTGATGTCGGCTCAACCGATGGGCGAAAGTCGTTCTTTGTGCTCTTTGGGTGGTTCTGCTCGTCGTCTGGTGCCTGCTGCAAAGAACCTTGTGAACCTATTGACTGGCCTCGATGGCGAGAGGAACCTTTTTCGCATAAACCAAAGCCGCACTCAAACTCTTGGTAATGCATTGTGTATATCTACCTAATGAACGTGGGAAGCAAATTCAAAACAAGGATAAAGACTGGTTGTTTTTTGTTGGGTATAGGAGGATTGCTGGGTGTCGTTGAAGATCATGTAATCTTACCAGTTGAAGTTCGGTGCAGGGGAAGTTGCGTCAAAGATCAAGGGGCCTGCCTGGAAGGAACAGATCTGTCAGATGGGCCACCAAAGACCCTTGATTCGCTGGGTTTCCTCCATAATCCATATCTGCATCATTGCAAGATCCTCCTCGTAGGCTCAGGTCGCGCTTGCCAATGCAAATGCCATACCACCACCACATCACCAGACTCTGCATGGACTCGTGAGTCTAGAGATATTTGGCCTGACGAATCGAGCATATAACCTTCCCCTATGCATTACAGCAGGGAGAATTAGGCTAACTGGATAGGTCATACTTTGTTTTGATAAGTATAGGTCATGAACCAACGGGTCACCCTCTGCCTTCAGACATAGCTGCAATTTCCTGTTTGGTACGTTAAACATGCAGTCTAAGATATGGCGGTTTACGACAATGTTGGCGAGCGTGAGTTCAGTCTCCAAGGCTGCGAAGTCCGGAGGCAAATCTGCAAGGTAGAAAGGCCGGAGGAGGCCATATAGAAAGGCCTTCTTTTATGTGCTCAGCGCTGTGGCACCTCCAGATTGGTAGCCACGCATCTATGCCCAGCACCTACCCAAAGCCTCGGTAATAGATGGAAGTGGCAGTATCCAGTCATTACCGATGGTCTCACACGCGTTGGGCCATGCGCGCCTTCCGCGCGTCCTCGTCTCTCTTGGCATCGACCCTGGCCAAGAAGTCTTGCCTCGATGTATAGGACTGCTTCGACTTTCCGGCCAGCTGGAGCTCGTCTTTGATACCGGCCTTGTCGACAAAACCTGCCCAGTCCATGCGACTCTTCTCAACCACGTTGAGCTTCTTGGCCTTTGCTTGCTCGCGCAATTGCAAACGGGCGGCCACGCCGAGATTCAAGTCACCTCGCGCCGTCAAGCCCTCAATGACTGGCTCGAATATGGATCGGAACGCTTTTCGTGGTTGCCGTTTCGATGGCTCGTCATCGTCCATGTTGAGAGCATCGTCTGCGCCAGGCCCTAATGAATCGAGATATACCTTGGCCTCTGCCGAGTTCCGCGGTACAGTTTTCTCCTCAGTATGAACCTTACCAGCAAAATTATAGGTACGCTTGATTTTTATCATCGCTGGAGCCTCGACTTCGGTGGCTTCCTTGTCCAGAAGGCCCTTCGAAGCCTCGGTCGGCTCAGGGGTCTCGTTTGCGCCCTCTCCTGCCAGTCTGTCCTTGGAGGCAGCCTCGGTGGTAGACTTGGATGGCACAACTGGACCAGCTACCATTTGCGCCCATAGATCATTCACATCCACGGTAACGGGACCCGTTACAGTGTGGGATTTGCGCTCTGCCTTCTCGGTCGCCCGCATGCTTCGGGTCTTGATGAGGCCGCCCTCGCCCCCTTTCGTCGTCGTTTGTAGCCCCATCTCTGGCTTTGTGCTTCTTTTGTCGTTTTTTGCCCTTCGATATGATGAGTTCGTCGCCAGAGTTTTCATAGTCGCCTCCTTCGTCGTCGGGGCCAGCCGCGTCGCGCTTCCGCTTGGCTGTCGCGGCGCGTTCCGCGCCGTCATCTTCGGACTCTGAGGCTTCGTCTGCTTCGTTCTCTTCTGCCGCCACAGCATCGGGGGAGAAGTCGGAGTCATCTTCGGAGGCATACTCCTCGTCTAAAAGTGGCTCTGTAGACATGGCTTCGCAATTTGTTGATTGGCGATTTGTCTATGAGATTGATTGGCGAACTTTCGCTGGCGTTTGGGTCATTGAAGACGGCAAACGGGTCTTTGCAGGGATTAGTTCACAGTAGCCTGTCAGCTTAGCGGATCGGCGGGGGCAGCACTGATAAGCAATTAAACACCTCAATCGGCAGGCAGTCAAGCTCCGAGCTGCGGTCGCCCAGTCACCCAGCAAACCCAATGGCAGCCCAATAGCCTCAAATACATTCCTGCTTACCGCGTGCCTGTCAAAGCAGCAGTGAGGTAAATAGGTGCGTAAGTTTGAAATACACATGTAATTCAACAGGTTCAATGGTAGCAGGTACTAGGAGGGACGTCTCTTAAAAAAGCAAAATATTTTCATTTATCGTCTATAGTCTTTTCGTCATTCCCCATTGCAATATTCCGATCTGCCAGTGCTGAGGCTTGAAGCTGCAACGTGTTGGACATGTACAGTGGGTGACACACATTACAGTACAAGAGGACCATGGTGCTGAGTGCCCTTCTAGCTTTCCAATTGACATAGCTCTCAGGAATGCACCCAAGCAACTTCGGTCGCTCTGGGGCTGGCTATTGCTGAAACTCGTTTTTTTCTTCCCTTCGTAAAATTCGTCGAGGCTTTCCAATAGTGTCTCAAGCGCAAGCCTGCTCTCGTGTCTTTTTCTTCTTAGAATCCCCAGAAGCCCTTGACGAGGAAGGCGGCGTAGCCGGCGAGACCCAGCATGGAGGCCAGGGTGCCGTAGTAGCCGACGGGGCGGCCGACGCCGAGGGCCTCCTCGCGGTACATGCCGAGCTCGGCGTGGAGGACGCGGAAGGCGAAGAGGGCGCCGAGGGCACCGGTGAGGATCTTGCGGTTGCCGCCGTTGAGCTCGACGACGGCGGCGAGGGCAAAGGCCAGCGGGACGTTCTCAGCGAAGTTCTGGTGGGCCCGGGACGCGACGAAGAGCTTGCTGTCGGACAGCTGCTCGCCCCGGGAGCCCCTGGAGGTGGAGCTCCTGCCCGACGAAGAGGAGGAGGAGGAGGAGCTGCTCTTGGAGCCGCGGTGCGAACCGTCGCCCAGCGGCTGCTTGCCCTCGAGGCGGTGGCGGACGACGCGGGCGCTCAGGAAGGTGAAGTAGGCCGTGAAAGGAACAGCGAAGCTGCCGGTGATTGGCAGGAGCGGCACCAGCACCGGGTTGTTCAGGCCGAATTTGAAAGACATGATGTGATGAAGATTTTTTGGAGTAGGTATGGGTACAAGTTGGAGCCGTACACTGTGTCTGTCAAGGGTTGCTTTGTTTATGGTGGTAGACTACTGTACAGAACACGCGGTGAGTCTTGAGGTGTCCATGCTTCCAATTGTGGTCCTCTGCCATCGGCACAATATTGTTCCCGCCTTGGGCATGAATCCATCCCATCATACGGTCGAGAGCCGCGATGATGCAACTAGCTTTGATGAATCCACACAAGCTATTGGAGAGGACTTCTATGTAATTCTCTTGCTCTGCCTGCCAATTTGGCAATTGGGTTACGACGCCTGACGAGAGCGCTGAGCGCGTCCTGACATCATTCAAGATCTGCAGTTCCGTGCAGCCGTATTGCGAATTGAGCTATGACATTGAGACCCGTATTTGACAGATCCAACCACAGAACTCGGGAGTCTGGGAGCCTTATTCGAGATGAACCTAGTCCAATTGACTGCTGAAACTAACGCAAGCTTCCGAGCGAGATCGACTTTGTAATTGATACAATCATTCGTTCGTCCAAGGCTGTACTATATGCATCATTGACCGAGAGTGTGTCACCTCGAGTATATCTCGTTTCTTGTGTAATGCGAATAGGACTATAGTACTGTATTATACTTAGGTGGAAAAGCGACTCGTAGCGAACGAATTCTTGTCTGTAACATCGCACGACACCCATGCAGCACCGACATACTATATCACAATGCTATAGATAGAAACTGAGCAAACGGGCTGGTTCCGAGTAACTCTGACATTTGGATTCCGAAAAGACCCGCCCCACTGGTGACTGGAACATTGTTGAAGGCCGTTGAGCTGAGATTAATGACGTCAGCGCATGGTCCTACGTCATGACCTTTTGGAGTCTCTACGCAGCTTGACACGGCATCGCTGCTCAAGGTGGTTGGCTTCCTACAACCATCAGACCATCGAACGACTCGCATAATCCCTGGATCCTGTACCAATAGTCTAGATCATCACATCACGCACCTGCTTCACGCGTCAATCCAGTGAACATCATGTCCTCCAACGAGAACAACAACGCGCAACCCGGTCTTGTCGCTGGCCATGCCGAGTATGTCAAAGGCGCTGCCGAGGTAAGTCCGCCATCCCCAGTGACCAAGAGCCATAGGACTTGGAATGGTATCAAAACTCAGTTTGCTGACCGGGACCTCGTGAACTACAGTCCACCATTGGCAGTGCAACCGGCTCCACCGCCTGGCAAGCCTCAGGGGAGCAGGCCAAGGCCCACGCGGTCGGCGTGATGAAAGCAGCGAGCGAGGGCCGCGATGCCACGCAAGGTTACGGCAAAGTCGAAGAGGTAGCGGGTAAGGTCACAGGTTGTGAGGGTATGCAAGAAGAGGGCGCGGCAAGCAAGAAACCGGAATAGTCGTCTCCATGGTGGCCCCGCGACAACGGGGAACGTCGTGCCGTACCCTGCCTGGTATCGTTGTTACGAGAGTTCACGGCTGAGGGGGTTGACTAGTCGACGTGTTTTAAGGGTCCAAGGGTCCAAGATAAAGTAGGTATTTTTGATGGATAGTGGTCTTAACGATTTACGAATTAGGAAATTTTCGCAATCAATAGCTTGTCCAGCGCATAGTGTTGCAGTCGGGGTGCGCGCCGATACAAATTTTTTTGCGACCAGGTCCCGATATCCGTTACCAAGTCGAACCGTCGCATGGCATGGATCACCTGTCCTGTCAGGCACGACTCGAGATTCAGCAGCGACGATTTACGTATTGGTACGGGGATATTACCCGCTGCTAAGGCACGCAGGCATTCACCCAGATACTCGCACGATACTGGCTTACCGACTGCGGAAAATTTCACATGCCCGTTCATCCACCCTACATTGGTACTGCCGTATAGATTACAGTAACGCATGGTTGTGCTGGGTCCTCATGGCCTTATGGTGCGTTCGTGGGAGCTTTAGACGATGTCGTCACTGGGGTTGGCAACGATTCTGGTATTTGTCGATTTCCCACGTGATTCGTGGACAGAGAAGGCATTTGCCGAATCGAGAAGTTTGAAAAGTCCCAGAAAACCCGAGAAAATCCCAGTACGACTCGCAGTCCCAATGCACAGGGTGGACACTGGATTAGACGGACAGAGGCGTGGCCCACAGACGGTACCGCCAAGCTTTACATTAGCTGAAGTCTATTAGTATTCAGGATGGCAGATGGGAGCTGGGCACTGGGAGCTCTTGCAAAACCACAATTCGGGAGGCGAGGGGACTGAGAAACGACAGCTGAACCTAGCCGAGTCAATGCATCACATCAGTCTCTCACCCGTTGGAAAGGCGGCTGGCTCTTCAGGCCTCTGGAAGCTGACTGGCGCAAAGCCTAGCAGATTAGCAAGTCGATTGGCTGACATAGGTTCGGCTTCTCTTTCCCATTGGTGTATTCGGAACCATGTGGCCGGTACATGGCTCTCTGCCGTCTGTTACTGCCCTGTAAGGGTTTGCCTATATCGGATCACCAAGTTGCCTTGGGTAGTGGTAGATGGCGCTAGATCTACAGTAGTGTGCCCTTGCCCCTCTACACCAGCAAAAATAGGTGCCTTCTGGACATTCAGCATGAGCTACCTACTACCTAATGAGACACACGATGCGACCTACCCGGGCCATTAGAAAAAAAGAAAAAAATAAGAGGGAAAAAAGGAAAATGAAACTCCGAAAATGCACTCTCTGAACAGGTAAAAACAGGTCAGGTGGAATGGCATCGGGCTGCAACGAAGTGGAATTACCAGAGCTGTCCGCGACGACAACAACGTCATCGCCATGAGTTCCAGGGCATCTCCCCAGTAAAGTCAATACCAGTCCAAAGGCCCAGGACCTGGTCAAAAAGTAACCTCTTTGCTGAGCCCCTCCTGCTCGTCACGTGGAGGTCCCTGGAAATCGAAAGACTCGCTTGCCCGCCTACCGCACAAGGGTCCCTATTTTTTTTCCCGCAGGCCGCAACATCGATTTTTAAAATGGAAATTAAATCCCAGTAGGGGTCCAGAGGATGGGCAGGTTCAATCCCCCATCCCATCAACCCCCCTTCTTGGTCGCCCCCCATATCTCCCACGCCCCCTTCCTTGAAATCGAATCCTGGGCATCCCAAACGCCGCCTACTCCCCAACAGGCCTTCCTCTCCGGATCACTCTGCACTACTACCACCTCCCAATACTGCATACTACATACTTGCACTACCTGCTAGTCGGATCATTGCCCTTTCTTGGGTGCACGTCATAGGGTCTAGACATTCTTAGCTCCTGCTCTAGTTTATCAACCCTTGGAGAGCCGCTTTCTCTCTCTCGTCTCGATGTCCTCTTTTGCCATGGTGTTTTATCTCACTCTTGTTTATAGAACCCTACCTCTGTGATCAACATCATACAATATCTCGGCGCGCAGGGCGTGTTTTCTTCACTTTGTTCCGGGTTCGCCTGTTCCACGAAACGCTCCCCGACACACCTGGCTATACTTTAGCCCCTCCTTTGGCGGGAGGACAACAGGACCCCTTGGATGCTACATCAAGAGCTCGTCCGCTTCTAGGCGCTTTGGATTTCCACTTGTTTGGTTTTCATGTCTGTTGGTGCTCAAACCACTCCGGTACGAAGAAATCTCGCTCGAGTCGGATTTTCCCGAACTTCTACAACTCCGCGAAACCAACATTAATATTTCGTTGGGAGGAAGATTTTTTGCTCGAGTGTTTTCGTACCCCCCACCAAAGTACCTGAACTGTCTGTACGGCAAAGGCTCCATCCAAAACGGTCGATGTCCCCAGTCATAGCACCAACCCACCCGAGACAGATCCCTGCATAATGGATAGCGAAAGCAATCAGGAAAGCGACTCCCGAATTGAGCTGCTGCTCGAGGAACGCCAGCAGTTGACTGACGAACTTTCTCGAGAACCCTATGATTTCATCCTCTATCTCAAACGCGCGGTTTGCTATACGAACTTGGCTTACCCAGACCTGGCAGCTGGCGATGCTTACCGAGCATTAATGCTGACGGACGAGGCGCGAGATGAGAGTTTCGAATATCATGAGCAGGTTCAGGAGGCTCTGCAGAAATATGGCATAGAAAAACTACCCGAAGTCTTCGACCATGGTCTACTGCTGGATTTGGCCCAGAATGTTACGCACGGCCCGACACTGCTGGCCAACCTGGGGGCAGTTCGGAGCTATCAAATCCTCGCAATGGGCCTGCTGCTTTGTGGTAGCTTGCAGAGCGCCTACAAGTTCTGCGAGCGCGGCCTCAAAGCTGCACCCACAAATTCGGAGCTCCGCCACATCCATGGGTACATAGAAACCGTAGCCAAGCGGAGGATGCGCCGCGACATCAACAGCCTGGACGATCTACCGGACTGGGGCAATGTTCGAAGAGAAGTATACCCTTGGAACCACCACGAGCCCGACCGCTTCTCCGAGGAATCATTAGGCTTCCTAAATGAAAGACTATCGGCCATGGCCCCTAAATGCGCAGTTCGGGCGGCGACGCTTCCCGTACTACTCGAGAACGCCAGCAACACGGATGGCTACGAAGTGATCCCAACCTGCAAGCAACTCGGCGTCTTTGCGACAGAGGACATTGCAGCGGGAGAAACGGTACTCGAGGAATACTCTCTCGTCACCGCTAACAACCGTCTGAAAGACAGTGTCTGTGATGCGTGTAGTGGGGAACTTCCTCCACTTGGTCATGAATCCGAGGCCGTTAACTGCCCCGAATGCTACGACACGGTTTTCTGCAGCCAATACTGTTACGATCAGGCGCAAGAGCTATATCACCCCGCTGTGTGCGAGAAGGAGGTAGATTCCATTGCAAAGGATACCGATGCCAAGGACGCCGATGAAGCTCTCCACCTGCTGCTTCTTGCTCGGGTGCTCGCTATGGCTACGCATCAAGAAATCCACCCTCTCGAGGTCGCTCAAATAAAGTATATCTGGGGCGACTTTGTTCCCACCAAATGGAACGAAATCGATTTGTCGCCGAATGCTGGTCCGCCACCAGACTGGACTCTGCCATTTTCTTTTACCTTCAACATCGAAACACCTCTGCACATCCTTGAGAAGATGGACATCGACATCTACGCTACGTTGGCGGAACACGATCTGTGGGTCTTAAATACACTTTACAGTAAGACTCGTGGAACCGCGTCTGCCCGCAAGAACCCCCGCGATGGCCGACCAGACGTCGCAGCTGTGCACCCGTTTTGGTGTTTAGCCAATCATGACTGCGACCCAAATGTCACTTGGGAGTGGGGCGGACGAATGGTGCTTTCTGCCAGAGAAAAGCGCGTGGTCGGTGATCGACCAGGCGGTATCAAGCGCGGCGAGGAGATTCTGAATCACTACTGCGATGTTACACTCCCTGTTCGCGAGCGCAGGGAATGGGCCTCTGGTAGTCTAGGGGGCTGGTGCATGTGTACAAGGTGTAGAAGAGAAGCGGCAGAGCCAATCACTAACGGAGTCGCTTCTCATTGAATTATACCCACTGCTCACCCACCCACCCCCTAGCCGCATCAGCATCGGCACGACTGCCGAGCCAATGCGCTTGCAATTACAGCTACTGCAGCTGCTAGGCCCCTGCGAAGAAGGATGCAACGAGAAAGCGTTTGGAGGACAGCGTTCCGATTTATACACCAAGCCACATTTCCTTCCGTACACGATACCCAATCTTTACACAGGCTTTTTGATATGCGGGTGACGCTGGAAAAGCAGAGGCATATATGATACGGTTCCACAGAAACACGGCAGATATTAAGACCACATCTGCGAAAGAAATGCATTAGCAGCAACAAAGATAGTTACAACAACAACAAAAAACACCACGCTCTACACTTGACCCTCAGTAGTCGTACTCTAGGGAACAAGATGTTGTGTAGTCATGGAATTCAACCCCGGCCGGGAGACTGGCTTCAACTCCAGCAGCTCTCGTAAGGCACTTCATCCTGCGCCCGTGAAGAATTGGTCTCAATAATTCCCAATGTGAATGACAAAGTCCAAGGTAGGACGTGCAATTTACTGGAGGCTTGTTTGCATGGGCAATATCCTGCGGAGATCTCCAGTCCACATTTCCTTAACAGATCATTGGGGGAGCATGGCGGTACATGTACGTGTATTGTCGGCATCTACGCTCTATTCCGTCTGTATTGCGGTTAATAGCGGTATCTTTTCGACTATATATGTAGTCTTTATGGTGCAAAATAAACACTCAAAAAAGAAGGAAGTATTTGTGATGCCCTTATATATTCGGCTTGGGCTTGAGTCATTATGCATGGTACAAAGATATATAATATATATTTTTAACTGATTAGCGTTGGTCACAGGGAAGAATAACCCCAAATTGTTGTAAGCTTGCGCCGTAATGTGAAATTTCTATATTTCTATAGACGTCTAATCTCAGGGGTATCATCATCATGCCTTCGTCTTCGCCTTCGCACGAACATCTGACCACAGTTTGTCGATGATTTGAAAGACGGCCGTGACATCTCGCCGCACAGTCTCGTCGAACCCAGGCCCCAGCCTCTGTTGGATCTTGTCCGGGTGCCACCGGAACCGCTCCTCCTTGAGCCTCGCGAGAAAGACGGATTCGCCGATCTCGACAGGATCAAGCCCGTTGACGAAAAAGTCGCGCACGGTCTCGGGGGTGATCTCGACCCGTTCTCCACCGCCGGCGCCGGTGCTGCTACTGCTGCTGCTACTAGCGACGGGCCAGCTCATGCCCTCGAGTGTGCCGTCCCAGTCGGCCCAGGCCGCGGCGTACTCTTCGTACTTGTCTCGCCAGCTGCGCCGGCGCTTGCGCTCCTCGCCGCGGCGCAAGCTCTCCTCCATCTGGCGCGTGAGGCGGCGGGCCTCGGCTTCCTTGTCGTCCTTGGCCTTCTTGGCCTCTTCGCGCCGCGCCCGCTCCTCCAGCAGGCCCTGGTGCGTCTTCTCCCACATCTTCTGGCGCACGTAGGCCGCGTACTCGTCGTCCGTCATCTGCTCCAGCTCCCCACCGCGCTGGGAGGCTTGCTGCCGCGCGTTGGCGTACACGTGGATCGGCTGGCCGTAGACGCCCTCCCAGTACGCCGCGCCCTCGTCATCCGCCATAGCGTCGAAGAGGGACTCGCGGAATGCCGCTTCCGGGTCCAGGGGTGGCGGCTCGTGGGGGTTCGGCGGGGTGGGGAGCGCGTGCGCGCGCGGTGCCGGTGCTTCCGCCGTTTGTGCTTGTGGTCGCTGTGACTGCTGTGGTGGCTTCTGCGATGGCTCCGGCTACTGCCATCGCGATCTGGATCTTCTTGATCATTTGATTTTTCTCCATTATCATCTACGTCGTCCCTTTCGCGCTCCGAGCGTCGTCTCCGTCGATCTTCGTGGTCATCGTCGCCATCCTCGTAGGCTCTTTCACGGTGGCGTGACGAGCGATGAGAGGAACGGGAGGAGTGTTTTGACTTGAAGCGAAATTTGGTGGTTGTTCTGTGGCTCTTTTCTCTCCTGCTGCTACCTCTGTCGGGGTCTGCAGAGCGTTCCCTCCCGTCGCCAATGCCATCATTGTCTGAGAGATGCAAGTCGCTTTTTGGCGGGGCTGCAGAAGCGTGGCGGTTGTCGGGCCGATCCTCATCGCGCAACTCAGGCGACAAGCGAGGGAGATCGGGGTTGATAGACGACAGGATATGTCGCCTCCTGGGGAGACGACGGTGCAGTGGTCATCACGGGTTGTTCATCCTGGGTTTGGTTGAGATTTGGTCTGGGAATGCGACAGGCAGAAGAATCAAGTATCGATTGCTAGCTTCAGGTGAAGTCATGTTAGATGCCGAGACCCCTGCTAGCCGCTTCTCCGATAAGCTTTATCAACTTGATCCCCCCTGTCGCCGGGCGGTCATTAATATGGGTCTCTGTTTTCGGCTCTCTAGCCTGCAGCTTAACCACCACTACTCTGCAGCATAGGAAGTCACCAAGCAATCTTCATCATTTGCACCGCATTTCAATCCTTGTCGCAGACTCTTTCGCGCCCTCCTCTAACTCCACCCGCCAACATGAGCAAACCGGGCTTATCATATGGTTTGAATCTCAAAAAAGCAGCAAACTCTAAACCCGCGCCGCCCAAGAGGAAACCCATCTTTGGTGGCGATGACGATTCAGACGACGATGGCGCCAACAACAGCAGTGGCCCCCAAGCCACCAAAATCACCGAACTAGACGATGACGACTTCTCGTCGAAGCCGTCGCTTCTCAACAAGAAGGGTTCCAAATTACCAAACAAACTGGGAAATAACAAGAAGCCGCAAATATCCATGTTCGGCGATTTGTCGAGCTCCCTAGAGTCGCGCAAACACCAGGAAAAGGCAGAAGAGCTGGATCCTTCGATTTACGACTACGATGGCGTGTACGATTCGTTGAAGCCGGAGAAGGTGGCCGCGCCCGAAGATGTCGACCGACGGCCCAAATACATGAAGAGTCTCCTGCAATCGGCTGCGGTGCGCCGGAGGGATGCGCTGATTGCGGAGGAGAAGAAGGTCGCCCGAGAGCGGGAGGAAGAGGGCGATGAGTACGCAGACAAGGAAAAGTTCGTCACTGAGGCCTATAAGAAACAACAGGAGGAGAACCGGCGCATAGAAGCCGAGGAGCGTCTACGGGAAGAGGAAGAGGCCAAGAAGAACAAGGGCGGCGGCATGACGGCATTCTACAAGGATCTCTTGAACCGAGGCGACCAACGACATGCCGAAATGATGAAAGCTGCCGAGGATAAAGCAAAGTCAGGCCCACAATCCGCCGATGACAAACCTCAAGACCAAGACCAAACGAAAGCGAAAACAGAGGCCGACGTGGCAAAGGACATCAATTCGAAAGGAGGTTCGGTTGCTATCAATGACGACGGCCAGGTTGTCGACAAGCGAGAGCTGCTCAGAGGCGGTCTCAACTTAGGCGCCAAGAAGAAGCCCGACGTCCGCAAAGACCAACGTGAACCCGAACGCAGACTAGACCGGTTTTCTACCGGTTTTGTGGGTGCTGGTGGAAAGCAAAGCATGCGCGAACGGCAATCGCGTATGATGGAGGAACAACTCGCGCAGTCGCTCAAGAGATCTATGGAAGAAGAGGCCGAAGAAAGGGAAAAGGTTGAGCGTGCCGCCAAGAGTAGGAAGACCGATGGTGAGATCTCGAGCGCAAAGGAGAGATACCTTGCCCGAAAGGCCGCGGCCGCTGCAGCAGCAAAGGAGTAGCGTGCAAACATCAAGATACCCAGGCAATGCCATATGATTTGTGCCGTCGCCTGAGACGAGTTGTGATAGTACATGGCGATCTATATCTGGAGACTCCGAAGCCCGAAGCTTGCTCGATGGCAAGTCCCTGAAACCCAGCCAATGACCTCCCGCTGCAAAACAGCAGCTATAATATACAGTGTAGCGCGGCGCACCCAGTTGGTATTATATTTCTCACCAGCCCGGCTCTATTGTCCCCCTCACGCTTTAATCGTGTGATGTATGTTGTGCTGACCTGGTTCCATGCCGACATGTACTTCTCCATGCACTGGGTAAAGCACGCCTGCTCGCCGCTCGATAGGGAAGAACCGGGTTTCGGAACACACTTCTGGAAGCAGTGCTCGTTGATTTTCTGCACAAGAGTTGAACGATCAGCTTTATGTCACATAGGCCCGGCTGGCCGGCTGGAATTGGCATCCGTCATACCTCAATCAGCTCGCGCGCATTGTTCATGGCATATTGCGTCTGAACCTGCTTGATGACTTCTTGCTTGACACTCTCGGAATCCATGGTGGCGGTGGCGTGGGTTGTTGCTTTCTAAGACGGCGGTCGGGTTCGTGAAGTCTGTCTATTTCTTAAGGGAATCGAAAAAGAGTGCTGGTCGTCGAAAGCAAGTCAGGTAGCGATTGGTGCAATTGATACAATCGAAAGCCCAAATTGTGGTGTTAAAGAGGCGAGCTATCAATGACTGCATCTCCGGGCTAAGATATTTATTCGCTTAGCGCATCCGCAACGTCAATGGCACCCTCCGTTCCACTGCAACTGAATTGTGGCTTAGGATTTCAGTGACGGTAGGAGAGTGGCTGGAGCTCGCTCGGACAAGCTTTTGGGCGTGGGGTCTCACGCTAATCTGAAAGACTGAATGGAATTCAGGCTACAAGCATTGATTTCTAAATCATGGCTCCGTAGATCTTGTCACCAATGTCTCCAGTGGCAATGACCGTGTTGAGCAAGACGAGCGGGCCATTGTCACCTTCCTTTGGAGGGAACGGCCTTCTGCTGATCCATTCCACGCTCACATCATCGTCGATGCCCTTTGTCTTGCGACATCTCACCAGGACACAGCTCGTACAGGGGAATGCGGTGTGCGCCTACGTAAATGGAAGTCCGCCTTTCAGGACGGAGACCAAGGTCGGGCTACCAGTGTTCAGAGACGGGTCGTGAGCTTGAGCGGTGGCGACGGTCTTCTCGGTGAGAGTGCAGATGGTAGGCTGCATCACCCAATGCGGCGCGTCAGGGGCGCAGAAGCACTCCATGAGGGACGAAACCTCGCTCGTTCAATATAGGGGCTGCCTTGGGTTGGTCGGACGACATCTTCCAATTCGGGTGCATGTATAGCGATTACTCTCGAGCTTGGGGTAGAGTACACCGTCACTAACGACGACTCCCGTAATTCTCAATATTCCAGAATTGCATTCAAGTTGGGTCAAGTTCTCCTGTCTATTTAGTGATTCGAATGAGAAAGACTTTCAACCCAACCGGGCCGGATGTGCGGGAAACCGGCTCGCCTATAAGTATAGGTACGCACACTTGCCGCAGACCAGCTAGCGAAGCAATCTTGTCATACCTACATCACTGTGCCACATCGCCGCACTCGAGTCACTACTATAATCGTGCGAAGACCCAAGGCCAGCTGATCGCCAGTGGGCCAAGAGCGTTTTCGGCTCATATATACTCACCGTGTGTCGGTCCAAAACCCGCCCACGTCTGCAATCCCGACTACCCATCCGTTTTTGTTGTCTCTTTACAAACATCTCAAAAGAAAATGTCAACCAAGCTCGTTATTTTCGATTTCGACGGGACTCTGTTCGATACACACCGTTCCATCGCCCACTGTATCAAATTGACATTCGACGCGCTGCTGCCCGCTCAAGCTCCGTCCGAGGCCGAGGTGCACCGGCTCATCTCGAGCGGAGCGGGGCTGCAAGATACGTTCAAGGCCCTGCATCCCGCGGCCGACACTGGCGCCGGAAGCGGTCACGGATTTGACGAGGAGAAATGGACGGCTACCTACCGTGCGATCTACGCGGAACACGGCCAGCCCTTGATCACCCCGTTCCCCGGGGCCTCGGAGCTGCTGGCCTCGCTGAGAGCGCGCGCCATACCCGCGGCCATCGTCAGCAATAAGGGTGTG
Organism: Apiospora kogelbergensis; assembly: GCF_038363985.1. Lineage (NCBI taxonomy): Eukaryota > Fungi > Ascomycota > Sordariomycetes > Amphisphaeriales > Apiosporaceae > Apiospora > Apiospora kogelbergensis. Next base: position 7,705,307 of record NW_027117418.1, on the reverse strand, counting down.
GCAGCGGTGGCCACAGCGCTAAAGAACAACAGGCTGAGCGGCAGCGTGCCCGAGGATTTCATCGTGGGGGACAAGACGCCCGGGGCCTCCCGGAAGCCGGACCCGGGGAGCTACGTCAATGTGCTGCTCCCGGCGATGAGGGCGCGCGGATACGCTGAGCCCCTGGCGGCGTCGAGCGTGCTGGTGGTTGGCGATACGGAGGCGGATATCCGGTTTGCGAACAACATTGGCGGAGCCAGATCGGTTTGGTGTCGGTATGGATACGGTGACAAAGCTGAGTGCGAGAAGCTGCTGCCGAGCTTCACGGTGGACTCTTTACTGAAGGTCGAGGATATCATAAACAGTTCGCAACGATGAGCCAGAATAAAATCCTTGCGGCAACTCCCGAGTATCTTCAGGCACTGATTATCGCGTTGAATTGATCTTGTTCGATGTCTACCCTGTCATCGTCCTGGAGGCGCTAAGAAAGTACGTACCTTTACGGGGTGAGAGTTTGAGACAGCTTGGGCTTTGACCATTGACAGTCGCACGTTCTCCCCAGCGCCCCGATTTTATTTTGCGCCTACTGGGCTTCGATGGAGGTTCGGGCAAGAGGCCAGCTAACGATTGATAGGATTGATCGAAGCGAATTGGTTTTGTTCCAGTCCTCACACGACCACGACAACTAGCTGGCCATCGTCGCACAGCACATTTCTTCTAGGGGCCTCCTTGTGCGGCAGACGCTCACCAGCAGTCCTTCTTCTTCTTCTTCTCTTGCCTTCCCACCGTTCTTTGCAGCCCGAGGTTCTCCTCGCTTACAGCTCCTCCTTGACCTCTCTGTCCCTCGGCCCAGTCCACAATGAGGTGGCAGACTTGGTTGTCGGCCTTGGGGCTGGCAGCAACTGCCCGCGCTGCAGTCAGCCACGACGAAGATGGGAACATTCGTAGCATTTCGGTCAGTGTCATTGCCCATCTGCATCTACTACTGAGGTGGTCACCCTCGGCTTTGAGCTAACATGGCGCGCTCCAATACAGCTGCGAACGCACACACTAGTACAACCGTACCTCGACTCGGATATGGCCAGTCGGTGGTACGAGTTCGGAGGTGATACCATCATCAGGACAGACTCGTATGCAACCCGGCGACACATGCACGCTGCAAATCTTCGACACGAAAGGCTAACACAAGGCTAGATACGTCCGCTTGGTCTCGGACCGTCCCTCGCAAAACGGCTGGCTGTTCTCCCGCGTACCCCTGACGGCCACGAACTGGGAAATCGAAGTCGAGTTCAAGATTCACGGACAGCACCAGCTCTACGGCGATGGATTCGCCATGTGGCTCACAAAGGACCGCGGCAAGATGGGCCCTGTCTTCGGGCACGCCGACAACTTCGAGGGTCTTGGTCTGTTTGTCGACACCTACAAGAACAACCGCCCCGGTGTTGTTTTCCCCTACGTCATGGCTATGTTTGGAGATGGCAAGACGAGCTACAACAAGGACAACGATGGAAAGGAACAGGAATTTGCCGGCTGCTCTGCCCGTGGCATCAGACACGCCAGCGTCCCGACGAAGCTCAAGTTGACCTACTTCCAGGACAAGCAGCTGAAGCTGGAGCTGCAGTACAAGTCGGAAGACGAGTGGACCCTGTGCTTCGAGACGGCCGAGCCCCCGGCCATCCCCTCGGTTACCTACCTTGGCTTCAGCGCCGAGACTGGCGAGCTCAGTGACAACCACGACATCATCTCGGTCAACGCCAGGAACCTGTACACGTCTGGTGGACAGACCGGCAGCAAGTCTTCTCCCGGGGGCCGAAAGGGGAAGGTGCACAGCAAGCCCGAGAAGGAGAGCGGTGGCTGGGGCTGGTTCCTGTTCAAGATCGTCCTGGTTGGCGTGGTGCTTGGAGGTGGCTATGTTGGCTACACTGCTTACCGAACCAAGAACCGATCTCACCGTTTCTAAATTTGACGGCTGAAGGGCGAAAACGAGTTACGACGAAAAAGGGGTGGGGGCTTTTCTTCAGCTGTTACTACACGAAACGAACCGTATATACCACTCTACCACATTTCAAGTCACGGGTCTCCAGGCGTAGTGAGAGTGCACTTAGTGTATCTTATGTGCTGTTGGGCATTTGGACACGGAGTCAGCCATATGTACTCAGGACCAGGCCGCAACATGAATCAAAATCGAAAGTTTGACAATGCATGCTTCCTTGACCACTGCCAGGATTTGGGTTCTTACATGGTCACTGATACGAAACATGGTTTCCTTAGGACTCGGCTTATGTAAGTTTTTGGTTTTCGTGCTTGCTTGGACTGGACATTACGTCGGTAGAGCTCTAGGAGAGTGCCATCATCGTGCCACTCTACTATGAAACGAATGGGTTAGATACAGAATACATCCGAATGTCGTCAAAAGTTTTGCAAACGCATTGAATTATGTGGTTGATATCGCAGCGCCCAGGTGGCCCAGAAGAAAGACAACCAGGCCAAGATTTCTGCCATGAGTTACCCGCAAGGGTGCTGCTGGCTATAGGCCCGCCTGGATCGATATCCTGCAGATATCCATACCTATTATAGAACACATCAATCCGGCTAACCCCAACCGCCAGCCTCCAATGACGCAGGGTTGAGGATTGGGAGAAGGGCTACTACTGCTACCTACTACTACCACCGCTGCTGCTACCTGGTACATACATCTCCCACTGTACCCCACACTCGCCCACACACCCATTCAGTCAATCATGCGTATCTACTTACATGTCCAAGCATTGCCATGATGATGTACCATGTCAATGGTTCAGTTATTGCGATGGGTGCGGCTGATATAATCCATCCCCTGTTGCTGTAGATGGGTATTTATCTGGATACCGAGTGAGGTCACACTCGCTATGAGGCTACAACAGGTCGATACGGGATTGGCATTTGCTACGAGGCCAATTCGGAGTCAAGATCATCCATTCGTGCTGCCACGCTCCCATTAGCGTCAGTATTCCCGCACCTATCAAGCAATGCAGGCATTCGCTTCCAGATCCTACCTACCTCGCTTGTATGTATGCCAATTCGCAACAGGCAGGATATTGGCAGGCTCGGGTTGGATGTTGGAAGAAGAGCGCTTCCTTCGGCGGATTCTATACCCACGGGACCATAAGGCTGGCATTCCCTTCTTACCTTCTTCTGTCTATCCCTTCATCCCTTTCTCTCCTTCCCTCTGCATCAACACCAACGCTCGCTTTTTCTCAGCCTGTGTCGCTGTGGTGATGATTCTATATGCTATGCCGGCTAGCTCAACTTGGCAGAGCTGAGACTCTCTAGGAGCTGCTCCCCCCTCCCTCCCCCCGCCCCCGAAAACCCCACCTTCACCGTCCACTCAGCCAATTCTGTAACCATCTCGTCACTCTCGCAGGCCATGCTCGACGTATTTGAGGCTTCTCTTCCGCTATGAAACCTTAATTCAGTTGAGCTGACTAGTCGATTACTGCCCTTTTAACCTTAAGAGTCTCTACCGTCGGAGCCTATTGGTCTGTTTGCCCTATACTGTCGGCAGAGGAGGGAAAAGCCTGTCAGGATTCGGGAGTCGTATGGGGTTTCAAGACACCTTGCCAGTTGCTTGCTTCTTCCTCCTCCCCCCCAGTCGCTCGTCCTGCCTGCTTCATTCGGATCCAACCAATTGCAAACACACATAACGAGTATTTTGGAAGGGCTTCACCACATGAAGTAACCAAGAAGAAACGAACCGCTATATACCACATGGGCCAATCTCCGTCTTTGGACTTTCTTTATTAGCCCGCCAAAGACAATTCTGGTTTCCAATTGCATTGGCAACCGCCCGCCGCCCACTTAGGTACTCTGCGGGGAAAGGCTTTGAACGAACAAGGAAGACAACCTTTGGAACTACCTCATTAGCAACCCACACAACCATCTATTTACCTGCCTTACCTTACATTACTTACTACCTATATACCGAATCTGCGACACCTCTTTGTCTTTGTATTCCAACTTTCTTTCTTGGACAACCGCTTGACTGCTGAAAACAACCTGCGTCAATTTCTCAGACCGGGGCAATTGACCGTCTCACCGTCGCTTTCGCACCTTCAACCAACCTGCCCTGCCATAGGCTCGACGCTACCAGTCCTAAAAAAACATATCGACATATCCGGCAAGTATAGTTAGGTGTGCCCATAGAAGCTGCAAAGACTCGAGACTGTGACATCGCGGTCGCAACAAGTTGCCCGTCACCTGACCCCCGCGCCTGTCTTCGGCTCCAAGCGCACCCGCCCGTGCTGGTTCTTGATCGGAGCTACGATCCGTCACATTGGCACATTGGCGCCGTATGCAGTAGTGCTTCCTACTCGAGTCGAACCCACCGCTCTTACCCACCACGTCGCTTGCGGTCGTCAGCTTCCTACACGACACGGGCGCCAAGCTGGAAATCTCGCAACTCCTTTCCCCGTCACCTCGCACGACTCTCCCAGCTTCCCAATTGACCCCGACACGGCCACTCCGGCGTACACAGCTGCTTAGCTTGGCCTCGTCTCCACCGACTACCTAACACCGAGGCTCTGACCCTCTATTACCTTTCCAAACAAAACACATGCCGAGCCTAGGATTCCTTAAGAAGAAACGGACGAGAGAGGACAAGTCAGATCCCTCTTCCAGTCAACCCACAAGTCCGGTCACTCCCATCACTCCGACATCCGCGAGGCCATTCGACAATCCGCTCTCACACCCTCCACCCAGACGACTGCGAGGAGCTCGCTCTCCAATACGCACACCAAATCGACGTCCGGGAGCTATTCGGGGCTCAAAGAAACACAAGCTCCAGCTTCGGCTGGGGGAGGGTCGCAGATGAATTCCATATCGAGCCACCAGCAGCAGACTCCCTTTGGGATTCAGCACACCCCAAGCCCTGGCCATATTGGTACGCCACAGAACCTGCCCAGCATTAACAACTTGATAAATCCGCCCCAGGTAGATGGTACGAATGAGTATACACATCTTCCAGACTATACGAGCGTCAATCGTGCTAACAAATGACACCCAAAAGGCGCAGGAAACAATGGCGCTCCTCCCGTCCCGCAACATCAAAACCACGGACCGGGCCCTAATCAGCCGCATCACCAATCGACGCTGTCGGAGTCCAGAGTAACAAAGGGCAAATACTCGCTAGGCGACTTCGACATGCTGAGGACACTGGGTACCGGTAGCTTTGGGCGCGTCCATTTAGTGCAATCGAAGCATAACCAGCGGTATTATGCGATCAAAGTTCTGAAGAAGGCGCAAGTTGTCAAGATGAAGCAGGTCGAGCACACCAACGATGAGCGGAAAATGCTGAGCGAGGTTAAACACCCATTTCTCATCACTCTATGGGGCACATTTCACGATTGCAAGAACATATACATGGTCATGGACTTTGTCGAAGGTGGCGAGCTATTCTCATTGCTGAGGAAGTCTGGTGTAAGTGGTCCTCCCCACCTTGTTTGCCTTCGCCCTAGTCGGTGGTGTCCGTTTGGCTGACGAGTTCCCAAAGCGATTTCCCAACCCTGTGGCCAAGTTCTACGCCGCCGAGGTGACTCTAGCGCTCGAGTATCTACACACGAAGAACATCATCTATCGAGATCTGAAGCCCGAGAACTTGCTACTGGACCGCCATGGGCATCTGAAAATAACAGATTTCGGGTTTGCCAAGCGCGTGCCGGACAAGACGTGGACGTTGTGCGGTACACCAGACTACCTGGCTCCTGAGGTGGTCAGCAACAAGGGGTACAACAAATCGGTCGATTGGTAAGTCTCCGGGTGGGTTGATTGCATGCATGCATGGCAGATAGCTAATGGCGGAGTGGCAGGTGGTCTTTGGGGATTCTCATCTACGAAATGCTCTGTGGTTATACCCCTTTCTGGGACAGTGGGTCGCCCATGAAGATTTACGAGAACATTTTGAGGGGCAAGGTCAAATATCCGCAATACATCAATCCGGATGCGCAGAACCTGCTCCAGAGTCTCATCACGCCGGACTTGACGAAGCGCCTCGGCAACCTGTACGGTGGGCCGCAAGACGTCAAGAACCATCCGTGGTTCGCCGAAGTCACGTGGGACCGGTTGCTCAGGAAGGATATCGACGCTCCTTACACACCGCCCGTGAAAGCCGGGGCAGGAGACGCCAGCCAATTCGATCGGTATCCGGAGGAGCAAGAAAAATATGGCCAGACCGGAACGGACGAGTAAGTTTGGAGACGGTGGCTATTTCAGGCGAATGTTAGACTAACACAATCCAGGTTCGGACATTTGTTTGGCGAGTTCTAAGGGTGCTTCTGGTGCTTCTGGTGCACAAAGGTGCTAGCCTTTTAACGGTGGACTAGAAGCGGTGTGGTGGTGTATGGGGGACGGAGTATACGATCGCAAGAGACATGGGTTAGGGATTAAAGATTCTGGGTGGTCAGTTTTGACCAGGCAGGTACAAAGGGATCAAAGGTGAGTTTCCATGGGGCGGCGGCTGCATTATACTCTTATGCTCTATTATGGCACGACGGAGTTGATGCTGGGCTGGGTACGAAGGGTATTTGCCTGCTACGCTACGACTATGAATAGCGCTTATCCTTGAAAAATGTAAGCTTTCCAGTAGCAAGATTACGAAGGCAATTATTATTATTATCATTCTACTACTGCTGCTGCAACCGTGTTTTAATGAAATGAAACGAAACGGAACCCCTTTGATGGGCGAGCGGAAGAGACGACGATAAATTGGAACCGTTGAAAGAAGCTTCAGGTAAGCAAGGGGAGGGTTGCGCTGCTAAGCTGCGTCCCCCCCCACATGGGATAGTGTGGACCGGGTTGTGGTTTTGCAGCCGCTGCAACCAATTCCAACAGACGGGACGGAGCCCGAGGATGCGTGAGCTTGAAGGGACGATATGTTGCTTGCTGGGTCGGAAGTATAAGGAAATTGAGGGAAACACGTCAACGGCAACCCATCGATCAGTCCCTTGGGTCCGTCACCGACTTATGTGTGTGTGTGTGTATGTGTATGTGTGTGCATGTATCGCCCGCACTTCCTCCCCCGCTCTCTCTCTCTCTGTCTCTCTCTCTCTCTCAGTCTCACCTCTCACCTCTCTCCGCCCTCCTCTCACCTTACCGAGCCGAGCATAAAGCAGGTGCATGCATATTACCTGTACGTATGTCGATGCTGTCACACGCTGCGGCTCTCACCTCTGCTTTTCCCCACTCTTACCCATGCCACTGGGGATGCTCTTTTCTCGCTTCCCAGCTCCTCATCGGCCATCGACCCGCCTCGCCCATTATTGGTTTCCCGCTTATTCTGCTTTCTTGGGATGATTGGAAGAAGCGAAAGGAGCAGGGACTCGACAAAGAAACCCTCATCCAACAACTTTTTCATACCTCTCTTTTTCCGCCGACGAGCAAAGTGACAAGTCCACCTGCTGGCTGTGATAGTGAGCTGTAATTGTCCAGCTTTCCCAATACTTTCTCTCGCTCTTCTTTTTCTTTTCCCACTTCTCTGCATTGCATATCCCCGGCCCTGTATATACATGTACATACATACCATTACTTGCATCTCGGAGAAGCGGAGCGCATGCGGTGGTTCGTGCTGCGACGGATGATTGCTTGATTGCTTGATCGCTTGATTGCTTTGCTTTGCTGGTGCTTCCCTCCAAGTTTTCCCTTGGCCCTCAATTGGTTTGGTACATAACCTGCCTGCTTTATACATACCAACTGCGCCTCCGCTTGCACTGGGCAAGAATCGAAATCGCCAACGAGGAACGCCAAGTCTGCCCAAGATGGATGACTATATGTTCACCGCCCATGTCAGGGAGACCAAGGTTGTCAGCGAGGCCACAAGCTACCTCGAAATCTTCAACTATGCCGTACGCCCGTTCGCCCTCTCTTGCTTTTGTCCTTGTTCTACTATAATCTGGTGGTGGTGGCGCAGCAACTGCCTCCTTCTTCCTTTGCTGCAAGCTCCGGGTTATTCACCGTGCTTTTCCCCCTTTCTTACACCGCTTCTCGTTCTGATATTGCAAAAGAGAAAGAGAGCGGGTTGTTTGATATACTTGTTGGAAACTGACCTCAAACGGAACGGACTGGCTGAATATATTCAATGTAGGACCCGACTTTGAATTATAACGAAGAACACCCGCTAGAGTCATTGGAGTTCGACAACTTCCTAAATCGCCGGGTAAGTGTCTCCCGTCCCATCGTTTTCCGGTCTTGGCTCTCGATCGCTACGGGACCGGCCCAAATCTTGTTTGGACGTTGGCTGGCTTTTGTTCGATCGAGCCGGTGCCGCATTGCCGGCAGTGGAGCTTCCTTCGTCTTGGACAGCTGCACTGCACCCTTAATCACGCCTCGTCTCTCATCTCATCTCATCTCCATCCCTTCCCATCCCTTCCCATCTCGTAACGTTCCTGTCTGAGATCTACATGAGATCTGCGCATCTCAGAGATGCACAACATATTGCATGAGTCACAATAGTATAAAAAACCTCTGAATGTTGACCATGCTCTCCTTGATTCACAGGGCGCTTTCGACCCGCCGGCACACGGGTCCAAACCCCTCAGCGGCATCCGCTTGATGTAAGTAAGCTATCATGCCAAGTCATGTCACCACCCCTGTTATTTGTGTGTAAGACATATGAGACATGTTGCCAGGTGACTGACAGATACGTACGCAAACAGACTCCAGAAGAATGCCAAGCACCCCGAGACGTTCTCCCCTCATCACATCTCGTTGGAGCAACGCGAATATGCCTCCATGGTGAGGATTTTGCGCCTGCCCTTCCGTGCCATAGAGGGTACGAGTGTAGTTGGGCCCTTTTTCTGGGCTTCCTATGACCACGATGCAAACGATCCTCATCTGCGTAAGACTTTATCTCTTGAATCCTTCTTCCCATGCGCGGTATCTTTGTCTTACAACATGTGAGACTGTGAGCTTGATTGGCTGACTCCCGTCTTCAGAAATCATCCATCGAAAGTCGGATGTGCGCAAGAAGGGGAAGACCCGTGGCTGGGAGCTCATGCTCTCGCACTCCTTCAATACCAATATCACGACTGGCTATGTCAAGGGGACGGCCTCGTCGGACATCAACGATGCCATTGAGCACCTGAGGTCGTGCGCCGCCCAGGTGGCACACCCGTTCCTCTTGCCCATCATCATCTTGTCGCACGACCTGTCCTCGCGCTCGGATCAGAAACAGCGCGAGGCGCGCGCCTGGCTGCGGCGGCTCGAGAACGCCGTCACCATGCGTAACGAGATCGACGAGAAGGAAGGATATATGGACTTCGACCTCGACGCCATCAACCGCGACCTGGTCGAGTGTCACTCCCAAGTGCTGTGGCGGCGCCCGCAGGCGTACCAGGAGATCATTAAAGAGGTCGGCACGGGCATGGACAAGTGGTGGCAGATGACGGACCACAACCGCCCGGAAATCACGGCACTCCACGACAGCCTCCTTAGCCGGCTGGATTTCTACCGCATCAAATTGACGGGTATTGAGCATTACGTGCATACGACTCTGGAGAGGTTGAACATCCAGCGGCAAGCTGTAAGTCATGGTCTCCCGTTGTCACCTCCCTGTGTTATATCACATGGATATGGGTTGGCTGTTGTACCAATGCGTTCTCAGAGGGCGTGCTAACACTACCTCATTATAGCTGTACAACATTATCGCACAGAAGGAGTCTAAACTGAACCTGGAAATGGCGGCTCAGCAGCGACGTCTAGCTCACGCCAGCAAGCGTGACAGCACCGCCATGAAGACGCTATCCCTGCTCGGTGCTCTCTTTCTCCCGGGCACTTTCCTATCGTCGATTTTCAGCATGAGCTTCTTCGACTTCAACGTGGGCAAGGCGTATCCAGGCATGGATCCGGACGACTACAGCGGCAAAGGCGCCAGCGTGTCCGAGTACCTGTGGCTGTACTTTGTTGTGACAATCCCGCTGACGCTGGCCATCGTGGGCGCGTGGTGGTACCTTGACCGCCGGCGGCAGAAGACGTACGCAGCCGAGGACATCGACATCGAGGAGGGCATCGGCCGCATGGAGACGGAGATCATGGCCGTCATGCGCAAGAAGACGATGAGCAAGGCAACGACGTGGAATTCCGGGTCTCAGCCGGCGCTCCAGCTGGTCAAGAAGATCGAGTCATGATAGTCGTGGTATACGCATACAGGTGCCTTCCGGGGACTTCCACGCTATGACGGGTTTGGAGGTTTGCCGGGCCCAAGAGGGGACGCTTCGACTTTGAGCCCAAAGAATGGATTTGCGCAAGGACAAAGATGAAGAGCAACCAAAAGACCCAACGCTACGAGAGCTTTCCTTGCCGTCATCAGAGAGAAAAATAAAACGCTGGACGAAGGAGAAAGACCGACCAGAGACTGGATAAGCTCTGGGATAGAGATCTTTACGACACTTTACGACCTTCATGAACGACTGGTACGAAACCAAAAACATATATACTGTCCATATAGAGAGAACGACATTAGCTGCGCAAGATATACGTAATACATTTGTTTGGATATACGTTAATATACTTACCTACCCACTACCACCGTCACCAGTTTCCTGTTGAGTTTGAAATATGATATCTGTTTGACTCATGGCACCAGCGTGATATACTGTGTATAGACGAGTCTGACTAACAAGCGGACGATATCATGCACCTGCCTGCCTGTTACGAGGACCATAATAACGTAGTCATTGTGTAGGCATGTGTAGCACATACAGTTTGATGGTGATACCTGCGATTACTGGAATGGCACGTCTCAAGCCCGTTATATTTAGGACATCTCTAGGAGACAGTCCAGCTTGCCCGAGGAAGGCCGCTAGCCGTGACAGATCTCCAAACCAGTTGACGGGATAGACACCTTCTGTTCGTACCTAACTAAACGTCTATGTATCGATTCGAGTGGCTACCTGCCTGGCGATAAGCTCATCTACGGCTGTTGTTGGAAGTCGCTGTCTTACGGCCAGCAGGTTGGCCCAATATGTAGCCACCAAGAGATCGATATCCAGCACACGGGCGCTCGCGAGAAGGCTTCCAGAGTATCCATTGCCCGTATCAACGGTCCTATATCGGATAGAAGATATACTCCTTCTCAAACGTAGAGCATGTCTTCGTCGATGCACTTGGGGGACACTGGACAACACACATACACAAAAGAAGAAGAAGAAGCGCAAAGCTTCTTCTCCCTGCCTTCCCGGCCCTCGTCCCCGGCCTTGGAAGTAGGGTTCGGCAATCCCGTGTCCCTATGCCACCACGTCCATCACACAGCCAGGGCCACACGTACGCACGCACACAAGCTTTCGATGGTATTTCGAAACACCAAACACGTACGTACACGTACCTCCCTCCCCTCCCTTCCCTCCCCGCCAAATGATTCTCACGATAGCTCAATGGTGTTCCAGATCGGAAGCGACGCATCGCGATCGGACATAGGGTTTCGCTACCCTACAACGCCCACCCACGCACACGTATTCTATCTAGGCGGCCGACTAACGCTATATGGATATTTATTTACTTGGGCTTATCCACACAGCCCGATAGAGGGGTTGTCTACAACAAATCCATGGGCGGATGGATCCGAATCTTGTACAGTATGAAGTGGTAAAGTAGGCAAAGCCGTCCGGTCCATGGCCAAAGTACAAGTATGGAGCCCCAAGCCTCGACCGCTCAACCGGGATGGGCCTGGCTTTGACAGCCATGCTATACAGCTTGGGAAAAGCTATGGTGGAGATCCCCAAAGTGAAGCAGGAAAACATCCCGATTTGATGGGCGCCTATTTAGTCCGGTGGGTTTGGATGTGCTGGTATACAGGCATCTTCACCGTCCTTGATCAAATTACAAGTACATGTCCGTCTAGCTCAGGAGCTTACCAGATACCCTTTCATGCGGGAAGAAGGCGGACGGGCTTTGTCGGAACAACCAAGTGATATATATATTATTCTCCAACATGAGTCGAGTAATGTATCTACCTGCTGCTATGTCCGACTTAAAAAAATTAGTTGTGCTTGTTTCTTTTTTTGCTTGTCTTTTTCCCCAGTGCCGGTTTGTGGATCTTGCTTGTGGATGTATGTGTACAGACAGCAGCAGCTAGCTTATCCTAGCTGCGAAGCTGTTCGTTCCCCATTGCTGCCCATGTATGTACAGTGACATCAATGCGTGCCTTGCCGATCCATTCCGCTACTGGTCTTTATGAACCCGACTATACCATGCGTACATCGTGGGGGGTCTTCTTGTCGGCCTGTCACTTTCATATCCGGCACAGTGTAGATATTCCAGAATGCCAATCTTGCTTGTCATTTCCTTGTTTGTTTGTCTTTGTCAAGTCCTAGCTCTTCCGTCCAAGACGTGCTTATTAAATTGTGTATATGGGTGGTTGCCAAAGTTCCTCCAGGATGTTGAAGTGGAGATGTAGTCTACAGCAGAAGATGGCTTGCTGCATTGTGTGTGGGGGGTAAGTTGCAAAGGGGGTATAGAGTTGAAAGAAAAACTGCTGGTCGAGACTGTCCAGAGACCGAGCGCATGCAGTAGCAATTATCACTACCGGCTCAAAGTCGCCAAAAACCCTCTCTGTCCATACCAGGAGTCCCGTATGGATCCGTTTAACGTGCAACCTCGTAATGTCGTGTGGTGATGAGAGAAAAGAAAACGTCGCTAAAAGTCCAAAGAGGCCCGCTGCCCCGGGAAGCGGCTGTTTGAGCCAGAAACCCCCAGGGCTGTGGGCATATGCAAATGCCGTGCTGTCGGAGAGGCGAGTGTTGCCGCAACCAAGAATAACGGGGGGAGGGCTTCCGCTAGAACCACCAGACGCCATGTGTCCAACGAGAACACAAACGCCAAACCGAATGCCGATCAAGAGGAACGCCGCCTCGATCATGCCGTGTGCCACGCAAAAACCATTCCAGCCAGCCCAGCCAACCGAAACCATTTCCCAAACCGACCGTCCTAGCCGGCCGTCATCCCCCTCCTCATAAATAAAACGCCGCCGATGCAATGCAAAATTATAAAGAACCAAGTTGCAAAAGGGCTTGGATGGCCTCTCGCTCCTGGGAATTAGGCGAGGCCGCCAATGCAGCCAAGTCGATGTTATCCAGTCGTGGCTCGCGTAGCATGCCAGTCCCGGAGAAGCTGCGGTAGGCTCCCGTAGAGTTCATGCGGGATGAAAAGTCACGATGAGCGTCAGCTGGGGTCGAGTAGGAGCCTGCGCGCAAAGCGGCAGCTCCGACCGCCGCCCAGTCTTCGTCATCAGTAGCGTCTTCTGGGTCGTCATTCATGGTCATGTCGTCGTCGCCAGCTTCTGAGCACGAGGCCGAAGCGGGACCGTCCAAGGAGCCGAGAGACATCTTGTCCGCCTCGTTCTCCATCATGGACACATCATGATCGTCATGCGAGAAGATTGCCGAGTTGCCAACGCTCGTGGCACGGGCGGCCAGCCTGGCGCGCTCATTGCGACCAGGTGCCTTGTGGATGGGGATCCCTCCAGCAGGGTAGGAGGTCGGGCCGCTGGCTTCAGGAGACATTCGAGACCGACAGGGCTGACCTCGTCGCCTCGCGTTCCATCGCCCCCAGCCGACCTTCTCAAAAATCACGTCACCGTTCACACCACCACCGCCTCCTCCTTGGGCCCCGTGTCCGTGCCCGTGTCCCTTCCCTTCCAGCGCCGCGACTACCAGCCTCCGGGCCTTGGGTGGCGGGATGCCAGCAAAGCCGGGGACTGATGTCGTCAGGTAGCCCATGATGTGACGGATGGCCAGAGGGCCGTGGTTCAGCACGATCTCGGGCAGGTGGTACTTGGAGAGCAGAGCCGGAGAGATGGCACCGGCCGACTCGAAGGTTGGGGAACCCACCGAGTCGGAGTCGGTTCCATCGTGCAGATCCAGATCTGAATCGATGGGCTCTAAGGGCTGTTGCCTGTGCGAAGTCTGCAGCTGGGCTTTGAGCCCATGCGGAGGCAGCGCAGGGGATATGGAGTTGGGAGGAGTCGGAAGAGGATGGTTTCGTGTCACAGGGACACTCCGTCGTCCGGCCGCTACAGCAGTGAAGTTGTCTCGGGGGGCGGAGGTCTTGGGGATATCGCGAGCAGCAGCTGATGCCAGGGACGCCATGTTGGGAATGTGTAAATACTTCGAGACGAGTCTAGATAGTGTCGCAACACAAGATTAGCATACCGAGAGGATGCAGAGGGGGTTTGTTGCTTTGTGCGACGCGTGGAGGGCAGTGTGGCCGAGTGGCCAGGGTTGAGTCAGAGAGAGAGGGCAGGGGCAGGATGGCGACTTACAAAGCGACAGGCCCGAAAGTATACAGGAGATGAGCGACGTGCTTTGTCTTTGCTTCCGGGTCAAGGAAAACAAAAAACGATTATGGCGAGATGTTCAGCGCTGGCGCGATTATCTTGGCCGTGACAAGAAGATGACTCTTGATGTGCAATGAAATGCGTGATGTTAGTTGTTGTTGTTGGTTGTGCTTGGAGAAGGGAGAGGGATCAGCCCGAAGGTGGAAGTGAGCGACAGTCGGGTCTAATGTATTGCATGTGTGACTGACTGACTGACTGACTGGGCTGGATGGACGGGATGGACTGACTCCCAAGCCCAAACCAAGCCCAAGCCCGGGTGTAAGATAAGTAAGTGTTGGCCTGGCCGGTATTGGTAAGGAATGGGAGGAGGCATGGGAGGCATGGGAGGCATGGCCAGGGCATGGGAGGCCAGGATGTACATGGCTGGAGGTACTTGGGGTAGGTAGTGGCAGGTAGCGTTGGGTAACAAGAACAGCCCGGGGTGCCGCTATTGTCGCTGCGAGAGCTACCGGGCCTGCTGGGTCGTAGGTACCTACCCGGGGACCCAGAGACTCTGTAGAAGGGCTATGCCTGCCTGTACATACATATCTACTACCTCTACATAAAATTAGTGCATATGTATACATATCTCCCGTCTATCGCTCCCCTCCACTGTACACACGGCAACAACAAACACAGTACGAACATGTTGCATCTATCGTGAACAAAGACATGGGAAAACTATCGGTCAGAATTTTCACTGTTGCGTAAAAAAAGGAGAAGCTTGTGCGTTGTTCCTGTCGCCAAAGGGCGGTGGCTTGCTTCCCGTCTTTTCCTCCTCCTTCCTTCCCTCTCCCTGGGCGCCGTGTCGCAGAGGCCGCTGAGGTCGCTGTGCGCAGGTCGCTTCTGAAGCACTTACACGGAGCCGGAAGCCAGATTCCTAATTCCCAATCAAACAAAACCGGGGCGTTGGCCTAGCAAAGGGCCGTGGCCATGGGCCTATGGAAGCATTGGAAGCTCGAGAAAGACTGGGTGCGAGTGGCCCTTCCCTGGTTCAGATTCTCGTCGATTGTGCGCGACGGGTGAGAGGGATGGGGGGCCGGATAGATGGATGGAGTCGAAATGGGTGGGAATGAGTTGATGCGCTGGGAATAGCAGCCCAGCAGCAGCAGCCGTGGCGGAAGGGCGGTATGTGCAGTGCGCACTGTGTCGTGTCGTCTTCTTCTACTTCTTCTCTTCTTCTCTTCGTCTCTTCTCAGCCGCCTCCGTCGCCTTCCTACGAGACGGCTGGAGCTGGGCTTGCTTAGGGAGAAACCGGGACTGTGTCGCTGTCAGCTAAGGCCACTTTACTTTCGCCAATACCGTACATAAGCCTCAGCCATCATCAACCATGATACCTAACCTTCCTTCTGCTGGCCGTTTTGTACGGATTGCACCTGTAGGCGTCAGTGATTGCGTCATGGCAGCTGGATAAGCAGGATATCGCAACCCTTGGCTATGTGTTTACTCCTCTTTCTTCCTCCCCTCTCATTCGGGCATCGTATGTTTTCCCCAGACTGCGGCAACCTATCAAATGTACTTACAACACCTATTTGTGCGTGCGATTGTGCTTGCGTGTGTGCACACAATGTGTGTAGCTTGCTACTGGTAACTGCGGCAAGTGGACTTGTTATGACGTACGCGCGTCTCCATTTGCATTGTAGTCTGCTGCATTGAGAGACAAGACAGCTTGCTGCTGGTTTGTTTGAGAGCTAGAGCATCCTACACGTGCAGGCATGTAAGGTGTTGGGCTTGTTTCGGCCTCCCTCCCACCTCCCACGCATTCCCGCGAGCAGCAGCAAGCGGCAGCAAGCAGCTTGCCCTTCCAGCGAGACTAAAACGGACGGCTCAGAAGGCAGAAGAGGGGCGTGAGCCTAACAAAAGCGACTGACTGGCTGATGGGCCGCAGACCGCACTCTACAGTGTGACTGAAACTGTTTCTTGCCAAAATCCCATGACCCTCCGTTCATGTACCTACAGGGGGGCACATTTGGAGGATCCCCCGACTGACTTGGATTACTGTACAGCTCAGCGGCGGAAACTTGGACAACACAATGAACTACTCACACATCGTCGGTGTTGTTGACCACGAGACACATCTCCATTGCTGGCTTTTCGACACCGACTTGTCGCACCAGGGGAATTTTGGCAAATTCCTTTTTGGGGTTTTCAACGACCATTGTGTGAAATGAAAACAAAGGGCAATATCCACCTCCAATTTCGGTGCTTGCCCCTTTTGTGTGTAGGAAGGGTATATCATATTCAGGAAGTTATTGGTATTAACCTAGTGCTTTGGCCCAAAAGCATGCCCCCACGACGCGACGCCGTCAGGCCGTCGTTGATATCTAGGGTTTACCGTGGCCCGCACCAAACCAAAACAAAAAACGGTTTTATTGCCTGTACCTTATTATTATTGGCAATTGGCGTCGCCATCGTCTGTGTGTCCAGTACGAGGCTAGAGGAGTCAAGCACAAGTAGATGATCTCACATCGCTCTCACCAACCTGAACTCTAGATAGCGCGGCTGGCTGTGGTGGATTCAGGGGTCAAACGTGCGTGGTCAGACGCCTACGATACGATATCGTATAGAGAGAACTCCGATGCCGCAGCAACCGGACTCATTCCTGTCACATCGCATACTATGTAGATCGGATCATCAGACAAGAACACGGGACACGTTATCCATCTTTTGGATATTGTCGCACAAACTTCTCCCCTACTTACACATGCAAGCACAGCCCTAATTCGGATGCGATATTGCACATCTTGCAGAATATCTTGTTTCGACGGCATTGCGACTTACTCGTGCCTTGCTCCATGTCGATCGCTCGCTCGCTCGTCGGTCGCATGGCCTTCAAATCACATTAGGTCGGACTAGGCGAGCTAGACATGTAAGTACGACGTAGTAAGGTACCTGTCAGTACGATATGCTTTCTCGGCCGATGCGCGCGTGTCTGTCCCTCTCCCACCTCGCGCTCTCCCACACCCCCCAAAAAAGAAGCAACCTGCACGTTTTGGGAACGTGTCGATTTGATTGGCCGCCTAATCTGGCTGCTGCTGCGACTTTCGCTGCAGATCCAGATAAAAAGACTAATGTAAAGTGTGAACGTCGTATGCGCATGCGGGTAGAATCGCCTCAGATCAGTGTGCTTAATGGGTAATGGTGGTGCTAGAGATGACCTTATTATGCGAACAAAAGCCAAATACCCCGCGTCGCTGCGGAAGGCAAAACGAGCCGTTGGGTGCAGACATGTGGTATGGACCATTTGCTGGGAGTTGCCGGTTGATCCTGTGGATGGCTATTGTTATTTTCGCCCCTTCAGAAATACGTAACGAGTCCGCGCGCGCACACGCGTTGACTATCCGCGGCAGGGCAGATCGCTGAAGGGAGGGAATAGAGTTCAGCTGCTGAGTTTCCATCCAAGTGGATTGAGACGGTCTCGTCTCAGGTTTCGTCGAAACTCAGATAGTCGAGAAAGAGAGCGAACGAGTCAACCAATCAACGGCCAGCCCGGGGCACAAGACAACCTTGTTTGGACATGTAAGTCGTTAGAGCGTGTCTATTAGTGGTGACTAGCTGCTCCGTATCTCTCCACGATTCCAACTGGGAAATATAGAGTGGTTGGGTCCTTGGGGCACTCAACCTCTACCCACTCATTTGCTGTTTGGCGGATATACTACTTGTACTTGCTCAACTAGACCACCCGGATCTGCGGATGACCGTTTGGCTGCCAAAACTCTCTCGGCTCCACCCGGGGCCGGTCAGTGGCATGGCATCGCACGAGCTACTCCGTACGCACATCTCGAAATTCGACTTCGTAAGGTTGCCCTTGACTTGCACGTTTCCTGGGATGGAGGGCATTGCCCTAAGTCGGAAGTCAGCCTGGTTAGTACATTTTGACCATGGGTTGTCCCGGATTTTGGATCCCCAGAGCTTCAGGCGCATGTTCGTGATATCTGTCTAAGCGGACAGGTAACGAACCTCAAGCAAGCAGCGAGTAGACAAGGGTCCCATCGATGTGTGCCGATCCCCGAGGCGCCCAGAGTGACGGGCATCGTCTGCGGCTACACCAGGCATATTCGGGTAATTAGAACACCCGTTGAATCAGCCTCGCCTAAGGTAAGCAAAAGAGCGGGCTTGCAGTCGCTTATCCTTGTTGTTGTAAATACATTCGGCCGATACAAGGTGTCCACTATGATGCCTTTGTTTTTGTATCAGACCTTCCGCGGCCACTATAACAGTTACTATAAGTCATTGTTGAAAGGACGTCAGCGCCATTGGGTGGCTTGGTGACACGTTATCGCCGGACACTTGCAGCCCAATACGGAAGGCCGGTTCGAGCGAGACATATGATCGGTCCCAGAATGTGACACTGTGTTTCCGAGCAACTATAGCCGACGCCCGCTGCCTGTGTGGTTGTGTCTTTGGATTTTGGTGGGTTTTGAACGCCGCATCACGAACATCGTGCCCGTTGTACCGAGTGGTAGTACCGGCCACCAATGGTAGTATAGCTTGTAAATGTGCGCTCGATTGGGGGGTGCCACATTGAGGGGTTTCCGTGTCTCCATACCATCCCCCCAGCTTTTCCTGTACACATATTACATAAAGACCAATACGACCGAAAGTCGAGGTGCGCGTTCGGGTCGTAGGTCGACTGACTATCTACCCCGCTGTTGCTGCTACTGCTGGGCAACACCGTTATCTCCCTACCGATTCCCCCACGTTGCCCAACCATGCGATGTGATCACACCCGTTGTGCATAGAATATGTCGCGATTGGACCGAATGTCCCCAGCCATGTTCACGGCATTGGCAGCTCCGCATGCGCTCTCTAACCAAGATAGCACAATATGGCCAACCCAATGGCCGCTCAACGGCTTCCGTTTCTTTCCGTGTGACAGCCTGCTTGGCATCTGGCAGATGACTTAATCCCTCATTTCGAAGGGATGGATCTAGGTTTGAATTTTGGAGCCCCAGGGTATTATCGTGACACAAGGTAGTCGGCCATGTATATTTGTGACCCAGAGGGTTTGCCCTAATGATGCTGGCGAATGCCCCCGGACATCGTCCTGTCATCATACGACGCAGCGGATGCGAAGTCGAGTATGTATGGAATGTTCACCATAACCAGTGCACGACCTGGCGGATGTTGTGATGGACTCGGCCAAGTCAGATGCTGCCATGTGGCCGCGCGGAATGAGGCCGAGGCCGTAGTGTATTCCATACACACCTACTATCAGTGGTGGAATCCAGCCCAGCAGGACATGAGGCAACGCCTCCTACGCGAGTTGCCAATCGCGGGATTTCTCGTAGCTATCCTGCTGCACAACCCTTTCGAAACGGAAAAGATAATCCGTACAAGGCTTAGGATCAACCGGCAGCATTGTCGAATATGTATTGCCTGCAGGCCTAAAGCAAATGTGAGTAAATTCTTCGTAGGTCATACAGCAGGAGAAGGCTGTGATGGGGATGCGCTCTTACAGCTTTGAGAACGTTGAGGTTCTCTTGTGATTGGTTGTAAACGCGTCGGTACTGGCTGATGCTCTCATGCAATACCACCTGCTTGGTTGTATGGCCGTCGCATATAGCCTTCATCTTCAGTTCCATCTCTTTCCTCAGGAAAGGCTTGCCTAGACTGGTCTCGAAGTTCATCCTGTCGAAGCCTTCGATTAGGGCCACCCCCAGGCGAGTCGGGATGAATTCCATTACCCCTCCTCCTCCCCTTGCTTGAGGTGCTGCCCCTCCTCGTCGTCCTCCGCGCCCACGGGCACCACCACGGCTACCGCGACCACCACGGCCCCCTCGTGCAGCTGGAGCCTCATCAGAGTTCTCTGCGTCGTCATCTCCGCCACCCTGCCGCCCAGATCGGGGCACTGTGCGTACGTAGTCGCGATCTTGTATCTTTTGGATATGCTCTGCCATAGTGGCGTCCGTGCCGATGCCATTTGCGTCCATCAAAGCGATGAGGTCGGCTTCGGTCAGATAGCTTGGGGGAGCCGTCTTGCCTTCCGTCATCATGGCCTCGTGGGGCTCAAAGCGCTCTCCCAATGTGAACTTTGGCAGTTCTGCAGTTCCTGTCCATTTTTCGTAGACGTAAACCTCCAAGTAGTTACGTTCAAGCACAATGACGCCATGGGCGTGAAAGGTCTCTTCGCCGTAGAGGATGTCAATATCGGTAGCCACTCCTTTCGCGTCCTCGGAACAGCATGCCAGAAATCGACGAACCACGAATTCGTAAATCTTCTTTTCAAAGTCGTTGAGTGCTGCCGACGGCCCTGCATATGTGATAGGATGGATAGGGGGATGGGCTTTGTCGTCGTGCCGGCCATCTCTTGGCTGTTGAAAACCACCATTTACCAAATTCTGCGCAAACGTTCCCCATCGGTTGTCTTGGGCCTGTTTCTGAACCAAAGTCCGCAGGGGCATCCCTTTGTCGAACTTATCCGTCTCCGTTCTGGGATAACTTATGAAACCCTTATTGTAGAGACTTTCGGCCGCAGTCATAGCTTGCTGACCAGTCATGCGAAGAAAACGTGTCGCCATCTTCTGCAGCTCTACTGTAGTCAATGGTAGCGGCTTCCACTTTTTGGTCGGTTTCTCCTGTACCTTGGTGACCACCGCTGTCTTCGCAGCGAGGCAACGCTCGTACAAGACGATGACCGAGGCCCGGTCAAAAAGTCGATTGCGCGACCAGGAGAAATTAACGTCGATGCCTTCTTTCTTGTGTTTCACCTTGATACTCCAGAATGTTTCTGGTTTGAAATTCTTTACTCGGAAGTATCGATCAACCACAAATCCCAGCGTGGGAAACTGGCAAGATCCTGTTTTGTGAGATTTCTACCTCGGGAACTAGGATCGGATTCGCACTTACCATAACTGATAACTAAATTCGCCAAGGGGCCACCGAGAGTCTTGAGATTGTTAGATAAAAAGCGTGTCAAAGCATAACCTATCCTTAGGTCTAGCTCGATTCTTGCAGCGACAGCATTGACCTGTTTGTCGTCAAGCATGATCAGGTGTCGAGCTGCGTGTAGTATGTGCCTGTGGTGTTTTAGTTCGCATGTTCCATAAGAAGGGAACATTTCTCACTCACGCCCTCTCAATGTTGCTGAACCTGGCTCTCTTTACGGTGAGAGCAGCGTTTCCCTTTCGGGCGGCCTCACGGATCTCGTGTCCGATATGCTCGCCTTCTCTATCGCAATCGGTCCAAATGCATAAGCCCTGAGAGTACCTGGCTTGCTGCTCAATGTTTTGAGCGATGTCCTTCTTGTCCTAGGACGGTTCGGGTAAGCCAAGATGATTGCACGAAGCAGTGGTACTAGTAGCTTACATCGGCGATGACCGTGTTGACAGGGGCGTCAAACAGGCGCTCTGGAGGTGGGTGTTTCCAGTCTTTGTACTCGGAAGGAAACTCGACTGCAGTGATGTGCCCAAGGACCGAGGTCATGGTGACCGAGCAATTGCCCCAAGGCTGACCGCCGAAATCGTAGTCGAAGACATAGTTTTTTATATATTTGTTGCGCGTGTTACGCTAGCTGGCTCTCAGCAATATGTTCTGATCGAGGGCTATACAGGTTTAGGACAAAAACTTACCGTTTCTGAACGGCCGCCAGAAAGATGTTCAGCAACGGCTTTGGCGATAGAGGGCTTCTCGGCCACGCAGAGAATCCTCATCTTGGAACTGAAGCGGCGCTGGGTGGTGTTCAATATCTGCCGCACTATGGCAGCATGCTCTCGCGTAGGAGAAAAAAGACAAACCAGTCTCGTCATTGACGAAAATGCAGCTTCAATGGTCGTGCAGAGGTAAAAATGTAAAGAGAGGTCTTCTTCAATTCCATATCCGTCATGACACGCTGGGCATTGAGCCGAATTGGGTCGATACTATGCAGAATCTGCTATGGAGCACGACAAGACGTTCAAGAGCGGTTTCTCGGTTTCTAGTGGACTCTACCCGTAATTCTTATGGCAATCTTGTCAATACCACCGGTGGTCCAAATGGCATTTGCTCGCAAGTATTTTTTCGATACTTCCACCAGGGAGGTCAGCGGTGTTGATTTAGCAGGCAGGCACCTGAAATACTTGTTTTTAGTGGCTCCTACCCGTTGTAAAGTCAATATTGAATTGAGACGCGGCTTGGCGGGCAGCGGGCCTGTGCGCTTACTCCAAATGAGTTAGTCCAGGGTCCCCGAAGAGCACGAGCGTGTCCAACGTATCAATGACGTGCTAGAATGAATCGCGCGGCAAGCCATATATAACTCTCACGACAACAACATCTTGTACGCGAAGGAGTTCTGAATAGGTATCTACTTCACCACAAAGAACACACCCCTCACCACTTGGTACATCATACAGCTACCGGCGTCGCAATGGGTCTTCCTCTGGTCCAGACGCTCGAGGAATGCGCCGACTATTCGAAAACAGTCGTGCCATATCTTCCTCAGCTGTATGAGTTGCCAGCCAAACTGGCCAAAAGCATAACTGACCCGGATGCCCTGTTTGCCCTTTACAAGAGCACGAACCCTCTGGTCTCAGGGTTTGCATTCTCGGTACTCCTTGGGTCCATTTTCCTGGCCGTGTCGGAATTCAACAGGAACTACTCCCAGGTAGATCGCCTGTGGAGTCTGCTGCCAACCATCTACAACGCCCACTTCGCCGCATGGGCTCATCTGAACAACCTGCCTACCCAGCGCCTCGACATCATTCTACTTTGGAGCACTATCTGGAGCGTGAGTTTGTTCCCGTGGTCATATGTGAAGAATTTCTAGAGGCTGTTTGCTAAAGGTCCGGGTCAAGGCACGTTTGACCTTCAACTACTGGAGAAAAGGCGGATATACCGTGGGCTCCGAGGACTATAGATGGTAAGACTGCCCCTGTTATGGCCATACCACCACGACGAGTAGCTAATTCTTGCAATAGGGAGATAATTCGCAAACAGGTCCACCCTGCCTTGTTCTTTATCTTTAATGCGACGTTCATCTCCTTCATACAGAGTGTCTTGCTCTTTATGCTGGCGGCTCCAACCTATACCATTCTTTTAACGACGCAGCATGAACCTGACCTGACCACCGCAGACAAGGTCTTCACCGGTATACAGTTACTTCTCGTGGTATCCGAGTGGTTTAGTGATCAGCAGCAATGGGGTGAGTCTACCCAAACCCAACGTAGTCCAAAGGCTAATCAAGCTGACAACCCCAGACTTTCAATCCGCGAAGCAAGAATATAAAGAGTTGGGTGTGGTTCCCCAGGGATACACACAGCAAGAGCTCGAAAGAGGTTTCATCACGTCTGGCCTCTGGGCGTATTCACGTCACCCGAACTTCGCGGCAGAGCAAACTATCTGGTTTATGCTTTACCAGTGGAGCTGTTATGCAAGCAAGACGCTTTACAACTGGTCTGGCGCAGGTGCCCTGTTCTTGGTCATGCTTTTCCAGGGATCGACGTGGCTCACCGAACTCATCTCGTCGGGCAAGTACCCAGAGTACAAACACTATCAGCGACAAGTCGGCGCACACATTCCCAGCTTGACTGCGTATAAGACGCCAGCGCCCAAGGTCATACGTACCAGCGAGTTGGCCAAGAAGCAGGCAGCGAAACAGAAATAAGCGAGAATTCTCACGAAGCGGCGAAAGCATTCAGGCGCCTTTTGCGGCCGCAATCGCATCTGCAATGCACAATGACGCAGTCGTGCATGTGAAGCATGCCCAGTTGCCGAAGGGAGCTTGGCTGGTAGACCTGGCTGGCTGGCACCTTGGGCGATTATTTGGCTATTTTTGTTGCCCGATTGAAACGGGATCCACAAGCAGGGAAGGAGAAACTAACAATGTTTGGGATCACTTGAGGTTTGAGCTGATTCGCCTTGAGGCTCGAATTGGTACACTTCTGGATCCGTTCAGTTGTTTGGCAGCAGGAACGTGAACCGGGAACATGGTGATAGGTAGATAACGGAAGAGGCGGTGTCTCGTTCAACCGGGCTTGACGAGTGTAACAGAGTGGGTGTTTTATCCGAGTCGAGCTTTTTTTTCAAATGATCCTGCACAGCATTTGTGCAACGCAACCGGCATACAAGAGCAGTTTTGAGTGGTGAAGAGAGATGTATGCGGCTTACTGTGGCTTCAGATCCTAATGAAGCCGTCAAAAGCAGGCGTCCGTCATTTGCAAGTGTTTTGCATGACCCCTCATTGAATGATCGTCGTTTCCTAACTCACTATGAAAGTGGGCGCCTCTAGTTGGTCATTTTCCGTTGTGATATCACCTGAGGCAGCCGCCATGGCTTTTGAGGCTGTGAGGGCGCGGGGTTTGACTACCACCCGTGCGGGCGTCTGTCGCGAAGGATGTTGGCTGTAATTTGACATTGTGCCCCTTATCAGGCCTGGACGGCTTGGGCGAATACACGTAGGCCACGGGTTACCAATATCCGACTGGTGTAAGAGACAGCCATCTTACAATCTTACAATCTCACAATCTCCCTGTACCGAGATGCGATGTCGGTGGGTCCGTTCACTAAACAGGCACAAGACTTGAGGGACCCAGGACCCTACCTGCAGGAAAATGCTGGATAGTGTGCAGATCATGAACCCTACCCTTGCGGCCTCGCCCGTCCTGTTTGCGCATCCATCTCAACAACCCAGACAGCCGCTTCACTCAACAACAGACACGCAGATAGACAGACATACAGGGCAATACATTCCTGTGCAACTCGGGACAACCTGGCCTGCACTGATTACGTCTTGGTCACGAAATCCTCGGTAGGATAGATGCTTCTGCGATGCATATTGTTGATCCTCTTGAATTGC
Source organism: Apiospora kogelbergensis (assembly GCF_038363985.1). NCBI lineage: Eukaryota > Fungi > Ascomycota > Sordariomycetes > Amphisphaeriales > Apiosporaceae > Apiospora > Apiospora kogelbergensis. Next base: position 7,680,219 of record NW_027117418.1, on the reverse strand, counting down.
CATACAAGCAATCAGTTGAGTGGGGTACGGGAGCAATTACCACTGAATAGCGGCAGTTCGTAACGCAAAGAGCTCCGTTCCTAGCTTTCTAGTCCCACCCTGGGACCAATGCGTTGAGGCTATCGTGAGAAAGTAATAAAAGACCCCCCCTTCTCGTCCACCCTTTTCTCTCTTTCCCCGTTTCCTTCCCTAGGGCTCTGACCTTCTAGACTTTTTCGTCAAGCTTGCATACGTACCTCTTGCTCTTCTTCCCTGATATCCAATTCTCCACTCTATTTTCCATTTGTTCGCTCCTCCTCTTCGTCTCCGTGACTTCACACTTTCAGACAACATTGGGTCAGACTAGAGAAGATATTCATCATCCTTTCTCCGAAACACTGCACACACACACACTTCTCTCCACCACACACAACCTAGATTTCCTGTCCTACACCTATCTGAAATAAAACGTGCCAGGCGTTGTCGAGGCACACACACTTACTGTCAGCGGTGCCATCGTCAATATATCAACTGCTTGACTTGACCGATTCGAAAATTCCTACTTCATTCATCACCAAAGCGTCGGGCACGTTTTCTCATTCCATTCAAACCACACACAACAGCAAGATGTCTTACATCGGCGAAGCTCTCACCTACATAACTGGCCTTCTCGCCTCCCCCTTTGTCGGGGCTGGAGTTGGTGCTGAGCAGCAGCAGCCCAGCGAGGAGAGCACCAGCTACTTCCCCAAAACCGCCTCGTCCCAGTCGTCGCGGAGATCGTCCATCTCGTCGACCTCGACCGACTCCGCCTCGGCAGCCCCCAAGCCGCCCACTCTCGCGAGATCCTACACGGGCACCAACCCTCTCCCGCCGCTGGCACGTGAGTTCCCCCCGCCCAAGGACGAGCTTTGCATCACCACGCAGCTGTCCCTCGAGCCCCCAAAGCGCTCGCTCCACGACTCGCTGCGCCGCGCTGCCACGGAGGAGCGCCGGCGGCCCCGAGTCGACGACCCCGAGACCAAGGCCCAGAAGCTCGCGGCGGCCAAGCAGGAACTGCTGGCCTTGGCCGGACGCCGCTGAAGGAGAAAGCACACAATGTCTATCCTCTGCTCTAAATAAGCGGCAGTTGTCCCAAGGCAAAGGTGGACATGCCGCGCACAACAAATCGAGGCTCAATTTGAAAACTATACCCATGGGAAGCGGGCGAACTGGAAGAAGAAAAACGGGGGCCGGCGTATTGGGTTTCTGTTACAGCACCTGTCGACACATAGACGGGGAAATGGCGTTTTACTTTGTCTGATTCAATGGGGTCTTCGGGGTAGTATCTTCTTATAATACCAGGCCACGTGCAGCTTGCGCTGCTGCTATGTTCTCTTGCTTTCATAAGAATTCGACGCACCATCTTCTTCTTGTGTCCATGCAGTGTGCCTATTATATGTGCCGTTGTGACGTTTGTATGCTCTTCTTACTGGATTCTCGAGCCCAGGTTGAAGCCGTACGCAAGAATTGCGCCAAATGTGACCATGTTCAGAAGCGAGGAGATGCCATGCAGTTTGCCGAACTTCGCGTTCAGGGCGCTCATCTCTTGGGAGTGCGGCGGGGCATCCCAGCTTCTCTTGCCGTCCTTTGTCTCTGCATATCGGCGCGTGTCAGCAAGCCTCTTGTCAGGCATATAATTTTCGCGATTGGCTAAGTAGCTTTTCCGTTGCAAGCAGCCGCCCCCTTAAACGTGTGATGGTTTTATTATTTTGTTAAGCTTACCCTGGTCTCTACGCTTCGCAGTCACTGCGTTTGTCGCCGGCAGGAAGTACGCCCAGTTTACCAGTCCTGTCGCAAACGCAGTAGTCAGAGGTACCAGCACGCCCCAGCGGTTGTAGTCGTCCAGCACGCCGCGCAGACCGCTCGCGGAGATGCGACTGCCCGGGTAGGTCAGGGCCAGGACGACGGGAGCGATGGTCTGAATGCCGAAGTAGGCGGGGAACAGGGCGCGTTGCAGAATAGCGAACTGCGGGCGCTCGAGGACCTTGAACGAAGCTGTTGCATTGATGAAGGACTACGCATGTGCAAAACAGAATGCGTTAATACACAGTAAGTGAACAGGGCAGACGCAATATAGTGAATGGCTTACGTGAAACACTGTTGTCCCAAGGAGGGTTCCATAGCTAGTAAAAGGAAATGGTCAGTATATACACAACCTACTCTATTACACCATATTGGACGTGAGTGGGGGAAAGCGTACGAGATGATATGATACGGGCCAGGCTGCCACAAGGGAGAAGCCATTTTTTTGATCGTTCACTGTCTGGAAAGGGTGATGATAGTTGTTGATACCAGGTCAGTCTAAAGAGAAGAAGTTGGATTAAACAGTAGGATGAAGCGGGTCTTTCGGCTGTTGATATATGCCTCTTTGCACATCAATACTGGGACCAGTCCGGGATATGCACGCATTGTAAGTAGCATGCTCTCGGGCTGTCGACCTCCATGACGCTACGATGGCCCCTCCCAAGCTCCCAAGCTTCCCCATCCGATGCCAGACATTAGCTCCATGCAGCTTTTTAGGTGCTGTGGTCTGACCTTAGTGGACCAGGATAGGTCTGGGTGCCAATGATCGAATTGGAATATCTAAGAGCTGGGAAACAATTGAGACGAGAATATGATACCTCTGTCTACCATGTATATGTCTTCGTACAATAACACACCGCTGTCTGACGACATGGCTTCTATGGAGTACGGGTAGGCCCTGGAGAAACCTCGCTGACGCCTGGGAATCCCGTGACTCGGATCGTAGTTCGCGTAAAGTGGACCCACCCGAGCGCCCTGCTCCCTCTCCCTGCTCGTCTAGTCGCGCCGGCCAACGTGAACCGTGCCGCGACTGCCTAATTGTCCCTTGCCTGTTTCTGAGGCAGATCACTTACAAAATAAAAGACACTTAAGAACCCCGGGTTTGGCCCAATACTTGCGTTTCCCCCATTCTCTTCTGAAGTCAGATCCAATCCATTCTCGGCACCTGCATTTCCATTTCAGACTCAAAATGGCGGACAAAGAAGCTACAGTCTACATTATCGACCTCGGGTCATCCATGGCTGACTGCCACAATGGCCGGGTTGAACCGGACCTGAATTGGAGCATGCAGTATGTTTGGGACAGGATATCGACTACTGTTGCTGCAAACCGGAAAACATGGAATATAGGCGTTGTTGGTCTGAAGACCGACAAGACTGATAACCCCCTGGCCGAGGAGGATGGCTACGAAAACATATCTGTCTTGAGAGAGATTGGTCCCATGTACATGGCCGGGCTTCGAAGTCTGCAAGAAAAGATACAACCCAGCTCGACAGATACAGGAGATGCCTTATCCGCTGTCATTATTGCCATGGAGATGATCGAGACATTCACCAAGAAGCTCAAGTACAACCGCAGGATCTTTCTCGTCACAAATGGGGAGTCTACCATCGACGAAGACGAAGAGAACATGGCCGATATCGCTAAAAGGATCAAGGAGCTGGGTATTGAACTGACAGTGCTGTGGGTAACACCATCTTCGCAGCTTGTGAATCAAGGCTAATGAAACCTCAGGGGTGTGGACTTCGACGACGCCGAGTTCGGCTTTAAGGAAGAGGACAAGACGGAGCAGAAGGCCACTAATGAGGGTTTACTCAAGCAGCTCACCGAGGCATGCGACGGTCAGTTTGGAACCATTGCAGAGGCCATCGCCGAGCTCAGCGTTCCACGTCTGAAACCAGTCAAGCCTTACAAGTCATACGAGGGCCCCCTCACCCTTGGAGACCCTAAGCAGGGCGCCATGAGTATTGATGTCGAAAGATACTTCAAGACGCATAAGGCCACCATCCCACCGGCCAGCAATGTCGTTCTGCGTCAAGGCCACGCAACACAATCTGGGGACGCCGATGCAATGCAGGGGGTCCAATCGGGCGGAGACTTTGCTGCAGTGAATAACATCCGAAGCTACTACATTAACCACCCCGGGGGACCACAAGGCAAGAAGGATATCAAACTCGAAGATCTTGCGAAAGGATACGAATACGGTCGCACTGCGGTACACATCAGCGAGACTGAGCACAATATCACCAAAATCGAGACTACCAAGGGCTTTGCGATCGTTGGTTTCATTCCGCAGGACAATTTTGAGCCCTTTGTCAACATGGGCGACAGCTGCATGATCGTCCCTCAAAAGTTCAACGAAGAGGCTTCAATAAAGCTATCATCCTTTATCCATTCCCTCCACGAACTAGAATCCTATGCTATTGCGCGGCTGGTCATCAAGGACGGCAAAGAGCCTATTTTACTCGTTCTGGCACCCCACATCGATCTAGAGTTCGAATGTCTTTACGATGTTCCCTTGCCATTCGCAGAAGATGTCCGCAGCTATAAATTCCCTCCTTTGGACAAGATCGTCACTGTGACCGGGAAGGTCTTGAACGAGCACCGTCATCTACCATCACGCGATCTTGTAGAGACCATGAGTGAGTATGTGGATGCGATGGATATAACAACATACGAAATGGATGACGATGGGTATGTGGTTCTCCCTGGCTATACTACACTATCAGAGTACTAACGGCGATGTAGAAACCGCACACAAGAATATGCCCCCATAGACGATTTATACTGCCCGACATTGCACCGTATAAATCAAGCTGTCCGTCATCGTGCTATCTACCCCGATCAGCCTGTACCACCTATTCCCCCTATCCTTGTCAAATATGCAAAACCGGACGAGGATCTGGAGCAAGCGGCCAGAACCAGACTTGACGATTTAATCGAAACTGCAGAAGTCAAGAAAGGTGGGTTGCCCTCACACATACTGATCCTGCTCTATACTAAAATGATTATTCTAGTTCCACCCAAGGCAACTGGCAAGTTCAAGAGAGACAAGGTCGTCCCGCGCTCTGGGCTTGACATCGACGCGCTCCTTAAGCAACCAGAGCACAAACGCGCCAAGATCGACTCAAACAACGCGATTCCAGAGTTCCGCCAGATCTTGGACACGAGTGACAACGAGAATGTTGTCAAGGACGCTGCGAAGCAGATGGGCCAGGTTATACGCGATCTCATCAGTGATAGCATGGGCGATCTCAACTATGACCGTGCCATAGAGGACCTAGGTGTGTTCCGCGAAGGCATGGTGGACTTCGAACTTCCGGACGTGTTCAACGCCTACCTGCTTGACCTCAAGAAGAAAATTCTCTCCGGGGAGTTGGGCGGCGACCGGCGTGAGCTGTGGTGGATGCTGAAAGGAAAGGGACTTGGGTTGATTGACAACTCGACGGCAGAATCATCGACTGTCACCCCCGAAGAGGCTGCTGAGGTGAGTACCGCCCGCCTGATCTCCCCTGTGCCGGATTTAAACTAATTTTATGCAGTTCTACAAGAAGTAGCATTTTGATTAGAGCCCGTTAGCTGCGATTCTGAGGCCAGAGCTGGCAGGGTGTGAATTTCAGAACTGGTCTCCTTACAAAGGGGCTTCACACCACAATCCAATGTACTATATTTATGATACTGGCTCCTTGAACAATTTAAGATGCCGGTGTTCCAAAAAGATTAATAACATAGAAGTGCTGGACTTTTATATGAGCGATGCATTGTAAGCTGTACTGACAACTTTCTCTGTCCCATGCGGAATTGCCTCACCTGGCCCGACTCCCTGATTTGAGTTCACCCTGGACTAGGACTCTTATAAAGGAGTTAGCTAAACCTCAAGCATCGCCCTCTTGCCGATAGGTTCATATACGATAATGACAATGATCTCCCTTGACCGGGCTGGTGTAGCCTAGCGGTAGTATTCTTATTATATTATACTTAAAGGCAAGAGGAGTTCGATTCCCTCTGCGGTCAAGTTTCTGTTTTTTTTTTCGTCTCCTGCCTCCTTTCCCTTTTTTGGGCTACTGTAGTCTACTGTAGTACATGTAGGTCAATATATCATTCTAGAGATATCACAACGTAGCGTAAATGTATTCACTGTCCTCTTTAGTAAATATTTTAACTTAGACATGGCCAATATTGTTGCTCAAACATATGCAAAAGGAATGGTGTCAAACCTCATGGTTTAAGTTCCATCGTGAAATCGTCTTGCCTTGTTCAGCAACAAAAGCTGATATATTATGGCCATTTCCCTACAATGTGCGCCAAAGAACCTCAATCCCAAATCAACCAATACCACGCGTGGTGACTTAATCCGTCCGAACGTGTCCGTGGCGAGGAACTTGTCAACATGTCTCCATCATTGCAATGAGAGCTGAGTATTTGAATGTTGTGCTCTGTCACACCTTCCCTGCCCGTTTGCATTACGCGCTGAACATCAAACTTGCCTCTCGGTTTGCAATTAAAATTGACAGCAACTACAGCAACTACAGCAACTACGGAAACCACGGCCCCCTTCCGTATTCCCCTTGACTTAGGAGAAGCGTATCCGTCTATTTGTAGGTTGCAATCAACTCCATCCTCATTCTTACAACAATCCAACCAACCACCACGCGTAGACATGTCGAAGGCACATCGCACCCAAGAATCTCCCGAGCCTCTTGTACTCTATGCAGGAGGCTGCAGTGTCATCTTCCCCTCTGATTCAGACATGGCACAGCCCTCTGGAGAGATCTTTGCTGACCCACCTCAGCATCAGACGGAGAAGAAGAAGAAGAAGAAATCCAAAAGCCGTCGACAACAGGACTCAGGTACACCACGTCCGCTTCTCATCTTGCTTGTCTATGACAATTGCTAATCGCAGTAGTTTCCTCTCAATCTGCAACCACAATGGCTCAAGCATCTTCGTCATCCATCGGTCTGGAGAAAAACAGCCCTGCTCCAAGTGGCCTGCTCCTTTGTCCCTTCCGGCTGGTCAGACAGTACCCTGACAGATATGTTGGGAACATGAATTGGCAGAAGGTACATGATTTCTTCGATGAGAATCTCTTCAAAGGCGAGGGCTGGAACATGTTCTACCTCTACGATCCAAGTTCCAGACGAGCTCCGCTCTTGTTCGTGCCATCTACTGCATTCGAGGATTTTCTCCGTGGCGTGAACCGAGAACTCCGTACCCTTCTGACCATACCCAAAGGAAGCAACTCTGGGAAGTTCAAACTTGGATTTGAGGGTTGCCCACGCCCGCGTTTTGCTGGCAAAGTTGAAACCCGAGATGCGTACAATGCATTGCAGACCAAGCTGGCCCAGTCCAGCTCCGATTATCCCAACACTCAGCCTGCGGCTCTGAGTTACTTCAAGAATGAGATGGATAAAATCTACGAGTCAGTTAAGACCCCCAAACCCAAGAAGGATCCCGCAATCCAGCGAGCCAAGACGATTGAAAAACAGAAGAGTTTCGGCCAAATCACAAAGCGGGTGCAGCGTTATCTTGGTTTACGAACCCGTGCTGCTTATACCAGCGGTGAAGCAGATAAGAATTGGGACATATCAATGCCACCACCCTTCGAGACCGAGTGGGATGTTCGGTTTGTCTGCATCGATGTAGAAGCCCATGAGTTGAACAACCAGAACATCACAGAAATTGGCATCGCCATACTTGATACTCAGGATATAGTTGGATTGCCTCCGGGATTGAAGGGGCTGGAATGGTTCAGCAAGATCCAATCGCACCATCTCCGCATCAAAGAGGTGGCTCATCTGGTCAACCATCGATTTGTCAAGGGCTGCCCTGAATTCTTTGACTTTGGCGAGAGCGAATTTGTTCCAGGAATGAACATTACCAAGCGAATTGAGTCCATCATCGGCACAGATGACGACGCCGCAAGCCCCATTGTCCTGGTTGGGCATGATCTAATCTCTGACTTGAAGTACCTCATGGACCTCGGTGTCAATCTCTGGAGATCCCCGCTCTTCCTCGACGAAGTAGACACCCAGAGCATGTTCCAGCGTGTCCAGAGAGATCCCAAGCACCGCAAGTTGGCAGTTATGTGCAACGAGCTCGGGATCCCGGGTCGCAACTTCCACAATGCTGGAAACGATGCGATGCACACCCTCCGAGCAATGATTAACATGGCCGTACTGAGAACGACGGGATATCCTGAGATCGTCTCAACCACGGAAGACCCCCGAGAAATTCCGAGCGAAGCAGAGTGGACCGACGGGGAAGACGAAGATGGGGGATCATTTATCAGATCACAGGAGCCTAGAGGCTCGCGTCAAGCCACTTCGGAATCGAACTCGAGACTGGAACCGCATTGGTAAATGCTATGGGTGTGTGCCCTGCTCGTCACTATGTCCCAAGAGGGGTTAGGGGTATTCATTCTTTTCACTTCATGCTTTTTTTCTATGTTAACTCGGATCAGAGGAGAGATAAGCCCTTGAGGGGCCGCTCGAGGTCATATTCCATAGAATACGGACCCCGAACCAACCAAATGCTTATGGCGTGCCGTAAATGCCCCAAACCCGATTCCCGAACGCCGTCGCTTTGTACAATGCCGTAGTTTTTTATTTGTACATTATCTCTATACACGTGGTGCCTCATTCGACATTAAGGGTTCTTCTCGAGGAACTCCTTGGCTTCGTTGACCTTGGTGGCCAGGTAAGGACTGCCTCCTCTATCGGGGTGGTTGAGCAGCATCAGAGTTCGGTGGGCTTTGCGGACCTTATCTTTCGTCACGGCGCGTTCGCTACGTCGAGTTAGTTCATGCTGGCAGGGGTTTCGGCGTGCACAGAGATCAGCCTTACTTGAGAGATAGAATCAAGGATGCCTCCCGCTTCGTCATCCGAGCCTCGAAGCCGCCCTTATAGAAAGCCTTGCCCATGGCACCGACACCGCCTCGCGATCGCCTCCATGCGACAAGTCCCGCGCGTCCCTAGAAAGCACACACATTTAGTCCAAGATGCCCCTCTAAGCCGGTTCCAAAGCCATGACGATGCCTAGTACGTACCAAAAAAAGCCGCGACGGCGACCCCGCCTCCGATGGCAAGCATAGAAGCCATGATGACTTTTGGTACTTGATTTGCGTGAAGAAGGGTTGGTGTGGCCTCTCGACGGGAGCTGGCAGAGCAAAGTCTTCGGTTAAGACGATGGATGGGGATATCGGTCGCAGAACACAGAAGTCGCCGCTCGGAGTTCAGCTTATTCAAGTTTTGATGGCACGACCGCTCCGTCCTCCGGGGAGGGACCCCTGTCAACTCTCTTAGGTGTCCCCCACCACGCCAATTAAAGTCTTCATTTAAGGTGGGGTACGTCTTATCTTATCGATGATCAGAAAAAAGTCACGGCAGCCAGAAACATTGACCAAAAACCATGCATACCATCTAGTCACTGAATGTTGGCTGCTACACCAGAGATCCCCAATTACACCACCATCATACCAGTTCAAACAAAACCACGGACGACCGTGGTCAATCGCAAATATGAGGTACGTGGCAACTTATAGCTTTGCGTTTGGCGTCGACGTATTCCTACGGAAGCATCATCCACCGGCCCGCGGCGGCCGCGGCGGCGGCGATCCCGGCTGCCCAACTTCTCGCCTTCCAGCATGGCGGCATCGATGCCTAGCAGATGGAACAGCCACAGAAGCAATGGCACTGCATCAGAGCGCCTGCCGAACCCGCACCGCACGCTGTCCGGCTCCTCTTCCTCGCTCTTAGCATACCGCGCCGCCGACGAGCTGCCCCCGGCGGGATCCGAGTCTCCCTGCGCCGCGAGCAAGACAGCGGCCACTTCTACAACTAGGGCAGATGTGGATGGTGGCTACAGCGACTTCGAGTTGCTCGGGTCGTACAGCACGGGCGGCACCTCGTCGTCGGTTGCGCCGTCAGGGCCCTCGGCGGCGTTGGGACACTACACGATACATCTACTTAGAGATCACTTGCTAACTATTCCTACCGTCATTAGAGTAGAGACGTGCCATTTTTGCAGCCGCCCAGCATACCCGTCGAAGGGTATCGTAAGTAGAAAATACCATCTTCCGCGTGGACTGATCATAGCTGACAAGAAGCGGTAGACTTTTGTGAGGCCTCCCGAGACACCATTTATGCCATGAAAGAGTAACTAACGACCAGGAAGGTGCGGAATGATGCGAAAAGCTTTCGTTTCTGTCGCTGTAAGCTATCCTACCTCAGCTGCCCTTGGATGTGCTGTCGTTTCATCAATATGTTGCCTACTCCTACTGACACCTCATAGCCAAGTGCCACAAGAACTTCAAGATGAAGCGGAACCCCAGAAAGCTCCAATGGACAAAGGTAAGCCACACAGCCTCTCCTACACCATTATTCCATACTAACCCATTCGATGATAGGCCTACCGCAAAGCGGCTGGCAAGGAACTTACAGTCGATTCTACTCTTCAGTTCGCCGCACGCCGCAATGTCCCCGTCAGGTATAACCGTGAACTCTGGCAGAAGACGATGCAGGCGATGTCCAGAATCTCGGAGATCCGATCTAAGCGCGAGCGGGTGTTCTACAAGAAGCGGATGGCTGGAAAGCGGGCGATCGAACTGGCCAACGACCGGAAGCTGGTGCAAACTCACTCTCACCTGTTGCCCCGCATGCGCGGCAGCGAAAAGCGCCGCCTTGCTATCGAGCAGGGTCTCGAACAAGACGAGATCAACAGACTCGAGGAGGAGAACGTGCTACCCGTCAAGGCGAACAAACCCTTCGGGAAGGAGAAGATACGCCAGAAGCTCCGCATCGACGGTGGAATCGACGAGGAGACCCCGGACAACGAGATGGATGTCGATTCCGAATAGAGAAGAAGCGTCTGTTCTGGATGCTGCTAGCCACGCATAAACGAGGAGCGCTTATGATATCGCGCATGACATTGGAGGAAGGCTTGTGGCCGAGAAGAAGAATGACGGTATTATTCACACCATGGCGTTACTGCGGTTGCTGCTTGCGTTTTCTTCCAGGCATGTGTCAAGGCGTTGGTGGGCTACCCTCGTGGGAGCCAAATATATCATGGACATTGATTTCCCTGCGATGATACATCTCATGCTGAGTGAATAACGCTCGATCCCGCTATTGTGTCTCTTGGTGAATCCAACAGTGCAAGATGGGGATTGAAATTGCGACTTCATGCTGATAGGTTTCGCGGTGAAATCCACCATGGTAGACACATGATCCGGGGAATACGACTGTGGTACATAGGGACGTGGAGACATACTCACCTCTCAAGCAGATGCATGAGTCACTCGAAGCACTTTTGCAGATGGATACGCAACTCGTCTGCCCAGCTCGTCTCCGAGACCTGTGGTAAAGTAGTAATGTCAGTGATCTGAGTAGCCTCAACACAACTCAATCACCAACAACAATACGAACAGGATAATGGCATCTTTAGTCTATGAATACACCGTTTGTTTTATCATATGTACAAGGGTCCTGCCCCATGCCTGCCCAGCTTCCCATATCTCTCTCCCAGACTCTACCAGACCAGACCTCTCCGATGTATAGTTCTAGGTCTCATGCATTGCTCTAGGTGATTCGTATGTGTGTTCGTTTGTGTATGCAGGTGATTGTGGCCGTGTAGTTCAAATCAACCCCTTGAGTTATCCATTTGCCTTCCCCCATTCTGGGAAAAAGCCATTTGTCAAGTCCCAAGTCAAAAGCAAGTTCTTAGCTTTCTCTAAAACCCAAGTATGTATATATCTACTTATGCTCATATGTCCGTCCCATCCATATCGCCGCCACCCCCTTGCCCAGCGACCCCGACCCGCCCCCTCCCGACGTGGCCCGCCGGGTGCGGCTGATAGGCCTTCTTGGGCGCCGCGAGCCCCGCGCTCACGTCGTCGAAGACCTTGGCGTCGAGCGCGGCCTTGCGCCGCCGTTGCTGCTCCTGCTCGTAGTCTTGGTGGGCCGGGTCCGAGGTCCAGTTGCCCGCCCCGCCGCGGCCCGAGTACCTTATCTGTTGTGGTTGTTGCTGGCCTTGGGATGGTGATGACGACTGTTGATTATGTGACGAGGCGTCATGGTTATACGGTTGAGGTGCGTGCGCGTTGCCGTAGGACGAGGCCCGCGTCAGCGTGGTGGTGTGGCGGGCTTCGGCGCGCTGGTGCTGCTCGGCTTCCGCGGCGCTCACGAAGTTCCCGGCGCCGCCCCGGCCCGCTCGTGCATACCCACCGCCGGTGGAGGAGGGGATGGGAGGTAAGACCTTCATGGCGGTGGCGGGATCGGAGGGGGGCGGGTCGTCGTAGGCGGGCTTCTGGGCTTCGAGGTCCTGCTCTCCCCCCTTGGCTCCCCCATTGGTCGCCTCCTTGATTTGTTCGGGGCTGTAATAGTTGCCGGCACCGCCTCGGCCGGCACGTTTGTAGGCATCCATAATTGCTCGCTTGCGCTGTGCGGGATTGGTTGGCGTGCCCCCTATCTGTTGTTTCTCCTTTTCTTGTGTATTTCTTTATTTTACCCCTCTCTCTCTATCTCCCCCTCTCCTTTCTTTTTTGCCCCTATATTTCTCCCCTTGTACGGAGAACTGGGCGTATCCTGCCGTTAATCTGTTCGTATTGTACTATTGAGACAGACGACTCCGCTTCGGATGGATGGATGATTGGTTGCGCAAGGCCTTCTTCTCCTATTCCATTCCCTATCCTATCAGACCCGGCCAGACCAGACACGCAGACTGCTAGCTACGACGGAAGAGGGAACCGGAACCGTATCGCGAAAATCGTTGGGCGTACTTGTCCCGAGGCGGAAGATTGTGGGATGTTTGTGGGTAGGTGGTGTGCTCATGGGTGGGTAGGGATTATTTCGGCAGTTGGATTATATTGAATTTGCTTGCTTGGGCGCGCCCGCCCATGGTTTGGATGTTGTTTCTAAGTATGGGCTTGTGTCTGCACAATGTTACAGGGATACCAGTAATAAGTGGCCCAGGCCAGTTGTTCCATTCATATGTATGTATGTGCAACAACGACCGAATACTTACTACGCTTTTCACAACCTAACACGTTATGTGTATGCAAGTATGTTGTATTTTACTTTATTAGGTTGTTTCAACCAAACACGCAAAGTGCAATGGAATGTTGGTTCCCTGGAGCGACAAAATACCTCTGCCACAATCACAGCAGGCGGATGTGCGGGGCTTGCTGCTGCGCGAAACATCGTGCCCTCTAGCGAGCGACGGGGAGGCTTTGCTTGACTTCCGCCCCAATCCAGCCTTCTTCCCCTTCGTTCCTGGTACGATTCGTGCTCTTCGTCAACCCCCCTGAGAAGACTTGAAGCTAGAAGCTATGAACAAATTTCGAAACAGCGTCCATGCCGTAAACGGGTCCCACGGATTCGCACGCGTGGCAGCAAGGCAGGCACCGGGTACGGGTTGTAACTTTACGCGGCCGCGTCAAGGGGGATGGTGAGGAGACCCTCCTGCAATAGTGGGTGCGCAATTTGATGGAGCTCCTTTTGCAACAGGTCAATAATTATCAGGCGTTATGACGACACCGGTTTACCTAAGAGACGAGACGTTGGGCAGAATAAATAAAAAAAGCGGACAACCTCAATAATAATCTCGAGCAAGAAACGTAACAGATAATGTGCCTCCTCTTGGAGAGGTAAGGTCGTCCTTGCTAGTATGAGGGGTGATGATAATCTCCCGCGCTATGTCAAGTAGATAACTCGGCCAGCGCCGAAGCGTGGAGGAGCAGTCCGAAAAAATACAGGTCACCTTTTTTTCCCTGGTCGGCTTATGGAAGAGCGACGTCATTGAAGGGAAATTGGTTCTGGGACTATTTTCGCGGGATATCCACTCCAAGATAACGGTGAGCGCTGGAGGTGGTTGGTTTGTGACTCACACTTCGTAAACCTGTCAACTCCATCGTACTTGTATCCAAACTGGAAAATCCGCAAAGACTACGGAGGGGGTGGAGCGGGAGTAATGAGAGACTGTTCACCGACGCATGAACGCTCACATATCGTAGTACAGATACATAGTCGCATAGCGTTGATAGCAACACAATAGCAATGTCCAGTTCATCACTAAGACAACACAGCTACGCTCTATCTAGCCTGTCCGCCTAGTCACTAGGCTAGGGGTCAAGCAAGATCTCGGGAAGGGCAGACGGGAAAGCAGATGATCGAGTTCGGATCGCCAGACGTATACAGTGGACATCTTCGAGAAGCTTGAAAGAATAACGGTGTGTGTGGGATGAGATGAGATGGACTATCGCATGGGGATTGCGCAACTTTGCCATTCGATAGTTGTATGGCGAGCGCATGGCAATCTCACGGTGGTGGGAGAAGCGCAAAGTAGGGGTCGTCGTCCGACTTTCTGGTCCGACTAAGACGTGTCCGTACCTGCAGCCTCCATCTCGAACGACGTGAAGTCTCCGAAGGACCCGGAAGGCCGGGTCAGCCAGCCATGTCAGCATCTCCTTCCCAACAAAGGCCCCGAGAGGAGAGATAGATCTGTAGCGGGATGTGTGTTGAGGGAAGATCTACTGTAGTACTGGGAAACGTAGCCAAAAAGAGACGACGACTCAGCTTGTGATGGTGGGAGCCAAGTCTGCCTTGCCCTGGCGTGTCAAAGCAGTCAGCGTACCATCTACACCACCACCACCAGCGCGTACGCAGCCGTCCATTTGCTTAATCCAACCTACCTGGCTGTCGACCTGGCTTGCTTAATCCACGCTCATATTGAAACAAGTAAATAACGTAGCGATGAAAAAGCAGGTACATAATTATGTGAGGGAAATACCGTGCGGTTTCACAGGTTTTCTTTTCCCGACTCCTTGGTCAGACTAACAATGGTGCCCGGATACCGACGACCGAACGATTGAACGGATTATTGCGGGTAGCAGATAGGGCCAACGCTGATCCTTCGACTATTTCTGGCATCTGGTCTGTCAGGAACGAAGCCGAACAGCTCAGTTCTTATCCCGTATATATGCGACCGTTTTTGCGCGACGGAGGGGCGGAGACAGCGAGGCTCATTGGCTGCTAATACGTCTAGACGCTGCGAAACCTGTTCAACCACGAAATATTGCCCGATATACCAATGAGACAGACCGAGGTGGAGTTCATGGCGGCCTGTCAACTATACATACATACATACATGCTGAAGGATCAAGGGATGGATATGGATGTACCTGTCTGGCCACGGTGTGCCAAGTTCAATTACGGTAGGAGGTGTTGCCCGCACGTACTGTGTGGTGACGAGTCCAAGTTCCGGGCTTCCAGGTTGTGTTTGTGTGTGTCACTTGATCCAAAGTCTAGGCCTCACGGCCTGCCTACCTCGAACTGATGACTGACTGACTGGCTGCAGGTGATCTTATGACTTGACTTCCATATTATTATCCTTGGGCCTTGGAACGGACATCCACCTCTATTGACTTATGATCAACTAGCTCCCACCGTCATTAACGGTCATGTTTCGTGTCGTTGGCATTATCCGATTTATTCAGCCCACAATAAACCTGATCTACGATCGCGATCTTGTCTTTGTGGCTGCAAGCGCCATTTAAATTTATAAAACGTAAACGACTGGTATACATACTGGGAAACGACGCAGCATCGTCAGTATACGTGTGCCCGACGCCTGAGTACAAGTCGCATTCATTGTAAGTCATTGTAAGCTGTACGCAATGGCCCGGAAGCTCATCAAGACGTAACATTCCTACACGATCCTGTAGCCCCTTGCCCCGTGCAGTACCCGTAGTCAGTATAGCTGAGTATAGTAAGAGGCTGCATGCTCGCTATAGTCGCACCAAGTATCTGATCAGCGCCCGCCTAGACTGCGGGATCACCCGACTGCCAACAGTCTGGCAGCGAACGGCGATCTTGCTTCTTTTTTAAGAGGATATTCCAGTGCAATGAGGTTTCAGTACCACTGTGTTACCCTTTTTTCTTTTTGGTCGAATCCCACTATTAATTACTGTTATCACTGGACAGAAAGCAGGGGCAAGTCATGAACTCGCAGCGGAGGACATAATAGAGTTTTTCCAGTTTTCCAACGGTCCCAAAACGGACGCTTAGCGTGGAAGCCGACGAGGGTAACTATTGCTCGATGCGATGGAAGTCAAGTGCCGCCAGTGAAACTCCGTGGGCAGCTTTCCAACCCTACCGAGGCCTAGAATCCAAAGCCCCTTGCCCCTCTCTCTCAAGTTCAGACCGGTCAATCGCGAAAGGGGGAAAATATGGAAGAGCCCCGTGACAGACTATCTAGAGATGGATGCCGTTAGTGAACTCGGGAAAGAGAGAGAGAGGGAGAGAGAGAGAGAGAGTGTGTGTGTGTGTGCGTGTAGAGTTGTACAGGTCATCCATCGTCCGTATTCAGCTTACGTGCCACGCTAGCTGTCAACCTTTCAGGTCATGGATCCAATAGTTCAGGTCATCATCACTCGTAGGCTTTCCTTTTGGCATTCACCAGCCCTCCAGCCCTGGTTCCTGGTGCGTCTTTTCTTTTCCTCAAACGTCAGACCAGCCTCAAGATCGAAATGCGCCAAGGTGCTCAATAACATGGAAGTAAGCAAGCCCGCTCAACATGATGTTTGAAGCATCGCCGTTTTAGTCTGCAATGGCGCTTGCCCACACTGTAAACTGGAGCATTGCCAGCAGAAGTTTGATGGTTTCTAGGATGGGCGAGTAGCCAATGAGTAAAAGGATATCCGTGGCCCGCGATAGCAGAGGGGATGGCTGGATGGGATCATGGGTCTAGTTCCCCATGCATTCGGACACTTGTGAGGGAGGGCACCAGGCCACGTTTAAATAGTACCTGCGTCCCAAAGAGTCAAATCCGCGCGCTGATCTCTTCTACCCCTGGTCTCGCTGCATGTGCTCTGCAGTGGGAGAGGGCTAGCTGTCTAGACGTATTAGAGATGATCGACGCTGGTCTGGCATTTCCAGATCACCTTTATTCTTCGGTACTCGTACAAATAAGTAAAACAAAACGATCGGGTCAATGCCAATGTGAGTGAGCCATGCAGCCATGACATGACAGTGACAGGCCTTGGTGCTTGGGTGCTGGGTGGTTAGAAGACAGTGGTCTTTCATCCCGTTCTTCCGTGTTTCCAAATTACCAGAGCTCTGAACGAAGCTCAGTCACGATAGCGGCGATCGTTCAGGTCCCAAGCCCAGCCAGTCCCATGCCCTGCTCGGCCCCGGAATTTGGCAACTTGATTGCTGAGGATGCTCCGCAACTCAAAGGCTCGTAACGACTCATCCTCCGAATTGTGGAGAGATATCGTTGCACCAAGTCCTGGAGTTGCATCTGAAAGCCGCACTACCCCTCCTTGAGATTAAGTATCCTGGTCCTAGTGCGCATTATCCTAGTCGTGATCTTTTGACCCGAATCGGATGCACCGTCGTAGATTGCGCGCGCCCGCACTGCCTGATTACATTGCCAGGGAGCAAGCTGTGATACGGGACCAAGATTTGTATGCGCGTTGTCCAACTCGACGAGCTGCGTATGTAGCAATTGAATTGACGCTCCGTGAAAGGAAGGCCCTGGTCGGAGCGGTTGGGTTTTGTTGTTGAATCTTTGCGCAGCCAATTCTTGGAAACTTTTTTTTGTTGTCCCAAGTTGCTGACTGACAAGGTAAGGATCAGCGTTGCCCGTGGCATGGCATGGACAGGGTTTCGGAGGTCGGATTCGGGATCCATCCTGCAAGTACGGCTGACAGTAAGTAATCGTGAATTCGCAGTATGATCGATGCCCTGATCGGGAGTTTCTTTCGTGGTCGGTGACAAGAATATCGTGTGGGCAATCTCTCGGTTTTCATTTCACACGATCGTATTATAAGGCTCAGTTTGACTATTGCCCTGTCTTCACACAATCGCTGCTGATCAAACATGGGAGAGTAGAGGCCAACGTCCCCTGAATCGCCAACCGTGTTGTACGGACCACTGGCACTGGCATGATAGCTGTGTAAATGTCCACCCCGCTGGGCATAATAACCAATTAAATACCTGGACAAATAACCAGGCGAGTACGTAGGCTGTACAGCTGACTATTTAAGGAGGGCATTATACGAACGGCCAAGAGAATACCATGATCAGGCCAGAAAGGAAGAAAGATGATGTTCCGAGCAAGCTTGCCCTTATCAAATAACAGTGCCCGGAATCTCGAGGGCGGGGCTTTGCCAATTGTTCGTTTCACACCCGCCCGCCCCTAAACTGACCCCTTACTAGTATCTATTTCAAGCGCCCACCAATCACAGCCACCAGAGCCACGCGTGCCATCGCATCGCCTAAGCAATTGCTCGCATCTGGCAAGGTCTGGCGGCATCGCATCGCCATCACTCGCTCGCTCGCTACGGGATTGTCTCTGGCTTATGGGCACCCGACATTGCGTGGTTGCTCACGTACTTGGGCTAACCGCGATTAGGCGAGACACTCAGCTGATGTAGAAAGTGCTAGAAGGAGAAAAAGATACAGGAATGGGTGCAGATGGGTGAATCAAAAATCAATAAGCCGCGCGAGGGAGAGGGAAGACGAGAAGGATGAGCTGGCGGCAGCCCCGAAAAGCGGAAGAGCACTTTCTTTCTCACCTATCACGACATTGACCGAGTACATGATGCGCCGAAGGAAACTACTGCAGAGCAAAGATATACTCGCAAGTATACTGTGTAGCTCTCGCCGTGTCCCGTCTTGTACGAAGGTAGCCCCGGTGGTATGAGTCGCCGACATGTATGTATGTATGTATGTATGTACGTGTTAGATAACTAATGGACGAATGAAGCTTGTCCTTTCCCGGCCCAGTCGGTTCATTTCTTATTATTACTGATCGTTCCTGATCACGTCCAACCAGACTTCAACGTCTTTGGCTCCAACTCCAAGAGTGTGCGCGAGAATTAATAGCAACGTGAGGTCAAAGCCCGTCTCTTGTGGCACTGCTTATGGTAGGCATGCCCTGCCCTTCTTTGTGTGCCAGTGCTGGCTGCTGTCCAATCATAGTGTCGAACATACGTGTAATGCTTGGATAATTTTCCGAATCCAGTTGGTAGGTCTACGAGTGTGTGCAATTGGTGATTTGGCCAGGCACAGGCATGGCTGCCCATGGAATCGAATGGTCGAGATCACTGCTGTACCTTATCCATGCATCGCATAGCGAGAGGCCAAACCGATCACGATCTCGCCCGCCTTATGGAGGTACTTACAGTATATAATCCACAATGGCTTCCTCCCTGGAACTTGAAATCATTCGAAACGGAGGAGCCTGAAAATTAAAATTTGAAATAACGAGCAAACCCTATCTTATCTCCATGTTTTGTTTTCCGGGAGCCATTCCTTGCCTATCCGGTGCAAAACATTCGGCGTCTCGAGCGGTGATTCTATGCTGAAGTAGCAGTGCCGCTACCTATAGTACAGTCCGGCGAACGAACCGTTTCAATCATGGAGGGGTTTAGCCATTGCGAGTCCGGGACGCACTGCAATGCATACCATACCATGTAGCACACAGCACTCACTTGGAACAACGAGTTGACATAAGCATAGGTATATATGTATGGCCTACAAATGCATGCGTATGTGTATAGTGTATGCACACGCACACAATCCAAGACACAAGACACAATTGGCCGAGGGTCTCTCCAGGACTTTTCTCCTTTATCGCTCGTTCATGTCTCCTTTTTTGAGCACGTACCGTAGAGCTATCTTACATGATTTCCAAATTCCAAGGCGGGTTGGCAAGGCACGATACGGACGTATGTATAGAAGTACCTACTTCGCACTCCTGCAGAATTCCCCAATGCCCATGCCTTGGTTGAATCGAGCGCCGAAGAAAGTATTTCTGGTCCATTGAGATGGGGATGCACGTAGAATGGATTTGAGTTTCCAAGCATCCCATAAGTATACGTACACGTATCGTGCTTGATGTGCATTCTATCCTGATTCTGAGGAGCCCGAGCTACAGTTACAGGCTCGCGCTGAGATAATCCTGACAAGATTAAAGTACCTGCTGCCTCCCAGCGAGCTTCCAAGTGTCCGGTGGGGCCTTTAGAGGGCGCTGTAGGAAAAGGTGGGGAGACTGAGGACCTGAAGTGAACAACTGAACCCGGACCGAAAGTTTGGGCTACTAGGTATGGACAGGATAACTAAGGACACGCAAGCAAATCACGAACCGCACACCCCCCTCCTCCTTCAGAAACGGAAATAGAAAGTGCCTGGGCTGGGCCCATACACTGTGCTGCTGCTGCCATCGTTGCTGCTGCACGTGCTCAGATGTTCGGTAACCTACCTCCCTTCTCCCTCCGCCCTCGCTCGACCTACAATGCCTACCTCCTCGCCAGCAGAATCATGCCATGCCTACTTCAGCGAGTGTGCTGGTGTGTGTGCTGGGGGGGCAGGTACTTGCTACCTACCTGCCTAGTCCAGGTAGCAGTTAGTTCAGGCTAGACACGGGCTCTTTCGTCCACTGCACTCGCACTCGTTGCCCACGTCCTCACAGTTGATTACTGTAATGTACCCGACCAACTAGACGGACAACGGCGGCGCTTGTTACGTACTGCTCAGTGCTGGGCTGATACGTCCGTCTTTCGGGTGTGGGTTCCCCCCTCCCTCGCCCTCCTTCCCACCACACGCCCCCTCCCCCTTCTCCCCTCTGCCTGGACCAGCATTGGGCTTTGGGGTAATAACAATAAGTAATCCAAGTAGCAATGGCTTGATTATGTATGTATGTACCAGCATGGGTGTACATCATGTCCCATCCCATCCCCTCGATACGTGTATGTGTGTTGGAAGGACAGACGGGCACTATCGCTATTCTGAGAAGCGCGAACAAGCCCGGCGCATGGCAGCTGCCGCTTTGTACACAACCAGTACCTCCTTCTTCTCCCCCGATTCCCATTCCACGCTTCCAAGGCATACCATTATTACCAAGGCGCAGTCCGGTCCTGTCCATGCCCTTTAAACCACCACCACACTACCACCACCACTAACTCACCACTCGAGCCTGACCTTTGTCTCCCTCTCTCCCTCTCTGACTCCGACTGAACAAAAAAATAAATTTATTTACCACTTGTTATTACTACCATTATTTCTATCACCGAGCAAGAGACAAATCGGGCCTGGCTTTATCCCACCACTTCTTCTTGGCTTCGACTTACTGGCCTGCCTTCATTCCCACCCACACACACGCCGCACACACAATACCTACACCCAATCACCCAAACCACTCTCGCACCAGACCACCTGCTGCTACTACCACCCTCTCCAACCAATGCATCCACCCAACCCTCGCCCTTGAATCTCACCACCACTCTACCACAAGTTATTCTTCTTGCTTGCTCACCTTGCTTCTTTGCTTTTGCTCACTTGCAATACACAACAACCACACACGCTCTCGCATCTATGCTACTGCTCTCGTCGAACTGAAGTTAGAACTACTCCTATTACACGGCAATGGCCTCCTCTAAGGTATGTATACATTCCCACTTATTCCTTGGGCGGCGCTGGACTCCCGGAACTGAGTACCCGATGCTGATCACTTCTGTGTGCTACAACAGGAAATGTCGACAACAACAGTCACGAGGCCATTGAACCAGCACCGTCAGTCGCTGTCGAGCGCCACGAACCCCCTAGCAAACACTCGATTACCCTCCCACTCTCGCAACAACTCCCACACCCACGCCCATTCGGCTCTCTCCGGGGCCCTCAATGCCCATCGTGTGACACGCCGCAAGAGTATGACCAGTTCAGGGGCCAATGTGGCGGCTGTTGCAGCCGCTCTCAGCGAGGCCGGGGACATGATGACTGCTCTCCCCATTACCGCCAACTCCCGCCGCGGCACCGTTTCGAAACCCACCTTTGTTCGGTCGACCATACCCAACAGCCTCCCTTCTCCGCCAGGCAGCCTTCCAACCCACAAATACATGATATCCGGAAAGCCCGAGGGTCAAGAGAGCGCCATCGACGATGACTCCAACGACCTGTCAGGCGAGGACCTCGGAGAGAACGGCATGGAGACGGCCAAGGTTCGGCGTGCTAGTGACGGCCAGCCACTGTCCAAGGATGGCAAGAAGAGCAACCGCCCTGACCTCCGCTGCGAAAAGTGCGGCAAAGGATACAAGCATAGCAGTTGCCTGACCAAGCATTTGTTCGTGCCCATTTTCTTGCCCATATTCTCCTCCCCGCAGTTCCATGTTACGGTTGCCGGCTAGAGTCGTGTCAGAAAGTTGAGGTCAAGGACCCGCTACCGGATATGCCCTCCCTCCCCGAGCCCCGGACTATGATTGATGGACAATTGTGTTGACTGTTTCCCTGGCTAGGTGGGAGCACACTCCCGAGTGGTCATACACATCCAAGCTTCTCATTTCCAAACACCAGCAAGTCCAGCTTCTTGAGGCCGCCTCAGTGCTGGTGCAGATGAACAACGTCATCGGCAATGACGCGAGCGCGACCACTCCACCCGATTCGGCCAGAGACTTTGCCAGCGAGGCAGGGTCGGCATCACCAACCGCTTCTGGTTATTCTGAGCAGCACGACGGCCGCAGCTCGGCCGATACCACGCCACCACCCCAGGCTGACCCGTTCCGAAGTATGTCCAAGAGGTACAGCAGTGGCAGCGGGTACGCACGGTCGTACCAATCGGCCACGTCGAATGGATTCCTCTCTGGAAGTATCCCCACTGGATCCGGGTTCGGATATAACCGTCAAGGTAGCGCGGACCGTCGCCCTCCTTCATCGGGTATGAACAACACTGGCCAAGAAGACCGCGACCTCGCTGCGGCCGTGGAGCTCCTTAGTTGCAGCTTCAACAGCAACGGAGGTCGGGACAGCAGGCTGCCCAGCGATGCTCCCCCAGTACCACCGTTGCCAGCCCAGTACCTCGACCAGGCGGCCACGAGCTCCAGCTTCCTGGACAGCTTCTCCCCGTTCGCCAACAGCTATTCTGCTCGCCAGATGCCCGAGAGCTTCACGCGGGGCGATTCTTCTCGCTTCACTCGTCACGACGAAGACGTGAAGATGGAAGACAGCGATGGCAGCATGGACGATGAAGACGACCGTCGCTCCAGGGCTCGCAACAGCGAAGAGGACGACGAGGGTGTCTTCGGACACATGGAAGAGATGGAGGAATAAGAAAAGGAAAGGCTGCAAATGCGGCACCATGGAGAAACCGGCGCAGTACGCTGACTCCCGTGGGGATGACATGACACCATTATGGCATTTGTTGTTTCCTTTGTGTACCACTTAAACGTATATTCACCACATGTTGCAAAAGTGGTGGTTCGCTCCGCCACCGAACCTCAGCACCAATGAGTGGAGGGCCCTTGACGGCACGCTCCACGAGGTTAAAGTGAGGATCGGGAGGTGCGTCGAGTGAACACCGAATAACATATTCGACCCAAGTAGATCCTTGGAGGATCTCACGAGGCAGAGAGTAGAATGTCTAATATAGGAACTAAGACAAACTCGATCGTCTCTGTATGAACCCAATAAAGTCAAATAAATGAAAACGCCCGACTTACAACACCTGAACCACGTGAATATAAAGGAAGTAGCCGGGATGGAAGACACTCGAAATATAGAAGGGAGAGATGCAGGTAGAGTAAGACTGGCGAAGCGAACGGGGGTACTTGTGAATTCCAGAGGGTCGGATATTTACATGTGCGAGGCCCATAAGAGCTGCCATATAAGTTGTCGACAGGACGTCATGTTCATATTGCTTTGTCCCACGACGAGAGGATAGGGGACTATATGCAATCTGTTGTCACAGTTCACAAACTTATTGGAGAGAGGTCAGGAAAGGAGGATAGGGCAAGTTATAGCATGGATCCAGGCGGACCTTGAGGGAGACTGTGTATGCACCACACTTGTAGTCTGTTGATTTGGCGATGTTGGGATGAGTCAACATACTTGCTCGCTCATTTGCGCCACCTGGCTACGACTTAACTCTCCATGGCTTGACATTTGACACCCGCCACTGGCAGATGTCCAGTAGGTCGATAAATAGGATGATGTAAGGCGGAGGGTCGAGAAGAAAAGCTAGCAGGTAGGATGGATGGATCTGCGTCGAGTCTCTTGCTGCTGATATAGGTAGCAGGCAGCAGGTAGATGGAGCGAGCAGCAGAGACCTCACAGCAAACAAGCTCGGAGACTGGAAGTTGGGCAGTAGTTGGGGGAGGCCATCGAAGTATATATGCAAGAAGCAGGTGGTCGATAGCTGACAGGCTGGAAGAAAGGGCTGGGGTGCACATCATTAAAAACGACCTTCTTTTCGTGGTAGTAAGAGTTGGCGATCACAGTACACAGCCAGTGGACCCTGAGGCCTGGGGTTGAAGATTTCCTTTTCCTCACATTGACGGGATCGATCAATTTTTAGCCTTGGTGGTTGGTTCAATCAAATTGCTAGTTGGCGTAGCGACCGAAATTGGCGAAGGCAGACAGGACAGACTCGTGTCATTGGAAAATGGGAAAAGAAGAGAGGGAAGAGAAAAAAAAAAGCTAAGCTGCGTCTGGCCCGACGTCATCCAACGACCTGGCGAGCTACCCTTCTTCTCCCCACAATTTCACATCTCGATGCTCTGAACTTGCAAATCTGACGATCGCCTGGATTGACCCTCCCTCGTCTACTTCCCTTTTCTAAACCAGTCAAGTCAAATCGCTTGATTGAACCCCGCGCTCATCGTTTCCTTCTCCTCTCCATTCGGAAACAGCACCCCGTCCCTACCTAGCAAGGGAAATAAGTTCACCAACCATGCGCACGCGACGACAGGCACAGAGTAACACGTCCGCCGCAACTGCGGAGCAGCACTTTGACGAGCGAGAAATTTCACCGGAGCTCGCAGAGTCCGCAGCTGTGTCTACTATCGCCAAGATGGACAGCCCAGCTAAGGCCCCGACGGCCGAGATGACGACGCGCCGCAAGTCCAAGATGCCATCGCCTCTTCAGTTTCCTCTCGTCGTCCTCCTGAGCCTCGCCTTCTCATCGGTGGGCTACTCGCTCGTCTACCCCTGGACCAAGGGCGTGCTGGCAGAACACGCGCGAGTGCTGGACTCGTGGAGTGAGGTTGCGCTTCTGACCGGCTGGAGAATGTAAGTCTTCCCTAATCGCGAGCGCCCATAGTTCATGTTTAGAGCTCAGTGACGCTAACGGGGACGCGACTTAGCTTCGAACTCGCGTTGGGCTGGTACGGCAACTACGATAGCAACGACCTGGTGTCGCTGACTCTGCTGTCCCATGGACCTCCGGTAAGAAATGAATGGTGGGATTCTCCATGGACCTTGTGGCTGACCCAAATCTGATAGCTGTACCTCCTCTCGGCATTCTACAACACGCCCGCCCAGGCACTGCTTCTCGCACTCGGCATCGAGACGCTTTCCACGTACCTCCCATTCCGTCTTATGCGCTCGCTATCGCCTATGCATGCCGACCCTTCGAAGGTGCACAACGCCGAGCTACTTACCGATAAGCCCATCGCGGTGCTGACCAGCCTGCTGTCGGGCGCCATCTTCACCATCAGCTTGTTTTCGGCCTACGCGACCTACCTGCCTCAGTACATGGTCGTGTACTTGAACAATCTGCCTTCCATTACTGCCGCGCATGAGGTCTACTATCTCAACCTTCTCCCCGTGACATTGCCGCTCGGCTTCGCCGCCACCTCCTTCATCTTCACCCCCGCCGAGGCCGAGGAGGAACCCGAGGTGCCTGTCAATGGAAACTTTGATCCCGTGGAGGCGTCATTGAAAGAGACGGTCCGTTGGAACGTGTGGGGATGGAGCAACAGAACCAAGATGGTGATGAAGAGGACAGCTCTGCTGATGGCCATGACTGGAATGAACACGACACTGCAGACCGCACTTACTATTGAAGGCGCCGAGGTACCGGGCGCGCTTGCCTGGGCGTCAGTTTGGGTCGGTGCTTCAGCAGTCACTGGTTTGGCCCTGGGTGCTGTTGGAAGCGAATAAGACGGCGTGGAAGACGTGTGCTCTCCTACCTCGAGGCCTTTGGCAGATGAGTTTTAACAGGAGAGTTCTGATGTTAGTTCCCCTGGACTTGGGGGGCACAATATGGCCTTTGCGCGGGTAATATATTGCCGTTGTTCAATAATGGCATTATAAACGCCCAAGGGGAATGTGAGCGGAACAGTCACCTCAATTTCCGTGTCACGGCGAAGATAATAGAGGTCCCGGTGTGTTTGGCGTATGATTCCCGCCCCTGGTTTCACCAGTTTTGCAACTCCCAAATGGTTGTCGGGCAGTTTTGTGTTTTCTTGAGAGGGCAGCTGGTAGTTTGGTGAGCTACAGGATGGACTTGATACTAGGAGACCTACTTGGGAAGCCTCATCTGGTTGGTTCTCAATGCTAGTTTAGTTTGGCTGATCCCGGTTCAGAGATGATGATACACCGTTTATATTTCCGATGGAGGCGTTGGTTGATAGGAAGAGAATTGAGAATTACCTATTGAATATGGAAGTCAACATGACTCTGCCTGCATCATTACATCCCATGCTACATGTCCATTCCCCATCTAGCCCACCTTTCAGCCCCATGGCGTGAGCTCGTGAGCTCATCAATGACATATATGAGCTCCACCTCCGAGCTACGACTCTTAATATAGCTTGTGGGCCTTGGCGGGAGGATAGCTGCATCCCAGCTTGACAGAATCCGGGGTAATAACCCATCTGATATAAAATGAGGTTTGAATGCATACACGTATTCAAGCAAGCTAGTAGAGATGCGCATCTTTCCAAGCCTCTTTCCCGTTCCAGAGCGGGCTTTCTAACGGGGAAGTTTTGACGTGAGGAATAGTTTGAATATTGAACCGACAACAGACAACATTTAAGATAGAGCCAGCGAAGTCTATCCACTCAGCCTGACTCCTTCCTGATAGACCAGAACTGTGTATGTCCAACTTCTGCGTCTTCCAATAATCAAGTCAAGTAAGTATTGTTTCTTGCCTCTGTCTGGCCGTCCCATAAAGTTCTGGACCCCCACCCCCAGGAAGCTTGTTAGTAGGTGGGCTCCAGGCTGAAAAGCGCAGCTAGTGCCGATATTTTTCCGGCCGTGGGTGCTGAGCCAGGATTATTAGCTGCAGGCACAGGCACGAGGTTACGCGATTGAATGACGGGGGGGCTTCGCGTTACAGCTTCCCTACTTGACTGACGACCTGCGACGCCGACTTCAACCATCTCCATGCCGCCGCCGACACCGTGAACCATCACCAACCGTCCACTCCATTCTTTTCGCGCGCATTCGATCGCACTCATTTCTCGTTAATCATGGTAGTTTATTCTTGATAAGATTCGTCGCAAGAAGTTGGTTTTTTCGCTGCATCGCAACATGGCATCTGCGGTAGAGGCCAGCAGTCCTTCCATGGCCGATCCGGCGCCTGCCCCCGTCGCCGAAGGCAATGGCGACGAGATGGACATTGTCGACGAGGAACCTATGTCGCCGACAACCAAAGCGGAGGCAGCGATGCCTGCCCAGCCCATTGAAACTTCCACTAGGAACAATGCCCTCGATTCTTTCAACATGCGCGCCGACCGCGCCGACCCTGATGCGCAAGCAACCGTTTCCGACTACATCGACTTCGTCGATCATCTGCCTTCCGACATTCGTCGCTCTTTGACCTTGATCGGAAAACTTGACCAAACCTACGCCGACTCCTCCATCAACGTCAATAGACTGACTTCAACATGGAGCAAGCTCCCCACGCTTCCTGCCGACCAGCGGCCCCTGCCTGCGCAGCTTCGCGCCGAGATATCCGAGAACCTCAACCGTGCTGTCAGCTCTCGCACCTCGTCCTACGCGGAAGCTTGTCGCATGTCTGATTATGTTAACCGACATGTCAACCGGGCAAAGACCATCCTGGCCAAGCTCCAGACGATGCTGGAAAATTACCCCACCGATGAACAAAGAAGTCCTGTGCAGACCAGATCCCCTCAGATGAGCCGGACGCCCAAGGTTACCCTCCGATTAGATAAGGACGGCCAGAAGGTGCGCGGACCGCCCAGGATAACAGTCCCCGGCGAGGTTCTTGCACCATATGATGTGGACTTCAATGCCTACAGTTCTTCCAACGAGGAAAGCTCTGATGAGGATGAGATTTCGGTGTCGCCAGCTCGACCAAGCCCCGCGCCGAGGATCAAGCTGGTCAAGACCCCCAAGGTGCCCAAGGATAAGGTCCCCAAGGCACCCCGCCAACCTCGACAGCAGGCGGCGCCGGGTATGCCAATGCTATCTACGAGCACGGCGTTGGCAAAGCTGCAGCCTCCCCCGAGAACGCAGTGCTGGGTTCCCATGATGCCCCATGGCTTCAACTGACTGCGTACGAACTTGCTAGACTCAGGAAACGTATGAAGAAGAACGCCGTCTGGGTACCTAGCGACACTATGATTGCGCGAGAATTGAAGAACCTGGGCCGCGGCATTGAGGCATACAGATCTGCCGAGAAGAAGGCCAAGGATGAGGGCAAGCCATTTGAGCCTTCGCTGCCCGCACCTGTTGTAGATGCCGATTCGGGCGTCCAACACCCCCCTGAAGGCGCCATCAGCGCCGAGGCTCTGGGTGCTGAGGAGGTCCAGCTAAGCAACCGTGGCATGAAGCTCAATGAGGCTAAGAAACTTAAGAAGGAGGCAATGTCCAAGTTGGCTGGCGATGATGCCGAAGAATCGACAAGGCAGATGATAGAAAAGGCACGCCGCCTCCTTGACCATGAAGATAGCCCATCGGTTGCTGGAAGCGTGCAAGAGAAGGCTTCTGAAGCCGGCCCGTCTCAATCGTCCTCCCAGTCACAAAGCAAAGCACCCAAAAAGCCTAGAGAAAAGAAGCGGAAGCGAGACTCTGAATCTGAGATCCCCACCAAGGTCAAGGCCGAGATCATTGAGAATGGCAATGGCGTCCAGCAGTCTATCAAGCCCCAGGTGAAGCGCACAAAGACTGAAACACCGGTTCCGCTGCCTCAGATCCCTAGACCTAATTCACTGCCGCCTCCGGTCGAGACGCCGGTGCCTCCACCACAGGTGTTACAGCCTACCACAGTCATGTCTACAACACCTGTGCCTCTCCCAGTACAGCCGTCGCCAACTGCTTCAGCTGTGAAGCCCGCCATCTCGCCAATTACGGGAACCAGCCCGGCGCCAGTATCTATGCCAGTGCGTGCGGCCACGCCTGTCCCTGCTCCAGCAAACAACAATGCCAGCACTACTACCACTACTGTGCCCACCAAGCCACCGGCAGAGACCCCTGTCCCAACGCCCGCCAAGACATCAACTACGCCCATCCTACCACCTACTCGGGACCTGGGCAAGCGAGAGACGAGAAAAGACCACAAGAGCCTACAGCCTATCGCAACTAACCCGACCCCGAAGCAGCCTTCATCTCGAGGTACCACTCCGGTTACTACCCCTGTCCCTGAGCCACAATCAGCGTCCAGCCGTCGACCGGTCTCTCGCGGAAAGGCAGGCAGTCAAGAGCCGCCTGGTATTCTTGCAGTTGAACGACCTCGACGCGCTAGTACCGCTCGTAATACCCCCGGTGCCCCCGGAGCCTCGTCAACCTTCCAAGCGCACCAAACGTCCGGCCCCAGGTATCGTTACTTCGGCGTCAGGTGGTAAGAGCGCCGTTGGGAGCCGGAAAGTGCCGCCGAAAAAGCGGCCTCGTGGACCGAACAAAACCACATCCAACAAACAAGTTGAACCCGAGGCTGAAGTGGAGCTGGACGAAGATGGCAATGTCATTGACCCGGAGGAGGCGAGGTACTGCTTGTGCAACCGGGTCAGCTTTGGCACTATGATATGTTGTGATAACGCAGATGTGAGCCGCACCGAAAGCACTTCTTCGAGTGTTCCCTCTGATATTACTACTGCTATTCCCACCACTCCAATCCCGACTGCATCCCCAGCACGTCACAACACTCGCAGCAACAAGCGTCGCGAAGTCATACATGATGATGGTCACAAGAAACTGACAGGTCCGCGTATACAGAACTGCAAGCAAGAGTGGTTCCATCTAGAATGCGTCGGACTCACTGGTATCCCGGCCCGCACGACGAAATGGTATTGCCCGGAATGCCGGGTAGCGCTGAACATTGGAGGACGTGGCGAGGTCACTTCCAGGGGCGTGAAGCTGTGATAGGGTGATAGGTGGATGATGTCTTTATCCAACAACCCAAGTTTCAGAAGCGATTTGCATTGGAGTTTACAATACCGGGCGACTTCCAGATCAGGGGTCTATTTCTTAGGACACGACGGCAATTTCAGGAGTTTGAGGAGGTATCTAGGCTAGGGGTTGGGGACTTTCAATCCATGGGTGCCCGCCATTCATCGGCCGCGAAGGTTTGGTATTCGCGAACGACGGCTCGCTGGCACAAGGAACGAACCAAATGTGTAGCTTTAGGAAGGAAGATATTCGTTGCTGCAATCACTCTGTTCAATAGGAAATGCAACTACAGTTATTCTAATTTCATGGCTCGGCGATGTTCTTTCATTGGTGGGTTTGGGCTTTATGTTTCTTCGATTGAGCCCCTTGGGCGAAAGCACTGCTTCCTTCAGTTATACCTTCTGCGAATGATCGACTGGTTGCTTAATTCCATGATTCGACCATTCGTTACATGTAACGCAGTAACTATTCTATATTGACGTTACTGCGTCAGGCAAGGTGAGGCTGGCTGTATGAAACGACCAAACTTTCTCAAGTCCACATCAAATTCGTAGCCGGAGGAATTTGTTTTGGAATCTTTGCAAGCCCAATAATATCCTGACAAGGCCAGCATCAGCAGCAACAACAACAAAGACGACGATGAAGACATGCCTGGCTCGTACTAGATGGATTGCGACAGAGTTAGGGGAGGCACGAAAAGACCTAAGGATAAGACGAAAGTGATTAACATGGGAAGAAAGACATTGTAAGATTATAAATAAACATGGTAGACTAAGGCCAGGAGGTCCGGAAAGGGGCATGGGGGTTGTGTATTCTTTCTTTTCCCACCGGTTTCCCCAGGTGCCAATGACACACCATCATCACCCCCTGAGCACGCTCCCCCGATCGTGGCTCTCGTCCAGCTGTACGTGGACCGTCCGGGCCTGCCGCTTCTTCTCCTGGAGGCTGTCGGTGCTGCCGAAGCGGGCGCGGGTGTCGTCCTCGAGCCCGTGGAAGAGCATGGCGAGGGCGCTGCTCTTGAGCGGGCGGGTGCGCGTCTTCTGCGTCTGGTAGATGGCGCCGACCAGGAACAGGTCCGCACCCAGCACGATGAGCACGGGAAGCACCAGGAAGCCCCAGCGCACGTGGATATACGACTCGGTCGAGACGGCGGCCCCATGCACGGGCTCGGCGCCCCAGAGCGACCGGAACGCCACCGTCACCGACGTCGCCACGTCGGCCATGAGCATGGCGATGCCGTTCTCAGAGCCCTTCGGGTACTCATAGTAGTTCCAGTAGAAGGCCGTCACGATGTCCGAGTCGAAGAAGGTCGTGCCGTTCGAGATGCCCACCGTCAGGTTCACCGCCACGGTGCGGTCGTTGATGGTCATGGTCGAGTTGTTGGTTGTGCGCGTGGCGCCGCCCGCGGCGAAGACGGAAGTGAACCAGCCTCGCAGGCTGAGCATGGAGTCCTGGCCCAGTAGGTAGGCCGTGGACGGCGAGGTGGCGTTCTTGTCGCTCACGTAGACGCCCAGGTCGGCGCCCGCAGGCTGGGTGGTGGTGTCCACGACCGTCTGGTTCACGAACGAGTGCGTCACGTTCTCGCTCAGGGCGCCGATGGTCACGGTGGCGTTGACGGTCTGCAGGCACGCCGAGAGCGAGCACTGCTGGGCCCAGGGGTTGTTGTTGCCCGGGGGCCGCCGGCCGCCTCGGTGCCCATGAAGATCAGGCGTAGGATGGTCGAGTGGGGCATGTCGCCCGTCGCCGAGGGGATATAAGGCGTCATGCTGAAGACCTGGTGGCTGCCGTTCAGTTTGGCACCCTGGGGAACCTGCCAGCCGCAGTCGCTGGCGTTGCCCGTGGGGCTGCCGTCGCAGTACTTGGTCATCAGTGAGGTCAGGGGCACGCACTCGTAGCACACGCCCAACGTGTCGAAGGCCGGCCACGTACAGTTGCCTGTTTGGCAGTCGGCCTTGAGCGAGGCCCCCGGGCGGCCATTTTCGGCAAAGAGGCCGTTGTAGACGGCGGACTTGAGGGGCAGGACAGGGACGTAGCCAGCTAGTAAACGGGAAAAGAGGATTTTTATCAGTATAACGATGATGATATGTCTAGACAGGTCCTTGAGAGAAGGGAGAGAGGGCTTACTAGGCGATGTTGTCCCAGGTAAAGCACCTGTAAAGTTGAGGGCTCGAGGAATAGTCGCGTTTTGGGAATGGTTGACGGCCCTCATCTCATATGTTACGATCTGCTGCGAGAAGGGGCTGAAAGCCAGAGTAAGGACGGCAATGAGAGCGCCGACAGAGCCAAGTAACCTGGAAGCATGTTAGCTCCTTATATATGAATAGTGTGAGCGACTTGGAATAAATAGTAGGATACGAACCCTCCACGTCTGGACGCCAACAGCTTGATGGCACCCACGGCGCCCCGACTGGCTTCATCAAATGTCTCCATATCAGAGAGCGGCATCTTGGACGACTTGAATCGGATCCACTTCATCTGCGACAGGCCGTTTTGTAGAGAGATACTCAGAGTTGTCACCGACATGGTGGCCAGTACCGCTATAACTGCGTTGAGGGTAATACGGTAAGGCCATTCGACCAGAGCGCGCTTGTCGTACCGGGCGATGAGACCGACGATGGCGGCCAGTGCTGCGAGGGAGACGAACATGGTAACAATCTCGATGGTCCACGAGCCATCCTTGTTCCACGGCCGCGATGGCCCGCCCTCACTTGATGATAGAGACAGTGTTTGTGCCTCCCGTTTCATCGGGTTAACGGCAACGGATGAGTAGCCCCCTTTTACTAGGGTCTCGCTGCCGCCGCTGTGGATTCGCGGCGGCTTGGAAGTCTGGTAGGAGGCTGCATCGTTCCAAGAGTGCTCGGCTTCTTGCAGTCCAATGCCAGCTGGGTCTGTCTGGCCCGTGACGCCATTGGCCACCAAAGATGGATGGGTCACTGGTGTGTCGCCCACACCCGCATAATGCTCTTGTTGGGGATAATGGGTGGGAGCGGCGTTACTGGCTGGCGCCACCTGGCTCTCATAGCTATAGTCTTGGATAGGCGCGTAAGACATGATGGAAGGTTCTTGGTAGAACGGACACAAGCAGAGAACACTCCTCCTGAACTTGGAGAGGAAAAGCACCCGGGAAGAAAATAATACCGGCAAGCTTGAGGCTCATATACCTAGAGGGTTCTCTATGGATCATCGTGACCGGGGTCTAGGCCATTCGTGCCGTTATCAGCTCTGCCAACGGCCAAGCCACCACACCAATGACACCACAGGATGTCATGGTTGGTCGAACTTATTTTCTAGAACGGGAAAAATCGACGCTTCTGCATGCAGTGAGATTTGGAGACTTGGAGATTGGTTGTATCGGTCCGAGTAGGTAGTGCTCCCCATTCAGCCTTTCTTGCTAGTAGAGCAACGCGCAGAACCAACTCGCATGCAGGACGATATCGATCACACCCAACTGCGTGAGGGACTCCATGACGAGTGGCCGCATCGTTGGAGCACCAGAGGAGGGATCCATCTGCAATGCTTGTATATCCACGAGGCAAAAGTGAATATCCCAACGATGTTCGATATGGACAAACTGGGTTCTGCCAAATGTGATGGTTTGGTACTCAGGGTCCGTGAACTGCGTAGTAGGATCAGGTCCGGTAGGCTTCCATGCCAATGGAATCCTTACCGAGTCCTTGGACCAGAGCCTTGATTCTGGATTCGACTAGCGAATCTCTCAACCGTGATACGTAGCGTCGATCCCTCCCTTCCGTCGCCCTGTGGGTTGTGACATCTGAGGGGGGTTGGATATCCACCAATCAGAATGTTGCACTGTTGGGGGCGCAAGCCTGCGTGGGAGAAAAACAAAAATTGAGAAGCTAACGGATCTCCGGTAGGACGACACAGACATGTGAGATACAGGGTGCAGTTGGGTGCGTTTCTAAGAATATAGAAAGCAGGCTGCGCCTCTTCTTCTCCTTGAAGAACCCCATGGCGGCCAATCCCGTTGAAGCTTACTTGATTCACACCACACCAATTGCTCGCCTTCAGCCGGCAACGTCAGTGAGCAACCACCAGCACAGGACTTTGGTTTCCATTGGGCAACAGCCGAGAAGGCAACTGACTGACTGCATCTGTTGGAACGCCTCAGACGGAAGAAATAGAAAGAGGCGGCGGCATGTATCTCGTAGTAATTAGACTGGGGGGAGCTGACAGCTGACACTGACAACTGGAGTTGTTCGGCAGATCAGACAGAACGCGGGGTGCAGGGATTCCCGCAAATGCCCCCACTACCCACTATCGAGGTACCGAGGCACAACAGCATAACAACTGCGCGCCTGGTTCCGCCCCCTTCAGTTATCATCAACGATCAGTGATTGAATCTATAGACACACCAGTGATCAAGACGGGTTCAATTGCATTTGTATAGACTCCTCCCTACAAAAAAGGTGTAAAGAGAACATCGCCTGCAATCATGACGGAACGTTCAGGCACCTTCACGGTCGAATACACCGGCCGCGTCGCCATTGTGACCATCTGCAACGAGAAGAAGCTCAATGCCATGAACCAGAGCCAATACTACGAGCTCTCCCAGATCCTGCGCGAGATCGCCACCCACGACGAGGTCTTCATCACCCTCCCTCACCGCCAAGGGCCGCTTCTTCTCCGCGTAAGCTTCTCTCTTTCTCTAATCACTACCTACCGACCTGCAATATGGACAGCCGATACTAACACCGTCACCCCCAAAGTGGCGCCGACGTCTCCATCTCGCGCGCCACGCCCGAGGATGGCTCCTCCGACGTCTACCAGCAGTGGCTGCGCAGCTTCCTGGCCAACAACCTGAACACGACGCAGGCCTTCTACACGCACCCCAAGATCCTGGTCGTCGGCCTGAACGGGCCCGTCGTGGGGCTGTCGGCGGCCCTGGTGGCCTTTGCCGACTTCGTGTACTGCGTGCCGTCCACCTTCCTGCTGACGCCCTTCTCGTCCCTGGGCCTGGTCGCCGAGGGCGGCGCGTCGCGCGCCCTGGTGCAGCGCCTCGGCGTCAGCAAGGCCAACGAGGCCCTCATCATGAGCCGTCGCATCCCCAGCGACGAGCTGCTGCAGACCGGCTTCGTCAACAAGGTCCTGGACGCCGCCGACTCCGACAAGTTCCGCGCCGCCGTGCTCCACGAGATCGACGAGCGCCTCGGCGCCCATCTCGTCGGCGACAGCCTGACCGGCATCAAGGCGCTCATCCGGAAGCCGGAGAAGGAGATTATGGATGCCCAGAATGTGGCCGAGGTGTTTGCCGGCTTGGACAGGTTCATGACCGGTATCCCGCAGGCAGAATTCGCGAAACTTGCTTCTGGGGCGAAGCGTCACAAGCTATAAGCGAAATCGGGCATGAGTGTCACCATGGGGTTCATCTTGTATAATATAGCAGCATAAATCGCAAGCGCGCGCATGTGAATGACTTGGAACTTGGAATTGACTCTCCTGGGTATATCATATCACACGAGAAGTCCAAATAGCAGGCTTGTCCTTCTCCAGTACTCTTGTGCCGACTTCCGGAGTCTTTCCGTCGCGTCATCTCCTAGACTGGTTTTCTTGCACACCTCGTCTGCAAGCTTCTTGAGATCCTCGTTCGGGATGTCGCCGGTGCCTAGATAGACCTTAAGAACATGAATGTCGTACAACCACTGAATAAGGAGGTCTCGCCTCTGGTCTGCGCTAGAGGCGTCCGTGGTGGCAACGCCAGAAGACTCATCAGACTCTCCCTTCTCATCCTCTGCGGGCTTGTCATCCTTGATTTTCTCCTCTTCGTCCTTCTCGGCTTCGTCTTTCTCGTTTTTCTCGGTTTTCGTGGCCTTCTCAACTCTCTCGGCCTTCGCCTCCTTGGCATTGGCATCTTCTGATTCCAACGCTGCACGCCAGGCATCACCAAGTTGCTTTCCAAACGTCTTCTTCAGCAGGGTTACAGCCGCAGGGCTCCAAAGGTCTAGCCCAGCGTCTCCCATTGACTTGACCAGACCTCGCAGCAGCTTGAAAACACCAGGCGAGGGCAGGCTTGGCAGGGCAGGCTCGCCCTCCCAGAGGCTTCGGCCAGTGACCCGGGTTCTCGCCAGAGCATCCGAGGAGAACTCCTCCAGCGGTGCCAGTCCGACCTGCCCAGCTAGCTTCTCTTGCAGCGACGGGACACTCTCCAAACCGAAAGACTTGGTGCTGTCCAGCTTCGGTAGGCGGTTGCGAATGGCGCGCAGGACGCGAAGCAGATACATGGCGATGTGGCCGCTGTCGGCACTGTCCATGTGCTTCTTCCACAGTGTCTTTAATTCCTCGTCGAGTTGTTTGAACGACTGCTCAAGCGCCGTGTTCAGACGCTTGTTGATCTTGTCGGGATCATCCTTGCTCAGAAGCTTCTGGCGGACCTCAATCGTCTCCTCGTCCTCGATCTCTTCGACATCGTTGTCCCAGCGTTGACGCTGCAGCTGGCCCACGACCTCGTTGACGTCGTCAATCAGGCGATACCATGTCTCGTAGCCCGTGACCGCCTTCGCAACCGTGTTGTTCTTGCCCTGCAAGCGGGAGAGGATCTCGTGGGTGACTTGGGTGGACCCAATGCTCATGTCCTGTTCCAACATCTCGTCACTCCAGAGGCTATTGTACTCATCGGACGTGCCCGCTCGCCATCCGTCTAGCGTGGCACTGACTTCGGATCCAACAAGGCGCAGTTTAGAAACTTTGACGTCTAGGACGCCCAAAAGCCGGTTGTTGATGGTATCTCGGAGGCCGTCCAGCATGACCGAAGGGTCAAATCCTCTCGCTTTGCCGCCGTCCTTAATCCAATGTTGCAGCACGTTGGTCCGCAGATCAACGATAGCCTTGAACTCGTTCATGTGCTCTAGGATCTTCTTCATGCCTTCCAGCAAAGCCTCGCCCCCTTTCTTGGCCCAGCCGGTCAACATGTCCTTGGCCTGCTTGCCGTCCAGATCGTCGTGTCGAATAAAGGGAGTGAAGTACTGGACCTCATCACCACACCACCTCTCGTAGATGTCGAGCTTCAGGCCTTCGAGAGTTCGCAGTGATTCGTCGGCAAGAAGAGGCTTTTTCTTCAAGCTGGCCAATGCTTCGGATAACTTCGACGGGACGATGGACTGCACGTCCAGCAATGTCCGGGTGTACAGGTCCAAGCCCTGGAGGACATTCTCGGTCCCTCGCGTCTTCTCGTACTCTTCCACATCGAATTCGAAGGCCATAGCCTCGGCCCGGACATTGAGGAAGTGACGCAAGGCGTCCCGTGAACCCGAGCTCGACGCAAGACTGTACGCGCATAGCGCCTTAAGTATATCCGCTTGTTCGAGGCCGTCGCTGACCCGGCCCAGCACTTTCTCCACGCCGCGCAAAAGCCTCCTCCGCAGGCTGCCCAAGTTCTTCTTGGCCGCCTCGACCGCAGCCCGGAGCTCCTCGTTCAGCTCGCCCATGTCGCCGAAGCTGGAGATGAGCAGGCGGCTCAGCACCAACACCTTGGCCGCGAGCACGAGCCGCTCGCCCCTTCCCGCCGCCGTTCCTTGTCCTGTTGTTCCTCCAGTCCGCAAGAGCTTGCCGACGGCGAGCCCGCACGCCTCGAGAAGCTTGACGCGCGCGACGCAGCCCATCTCGGCCTCGGCCTCCTCCAGCCCTTGGAAGCGCGCGAGGCCCGATATCTTGGCGCCGACGACGGTGCGGCCGCAGCGGCCGCCCATGGCGCCCAGGATGTCCTGGGTGCGCGTCATGTCGTGGCGCATCTGCACAATGGTGTCGGCGGTGCCGAGCAGCTCGCGGTAGCTACTTCCGACCTGGGTGCGCAGGCGCGCGGCCTTCTCGTCGATCTGGCCATGGAGGCTCTTGTGAATCTGCCGGATTTGCGGGAGCGTGTACGTGGTGAAGACCTGGGTCGACGAGGTCAGGGTCGAGGTGTCGGGGGTCGCCATGGCGGTGGTGGTGGTAAGGTAGCACTGCCCACTGGGATGGCCTTTGCCTCAATGGAGGGGGAACAGAAAAATAGAGGAATAGAACGATTCAACGGAGCAGACTCATCTCCAGGCAAGTCTTTGCGACAACATAGAAAGTATTTATGCAATTAGAGCAGTTTAGCTGCTTTGACTGAATGGGTTGTTGGCGGGTTGCTACTAATTTGGAGATAACATGTGGCAGCACCGGCAACCAGCGGGTACGATATTATTCACTAAAGAGGTACATGCAAATACGCAGAGTCGATCCTTTCTACTAGACGTATGAAGGCATCAACACATTCATTTCTTGGACAGAGGTAATTGACTTCGAATATTTTTATTTTTGCCATGAAGCTGAATTCCCCTAGGTACCCGGTCAATGCAATTTGTGCTCGCCTGGCTTCTTGTCCTCAGTAATTCTGCACAATAACTGACTCCCCCTTATAGCCGATAGGACTACAGTAGGTCGGAGTGAAGCAAATCTCAATGATTAGCTTTTTAGACTTATGAAGACCACTTGGCCTCGATTTCGAAGAAGTTGACCTTCAATGACTCCGCACTCGTCTTCGCAGGTCTCGCCACAAGCGGGCTGACATCCAAGAGCCACTCCTCGCCATCCTTGTCATTCTCGTCGGCGAAGATCCAGCAAATCTCGCGCAGCGGGACCTTCTCCTTGACATTTCCCGCCTCGTCCAGCAGCAGCCGGTAGACCCAGGCGCTCTTGCCGTTCTCGTCTCCCTCGCGGATGATCTCCAAGGTGACGCCCTTTGCGGGGTCGACGGCGGCGCCCAGCGGACCGACGCTCCAGTCCGCCCACCGGTCCGTGGCCACGGTGCTCAGCATCGGCTGGCCCTGGTAGAACTCGACACCCGTCTTGATCCACTTCTCGGGCGGCTGGTCGGGCGACGCGGGAGGCGCCGACACGCGCTTCAGGGCCAACACCAAACCACCCTGGTCATAGCGCTCCGTCCAGTCGGCCCAAAATGTCACCCGGGCGGACTGGAACTTCTTTAACTGTCCCGACGAAGTGCGCGAGATGGGGGCTTCAGTCCATTCGTGTTAGTTAGTGTCCCCTGAGGTTGCTAAGCTTAGGGTATAGAAGTTCATACGCACCACTCCAGACGTTCGTGGTAGGAGGCTTCCTCCAGATATCGGTATTTGGGCCAGCTTCCAGGACAAAGGAATCTTTGGTAGTATCCATGTTGTTGACCTGCTTTATGCACAATAGGAGTAGATTGAGGTTGAAGATGGGGTCTGTGGTTAAGGTTTGTAGCTGTGGCGGGGACTAAAGATCACACAGAGCACTCAACAACACCGAGGCGAGGCATCACTTGGCTTTTATACAGCAGAGCTGGCCACAAGAAGCTCATCTGGCCCGTCTGCCATTATTTTGAATTAGTCACAATATCCAGAATGGCACCATTGCTTCAGGCTGAACTACGCCGTATTTCTCGCTGCTATATATGTAGCACAACCCCACCCCCGTCCATGGCCAATCAGATGCTTGACGCGATGCGAAGAGAACCAAGGACATGCGTACGCCAAGTTTTCGAAATCCGGTGATGACCCGTGTAGCCCGATGATGAGCCGTCCCGGCCTATAACCGCGAGCATGACTAGAGCGGCTGGGCCATTCAGTCATGGGAAACTCGTGGATCAACAACGTGGCACTTTGGGAAATGGTGTTCGTGTCACCTCAGCTATCCGGATGATGTCCCCATCCCGGAAACCTGGAGTCGAGAGCCACTGGTGGAGACCCCCATGCCAAGAATATCGGTGTAAACTCCATGTAGAGAGAAGGGCGTGAGTTTCTCCGGTGCTGGTACTCCGTATATCTCAGGATTAAAACCGGTTTAATTAAGTGGTAGGTACAGACATAATTCAGAAAAAAACAATAGAGGCTAATAAACGAATAAAGGTCTAGTCACAAGCAAATCACAATCATGTACAGCATTCAATGCTTCTAAAGCCTTCAACATATTGCAGTTACATCCTCTTTGGCTCTCCCAGATACTAATTACACGCCGTCGACCGTCCAGCGTGCTTATCAGTGGTGACGCTTAGCTCCGAGCCGAAGACCGGCTACAGTCGATGCATCGGCGGGCGATAAAGTTTCTGAAACCGGAGACCTCGACCAGGTTCATAAAACATATATATACGATAGTAAAAACTACTCCGTGTAAGACGATTCCCAGTATAACCGTGCTCGACTTTTTAGCAGCAATCAGACCTTGAAGCCATGAGTGAAACGACACGAACTTACAATGACGCCAACGGACGCTCGACGGTGGATATACCACTGCAGCAGATCCGGTCTGGTCCTTCGGAAACCAGTATTAACCGGCAAGAGTTCTCACTACCTCCGGTAGATACGGGCAAAGATGCATGGTTGTTCCTCGCAGCCTGTTGGGCCGTTGAAGCACTTGTCTGGGGTCAGTTCACACAATACGTTCTGCACTCTTGTGACAGCCAGCCAGCTGACCAACAAACAACAAACTGCAGGCTTCGGTTTTTCCTTTGGTGTCTTCCAGGACTACTATAGCACCCACGAGCCGTTCGGCGGCTCTGGAAATATCGCCTCCATCGGAACATCGACAATGGTAAGTTGGAAGATGCTCCTAACCTTGTTTCTTCCCTATGGATGAACTATTTTTTGGCCAACCATTTACTTACCTACTTAGGGCGTCATGTATATCGGTACCCCTGTCGTCATCGTGCTATGCCGGCTCTTCCCGCGCCGGGCTCGATGGTTTACCTTGGCAGGCCTCTTTGTCGC
Organism: Apiospora kogelbergensis; assembly: GCF_038363985.1. Classification (NCBI taxonomy): domain Eukaryota; kingdom Fungi; phylum Ascomycota; class Sordariomycetes; order Amphisphaeriales; family Apiosporaceae; genus Apiospora; species Apiospora kogelbergensis. Next base: position 7,639,546 of record NW_027117418.1, on the reverse strand, counting down.
CTCGCTCGCCATGGCCCTGAGCTCCTTCTGCACCACGGTGCCGCAGCTGATTGGGATCCAGGGCGTCCTGTTCGGCGTGGCGGGGTGCTTCGCGTACGTTCCCTGCGTCCTGTATATTGACGAGTGGTTCGTGCGGCGCAAGGGCATGGCCTACGGCATCATGTGGAGCGCCGCCGGGTTCGGCGGCGTCGTCCTCCCCTACTCCTCGAGTCTCTGCTCAACCGCTTCGGTTTTGCGACCGCCATGCGCATGTGGTCCGGGATTCTGTTCGCCGCCTCGGCACCCTTGTCCTTCTTCATCAAGCCCCGACTCCCCTACTCGCCCAGCTCGCGCCTGCAGCCCTTCAACATGGCCTACGTCAAGTCGCGGCTCTTCGCGCTGCACCAGCTCGCCAACGTGATCCAGGCCACGGGCTACTTCCTGCCGGGCATCTACCTGCCCGTGTACGCGCGCGCCGCGTTCGGGGCCACGGGGTTCCTCTCAGCCCTCACGGTCCTGCTGGTCAACATCGCCGCCACCGTCGGGTCGGTGTTGATGGGCTCGCTGTCGGACCGGCTGCACGTGACGACCTGCGTCGCCATCTCGGCGGTCGGCGGCACGATGGCGGTGCTGCTCATCTGGGGCCTCTCGTCGTCGCTGTCGGTGCTCTACTTGTTCTGCGTCGTATACGGGTTGTTCGCAGGCGGCTGGACCTCCATGTGGCCGGGGATCATGCGCGAGGTGGCGCAAAGGGGGACTGCAGCCGCGTCCGAGAACCAGGACGAAGCCGGCCAGGGGCATGTCGACCCTGTTATGGTCTTCGGCTGGCTCTGCGTCGGTCGCGGCGTTGGAAACGTCATCTCGGGTCCGCTTAGCGAGTCCCTGCTTCGGGGGATGCCTTGGCAAGGACTGACAGGCGCGGGCTACGGCAGTGGCTATGGCAGCTTGATCGTCTATACTGGCGTGACCGGACTTCTGAGCGGCACGAGTTTCGTATGGAAGAGCTTAGGAATACTCTGAAAATGTTTTTTGCCGGGGTAAGTGAAACGTAGCTTTTGGGGATTTCCAGAGTTTCTTTGGTGAGGGCATATTTAATACTATACGAAACCAGGTACCTACCCCCTGAATAACATCAGATGCATTTATAGACCCCGTTATTTCGTAGCCTGCGAACAGCCTTACAAGAGAAACCACAACTACCATTCTTACTCATAGACCTCACCAAAACCTTACTAGTTCTCCGTGATTAATCCAACTCATCGCAGTGGTCCCCGCGCGGGCGAAAGACCAGATAGGGCCCTTCATGGTTCGCGTTGAACATGTCCAGAATCTGAAACTCGTCGACATTTCCAAATCCCGTCTCCACGCCTTTGGTGCCCTGCCCGACCTCACCGAGAGGGCCCGCCGCCCGCCGGAAGTCGAAGTACCAGAGCGTTTTCGCCATGGCCAGGCTCACCTCCAAGTATGACATTGCTCGCCCGGCGCAGGACCGCGGCCTCGCAACGAACGGCGCGAACGCACGATACTGCGTGTCGCTCGAGTCAGTGAGCCACCGGTCGGGGTTGAAGGTAAAGGCATCGGGGAAGTACTTCTCGTTGTGGTGGAGAGCGTAGAGGTTGACGCCGAACTGCGTGCCTGGCGGTATGACATGACTGTCGACGACAAGCGGCGTCTTGCCGCGTTCTAGGTCGTCGGCCGCCTGCTCCCGCCACAGCGTCGCCAGCGACGGGGCAGCCATGCGAAGCGACTCGTCGATGCAGGTTTGCAGGTACTTGAAGGCTGCGAGCGCGGGGCCGCCTTTGACGTCCCGGCCCGAGGAGATGATAGGCGACTCAAAACGAACCTTGGGCCCAGCTCTTTACAGCCCCCAAGACGTGCCACGCACCGATTTCCCGCCCCCAACGGAGAATCGCTATTGAGCTCTACCCCTCCCTCTTTTTTCTAACCATATGCCACTCAGGGACTCTCCTGGACCAGGGATGCTCGCACGTCGCTACCATGAAGCCTCATCGGAAATCTTGGGAAAGTCTGGCTGCTGGTAAACGAGCAGCCACTTTGGCCAAGGTACCCGATCACTGGAGACTGAGCGATAGTGAGCTTTCAGATGCCAAGAAACAACGTGACCTGACCGGGTCTTTCATCCGCAAATTCTTGACCGAGGACGAGATCTTCATCACGGACCAAAACGCCACACAGATTGCCTCGGCAATCCAAGTCGGATGGCTGACTGCCCTTCAAGTTACCGAAGCTTTCTGCAAGAGGGCAGCAATCGCACATCAGATCGTATGTCGAATCAGAAAGTTATTCATTGATCCTCGCTAATCCGAGCTATTATAGAACAACTGTCTTCATGAGATCTTTTTCGACCAGGCAGTGGAGCGCGCGAAGCAGCTTGATGACTATTTCTCTCAGCACAACAAGACATGCGGGCCGTTGCATGGGGTGCCCGTTAGCCTGAAGGACCAATTCCATGTTAAGGGCATCGACACGACTATGGGCTATGTCGGCTGGATCGGCAGCAACCTGGGCGTCAAAACCCCTGAGCAGAGCCACAAGGTTGAAAGCCAAATTACCACAGAGCTGTTGGACCTGGGAGCCGTGCTCTACTGCAAAACGAGTCTCCCGCAGACGTTGCTCTTTGGCGAAACCAAGAACAACATCATCGGCGAGACTCTGAACCCACTCAACCAAAACCTCTCTTGCGGTGGTTCCTCGGGCGGAGAGGGTGCCCTGCAAGCGCTCGGCGGCAGCATATTGGGCGTCGGAACTGACATAGGCGGCTCCGTACGTATCCCAGCCGCTTTCAACGGGATCTTCTCGATCAAGCCTACGCCTGAGAGGATCTCTTACCGCGAGGTCGCAAATACCAACCCCGGTCAGAATACTTACCGTTCCACCGTCGGTTTCCTGAGCACATCCCTCGATGGCTTGGAGCTTATCTTCCGCTCCGTGCTTTCCACCGAGCCTTGGAAACGTGACCCTGCTGTGATCCCTATGCCATTCCGAGATCAAGTTGTCGATGACCTCCTGTCTCGTGCTAAACCTAATGGGGCCGCGAAAGCCTCAGCTCTGCCCCTGAAACTTGGGGTTCTATGGTCTGATGGTCAAGTAGGGCCGCACCCACCAGTCAAGCGGGGGCTCGGTATGGTAGTAGATGCAATGAAAGAAGCCGGCCACAAGGCATGCTATTTTCGTGTCCTTCCTAGTTTTACTCTTTGCTTTTGGCTGTTGCGGACTTCGGCTGACCAAGGTGAATACTCCAGGTAGTCGATTGGGATCCGCCTTCACAGTCAACAGCCAAGAGAGTACATGTAAGTCTTTTCTCCATCTCATTTTCTTCTCTATCCTCTTTACCAATTTTTCCGTTTCTGTACTGATTATGACCTTATAACATAGGTCGCGTTTCTCAAAGCAGACGGTGCTCATGACATCCACGCTCAACTCGATCGTTCCGGAGAGCCCCTTATTCCTGACCTCAGAAACAGCTTCCAGCTGAAACCCCCGATTGGACTCCTGGAGTACCAAAACTTCACCCTACAGGGACTCGACTACGAAGCACAGTATTCTGATTACTGGAACTCCACAAGCGCTGAAGATGGTACATGCCATAAATCAGGGCCAATCTTTTGTGTCTGGATACATGTACTTACTGACAACTCGATTTAGGACAAATCGTGGACGCAGTGATTATGCCTGTAGCACCGCATGCCGCCGTCATACCTGGGAAGTTCTACCACACCGGTAAGAAGCTCCCTTGTGGACCATGAACCCCAGATGATTGAGCTGACCGAAGCTTGCCTGATGGCTGGGGTAGATTACACAGAGGCAATGAACCTCTTGAATTACAGTGTGGTCGTGATACCAGTAACCAGGGCCGACAAAGATGTCGATCTAGTCGACGAATCGTACCAACCTCTCAACGCCACCGACAAGAAGAACTGGGATGCGTGTAGGTCTCGGTATACAATGAGTGTGCGTTCGAGGCTCCTGATGGCTGATTTACATGCTCTATATAGATGATCCGGAAGCCTACCACGGTGGACCGGTGGGTGTACAGATTGTCGGCCACAAGTACGAGGAGGAGAAAGTCTGGGCCATCGCCAAGGTAGTCACGGCTGCTTTGCAAACTTTCGGGCGTCAATGTTGATTTGGCAAGCGAGACTTGAGATTGAGATATTACACTTATCCGATCTGCGTGGTCATGATGAAATATATCCCACTGTTATTCTTTCCTTCAATGTTGAATGTGCAGCCTGTGCCGGGCACCGTTCTTAATGATGATTGTTTGTCATCTCCCGTCGCCGCGTTTCCTAAACCCAGAACTCTGGCCAAGGTCAGGTCGTCAGAGCGGAGGAACTATAGGGCATACGGCCCGGCGAGACCCTTTATACGCCAAGAACGGCGCCGCGTTCGCTTTAGCAAGGCAATTTCCGCCGTGCAGGGCCCAGAAGTCTCGGCATTAGTCAACTGAGAGTGAGCTGATGCACTGGAGACTTTCCCTTTAGCCAATTCTCAACATCGTCCGTCTCGTCACCAACAACATCCCACGAGAAATCCAAAGACAAAACGCCGTCCCAGCGAGCGCCATGGTGTTCTCATTTTAAAGTGATATGCTCGTGTTGGACTCTTCGCTTCTGCCATCTCACTACTGGAAAGAACTCAATAACAGAATAAATGATGTTCTCACCAATTCGACTCCTCGGAGTCATTCCACTACTGGCCTCTGCCACCATGGCAGAGCGCACTTTGCCCGCAGATCTACAAGTCGACCTCATTTTCCCACAGAATGACACGACCTATGCTCCAACTCAGTGGTTTCCGGTCGTCTTTGGCGTCAAAAACCTCGACGCCGTCTGGCCCATGGGCATCTCGCTGAGCGTCTACGTTATAGAAAACGAGTACAGCAAGATCAGACGCGGCCCCGATTGGAAATACGAGCTTGCGAGTCTTAATTTTGCCAACGCTCTTAATTCAACAATGCCAGGCGAATACTTCTCTCATATAGCGGCAGTCAACATGACCAATGGCACGACGAGCTCGTACACGGTCGGATGGGAGCTCGACATTCGGCACAGGTGTTTCGACAACGGCACCGACAGGAAGGAGGACGGGCCGTGGGATGGTTGGAGCAATTCTCCCAACGGTCATGCGCATCGCGCTATCAAATTCCACACGGCGCCGGGGGCGCAGCTTCCCGACATCGAGGCCACTGCCAACTCGTGCCTGGAGCCTGGTGTGGGCTATTCAACGGCAGTCCGTGTTACTAAGATGGGTGAAACGCACTGGAAGTATCCCGCCGAGACTTGCCCGTGGCTGGAGACCGACATCAAGCCTAGCAAGTGTGCATTTCAACCCGTTGCGAAAGAGCTGGCTGCCAACGTTTCAGAAGTCATACTGTCCAAGATGCGATGCAAGGAGGGCTCGTGGCAGACCATAACTGCGCCATGTCCAAGAGAAAAAAGCACGGCGTCGTCGTTATACAGCGTGGGCGTGGGTCTGGCTTTGTCTTTTGTTTTTGCTTTGTGCAATCTACTTTCCATCTAGGAGTCATACATGTCAGCACGTTGCATGTGTACTCGCATGGACTCGCATGTACTCGCATGTACTCGCAAAGAGTTGGCTGGACCGGGTCGCCGACGGCTTACGACCCGGCATCCTTGGTGGGTCCACACCGTCCTCGGGCTCGGTTCGGTTTTAAGATATCCAGCTGCCACTGTGACGTTGGCTTCCAGTAACAGCGTCCATGTACAAATAGGCCGCTATCTTCATTTATTTCTTCTGAGCAAATAGACCTGCATCTTCTTCGAAAAGACCAAGTCGTATTGATGCAGAAGATACTCAAAACAGCCGCAAAAAATGTCGTCGTCCAACTTGACAATCCAGTCTGCCATCAAGCTGAACAGCGGATATGAAATCCCCCGCCTTGGCTTCGGCGTAAGTTCCACCCACCACCACGTACCGGACGTCTTTGCCTCAGAGCCAACCCGCTAATTCCGGAAACGAAAACACCAGGTCTACCAGGTGTAAGTGGGCTTTTTCTATTTTCATTGTCACTAACCGCCAGAGGAGAACAGACCGCCATCAAGAGAAGCAGCCCGCTGACACCCCCCTTCACCAGCCCCATCGAGCAAGCCGAGTCCTGCGTGCGCGAGGCCCTCACCGCGGGCTACCGGCACGTCGACTCCGCCGTGGGGTACAGAAACGAAGCGCCCTGCGGCAAGGCGATCCTGGATTTCTCCAGTAACAAGGCCAGCAGTAACGCCGCCGCCGCCACATCACGGGAGCAGATCTTCTTCACCTCCAAGGTCCGGCCCCTGAATCTGTCGTACGAGAGCGCCAAGACGCAGGTCGACGCCACGCTCTCCGAGACCGGGCTGGGCTACATCGACCTGATGCTGATCCACGCGCCCTACGGCGGGCCCGCGGCGCGCAAGGGCGCCTGGAAGGCGCTGGTCGAGGCCGTCGATGCGGGCAAGGTGCGCTCCCTCGGCGTCAGCAACTACGGCGTGCACCACCTCGACGAGCTGGAGGCGTACATCCGCGAGCTCGAAGCCGAGCGCGGCGGCGCCAAGGGACAGGGCGGCGTCATCTCGGTCGGCCAGTGGGAGGTACACCCTTGGCTTCCGCGCGACGACATCGTAAGCTGGTGCCGCGCCCGCGGCATCGTCGTCGAGGCGTACTGCCCCGTCGTGCGCGGCGAGCGCGCCGGCGAGACGGTGCTGCAGGAGCTGGCGGCCAAGTACGGCAAGACGTGGGCGCAGGTACTGATCCGGTGGAGCCTGCAGAAGGGACACGTGCCGCTTCCCAAGAGCGTCACGTCGTCGCGCATCAGAGAAAATGCGGAGGTGTATGATTTCGAGATCAGCGAGGAGGACATGGCGAAGCTGGAAACAAAGGAGTACGCGCCTTGCGCTTGGGATCCTACAACGTCCCCTCTGGACAAGTAGACCCTGGAAGTGGCAACGAGTATGAGACACAAGGAAATTTGACAGAAGCAATAGTGGTACATCTCATAGAAAGCTGCAAAACTCTTGGTACAATTTTCCTATTGAATCAAACGCCCACCCGTATTTTTATTTTCCGTTTTCCCATAACTCCAACTGAATTCGAAACAGATCAAATATATGCACTCTTGTTGTTCCCCTCGCGGGTTATATGCCCAGGTTACACCCTCTTTTGTTGCCAGTATAGACCCCTTTCTTTTTTCCAGTCCAGTGTAAAAATACAGCCTTGTTCAAGTTAAGCAGCCCCCGATCCGACCCGCTCCAAGATGGGTCTCTGGTCCCAGCGTTCTTCTTCGATGCTGCTGGACTCGGCCTCCTCGACGTACGTGTCATCGTCTTCGTATGTATCGACATCGCTGTAGATGAAGAACTGCACGAATACACCCAAATCCAGGAACAAAGTTCCCAGGCTGCCTGCGATCCACGAAAGATTGACTAGGATATATCGCCAATAGATATGGCCGGCCTCGCCGGGCTGGCAGTGTCCAGGGCGCGCGCAAGTCGGCTCGTAGGCGAAAATAGACAGCACATAGGTCAGGTTCCCCAAGCAGGAGAAGAGGAAGAAGAGCATGGAGATGCCTTCGACCGACTTGCGCCTCCAGTTGAGCAAGAGCTGCGGCAGGCGGGATCCGAGATACAGCAGCGCGCACAGCCAGCCGAAAATCTGGCCCCAGAAATCGAATTGAGGACCTCCGTTAGAGGGTTCGGATTCATGGCTGCCCGAAGCGTTGCGGCTCAAGTACCATCCCGCCACGCCGGCGACGCAGACCATGAGGATGGCCGTCGTGTGGGTGAAGAGGACGCGCAGCTTGGTGGGCGGCGGCGGCGGCGTGGAAGGGGCGCCGGTGATCATCGGGACGGCAGGGGAGAGATGCTCCCAGCTGTGCCAGCTCTGGGTGCTGCCCCTGCGCTCCCTGTTTCTCAAGGTGGCGTCAAGTAAGCCGGTCCTCTCATTCGGCGCCCCATTCTCCCTCACGCGAGGGGCCTTGGGCTTAGGCGGGGCTACTTCGTCTTTCCAAGTAAAGCCCCTGTAGTAGAAACATTGACCCAGCAAGACCATATCCGCTATAGTGTAGTATATGGCGAGAATGAGCATAGTGGGCAAGACGCCCTGAAAGATGGCGCCGAGGATGTTGAAGACATCACCGACTAGCCAGAGGATGATGAACTGCAACGAAAGACCTTCGGCAGAGCCGCGTCGGAAGTTCTCCGCAATCTGCGGACTGAAGACGACTATCCATGCTGCTATGGATATGGAACTTTGGGGGTTAGGAGGTTAGCTGGTGGGCTTTTGGCAGTGACGACCGAGACAAAAAGCTTTGGCGACTCGAGAATATACATATCGAACTCCCGATTTAATATAAGGAACAGCCCCAGGGTTGCTTTGGCGCTCGGATTTGATGGATTGACTCACCCACAGATCCCCGATATTGCTTCGACATCCAAATTCAACGGCCCTGTTGGAGGGGCCATGGTGGTGGTGGTGGGTGGGTGGATGGGTGGTGTCAGACGTAGCACAAGATAGCCAGCCACCAGAGATATATGTGTGTCAGATACTGAGCAACAATAGCCAATGTGAAAGCTAGCGCATTATCTGCAGAAAGATATCAGTAGTCAATATTACAAAGAAATCCTCAGCGAGCGAGTGCTTGGTAAGGAAATCAATATCCGTTTCGATTCTCGATAACGAGTGAAGGCGAACGGCCAAGAAAGAATATGAGAAACTTGGTAGTCATTGACTGACTATGACAGGCAGTTTTCTGACTAGGAATTTTATCCACAGTTTTCATGGCGTAACTCAGCCGGGGCCACTGCAGTTCCACGTGCCCGGTGATGACGCTAAACAGCCAGTTTTGCGGGGGGCTAGGGGGACAGCCAATTGCAAGTTGCCCCCAATTGCCCCCCATTAGCCATGCTGCTCCTACTGGGTTAGGTACTAAGCTTTCTAAGCTCTCCGCTTGTCTGCTTTCCTTTTCAGCCGCCGCTCCAACCATCCGACACCCAACGTCACGTCACGACATCCGCATGTGGCCCCTTTCCGGGATTAGGTTACCTTGGACTGGATGATCGTCGGCGTTAGCCATCCATCCCTCTGCCGCCTTGGTTCGTGATACAATTCTGTCCTTGGCCGATAACCCTGGTGCGTGAGCTTGTGCTGGTGTTCAAAGTGAAAAGCACACTTGTCAGGACAGAGTTTGGTTTTGGGGGTGGCAGGATCGGGCTCGACGGGCCATAATGTCTGCCGATCTCTTCGCCGAATTCGAGACGCCGCCGGCCTCGCAAACGCCCCAGGCTGCGAACACCTCCTCGGATCCGTTCGACTTTTCCAGTTTCGCAGCAAACAAGCAGCCCGCCCCGGCGCCTCCACCACCCCAACAGCAGAGCCACCCATGGCCGGCATTCCAGTCGACTCCGGACCCTTGGGCGACGTCCACGACCACCAAATCGACCGCAGCAGCACCAATATCACAAGGGAACGACAACGATGATGACGATGAAGGTTGGGGCGAATTCGAGGTGGCGCAAACCACAAAACCCGTGCCAAATCCAACACCCCCTATTCCGGCAGCCAATATCGGCAGGCCGTCGCAAAGCATTCCTGCAAGAACGAGGATAGTGCGGGCAGATACGATGGATCTGTTGTCCAATAGCCTCATCGATATACCAGGTACAAGCCGACCAGCAGGAAGAACCCCGGCAGCCCAGAAGCCAAAGCCACAACTAGAGACAATCAGTCAAAAGACCACGCGCAAACCGTCTACTCCAGATCCCAATGTTCTGTTTGATGCGGACGATTTTGACGGCGATGACTTGGATGATGATGATGATGACTTTGGAGATTTCGAGACTGTTGCCTCGCCTGTGCAAGAACCCAAAAACCTCATCTCTAACGACCTACTCGTCTCGCCGCCGGCGACAACGGATGCGCGATCCAAGAAGCCTGCTTCCCAGATGTTAGCTACTCTGAATGTGCAAGGGCATGCCTCCAACTATCCACAGGCCCCCAAATCTCCGTCTTTCCAGGAGCGGAACCCCTTTCCCGGGCTCGCCCTCCAAAGGCCCACGCCACCCGCCGTCGCTTCCAAGGACAACCCCAGGACGTCGCCCATCACTGCCTGGCCGTCAATGGATCAGAATGACTCTGCCGGTAGCAATGCGATGGAAGATGGGTGGGGAGATTGGGACGCTTTCGACTCCAATAAACCTGCCTCTACGAAGCCTGTTCCTGCAAAGTCTGTCCCTGCAAAGTCTGTCCCTGCAAAGTCTGTCTCCACAAGGTCTGTCTCTACAAAGCCCGAGAAAGTCAGCGCGGTTTCACAGGAGACCAATGCGAGCTGGGACTGGGACGCGGCCGATCCAACGGCCGACGATACCAAGGATGATGGTACTCAGGTTCCTCCTAGTAATATCCCCCTCCATCCGTTCTGTTATCGATCTTCCCCCAGCTCCTTGCCATGGCCAACACATCACTCTACAAGCCCGTAAGTGGGCAGCCATTCTCTACCAAAAATCGTATAATGTCCGACCCAAGGACGCTGGAATTCCTCAAGGGTTACATATCCCTTGCTACGGTTGCAGCTCGTGTCATAGCTGGCCGAAAACAACGCTGGCATCGAGACAAATTCTTAGCACAATCAATGTCTATTTCGGCGGCTGGTAGCAAGGGAATGAAGCTTGCGGGTGTAGACAAGACTCAAGCTGCACGAGACGATCGCGAAGCAAGTGATGTTCTGGATGTTTGGAAGGAGCATGTTGGCCGCCTCCGTTCAGCAATCGCCGCTGCCAATTCAACACTGAAGGACCAGCATCTCAAGATGCCTGAATTGCGAGACAACATGCAAGTTCAAGCTGCCAAAGGTGTTCCTACATCTACGAAAGCCTGCGTAGTATGCGGTCTCCGACGGGACGAACGAGTGGCAAGAGTTGACTTTGAAGTCGAGGACAGCTTTGGTGAATGGTGGGCCGAACATTGGGGCCATTTAGCTTGTAAACGGTTCTGGCTAAAACATGAAAATGCGCTGCGTCAACGGTGAGAGCCATCTTGACTGCTACCATTCAAGTGTACTGCTCGAATCCCCCACGAACTCTTACCCCCAAGACGAATTGCAGCCAGCCCTCTCGACATCTGACACCTGGGTTTGGCGCAAACAGGGACTGCCCCGTGAAGACGTAGTCATCGCGGGTTTGAACACCTTTGCGAGCACATTGACAGCTTGCACGTCAATTGATTACAGCTCTTACTAACAAATTACGAGTACTTCGACCGTCCAATGGTCGCATTCGAAGTGTCAATAACTAAAGTAATGCATGGAAGGCGCCTCTCTTCCGCATGTTATCGCCGTAGAACTTCACCATCACGCACATTGTATACCCCACTGTGAACCAGATAGCTAGTTGCTAGAAATTCATCCAATCAAGGTATTTAGTCATCTAACTGTCTGGAGTACATGCTTGCAGATATAGGCTCTTTTTCCTTTCTTCAACAAGGGAACTAGAGGTCTCGTGCTGTTATACGTCTCAGTGTCTTGAGGACAGAAACGATCCTCAACCATCAATGAAGCCTTTTCTCGCTGGCCAACTTTTCACCTGGTAATGTCCAATAAGTGGTGTAATTTCCTCATATGCTTGCTTTCTTCGCTGCCAATAGACTAATACTGTAACTCTTGCATGGACCGTCTTGGCCAATGGTTGTCTCGCAGACCATAGCTCGGGCAGAAACCCTAGCTTTAAGGAACAGTATCCGGGCGTTGTCAGTCATGACCGCGCCGAGCCGACGTGTATAGTATAGGTCGTCACAGGGTAGACGTATACCCTGTAGTTGTACTCTAGCTTAAAATAAATCAATGAGGCCAACGGACGCGAACTCTGGAGGCGATATTACTGACTTTTCCATCTTGTTCCCTTCGCATTAGTCTGGTCATTAGTGAGGGAGGTTGATTCGCGTTGATATGCAAGTGTTCAGCCAGCTCAAGTCACGTTCTTCAGCCAATATAAAGGCGTGTGGACTAGAGTTGCATACTGGATTATATTATTAGCATTACCAGGCCTATGATAGACCTCCAGCCCCATAAGATAGAGGTATGAGATCTATATTCTGGTAAAAGACTTGCTATTACTTAGTAAACTGCGTACTGTTTCACTGGGGTTGAGAAACTTGTGTTAGTCTTGCTAAGAAACATAAAATAACCATCTTGTTATCACGCAGGTGTGCGAATGCTTCTCGCCCCTTTTCACCCCCTTTTATCTAGTTTGCAATAGTCTTTTAGAATCCAGATCGCATAATCTCGGAGGTGACAGGAAGAGGGGCAACACTGAAGTCTACATACACCGAAAGGTTGATTTGGCCAGAGTAACTTGGGCTGCTGTTTAATACGGGGCTGCCTCATGTCCGGAACCTTCTATAGATGTTGGCTTGTGCTTGTAAGTACGAGGCTTAACC